>NC_052048.2:16903232-18127183 GCF_903992535.2 Arvicola amphibius
AAGTGAGTTGAAACCAATTCTTTATCTCATTGCAGACCTGAACCTCACCTTCGCTGGGACTCTTGATCCTTTAAGTCTCTTCTCTTTTATCCCTGATACCCGTTTAGAGGTTTGTTATTCTATTTGATGCTAATTTCAATCCCTTCAGAATAGACTCCATATTTAACACTTCCCCAAAGTTGAGATAAATTGCAGGCGTGGCTAGAAATGGTGGCGCAATTTGAGCACTTGGGAGTCTGAGGCAGCTGAATCTCTTAGTTCCAGGCCAGCCTGGTCTACATAGTAAGCTCCAGGCCAGCCTAGAATACGTAGTAAGTTCCAGGCCAGCCTGGTCTACATAGTAAGTTCCAGGCCAGCCTGGTCTACATAGTAAGTTCCAGGCCAGCCTGGCCTATAGAGCAAAACTCTGTCTTAAAGTAAGTAAAATAAAATAAATTATTCCTTCACGCAGATCCTTTTTTATTCTTTTTTCTTTTTGTTTTTTTTTGTTTTTGTTTTTTTTTTTTTTTTTGAGACAGGGTTTCTCTATAGCTATGGAGCCAGTCCTGGAACTAGCTCATGTAGACCAGACTGGCCTTGAACTCACAGAGATCCATCTGCTTCTGCCTCCCGAGTACTGGGATTAAAGGTATGTGCCACCACCGCCCAGTCTCATGCAGGTCTTTTCTATTCAGGGGTCTGGAACTTGATGTAGACTTGTGACAAGACACAAATTCTCCCTTGAGTGTTTATAAATTCCCCTTTGATCTCTCTGGGGTGTGGAATCTAGTGCAATATACATGGATTCTTAGCCAAGCCACCATCTAATGCATAGAATGTACGATTCCATGAAAAACTGAAGGGCTCTGAATTAGTAATTTTTGTTTTAATATCTCCTCTCTTTTGGTTTTAAAAAATGTTTTAAACATTATTATTGTGTATGGGTGTTATGATGCACATATATCTGTGTGCCATGTGTGTGCTTGGTGCCCACAGAGGCTGGAAGAAGGTGTCAGAGCCCTTGGAACTGAAGTTATAGACTATGATGAGCTGCCATGTGGGTCCTTGGAAATGAACCTGGGTCCATTGAAAGAGCATCTTTTGCCACTAACTGCTGAGCCATCTCTCCAGACCCTCCTGGTTCTTTTTGTATTTTTGCTTTTTAATTCTCTAATAGGGTTTCTTATTACAGTAGAATGGCTATCAGTAGAGTGCCTAAATTTTTAATGTCAGTCACAGGATTGATTGAGAGAAGATAAGTGATTATACTTAGAGAAATAAAATCCCACACCCAAGCTCAAAGTGTTAAATGAGCAAGACGGGCCCGATTTCTTGAGGTTCTCTTGGTAACTCCTGTTTTTTTTTATTTTAATTTAGACAACATGATAAAGGTTCTGTTTGCTGTGACAACCATTGCATTCTCCTCCACTTTCTGAGAAGACTCCAACTTTGAAACAAGCCTACCAGTAACATTCTGGATATTGTATCATTGTAAAAAACAATTGAAGTCTGAGATGCTCCCAGCAAAAAAGAGAGAGCAAAGAAAAAGTGGTCCTGAATGATAATCGATGTGTCAGGCATTCATGAGCTCTGCCCTTACCTTGTGTGGGCCTAATAAATAAATGTTCACTGCAACTGTGTTTAAGAGTGGTTTATTTTAAAGGGAAAGGATTGCTTACCTGTATTGTTAAACCCTCAAAAACTATTTTGTCTCTCTCTGAAACATACTATTCTGCCACACCAGGATCTAGTATTTGTGGTGTTCTCAGTTGGCAGTCCAGTATATCTAAAATTAAATGGCTAGTGGTCTGGAGAGATGACTTTAGTGGGTAAAGGCACTTAGCGCCAAGCCTGACAGACCAGTTCAATCTTTGGAACCAACATGGTGGAGGAGGGAATTGGTTCCTACAAGTTCTCCTCTGTCTTCCACATGCATGCTGTGGCCTCTTCCACCCCACAACTAAAAATGTAATTAATGTCAACTGATTTGCATCTGCAACTCATTAATGTCAAATAGTCTTGGTTTGTAGGCTTAGGTGCTTATTTTCGGGTAGATTTTGTATCAGGCAAGACAGACATATATATCTCCACCCAGGTTGACTCAATGAAGGGCAGAAACACATCATAGGCTGGGTTTTAAAAAATATATAATTTCAATAGAGTTTTACATAAAGATACACAGAAGTCTGTGTAAAAATGACTTATAATAATCAAGAAAATTAAATGTTAAACATCAGGTTGAAAATCCTGCCTTCTGGCTCCAGCAGTTTGTGCAGTATTATTTTGGAGGATGAGTGCTGTTTGGGGTAGTTTAGAAACAGCAGCTAGTTAGGTGTGATGGCATACTTGTATCATGCCATCTCCTGGGAGCCTGAAGTATCAGGATGCCATGAGTTCAAGACAAGCCTGAATTCAACGATGAGTTGTAGACCAGTCTGTGCCATAGAGTGGGACTCTGTCTCACAAAACCAAAGATAGAAACAATTGATGTACAGTTAGGTAGTAGAATTTATAATAATTTTATAGTAGAGTTTTCTTATATTTTGTGCTTCATTTTGAGCTGCAGTTTTACAGATAGTTATATATTTAAGCAGCTAGTAAGGTATTTAAAGTCTATTTTTAATATTTTTACTTTTTGAGAATTTAAAACACTGTATTTTGGTTGTATCTCTACTCTCTTCCCCCATCTTCCACTGGAGTCCTCATCTAAAACATCTCTTGTTGGGGGAGGAGGCTGCTCATTGATCCCAGCTGCCCAGCCACAAAATAATCACACAGAAACTGTATTATTTGCAATATTGTTTGGTCAATAGCTTAAGCGCATTTCTGGCTAATTCCTACTCTAAACTAACACATCTCTATTAATCTGTTTATTGCCACGTGGCAGTGGCTGACCTGGTAATGTTTTCAGTATCTGTCTCAGGCAAAGGATCCATGACTTTTCCCTGACTCCACCCTTCTTTCTCCCAGCATTCAGTCTAGCTTTCCCTGCCTACCTAAGTTCTGCCTTGCCATAGGTCCAAAGCAGATTCTTTATTCATTAATGGTAATCACAGCACACAGAGGGGACTCGCACATCAATCTCCCTCTTAGCTTCATGTTTTATTTCTCTGTGTATTTTAAAATTTAATATTCCACAGAATCTAATTGAAGTTGTTTGTATAGACATGCGTGGGGGTCCATTAACTGAGCATGGACAACCATCAATGACTAAATCCCCAAAGAAAATGGTCATCCTCCCCCAGCAACCATCGGCTGCCTGTAGATTCTCAGCTGGGGGCAGGTCTCATGAGCGTCTTCTCTCCTATTAGTGCTGCCATTTTGGCTGTCTTGTCACCATGCAGATCCTCTCCAGAACCATGACTGCTCTGAGTTCATGAGTGCAGCTGTCACATCACATGCCAAAGACTGCTTCACAGCCCTGCTCCCCATCCTCCAGATCTCACCTTCATTTTCCGTTTCTTCTGCGATGTTCCAAGTCTTGAGGTAGGGGTGGGTATAGTTGTCCCATTTAGACCTGAGCAAGCAAAGTCACTCAATGCTTTGACTAGTTGTGAATCTCTGCCTTAAACATTGCATACTGCAGAATGTACTATCTGTGACTAGGCAGTTATCTATGGGTATAACAAATGTTTAGATTTTCAAATATTTCTTTGTATACTTGGAGCACCTGAACTGATCATTTTCCTTTTACTGCTTCTCTTTACCCTGAAAGATGCAAATCATCACTGAATGCAGGTGCCTCCTGTTTCATACTTTGGGAATGTTGCAAAGGTTTATAGACCTGTGCAGGACTGTAGGTTATGTATAGTTTGGTTGCAGGTAGGTGGGGCCATGTTGGTGAGTATTATAAAAGAACTGTCCTATCTCAGTGTGAATGATGGGTCCTGGGCTCTGCCTGTGAGAATCAATTCTGGGCCTTCCTTAAATGGTGCAGAGACTATTACAGGAAGGCCTCTTCAGCAATCTGGATAGTCTCCTATGATTTGACACTTGATAGGTGGGAGAGACGGTGATGATTTCCACAGAATGAGCATAGTTTATTCTAAAGTGAGATCTATTAGAAGATGATAATTCTGTTCTAATTATGTGAAAAGCTATGAGGTTTTCAGGAGACAGAATAAAAGTACTTGGTCCAAGATACAACATGGGAGGGAACCTGGAAATGAGTGGTCCTGGCCAGGGACACACAGTAGATCTTCAGGTGAGAAATTAGCCAGAGAGAAGGACGAAGGAGAGAGTCAGGCAGACTTGCTCATGTAGTGTGGGTGACCTTAGAAACGGCAGCACTGTGGGAAGTCATTACAGTCCATCTTTTCCCGGTTCCCAAGTGATATTATTTGAGCCTGCCAAATGTCACTCAGTTCAAGTCCTTCCCAGTTTTTCCCTACTGCCAACAATGAGTGAAGAGATTAATGTGTCTTGGAACAGAATTATGAGCTATGAACTCATAGGAGATAATAAAAATAAAATATAGAGAAAAGCTGATACAGAAAACTGAGTTAGGAAGAATGGGGTTGAAGCAACGAGTACCACGTAGCTGGCACTTTAGCACGTAGGACCATGGAAGTCATGTAACTGTCATTTGTCTTCCAAATCTATTTCAAAGGCAACATGCTTCAGATAGAATTATTAATTTCCTTCTCTCACACCCCTACCCTAGTTTCCTGTGGTGCCGAAAGCAAAGCAAAGCAAACAAAATGACATAAAGAAGATGATGCAATCCCACAGACTGAGTGGAGGACAAACCGCATTTCATTTCACACGGGTTAGAGGCTCAGTCGATAGTAGTACTTTGCAAGAAAGCTCTGTTGCCTCAGAGTCCTCCGTTCTTAGAGTCCAGAGTGATGTTTCTGTGTTTCCTCTAGGCATGTGCATCTCTGTTCTGTCTGTGTTAGATTATCTGAGTCTTACAAGGACCATTCAGACTAGATTGTGGTTACCCTAAAAGTTTTTAGTTTTATCACTTTTCCCAAGGACTGTTTGCCAAATATAGTCACGTTCTGGCCACAATTAAGACTATATAATTTTTCTTTTTTTTTCTGTTAATTACTTTTTCTAGTCAGTTATAAAAGTATCTTTTAATTCCATGGGAATGTTCTCTTTTCAATTCCATTTGATATCACCTTTAGAATAAATCCTAGGTAAGATAACTTCTCTGTATTTTATGTCCTTTTGCTGAGAAGTTTCCTCACACCCAGGAGGGTTGTTCTCGTTCTCCCCTTCAGTCAGGAGGGTTGTTCTCATTCTCCCTTTCTTCAATCACATCTTTTGTTAGCCCCCCCCCTCACAGGGGTTGGAGCAGTTCTTTCAAAGAAGAGATTAGAGCATGTCTGGTTCTCGCTTAAACTCCACCACCATTTTCCAGATGAGCCTGAAGTAAGTTGCAAATTTCAAACCCCATCTCTGCTGGCAACACCTGTCCCTCCCTTACTGAAGAGCAGTTCAAATACTTCAACATGTAGAATCTACCCCATACTTCAAATCCTCACTCCCCCCTGTGGTTGGAAATCTGAAGTGCGGTTTACCAGGGTGAGCAGGAGAAGGCAGATCAGCCTGTGGACTGAACCAGGTCCTGCTGTCTAGGAAGCACTATATGTAAATGAATTGACTAAGCCTCTTGGAGATGTAAGTAGCTATAAAAATATAGAGAGAACTGAAATATAACCTTAACACTTGGGATGCAGAGGAAGGCTATAAAAAGGGCTATGTAAGTGGGTATGTAGCCAGCTTGGGACAAATGAGACATAATAATAATAATAATAATAATAATAATAATAATAATAATAATAAATAATAATAAAAGCCAAGGAAGCAAGCAAGACACAAAAATTAAGAAAAAGACATGAATTAATAAAATTAAAATGAAAGATGCCATTTCAGCAGGTTGCAGTGAAATCCAAAGGATCACTGAGCAATATCCCAGCATGGAGAGGGGAGCTGGGCATGAAATTCCATCCCTACCTGTAGAGCTTTTGCCATTTCTTAACTTCTGGGAAAATAAGGTTCAGTTATCTCTAAGTGTGCAGCTTCTGATCAGTTGCCACGCTCTGTTGGAAGCCTACATATGTAAGAATATTTGGGTAGCAGAAATTACACTTGAACACACGCACACACACACACGAGTCATGCAAGCATAAATAAGTTTATTTAGGGAAAGATTGGTATTAGAAAGAATGAAGTAATGTAGTATCAGAAATGCATATGGGAAAAATACAGTGATATATATGTATGAATACATCAGAAGAGAAGCCGTTATTTTGTATAATTAAAAAATACTAAGTAAAAAGCATATGAGACAATAAAATTATAATATTTTCAATAAAAGGAACATAATTATGCATCATCATATTAAGCTAAATAATATAGCCCTACACCAGTGCACATGTAGGTGGACTCAGGCAGTTTAAAAAGTGAGCACAAAAGATAAAGAGAAAAATACTAGATGAGTGGATAGTACAGAAAGTAGAGGGGAGGGAAAAGGAGGCAGACTAGATCAAAACCTAATATATACATTTGCGGACTTCTCAAACAACAAAAATAAAGATTCCAAAAATAAATAATTCTGTTAAATATTATAAAATTAGAACAAAACAAAAATGTTTACGGTGACTAACATCACCTGCCTATTTCGTCATCCTCATGTTCCTCCCTGATAGCTTTGCTAGCTCTTCTGTAGTCTGATTTCCCTGTGTCCATCAAGTTCAGAGGTGATATTTTTCTTTCATGATACATTACCCTCTTCACTCATTGCTGACACTGAGGAAGGTCAGGCAAGGGAGCTGAGCTAGTTACATTTGGCAGAAGCTACCCCTCTGTTTTGGTCCACATCAAGTCAAGGTCAAGGCCGACTTTCTCCAGGACTTCTGCTTCTGCAGTATGAGACACCCAGCCTGCTTCTTCCCTCTGCTGTTTCTCTCTACCTTTCCCACTGATGCCTATTTAAACCACCCACTGACAAGCACTCAGGCCATTCATACTTTCCGTTTAGTATCTAGGGAAACTAGATAGTGACCAGGCTTACACACAAGGGGCTGCCAGGACTAAGCACCTTCTCTGTCTCCCTTAAAGCTTGTAAGTCTAGGGAGAGCTGTGAAGTCATAACAGCAGTAGATTTTGTCAAGTTCTAGCATCTCCCATGCAGAGTACACACTCACTACCACATGGGGGAAATTGTATTAACATTGTCAGTCTTCATGGGCTGGGTCACATGTGGCTGACACAGCTGTTAAGGCTTTCCTCTAATAATTTCTGCACCCTTTGACCTTCATAGGCAGAGGTCAAGATTCAGTGATATACAGTGGTTGAGGTTAGGGATTTCCACCACTTCCTTTCAAATATTGGCAATAGTGCACAAAGACCTCTGTGTTGGAAAGCTCTCTACAGTTAATCCAGCTGCTGAGATACAGAATCTTCAATTTTGCCTTTCCATAATGACTACAAAGGCTGAGTTGGGTTGTCCTATGAAGTACAGCAGTGACTTTCCTTTGTACTCTGTCTCCTATGTTTGAAGTCATTAATCTCACAGCTTAGTTCACTAACTTACCAGTCATTCTTCATCCCTGGCTCATATCATGATGTAGAGTGAGACCTTAACATATTGCTGCTAAGATTATCTGTATTTCCTGATAGAGGTTTTAAATCACCCTCCAAAGTCCTTCCTGTCAGCCTGCCCTAACCTCTATTTTCACTGGGTCTATGAATGATTTCTTTCTTGGTACATGTACATTAATATCATCACTCATTGCTGATGTTGAAGAACATCAGAGAAATGTCTTGCGCTGAGTGGTGTTTCTAGGAAATCCCATCCTTTATCTCAGGATACCCCAGGCTTAGGAAAAGACTCAATTCTGCAAAGACTGAACTCTGTATGCAGTAGTGCTTCCACTGATGCTGCACATTGTGAGCCTGGCAACCCTGCTCTTCCCTCTGCTACTTCGTTCTTACCTTTTTTTTTGAGACAGGGTTTCTCTGTAGCTTTGGAGCCTATCCTGTAACTAGCTGTAGTAGTAGTACAACCTGTTGTAGACCAGGCTGGCCTCGAACTCACAGAGATCTGCCTGCCTCTGCCTCCTGAGTGCTGGGATTAAAGATGTGTACCACCACCACCCAGCTTCGCTCTTACTTTTCCATCTAAAGATCTACTGTAACCACTCATCAGGACCATTCACGTTAGGCTCAACTTCTGCTGAGTATCTAGAGGACCCAGTGATAATCGGTACAAAATGAAAATAGAAGGCTCTGTGATGACTAAGTACATGCTATGGATGAAATTAGAGGGGAGACAGGTAAAGGTGTCTGTCTACTGCCAAACCTGATGACTTGAGTTCTATCCCAGGAGCCCACACAGCTGAAGAAAACCACACACTTCTGTGAGTGGCCTTCTGACTGCCACATGTGTGTCATTGCCAATGGACGTATACACACACGCACACAGAAACATACATACAAACCCACATATACACACAGAGAGAAATACAACAACTAAATAAATAAACATACACATATATAAATAAGGGGCCAGTGAGATGGCTTGGTATGGAGAGGCACCTGCCAAAGAGCCTGAAGATCATCTGATTTATCCCTAGAACATACACAGTAGAAAGAGAATTAAAAGGGGGCAGGAATGTATACTGGGTACAACAAAGGTTTTCATGCCTCAGGTGAAAACGGGTTTGGAGCTCAGTTACACAGATTACTTCTTGTGGAGACTGCCCCAAATTGAAAAAAATTGTTACCCCCACAACAGTCTTGTCACTATTGTGCCAATGCACACCTTGCCTAGCAGGTCGACACTGTAATTTGTGCAGTTCCCACCTGGGTAAGACTTGATACCTTTAAACCCTTAGCAGCTTTCATACATCCTCTGGCACTATGAAAGCTAAA
The DNA here is from genome assembly GCF_903992535.2 of Arvicola amphibius. Lineage (NCBI taxonomy): Eukaryota > Metazoa > Chordata > Mammalia > Rodentia > Cricetidae > Arvicola > Arvicola amphibius. The sequence goes on from NC_052048.2 coordinate 16,912,098, forward strand.
CCAACAGAGAGGAAGATCGATTGCTGTTCCTGCTTTATTTTTCTTTACCTTTCATTTAATTCATATAACATCTTCATTGATAAGGCATTATCAGATAGTTCTGGTTCACAAATAAAAGAAATGGGAAGAGCTTCCCATATTTTGGGGGGGTGAGTGGGTAAGCCTCTTTGTCTCCCTGACCAACTCTGATAAGAGGGATTCATCACGTGATCTTGGAATTTTGGTTAAGGTACCTGTTACTTCTAGGACCAGCGTCATCTAGCCTTCAAAAGGACATCTGACTTCAAACTCTCTTGTGTTTCTCAGTTGGGTGACCAGATAGTGCATGTCTTACTCTCTGTTCTACTTCTGTGAAGTGACACTGTGACCAAGACAACCCTTAAAAGGAAGGCATTTAATTGGAGGCTTGCTTACGATTTCAGAGGTTAGTCTACTATCATCCTGTGGGGAGTATGGCGGCATGCATGGAGATGGAGAAGTGGCTGAGAGGTATATCCTAATTCATAGGCAGCAGTCAGAGAAATAGTGGTCTGGTATGGGCCTTAGAAACCTCAAAGTTCATTCTCTTTGACATGCTTTCTCTAACAAGGCCACACTTTCTAATTTTAAAAAATATTTTAGAATAGTTCCACCCCTTGCTGACTAAGTTTTCAAATACATGACCCTATGGTGGCCATTCTCATGCAAACCACCGCAGTTGGTATCTGTGTGGGTGTTGCATAGCCCCTTCATTTTAATTAATTCTTCCATCTGATATCATATCTTCCCCAACCCAGAACTTCTCTCCTTGTTTAAACTTCCTCCCTTCTGGTCTTCCCTCTCTGCACACTAATTTTACTTTACTTTAGCACCTCCCATTAAAGTATTCACACCACAAACTGTCCCATTTCTAGTTTCTTGGCTTCAAAGGTACTGAAATCCAAGGAGACTGGATTTGGTGGTGCATACCTTTAATCATAATACTCTGGAGGTAAAGGCTATGGGATCTCTGTGGGTTTGTAGTTAGCCTGATCTCAGAGTGAGTTCCAGTATAGTCATGATTATGTAGAGACCCTCTCTCCCAAAACATAAAGCACTTCCACGTACACTCAGAAAACCAAGTACCCTAGGACCCACATATAAGGGATAACATGTGGCATTTGTCATTCTTGGCTTAAATTACTTTGCGCAGGATTATTTTTTCAGCTCCATCAAGTCACCTACAAATTTCTTTTTTCTTTTTAGCACAATAAAATTACCTTGTGGATATACACCATTTTCACAGTCCATTTATTGGCTGATAGATTATAGACTTATTCAATTTCCTACCTATTGTGACTGGAGGATTGAAAACATGGATGTGCAATTGTCACTTCAGTAACCTGTGTTTTCCTCTGGTTATATGCCTGGAGTGATATAGTTGGGTCATATAGTAGACATATATCTAGTTTTTAATGGCCCTTCCATATTTATTTCTAAAAAACGATTATACCAGTTTACACTCCCACAAGCAGTATGTGTTTCTCTTAGCCAATATCGATGCCAGTATTTGTTGTCATCAATGATGACAATTCTTTTTTTGGTTTTTTTGAGACTGGATTTCTTTGTATCGTTGGAGCCTGTCCTAGAACAAGCCATTAAGCAAAGAACAACATCAACAAACAAGAAGATTTTAATTTTAATAAAATTTAAATAAAATAAAATTTAATAAAATTAAAAACAAAAGGGGGCATTGCACTAAATTTCAGTAAAATCCAGAGAATTACTGAATGATATCCTAGCATGGACAGAGGAAATAGGTATGAAATTCCAGCCCCTACTTTTAGAGCTATTGGCAACACTTAACTTCTAGGAGAGAAAGGGTCAGTTTTCTTTAAGAATGTTAGTCTTGGTAATTTATCATGCTCTGTTGGAAGGCTACATATCCAAGAATATTTGGGTAGCACAAATAAGCCATAATGACACACAGACACACACACACAGACAAACACACAGACACACACACACACAAACACATGCTTTCACGTGCGTGCATGTGCACACACACACACACACGTACACACACACAAACACATAAGTCATGTATTCATAAGTAAGTATGTTTAGAAGATTGGTATTAGAAGGAATGGAGGAAGATAGTGTAGATGAATATATCATAAGATAAGTAATTTCTTTGTATGATAAAAATACTAAGTAAAAAGCATAAGAAAAAGATAAAAATTATGTTTTTTCAGAAAAATGGATATAACTGGGCATCACCATCTTAAGCTAAATAATTTAGCCCTATATCAGTGAACATACAGGTGAACTCAATATGTTACAAGAAAGAGGATATGGAATTATGAAGAAAATAACAGTTGACTGCAGAGCTAAGAAATTAAGAGAGGAGGAAAAAACAAATAGATTAGATCAAAACCAATTATATATATGGACTTCTCAAACAATAAAATAAACATTCCATAAATAAGTAATTACATCAAATATTATAAAATCAAATTATAAAATATTATAAAATCAAAGAAAACAATGTTTTTGGCATCTCACATCATTTCACTGGCCCATTCGTTCCTCCCATCTCCTTCCCTTTACTTGCCAGCTCTTCCTTAGTCTGATTTTCCTGTGTCCATCAAGTTCTGAGGTGATATTTTTCTTTCATGATACATTACCCTCTTCACTCATTGCTGACACTGAGGAAGGTCAGGCAAGGGAGCTGAGGTAGTTACATTTGGCAGAAGCTACCCCTCTGTTTTTGGACACATCACGCTAAGGTCAAGGTTGGATTCCATCAGGACTTCTGCTTTCACAGTGTGAGATACTCAGCCTGCTTTTTACCTCTGCTGTTTCTTTCTACCTTTCCCACTTGAAGACTTTCTAAACCATCCACTGTGTACACCTCAGGTCATTCTCACTTCCTATTTAGTATCTGTAGAAACCAGCCAGTTCCCTGGTTTAAATATAAGGGGCTGCTAGGACTAAGTCACTTGTCTGTCTCCCTGGAAGACCGTGAGCCTAGGGAGAACTATGAAACCATAACTGGAGTAGTTTTGTCAGATCCTAGTATCTCCCCTGCATGGTACACACCCATTATTACATGGGGAAATTGTATTATCATTGACTGTCTTCATGGGCTGCATCATCATTGGCCAGCACAATTTTTTAGGCCTTCCTTTAATGATCTCTGCACCCTTTGACCTCCATAGGCAGGGTCCCAGACTCGATGATCTACAGTGGTTAAGCAAGACTTCTTAGAGATTTTTACCATGTGACCCTAGATGCCTTATCTCTATCCAAAGTTCCTCACATATGACCACCTTTGGTGTGGGAGGTCCTTCTGTCTCTGTGTTGCTTTTTATTGGTTAATGAATAAAGAAACTGGCTTGACCTATAGCAAAGTAGAACTTAGTTAGGCCGGGAAAACTAAGCTGAATCCTGGAAGAATGGAGGTAGAGTCAAAAGAAGCTATGGAGCTGTTATGGAGACACATGCTGAAACTTTGCAGATATGCCACAACCTCGTGGTGATGCACAGATTAATGGATATGGGTAAAATTAAGATGTAAGAGTTAGCCAATATAAAGCTAGAGCTAATGGGCCAAGCAGTGTTTTAATTAATATAGTTTCTCTGTGGTTATTTCAGTTCTGTGTTGCTGGGACAAACCAGCAGCCTCTTGCAACAAATTGGAGCTCCAACATGGTCGACTAAATCCCCACAAAACCTTAGAGGGCTTGGAAAGGAATTCTAGACACTACAAAACAAAATTTAGCTGCATTTTTTTTTGGGATGGGCTCTGCTTGCTGGCAGAATGCTGCGGCTTCTTTAAAAGGGGTTTACTGAGTCAGCGGTTGCAGAATAAAAGCATTTAAATGGGGTTTGTGAGCAGACTGCTACAACTTGCTTAATGGCAACATAGACACACTATATGCCTGAAAATGGGGCTGTGAGGACAGCTTGTGCAAAACAAACCTCCACCCCATCATGTTGGACTGGGTGGAGCCAAAAGACAAAGCAGTCTTAGTCTCTGCTTAGCATTGTAAGAAGTGCTGCTATACAGAGAAGAATTACAGATCTACAATGAGGCAGATTCAGATATAAAAGACTTCTAAATGATACACAGTGTTTAAAAATGTACATAGCCTGGGAGAGAGAAGAAAAAGAGTAAAGAGACACTAAATGTAATATCAAAGAGTATGGACAGTAATAGATTAAAGGAGTAAAGGTAATAAATTAAATATTAAACTTGTAGAAAAAGTAATAGAGTAAGAAAAATAAGTCTCATAAAGATGGAATGTACACATAGAATCTGTATTATGTATACTATTGTGTTTTTGACTGTGGAGGAGCTAAGTTGCCAACATATATACTTAAAGTTATTTTGTTTTCAAAATATGGGTCTAAGGATATGTTGCTTTAGAAAGGAGTTCGTTTGTTTCCAAAGGGGATGAGAACCTATGGAATTCTTATAGACAAATGTTTGATGAACCAAGATCCCCTGAAAGGTGGCTGTAAACACTCCCAAAAAATTACTTTGCCAAACAAAAAGAGGAAGCAGTTTATAGAGGAACTATGCCCATATTCCCAATTATAGTCTATAAATGTTTATTTATATTTAAAAAGGGATATACGTCATATATCCTATACATATACATGATAGAGATTTACATGGGTATGGATCTTGGTTTATTGATACAAATTTAAAGTCAATTTTGTTATACTGTATATATATATATATTAAGAAATATTGGTAAATAGAGAGTCATCTATAATAGTCAAGCTTGTAGTCATGTTAGTTAGATTTTTCTAGATTTACAGAGATGTATTTCAGATGGATAGCGATTCTTTAAATCTTTCAAAGACTACAGAATATGGCATTTAAAGTGTTTTAAGAATATAGGACTTTTCATGAAAGTGAGACACATCTGCTCCTGAAAGCACCAATCTACTTCAAAAAGAAGATGGGCATTGAAGAGGCTCCTTATGGAGTTGGTTAGCTATTTGGGCAATGAACTGCTCTTGCCTGGACTTCTTGATGGTATGCTATGTGAAGTGGACATGCATGGCCCACAGAGAAATGCCTGCTGAACTTGTCTAAAGGTGAGAGAGTCCTTTGGGGTTCCCACTTCATGAAAGAATAAAAGGAGTCTGCAAGACACAGAAGAAAGTGACTGACAAACTGCCAATATTGGTGAAACTGTCTTTGAGATTTCCTGCTTCATGGAAAAGTCTGCTAGATACTATAGGCCTGTAGGTTGAAGATGGATGCCCCAATGGTACAAAAGAACTTTGGGTGACTGTCCAGGCAGCAAGATGTCTCTAGTTTTGGAAGTTGCTTATAATGCACTTATTGTTTACTTAGGTAAGATTATATTCTTCTGGAGTCTTTGATGATGTTGAAGAATTGATAGTTATCATTTTCCTTAGTTATGATAAAAGATAAAGTATATATAAATATTGTAACTATAATCCTTGCTTGATACCTGTTTTTTTTCTTTATTTGAAGTTATAGATACCTGTTTTTTATATGTAATTTTAGTATTTTAAAGTTAAAGCCTTCTTTTTTGTTTAAACAGAGGAGAAATGGTGTAGGAGGTTCTTATGTCTATGTGTTGCTTTTATGGAAAAGTGAATAAAGATACTGGCTTGGCCTATAGCAAGGTAGAATTTAGTTAGGTGGGGAAACTTCAGCTGAATGCTGGGAGAAAGGAGGCAGTATCAAAGAGACGCTATGGAGCCACCATGGAGACAGACATGCTGAAACTTTGCTGGTAGGCCACAACCTCGTGGTGATGCACAGATTAATGAGATTGGTTAAATTAAGATATAAGAGTTAGCCAATAATGGGCTCAGAGGTTAATAGCACTGCCTGTTTTTCCAGAGGTTCTGAGTTCAAATCCCAGCAACCACATAATGGCTCACAGCCATCTGTAATGAGATCTGGTGCCCTCTCTGGCCAGCAAGCATACAGACAGACAGAACACTGTATACATAATAAATAAATAAATAAATAAATCTATCTTTTTATTTTATTTTTTTTAAAAAAGAGTTAGCCAATAAGAAGCTAGAACGAATAGGCCAAACTGTTTTATTAATACAGTTTATGTGTGGCTATTTCGGTTCTGGGTGTTCAGGACAAACAAACAGCCTCTTACAACACACCCTGCACTAATATGAACATCAACAGTACCCCCCACAGCATTTTGAATGATAAAGGTTGCTGTGCTTACTGACTAATTTAAGTTATTTATAAAAATGTGATCAGGCAAATAATATTAGGTATAATAAAGCAAAACATAGGAGAGAAAGGAGCCACCAAAATATGTACCTAAATAAGAGTCAGTGCACACAGAATGCTTTCTGTTCAAATGGTCCTGTCTCAGTGAGTTGATGGGATAGACTTTGTTGACTTCCTAGGAGAGGCCTTAACTTCTGAGGAGTGGATGGTAAAAAAATGGTGGGAGCAGGGAGTAGAGGAGGGAAGAAAACCTGGGATTGGTACGTAATAATAATAATATTAATAATAATAATGTAACTTTCCTTTCTTACTAGTTAAAGTCTCACCATTTTTCCCATTGCCTCTAATAGCACCATTATCCTACTGTAGAACTCCTCCTCCACTATGTCTTTTGGGCTTTTTACTTCCCTGGTTGTTGTGTTAACTTCAGGTTCTGTTTATTCACATCTAAATATTCAAAATTTTGATCCACAGTCAAAAGAGAATGTGTAGTACTTGTGTGGGTTACTTCACCAGCATATTTTCAAGGCCTATACATTTACCAGCTGAAACTAAAAGTATTAGCACTTTCACCTTAGTGACAGGATACAAAATCAACTTAGAAAAAATAACATCCTTTCCATATATTACTAACAAACAAAGAGAAAGAACAAACATGGACACAGTCCTATTCACAGTAGCATCAAAAACTACCTATGAAGAAACAATTTAAGTTGTGAAAGTTTTTGCCATTGAAGACTTCACATCTCAGAAGGAAAGAGATTAAGGAATGCACTGGAAGATGGAAATGTCTTCCAGCATCATGGTTTGGTATGATTAACATTGTAAAAATGCATATTCCAACAAAATTTAGAGATTTAATATAATTACAATCAAAATACCCATGAGAGTCTTAACAAAAATAAAAAAAAATCCTAGAATTTATATGAAATTACAAGACACCGCAGATAGTTTTCTGAGAAAACAATAATGCTGGGGGAGTATATTTTTACATTCCAAGCTATGTTACACAGCTATGAGATTAAAAACAGTATGATACTAGCAAAAACAAACACATGGTCAATGGAATGAAACAGGAGACCCACACAGGAGTGTGCAAGGCTACAGCCATGTGCTATTTGATAAAAGTGATAAGCATACACAATGGAGGAAAGGCAGCATCTTCATCAAATGATGATGGCGAAATAATGTCCACTTGTAGAGGAATGGAATTAGATCCATATTTGCCACCCTGCACAGAAGATCAGCTGCAAATGGATCAAAATCTTAATCCAAACCTGAATCCTGAAACTACTAGAAGAAAACATGCAGTATCCTTTGGGATACAGGTACAGGAAAAGACTTTCTAAATATGTTTCCATCCACACAGGAGTTAAGGATAATAATTCATGAACAGGATCTCTTAAAACTAGAAATCTGTATAGCAAATGAAATAATCACGTAAAGATGAAGGTGACATGCTTTGGATCTTTGCCAGTTATACTTCTGTGAGGAGAATACTATGCAGAATATACAGGGAACTCAAAACAAACAACCCAACAACCAGTAAAGAAAGCAAGTAGCTCAAATGAAATGGGCAAGAGATCTACAGAGAAGATTCAGAAAGGAGAAATAAAAATGACTGACAAAAAATGTTCAACATTCTTTGAAGCTATAGAATTTCAAACTAATAGTACTTAGAGATTTCATTGTACACCAGACAGAATAGCCAAGAACAAGAAAACAGCTGACAATGAACTCTTGAGAGGAAGTTTGGATAAGGAAACCCATCATCCACCTATGGTGTGAGTGCAATCTACAGCAAAAAAATGTAAAAAGGGATGGAGACTTCTGAAAACCTAAATGTACTATCTTATGACCCAGTTAAATCACATATGCATATGTTGGGATATGTCTAAAGAGGCCAATATCCTACTTCACAGATACTTATTAAGCATGTTCATTGCCGGTCTCTTCAGAATAGTTAGTTAGGGAAAGAAACCACCTATGTCTCACCACTACAGAATGGTACATATATAATGGAATATTACTTGTCTGCAAAGAGACAATGTTCCTTCAACCACATCACCTCATTATGTGTTATTGCTTATAGATAGGACATGTTGACATCTATTCCACACTCATCCTGCTTGGCTAAAATCCCAAAGAGAAATAATGGAGCCAGGTCTTTCAATTGTTCATCAAAGATTCCTTTGTTGGGCTCTGTTTTATAAAGGGAAAGGACTTGTCCCGCCACTCACTTGAGAGCCTCCTCCAAGATGCTGGCAGTTCTGTTCACAGCGACCTTGCTGGTCCTGAGCTCAGCTCAAACCCCCAGTGAAGGTATGAACTATTATAGGGTGGGAGCCGGAGACTTTCAAGAGAAAGAAGAGAGGGAAGAGATGAGAAAGAGGGGAATGAGGACAGAATCAAGTGAGAAGAAAGACAGCTGAAGGGAATGCCTGTGAGAAGGGGTAGAACAGTTTTATCATCAGCCCACAACATACTCTTTTTTTTTATTAAGTATTTAATCTGGAGGCCATAAAATACTATATCAGAGGAGCAAGGGGTTCCATTTTGTGTTTAGAAAAGTGTTATCTGGGCCCTAAAGAGGCATAGAAATGGTGGAGATTTATGTGTACATTCTGATAATCAGAGTGAATGCTGGGAGCAGCTAGCCTTACAGCACAGAATATGCCAGACATATGATGTAGACGCACACACAGGGATCAGTTCAATATTAGAGAATTATGGAATAAATTCAATGCTATAGATACTGAAGTACGATCGTCATAGCCCAGTCTACAGAGTTTACTCTGGTCCTCGTTCAGAATTTTAATATGCTTCAGGCAGTTCATGTTACTTTTTATGATGTGTATGCCTTGGTTTACCTCTTGAGAACACTAAGACTTAATGGAGAAACAGACTGGTGAGGCATATTCTCAATGCGACTTGGAAATATGCCGCACACTTAAGAAATGATAGCAGTGTGTTTTGTTGATGTGCATGAAGGACAATAAAGATTCTACATTTAGAGCGTGTGGGTAACAGCACAGGGAATCTGCACATGCTCATGCATCCCAGGCCCTTTCACAAGGGATGAGCTCAGTGGTACTCAGAAGCTTGAGACTGGAAGTCACATTTTCCCTCAGGACATCTGTAAACTCTGAAAGACTGTGATCTCAATTTTCACCTCATCCTTTGCTTTATTCCTAGAGGTCACCACTGAGGCTCCTACTGCTGCCCCTGCAGGTAAAGCCCAATCCATGTTCCTTCCATGCTGATTCATTGTCTGTGTTCCAGTGTTGTCATTCATATTTTCTGTCATAGGGATGAGTGAAAATTAGTTTCTCTAAAGATAAAAACATACTTTCCAAAATTAATGCTGGGAATCATTACTGAATTTAATCAAATGAATGATAGAGAGACCAAATTTCCATAACAGCAGAAAAAAATTTGTCTGCCTCCTGTCCTGAAATGAGCACTGTGAGATCAGCAGAAAGCAAAAGTTTCTTAATGCTGACTCTTCTGGGAGTGACATGATCCATGGTTCTCTTCCTATTCTCTGTTCCTGTCTATAATTAATTATACAACTCATAAACATGATGTAGAAATATTGGTTTTCCCTGTTTTCTTTTGCTGTTTTCCCAGTTTACTATGCAACTGTCTTTGATTTCAAAAGAAATGACAAATTGTTCCCAGGCATTTAGTGAATTTGGGGGAGCTCATTTTGTTCTTCTCTGCTTTCAGGCTTCCAGGTGTAGATGTGAAGTATTGAAAAGCCAAGTCAATCATCCTAGGGTTCAAAAACCAGGGCTGGAACCCCTTGCAGATGCAGGGAGTTCATAAAATGTTCTTAATCACAATTGACGACTTTCCCTATGTCAACCTGTTCTTCTTCTGCATTATTGCCATTTTGTCTCCGGAGACATTGCATGTGATAAATAAGGGTCCCCACACATTCATGTTTTGCAGTCATTTCACATACTTATCCCAAGATAAAAACATAAACCTTCTGTCTCATTGGGATGTATATCTAGAAAGCCAAGCAACAAGGATGTATAGAAGGAGTTAGTAGCTGGCAGACAGGTTCTGGGAGAAATAATTATGTGACTAGTTGAGAGGAATGAAAAACAAAAAGAAATTCTTTGACCAGTGTGTTCCCATCGTCTGCCCTACCCATCCAGATCCTGCGGAGCAAAGCCAGAGCGAGGTCCCAGAGGCTTCTGCTGATGACCCACAGAATGAGCCTGAGCCAGAAGGGGAACAAGTGTCCTCTGCTGACGATGCGAATGAAACACAGCAAGAACCAGCAGCAGAAGAGCCTCAAGAACAACCTCCTCCTGAAAACCCTCCTGAAAACCCACAAGAACCACCCCAAGAAGAAGATTCCCCGCAAGACTCTTCTCCCTCTCTGAATGATCATAAACCTCATTTTTGGGGTCCGTTTGGTCCTTATGGTCCTTTTGGTCCTTTCTTAGGCAAAAAATGGAATCCTCCTTCTTTTGACTTTGGAAGACTAGGGCGATTCTTTAACAGAAGACGGGCGGCAGCAAATTAATTATTCTGTAGTTAGTTGACTGTTTTAAGTCATTATAGGTAAGTTGCTTTTGAGCGTAATCATCTGAATAATCCACGTCAATGACAAGTATGAGTCAAATTATTAAGCACAAAGCCTTTTCCTTTAGTATTTCTCAAATCATAATGTGAAAATTAGTTAACTGGAGTGACATCATCTATGGCCTCATATGTAATCTTTGAATTCAGATATTATAGGATGGTATATGTGTGTTGGGATAGGAAGATCACAGTGATGTATTCAAATGTACTTCTGCATTTGAGGAACATAGTTTCACAGTTCCTATTTTCTCAATGATTACCTATTGAGTTGTGTTGGTCTGTAGATATACAGCAACAACTTCTCTTTGGTTCTTTGTTTTCTGTGTTGAACCTCAGGAATTTCTCATCTGTAGCCTGTACACTCTGTCCCACTCACACCAGGGATGCTCAGATCTATCGTCTCTAAGTAATAACATAGAGATACCTCTGAGCTTGTTCAGACTTTTAAAACATTTTTCTAAATTTGTTTATGCCCAAATTCCTCATAATTTTTTTCCTAGGATGGCACATGTCTGAATATTAAGATTATAAATTATCTGGAATTTCCATTATTGTCCTTGAAAGCCACTAGTTTTAATTCTTTTGCAACTCTCCAGGAAATATTACTTAGCGTATGTGTGGTTTTATACAAAGTAACAGTAAATTTTACATGAATGACATTCTATGTAGGACTGAAGGTTATTTATTTAAAAGCCACATATCTTGGAAAACTGCATTGCTTCAAAAAGCATGTTACATGGATCACCCTACAGCATGTTTCAATGGTGTTCTTGTATACGTCTTGCTGTGTACTCAGGATTTTTGGGGTGTTAACATTCTATTCCACTGCATTGCATGGTCTGCCTTGACCTCCTTATTTGACATTCTGTTAATAGATATTTAGGATGGTTTCAGTTTTTCACCCAGTCAGAGTGCATTTCCGCGAATCCCTTTGGAAATATGTCCTGGAACATTTCAAATCAGAACCCAAGGAAGAGCAAGCTAGGCAACATTGTTCACTTTTATATCGTAATAAGCAACTCAGTTCTACTGTCTGCTCTATGGCTGACAGGTGCAAACCTGAGAAAATGAGGAAGGGGGAGAAGGAGTTGAGGGAGAAGAGGTTGTCATCTTTCACCTCTCTTGCTTCAGTAGTTACAGTAGCATTTGAATCCCAGGGTGCCCCAATTTTCACTAACTTTTCTCCTTTCTTATGTGTTTCAGAGACTGCCTGAGAAAACTATGTTCTTCAGAAAAACAGGCCAGTGAACCGTTGTTGACTGTCTACCTGACCCCAATAAAATTTTCAGCATGCAATTTCTGAGTGTTGCCTGTACTTCTTAATGATGGGTCGGGAGGAAACAGCTAGAATTTGAGTGCTGCGGTACAGCATAAGAACATCCAGAAAAGCACACCAGGGACACTGGAAAAGCTACGCCTCTCTTTTGTCCACAACCTGATAGCAAATGAAAACATTGCATATCCCTCCATTCCCCGTCCCCTTTTTTTTTAGTATGGACTGTGCAGTACAAATTCCTTCCTTAATAAATGATGTGAAGGTCTCACTGGTACCCTTTCTAAAACAAAAGCAACTGGGAAAATGTAAATGTGAGGCAGTTGTGAAACCCCAGGCATTCTTTCCCTTCCCCAGTTCACCAGCCTGGTTTCTATGCTGTCAGCTCCAGCTTGCATTTTCTGTTCTATTTCCTTGTGTCTGAAATAAGTGTTCAACAATTTCTCAGTCTTACTAAAAAGTCAGTATTCAATTATACAACCATTTCATAAACGATAAATGTGTTCTTTTATACTTAGTTCTATTGATCTGAATCTGAATAAGTGATAAATAAGAGACATCTTTTAATTAGTAAGACTCCCTTCATCTCTTTTTTCCTTGCAATTAATGTACTTAAAAGAAAGCAGAAATCCTGAGGGATTTCCTACAGTTTAGCTTCTTCTTTTGTCTTCCTGTGTTATAAGTTGATGCTAGTTTTGTACTGATGATATATTTTTATCCAGACAGGGTTTCTCTTTTCATCCTTGGTTCTCCTAGAACATTCTCTGTAGAAAAGTCTGGCCTCAAACTCAGAGATCCACCTGCTGCTGCCTCCTGCATGCTGGGATAAGGTGTTTGCCAGCACTGGCCAGCTATGATGACAGGATTCTTACTAGTTGCATTTGAGATAGTGTCTCTGGAAGCCCAGGCTGGTCTTAAGCTCACTATGCACCTGAAGAAGACTTTGGACTCCTGATCCTCTGGCTTCTAGCTCTGCAGTGCTGGACTGACACATTTGCTCACTATGCTGTTCTGGGGAATGGGTGTAGTGCTCCATGTGTACTAGGCAAGCCCAGAGTTACATCCCCAGGCCATGATGTTCTTTTTTTTTTTTTTTTTTTTTTTTTTTTTTTTTTTTTTTTTATTTTTTTTTTTCTCATGGTTTATTTTTTTTTATATTTAAAAATTTCCATCTCCTTCCCTCCTCCTCCCCCCTCCCTCCCCTCCTTCTCCCCTTTCTCTCCCCTCCTTCTCCCCCTTCCCTCCCCTCCCCTCCACCCATACCTCCCCTCCCTCCCTCTCAAGGCCAAGGAGCCATCAGGGTTCCCCACTCTATGCTAAGACCAAGGTCCTCCCAACTCCCCCCAGGTCCAGGAAGGTGATCGACCAAGCTGAGAAGGCTCCCACAGAGCCCGTCCATGAAGAAGAATCAGAGCCCAGAGCCATTGTCCTTTGCTTCTCAGTCAGCCCCCGCTGTTGGCCACACTCAGAGAGACGGGTTTGGTCGCATGATCCATCAGTCCCATTCCAACTGGAGTTGGTGATCTCCCATTAGTTCTGTCCCACCGTCTCCATGAGTGAACGCACCCCTCTCGTTCCTGACTTTCTCCCTCATGTTCTCGCTCCTTCTGCTCCTCATCAGGACCTTGGGAGCTCAGTCCAGTGCTCCAATGTGGGGCTCAGTCACCTTCCCCATCTGTCGCCAGCTGGAGGTTCCCTCACGGTCCTGACTTTCTTTCTCATGTTCTCTCTCTTTCTGCTCCTCATCAGGACCTTGGGAGCTCAGTCCGGTGCTCCAAGGTGGGGCTCTGTCATTTTCTTCATCTATCGTCAGGTGGAGGTTCTATGGTGATATGCAAGAAATTCATCAGTATGGCTATAGGAACTGGCCTTTTCAGGCTCCCTCTCCTCAGCTGCCCAAGGAACTAACTGGGGGCGTCTCCCTGGAAACCTGGGAACCCCTCTAGGGTCAAGTCTCTTGACAACCCTCAGGTAGCTCCTTAAATTCAGATATATGCTTCACTGCTCTCATATCCACCCTTCCTATATCCCAAGCACCCCATTCCTCCGAGCTCCCCCCGCTCTCCCCTTCACACTTTTCTCTCCCCATCTTCCCTTGGCCCAGTCTTGCCCAACCCTCAAGTTCCCAATTTTGCCTGGCGATCGTGTCTACTTCCAATATCCAGGAGGATTACTATATCTTTTTTGGGAGTTCACCTTCTTATTATCTTCTCAAGGATCCCAAACTTATAGGCTCGATGTCCTATAATCATGGCTAGAAACCGAATATGAGTGAGTACATCCCATGTTCATCTTTATGGGTCTGGGTTACCTCACTCAGAATAGTGTTTTCTATTTCCATCCATTTGCCTGCAAAATTCAAGATGTCATTGTTTTTTACCGCTGAGTAGTATTCTAGCATGTATATATTCCACAGTTTCTTCATCCATTCTTCCACTGAAGGGCATCTAGGCTGTCTCCAGGATCTGGCTATTACAAATAATGCTGCTATGAACATAGATGAGCATATGCTTTTGTTGTATGATTGGGCATCTCTTGGGTAGATTCCCAATAGTGGAATTGCTGGGTCCTGGGGTAGGTTGATCCCGAATTTCCTGAGAAACCGCCACACTGCTTTCCAAAGTGGTTGCACAAGTTTGCATTCCCACCAGCAATGGATGAGTGTGCCCCTTACCCCACAACCTCTCCAGCAAAGGTTATTATTGGTGTTTTGGATTTTAGCCAATCTGACAGGTGTAAGATGATATCTCAAAGTTGTTTTGATTTGCATTTCCCTGATAGCTAGGGAGGTTGAGCATGACCTTAAGTGTCTTTTGGCCATTCGAACTTCTTCTGTTGAGAATTCTCTGTTCAGTTCATCGCCCCATTTTTTAATTGGATTGATTGGCCATTTCTACATGAGATGAACACATTACTGGTCAAGGTAAGAGCGCTGTCTTTCAGTGATGGTTAGGAGGACGATCTCTGCTGTTCTTCTCCCCTCAGATAATGCCACACATGGTCCTTGATGACAACATCCACATTTTTACTGTGTTCTGTATTCTAGGATACAATTCTGCCAAGAATCACAGTATTTTGATTTGAAAATGCAGTTGTTTTATAATTTTCTCCTTTGTGGGAGTTGATTCTGTATTCTTACTAATTTTGTGAATTCCTAATATCTGGAAAACATGATGGGCAACTTCTGGCCTCTTGAAAACACAGCTCTTTTGGGAAAGTTGGCCCCAAATGTAACTTTGTGCAGGCAGAAGATCTCTTCAGCATCCAGTAGCAGGTTAAACCCTGGTAGGAAGTCAATTTTGCCATGAACTGAAAAGAACCTATGCAATTAATTAGGGGGTGAGGATTTAACTTGGCAATTTGATTCTGGCTAGACACATAATATCCACATCTGAGTGCCAATGTGATATATTGCAATACCGCAGCATTAGGAATTGTCTGCCACCAGTTCCTAAGCTCCAGCATCCCATTAAGGCAAAATTTGGAGACTTCAGAACAAAAGGACATTTTACACAAGTACACAAATGAACAGAAAGACCAGTGCAATCAGCTCCCTTATCCAGTTTCAGACCTGATGAGGACTTAAGCATCCCTCTCTTTGTGCTTTTTGTTTGTTGGTTTGAATCAGAATCTTACTCTTATTGACCTGAAATGCCATATATGTTGACCAAGCTGTGATCTTACTGATAATTAGGATTGCAGGCAGGCAGCACTAAGCCTGGAATGCCTTTTCCTTCTCATTCTCTATCTCCCTCCCCCTTTTTTCTTTCCCCCTGTCTCTGTGATCCTTTGTAACTTCAGCTAAAAGAAATCTATGTATTTTTTTTACTTTATAAATAATACCAATCAAAATTCCCACTCCCTCCCCTCCTCCCACTTCCCTCCCTTGGCCCCTCCCCCCTCCCTCACCAGTCTTAAGAGAGGACAAGGCACCTTACCCTGTGGGAAGTCCAAGACCCTCCCTCCTACATCCAGGCATAGGATGGTATGCATCCGAAGAGAATAGGATCCCCAAAAACCAGTACATGCAGTAGAGACAAATCCCAGTGCCATTATCAGTGGCCCCACTGTCTGCCCCAATTGTTAGCCACATTCAGAGGGCCCATTTGATCCCATGCTTGTTCATTCCCAGTGTAGCTGGAGTTGGTGAGCTCCCATTATCTCAGGAACACTGTCTCAGTGGGTGAACCCCTTGTGGTCCTGACTTCCTTGCTCATATTCTCCCTCCTTCAGCTCTTCAACTGGACCTTGAGAGCTCAGTCTAGTGCTCTGATGTCTATTTCTGTCTCCATCTGTTGCTGGACGAAGTTTCTATGGTGATATTCAAGACAGTTATTAGTCTGACTAAAGGACAAGGCCAGTTCAGGCACTCTCTCCTCCACTGCCCAGTAGAAAACACTATCTTGAGTGATATAACCAAGACCCCAAAATATGAATATGGTATGTACTCACTCATTAGTGGATTCTAGCTATAAACAAAGGATATTGAGCCTATAGTTCATGATCCCAGAGAAGCTAAATAATAAGGTGAACCCAAAGAAAAACATATATTGATTCTTCTGGAAATTGGAAGCAAACAAGATTGTGAGGCAGAAGTTGGGAGCTTGGAGTGGGTAAGGGTAGAGGGAAGGGGAAAGGGGGAGAGAGAGGTGAAAAGGGGTAGGTTGGGAAGAGCTTGGGGGAGTGGGATGGTTGATCTGGAGGAAGGATGGATATTGGAGCACGGAAGGAGATATCTTAATTGAGGGATCCATTTTGGATTTGGCAAGAGGCTTGACTCTGGAGGGGTTCCCAGAACTCCACGGGGATGACCCCAGCCAGAAGTCTACTTCTTAACAGAACCATTCTCAGACCTGAATGGTTTTCATCCAACAAATCAGTGTTCCTGTTGTAAAATATGTCAAACTGTTTATTGTAGCTTTCCAGTTCTTAATTTGTCTACTTCCCACTTTGGTATTGGTTGTAGTTATTTCTTTTCCATATGAAGGTAAACATTTTGCATGGTCTTATGCATCTTTCCCTTTCGTTATAATTTTAACACCCAAATCATATTTGACAGGATTCTGTATCTAAATGTTCTTTAATATTTGTGCATTTAAAGTTCAAATGAGAAGAATCACTCCCTGGTTAAAAGAGTAAATTCTTTTAAATTTCAGTTCTACTGGAGACTAGTTTAAACAGTATTGGGTGGGGGAGAGCCACCCACCCCAAGTGGTCTCACCAACTCAGCTGCCATTCAGGTCCAGATCCCTTGCTTCAAGTCAACCACTGCATCTGCTCCATCTGCAGTCTGATGTATCTCATAGAGGAGGCGGTGCTGCAGAGCCAGAGCCAGAAGCATGTCATTGCCATGGAAGATAAAAACCTGAAGCATTGCAGTGAACAAATATGTCACTGACTGCCATGATGCTCTATGGGACAAAGGAGCCTCTCTCAGGAGTCTGAGAGACCCCTGGAGGCGCTACAGAGCTCATCTGGAACTCTAAAAAATAAAATAAACAAAACAACCCCGGGTTCCATGGAAAGACGTTTTGAAAAGTGGACTCACAAAATTGAAAAGATGGCTGAACACAGTTGAGCAAGGAGGGAAATGGTGAAGCTGTAGATGTGGCAGAAGAGCTTCCGGTAGCAATATGTGAGCACAGCCGCAGTGGACAAAGGACATGGCATTAGTGAATAGAGCTGGTTCTTCGTCTGCATGAGCTGCTGCTACTGCTCGACATGCAGGAAGGAGATCATGGTGCATGGACACTGCTCACAGGCTGAAAGAACAACAGTCATGCATGGTGTTCTTGGGGTGGCTGGCATCAAGAACAGGGATGAATGTAACTGTCTGGAGCTCACTTGGATCCTGTCCTCTGGCGCCTTGCCTAGCCACAGGACTGCCTGGCTTAGGACAACGGCAGGATATACAGGAAGAGTTTTTGTGATGTTCTTGTATTTCTGGTGCTTCAGAAATCAATGACTCATACTCATGGTATGAGTACATATAGAGCGATGCAGCAGAAGAACATACTGAGTGACATGCTGTAGTTTCAAATGCCCTTTAGAGCAATGAGTTTGTTCTGGAGGGATGGGGAAGATGAATGGAGGCACAGAACAGTGTGTGCGCAGTGCAGAGAGGCTGAACCATATCAATGCACAAGGCCTGGTCAATCACAGGAGACAATATTAATGTGTATGGCCTGTGCTGCCACCTGAAGCTATATTGATTGTAGTCCTAGCTGCTGTGGGGGAGAGGGTGCCCGTTTGGTGAGTGGTCCTGCTGCAGTCAGGGGCTGGGCTAATGTCCGTGGCCTGTGTTGCTACTGAACGCCATGTGGATGTTCACAGTCTGTGCTGCTGCTTGAAACCATGTTGTTTGTGGTCCACGTAACTCCAGAGGCAATGTTCATGTCTGTGGCCTGTGTTGCTGCCAAAGGTTATTATGGTGTCCCTGACCTGTTCCTCTGCAGAGGGCCATATTGAAGATGTCTGTGGTCTGTACTGTCACCAGAAACCATGCTTATTCTGTGGCAAGTGCTGAATCTAGAGTTTGTGTTGATGTCTTTGGGCCTTGATGCTGCTGGGACCTGAAGGCCATGTTGATCTACATGGTCCATGCTGTGACTGGGACCCATATCTGGTATTTCTGCTGCCAGGAACTGTGTTGATATCTGTTTCCTGTGTCACAACTGAGGATCATGTGGATTTTCATGGTCTGTGCCACTGCCTGGAAACCTGTTGATGCCCATGGGCTGTGCTGTCACCTGAGGCCATGTTGATGTCACAGGCTCTTGTTGACACCAGTTACTATCTGTAAGTCCATGATCTGTGTTTCCACTGACTGTAAATACAAGGAAGCTTCTGTAATGTTATCGATGATTTCAGACTCGTGCTGAGAAACATACATAGGAGGGCATCTGTGACAACCTCCAAACCCTAAATAACAACTTCAGCAGGAAGCCATCAAAGAAAACTCTTAAACATTGTGATCAGGATACTAAAGTGTAGCATAAAATTTCTACTTCCTCCCCTCCTCCCACTACCCTCCTGCTCCCCCACACCCCCCCCCCCAGTCCTAAGAGAGGACAGGGTACCCTGCACTGTGAAAAGTTCAAGGACCTCCCCCTCCTCCATCCAGTCTTAGGAAGGTATGCATCCAAATAGAATAGGATCCCAAAAAACCAGTATATGTAGTAGAGACAAATCTCAGTGCCATTATCATTGGCTTCTTAGTCTGCCCCAATTGTCAGCCACATTCAGAGGGTCCCGTTTGATCTCATACTTGTTCAGTCCCAGTCCAGCTGGATTTGGTGAGCTTCCATTAGCTCAGGAACACTGTCTCAGTAGGTGAACCAACCTATCATGGTCTTGACTTCCTTGCTCATATTCTCCCTCCTGTTCTTCAACTGTACCTTGGGAGCTCAGTCCAGTGCTCCAATTTGGGTCTCTGTCTCTATCTCCACCTGTTGCTGGACAAAGGTTCTATAGTGATATTCAAGAGAGTCATCAGTCTGACTAAGGGACAAGGCCTGTTGAAATGAGCGGCGGCCAAAATAATTACATGGAAAATATTCTTTTAAAACACTGCCTGGCCCATAGTTTCAGCCTCTTATTGGCTAATTCTCACATCTTCCTTTAACCCATATTTAGTAATCTGTGTAGCACCACGAGGTGTGGCTTACCAGGAGAGATATTAACCTGCATCCATCTCAGAGAGGAGAAGCATGGCTACTGCATATGGCGACTGCCTGAAGCATCTCCCCCACTGCCTTCTACCCACCATTCTGTTCTGTCTACTCCACCTACCTAATTTTCTGTTCTCTTAAAGGGCCAAGGCAGTTTCTTTATTAATTAACCAATGAAAGTAACATAGACAGATAACTCTCCTTCATCAAAGGCCAGTTCAGGTACCCTCTCCTCCACTGCCCAGAGTCCTAGCTGAGGTCATCCTGGTGGACTCCTGGGAACCCCTCCAGAGCCAAGCCTCTTGCCAACTCCAAAATGGTTCCCTAAATTAAGATATCTCCTTCCTTGCTCCCATTTCTATCCTTTCTCCATCTCAACCATCCCACTCCCCAACCCTCCTCTTCTCCCTTCTCTCTCCCCCTCTCCCCTTCCCCATATCCTACCCCACCCTCATACTCCAAAATTTTGCCTAGTGATCTTGTCTGCTTCCAATTTCCAGGAGGATCTATATATGTTTTTCTTTGGGTTTACCTAATTACTTAACTTCCCTTGGATCATGAACTATAGGCTCAATGCCCTTGTTTATGACTAGAATCCACTAGTGAGTACATGCCATATTCATATTTTGGGGTCTTTGTTACCTCACTCAGGATAGTGTTTTCTATTTCCATCCATTTGCATGCAAAATTCAAGATGTCATTGTTTTTTTACTGCTGAGTAGATGTGCCACACTTTCTTTAGCCATTCTTCCATTGAGGTGTGTCTAAGTTGTTTCCAGGTTCTGGCTATTACAAATAATGCTGCTATAAACATAGTTGAAGAAATGCTTTTGTAGTTTGATTGGGCATCTCTTGGGTATAATTTCAAGAGTGGTACTGCTGGATCCTGAGGTAGGTTGACTCTCATTTTTTTGAGAAACCACCACACTGATTTCCAAAGCGGTTGCACAAGTTTGCATTCCCACCAACAATGGATGAGTGTTCCCCTTACTCCACATCCTTTCCAGCATGGGCTATCATTTTTTTTTAGCCATTCTGACAGGTGTAAGATGGTATCTCAAAATTGTTTTGATTTGCATTTCCCTGATCGCTAAGGAAGTTAAACATGTCCTTAAGTATTGTTTGGCCATTTGAAATTCTTCTGTTGAGAATTCTCTGTTCAGATCAGTACCCCATGTTTTAAATAGGTTATTTAGAATTTTAATGTCTAGTTTCTTGAGTTCTTTATATATTTTGGAGATCAGGCCTTTGTCTGATGCGAGGTTGATGAAGATCTTCTCCCATTCAGTAGGTTGCCTTTTGGTCTTAATGACAGAGTCCTTTGCTTTACAGAAGCTTCTCAGTTAAAGGAGGTCCTATTTATTCATTGTTGTTCTTATTGTCTGTGCTACTGGGGTTATATGTAGGCCCTCTATGAAAGATAGTTATGTTCTGGCTACAGTTCATATCTGATCAGTTTCTTTTCTGAGTTACTCACATATTTTTTCCCCCAGCTTTCAAAGTCACTTTTAACTCTCATTACTATGGTGGAGTCTCTTCACAAATCCATTTGGTATAGCCTTTTAAATAAAACCTAGGTAAAACTCTTTTATTAAATTTCTATTTTCAGTCCTTTTCCAGAAGAAATATCTTTATCTCCAGGAGGGTTGGTATTATTCTTGATTTCAGTTACAGGTTTTATCAGTTCCCCTCACAATAGGCAGAGTGGTCCTCACAAATCAGATTAGACCGTGTATTAACCTTCTTTAAAATCCTCAGAGACCATTCAATGGGGCCTGAAATAAGTTTTTAACTATAAATAGCTTTGTGGTGAGTTTCCGAAGAGTATGAAACTTTTAATTATAAACACCTTCATGGAGAACCACCTGTCCCCCTGTTTATGAAGAGTATGGAGCCCTTCAAATGAGTCAAAATGAAGAATCCACTAGATATTTCAAATCATTTCTCCCCAGTGTGTTTGGAAAATTGAAGTGAGGTTTAGCAGCATGAGCAGAGAGAGGGCAGCTCAGCCTGTGCTGACAGTGAGTGAACTGTGCCAGGCTCAGCTGCTTTTGGTAGCATTACTCTGCAAATTAATTGAGTAATAATTTTGGAAATGTAATGAGGAATAAACAATATACCTGAGAAGTAAAGTAAAACTTTAGCATTTGGAGCACATTGGCAGGAGATAAAAGTCCAGGGTTTCCATGGCAAAATGACTTTGAGGTCAGCCAGGGACAAGTGAGACCTTCTCTTAAACAAGCCAACACACCAAACACCACCACCACCACAAAAGACCCAAAAAACAAGCAAGCTGTCAAGCAAAGAACAACAACAACAACAATAAGAAGACATAAATTAGTAAAATTGAAAATGAAAAGGGACATTGTATCAGATTCCAGTGAAATCCAGAGAATTCCTGAATGATAACCTAGCATGGACAGGTGAAATATGCATGGAATTCCACCCCATATTTTTAGAGCTATTGGCAATGCTTAACTTCTAGAAATAGATGGGTCAGTTTTCTCTAAAAGTATTGAACTTGGTAATTTACCATGCTCTGTTGGAAGGCTATACATTCAAGAATATTTGAGTAGCACAAATATGCATTAATGGGACACACACACACACACACACACACAGACACACACTTGTACCCATGCACACACATACAAATCATGTATTCATAAGAAAATACATTTTGGGGAAGATTGGTATTAGAAAGAATTGAGGAAGATAGTGTCAGAGATGCATACAGGAAAAGTACAGTGAAACGTATGTATGAATATATCACAACACAAGCCATTTCTTTATATGTTAAAAATGCTAAGTAAAAACATAAGAAAAATATAAAAATTATGTTATTTTCAGGAAAATGAATATAACTGGGCATCACCATCTTAAGCTAAATAACTTAGTCCTACACAGTGTACATACAGGTGAACTCAATATGGTTCAAGAAAGAGGACGTGGAATTATGAAAAAAATATGTTGACTACAGAGCTAAGAAATTAGAGAGGAAGAAAAAGGATGGATTAGAACAAAACACATTTTATATATATGCATAGTCTTCTCAAACAATAAAATAATTCCATAAATAAGTAATTGCATTAAATATAAAATCAATATAAAATCAAGGCAAAAATGCTTTTGGTATCTAACATCAAGTTGACACTGGCCCATTCATTCCTCCCATCTCCCTCCCTTAGACCTTTGCTCGTCAGCTCCTATGTAGTCTGATTTCCCTGTGTCCACTGAGTTCAGAGGTGATATTTTTCTTTCATGATACATTACCCTCCACTCATTGCTGTCACTGAGGAAGGTCAGACAAGTGTTCTGAGGTAGTAACATTTGGCAGAAGCTACCCCTCTGTTTTTGGACACATCACGTTAAGGTCAAGATTGGATTCCACCAGGACTTCTGCTTTCACAGCGTGAGACACCAGCCTGCTTCTTCTCTCTTCTGTTTCTTTCTACTTTTCTCACTTGAAGACATTCTAAACCAACCACTAAAGACCCCTCATGTCATTCTCACTTTCTATTTAATATCTGGAGATACCAGCCAGTTCCCTGGTTTCAATAAAAGAGGCTGCCAGGACTAAACAATTTGACTGTCTCCCTTAAATCCTGTAAGCCTAGGGAGAACTATGAAGTCATAACTGGAGTAGTTTTGTCAAGTTCTAGCATCTCCCCATGCAGGGCAGACACCCATTAGGACACTGGGGAAATTGTATTATTCATGGATTGTCTTCAAGGGCTGCATCATCATTGTCTAGCACAGTTTTTTTAGGCTTCCTCTTATGATCTCTGCACCCCTTGACCTCTATGGGCAGAGTCTCAGACTTGATGATCTACAGTAGTTAAGGGAGACTTCTTAGAGATTTTTACCATATGACCCTAGATGCCTTATATCTATCCAAAGTCCCTCACATATGACCACATTTAGTGTGGGCGGTCCTTCTGTCTATGTGTTGCTTTTTATTGGTTAATGAATAAAGAAACTGGCTTGGCCTATAGCAAGGTGAATTTAGGAGAGGAAATTAAACTGAATGCTGGGAAAAAGGAGGCAGAGTCAAAGAGAAGGTATGGAGCTGCCATGAAGAAAGACATGCTGAAACTTGCTGGTAGGCCATGGCCATGTGGTGAAACACAGATTAATGGATGTGGATTAAATTAAGATGTAAGCATTAGCCAATTAGAAGCTAGAGCTAATGGGCCAGGCAGTGTTGTAATTAACTCAGTTTCTTTGTGGTTATTTCTGTTCTGGGTGGCTGACACAAACAAGCAGACTCTTACAACAAATTGGTGCTCCAATGTGGTCAACTAAATCCAAACAAAAATGTTAGAGGGCTTGGAAAGTAATTTTAGGCACTAAAACCCAAAATTTATCTGCATTTAAATTTTTTTTGATGGTATCTGCTTGCTGGCAGCATGCTGCTGCTCTTTTTAGAGAGGTTTTTGATGGAGGATAGTTATCTGTCTATGTTTCTTTCATTGGTTAATTAATAAAGAAAACTGCCTTGGCCCTTTAAGAACAGAAAATTAGGTAGGTGGAGTAGACAGAACAGAATTGTGGGAACAAGGAAGTAGAGTTGGAGAGACGCTTCAGGCAGTCACGATAGGGAGACTCCATGCTGCTCCTCTCCGAGATGGACACAGGTTAAGATCTCTCCTGGTAAGCCACACCTCGTGGTGCTACCCAGATTACTAAATATGGGTTAAAGGAAGATGTGAGAATTAACCAATAAGAGGCTACAGATAATGGGCCAGGCAGTGTTTAAGAGAATACAGTTTCCGTGTAATTATTTTGGGTAAAGCTAGCCGGGTGGCGGGACACAGCCCGCCGCTTCACACTACAGATTGGCACTCCAACGTGGTGCTAAATCCATTTAAAAACCTTGCCCGCTTGGGATTGGAAAGAAAGTACTCTGAGACCATGCCAATGGCTCACTGCTCCCTGCCTGCACCTGGGCAGATGGCGGAATCAGGCTTAGGCGAGTGGGACAGCATTTGCGGATTCCTGCCGCCATAGAGAGAGAGATGTTTTCAGACTGCGCGGTGCTCTGCGCGTCAGATTTGGCTGTAACTTGGATGAAAAGAGTTTTTGTGCTGCACGCTCAGTCTCAGAGTTAAAGTGCTGAGTGCGGCTCCTACCTGGCGGCCCCAGAGCTAGTAGAAAATGGTACATCCTCCATTTTGAAATTGGAGAGAGGTGGAGCCAACATCCAGAGCAGCCCGCAGCTCTGCAGCTCAGAGCTGCAACCGATTCAGAGTCACAAGCGGCTCAGCTATGTTGGACTGGGCGTGGCAAGCCTGCAGTACCTGTTTTTGACCTAGGAATGTCACAGCTTAGATTCTTAAGTGTGTAGCGATTTAAAAGCACAAAACAAAAGTGCTCCTGGATAGTAAAAAATTACAGATTCACAATAGAAAAGATTCAGACATAGAAGGCCTTTAAATGGCTCACGTAGGCTTAAAAGAGAGAAAAAGAAAATATAGAGAATAAAGTTAATGCCTTAAAAAAAGGTTAAAGTCTTTAAAGAGACAGAGTACAGATAGTTATAGATTAAAAGAAGTAAAGTGATAGAGTAAAAATAAGCCACGTAAAAATGGAAAATTCACAGAGAGTCTGGATTATGTATTTTGTTGTGTTTTCTTTGATTTTTTTGACTGTAAAGGAGCTAAGTACAGAGAGACATTTCATTATATGGGCTGCCAGGCTAGACCAGAATGGACATCTTAACGGTATGACTTCAGGATTTGGATCTAAGAACATGATGCTTTGGAAAAGAGTTTCTTCTTTTGTTTTCACAGAGGACGAGACTCTGTGGATTGCTTCTATCCCAATATGGTATGATAGACCACGCCCTCCTGAAAGGTTGCTGTGAACATCTTCAAAAAATTACTTCACTCAACTGCCAACTGAGAGGAACCTAGCACACAGGTTACACCATAAAAGACCTAAATAACAGCGCCCCCATTCAGCAGGAAGCAGTTTGGAGAGAAAAAACTGCGCCCATTTTCCCAAATATTGTTTATAAATGTTCTTTTACATTTAAAGGGGGATATGATATAGATATGAATAATTTGCATTGGTATGGATTTTAAGGTCAATTTGTTATATGTATATGTATTTCTGATTTTGATTAAGCTATTGTGATTGTAGTTCATTTTAAAGAATGTAATGTATAATTAGGAAATATAGGTTGTTAATGGATAATCATCGATTAATAGTCAAGCTTGTAGTCATGTTAGTCATTTTCTAGATGTGCATAGATATATTTCAGATAGGCATTCTTCATATCTTTCAAAGACTGCAGAATATGGCATTTAATGTTTTAATAACTTAGGGTTTTTCATGACAATGAGACACGTCTGCTCCTGGCAGCACCAGTCTACTTCGAGAGGAAGATGGGCATCGAAGAGGCTACTTATGGAGTTTGTTAGCCATTTGGGCAAGAAACTGCTCTTGGCTGGACTGTTGCATAAACTGGACACAAGGAACCCACAGAAAGAGGACTGCTGAACTTGCCTAAAGGTGAGATGGTCTTTCGGGGTTCCTGATTCATGAAAAAGTCTGCGAGACGTTCTGCAGGACACAGTAGAAAGTGACTGAACTGTCTTTGGAATTTCCTGCTTCATGAAAAAGTCTGATGGACACTATGGGCCTGTAGGCTGAAGATGGATGCCCCAACCGTACAGAGGAACTTTGGGTGACTGTCCAGGCAGCGAGTTGTCTCTGTCATTTCTAGAGTTTTATAAGTTACTTATTTCTTGTTTACTTAGGTAGCATTGTATCCTTCTGGAGTCTTTGATGGAGTTGAAGAATAAATAGATAGTTATAGCTTTCCTTAGTTACGATAAAAGATAAAATAGATTTAAATATTGTAACTGTAATACTTGCTTGATAACTGTTTTGTTATATGTAATTTTGCTATGTTAAAGTTGAAGCCTTTCTTTTTTGTTTAAACAGAAAAAGGGGAAATGATGGAGGATAGTTATCTGTCTATGTTTCTTTCATTGGTTAATTAATAAAGAAAACTGCCTTGGCCCTTTAAGAACAGAAAATTAGGTAGGTGGAGTAGACAGAACAGAATTGTGGGAACAAGGAAGTAGAGCTGGAGAGACGCTTCAGGCAGTCACGATAGGGAGACTCCATGCTGCTCCTCTCCGAGATGGACACAGGTTAAGATCTCTCCTGGTAAGCCACACCTCGTGGTGCTACCCAGATTACTAAATATGGGTTAAAGGAAGATGTGAGAATTAACCAATAAGAGGCTACAGATAATGGGCCAGGCAGTGTTTAAGAGAATACAGTTTCCGTGTAATTATTTCGGGTGTAAAGTTAGCCGGCCGCCGGGTGGCGGGAACAGCCCGCCGCTTCACATTACAGATGAGAGACCACGCCCCAATGGGCTGGTATCTCAGTGGCTATTGGCTAAAGGAGCAGAAGGAGCTCCCGCAACAGGTTTTACTGATTCAGTTATTTTGAAAGGTGGCTTCCTAGGTGGTGCTGCCAATGGGAACTCTGAGTCTTTCTAGAGGTCAGGCTATGAAGCATTTATATTAGGTTTCTGCACAGACTGCTACAACTTGCTTAATGGCAACATAGACACACTGTGTGCCTGAAAATGGGGCTGTGAACATGGATTGTACTATACAGAACTTCACCCCACCATGTTGGACTGGGCAGAGCCAAACGACAAAGCAGCCTTAGTCACTGCTTAGCATTTTAAGAAGTGTTCCTGGAAAGAAAAGAATTACAGATGCACAATAAGATAGATTCAGACATAAGAGACCTCTAAATGGTACACAGTGTTTAAAAATGTAGGAAGACTTGGGGGAGAGAAGAAAAGAATAAAGAGACAGTAAATGTAATATAAAAGAGTACAGACAGTAATAAAGGAGTAAAGATAATAAAATAAATATTAAACTTGTAGAAAAAGTAATAGAGTAAGAAAAATAAGCCATGTAAAGATGAAATGTACACAGAGAATCTGGATTATGTATATTATTATGTTTTCTTTGAATTTTTTGACTGTGAATGAGCTAAGTAACCAACATATATACTTTTAAGGTATTTTGTCTTTAAAATATGGGTCTAAGGATTTTGCTTTGGAAAAGAGGTTCTTCTTTTGCTTCCCCAGAGGATGAGAACCTGTGTAATTATTCCAGACTAAAGTGGTTTGGTTTGATGGACCAAGATCCCCAGAAAGGTTATTGTAAACATCCCCGCAAAATACTTCACCCAATGAAAAGCAGGAATCAGTGTGGAGAAAAACTATTCCCATATTCTCAAATATTGTCTATAAATGTTTGTTTACATTTAAAGTGGGATATGCTATAGAGATTTACATGGGTTTGGATTTTGGTTTATTGATACAAATTTAAAGTCAGTTTTGTTATTCTGTGTATCTATCTATATCTATATCTATATCTATGCTCTTGATTAAGGTATTATGATTGTGCAACTCATTTAAAAAAGTAATGTATAATTAAGAAATATAGGTAAATACAGAGACATCTATAATAGTCAAGCTTGTAGCCATGTTAGTTAGATTTCCTAGATGTCCAGAGATTTATTTCAGATGGTTAGGGATTCTTTAAATCTTTCAAAGACTACAGAATATTGCAGTTAATGTGTTTTAAGAATTCATGACTTTTCATGACAGCGAGACACATCTGCTTTTGGCAGCACCAATTACTTCAAGTGGAATATGGATACCAAAGGGACTCTTTATGGCATTGGTTAGCTATTTGGGCAAGAAACTGCTCTTGCCTGGACTGCTTAATGGGATGCTATGTGAACTGGACATACAGGACCCATAGAGAAATGACTGCTGAACTTGCCTAAAAGTGAGACCATCCTTTGGCGTTCCTACTTCATGAAAGAATAGAGTCTGCTAGACATTCTTCAGGACACAGAATAAAGTAACGGAGAAACTGCCAATATAGGTGGAACTATCTTTGAAATTCCCTGCTTCATGGAAAAGTCTGCTGGATACTATGGACCTGTAGGCTGAAGATGAATGCCCCACAAAAATATACAGGAAAATGCAATCTAGACCAATTAATACCTGCATGAGTTAAAGGTAATATGAGTCCTTGCCAATAGAAAAAATTCTTCTATAGTTCCTAATGTTCACTGCTCATCTCTATAACAAACACAAGGGTTTCAGCTTAAAATTTCACATCTCAGTCTGTATAGTGTTACTTACATTTATAGGTTTTCAGAGCCAATCATTTGGTATTGGATATTCAATTGGTACCATTATACAGAGTGAGCAGGTTATATTAAAAAATATATATTTATGTATATATATATGAATGATTTGACAAATTGAAAAATTATTGACAATATATTTATGTGTGTACATATATGTATATATGCACATATATGTGTACATGTATATGTAAGTATATGTATAAGGACAATTAATAAAAATATGCCATGAAATTTAAGGAGAGCAAGGAGGGGTAATCAGAAGGGTTTAGAGCAGTGGTTTCCAACCTGTGGGTCATAACCCTTTTTTTTGAGGTTAAATGTCCCTTTCACAGGAGTTGAATATTAGGTATTTTGCATATCAGATATTTCCATTATGATTCACTATAGTAACAAAATTTCATTAATGAAGCAGCAAGGAAAATAATTTTATGATTGGATGTCACCACAACATGAGAAATTAACTGTACTAAAGGGTCACAGAATAATGAAAGTTGAGATCTACTAGTTTAGAGGAAGGAAATAATATAATTATATTATGATATCAAAAGTAAAAAATAAATAAAAATTTATTAAGTTTCACACCGTTGTCTCTTAGATACCACCTCATAGTTATTATTTAAGCTAATGAATTTCTAATAATATCAGAGGAAAAAGCAAGAGGATTGAGTTACCACTCTACAACAGTGTCTTAAAACTAGATGCTTTAACATTCTGCACTTGGTGGTTGCTAAGCATGGATGGAGTGTTCTTCACTTTCCTTTAACCTTGACCTTTATCCTTGACAAGAAGTTCATATAACTCATCTATGCATGATTTGTTTCTTTGTTAATCCAAGCATAGAGTTCCTGGAAGAAGTTCTACTCATTTCCTTTATTGATAGATGCTGGTAATGTGACAGGGCTTAACAGAGGACAATAAAGTCAATATTAAAAAGTATACACATACAGCATACTGAGTTTAACTAGAGGAACAAAAGTTGCATTATACCTACCTCGTCATCTGACTTGAAATCACATGGGATGATTAGGCTGTCTCTAGGTGGGTCCCTACCATGACACCAGCTCATGCATGGACATTTCTGGACAAACCTTACACTCTTAATCCTCTGAGAAAAGAGAATCTGAGAAACAGCTCTTGACAATCACATTAATCCTAATTCAAAACCACTACCCCCGTGCTTCTGTGAATGAGTGCCAATTTTAAATGTATGCCTAACATATTGATTCAGGCTCTTTTTTTTTACATTTTTTGAGAATTTTGTATGTTATACATTTGTATCATTTCTATCCCATACTTCCCTTCCAACTCATCCTATGCTCTCCTTTAATTTCACTTAAATGAGTATATCTATCTTTCTAATTTCTATTCAGTGATTATTTTTAAAATCTAATACAGATATTTGAATTAAAAATTAGTTAATTCCTATTTCATGCAACAAATTAATTCTAAATAGTAAAAAATAGAATAATTAAATATTCACTTCAACAAAGCTACAAAACAATAGGAAAAACAGATTATTTCAAATTCTGGCTTTAGTATCAACTAAATAATTACAACTTTCAGCTTTGTGTTTTCACTGTGATAAATACATTCTCTGTTTTAAAACAACATGTTTAATTTAAATTCATTCAGTGTTCATGATTTTATAACAAATCTTACAGACTCCAATTGTCTGTGTAAAGTTACCAAGTTATATATTAATACGCACCTCAAATATATTACACATCTATTCAATAATTTAAGCATTTATGATTTATATTTTCATTGCTACCTAAGATGTATCAGGAATGTGTGTATTACTGCAGATACAGTGGTAAAGATGACATACACACATTGCATAACTTATAACAAATATCTATGCTTGGAGCTATTAATACCTTTCATGAAATTATTAATGCCAACTTTATGATTTTCACAAATATGAGGGTCTAAGGTATCTGCAATTTCTAGCATTTATCAGTTGAATAAAGTGATACCATTTAATCAGCTGAATTTAATAATTATTCTATATCCAATGAGAATATATTCTTACCTAGGGATTATTAAGGTTTTAAGAAGTAAATGTCATCATATATATAACTTTATTAATCAAAATTGAAGTTTATGAAATAACTTGAACACATTTTCTAACAAGAAATAAGCAAAGGGCAATTTACATATAAAGATCTTTTTCGCTAATCTAACAAATTTGACCTTAAAAGATGAGGATGTTATGGGGCTGAAGAAATGACTCAGTGCATAAAAGGACTGAGTTAAGATCTGAAGAATCCACATAAATATAGGCATGCAAATCTGCTGCCTGTAATCCCAGCATTCTAGGGTCAGACAGAAGATTTCTGGGGCAAACTGGCTAGCTAGACTAATCAAAGTGATGAGCTTTGGGTTCAGCAAGAGATTTTCCCTTAATAAATAAAAATAGTTATTGAGGAAGATATCCAGTGTCAACTGTTGGCTTCCATGTAAATACACATACCAATGCAAACATGTATACATGCAAACACCTATACCACATATATTTAAAAAAGAGAAAAGGGGCTATAAAGATGATTCAGCAGTTAAAAGCATTGACTTTTCTTCCAGAAGACCCAGGTGCCATTCCTAGTACCCATATTGCTGTGGGACATTGGTCTTGTACCGTGTGAAGATTTGTCACTTGTATTTGTTTAACAAAATGTTGATTGGCAAGTATCCAGGCTGGAAGTAGAAGCAGGGCAACGAGAACAGGAGACTTCTGAGAACAAGAAAGCATCAGTCTGCAGTCATCACCCAGATGTAGAGGAAGCAAGATGAGAACGCCTCACTGATAAAAGGTACCAGACATGTGACTAACACAGACAAGAATTATGGGTTAATATAAGATGTAAGAATTAGTTAACAAGAAAGCCTGCGCTAATAGGCCAACCTGGTTTATAATTAATGTAGGCCTCTGTGTTTCTTTGGGAGTGAATGGTTATGTGACCAGGGGGGACAGAACCTCTGTCAACAAATAGTGCCCATGTAAGTTATAAGAGTTAATAAAAAGCCTGAGCTACTAGGCCACCAGTTTATAATTAATGTAGACCTCTGAGTGTTTCTTTGGGACTGAATGGCTGTGGGACCAGGTGGGACAGAAACCTCTGTCAAAAAATGGTGCCAACATGGACAACTATATCCATATAAACCTGAGAGAGCTTGGGAAGGAATTATAGACACAAAAGAACAGAGTTAAGCATGGCTTCTTGGTAGCAGCATTTTCTCAGGTGGGACCTGTTTGTTAGAGGCAAGTGCATCTCATTTAAGAGAGGCTTCCTGACTCAGCTTTAGCTATAAAATCCTTGTAGCTCTTTGAAGAGGCCTCACCACCAAACACTTAAATGATGTCTATGAATAGCCAACAGTATGCTTCTTTGTGGTAACAAGACCTTGAAACTCCATAGAATTCTGGCAATAAACTTGACTCCCATCAGTACCTCTGCCATGAAGCTAGGCTCTCGGAAAGCTAAGGAATGGGTGGATCTAGTCATCAAAGTCACTAATCCTAGTCCTATCACTTAACAAAATAGAGACTTGTGATCAGAAAAAGAAAGATAATACACTAAAGAGAGATTCAGACAGACAATAAAACCTCTAAAATGTTTACAGTGTGTTTAAAAGTATATGTAGACTTGGGGGAGAAAAGAAAAAGGACAAAGTACTTAAAAAAAGGGAGAAAGTAGTTGGATGTGGTGGCACACACCCTTAATCCCAGAACTTGGGAGGAAGAGGCAGGCAGATCTCTGTGAATTCAAGGACAGCCTGCTCTACAGAGTGAGTTCTAGGACAGCCAAAAATACCACAGAAACCCTGTCTCAAAAAACCACACATTAAAAAATAAAAATAAAAGAAGTTGAGTTTAAAATAAAGCCATGTAAATATGGAAAATACACAAAGAATTTGTATTCTGTATGTTATTGTGTTGCCTTTAAATTGTTTGCCAGCTGAGGAAAGAATAACAGCTGCTAAAAGACATTTGCTGATAAATGTTGCTGGATTAATCCAACATACATATTTTTAAAATGCCTTGACTTCAGAATTTAAGTCAAAAAATATGTTACTTTGGAGAAGATGTTTTACTTTTGTTTCCACAGGAAATGAGAGGATATGGATTCATTCTGGGTCAAGAAAAATCAGGGTTGATCAAGGAAGACCCTCTGGAAAAAATCTCTGATAGGAGTAGATGGCCCAGATGGTCCAATATTTTAGTGAACTTCTGTTGGAGTTTCCTCTGAGTTCTACATTCAGAACAACCTCAAGACTGTTGGCTGAGATGATCAAACTTCACAGACTATTCCAGTCAGGAATTGACCACAATCCTAAATTTTCTTTGGGTCCTCATCAGCTTATCAGCTCCTCCAATCAGCAGGAAGTAGCCTAGAAAACTATACCTACAAACCCCAAAATGGATTAGGGATGTTTGTCTTTGTTTAGAGTATTGTTTACAAGTTGTTATGGATAATTATCAGGGAAAAAGCTAAACAAAGGAGATTAGATTCAGAGTTCTTGTTCTGAAAGGGGGGGAGTGCTGTAGGACAATTGTCTTCTACTCTATAAAGTTTTGTCACTTGTACTGGTTTAATAAAATGATGATTGGCCAATAGCCATGCAGAAAGCATAAGTGGAGTGACCAGGGAGGAAGAAGAGGCAGGGAAATGAGAACAGGAGAATTTTGGGAAGAGGAAAGAGTCAGTCTGCAGTCATCACAGAGGAAGCCAGACACAGAGGAAGCAATATGAGAACGCCTCACTGATAAACATTATCAAGCCACATGGCTAACAAAGACAAGAATAATGGGCTAATTTAAGATGTAAGAATTAGTTAATAAGAAGCCTGAGCTAATAGGTCAATCAGTTTATAATTAATGTAGAACTCTGTGTGTTTCTTTGGGGCTGAATGGCTATGGGATCAGGCAGGACAGAAACCTCAGCTAACAATAAGAAGCCTGAGCTACTAGCCCAACCAGTTTATAATTAATGTAGGCCTCTGTGTGTTTCTTTGGGGCTGAACAGCTGTGAAACTGGGCAGGAGAGAAACCACATGGTCTATAACTCTAGTGTCAGGGGATCTGACACCCTTTTCTATCTTCCAAAGCACTGTACACGTGATGCACAGACACACACACAGGTAAAGCATCCATATACATAAAGTAAAAATAAATCAAATTTCAAAAAAATATGAATATGGTATTAGAATGCCACCACTTATTGAAGCAAAAAAGGAAGAGGAATAACAATGTTCATTAAAATGATAAAACAGAAATGGCTTAGAGGTTAAGAGGACTTGCTGTTATTTCAGAGAACCTGAGTACTGTTTTCAGTACCCAATACAAGTAACTTACAACTAGGCAGTTTTGACCTCCAGCAGATTCATTACCCTCTTCTGGCATCCCATACACATGGCATGCACTCAGAAATACATGCAGAAAGAAAAGTCCTTTTTTGATGTTATATATATTTATTTAAATATGTATATCACATGAACTAACAGTGAAAAGAAATCAGCAATAACTTATGCTATTAGAACAACATTGGTATAGTTGTCATTTTAGTCTACACATCAATGTCTAAAATACTGTTTCAATGCCTTTTAATAAAAAATGAAGAGTTAGCTACTTCAGCAATCAATGTAGACAAAAATCCTCATTCCTTACTAAGAAAATAAGCAAATAAACACTGAAGGAAGTTGGCATTTTTCTTTTCTGATAAAGAAAAATTTATATGGAAAAGCAGGATAATTCTATCTACCTAGGGTTATTCATTCTAAAAAAATAGTGAATATTTACAAACTTGAAGAAAATAACCACAATAATTTTAGTTTTCTATGAAATATGCAAGAAAGAAAAGTATGAAAAATAATGCTAGCACTAAGGCACATTCTTTTCCTTTTCTTCTTTTTCATTTCTCTAAGTTATGGGACAGAAGAGCATGAAACTTCGAAAATATGGGTATTGGAATTATTATAAAAAATGAAAATACAGAATCTGAAAGGGGATAATTATTAGTATAGAAAAAATTGTTAAATAATTAGTGTGGAAAAAATACTACAGGAGTAGATATTATACACCCATTTTTACAATAAACTAAGTTATGCTGCCTTCAATAAATGTTAAAATCTCAGATGAAAACCAAATATATTTCTCACTTGTGACACTTTGGATTGTTTTTGAGAAATCAAAATTTCCTCTTTAGCAGTCCTTACTATATATCTATAAGAGTAGCTGTAGATAGGCTGATTGTTTGGCAAACAATAGCCAAGCAGCTATTTTTAGAAATAAAGTTTTAGTACGTCACAATCATGCCCCTCTGTTTAAGTATTGTTCATGGTTATTGTGGACTGCAGCAGCATGGTCAAATAGCTACAACAATGTTTTGTCTGCAAAGCCTGATGTATTTCCTGTCTAGTCCTTCGTTTCCTTTAGCTAGTTGGGAAGGCATTGCGGGAGCACAGAAGGAACTTGGCAAGTTAGATTATGTCATGGTTCTTTAAATCTTTTGCCAGATTAAATTTTATCACAGTCTCTTGTAGAAAAAAATCAAAATTTCTATTTAT
Organism: Arvicola amphibius; assembly: GCF_903992535.2. Classification (NCBI taxonomy): domain Eukaryota; kingdom Metazoa; phylum Chordata; class Mammalia; order Rodentia; family Cricetidae; genus Arvicola; species Arvicola amphibius. Next base: position 16,947,616 of record NC_052048.2, read on the forward strand.
CATGACTTATTTCCAGCGTAACACTCTCTGTGTCATAACTTTCTATTTTAAACTGAGCCTGGAAAGAGTGAACCATATTTTTAACCTGAAAATCATAGTGTTTATTCTACTATTTTTGTGGTATTACATGTTGATGAAATGATGACTAATCTGGTTTTAAACTTAACTGGATCAAGAACCAACTATAAGACAAAACTCTTAGCACAGCTCCGAAGGATTCTTACCTGAACCACACCTTACCTGAATTCTTACCTGAATTGAAATTGGACCTTCAAGGTGATGGCATCTTCTGTTGTTGTTCCAGATATAAGAAGGTTACACAGGGAAAACATTTGATATCTGTTTGCATATCACTGACAGATTCATTAACCTGCTGCTCCTATTGTCCCTGCTGCTGTCATCCTCTAATGACATGAGAACCTAGCTTCTCTGGCTTTGCACTGAAGATTGAGTAGTGGTTCACCAGGATTCCTTCAGGCCTTCAGAGATATACTGGGACTGCAGAGGCATGCAGCTTGAGTGGCTGAGCAGCTACTGTATCAGTCTCTCCAGTGTGAACATCTTTCACTGTTGGACTATACAGACAAGATTGTGTTTGGTAGTCAGTGAAGAAAAATCTAAAAATACATAAGGTTATAAGAGAGGGAGAGCTAGCCCTGCTCCCTCCCCAATCTGCTGCAGCAAAAATCTCATGAGAGTGGCCCCTACAGCACACAATATGCCTTGGCAACACAGTAGAGAGCTGGACCTGAAAGTGTAGTTGTGGGAGACATGAAAACAGGAGAACCGACAATGCCTCTTGCTTATTGCTTGCTGCAAAGGGTGAACTTGCCAAGGCAATGCAAGAGCTCACCCTAGTGGTGAGGACAAGGGAGAGCAGACAGGGTGACCAACCCTGCAACTACCCAGGCCCAGAACCAAGTTTATGAACTGGTCCACCCCAGTAACCACCCTATCCATGATCTGCTAGATCACATGAGGGGACTGGTCCTACAGACCCAAAGCTGTAGTATCTCCACAACACATGAAAACAGCAGCATGACCAAGAGGAGTACCAGTGAGGGCCCAGCATTGATAGTGTAGCAGAAACCAGAGGCCTTGAACCAGATCAATGACACTTCACAATTAACACATGCAAGTAAAGATATATGGACAGAGGTGTTTATTGCGTGACTCACTATGTCACACTACAGCTTCCATGATGAGATTTGTTTCCCTTTTTTTCTCTTAAATTTTATTGGTGGGGGGCTGTAAAGGTAGAGGGCAGATACACAGGGATGGGAAATAAATGGGACTGAGATGCATGATGTGAAAGATACAAACAGAAAATAAAAAGAAAGTTTAAAAAATAGAAAATTAAAATTTTATATTAGAAACTAGAAATCTGGAATATAAATTTTCTTAGGCTTTTTTCTAACAACTTCAATAAAAATGAATTTATGATAGTGTTGTATACTTACATTTTCCAAGAGACATATTTTGAAAACAACTTCTAGAAAAATAAAGTATGACTCATTGAAATTAAAACACACATTTAAAAAGATTTTTAAAACGTAAAATATCACTCCTTTTCTATTATTTTTGTTGACATATATCATCTTCACATAACACAGTACATATGGTAGCTTGATGATAATGTACTGTCATACACTGTGTAATGGTCAGAAACAATGAATAGAATTTACAGAGGCTTGGATGCAGTTTTCATCTTGGTACTAAGACTGACAGAGAGCTCTGCACGACTTCTGAATAAAGTCCATGCTAATTAAAGCACCACTGTCATCCTACCACAGTATACCAAGCTGAAAATTATTCTTGCTGTCTATATTTAATACTTGCTACCCAGCATTTCCCTATCCTTTCTTGTCTTTACCCTTCCTAACCTCTTGCCCTTTATTTCATTGTCTTCTTCTGTCATATCAATAATTTTCATCATTTGCAAATGATCAAAGACCATGTCGTGTTCATTCGTCTTTCTGTCCCTTATTTATTTCATTTGCCATAATGTCTTCCAGTTCCATCCACATTGTTACAAATATACGTAGCTCCAGGCTGGATTTTATAAAAATTAATTTCAGCCCTTTATGATCTTCAATTGCACATCAATAAATTTTCTTCCTCCTTGAACCATTTGTGGACATCTCAGTTGCTTCTACATCTTAGTTGTTATCAATAATGCTACAAAAAACAAGAAAGTGTGAATATCACCATGATATTCTGATTTCATTCTGTTCTTTACTAATCTAATAACAGGAAATAGTTAAACAAGCTATTTTATTTTTGTTTCTTTTAAATGTCAATAATTAGAGTATTAGTATGCAATCATTAGAATTGTATATGCTCCCTGTCTCACCAAATCATTGTCATTTATAGTGTAGCCATGTTATTGGAGTTTGCATATTCAGTTTCTGGGTACTTATATGGTGTGGGAGGTCCTTCTGTCTATGTGTTGGTTTTATTGGTTAATGAATAAAGAAATTGCCTTGGCCTGTTGATAGGGCAGAACTTAATTAGGTGGGGAAAACTGGACTGAATGCTGGGAGAAGGAAGGCAGAGAGAGAGAGAGAGAGAGAGAGAGAGAGAGAGAGAGAGAGAGAGAGAGAGAGAGAGAGACAGACAGACCATGGAACTGCCGTAGACAGATGACAGATGCTGTGAATTTTACCCAGTAAGCCACAGCCACGTGGCAATATACAGATTAAAAGAAATGAGATAAATTAATATGTAAGAGTTAGCCAATAAGAAGCTGAAACTAAGGGACCAAGCAGTGTTTTAATTAATATAATTTCTGTGTGGTTAATTTGGTTCTGGGCAGCTGGGATGAACAAGTGGCCTTCTCCTACACTTATAAATACTGTGATTTAGTTAACTAATTTTTAGATGTTTGGGCATCTTCTTTGAGAGGTATCAATTATAAGATGCTCATTGGCCACCACTACAACACTTGCAGGGTTTTGTGCTGTTTGCTCCTACTGTAATATATTAGGTTTATGTAATGAACTTAAAACAAAATAGCAATAACTAACTTAACAATATGAAAGTTTAATTTTCAGGGACAATTGTGTGTATTACTACTTACAAATTAAAATGTTTAGTCAATTCAATATGTACAAAAATTCTTACAATTTACAAATACTTCATTCATACTCAGACTAAGTTTATCTACCCAGTGAAGGTGCATCTTGCCTGGTACCCATCACTTCCATTTTCCAGTCAAACAATATCACTATAGAGTTAGGCAAGTGAGAGTCTATATTCTATCTTGCTGGAGAACTTACCTCTCCCCAGACATAGAGATTCATCTGTGAAAGATGTAGCAATCATAGAGGACTGGCCAACTTTGAACATGTTTTCATGTTCAGAATATCGCCATGATTATGCTATGGAGAAAAACACCATCCTAGTTTAACTTCACTGGTCACATCATCTGAAGCAAACAAAATTACTGAGGATCCCTTCCTGTAAGAATCTCTGCATGCCTTCTGAGAGGGCTGGAATAGACCCTCCCAGACAGAGCTGGGAACCACTTGTATAAACAAGGCAAAAGTGATTAGGATTTTTGTAAAATCACAATTTCCTTCCTACTACACATCATACAGATCTATCCTCCTATTACCACCATTCTGCACTAAAATGAACATTATGGAACTTTCAACAAAGTTTTGAATGATAAGAGGCAGCTACTCAATTAACTGATTTTTGTTTCCCAAAGAAAGGCTCAACAGATGCTAGGTGTAAAAGTAGGGAGCACAGAAATAGAACATGCCTAGACTAGGGACTCAAAGAAGACATCTTGGAAGCATACTACATTGTTATTGCCTTTAAAAACTAAAAACGGATACTGAAGAGATGGCTCATTAGTCAAGAGCACTTGCAGTTCTTGTAGAGGAATTAGATTTGGTTCCCGACTTCCACAGGGTAGCTCACCACTGTCTGTAACTCAAGTTTGAGGGGATCTGATATCTTCTTCTAGTCTCTACAGTGCCAGGTACACATGTAGTACACATGCATACTACAAATTTTCATACACATAAATTAAAAATATTCTTTTAAAAAATAGAAGTAAGACTCAAACAATGGCAATTCAGGGAAGTGTTATGCTTAATATAAAATGTCAAATAGAGATATTTTCTTGAAATAAATGAGAAAAGATGAAAGCCATGGACAGAAAATAGAAGAAAGACCTACTCAGAATAGTATATATATCAATATACATGTATATGTCATTTTCTCAAGATATATGGGTAATAATAAGGACCAGACTCTTATAAAGAAAAATCTCATGTTCTGAGGACTAATCTGATAGAACAACACTAACTGAGACTATAATTTAAGGGCATATCTCATGTCCAACTATTGACAGCCATTGACAGCCAACTCAATGGTCTATTTGTAGACTTTTAATTCCATGTTGCTTTGTTTGAGAAATTTTTTTTATTCTAGCCTTTTGCATAATTATTATAGTTTCCATTTTAAAATTATTTTTGTGTGGCCACTTCTCTCTTTCTTTATTCTTTTCTCTTAATCTGTTTTGTTTGAGCTTTTACTTGTTTATTTTCTAAAAAAAAATAGAAAGAAAAGGCTGGACTTGGGTGGTTGGGGAAGGTCTTTGAGGAACTGGATGTAAGGAAACACAATCAGAATATACTGTATGAAATTATATTCAATAAAAAGTGAGTGTAAAGAAGAACATGATGGTAATGTAATGGAAAATTAAAAAAAACTGTATCAAACTAGCTCAGTCAAACATCGACTTCAATGATCAACAATATATTCTAAAGAAATAATGGGCAAAATTTCTGTAAAATTCACAAGGCTTGAATAAAAAGTATGCAAGAGGAAGCTGCTTGTTGGTTCCTGACTACTTAGACCTGAAATAATCACATCGAAACTGTATTAATTAAATAACTGCTTGGCCTATTAGCTCTAGCTTCTTATTGGCTAACTCTCACATATTAATTTAACCCATTGCTAGTAATCTGTGTATTGCCACATGGGAGTGACTCACTGGCAAAGTTCCTGTATTTGTCTCCGGCAGGGTGACATGGCTTCTCTCTGACCCTGCCTTTCTTCCTCCCAGCATTCAGTTTAGTTTTCCCTGCCTACCTTAGTTCTACCCTGCTATAGGTCCAAAGCAGTTTCTTTATTCATTAATGGTAATCACAGCATACAGAGGGAAATCCTACATTACTTCCCCTTTCTGTTTAAATAAAAAAGGAAGTTTTAACTTTAACATAGCAAAATTACATATAACAAAACAGGTATCAGGTAAGATTTATAGTTACAATATTTATCTTTTATCGTTGTCTGAGGTTTCTGTCCTGCCCGGTTCCTGCAATCATTAAGTCCCAAAGAAATCACACAGAGGTCTATATTAGTTATAAACTGATAGGCCCATTAGCTTAGGCTTTTTATTAACTCTTATAACTTATATTAGCCCATTATTCTTGTATATGTTAGCAACGTGGCTCAGTACCTTATTTGGCGAGGCAGTCACATCTTGCTTCTTCTATGGCTGGGTCAGGACTGCCAACCTAGCATTCTCTTCCCCAAATTCTCCTGTTCTCATTGACCTGCCTCTACTTCTTGTCTGGTTGCCCACCTATAATTCCTGCTTGGCTACTGGCCAATCAGCACTTATTTAAAATATAATTGACAGAATACAGACTGTTGTCCCACACCATTTCCCCCTCTTTTTATTTTTAAAACAAGAACTCTGAATCTAATATCCTTTGTTTAGCTTGTAACCAACATTCTAAACAAAGTAAAATATCCATAGTCCATTTTTTGGAAATGTGGGCATAGTTTTCCAGGATACTTCCTGTTGGTTTGAGGGCCACTGATAATCTTATGGGGACCTAAAGAAAATTTATAATTATCATCAAGTCATGACTGGAGTATCTTGTGAGGCTTGATCATCTCAGGCAGCAGTCTTGAATCTTTTCTGGATGTAGAACTCATACATCTGGGCCTTCTGTTCCTCCCAGAGATTTCTGAGGTGGTCTTCCTTGATCAAACCTGATTTTTCTTAACAGTTCTTTGAGATGTAACTCATGGGCCATGAAAATAGTATATGTGCTAATGTTAAGACAATTAATTGTGATTTCCCACAAGAAGTCCCTAAGTACATTTGTGTAGTGCGGAGCAGCGGGATGCATTCCTGCCCAGCTCCCGGCCGCCTGGCTAGCTTATGCCCCGAAATAACAACACACAAACTGTATTCATTTAAACACTGCCTGCCCTATTAGTTCCAGCCTCTTATTGTCTAATTCTCACATCTTGATTAACCCATTTCTAATAATCTGTGTAGCACCACAAAGTGGTGTCTTACTGGGAAAGATTCAGCATGTCTGACCTGGTGGCTGGCTTCATGGCAACTGTCTCAGAGAGGAGGCAGGGCAATTGCCCGAGGCATCTGCCTTACTCCCAGCATCCTGTTCTGTCTACTCCACCCACCTATGTTCTAACCTATCAGGCCAAGCAGTTTCTTTCTTTCTTTCTTTCTTTCTTTCTTTCTTTCTTTCTTTCTTTCTTTCTTTCTTTTTTTTTTTTTGGTTTTTCGAGACAGGGTTTCTCTGTGGCTTTGGAGCCTGTCCTGGAACTAGCTCTTGTAGACCAGGCTGGTCTCGAACTCACAGAGATCCGCCTGCCTCTGCCTCCCGAGTGCTGGGATTAAAGGCGTGCGCCACCACCGCCCGGCGCAGTTTCTTTATTAATTAACCAATGAAACAGCAGATAGATAGAAACACTCCTACATCACATTTGAGTATGTCTTATTCTTTTTCTGAGTGCTTTTGCAATTTTAATAAACCACCAACTGTATTTCATACTAGTTCTGAAATTCTTTTCTCCATCAGTCACTGATCCTGGGACTGCCTAAGTGGAGAGCCCAGAAGGCAAAAGGAACTCCTGAAATATCAGGAAGTGACAGTGTGTGTGGGGCAGAGCATCTATCTTCTCACCCCTGACAATACCAATACCATGAGATATTGACTACTTTCATCATCATAGTGACTGCCCTTGGTAACTTTCAAACCCTAGCCTCTTGGTTTCATGCGATGACTTGCTAGTGTTTTCATCTCTTGGTGTTCCTTGGGCTCCTTGGAGATCACTTTTAGTGGTACCAAGTACTAGTGATCCCTTAGTTCCCTCGTAAAAATTCCTTTTTTGGAAGGCAGTCACAGATACCCAAGAGCCTATTCTGATTCCATACAGATGGTTACGGAGATGTGAATTCATATACCAGACCTTACCACCCTCTACCTTTTCTTCTTACTACTTTCATTTTTTTTATACTAAAGATGCTCACTCTTTCATGATTCCCTGTAATAAGAAAATGTCATGGATTCAGGTACATAAGAAATCTTTGCACCATGGTGGTGCAGGAGAATTGTCTATATTCTTTCAATTATGTTTTTAATAAATGCTGATTGGCCAGTAGCCAGGCAGGAAGTATAGGTAGGATAAACAGACAGGAAGTAGAGGTAGGTCAATGAGAACAGGAGAATTCTGGGAAAGGGGAAGTCCATTCCTCCCCCGTCCTGTCCAGACACTGAAGAAGGAAGATGTGACCAGCCCCACTGAAAAGGGTACCAAACTATGTGGCTAACATGTACTAGAATAATGGACTCATATAAGCTATAAGAGCTAATATGAAGCCTGAGCTAATGGGCCAATCAGTTTATAACCTATGTAGACTCTCTGTGTGATTTTCTTTGGGACTAAATGGCTGTAGGACTTTGTGGGAAAACAGAGTCAGGGCAGGACAGGAACCCCAACAAGCAGGCCCTCATGTTACACCATGGCTATTTCTGTCACTAATCCCCTACCACCATGTGTCACTAAGTTTCCTTGATTCCTTCTCTCAGAGGCTATCATCACTATAAGTCCTTCTGTCTCTAGGTGTGAATCTGGCTCAAGCTATCATTATCCTTTCAAAAGTAGAACTACCATTTAAAAAAAAATTTTCATTTAAACTTACTCTAATATACCTCCCCACCCTGTGTGTTATTCATCTTTACTTTTAAAGTTCTCACCCAAACAATTTTCTAGCTGTCATTTAAGGCTAAACCTACACTGACATACCTCAGGCCAACACAAACACATCACACAAAGTGGTAAAGAGCAAAACCTGGGAGCCTGTTTAACTGTGAACACCACTCAGAGATACCTGAGAAATATCTTGTTAGTTCTTCAAAAATTCTAAGTATCTCCAAAATCCAAATGTCATGTCTTTACTCCTCTAGAAGGATGCTTTCAGATTATAGTTACTTTTCTCTGTGTTTATATACTACATTTTAAGTTCTTTCTTTCTGTTTTTATTCTATGTTTCTTAATGTTTTGCTTTTTAAAATTGCTTTTGTAAAGCCAAAAACATATCAAAGAGCAAATATAATACATGTTTATGAAATCCATAACTAAATTATTTAAAACTCTTTTTAGTTCTTTGAATAATAACAAAGATATCTAGCTTCAAAGAGTGTAGTATTCCAGGTGAGAAGGAAAGCATTATACAAATCAATGGAATAAAAATCTGATTCAAATTTATATTTTAATATATTTGACTTGAACATTTCAAACATTATTCCGGGGGAAATTTAAGGCTACACCAGTGATTATGTGGGCATAGAAACTGTTTGGATCAGGATTTAATGATTCTTTTAAAAAACTTTTGAATAGAATTAAAACTGTATTCATAAACAGATATTTACAGATTAAGTTTGGGATTAAAGTTAAATAAGACAAAATATCCATGATTTAGAATTTTCTCAAGTATGTGTGAAACTCTATCCAAAGGAAGGAGATTCTGATCAGAGCTGAGATTACAACAAACGGAAAGAAGATAAATATGGGAAAACAGGATGTTCTGTAGAAGTTTGACTAAGAGCTGATCAGCAAGGCAAAGAGGTATAAGTTTGGATCCTTTTTCCTGTAAGACTGCTTACCTTGTTGGATCAAATGTTTATGACATTGATGACAGCAGGATTCATCACTGGAATGCTGGGGAATGTGTTCATTGGACTGGTAAACTGCTCTGACTGGGTAAAGAACCACAAAGTCACTTTCATCAACTTCATCCTGATCTGTTTGGCAGTTTCCAGAATGAGCTCCCTGCTTGTGGTATTTGTTGATGCAATTATATTGGAACTAGCTCCTCATGTCTATGATTCTTCCAGTCTAACAAAATGCTTTCATATATTATGGATCATGACTGACCAACTGTCTATATGGTTTGCCACCTGCCTCAGCATCTTCTATTTCCTCAAAATTGCCCATTTCTCCCATCCCCTTTTCCTCTGGTTGAAGTGGAGAATGAGAAGCATGATTGTTGTTTTTCTTGCATTTTCTTTGTTCTTGCTGATTTTTTATTTTCTACTGCTTGGAGCACTTCCTATTTTCAGGGAGATTTACATGATAGCTAAAAGCAATCAGACTTTATTTTCAGATACATGTGAAACCATTGCTGTCAAAAACCTAATTGTTTTTCATCTGACATACTTGGTACCATTTTTTGTGTCCCTAGTATCATTGCTGCTTTTATTTTTGTCCTTGGTGAAGCACTCCAGAAATTGCCACCTCATTTCCACCAGCTCTGAAGATTCTAGAACCAAGGTCCACAAGAAGGCAATGAAAATGCTGCTGTCTTTTCTCATTCTCTTTATAATTCACATTTTTTTCGTGCAGCTGACACATTGGTTATTTATGTATTGTCCAAAGAACATCTCAGTTAATTTTGTTATGTTAACATTAATTATCTTTCCTTTAAGTCACTCATATATTCTGATTCTGGGAAATAGCAAGCTTCGGCAGATAGCAGTGAGGGCCCTTCAACATCTTAAAAGCCAGCTGCAAAAGATGATCCTCTCCCTTCATAGATTCTCCAGAGTCTTTACTAAGTGACTAAGTTAGTAAGGAGCCTTGAAAGGTCACTGTTCTTTTGCTGTGTTCTAAATACTGCTGAAAATACACAAACAGTTCTTTCAGCACACTACCTTTTCTGACAGTTTCCACATAGTCAGGCTATAAAACACAAACCTATCCTTTTTGTTTACAGCTTTGGTAATCAAAACTAGTAGTCTCAAACATTTAAAAAATTTTAATTATTTAAAGAAATCAAATAGTTAATTTTACAGGCAAAAGAAATGTAATAGCAATTAACAAGGAAGGTTTGTTGATGTAGGATTCCCCTCTGTATGTTGTGATGACCATCAATGAATAAAGAAACTGCTTTGGACCTATAGCAGGGCAGAACTTAGGTAGGGAAAACTAAACTGAATGCTGGAAGGAAGAAGACAGAGTCAGGGAGAAACCATGTAGCCCTGCCAGAGACGGACGCTGGAACATTAGTTGGTAAGCCACAACCTTGTGGTGATACATAAATAGAAATGGGTTAAAATAATATGTTAAGAGTTAGCCAATAAGCAGCTAGAGATAATTGGCCAAGAAGTGATTTAATTAATACAATTTCTGTGTGGTTATTTCAGGAGTCTGGGCAGCCAGGAAATGAACAAGCAGCCTCCTTACAACAAATTTTCTCCAATGTGGTCAACTATATCCACATAAAACCTGAAAAAACTTGGAAAGGAACTCTAGAAACTAAAAAACAAAGTTTAGCGGCATCCTGCCCTCCCCCGCCCCCAATGGGCTTTGCTTGCTGGAAACATTCTGCGGCTCCTTTAAGAGATGTCTTCCTTATTCAGCAGGGTTTCAAACAGCAGCAGATTGTGGCTCTTTCTGGAGGCTGAACACCTAAATGGCAATGGCGGCATTTGTAGGCCTGGCTGCTTGTGTGCCCACTCGGGGTCAGGAGCAAAGTAGCTGAGACCGTGCCTACAGCTCAGTGCTCCCTTCCTGGGCAGACAGTGGAATCCGTTCTACTAGGCATGTATAGGGAGGTGAGCATGGCAGATTTCTGACACCAGATACTGAAATATTCCCAGACGGTGCATTGTGATGCATGGCAGATTTAGCTATTGCTCAGATAAAAAGGATTTATGTGCTGCATATTCCTTCTCACAGTTAAAACTGGTGAGCACAAATCCTATCTGGCAGTCCCATAGCTGGTGGCAATGGTACTTCCACCATTTTACAAAGCAGAAAGAGGTGGAGCCAGCACCCAGGGCCTTTGTGACCAAGCTGCTTAGCATTTTAAAAGCTCTCTAGGACAGAAAAGGATCACAGATACACAATAAATAGAAATTCAGATGAAAAAGACCTCTAAATGGGTCACAGTTTTGAATAAATCTATGTAGGCTTGGGATAGAAAAAGAAAAAAAGGAGTATAGAGAGTCATAAAAAGAAGTAAATGGTTTAGAAAACCCAAAGTCTTTAAAAAGATAGGCAGTCACAGAATACAGGAGTAAAGATAATAAAATAAATATTAAATATAGGGTAAAAAAACAATAAGCCACAAAGATGGAAAATACACAGAGTCTGGATTATGTATATTATTGTATTTTCTTTGATTTTTTTGCCTGTGAAGGAGCTAAGTAACCAACATATATACTTTAAGGGTATTTTGTCTTCAAAATATGGATCTAAGGATATGGTGCTTTGGTAAAGAGGTTCTTCTTTTGTTTCCACAGAGGATGAGAACCTGTGGAATCCTTCCAGACTAATGTGGTTTGATGGACTAAGACCCCAGAAAGGTTATTGTGAACACCTCCAAAAATTACTTCACCCAACAAAAAGCAGGAAGCAGTTTGGAGAGAATTATGCCCAAATTCCCTCCCTAAATGATTGTTTATAAATGTTTGTTTACATTTAAAAGGGGATATGCTATAGAGATTTTCATTGGTTAAGATCTTGGTTTATTGATACAAATTTAAAGTCAATTTTGTTATACTGTGTCTATATATATTTCTGCTCTTAATTAAGGTATTGTGCTTGTGCAGCTCATGTAAAAATGTAATGTATTATTAAGAAATACAGGTTAATAGATAATCATCTATAATAGTCAAGCTTCTAGTCATGTTAGTTAGGTTTTCTAGATACATAGAGATATATTTCAGTTAGACAGATATTCTTCAAATCTTTCAGAGACCTTCAGAATATGGCATTTAAAATTTTAATAACTTAAGACTTTTCATGGCAGTGAGATACATCTGCTTCTGGCAGCACCAATTACTTAAAGAGGAAGATGGGCATCGAAGAAGCTCCTTATGGAGTTTGTTAACCATTTGTGCAAGAAACTGCTCTTGCCTGGACTGCTTGATGAACTGGACATGCAGGACCCACAGAGAAATGACTGGTGAACTTGCCTAAAGGTGAGATGATCCTTTGGGTTCCTGTTTCATGAAAGATTCTGCCAGACATTGTGCAGGACACAGAAGAAAGCAACTGATGTACTTGCAGAACATATATTTAAATTTCCTGCTTCATCGAAAAGTCTTTGGACACTATGTGCCTGTGGGCTGAAGATTAGATGCCCCAACAACACAGAACTTTGGATGACTGTCTGAGCAATGAGATGTCTCTGTCATTTCTAGAGTTTTGGAAGTTGCTTACAATGCACTTCCTATTAACTTATGTAATATCATATCCTTCTGGAGTCTTTGATGGAGTTGAAGAATATATGTAGTTATAGTTTTTCTTAGTTATCATGAAAGGTAAAGTAGATATAAATATTGTAACTGATAATGAAAACGTATTTGTGCATACATTTCATTGCAATCTGATTACCAGAGTTCTGAGCACAAGACACAGTTATTAGATGAAGGAAGGAGATGAGGAAATGATAGTAAATGGCAAATTTAATGGGGAGTGTGGATGTGTAGATGTATTTATAATGCTGCAATTTAAGTATAGATATGATAGCTGTAAATTCCAAATAAAACAGTGGGGGAAATTGGCTATACCATTTTCATTGTGGTGGTGGGAATTATAACATTATACAGCTACTAGATATTACATACAATATACTAGGGGTTGCATTTGTTTAGTCTATATAGTCATAATGTAAAACAGGAAGCTACAATGATGATATATACTTGCTGGTTTGGCTCAGAGGAGTTATAAGTAAGTTATTGTTAGAAATATTCACATTTTCTACCCAACTATATCTGAGCTGTGTGGTTCTTCTAAATATAGATGGTAAGAATGATGTTAACAATGTCTTTCATGATAACAGAGCACATATTTATTAGTGATCTCTATTTGATAAAGCAAAACATGTAATTTCAGTCATTATATTTTAGTTATCTTGCCGTGGAAAATATAATGGGCAAATTCAGACTCAGATATTGACCTTGTTTTTATTTTAAAGAATTTATTTTATATTTATTTTATTTAGTGTTTAGTGTTACTGAAATTCGGCAATTAAGAGAAGCTAATGAAGTAAACTTGTGAGCAACTTTTGATTCTAATGAAATGGTTTTTTTTGGGGGGGGGGGGAATGAGGTAATGCATAGCTAGGAGTAACCCATACTTAAGAAACAAACTTTAGAAGCTGGGCTGTGGTGGCACATGCCTTTAATAACAACACTCAGGGAGGCAGAGACAGACAGATCTCTCTGAGTTCGAAGCCATCCTTGTCTACAGAGTGAGTTCCAGGACAGCCAGAGCTACACGGAGAAATCCTGTCTCAAAAAAAAAAAAAAAAAAAAAGAAACAAACTTTAGGAGAGAGAAGTATAAAGACTGGGGTTTTATTCTTGACAGTAGAAAAATGGCAAAGTATCAGTAAATGAATCCCAGGTCATAAGCTAGGTTATTGTTATGAATGGTTTGTAATCCACATTTGAATGGCAAGTGACTCAAGTCCTTTGCCTCCACCATCTCCACCTGCCACTTTCCTGCCAGCCTTAGCAGCATGAGATCCTCTGCCAACACATTGTCTCAAGTGGTCACATGCCACTTTTTAGGTGACTTCTCCTAGCAAAACCTCACCAGATCTTTTAATAGTTGTTCACATTATGCAAAGCCCTCCCAAATTTCTCATTTTAGATATTCACAAGAAAAATAATATGAAATTTTGTTAAATGCATTTGAGAAACAAACAGGTAATCATTTTTGACTCCCAGTACACCAAATCTCATTTAGAGCTTTTCTAATTGTTTTGTGTGTGTTTGCTATAACAAAATTAAGATGTCCAGTCATTCTCATTCTAACCCTATACTATACTTCCTGCCACTGAGGAGCCTGCCCTTCTATGTTAGGCTAGCGCTACCTTACGTTTGCTGTGAGGAAGAGCCAGTGAAGGGTATTTTCCTCTACTTTGATTTTGTTTCCCCTTTTCTGTGATAAAATATTCTGACAGAACAACTTAAAGGAGACAGACTTTATCTTAGATCACAGTTCAAGGCACGGCCCATTATGGTAGAAAAAAAATCAGTGTCAGGAGTTTGAACCTGGGGATCACATCAGACCTACAACTGGGAAACAAAGACAAATTCATTTTTGTTCAGCTTCTTTCTTCCATGCACACAGTCCAGGATCTCCAATCCAGGGAATGATCCCACCCACAATTAGGGTACCTATTCCAACATCAATTAATATCATCAAGATAAGCCCCACAGCCATACACAAAGGCCCATCTCCTAGGTGAGAGTAATCTGTCAAACTGGCAATTAACACTAACCATCACATCCTTTGAGAATTGTGAAGAACAACTGTAGTCCTCGGTTTTGAAAATGAAAGGAGTATGCTATTCAAAGTGAAACAGGAATCTACAGAGCAGAAGTGGAGTATCATCTGTAGTTGACAGTGATTAAGTTGGGAAAATACACATCACATGTGGGACATGAATGTGACACTTATAACTTTGTTCCTGGCATAGTTCTTTGTGTTAGGATTTAAGATCTCTTATAACTTAAAAGTGCCAAAAGGCTTTAGTTTGGTGTCTCTCAAAGGAAACGTTACTAAGGTCAGCATATTAGAACAATAACAAGAATTGGGCATATTTCTTTACTCATGAACATCTTATTGATGGAACATCAGAGTGTCATAGGGTTGGGAACATTTGCCACTGGGCTCTGTTGGCCACTGAGATCATTGGGAGTCTTAAAGATGTGTGCTGAAGTGGTGAGAGAGAGACGGAAAAAGGCAAACATGAAGTTCCTTGGATCATTTCATTGGAGTATCTCTCTCTCTCTCTCTCTCTCTCTCTCTCTCTCTCTCACACACACACACACACATGATTTAAAAGGCTGTGCAATTCAAATGGAATAACGAGATGTGTTAGTGAGGAGAGGTGATAAGATCATTCACAGATGAAGTTGTTTTGATTTTTTAAACTTCCCATCATGTTTTGTATTAATTAGGTCAGAGTGGATTTCCATAAGTACTTTCTCACTATTCCTTGGATTGGTGCCAGCATGATGAACTAAATCCATGTAAAACCTAAGAGGGCTTGAAAAGGAATTCTAGAAAAAATAATATAGAGTTTAACACAGCTTCTTGCTGTTTGCTGGCGGCTTGCCACAGCTCCTTTAAGAGAGGTTTTTCTAATTCTGCCATAGCAGAAAAAAAAAGCCATGTGGTTTTAAAACGTGGCTTTCTGGGCCATGCTGCCAGCATGAACTCTGGCTATGTAGCATTTGAATGGCATTTGTGGGCTTGGATGTTTGTGTGTCCACTTGGGGTCTGGAGGAAAGTAACTGAGACCATGCCCATGGCTCAGCGCTCTCCGCCAGGGTAGGCAGCAGGATCAGGTCTACTGGGTGTGCACAAGCAGGAGAGCATGTCAGATTCCTGCCACCATACACAGAGATATTTCCAGGCCAAGCAGTGTGCTGCATGACAGATTTAGCTATTACTCCAATAAAAAGGGTTCATTTGCTGCACACTCAATCTCAGAATTAATGTGTTGAGTGCAGCTCCTACCAGACCTGGCAGTAATGTTACGTTCACCATTTTAAAAGTGGAGAGAGGCAGAGCCAGCATCCAGAACAGCTGCAACCGAGCTGCTTACCATTTTAAAAGGTCTTCAAGACAGTAAATAATTACAGATAACCAGTAAGGACAGATTCAGACATAAAAGAACTCCAAATGGTTCACAGTGTTGCATAAATGTATGTAGGCTTGGGAGCGAGAAGAAAAAGAGTACAGAGAGTTGGAAAAGAAGTAAATCATTTTTTTAAAGAAAGTCTTTAAAGAGACAAAGTACAGACAGTCATAGATTAAAAGGAGTAAAGAAAAATAAGCTATGTAAAGATGAACTATACACAGAGTCTGAATTATGCATATTATGGTGTTTTCTTTGAATTTTTTGACTGTGAAGGAGCTAAGTACAGAGAGACATTTCATTGTTTGGGCTGTTAAGCTAAACCAACATGTATATTATAAAGATATCATGACTTCCAAATTTGGGTCTAAGGATATGCTTGTTGCCTTGGAAAAGAGGTTCTTCTCTTGTTTCCACAGAAGATAAAATCCTGTGGATTGCTTCCAGACCAATACGGTTTCATGGACTAAGACCTCCTGAAAGGTTGCCTTAAACACCCCTCAAAAATTACTTTGCCCAGTAAACAGCAGGAAGAAGTTTGGACAGACTGCGCCCATATTCACAAATATTATTTGTAAATGTTTCTTCACATTTAAAGAGGGATATGATATAGATATGAATAATTTGCATTGGTATGGATCTTGGTTTATTGATATAAATATAACATTTTGTTTTATGTATATTTCTGTTCTTGATTAAGGTATTGTTATGGTGTAGCTCATTTAAAAACGTAATATATAATTAAGAAATACAGGTATATAATCATTTATAATAGTCAAGCTTGTAGCCATGTTAGTTAGATTATCTAGATGTATAGAGAAATATTAGTTATTCTTCAAATCTTTCAGAGACCTTCAGAATATGGCATTTAAAATGTTTTAATAACTTAGGATTTTTCATGATAATGAGACACATCTGCTCCTGGCAGCACCAAGCTACTTCAAGAAGATAGGCATCAAAGAAGCTCCTTATGGAGTTGGTTAGCCATTTGGGCAAGAAACTGCTTTTGCGTGGGCTACTTGATGACCCGGACATGCAGGACCCACAGAGAAATGACTGCTGAACTTGCCTGAAGGTGAGATGATCTTTCAGGGTTCCTGCTTCATGAAAGATTCTGTGAGACATTCTTCAGGATACAAAAAAAAGTGACTGGCAAACTGCCAATATAGGCAGAACTGTCTTTGAAATTTCCTGCTTTGTGGAAAAGTCTGCTGGACACTATGGGCCTGTAGGCTGAAGATGGATGCCCCAATGGTACAAAAGAACTTAGGGTGACTGTCCAGGTAGTGGGATGTCTCTGCCATTTCTAGAGTTTTGGAAGTTGCTTGCAATGTACTGCCTGTTTACTTAAGTAATATTATATCCTTCTGGAGTCTTTGATCGAGTTGAAGAATTTATAGTTATAGTTTTCTTTAGTTATGATAAAAGATAAAGTATATATATTGTAACTGTAATTTTTGCTTGATACCTGTTTCATTATATGTAATTTTTCTATGTTAAAGTCAAAACCTTCTTTTTTATTTAAACAGAAAAGGGGAGGTGATGTGGAAGTCCCTCTGTGTGCTGTGATTACCATTAACGAAAAAAGAAACTGTCTTGGCCTGTTAATAGGGCAGAACTTAGGTAGGCAGGAAAAACGACTGAATGCTGGGAGAAGGAAGGCAGAGACGAGAAGCCATGGAGCTGCCATCACCAGAGACAGACATGCTGAGACTTTGCTGACAGACCATGACCTCATGGTGATACACAGATTAATGGAGATGGGTTAAATTAGTATGTAATATTAGCCAATAAGAAGCTAGAGCTAATTGGCCAAGCAGTGATTTAATTACTACAGTTTCTGTGTGATTATTTCAGGGCTAAGCTAGCCAGGCAGCCAGGACAAAAGTGGGCCTTCCTTCTACACCTTGGTGAGAAATACTATTTGCTTTTTTTAGCCTAATACATCATGGAATCAATGATCATCTGTTTTCTGATTTTCAAATTTTATCTTAATATGTATGTATGAGTATTTTTCTGCACATGTGTATGAGCAACATGTGTATTCCTGGTGCCTGTGGAGACTAGAAGAGGGCATCAGATACCCTGGAACAGATAGTTGTGAATCACTATGTGCTACTGAGATCAGAACCTGAGTCTTCTGTGAGAGGAGCAAATACTCTTAACAGCTAAGTCATCTCTCCACCCAAATTTTCTGATTTTAACTATAGCTATCATTAGATATTTAGACTAATTATTTTGATTGCAACTATAGTATAAAGATTAATTCAGCCAAATTACCTGTATATTTTATGATACACATTATATATACAGTAACAATTTCTCCATCATATATAGCTCAACCATTTGATATTTCAAAGAAAGTATAAAAGTTCAACATAGGGTTATAAATAATATCTATAGTTATATAGTTTTTAAAAATGCAAATATTCACTTGAATTTTTATTTGCTTATAGTATATGATAGGCATGATTATATAATTCTCAATGTGTTCTTCATAAAGAGCTTCCTCTTTAATGTAACTATGAACATAAATGTTTTTCAGTGAGTATCACTGGACTTGTTTTCTTATTTGTTTTTTTAAACTTAACTCTCATGTTTTGGTCATTTTTCAAATCATGTTTACCTGTGATTCTTTTTCTGGTGGTCTATTACCTTCAGAGTATTTCTAAAGCATCAGTAACTTCTAGGTCTCTTGGTTTCCATACCATAAAATCTAGAATTATCTAGCCCTTTCCAAATCTTGGGACTAGAAGGAATTCCTTTGTATGTGGGTCTGACAGGTGCTTGGCTTCTCATTATGTGGCTCAGGATAGCCCAATATTCACTGTATAATTTCAGCTGGGCTCAAACTCAAAATTCTTCTGACTTAACCCCTTGAGTACTAGAATTACAGACATGTAACACCATGGCTAATATTTTTTCCAAATCTCTCAAATTAATTATATCATGTAGTCAAGATAGAGCCTGACTATATTAGAATCATAAAATAATACAATCTATTTTTACAATGAATTAGCTTTTATGATACAAGGTATAAATTAATGAAAAGAATATCACTGTTGTTCTTCACCTCAACTGGACAGATGTCTTTAAAAAGCCATTATAGAAGAGAAGGACAGAAAGCAAAAGGGAGGACGAGGAAGAGTGCTATGAATTTCAAACTTTTAAATATGATATGGCTATTACACACATGAGCTGCGATAATCGCATTAGACCAGCACAAGATTAAGTCAATCCAAAGACTCCACCATGGAATAAGGAGGGGATCCTGTGGCCCAGTTCCCAGCTGAGAAGCTATAGGTAGACAGCTATTGTCACGTTTCTTTAGGTATATGGATGACCCAACACCCATGTATATATGGGTAACATGAATTAGACTCTAGATTTAAGGAAAAAAAGGATAAAAGGAGGATATTAAATAGGGAGATGTGCAGGAGGCAGCTAGTGGTTAAACCCTTAGTATAATTCTTCAGGCCTTGTTAAAGATGGTGACTTTCAACATCCTAGAACTTTCCAAGTAGGCTAGGGTGACTGGTCAGAGAGCCCCAGGGATCCTTAGCACTGTGGCTGCAAGCATACTACCAGGCCTGGCTTACTTATGAATGCTCTGGGGATCAAACTTAGGTCTTCAAGCTTTTACAGAATATACTGTACTAACTGAATGTTTCCAGATCTTTCTCTCCATGGTCACTGTTTCTGTCCTATTACAGTTGGATTTTTTTGATATTTTAAAACATCAGGAATATTTCTTTATCAATTAAACACTGATGATTTTTCCCTTCAAAGCACTCATTTAGACTAAAAGTTTAGCAAAGGAACCTTAGGCAAACAGCCTTGGGACTCATCTGGCAAGATTAAAAGCTTGTTGGCACATGTCATGGGGATCAAGAATTGTTAGCTACTCTGGGCTATACAGCAAATTCCCAAACAACCCTGTTAAAACAAAACAAAACGAAACAAAAAAAAAAAAAAAAAGAAAAAAAAGAAAAAAGAAGGAAGAAAAAACACAAACAAAATACTACAACAAAAGAAAAATGAAACCTTTGGGTTCTTAGGCTTTTCTAGAATTAAACTAATGAGGAGACACTGGATTTTCTTCTGAAATATTATTCTTAATCACTGGACCCTTTAGCTTTTGTTTCTGCAGTACAGATTTTTTTCAACACGTGGCCCAGATTGTTTTTGAACACATGATGCTCCAACTCAACCTGAGTACTGGGATAACAGCTGTGTACTACTATGTCTGGCTCTCACTAGATCCTTTTAGTTATCTTTGAGCATCATGA
This sequence comes from Arvicola amphibius, assembly GCF_903992535.2. Taxonomy (NCBI): domain Eukaryota; kingdom Metazoa; phylum Chordata; class Mammalia; order Rodentia; family Cricetidae; genus Arvicola; species Arvicola amphibius. The sequence goes on from NC_052048.2 coordinate 16,967,847, forward strand.
GATTTTCCTAGAAGAGCCTAGAAACTAGCAATTTGCTCACAAAGACAGCAGAGGGTTTTTAAAACAGCATGCACTATCTTAACATGTGCTCCTAGGGACGAAATAAGCATGATAATTTCACTTCCATGTCAAGCCTGTAGCAACATATATTCATCTTACATGAGTTTAGAATGAATACAATTACATTTATATGCAAGGAAATTCACAAGTAGAAATGAAAATTATTTCCAAGCCAAAGTAGATAGAATGTTTCTATATTAATATATATTAATATCAAGCAGGAACAGTGTTCTGTATGATTTAGAATTTCAATCCCATGATCTTTGTGCATTATTTAAACTGTAGCAGACATAATTACCTGGGGAACTATTTTAAATGAAATATTTTAAATTAGATTTTAATGAAAGAAAATCATATACATGATTAAATATGAATCACATAATAGTGTTAGATTAGTAACAAAAAAGAACAAACCGTTGCTTTTCCTCTACTTATTTCCATTTCTTTTCTTCAAAAATAACTATTTTAACTCTTAGATGTTTCTGCATTGATTTTTCTAATCATAATTTATGCTTCCTTTTATATATCTTTTTTTGTAGTGTTGGGGATCAAACTTAAAGCTCTGGGCATGCTAGGCAACACTCTACAACTGAACCAAATCTCCAGTCCTCTGTAATAGCTCTTGATGGACTTCCCATCAATACATACACACCCTTTCTCTCTTCAAGCTTCCCAATGTTACATTATCATTTCTTGTCAACCAAGTGCTTATATTACAGGTACAGTATAACTTTTGACTATTTTATTTCTCATGGGGTTTAGAATGAATTCAGTTTTAATTTCAAAATAAAATGTAAGTACTAACTCACCCCAGCCTTGGAAAAAAATCTCTAGCACACATTCACACACACCAGGTATTTGCTCTTTTTTGGACATTCAGCACACTCCATCCTTGGGCATTTCCTGTTTATTTCATCTGGTTACCCCCTCCATTTAGCAGTTAGAAACTTCCTGGCTGTCCATAATGCATAAAACGTCCTAATCATTCACAGCAGATCATATATATTACCCTCCCACTCCACAAGGACAGCACCATTCCATTTACATTCTTGTCCTTCCACGTGTCAACTGTATTTTCTCAAGGTTTGTAACTTCTGTATTTTACTCTGGAACCGAAATTAAGTATTCCCTTTAAAGAAGAAAGCCGTGTTTGGTCCATTTGCATTACTATCAGTTTGCATTACTAGCAGAGAACAGTTCCTTTCTTTGCCTCCTTTCTTTGGCTCTAATGTCTCTTTGACAGGGACATCTTCTCACACTCCCACCATCTGTTCAAAATCCCGCTGTCACATTTGGCAATGGGGACAAGCTTTCCTGTAGTCTGGCTCTGACCCAGTTTCAATGTATCCTCTTGTGGGAGAAAGAGACACATACTTTTCAGGTCACATTCATGGTATATCAGGCCTCTGATTTAATGACAGTCCAATATTCTCAGAATGTAAGTTGGATGTAAATCTGTGTTCTTGAAAACCTTTTTTTTTTTTCCTTTCTCAAAATGCAATCTGTGCCCTCTGTCATATCCCAAGATTCGCCAGGGATTTACTGAAGCGTATTCCTTAGATACGTCCTTGGGCCTTAGTTTCTCTGCTTCTGGAACGTCTTTGCTCTTAACAGACCAGGGGAGCTTTCCCACCTCCAAACCCCGGGCAGGGGAGGCAGGGTGCAGGTCGCGCGCTCTCTCGAGTCTGCTCGTTCTTCACGCGCGTCCCGGCGGCGCCGCGAGCGGGGCGGCCTGGGCGGAGGCCATCTTGCGGGTCCCCGGAGGCCGGCCAGGCAGGCGCGGCTCTAAATGTGTACCTGCAGGCGGATGTTGAGGATCACCGAGCCGGCGATGTAGAAGTACGGGAAGTTCATGCGCAGCTGCCAGGCCAGCTCGAAGAAGGCGAGCAGGGTCCGGGAGAGCCCCTTGCAGAAGACACCGTACGGGGTGGCGGCCGCGGGGCCCAGGGCCGTGAGCGCCAGGGCGGACGGGACGTCGGCGGGGGCCATGGTGCTGTCCCACCCGGCCGAGGGTCTCCGCAGCTCCGCGCGGTGCCGAGCAGGGTCGGGCCGCGGCCCGGACGACTTGGCCACCCGTTCCCCGCTACCCTGGCAGCGGCCTCCGGACCCTCCGCGCCCTCCGGCCGCTCTCTCCCTAGCGGCGCTGGGCTGCGTGAGCTCCGCCCCTTCCTGTCAGCTTCCCGAGGAAGGTCCGCTGCAGGCAGTTATGTAACTTGTAGGGGCAGCTGCGCAGAGATAGCTGTCGCTTTAAAGGAAAGAGCTCAGTGAGCTGATGCAATTCAGCCAACAGTACACATGTTTTTTTTTTTTTTTTTTGTAAGGATCAAAGGTAGATTAAAATGAATTCGTCTGCTCCGTGATCCTGTAGCATTCACTCTGATACTAAAGACAAGATGTTCCCCGTACACAAGCTGATACAGGCAGTCTGCATTTATAGCATGCTGTAACTGTGAAAAGTCACCATATTAGGTTATGAATTTATCTGTGTATTAGGACGATATAGATTGCTAGTTATAAGCAAAAATATATTCGTCCTTTCACTGTGTGTGTATATCTATATATGGTGTGTCTCCACTTAATGTAAACCCATAAAAAGTTCAGATTAGGTATAAAATCCAGCTTTTTGCATGGAAATGTACTAGTGAAAAACCTAAAGTAGGCTCTAATGATGAGAACACTATTATCTATTTTCATATCTTTGGTACCTTTATAGAAATATGTGTCTTCATTAGTCACAATGTTTTATGTGGTGCACTTTCATTGCGTTTTTGAGTAATCCCTTCGTTTAGCTACATGCATGTATGTTGGTTGCTGATCATGACTTTCACAATACAGTGTAGTTTTAAAATTCAGTGTTAAAATGCTCCATATCTAACCCTGAACTGCATGTATATGTTATATATTCAAAGCCTTCCTGTGCTCTAAATAGTGTCAGGTCGAAAGGACACTCTAATCCCCCAAACTTCAAAGGGAAGTTCAAATATCCAAAAACGAACTCAACCTGGACTGTAGGAGGCTTTTTGGTGGTTAGATAAAAGCCAGCATTCCTCCAGGAACTTGTGAAGTGGGTTCCTATCTGCCAAAGGGGGTCATTTCCCTTACCTCTTGCCAATAGGACATTTAGCTCTCTTGTTAACACAATCTTCTGGGCCCCATCAGCATATCAAGGTCCTTAGCCTGATCCCTCAATCCCTACTCACAGTACTTATACATTTCAAAACCCACATGCCCATCTCCTAGTCCTTCCTTCTCTCCATTGCTATTCTCACTATGCCTTATAACCAATATTCTTAGATGGTTAAGAAGAAGAAAGGAAGAAAGAAGAAAGGAAAGAAAGGAAAGGAAGAAAGAAAGAAAGAAACACAATAATCCTTCCAAATGTTTTCGACAAATTCAATATTACTCTAATACAAAACCGAGATAAAGCTACATCAAATAAAGAAAATTGCAGACCAATAAACATGATGAACAAAGATCACAAAGATGCTATAATCTTTATGACAAGGTTTGATATAGAAAAAAGATCATCTGCCACAACCAAGTTGGGTTTATCCTGGAGATGCAGAGATAGATCAACATACATAAGTCAATAGTGTAATAAATTATATCAGTGGACATAAAGACAACCATAAAATCCTCCCAATAGATGTAGTAAAGATCTTTGAAAAATCCAACATGACTTTATGATAAAAATCCTGGGGAGAACAGGCCTGGAGAGAAATGCAAAGAAAGGAAGCACATGTGGATATGGTGAGTCTATCATTAGACTAGTTATTCTAATTTTGATCCATTTATATAAGCAAATTTACTGTGTTTGTACAGTGTTGAAATCGCAGGAAAAATTTAAACCTTGATCCCGTGAATTGCAGATTATTTTAAAAAATTATTTTAAAACTGATTGGACCCAAACCAGTAGCTTCACCAAAGCTTTAAATATGAGGAATATTTTTGACAAACAATGATAAAAAACTGAATAGTATGAAGGGCATGAAAGGTGCTTTCACTTTTAATTATCTACAAGAGAAACACATTTGAGAAGATAGAACAATAATTCTCCTATGAGGCATGTGTGTGTGTGCCTCTGTATAAGTACACAAGTGCACAGTTTTAAACAAAGTTACACATAGTTACAAGCTCTTGAAGGAGTATTAGTTTCCTCGGTTCCCAAGAAAACACTCTGAATAAAATGCTTGTTGAATATATTTTATTAACAGAAAACCAAAGTTGTATAACAAAAATAATGGAGAAATTAAAAGTGTTTACAAATGTTGAAACAGACTATGTCCTTATTTGCATGCTAGCAAACAAGAATACAGTTTCAATCCAAAATCAACCATGAAGTCCATTATCTATAGGAGGGTCAAAGAGTATGTGAACAACAGTTAATTTGAGCAGTTATGGGAATGTACTATTTGCAGAAAGATAGGATTGAGTTCACTAATACACTGTAGTGCTGTTTGCTTGACATTGGTCATGGAATTGTAAAGAATAACTAACTATACCCACAATTCAAGGGCACATATAAAAAAAGTAGATATATTGAAGGGGAGGCAGGGAAGATGATTTATCTGGTAAGAAAATCTTTACAACCATTGGGATCTAAGTTGAAATCCACAGAACTCATAAGAAACAGTGGTGTAGGAGGGTCTTCTGTCTATGTGTTACTTTCATTGGTTAAATCAAGATGCTGCCTTGGCCTTTTTATAGGCCAGTCCTTAGGTGGGTGGAGTAGATAAAACAGAATTCTGGGAGGAAGAATGCAGTGTGGCAGATGCTATAGCTCTCCTCTCCAAGATGGATGCTGGTTAGACTCATGCTGGTAAGCCAGAGTCAAGCGCAATACAGAGTATTGGAGATGGGTTAAACAAATATGTAAGAGTTAGACAATAAGAGGCTAAAAATAATGGGACAGGCAGTGTTTAAATGAATATAATTTGTCTGTTGTTATTTTGAGGTATAAGCTAGCCAGGCGGCTGGGAGCTGGGCAGCAGGAAGCAGCCTGCCGCTTCTCCTTCTACAACAAAACAGGGCATGATGGTGTGTGTCTGTAACACCAGCGCTGTGGGGGATGGGAAGTGGAGACTGGAGAATCCCTGAGGCTTGCTGGCCACCAGCTCTGCTCCAGGCTCAGTGAGATATCCTAGCTCAAGGAAATGGGACAGAGTTATATAGGTGAAGACACCTGACATCCTCTACAGTCTTTGCTTTGTGGAGCATGTACACTATCACATATGAGTGTATATACTGCACATACATCTTTGTGTACATGTTTTGATTGTGACTTTTATGGTTGTGAACATAGAAGAGACTGCTCTGGTGAGTGAGTATGAAAGCAATTTGACTAGAAAGACCAACATGAAGGACACAACTGCTTCTCATATGTGACTGTCCTCAGTCTAGACACTTCACACTCACTTCACACTCACATAGGACTGTCCTCACTGTGGACACTTCACACTCACATAGGACTGTCCTCACTGTGGACACTTCACACTCACTTCACACTCACATAGGACTGTCCTCACTGTGGACACTTCACACTCACATGGGACTGTCCTCACTGTGGACACTTCACACTCACATGGGACTGTCCTCACTGTGGACACTTCACACTCACATGGGACTGTCCTCACTGTGGACACTTCACACTCACATGGGACTGTCCTCACTGTGGACACTTCACATTCACATTTGACTGTCCTCACTGTGGATACTTAAAACTCTGCACTATGTCCCTGCTCTGTGCTTTGGGATTAATCTACTTCTTGTGCAAGCAGCCTAGGAAGATGTGGCTCCACACAAAGGATGACAGTATCCAAGCATCACAGTCCACATGAACAGCCTGCAGTAGTGACCTCCTGTCTCTTTAAATTAAGGTGCTAAGAGCCGGGCAGTTGGCTCTTAATCCCAGCACTCGGGAGGCAGAGGCAGGTGGATCTCTGTGAGTTCAAGGACAACCTGGTCTACCAGAGCTAGTTCCAGGACAGGCTCCAAAGCTACAGAGAAACCGTGTCTTGAAAAACAAAAAACAAACAAAAAGTTGAGATGCTATGAAATATTATCATTATTGTGTAAAAGTAAAGGCAGACCATTTCAGTCACAGAATTAATCATGTTCATCATCAATCTCCTCAAATACAGAAAAAGCATCCTGGGAGGGGAAATCATGCCAGTTCTGTTTATTCTTAGCACCTAAAAATGAAAACAAAATAGTGTCAAAATATTTTATAGAATTAATAAATGGATGAAGGAGTGATTGAATTATGTGAGGGCTGTCAACATGATAGCAAATAAGCACGTTATGAAATCTCTGTGTAGCATAAATTTTTGTTTCTGTTTTCATTTGCTTCACTCTGAGGTTGAAAACTTATATAAACAGAAGCATTTCTCAGAACAAAGTCTAGCTATTATACAATTTTCAGTGAAATGTTAGTAGATTATTAAAACACCAGAGGTATTAACTGCAGCATGCAGAAACACCAAAGTAAATGGCATTTGTAAAAATATAGTAGTTTTTGAAAACCATATAAAAGATTTTAATGAAATCTCCTATACTTTTCAACTGTGGGTAATGTTACTATCATTACATTTCCTAATACTTATTTTGTTTGCAAAATGCCACTTAACATTATAAAATCTAATTAGTACAAAGAATTTTTTCCTTATTTTTTTATTTTTATGAGTGTTGATTAAACCCAGGCTCTCATACATGACTGAAACATAATCTTCCACTGAGCTACAATGAAGCCCTACCAGCATCCTTTCTCAACTGTTACTTTTGTATGTTTTTTCCTAACATTTCTAAAAGCTTTTTAAGTGTGCATATTGTATGATTATAGAAGTGAAGCAACAAAATCTATACTTCAATGAATATTTTCCCTGCCACCATCCAATTCCTGAATGGCTATTTTCAAAATTAGACCTAATGCTCATAATGTTCCATTATAGTACAAAATGCAAGGATATACTTGTTGACACAAAATATTCACCAAGAAAATAGAAAACAAGATATATGAGGTCTCAAACAGATTCATGATCAAAATATTCATGGACTATGCTACTCTTAACATTGAATTTATAAACACATGAATTACACCTTTGCTAAGTCACCTGCGCTGGGGATAGAGACTATGCTTGTTCTGTAGCTCTGTGTTTGTTGCTTTGTCTCTTGAATATGGGTTAATCGTTTTGCGAAGGAGTGCCTTACATGAAATCAGTAGGAGTTTGGGATCTTTTCCTACGACTGTGTCAGAGACTTTCACGGCAATCTTGTCGCTATTAATACAGTTGCAGTTTTGAATCTGAACAAAGCAACTTGGCCTACAGAGTCCAGCAGCTACAGCTATTCCAGTAGAACCTCAAATGTTTTCTGTCTAGAGTGGAAGGTGGAGAAGAGGGGCTCAGGGAAGCTCCTGGGCTGGAGTTACTGCCTCCCATGGATACAAGCTTTGTCACTTTCCCTAAAGGTCTAGAAGCTCTTGTACTAGCATTTTCTCCGCACTGCCCCACCCTCAATGTGTTTTGCATTTCTCTTTGTCTTCTGGCTTTTTTGTTATGGGGAAAGAACCATCCCATGAGGACCTTTCTGTGTTCAGGTATGTTAGTGCTTCTGTTCTAGAAATTTTGTCACTTTCTTTGTTCACTATTGCTCCAATTTTCACTTATAATCCATCTTTCACATACAGTAACCTTTGCTTTTCCTTCAATCTAAACATTTTTGTTAGTGTTATGTTTATATAGGGTCTTACCAACCAGCCCAGTTTCCTTCAGTGCTGAGTCACATGTACTAATGTGCACCAGTAGACCAAGTTCACTAAAATTTTTGACATGTTTTTCTGATGTCTTATTTTGATGCTTCTCTTTTATGTTATTGATTCTTTGACTATTCATTAAGTCTTGAAGAATATTATGACCCATAGTTCCATTCCCTACTTGACTGGGGTATGTATTGTTCTTTATATGCCTCTATGCCTACAGTGACTTTACAGGAGCAAATGTCAGTACCAACTGGAGAGAAATGAATAGTGCCTAGTGCTCATACTGGTGAAGGAATCAGATGCATTAATGAAGGTAGGAGATGTGGATAATGAAAAGGATTCTTGTACAAATGAATTCATGTAAACTTATTGTCTGCTTTGTAACAGAATAGGAATTATCCATATCTATATACATGTTTGAATAAGATAGTCCCAACTCTTTAGAATATTTACATTACTATTGCATCAATTAAAAATGAAAGCAATTTTATACCATCTCCTAACAACTATCATATTATTAATTGTAACTGAAATGCACAATGAATTTTAAGAAAATGATAAACCTGAACATTTAAGTCAGAAATGTAAGGCGTTATGATGTAAAACTGCATATTTATGAACTATCATATATTAGTTTATGCATTATGTTATACATGCATATATGACCTTATAAAAAGTAAAATTATTAATCTTCTCATTCCCAGGTATTTGAATAACAACTAAATAACTAACTAATGTAAGATTATTAGGTAATTTTTTGCTTGTAGAAAGAACTGTGGAAAATATGTATAGGTACTTAACTGGGTTCATTTTGAAATATTTAATGGAATTCTTATGTTACATAGAAGTTAAGATACTTTGCCTTTTATGTGTGTCAGAATTTTATATTTTTTCCTTGTCAGAAATTAAGTGGTTGGTTACAATTTAATATGCAAATTGTCAAAGCAATGCAAATTAACTTAATTGTTTTAATGGCAACACATGAGAATTCTGCTTTTTTTTTAGCATTAACTATGGAGGACTCCAATCCATTGTATGTAATGTACAAAGCATCTGGATGCAGCTCACCTGGGTTTTCTTGCCAAGTATAAGATTTTTGTGAAGAAAATGATAAGCCATTTTAGTACATCTTGATGTTTAATTGATATTGTACATAAGAGTTCACTAAATTAGTATGTTATGAATTGTCAAGAGTCAACTAGACATACATCAGAAGTCTGTATTTACAAATATTAACACCATAATGGAATTTGGAACATCATCTTGCAAACAATGAATGGTGTCCTACATTACATATTATTAACTACTCTAAATGTGGAATTTCTAATGGGAACTTTAGGCAATGCATTCACAGTGCTAGTGAACATTATAGACTGGGTAAAGAGGAGAAAGATATCTCTCATAGATCAGATCTTGATTACTCTAGCAATTTCTAGGATTGCTTTTCTCTTTTCACTTAGTTCAAATTTATTTCTATATGAACGGTATCAAGCCATAATAATGACTTCAAGAATTTTGAGATACATGAGTACTTTTTGGACAGTAACCAATCATTTCAGCATCTGGCTTGCTACATGTCTCAGCATCTTCTATTTTCTCAAGATAGCCAATTTTTCAAACTCTATTTTTCTTCATCTAAAGTGGAGAGTAAAAAAAATGGTTTCAGGGACATTGTTGGCATCTCTGCTATTCTTGTTTTTAAACATTTTAGTTGCAAACACATATATTGATGTCTTCATTTACAAAATTGAAGCAAATACATCCTTTAGTGCCATATCAAGTAATTATTCTCAAATTCTGAGGCACATTTTACTCCTGAACACTATGTTCACACTCATCCCCTTCATCGTGACCCTGACCTTGTTTGTCCTGCTCATCTTCTCCCTGTGGCGACATCTGAAGAGCATGAGGTACAATGCCAAAGGCTCCATAGATGTTAGCACTGCGGCCCACATAAAGGCCCTGCAAATGGTGGTCACATTCCTGTTACTGTATGCCTTTTATTTTCTCTCACTTCTTTTGCAGTATTGTAACATTATGTATAAGCAGAAAAGCTCAGTTTCTCTCTTTTTCTGGGTTATTGGAGTTGCTTTCCCTTCTGGCCATTCATATGTCTTGATTCTGGGAAACACTAAACTTAGACAGGCATTTATTTCCATGGTGTGGTGGCGGAGGTGCAGGCTCAGTGTTGTGGATCCCTCAGTTTTCTAAAATGTACATAATCTTTTGTATTTTAGAGAAACATTAGGTCTTAATAAATTATTTTTATATAAATTTCAACCTTCTGTACTTCATTTGTAGCATTGTGAATTTGGCAAAATTATGTGTAGATTAGGTACTGATCTAACCATTAAAGCCTTAGCAGAAAATATGGAAATATTTATGTTGTTTTACAAGGATATATATGAACACAGACTTAATAAATATATGAACACATAATATTAGCAAAATTAATTTTCCTATCTAGAATTAGACACTTTGACATTTTCAAATGATTTATGTTAAATGTAATATATATAGGTATATGTATTCATGTGGCATGTGTCCAATGTTGTTAAATCTGTTATAAGAATTCTGGGACTCTTTAGAAGGAACCCCTTCATATTACTAGGTTTGTTTTATCAAATTTTCCTCTTCTAAAATTTTTCATTTGTTTTTGTACTTATTGGAAAAAATGTTGAGCTTATTTTCTGTATATCTTTCAAAGACAATTTGATGGGGATGCACATGTTATAAAATATGGATGTCTGTAATACTACTTGGAGGAGGATATTATAGTACTTATAGATGGCTCATTGACATTTGAAAATTTCTGCCTATTTTTGAATATTGTATGAATAAATTCTCTTATTGAAAAGAGGTTAAAGTACTCAATTTGGAAACTGGAAAATTGTTCAGTGAGTAGTTGTTTGTTATTCTGTTGCTTAGGAAACATTAAGAAAAGGAAGTATGTATGTATTCAATGCTGAGAGAAATACTTTGCTTTGTAAAGTATCTGCAGTTGAATAAATTTTTAGAGATGGAACCTATGAATGTGAAATGCTAACAGTCAAAGATAAAGTTCAATAAAAGAAAAACTAGATGTGAGTCAAAGTATAGCTTTCTTGATGAAAATAATTAAGTAAATATCAATAAAAGATAAAATGTAAATTGCATAATGGTAACATTTCAAACACAGTTTAATCCACAAGGCAATAAAAAAATGGAAGTACACAGAACAATTTTCACTAAAAAGCAAATCTCAGAGAAATCTTACACTTTTGTATCAAGATGGAAGCCTGTTTAGTTTCCTTCTACTATGCTGCCAAGGTGTAGGCCCATATCTCTATATGGTGTGGCAGCTAGGCTCTAAAGTTATAGGCCCCATTTGAGCTGATCACATAGCTCTGCAGATAAGCTGTCTCTTCCTAACAAAGGGTCAGGATGTTGTTGCTCCTTCCTTTGTAATTTGGAGGATGCCTTATAAAGATGCTGATTCAAGCCTATGTGACAGCTAGCATACACAGCAGACAGGTAGATGGGGACGTGACAAGATGATATTCACCTGGTTACCTAGGAGATGGGTCTAATGTATCTTCCCGTTCAGTTTATGTGTTGGTATAAAAACTGTTTGGATAATAAACACAGAGAGATCATCAGGAGAGAGAACCCTGAGAGGCCCTTTTGTGATGACCATGTAAGCTGTGTCTGGTTATTCCTTGCGGCTCCTTACCAGTCCAGTTAAGGAAAATAGTTATCTATATTAGGGCCCATGGGCTCTAACACCAAGGTACTGGTAAACCACAGAACACAGCATTCAGTAGGCTTTTAAAGCACTATTCCAAATAACTTATACACAACACTTTCAGCAAGATTCCTGTCTGTTAGTAGTTTTCACTTCATCAACACACTAGATTTACTGCCTTACCTAGACAGTAGAATTCTAGCTCAGTGATCACAACAATGATTTCTTAAATGGTGTCTTGTTCTCAGCATTGGATTGGTGTGTGTGTGTGTGTGTGTGTGTGTGTGTCGCTTTTCACTGAATATAATGAAGGCATAAGACATTAATTATCATCAGATAATTGTAGAGAAGAGAAATTTCCATGGGAGATCCTGTAGACAACACGACACCTTAGAAAGAAAAATCTCTTCTATATGAATCCAGTTTATCTGCTGAAACAAATTTCTGATGCTGAAGAACCATTCATGATATCACCTGAGGACTGAAGCTCACCCATTCTTCCTTCTCCTCCTCCTCTTTCTCCTCCTCCTCCTCCTCCTCCTCCTCCTCCTCCTCCTCCTCCTCCTCCTCCTCCTCCTCTTCCTCCTTCTAAAAAAGCTTTGTAGCTTTAAAACTTTAAAGCTTTGCTGAATGACATCCATACTCCATGAACTCAAATTTCAAAGATGCTAGACAAAGGAAAATGCTTGCAAAACAGTGAAAGAGAGTATGCCTTCATTTGCATGCTGTTAAGTGAGAATTCAGCTTTACCTCCAGGACCAGCAGTTGATGCCTGGGACTGGGGTAAGGGTGTACAGTGCATGGTTCGAGTTATTTTTGGATAACAGTTTTTTTTTCTATGAAACTTGCATTGAACTAAGGGTTTATCTTAGTTAATGTTGCATTCCTCCTTAACATGGTCCACAGAAAGTAGAACTCAGTAGAAAATCATTCAGACTGAAAGGTTTGTTTGTTTGTGTGTGTGTAAAAAATTTTGCAAAAGAAACAGGTAATGAATTTGAAAGAGAGCAAGGAGAAGTAAATGGGAGAGTTAAGATGGAGGAAAAAGGATTTAGAAATGATGCAAATACACTAAACTCTCAAAGATAAATGACAAAATGAAAAAAAAAGGAAATAATATTTTATTGTTAACCCAGAAACGGTATTTGTAGAGCTTTTTGTGTGGAGATTATTATACATAAACCAGTTACACAGGCTTAGTTACTACTGAGCATGCTTTTCATCCAGTTATTTAGAGAATTTTGTTTTGGAAAAATCTGCCAGTGTCTTCATAGCATTGAAAATGGCTTGAGCATGACCTTAAGTGTCTTTTGGCCATTCGAACTTCTTTTGTTGAGAATTCTCTGTTCAGTTCAGCGCCCCATTTTTTAATTGGGTTAATTGGCATTTTACCGTCTAGTCTCTTGAGTTCCTTATATATTTTAGAGATCAGACCTTTGTCAGTTGCAGGGTTGGTGAAGATCTTTTCCCAGTCAGTAGGCTGCCTTTGTGTCTTAGTGACAATGTCCTTTGCTTTACAGAAGCTGCTCAACTTCAGGAGGTCCCATTTATTCAATGTTGCCCTTAAAGTCTGTGCAGCTGGGGTTATGCGTAGGAAACGGTTCCCTGTGCCCATTTGTTGTAGAGTACTTCCCACTTTCTCCTCTATCAAGCTCAATGTGTTCAAATTAATATTGAGGTCTTCAATCATGCTCAACCTCCCTAGCTATCAGGGAAATGCAAATCAAAACAACTTTGAGATATCATCTTACACCTGTCAGATTGGCTAAAATCCAAAACACCAATAATAACCTTTGCTGGAGAGGTTGTGGGGTAAGGGGTACACTCATCCATTGCTGGTAGGAATGCACACTTGTGCAACCATTTTGGAAAGCAGTGTGGCGGTTTCTCAGGAAATTCGGGATCAACCTACCCCAGGACCCAGCAATTCCACTATTGGGAATCTACCCAAGAGATGCCCAATCATACAACAAAAGCATATGCTCATCTATGTTCATAGCAGCATTATTTGTAATAGCCAGATCCTGGAAACAACCTAGATGCCCTTCAGTGGAAGAATGGATGAAGAAACTGTGGAATATATACATGCTAGAATACTACTCAGCGGTAAAAAACAATGACATCTTGAATTTTGCAGGCAAATGGATGGAAATAGAAAACACTATTCTGAGTGAGGTAACCCAGACCCAAAAAGATGAACATGGGATGTACTCACTCATAATCGGTTTCTAGCCATAATTAAAGGACATCGAGCCTATAAATTTGGGATCCTTGAGAAGATAATAAGAAGGTGAACTCCCAAAAAAGGATATAGTAATCCTCCTGGATATTGGAAGTAGACACGATCGCCAGGCAAAATTGGGAACTTGAGGGTTGGGCAAGACTGGGCCAAGGGAAGATGGGGAGAGAAAAGTGTGAAGGGGAGAATGGGGGGAGCTCGGAGGAATCGGGTGCTTGGGATATAGGAAGGGTGGATATGGGAGCAGGGAAGCATATATCTTAATTTAAAGAGCTACCTGAGGGTTGTCAAGAACTTGACCCTAGAGGGGTTCCCAGGTTTCCAGGGAGACGCCCCCAGTTAGTTCCTTGGGCAGCTGAGGAGAGGGAGCCTGAAAAGGCCAGTTCCTATAGCCATACTGATGAATTTCTTGCATATCACCATAGAACCTCCACCTGACGATAGATGAAGAAAATGACAGAGCCCCACATTGGAGCACCGGACTGAGCTCCCAAGGTCCTGATGAGGAGCAGAAGGAGAGAGAACATGAGAAAGAAAGTCAGGACCGTGAGGGAACCTCCAGCTGGCGACAGATGGGGAAGGTGACTGAGCCCCACATTGGAGCTCTGGACTGAACTCCCAAGGTCCTGATGAGGAGCAGAAGGAGCGAGAACATGAGGGAGAAAGTCAGGAACGAGAGGGGTGCGTTCACTCATGGAGGCGGTGGGACAGAACTAATGGGAGATCACCAACTCCAGATGGAATGGGACTGATGGATCATGCGACCAAACCCATCTCTCTGAATGTGGCCAACAGCGGGGGCTGACTGAGAAGCAAAGGACAATGGCTCTGGGCTCTGATTCTTCTGCATGGACGGGCTCTGTGGGAGCCTTCTCAGCTTGGTCGATCACCTTCCTGGACCAGGGGGGAGTTGGGAGGACCCTTGTCTTAGCATAGAGTGGGGAACCCTGATGGCTCCTTGGCCTTGAGAGGGAGGGAGGGGAGGTATGGGTGGAGGGGAGGGTAGGGAAGGGGGAGAAGGAGGGGAGGGAAGGGGGAGAAGGAGGGGAGGGAAGGGGGAGGAGGAGGGAAGGAGATGGAAATTTTTAAATATTAAAAAAAAAATAATAAACCATGAGGAAAAAAAAAGAATAAAAAAAAAAAGAAAATGGCTTGAGTATTACTGGGAGAAAAGACGTCTTACTCCTTGAACTGTCTCCACAATTGTTTCCTTAGGCAAAGATAACATAGTGCATTCAACTGTAGTTCACCTGGGTTCAAATAACGAGCACGTGAAGAAGAGTGTCCTTAAAACCCATTGTGGAAGAGATCCTTGTATCTGGTTTGCCAGTAGCCTCAGCTTGTTTAGTTTGCTCAAGGAGGCTAAGATCTCTAGTCCTACATTTCCTTACTTAAAAAGGAGAGATAAGAATTTTCTCTGGTGATATATAGGGTTTTTGTTTTCTTTTCTTTGATTCTTTAATTTACGAATATTTTTATTATTTTCTTGAAAATTTCATGCAATGTATTGTGAACATATTATCTCAGTCCTCCAACAGCTCCTACAACTGTCATCTCCACTTTCTTTACCTTCACACCCAAACATCAAGTTCTCTTCATTTCTCTTCATCCACATAGAGTCCTCTTTTTTTTGGTACAATAGTCTTGAGTAGGCCTGCTCCAGTGTGTGGTTGACCCACTGACTCTACTGACTCTTTTCCCACAGCTATCAAAGCCTGTAGTTTCTCAGTTAGAGGCAGGCTTTTGTGTCTTCCTTCCTCTCTCTACGTTGGGGTTTTGTCTAGCTGGAGCTTGTTCAGGCTTTACATGTTGTGACAATTGCTGTGAGTTCACTTGCCCAACTGCCCTGTTTTATCAAAAAAAAAGAAAGCCAACCATTTTTCTTGCTGTTACCCACTCTTTCCATCTCTCACAGTCTGTCTAGTCATCTTCCTTGAAAATCCCTGAGGCTTGAGGGGGGTGTGTGTTATGAGTGCTTAATTTAGAGCTGAGAAGGCCCCAGACTTTTCTTCTGTATATATGGGCAGGTTAGGGTTTCTATATTCATTGTTATTTACCACAAGGAGAAGCTTCTCTGATGGGGGCTGAAATATGCTATGATCTATAGATATAGCAACAAGTCATCAGGAGTCTGTAAATTCATTTGGTAGTTCTTTCAAAGTTTAATACAATGTCCTTGAGTAGAGCATAAGGCATTAGGAGTCCTTAAGTTTATTTGGTAGTTCTTTGAAAATTTTATACAATGTATTTTGATCATATTCAGCTCCCTCAACTTCTTCTCACCACCCCTTATATCCTCCATTCTCCCAAATGTATATTCTTCCTCCTTTCTGAGGCAATGCTTTATCATGTTGCTCCTAAAGATGAAATATGTGGGAACTGTTCCTGATGCCTCTGTCATCTTGTCTGGGCAAGTCTGGCCATCCTAGGAACTGCTTGCTCTTCATGTGGAACCTCAAGTGTTTCTCGTGCAGAGCAGAAGATGCAGAGGAGGAGCTCAGGGGTGCCCATTAGGGTGGTATGTATTACTCTCTCCTGGTGGACACAAGTTCTAGTAGTAGCATCCTCACACTGCCCCACCCATGGACCCTGGAGTGTATTGCATTTCTCTTTGTCTCCTGATGGAGGAGGGTCATCTATCTATGTGTTACTTTCATTGGTTAATAAAGAAACTGCCTTGGCCCTTTACTAGGACAGAAAATTAGGTAGGCAGAGTAGACAGAACAGAATGCTGGGAGAAAGAAAGCAGAGTCAGGCAGATGACTCAGGCAGATGCCATAGCTCTCCTCTCTGAGATGGATGCAGGCTAGAATCTTCCTGGTAAGCTACCACCTCGTGGTGCTACACACATTACCAAATATGGGTTAATCAAGATGTGAGAGTTAGCCAGTAAGAGGCTAGAGATAATGGGCCAAGCAGTGTTTAAATGAATACAATTTGTGTGTTGTTATTTCGGGTGTAAAGCTAGCTGTGCAGGAGCCAGGCAGGACGAAAAGCAGGCCTGCTGGCCTAATCACTACAGTCTCCTTTCTCTTTTCTTTTGTTTTATAGAAGGAGCCATGTCAGAGGGATGTTTCTGTGTCTGCAATAATGGTATGCTCATTCTTCTATTCTTAGCAACGTCCCTAAAACTTTTTACATGCTTATGCAATTATCTTCTTATCTTCCCAGAATTATAGCTGTTCTGTAATTGTTGGGCATTTGGTCCAGGGGACTGAGGTTTTGCCCCATTCTCCACCCTGGAATACCTCATGCCTTGTCTGTAATCTATAAAGGATTTGTTTTAAACAGTGTTTATTTATCTCTCAGTCTTGCCTTGTATTAGTTATCTTCCTACATGTTGATGTACTTATTACCTATATATATTGTATATAGTTATTGTACTATATGCATAGTTTTTCTTATATTAGTTACAGTCTACTTTATTGAAATTTGGAGGAAAAGGGGTAATATAATAATATTTTATTTGTATTTTAATAAATAAAGCTTTCCTGGAGAGGGCAAAGCAGCCATACTAGTCAGCCATAAAGGCCAGGTAGTGGTAACACACACTTTTAATTCCATCAGCCACACTAGTTTGTCGTAGAGGCCAGGATGTGGTGGTGAATGCCTTTCATCCCAACATTACAGAGGAATAAAAGGCAGGATGAGATAGGAACTTGCTCTCCTTTCAGTCTGAAGATTTCGTAGAGGTAAGAGTTCTCTAGAGGTTGACTGCTTCACTTCTCCGATTTTCAGTAAGCTTATTTATTAACACCATAAAATATCATTATATTGATTTATTTCCTGCTTTTCTTGGTCATTCACCATCATTGAAGCTTGTAATGTTGGCAATGGAGCAGATGCTGGTCTAATTTGAATAAAAATGGTTCTACTTGAAGGTCTTAGGTTGTAAGAGTGATAAATGTACTAACAAATGCAAATACAGAGATTAAGAAAGTTCCGTGGTGTGTGTATAAATTCACTGAAATTCTTTGTTTGATAGAATGGTAGGACAATCTCCAAATTTGCTCATATACAGAGATAAAGGTATCACAACTTTTGAAAATATTTATATTTTTATGCTATCAATTATACTTGGAAACTATTTGATACAGCATCTTGACAACTATAGCAAAATAAGCATGGGTTACATGCACAAAACACTAATGTTAAAATAGATTTATTAAAATGGTGAGTGAATGGAATTTGAGTCTTTCTGTTCTTGTGGGTAGCAGTGTGTGTGGATGTGTGACCCTGCAAAATTCAAGATGATCATTTTCTCTTAGTACAGAATATCAGAAGGACAATGATATCTATGAGACTTTTAGGCAACTCTGTTACCTTGCTATAAAAACTTTGGGAAACATGCATAGTTTCCCGGGTAATCATTACTTTGATATATTTAATGTTTTTCTTCTATATGTCAGTGTGGATTTGGTTGCTGGCTATAAGTTACAATTTCTTAATGTTACTTGTCCATAAATCAAATATATAGATTAAAATATGTATAAAGGACAACTAGTAAAAACCAATGCATATAAGTATTTCTTTAGTTTGATAACAGCAAATAAAATTATGTGTTTCTTCTATATCTACACAAAAGACTATAGGGTGTCCTTTGTACGGCTCATAATATCTGAATAAACTCTAACCTAGCTGCCTTTGGGGTTCTTAAATTTTGTGCGAAAATTGTGGACAAAATCAGTAGTAAATCAATGTTTGAGTGGCATTGTGTACAACGGCTTATGGCAGTGAATGCTATGGGAATTCAAGAATTTCACAGCATTTTAGAGGACTGATTAACACATCTTCCTCAGTGTACCATGAACTAAAGCATTCTTCTAGTGACAGTGAGTTATATTCTACATGTCACATTAACATTTATTTTAAGTGTGGAATTCATAATAGGAAATTTAGGAAATGCATTCATAGCACTGGTGAACATCATGGATTTGGTCAAGAGAAGAAAGATCTCTTCAGTGGATCAGATCCTCATTGCTCTGGTCATCTCCAGGATCACTGTGCTCTGGTCTCTTCTCATAGTTCATTTGATATCTGAGCTGTACCCATCCTTACTGATAACTGGAAAAGTGGAGAGAAGAATCAATAGTTTCTGGATGGTGACCAGTCATTTCAGCTTCTGACTTGCTATAAACATCAGCATCATTTATTTTCTCTAATTGACCATTTTTTTCAAACTCTACATTTCTTCACCTAAAGTGGAGAGCTAAAAAAGTTGTTTTGTTGACATTGCTGGAACCTCTGCTTCTCTTGTCTTTGAATATTTTAGTCATAAACAGACATGCTCATGTCTGGATTGGTGGACATGAACCAAATATATTCTATCTTGTTATTTCAATCTACTCTGGTCAACTCTAGGATTATTTTATTCACCAACTCTGTGTTCACATTTATCCCCTTCACCATAACCTCGATTACTTTCCTCCTGCTCATATTCTTCCCGTGGAGGGATATTAAGGGCATGCAGCTCATATCCAAAGGCTCGAGAGATCTCAGTAGTGTAACTCACATAAAGACCTTGAAAACAGTGGTTAATTTGTTACTGTATACCACTTTCTTTCTGTTGCTTTTCCTACTATTTTGTAACAGTAACTTTAAGGAGGCAAGTCCAATAATTCTGTTTTTTCCTATCTCTGGGATTTGCTTTTCTCTCCACCCATTCATGTGCCCCAATTTTAGAGAATAGGATCTTGAGACCTTCCTTTCTATGCTGTGTAGGTTTGTACAGTTCACTGAGAAACTATCTGCTTCATAAGATGTATTGTTTTGTAGGGAATACTCAATTCATAAGTGTTACATTTCCAAGATGATCATGAATGGAGAGACATGGAAGGAGATCTGTCATTTTTCAGGCAAAGCATTTATTAGAGTAGATGAGCAGTGTGTTTGTTAACATGACAGGGTGCTGGTGTGGGTATACCCTTTGTATGCTGTGAAAATACTATTGGTTAATAAAGCATCTATTTGGGCCCATTGCAGTGCAGAATAGGGCAAGCGGGAATTCTAAACAGAGAGAAGAGGAGAGAGTAGGCAGAGTCAAGGAGAAGCTACATAGCCATTATTGGAAACAGATGCCTGATGCCAGACAGAACCTTTCCAGTAGGGCACAACAAAATGACACTACATCAATAAATAGAAATAGGTTAATTTAAGTTATAAGAGCTATCCAATGAGAAGAATGAGATAATAGGCCAAGCTCTTTTGTAATCAATATAGTTTCTGGGTGATTATTTGGATCAGACAGGCTGGGAAAGAAAGAGTAGCCTTTTCCAACAGGCTGTACAGAAAAGTCAAAAGTACCAGCCTCCCAGGGAAAGCAGGTTTTCTATTTTAAGGTTCTATTTTCTATCTGTAGAAAGGAGGGAAAATGGAGAATGTGTTTGACCAGGATGGATTGGTTCTGCTATTAACTAATACTATCTAAATGGGCTTAGACGTATTGTACTTTCATTTATCTTTGCCTGAAACAGGTTTTTAAAAGAACATAATAAAATCACAAGAAAAGTTTAAACCTTGATTCTGTGAATTGCAGATTATCTTAAAATATTAATTATTTTAAAACTTAATGGACTCAACCCAGTAACTTCACCAAAGCTCTAAACATGAGGAATATGCTTGACAAACATTGATAAAAGGCCAAAAAGTCTGAACATCATGAAAGATGTTTTGAAATTTATTTATATACAAGAGAAACACAATTGAGAAGATAAAACAATAATTCTCCTATGAGGTGTGTGTGTGTGTGTGTGTGTGCGTGCGTGTGTGTGTCTCTCTGTAATTACACAAGCACACAGTTGTAAACACAGTTATGCATAGTTAAGAGCTTTTGCAGGAGTATTACTTTCCTGGGTTCCCAAGAAAACACTGTGAATATTATGATAATTGAATTTAACATGTAATTAACAGAAAACTATATTGTTTAACACAAATAATGGAGAAATTAAACAAAAGTGTTTACAAATGTTGAAACAGAATATGTCCTCATTTTCATGCTAGCAACAAGAATGCAGTTTCAATTCAAAGTCAACAATGAATTCCATTGGTCTACAGGAGGGAAACAGAGTATATGACCAAGAGTTAATTTGAGTGGCTATGGGAATTTATTGTTTTCAAAAAGAGATAATTGAGTTCACCTACTAACACACTGTGGTGCTGTTTGCTTGACATTGTTCATGGAATTATAAGGAATAACTGAGTACATCCACAATTCAAGGGCACATATAAAGTAGGTAGATATATTGAAGGGGAGACAGGGAAGATGATTTATCTGGTAAGAGAATCTTCACAACCATGAGGATATCAGTTCAAATCCACAAAACTCATAAGAAACAGGGCATGATGGTGTGTGTCTGTAACACCAGTGCTGTGGGGGATGGGAAGTGGAGACTGGAGGATCCCTGAGGCTTGCTGGCCAGGCTCAGTGAGATATCCTAGCTCAAATAAATGGGACAGAGTAATAAATGAAGACACCTGATATTCTCTATGGTGTTTGCTTTGTGGAACATGTTTACTATCACACACGAGCACGCAAATATCACATACATATACTCCTACAAATGTGTTGCTTGTTTTTTACTTATTGATTTTTTATTTTCATGGGTGTGAATATAGGAAAAACAGCTCTGGTGAGAAAGTATGAAAACAACATGAGTGGAAAGACAAAGATGAAGGACACAACAGCTTTTCAGATGGGACTGTTCTCATGTAGACACTTCACACTCACATGGGACCGTCCTCACTGTGGACCCTGTGCCCTCTGTACTGCATCCCTGATTTGTGCTCTGGGGTTAATCTTCTTCCTGTGCAAAAGAAGCCCAGGAAGATGTTGCTCTACACAATGGATGATAAGATCCCAGCATCACAGTCCACATGAAGGGCCCGCAAACGGTGAGCTCCTATATCTTTAAAATTGAGGTATTATATAATCTTATCATCGTTATGTAAAAGTAAAGGCAGATCACGTCAGTCACAGAATTAATCATGTTTATCATCAGTCTCTTCAAATACAGAAAAAGTATCCTGGAAGGGGAAATCGTGCCAGCTCTGTTTATTTTTAGCACCTAAAAATGAAAACAATATGGTTGTCAAAATATTTTACATAATCAATAAATGAACAAATTATGTGAAGGCTTTCAAGATGATAGCAAACAAACACATTATGAAATCTGTGTGTAGCATGAAGTGTTTGGTTCTGTTTTCATTAGGTTTAAATTGAGTATGCAACTTAAACAAACAGAAATATTACTCAGAGCAAAAAGACTGGCTGTTGAACAATTTTTAGTGCTTTATTTTATGTGCATTGTGTTTTTCATGTGTGTCTGTGTGAGGGAATCAGGTCCCTTAGAACTGTAGTTACAGGCAGGTGCGAGCTGCCATGTGGGTGCTGGGAATTGAACCCAGGTCCTCTGGAGGAGCAGGTAGTAATCTTAAGGATTGAGCCATCTCTCCAACCCCTTGAACAATTTTTAGTGAAATGCTAGTATATTATTAAAATGTCAGAATTACTAACTGAAGCAATTTGCTATGCCAAAGTAGATGGCATTTGTGACAATATGGTAGTTTTTGAAAACCATGTAAAAGTTTTTAATAAAATATCATATATTTCAACTGTGGATAATGTTACTATCATTACATTTCTTAATACTTATTTTATATGCAAAATAACATTTGGCATTATAAAATATAGCTAAGTAGAATATTCCTTTCTTTTTTTTTAATTTTTAAAGTTGTTGATTAAACTCAGGGTCTCATACATGACTGAAACCTATTCTTCCATTGAACTACACTGAAGGCTTACTAGCATTTTTTCTCAACTGTTACTTTTTTTTCCTACTAACATTTCTAAGAGCTTTTTAAGTGTGCATATTGTATGCTCATAGAAGTAAAGCAACAAAATCTAGACTACAATAAATATTTTCCCTGCCACTGTGCAGTCACTGGATGACCACTTACAAAATTAGAGTTAATGCTCACAATGTCCTATTATAGTTCAATATAATCCAAGTTCCTACCCCCTCCATCCAGGTCCAGGAAGGTGAGCATCCAAACAGGCCAGGCCTCTCCCCAAAGCCAGTATGCGTAGTAGGATCCAAATCTAGTGTCATTGTCCTTGGCCTCTCAGCAGCCCTCATTGTCTGCCATGTTCAGGGAGTCCGGTTTTATCCCATGCTTTTTCAGTCCCAATCCAATATAGAGGAATATCATGGATGATACAAGATATTTACCAGGAAAATATCAAGACTCAAGACATTTGAGATTTCACACAGATTTATGATTAAAATATTCATAAAGTGTGCCAACCAAAGAGTGACTGAATTTATAAACACATGAATTACACTGTTGCTGAATGCCCTGCCCTGGGGATGGGAACCTATACTTGTTCTGTAGCTCTGTTTTTGCTGCTTTGTCTCTTGAATATGGGTTTCTCCTTTTGTGAAGCAGTGCCTTGCATCAATTCAGTAAAAGTTTGGGCTCTATTCCTTCAATTGTGTCAGAGACTTTCATGGCAATATTGCCTCTATTAATACAGTTACAGTTTTGAATCTGAACAAAGCAACTTGGGCTACAGAGTCCAGCAGCTATAGCTATTCCAGTAGAACCTCAAATGTTTCCTGTCCAGAGTGGAAGGTGGAGAAGAGGAGCTCAGGGAAGCTCCTGGGCTGGAGTTACTGCCTCTCATGAATACAAGTTTTGTCACTTTTCCTAAAGGCCTTGAAGCTCTTGTACCAGCATTTTCTCCACACCGCCCCACCCTCAATGTGTTTTGCATTTCTCTTCGTCTTCTGTCTTTTTGTTATGGCAAAGAACATCCCATGAGGACCTTTCTGTGTTCAGGTATGTTAATGTTTCACTTCTAGACATTTTGTCCTTTCTTTGTTCACTATTGCTCCAATTTTCAGTTATAATCCATCTTTCACATGCAATAATCTATGGCTTTTCCTTCAATCTTAGCATTTTTGTTCATGTTATATTGATACAGGGTCTCACGAACTAGCCCAGTTTCCTTCAGTGCTGAGCCATTTATAACTTTGCACCACTAGGCCAAGTTTACTATAGTTTTTGATACATGTTTTCCTGCTTTCTTATTTTAATAATTCTCTTTTGTGTTATTGCTTCTTTGACTATCCATTAGGTCTTGAAGAATGTTATGATCCATTGTTCCATTCCATTTCTTTCCTGGGCTGTATATTGACCTTTATACGCCTTGATGACTACAGTGACATTTGCCAGTGCAAATGGAAAGGAAATAAATAGTGCCTTTTATTTTAAATAGGAAATAAATAATAGATGCATTAACAAAGGTAGGAGACATGGATAATGAAAAATATTCTTGTTGTGCAAATGAATTCATGTAAACTTATTGTCTTCTTTTATCAAATAGGAATTATTCCATATTTCTTTACATGTTTGAAGAAGATAGTCCCAAGTCTTTAGAATATTTACATTACTATTGCATGAATTAAAAATGAAAGCAATTTTATACCATCTTCTAACAACTATTACATTACTAATTGTAAGTGAAATGAACAATACATTTTAAGTAGATGATAAACCTGAATTATTTCAATAGAAATAAAAGGGATTATGATGTAAAATACATATTTATGAACTAGCATATATTAGTATATATATGTTAAAATTGTTAATCTCAGCCCCAGATATTTGAAGAGTAACTAAATAGGTAAGATTATTAGGTAATTGTTTTGCTTATAGTAAAATCTTTTGAAAAAATATATATGTGCCTACCTGGCTTCATTTTGAAATATTTAATGGAAATCTTATGTTATATAGAAGTTAAGATACTTTACCTTTTGTGTGAGTTAGAATTTTTCCTTATCAGATATTAAATGGTTACAATTTAATATGAAAACAGTCAAAGCAATGCAAATAAATTTATTTGTTTTAATGACAGTGCATGAGAATTCTTCTTTCTTCAGCATCAACTATGGAGAACTCCGGTACAGTGTGTGTAAAGTATGAAGCATCTGAATGAAGCTCGGCTGGGTTTTCTTGCAAAGTGTAAGATTTTTGTGAAGAAAACTATAAACCACTTCATTAGAAAATCTTGATGTTTACTTGATATTGTACATACAAGTTCATTAAATTTGTTTTGATTTCTCAAGAATCAGCTAGACATACATCAGAAGACTGTATTCACAAATATCACTATAGTGTAGTTAGGAAAATTGTCTTGAAAACAATGAATGGTATCCTGTATTACATAGTATTACCTACTTTAAATGTGGAATTCCTAATGGGAACTTTAGGCAATGCATTCACAGTGCTAGTGAACATTATAGACTGGGTAAAGAGGAGAAAGATATCTTTCATAGATCAGATCTTGACTACTCTGGCAGTTTCCAGAATTGCTTATCTCTTTTCACTAACTGCACATTTATTTGTATATAAATGGTATCCAGCCATAATAATAACTAGAAGAATTGTGAGACAAACTTGTATTTTCTGGACAGTAACCAATCACTTCAGTGTCTGGCTTGCTACATGTCTCAGCATCTTCTATTTTCTCAAGATAGCAAGTTTTCCAAACTCTATTTTCCTTCATCTAAAATGGAGAGTAAAAAAAATGGTTTTAGGGACACTGTTGGCATCTCTGCTCCTCTTGTTTTTAAATATTTTAGTCATAGACGCACACATTGACAGAATTGAAGCAAATATAATTTTCAGAGCTATCTCAAGCAATTATTCTCAAGTGGCTAGGCTTGTTTTACTTACGAACACTGCGTTCACACTCATCCCCTTCACCGCGACCCTGACCGTGTTTGTCTTGCTCATCTTTTCCCTGTGCCAACATCTGAAGAACATGCATTACAATGCCCAAGGGTCCAGAGATGTCAGCACTGCGGCCCACATAAAGGCCTTGCAAATGGTGGTCACATTCCTGTTACTGTACAGCATTTTTTTTCTGTCACTTCTTTTGCAGTTTTGTAATGTCAAATATAATCAGAAAACTTCAGTTTCTCTGCTTTTCTGGACTGTTGGAGTTGCTTTCCCTTCTGGCCACTCATATGTCTTGATCCTGGGAAACACTAAGCTTAGACAGGCATTTGTTTCCATGGTGTGGTGGCTGAGTCAGAGGCTCAGTGCTGTGGAGCCCTCAGTTTTCTAAAATGTGCATCATCTTTTGTATTTTAGAGGAACATTAGTTCTTAATAATTATTTTTGTATAAATTTCAACCTTCTGTACTTCACTCGCAACACTGAATTTGGCAAAATTTTGTATAATTTAGGTACTTCTCTAACTATTACTGCCTTGGCAGAAATATGGAAAAAAATATATGTATATTGTTTTATAAGGATAATTATAAATATGGAGTAAATAAATATATAAACACATAACATTAGCAAAATATAATTTTTCTATATATAATCACTTTGAATTTTAAAATGTTTTATGTTAATATGTAAAATACATATTTGTATATATTCATGTGGCATGTGTTCAATGATGTTAAATCTGTTGTAAGACTTCTGTGAATCTTTAGAAGGAATCCCTTCATATTACTAGTTTTGTTTTATCATTTTCCTTTTCTAACGTTATTATTTTTATTTACCCTTTTATTGGCAAAATGTTGAGTTTATTTTTTGTATATCTTTCAGAGACAATTTGATGTGGATGCACATGTTATAAAATGTGAACATGTGTAATAAGTAGCTACTTGGAGGAGGATGTTATAGTACTAATACATGGCTCTTTGGTATTTGAAATTTTCCATATTTGAATATTGTATGAAAAATTTTTTTCAAAAGAGGTTAAAGGGCTGAATTGGGAAACAAGAAAATTGTTCAGTGAGTAGTTGTTTGTTATTATGTTGCTTAGGAAACAATAAGAAAAGAAAGTACGTATATATTCAGTGCTGAGAGAAATGTTCTGCTTTGTAAAGTATCTGCAGTTGAATGAATTTTAGAGATGGAACCTATGAATATGAAATGCTAACAGTCAAAGTTGAAGTTCAATAAAAGAAAATCTAGATAAGAGTCAAAGTATGGATTTCTTGGTAAAAATAAATATCAAAGAAAGATAAAATGTAAATTGCATAATGGTAACATTTCAAACATAATACAATCCACAGGGAGATAAAAATGGATGTACACAGAACAATTTTCACTAAAAAACAAATCTCAGAGAAATCTCATATTTTCAGTTTGAAGATGGAAGCCTGTCCACTTTCCTTCTGCTATGCTGTCAAGGCACTGGGACACCGCAGAACACAGCATTCAGTAGACTTTTTTAGCATCACTACAAATAACTTACAGAGAATATTTTTAGCAAGATTCCTGTCTGTTAGGAGCTTTCACTTAACCAGCACACTAGATTTACTGCCATATCTTGAATTCTAGCTCAGTGATCACAGCAATAATTTTTTTGAATGGTGTCTTGTTCTCAGCCTTGGATTGGTGTGTGTGTGTGTGTGTGTGTGTGTGTGTGTGTGTGTACTTTTTGACTGAATATAATAAAGCTATAAAACATTAATTACCAGCAGATAATTGTAGAGAAGAATTTCCCAAGGAGATCCTATATACAATGAGACACCTTAGAAAGAAACAAAATTCTTTTTCTTGAATGCAATTTATCTGCTGAAACAAAATCCTGATGTTGAAGAACCATTCACGATATCACCTGAGGACTAAAGCTCACATGTCCCTGTATTCATTCATTTTTTTAAACAAAACAAAACAAAACTTTGTAATGTTAAAACTTACAAAATTTGCTGAATGACATCCATACTCCATGAACTCAAATTTCAAAGATGCTAGACAAAGGAAAATGCTTGCAAAACAGTGAAAGAGAGTATGCCTACATTTGCATGCTAGTAAATGAGAATTCAGCTTTACCTCCAGGACCAGCAGTTGAAGTCTGGGGCTGGTGGTGAAATCATACAATCCATGGTTCAAGTTGTTGTGGGTTAGTAGTTTTTTTTCTATGAAACTAACATTGAACTAAGGGTTTGTCTCGTTAATGCTTCATTCCCCCATAACATGGTCCACAGAATGAAAAGCCAGTAGAATATCATTTAGACTAAAATATTTATTTGTGTGTGTGTGTGTGTGTGTGTGTGTGTATGTGTATAACAAAAATTATAAAAAAACCAGGTCATGAATTTAAAAGAGAGCAAGGAGAAGTATATGAGAGAGTTCAGAGGGAGCAAAAAGGATTTAGAAATGGTGCACATACACCAAACTCTCAAAGGTAAATGAGAAAATGAACCAAAAGGAAATAGGATTCCTTGTCCACACAGAAACAGTATTGCTAGAATTTGGGTCAGGAGATTATTAATCATAACCAGTAACATAGGCTTAGTTAATACTGAGCTTGTTTTTCATCCAGTTAGTGTGAGAATATTTGGATTTGGAAAATCTGCCAATGTCTTTATGGCATTGAAAATGGCTTGGGTATTACTGGGAGTAAAAGATCTCCCTAGTGATAGAATTCTTACTCCTTGAACTGCCTCCACAATTGTTTCCTGTGGTAAACTTAACAGTGTGTTCAATTGTGGTTCATCTGTGTTCAAATAACGAACACAGGAGGAAGGGTGTCCTTAAAGCCCCTGGTGGAAGAGATCCTTGTACCATCTGGTGTGCCAATAGTCTCAGCTTGTTTTGTTCGTTCACGGTGGCTAAGATCAAATCCTATATTTCCTTACTTCAGAAAGAGAGATAAGAATTCACTCTTTTAATATATACAGTTTTTGTTTTATCTTTTCTTTGATTCTTTTATTTTAAGAATATTTTAATTAATTCTTTGAAAATTTCACGCAATGTATTATGAACATGTTATCTCAGTACTCCAACCATTCCCATAACTGTTGCCTACTCTCCTCCACCTTCACAACCAAATTTTGAGTTCTCTTCATTGCTCTTCATCCACACATAGAGTCCTCTTTTTTTTGGTACAATATTTTTAAATGGGCCTGCCCCAGTGTGTGGTAGAACCGCTGACTGCACTGATTCTTCTCTCACAGCTATCGAAGCCTGTAGTTTCTTAGTTAGAGGCAGGGTTTTGTGTCTTCCTTCCTCTCTCTACGTTGGGGTTTTGTCTAGCTTGAGCTTGTTCTGGTTTAATGCATGTTGTTACAATTACTGCAAGTTCACTTGTCCAACTGTCCTGTTTTATCAAAAAAAGAAAGCCAACCATTTTCTTACTGCTACCTATTTTTTCCATCTCTCACAGTCTTCCTAGTCATCTTCCTTGAAAATCCATGAGGCTTGAGAAAAGGGGTGTATTATGAGTGCTCAGTTAAGAGCTGAGAAGCCCCCAGACTTTTATTCTGTATTTATATGCAGGTTAGGGTTTCTATATTCATTGTTATTTACCACAAGGAAAAGCTTCTCTGATGGGGGCTGAAATATGCTATGATCTATAGATATAGCAACAAGTCATCAGGAGTCTGTAAATTCATTTGGTAGTTCTTTGAAAGTTTAATACAATGTCCTTGAGTAGAGCAACAAGGCATTAGCAGTCATTAAATTTATTTGGTAGTTCTTTGAAAATTTAATACTATGTATTTTGATCATATTCAGCTCTCTCCACTTCTTCTCACCACCCCTTATATCCTCCATTCTCCCAAATGTATATTCTTCCTCCTTTCTGAGGAAATGCTTTATCATGTTGCCCCTAAAGATGAAATATGTGGGAACTGTTCCTGATGCCTCTGTCATCTTGTCTGGGCAAGTCTGGCCATCCTAGGAACTGCTTGCTCTTCATGTGAAACCTCAAATGTTTCTCGTGCAGAGCAGAAGATGCAGAGGAGGAGCTCAGAGGTGCTCATTAGGGTGGTATGTATTACTCTCTCCTGGTGGACACAAGTTCTTATACTCTTAAAAACCTTGCATTTCTAGCAGTAGCATCCTCTCCACACTGCCCCATCTCCGGGTCCTGGAGAATATTCCACTTATTTTTGTCTCCTTTCTCTTTTTTTGTTTTATAGAAGGAGCTATGTTAGGAGGACCTTTCTGTATTTGTAATGATTCTCATTCTTCTATTCTTAGCAACTTCCCCTAAAACTTTTTACATGCTTATTCAATTATCTTATTATCTTCCCAGTATAGCTGTTTTGTAATTGTAGGGCATTTGCTCCAGGGGACTGAGGTTTTGCTCCATTCTCCACCCTGGAATACCTCATTCTTTGCCTATAATCTATAAAGGATTTGTTTTAAACAGTGTCTTAAATTTATCTCTCAGTCTTGCCTTGTATTAGTTATCCTCCTACATGTATCTCTTCACAGCTAAGCTAAGTTTACCAGTGTGCACCACCATATCAATTTTACTGTAGCCTTTGACACCTGTTTTTCTGTCTTACTTGTTCCTTTTATTGTCTTTGAGTCATAAATTCTTTTACCACTGTTAGCTCTTGAAGAATTTTAATGCCTTGTTTTGATAGGATAAAAGTGTAGATTATTGAATCTACTATGAAAAGAAAAAAGGGAGGATAGAGATATGACATGATAAACTATTAGATTATTGAATCTGCTTTTTAAAAGCAACTAGTAGTTTTAAATATTCTGCATTGTATTGGACTTTTGTATATTGTATACAAATATATACAAATTTTGTAAATATAAAAATGTTAATCTTGTCAAAACATATTATAATTATGTTACTAATCTTTTTCAAGATATTGTATCTATACAGCTTATATAACAATGCAATGCAAATTTCTATCCCTTGAAAGTTATTATTATCAACTATTTAAAATAATAAGAAAATGCAGGTTAGCAATTAGTTTCCTGTTAAGACTGAACATGTAGAATCATATTAGGTACAGTTTCAAGGACAAAGAGTTACATTTTAAATAGATATGTTGTCTTCATACACTTCAGTGAATAAGTTCTTTATGATGTTTCATTAAAACGGGCTCCTTTTTTTGACAATGAGACTACTGTGCTTCTGGAAGCACCAATTACTCCAGAGAAGATAGGGACACTAAAGAATATGGAGTTTCTTTTCTTTGTGACCAAAATAAGTCACTGGCCAAGAAAATGCCCTTGCCTTGACTGCTGACAGGATGCTGTCCTAATTGGATAAGCAGAACACAAAAGATAATGCATGCCAAACCTTGTCAAGACAAGGTGGAAGAGTTCTTCAAAAATCCTACATCATATAAAAGGCTGTTGAATATTATAGGCCTTTATGTTGAAGATGGATGCCCTAAAGTTGCAGAGAAACTTTGGTTAACTCTCCATGCATTCAGTTGTTTCGGTCATTTCTCACATTTTTTTTGGAATTCTCTTGCTTGTACTTCTTGCTTACTCTGTTAATATTATTTCTCTTAGGTCTATGAGGTAGTTGAAGGCTAGACAGTTATAGTTTTCCTTGTTTATGACACTCAGAACAGAAAATCATCAAAGAAGTATAAAATGTATAAGGTAGAGAGATATCAAAAGATAGTTGTGGATCATTTTGATAGAAATTAAATTAGGTACAAGAATTTGAACTCACCAAGATAGGATAGATATGGAGTATTTTCTCTGAATTAGTAAAGTGTAAATGAATTAGACATTGTTGATGTATTTATTACCTGTATATTGTATATAGTTATTATACTTAATGCATAGTTTTATTATATTAGTTATAGTCTACTTTTCTGAAATTTAGACAAAAGGGGTAATATAATAATATTTTATTTGTGTTTTAATAAATAAAGCTTTCCTGAAGACTGCAAAGCAGCCACATTAGTCAGCCATACAGGCCAGGTAGTGGTGACACACACTTATAATCCCACCAGCCACTCTAGTTTTTTCATAGAGGCCAGGATGTGGTAGTGCATGCCTTTCATCCCAATAAAAGGCAGGATGAGATAGGAACTTGCTCTCCTTTCAGTCTGCAGATTTCATAGAGGTAAGAGTTCTCTAGAGGTTGACTGCTTCACTTCTCTGATCTTCAGTAAGCTTATTTATTAACACCATAAAATATCATTATATTGCTTCATTTCCTGCTTTTCTTGGTCATTCATCATCCTTGAATCTTGTGATGGTGCCAATGGAGCAGATGCTGGTCTAAATTGAAGAAATATGGTTCTATTTGAAGGTCTTAGGTTCTAAGAGTGGTAAATGTACAAATAAAGGCAAAACTAGAGACTAGGAAAGATCCTTGGTGTGTGTATAAATTCATTGAAATTTTGTTTGATAGCATGATAGAACAATCTCTACATTTGTTCATATACAGAGATAAAAGAATCACTTTTAAAATATTTATATTCTTATGATATCAATTATACTTGGAAACTATTTGATACAGCATCTTGACAGCAATAGCAGAATAAGCATAGGTTATATGCACAAAACCACTAATGTTAAAACAGATTTATTAAAATGGTGAGTGAACAGCATTTGAGTCTTTCTGTACTTGTAGGTAGCAGTGTGTTTGTGTATGCGTGACCCTGCAAAATGCAAGATGATCATTTTTCTTGGTACAGAATATCAGAAGGACAATGATATCTATGAGACTTTTAGGCAACTCTCTTACCTTGCTATAAAAGTTTGGGAAACATGCATAGTTCCCTGGGAAAGCATTACTTTGAAATATTTAATGTTTTTCTTCTATATGTCAGTGTGGATTTGGTTGCTGGCTATGAGTTACAATTCCTCAATGTTACTTGTCCATAAATCAAATATCTAGATTAAAATATACATAAAGGACAACTAGTAAAAACCAATGCATGTAAGTATATCTTTATTTTGATAACAGTATATAAAAATTATGTAGTTCTTCTATATCTACACAAAAGACTCTAGGGTTCCCTTTGTAAGGCTCATAATATCTGAATAACCACTAACCTAGCTGCCTTGGGTGTTCTTAAATTTTGTGCAGAAAATTGTGGACCAAATCAGTAGTAAATCAATGTTTGATTGGCACTCTCTATAGTACCGTATGGCAGTGAACGCTATGGAAGTTCAAGAATTTCACAGCATTTTAGAGGACTGATTAACACATCTTCCTCAGTGTACCATGAACTAAAGCATCCTTCTAGTGACAGTGAGTTATATTTTACATGTCACATTAACATTTATTTTAAGTGTGTAATTTGTAATAGGAAATTTAGGAAATGCATTCATAGCACTGGTGAACATCATGGATTTGGTCAAGAGAAGAAAGATCTCTTCAGTGAATCATATCCTCACTGTTCTGGTTAACTCCAGGATCACTGTGCTCTGGTCTCTTCTCACAGTCCTTTTTATATCTGAGTTGTATCCATCCTTACTAATACCTGAAAAAGTAGAGAGAAGAATCAATAGTTTCTGGATGGTGACCAGTCATTTCAGCTTCTGACTTGCTATAAACATCAGAATCATTTATTTTCTCAAATTGACCATTTTTTTTCAAACTCTACATTTCTCTACCTAAAGTGGAGAGCTAAAAAAGTTGTTTTGATGACATTGCTGGAACCTCTGCTTCTCTTGTCTTTGAATATTTTAGTCATAAACAGACATGCTCATGTCTGGATTGGTGGACATGAACCAAATATATTCTATCTTGTTATTTCAATTCACTCTGGTCAACCCGGGGATTATTTTATTCACCAACACTATGTTCACACTCATCCCCTTCAGCATGACCTTGATTACTTTCTTCCTGCTCATATTCTTCCCATGGAGGGATATTAAGGGCATGCAGCTCATATCCAAAGGCTCCAGAGAGCTCAGCAGCACAACTCACAAAGAGACCCTGAAAATAGTTGTCAGATTGTTACTGTATACCACTTTCTTTCTGTAACTTTCCCTACTATTTTGTAATGGTAATTTTAAGAAGGCAAGTCCAATAATTTTGTTTTTTACTATCTCTGGGATTTGCTTTTCTCTCTGCCCATTCATGTGCCCTGGTTCTAGAGAACAGGATCTTGAGACAGGCCTTCTTTTCTATGCTGTGTAGGTTTGTACAGTTCACTGAAAAACTATCTACTTTTTAAATGTATTCTTTTCTATGGAGTACTCAATTTATATGTGTTACATTTCCAAGATCATGAATGGAGAGACATGGAAGGAGATCTCTCATTTTTCAGGCAAAGCATTTATTTGAGTCAGACGAGTAGTTTGTTTGTTAACATGACAGGGTGCTGGTGTGGGTATACCCTTTGTATGCTGTGAATACTATTGGTTAATAAAGAATCTGTTTGGACCTATTGCAGTGCAGAATAGGGCAGGGTGGAATTCCAAACAGAGAGAGAAGGAGAGAGTAGGCAGAGTCAAAGAAAAGCTATGTAGCTACTTTAGGAGACAGATGTCTGATGCCAGACAGAACTTTACCAGAAGGCCCACAACATGGAGATACATCAATGAATAGAAATAGGTTAATTCAAGTTATAAGAGCTATCCAATGAGAAGAATGAGCTAATAGGCCAAGCTCTTTTGTAATCAATATAGTTTCTGGGTGATTATTTGGATCAGACAGGTTGGGAAACAGAGTAGCCTTTTCCAATAGGCTGTACAGAAATGGATGAAGGTACCAGTCTCCCAGGGAAAGCAGGTTTTCTATTTTAAGATTCCATATTCTACCATAGAAAGGAGGGGGAATGGAGAATGTGTTTGACCAGGATGGATTGGTTCTGCTATCAACTGATACTATCTAAATGGGCTTAGAGTTATTGTACTTCTATTTATTTTTGCCTGAAACCGTTTTTTTTTAAAAGAACATAATGAAATCACAAGAAAAGTTTAAACCTTGATTCTGTGAATTGCAGATTAACTAGAAAAATTCATTATTTTAAAATTTAATGGACTCAAATCAATAACTTCACCGAAGCTCTAAACATGAGAAATATGTTTGACAAACATTGATAAAAGGCCAAAATGTCTGAACATCATGAAAGCGGTTTGAATTTTACTTATATACAAGAGAAACACATTTGAGACAATAGAACCATAATTCTCCTATGAGGCTTGTGTGTGCTTATATGTAATTACACAAGCACACAGTTTTCAACACAGTTATTCATAGTTACTAGCTTTTGAAGGAGTACTGGTTTCCTGGGTTCCCAAGAAAACACTGAATATTAGGCTTTTAGAGTCTAACATGTTATTAAAAGAAAACGAATTTGTTTTACACAAATAATGGAGAAATTAAATAAAAGTGTTTACAAATGCTGAAACAGAATATGTCCTTATTTGCATGCTAGCAAACAAGAATACAGTTTCAATTCAAAGTCAACTATGAATTCCACTGCTCTACAGGAGGGACACAGAGTATATGTTATTTGCTTGACATTGTTCATGGAATTGTAAAGAATAACTGACTACATCCAGAATTCAAGGGCACATATAAAGTAGATATATTGAAGGGGAGGCAGGGAAGACGATTTATCTGGTAAGAGAATCTTCACAACCCTTGGGATCTCAGTTGAAATCCACAGAATTCATAAAACAGCAGGACATGATTGTGTGTGTCTGTCACACCAGCGCTGTGAGGGATGGGAAGTGGAGACTGGAGGATCCCTGAGGCTTGCTGGCCACCAGTTCTGATCCAGGCTCAGTGAGATATCCTAGCTCAAGGAAATGGAACAGAATGATAGAGGAAGAAACCTGGTATCCTATATTGTCTTTGCTTTGTGGGTGAGCATGCTACCACACGCGAGCATGCAAATATCTTATACATACACTCTCACACATGTATTGCTTGTTTTTTATTTATTTTTTATTTTCATGGGTGTGAATATAGGAAAGACAGCTCTGGTGAGAAAGTATGAAAGCAACATGAATGGAAAGACAAAGATGAAGGACACAACAGCTTTTTACATGGGACTGTTCTCATGTAGACACTTCACACTCACATGGGACTGTCCTCACTGTGGACGCTGTGCCTTCTGCACTGCATCCCTGCTTTGTGCTCTGGGGTTAATCTTCTTCCTGTGCAAAAGAAGCCCAGGAAGATGTTGCTCTACACAATGGATGATAAGATCCCAGCATCACAGTCCACATGAAGGGCCCACAAACGGTGAGCTCCTATCTCTTTAAAATTGAGGTGTTATGAAATCTTACCATCATTATGTAAAAGTAAAGGCAGATCACTTCAGTCACAGAATTAATCATGTTCATCATCATCTCCTCAAATACATAAAGTGCATCCCTGAGGGGCAATCATGCCAGCTCTCTTTATTCTTAGCACCTAAAATTGAAAACAATATGGTTGTCAAAATATTTTATAGAATTAAAAAATGGATGAAGGTATGAGTGAGTTATTTGAAGGCTGTCAAGATTACAGCAAATAAGCACATTGTGAAATCTCTATGTAGCATGAATTGTTTTATTTCTGTTTTCATTTGGTTCACTTTGAGGTTGAAAACTTATACAAAAAAAAACATTTCTCAGAATAAAGCCTAGCTATTATACAA
This sequence comes from Arvicola amphibius, assembly GCF_903992535.2. Lineage (NCBI taxonomy): Eukaryota > Metazoa > Chordata > Mammalia > Rodentia > Cricetidae > Arvicola > Arvicola amphibius. The sequence continues at coordinate 17,003,972 of NC_052048.2, forward strand.
GTTTTCAGTGAAATGATAGTAGATTATTAAAATGCCAGAAGTATTAACTGAAGCATGCAGGAACACCAATGTAGATGGTATTTGTGAAAATATGGTAGTTTTCTGAAAACCATATAAAAGATTTTAATAAAATCTTATACACTTTTCAACTGTTGATAATGTTACTATCATTACATTTCCTAATACTTATTTTGTTTTCAAAATGCCACTTAACATTATAAAATCTAGTTAGTAAGAATAATAATTTCCTTATTTTTTATTTTTATGGTGGTTGATTAAACCCAGGCTCTCATACATGACTGAAAAGTAATCTTTGACTGAACTACAATGAAGGCCTACTAACATCCTTTCTCAATTGTTACTTTTGTATGTTTTTTTCCTCCTAACATTTCTCAAAGCTTTTTAAGTGTGCATATTGTATGATTATAGAAGTGAAGCAACAAAATCTAGACAAAAGTGGATATTTTCCCGGGCACCATCCAATTCCTGATGAACATTTTCAAAATTAATGTTCCATTATAGTTCAAAATGCAAGGATATCCTTGTTGACACAAAATATTCACCTAGAAAATAGAAAATAAGATATCTAAGGTCTCACACAGATTCATGATCAAAATATTCATGGAATGTGCCACTTTTAATATTGAATTTATAAACACATGGCTACACCATTGCAGAGTGCCCTGCGCTGGGGATGGGAACCTATACTTGTTCTGTAGCTCTGTTTATGCTGCTTTGTCTCTTGAATATAGGTTACTCCTTTCTTGAAAGAGGGCCTTGCATCAATTCAGTAGGAGTTTGGCCTCTTTTCCTTCAACTGTGTCAGAGACTTCCATGGCATTATTGCCGCTATTAATACAGTTGCAGTTTTGAATCTGAACAAAGCAACTTGGCCTACAGAGTCCAGCAGCTACAGCTATTCCAGTAGACCCTCAAATGTTTCCTGTCCAGAGTGGAAGGTGGAGAAGAGGGGCTCAGGGAAGCTCCTGGGCTGGAGTTACTGCCTCCCATGGATACAAGCTTTGTCACTTTCCCTGAAGGTCTTCAAGCTCTTGTACTAGCATTTGCTCCACACCGCCCCACCCTCACTGTGTTTTGCATTTCTCTTCCTCTTCTGTCTTTTTGTTATGGGGAAAGAGCCATCCCATGAGGACCTTTCTGTGTTCAGGTATGTTAATATTTCTCTTCTAGGAATTCTGTCACTTTCTTTGTTCACTATTGCTCCAATTTCCAGTTATAATCCATTTTTCACATACAGTAACCTTTGCTTTTCCTTCAATCTAAACATTTTTGTTAGTGTTATGTTTATACAGGGTCTTACCAACCAGCCCAGTTTCCTTCAGTGCTGAGCCACATGTACTAGTGTGCACCAGTAGACCAAGTTCACTAAAATTTTTGACATATGTTTTTCTGCTGTCTTATTTTGATGCTTCTCTTTTGTGTTATTGATTCTTTGACTATCCATTAAGTCTTGAAGAATATTATGACCCATAGTTCCATTCCCTACTTGACTGGGGTATGTATTGTTCTTTATATGCCTCTATGCCTACAGTGACTTTACAGGAGCAAATGTCAGTACCAACTGGAGAGAAATGAATAGTGCCTAGTGCTCATACTGGTGAAGGAATCAGATGCATTAATGAAGGTAGGAGACGTGGATAATGAAAAGGATTCTTGTTGTACAAATGAATTCATGTAAACTTATTATCTGCTTTGTAACAGAATAGGAATTATCCATCTCTATATACATGTTTGAATAAGATAGTCCCAACTCTTTAGAATATTTACATTACTATTGCATCAATTAAAAATGAAAGCAATTTTATACCATCTCCTAACAACTATCATATTATTAATTGTAACTGAAATGCACAATGAATTTTAAGAAAATGATAAACCTGAGTTATTTAAGTCAGAAATGTAAGGCGTTATGATGTAAAACTGCATATTTATGAACTATAATATATTAATTTATGCATTATGTTATACATGCATATATGACCTTATAAAAAGTAAAATTGTTAATCTTCTCAGTCCCAGGTATTTGAATAACAACTAAATAACTAACTATGTAAGATTATTAGGTAATTTTTTGCTTATAGAAAGAACTGTGGAAAATATGTAAAGGTACTTAACTGGGTTCATTTTGAAATATTGAATGGAATTCTTATGTTACATAGAAGTTAAGATACTTTGCCTTTTATGTGTGTCAGAATTTCATATTTTTTCCTTGTCAGAAATTAAGTGGTTGGTTACAATTTAATATGCAAATTGTCAAAGCAATGCAAATTAACTTAATTGTTTTAATGGCAACACATGAGAATTCTGCTTTTTTTTTTTAGCATCAACCATGGAGGACTCCAATCCATTGTGTGTAATGTACGAAGCATCTGGATGCAGCTCACCTGGGTTTTCTTGCCAAGTATAAGATTTTTGTGAAGAAAACGATAAGCCACTTCTTAGTACATCTTGATGTTTAATTGATAATGTACATACGAGTTCAGTAAATTAGTATGTTATGAATTGTCAAGAATAAACTAGACATACATTAGAAGTCTGTATTTACAAATATTAACATTATAGTGGAATTTGGAACATTGTCTTGGAAACAATGTATAGTGTCCTACATTACATATTGTTAACTACTTTAAGTTTGGAATTTCTAATGGGAACTTTAGGCAATGCATTCACAGTGCTAGTGAACATTATAGACTGGGTAAAGAGGAGAAAGATATCTCTCATAGATCAGATCTTGACTACTCTAGCAATTTCCAGAATTGCTTTTTTTTCTTCACTTACTGCAAATTTATTTCTATATGAACGGTATCGAGCCATAATAATGACTTCAACGATTGTGAGACTCTCGAGTACTTTTTGGACAGTAACCAATCATTTCAGCATCTGGCTTGCTACATGCCTTAGCATATTCTATTTTCTCAAGATAGCCATTTTTTCAAATTCTATTTTTCTTCATCTAAAGTGGAGAGTAAAAAAAATGGTTTCAGGGACACTGTTGGCATCTCTGCTATTCTTGTTTTTAAACATTTTAGTTGCAAACACACATATTGATGTCTTCATTTACAGAATTGAAGCAAATACATCCTTCAGTGCCATATCAAGTAATTATTCTCAAATTCTGAGGCACATTTTACTCCTGAACACTATGTTCACACTCATTCCCTTCACTGTGACCCTAAGCGTGTTTGTCCTGCTCATCTTCTCCCTGTGGCGACATCTGAAGAGCATGCAGTACAATGCCAAAGGCTCCAGAGATGTCAGCACTGCAGCCCACATAAAGGCTCTGCAAATAGTGGTCAGCTTCCTGTTACTGTATGCCTTTTATTTTCTCTCACTTCTTTTGCAATATTGTAACATTAAGTATAAGCAGAAAAACTTAGTTTCTCTCCTTTCCTGGGTTATTGGAGTTGCTTTCCCGTCTGGCCACTCCTGTGTCTTGATTCTGGGAAACACTAAGCTTAGACAGACATTTATTTCCATGGTGTGGTGGTTGAGGTACAGGCTCAGTGTTGTGGATCCCTCAGTTTTCTAAAATGTAGATCATCTTTTGTATTTTAGAGGAACATTAGTTCTTAATAAATTATTTTTGTATAAATTTCAACCTTCTGTATTTCATTTGCAGCATTGTGAATTTGGCAAAATTTTGTGTAGATTAGGTACTGCTCTAACATTAAAGCCTTAACAGAAAATATGGAAATATTTATGCTGTTTTACAAGGATAGATATGAACATGGACTTAATAAATATATGAACACATAATATTAGCAAAATTGATTTTCCTATCTAGAATTAGACACTTTGACATTTTCAAATGATTTATGTTAAATGTAAAATATATGGGCATATGTATTCATGTAGCATGTGCCCAATGTTGTTAAATCTGTTGTAAGACTTCTGGGACTTTTTAGAAGGAACCCCTTCATACTACTAGGTTTGTTTTATCAAATTTTTGTCTTCTAAAATTATTTACTTATTTTCATACTTATTGGAAAAATGTTGAGTTTATTTTCTGTATGTCTTTCAGAGATAATTTGATGGGGATGCACATGTTATAAAATATGGATATGTGTAATAGTTAGCTACTTGGAGGAGGATATTATAGTACTTATAGGTGGCTCATTGACATTTGATAATTTCAGCCTATTTTGAATATTGTATGAATAAATTCTCTTATTGAAAAGAGATTAAAGTACTTAATTTGGAAATTGGAAAATTGTGCAGCGAGTAGTTGTTTGTTATTCTGTTGCTTAGGAAACATTAAGAAAAGGAAGTATGTATATATTCAATGCTGAGAGAAATGCTCTGCTTTGTAAAATATCTGCAATAGAATACATTTTTAGAGATGGAACCTTTGAATGTGAAAGGCTAACAGTCAAAGATGAAGTTCAATAAAAGAAAAACTAGATAAGAGTCAAAGTATAGCTTTCTTGATGAAAATAATTAAATAGAGTAAATATCAATAAAAGATAAAATGTAAATTGCATAATGGTAACATTTCAAACACAGTATAATCCACAGGGCAATAAAATGGAAGTACACAGAAGAATTTTCACTAAAAAGCAAATCTCACATTTTCAGTACCAAGAGGGAAGCCTGTTCAGTTTCCTTCTACTATGCTGCCATGGCACTTGTAAACCACAGAACACAGCATTCAGTAGTCGTTTAAAGCACTATTTCAAATAACTTTTACACAACACAACACTTCTGTTAGAAGCTTTCACTTCATCAACACAACTAGACTTACTGCCTTACCTAGATAGTGGAATTCTAGCTCAGTGATCACAGCAATGATTTCTTGAATCGTGTCTTGTTCTCAGCCTTGGATTGGTGTGTGTGTGTGTGTGTGTGTGTGTGTGTGTGTGTGTGTTGCTTTTTCACTAAATATAATGAAGGCATAAGACATTAATTACCATCAGATAATTGTAGAGAAAAGGAATTTCCTAAGGAGATCCTATAGACAACACGACACCTTAGAAAGAAAAAGCTCTTCTACATGAATCCAGTTTATCTGCTGAAACAAATTTCTGATGCTGAAGAACCATTCATGATATCACCTGAGGACTGAAGCTCACCCATTCTTCCTCCTCCTCCTCCACCTCTTTCTCCTCCTCTTCCTCCTCCTCCTCCCCCTCCTCCTCGTCCTCCTCCTTCTAAAAAAAGCTTTGTAGCTTTAAAACTTTAAAGCTTTGTTGCATGACATTCATACTTCATGAACCTATATTTCAAAGAGTCTAGACAAAGGAAAATGCTTGCAAAACAGTGAAAGAGAGTATGCCTTCATTTGCATGCTGTTAAGTGAGAATTCTACTTTACCTCCAGGACCAGCAGTTGATGCCTGGGACTGGGGTAAGGGCGTATAGTGCTTGGACGAGTTATTTTTGGATAACAGGTTATTTTTTTCTATGACGCTAGTATTGAACTAAAGTTTTGTCTTAGTTAATGCTTCATTCCTCCTTAACATGGTCCATAGAAAGTAAAATTCAGCAGAAAATCATTCAGACTGAAAGGTTTGTTTGTTTGTGTGTGTCTAACAAAAATTATGAAAAAACAGGTAGTGAATTTGAAAGAGAGCAAGGAGAAGTAAATGGGTGATTTCAGATTGAGGAAAAGATGTAGATATGATGCAAATACACTAAACTCTCAAAGGTAAATGACAAAATGAACAAAAAAGGAAATAATATTTTACTGTCCATCCAGAAACGGTATTTGTAGAGCTTTTTGTGTGGAGATTATTATACATAAACCAGTTACACAGGCTTAGTTACTACTGAGCATGCTTTTCATCCAGTTATTTAGAGAATTTTGTTTTGGAAAATCTACTAATTTCTTCATAGCATTGAAAATGGCTTGGGTATTACCAGGAGAAATGGGTTCAAATAATGAGCACGTGAAGAAGGGTGTCCTTAAAACCCATTGTTGAAGTAATCCTTGTATCATCTGGTGTGCCAATAGCCTCAGCTTCTTTTGTTTGTTCAAGGTGGCTAAGATCTCTCTCTAATCCTACATTTCCTTACCTAAAAAGGAGAGATAAGAATTTCCTCTGGTGATATATAGTGTTTTTGTTTTATTTTCTTTGATTCTTTTATTTTAAGGATATTTTTATTATTTTCTTGAAAATTTCATGCAATGTATTGTGAACATATTATCTCACTCCTCCAACTGCTTCCATAACTGTCATCTTCACTCTTCTCTATCTTCACACCCAAACTTTGAGTTCTCTGCATTTCTCTTCATCCACATGGAGTCCAGTTTTTTTTTTTTTTTTTTTGCACAGTAGTCTTCAGATGGGGCTTTCCCCAGTGTGTGGTTGACCCACTGACTCTACTGACTCTTTCCCCACAGTTATCTAAGCCAGTAGTTTCTCAGTTAGATGTAGGGTTGTGTGTCTTCCTTCCTCTCTCTATGTTGGGGTTTTACCTAGCTGGAGCTTGTTCAGGTTTTATGCATGCTGTTACAGTTGCAGTGAATTTACTTGTCCAAATGCCCTGTTTAACAAAAAAGGAAGTCAACCATTTTTCTTGCTGTTACCCACTCTTTCCATCTCTCACAGTCTTCCTAGTCCTCTTTCTTGAAAATTCCTGAGGCTTGAGGGGAGTGTCAGTTTAGAGCTGAGAAGGCCCCAGTCTTTTGTTCTGTTTATTTGGACAGGTTAGGTTTTCTATAATCATTGTTATTTACCATAAGGAGAAGCTTCTCTGATGGGGGCTGAAATATGCTATGATCTATAGATATAGCAACAAGTCATCAGGAGTCTGTAAATTCATTTGGTAGTTCTTTGAAAGTTTAATACAATGTCCTTGAGTAGAGCATAAGGCATTAGGAGTCCTTAAGTTTATTTGGTAGTTCTTTGAAAATTTTATACAATGTATTTTGATCATATTCAGCTCTCTCCACTTCTCACCACCCCTTATATCCTCCATTCTCCCAAATGTATATTCTTTCTCCTTTCTGAGGAAATGCTTTATCATGTTGCTTTAAAGATGAAATATGTGGGAACTGTTCCTGATGCCTCTGTCATCTTGTCTGGGCAAGTCTGGCCAAGTCTGGCCATCCTAGGAACTGCTTGCTCTTCTTGTGAAACCTCAAGTGTTTCTCATGTAGAGCAGAAGATGCAGAGGAGGAGCTCATGGGTGCCCATTAGGGTGGTATGTTTACTTTCTCCTGGTGGACACAAATTCTGATACTTTTAAAAACCTTGCATTTCTAGCAGTAGCATCCTCTCCACACTGCCCCAGCTCCGGGTCTTGGAGTGTATTCCATATCTTTTTGTCTCCTTTCTCTTTTTTGTTTTATAGAAGGAGCCATATCAGGAGGACATTTCTGTCCCTGTAATTATGGTATGATCATTCAATATTCTTAGCAACTTCCCCTAAAACTTTTTTATGCAATTTTCTTTTTATCTTCCCACTGTAGTAGTTCTGTATTGTTAGGCATTTTCTTAGGGGACTGAGGTTTTGCTCCATTCTCCACCCTGGCATACCTCATTCTTTGCCTATAATCTATAAAGGATTTGTTTTAAACAGTGTCTTATTTATCTCTCAGTCTTGCCTTGTATTAGTTATCCTCCTACATGTATCTCTTCACAGCTAAGCTAAGTTTACCAGTGTGCACCACCATATCAATTTTACTGTAGCCTTTGACACCTATTTTTCTGTCTTATTTGTTTCTTTTATTGTCTTTGAGTCATAAATTCTTTTATTACTGTTAGCTCTTGAAGAATTTTAATGCCATGTTTTGATAGGATAAAAGTGTAGATTATTGAATCCATTATGAAAAGAAAAAAGGGAGGATAGAGATATGATATGATAAACTATTAGATTATTGAATCTGCTTTTTAAAAGCAACTACTAGTTTTAAATATTCTGCATTGTATTGGACTTTTGTATATTGTATACAAATTTTGTAAAGATAAAAACTGTTAATTTTAAAAGCATATTTTACATATGTTTCTAATCTTTTTCAAGATATTGTATCTATACAGTTTATATAACAATGCAATGCAAATTTCTATCCCTTGCAAGTTATTATTATCAACTATTTAAAATAATAAGAAAATGCAGGTTGGCAATTAAGACTGAACATGTAGAATCATATTAGATACAGTTTGGAGGACAAGGAGTTACATTTTAAATAGATGGGTTGTTTTCATACACTTCAGTGAATAAGTTCTTTATGATGTTTCATTAAAACGGGCTCCTTTTTTTAACAATGAGACTACTGTGCTTCTGGAAGCACCAATTACTCCAGAGAAGATAGGGACACTAAAGAATATGGAGTTTCTTTTCTTTGTGACCAAAATAAGTCACTGGCCAAGAAAATGCCCTTGCCTTGACCGCTGACAGGATGCTGTCCTAATTGGATAAGCAGAACACAAAAGATAATGCATGCCAAACCTTGTCAAGACAAGGTGGAAGAGTTCTTCAAAAATCCTACATCATATAAAAGGCTGTTGAATATTATAGGCCTTTATGCTGAGGATGGATGCCCTAAAGTTGCAGAGGAACTTTGGTTGACTCTCCATGAGTTCAGTTGTTTCTGTCATTTCTCACATTTTTTTTTTTTTTGGAATTCTCTTGCTTGTACTTCTTGCTTACTCTGTTAATATTATTTCTTTCTCTTAGGTCTATGAGGTAGTTGAAGGCTAGACAGTTATAGTTTTCCTTGTTTATCAGAATCAGATCAGAAATTCATTAAAGATATTCAAAGATAGTTGTGGATCATTTTGATAGAAAGTAATTAGGTACAAGACTTTAGACTCACCAAGATAGGATAGATATGGAGTATTATCTCTGAATTAGTGAAATGTAAATGGACTTGACATGGTTGATGTACTTATTACCTGTATATATTATATAGTTATTGTACTTAATGCATAGTTTTTCTTATATTAGTTGCAGCCTACATTTTTGAAATTTAGACAAAAAGGGATAATGTAATGATATTTTATTTGTATTTTAATAATAAAGCTTTCCTGAAGACTCCAAAGCAGTCACACTTGTCAACCATACAGGCCAGGTAGTGGTGACACACACTTATAATCCCACCAGCCACTCTAGTTTGTCATAGAGGCCAGGATGTGGTAGTGCATGCCTTTCATCCCAATAAAAGGCAGGATGAGATAGGAACTTGCTCTCCTTTCAGTCTGCAGATTTCATAGAGGTAAGGGAATCTCTAGAGGTTGACTGCTTCACTTCTCTGATCTTCAGTAAGCTTATTTATTAACACCATAAAATATCATTATATTGCTTCATTTCCTGCTTTTCTTGATCATTCACCATCCTTGAATCTTGTGATGTTGACAATGGAGCAGATGCTGGTCTAAATTGGAGAGAAATGGTTCTATTTGAAGGTCTTAGGTTCTAAGGGTTGTAAATGTACTAACAAAGGCAAATACAGAAATTTGGAAAGATGTATGGTATGTGCAAAAATTCATTGAAATTCTTTGTTTGATAGAATGGTAGGACAATCTAAATTTGCTCATATGCAGAGATAAAAGATTCACAACTTTTGAAAATATTTATATTCTTATGATATCAATTATACTTGGAAACTATTTGATACAGCATCTTGACACTATAGCAGAATAAGCATAGGTTATATGCACAAAACCACTAATGTTAAAACAGATTTATTAAAATATTGAGTGAATGGCATTTGAGTCTTTTTGTACTTGTAGGTAGCAGTGTGTTTGTGTATGTGTGACCCTGCAAAATGCAAGATGATCATTTTTCTTAGTACAGAATATCAGAAGGACAATGACATTTATGAGACTTTTAGGCAACTCTCTTACCTTGCTATAAAAGTTTGGGAAACATGCATAGTTCCCTGGGAAAGCATTACTTTGATATAGTTAATGTTGTTTTTCTTCTATATGTCAGTGTGGATTTGGTTGCTGGCGATGAGTTAAAATTCCTCAATGTTACTTGTCCATAAACCAAATATCTAGAATAAAATATATATAAAGGAAAACTAGTAAAATCCAATGCATGTAAGTATATCTTTATTTTTGATAACAACATATAAAAATTATGTGTTTCTTCCATATTTACCCCAAAGACTATAGGGTTCCCTTTGTAAGGCTCATAATATCTGAATAAACTCTAACCAAGCTGCTTTGGGGGTTCTTAAATTTTGTGGAGCAAATTGTGGACCAAATCAGTAGTAGATCAATGTTTGATTGGCACAGTGTATAGTGGCTTATGGCAGTGAATGCTATGGGAGTTCAAGAATTTCACAGCATTTTAGAGGACTGATTAACACATCTTCCTCAGTGTACCATGAACTAAAGCATCCTTCTAGTGACAGTGAGTTATATTCTACATGTCACATTAACATTTATTTTAAGTGTGGAATTTGTAATAGGAAATTTAGGAAATGCATTCATAGCACTGGTGAACATCATGGATTTGGTCAAGAAAAGAAAGATCTCTTCAGTGAATCAGATCCTCACTGCTCTGGATAACTCCAGGATCACTGTGCTCTGGTCTCTTCTCATAGTCCATTTGATATCTGAGCTGTACCCATCCTTACTGATAACTGGAAAAGTGGAGAGAAGAATCAATAGTGTCTGGATTTTGACCAGTCATTTCAGCTTCTGACTTGCTATAAACATCAGAATCATTTATTTTCTCAAAATGGCCATTGTTTTCAAACTCTACACTTCTTCAATTAAGTAGAGAGTTAAAAAAAATTTTTTTTCTCATTTTTTTATTAAAGATTTCCATCTCCTCCCCTCTTCCTCCCCCTTCCCTCCCCTCCCTTCCACCCATACCTCCACTCCATCCCTCTCCAAGACAAAGAGCCATCAGGGTTCCCTTCACTATGTTAAGTCCAAGGTCCTCCCAGCTCCCCCTAAGTCCAGGAAGGTGAGCAACCAAACTGACAAGGCTCACAGTGAGCCCGTCCATGCTGTAGAGTTCATGTTCATTGCCGTTGTCCTTGGTTTCTCAGTCCTCCTCCACCATCAGCCACATTCAGAGAGTCCGGTTTGGTCTCCTGTTCCATCAGTCCCATTCCAACTGGACTTGGTGGTCTCCCGTTAGCTCTGTCCCACCGTCTCAATGGGTAAACGCACTCCTCACAGTCCTGACTTCCTTGCTCATGATCTTCCTCCTTTTGCTCCTCATCAGGACCTTGGGAGCTCATTCCGGTGCTCCTATGTGGGGCTCTGTCATTTTCTCCATCCAATGTCAGGTGAAGGTTCTATGGTGATATGCAAGATATTCATGAGTATGGCAATAGGATCTGGACATTTCTGGCACCCTCTCCTCAGCTGCCCAAGGACCCAGCTGGGGGCGTCTTCCTGGACACCTGGGAACCCCTCTAGAATCAAGTCTCTGCCAACCCTAGAATGGCTCCCTTAAGTAAGATATATAATTCCTTGTTCCCATATCCACCCTTCCTATATCCCAACCATCCTATTCCCCCAAGCTCTTCCCATCCTCCACTTCACACTTTTCTCTCCCCATCCCCCCTCCCCCCATCCCACCCACCCCATGTTCCCATTTTTTGTCCGACAATCTTGTCTACTTCCAGTATCCAGGAGGATAACTATATGTTTTTCTTTGGGTTCACCTTCTTATATAGCTTCTCTAGGATTTTTTACGAATTATAGGCTCGATGTCCTTTATTTATGGCTAGAAACCAATTATTTCTGATAACAGTTTCCAATTCTTCGCAACTAACAGGACTATTTAGAGCATTTACCTGGTCCTGCTTTAACTTTGGTATATGGTACTTATCTAAAAAAGTGTCCATTTCTTTTACATTTTCCAATTTTGTGGCATACAGGCTTTTGTAGTAAGATCTAATGATTCTCTGAATTTCCTCTGTGTCTGTGGTTATGTCCCCTTTTTCATTTCTGATCTTATTAATTTGTGTGTTCTCTCTCTGCCGTTTGATTAGTTTGGCTAGGGGTTTGTCAATCTTGTTGATTTTATCCAAGAACCAGCTTTTTGTTTCATTGATTCTTTGGATTGTTTTCTGTGTTTCTATTTTGTTGATTTCTGCCCTCAGTTTGATAATTTCCAGTCTTCTACTCCTCCTAGGTGAGTCTGCTTCTTTCTTTTCTAAAGCTTTCAGGTGTGCTGTTAAGTCTCCAATGTGTGCTTTCTCCGTTTTTTTTAAGTGGGCACTTAGTGCTATGAATTTTCCTCTTAGCACTGCTTTCATAGTGTCCCATAAGTTTGAGTATGTTGTGTCTTTATTTTCATTAAATTCAAGAAAGACTTTAATTTCTTTCTTTATTTCTTCCTTGACCCAGCTGAGGTTCAGTAGTTGACTGTTCACAGTTTCCATGAGTTTGTAGGCTTTCTGGGGGGTAGCATTGTTGTTGAATTCTAATTTTAATTCATGGTGATCCGATAAGATGCAGGTGGTTACTAATATGTTTTTGTAACTGTGGAAGTTTGCTTTGTTACCGAGTATGTGGTCAATTTTCGAAAAGGTTCCATGAGCCGCAGAGAAGAAGGTATATTCTTTCCTGTTTGGGTGGAATGTTCTATAGATGTCTGTTAAGTCCATTTGGTTCATTACCTCTATTAAGTCTCTTAATTCTCTGTTAGGTTTCTGTCAGATTGACCTGTCCATTGGTGAGAGAGGAGTGTTGAAGTCTCCCACTATCAGTGTGTTTGGTTTGATGGCTGCCTTGAGTTCTAGTAATGTTTCTTTTATATAAGTGGGTGCTTTTGTATTAGGGGCATAGATATTCAGGATTGAGACTTCATTCTGATAGATTTTTCCTGTAATGAGTATAAAGTGTCCCTTTCCATCTCTTCTGATTGATTTTAGTTTGAAGTCAACTTTGTTAGAAATTAGTATGGCCACACCGGCTTGTTTCTTAGGTCCATTTGCTTGATAAACCTTTTCCCAACCCTTTACTCTGAGTAGATGTCTGTCTTTGTGGTTGAGGTGTGTTTCTTGTAAACAGCAGAATGTTGGATCCTGTTTTCGTATCCAATCTCTTAGCCTGTGCCTTTTTATAGGTGAATTGAATCCATTGATATTAAGTGATATTAATGACCAGTGGATGTTAACTCTGGTTGTCATTTTTTATTTGGTAGTAGAGATTGTGTGTTTCCTTTCTTTGAGATGTGCTGGTGAAGGGTCGCTAGATGTCTGAGTTATTTTGGGCAATGCTGGACTCCTTTGTTTGTGGATTTCCTTCTATTACTTTCTGTAAGGCTGGATTTGTGGCTATGTATTGTTTAAATTTGTTTTTATCCTGGAATATTTTGATTTCTCCATTTATAGTGAATGAAAGCTTGGCTGGGTATAGTAATCTGGGCTTGCATCCATGGTCTCTTAGTTTCTGCAAAACATCTATCCAGGACCTTCTGGCTTTCATGGTTTCCATAGAGAAGTCAGGTGTTAGTTTGATAGGTTTACCTTTATATGTTACTTGACGTTTTTCCTTTGCAGCTCTTAATATTCTTTCTTTATTCTGTATGTTTTGTGTTTTGATTATAATATGGCGAGAGGATTTTTTTCGATCCAGTCTATTTGGTGTTCTGTAAGCTTCTTGAACCTTAATAGAAATATCTTTCTTTAGGTTTGGGAAGTTTTCTTCTATAATTTTATTCAATATATTTTCTGGACCATTGAGCTGTATTTCTTCTCCTTCTTCTACGCCTATTATTCTTAGGTTTGGTCTTTTTATTGTGTCCCAGATTTCCTGAATGTTTTGTGATGAGAATTTGTTGGATTTGCTGTTTTCTTTGATCAGTGCGTTTATTTTCTCTAAGGTATCTTCAGAATCTGAGATTCTTTCTTCTATCTCTTGTATTCTGTTGGTTATGCTTGTTTCTGTAGTCTCTGTTAGTTTACATAGATTTTCCATATCCAGTTGGCCCTCGGGTTGTGTCTTCTTCCTTGCCTCCATTTCAGTTTTCAAGTCTTGCACTGTTTCCATTATCTGTTTGATTGTTTTTTCTTGGTTTCCTAGGATATCATTTACGGATTTACTCAATTCTTCAAACTTTTTGTTATTCTTCTCGTCTATTTCCTTAAGGGAGTTTTTCACCTCCTGTTTAAGGGACTCTATTACTTTCATGAAGTCAATTTTTTCTACTTCTTCTTGATTAGTGTGTTCAAGTCCTCCTGTTATAAGTTCACTGGGTTCTGGTGCTTTCATGTTGTTTTTCAAATTGTTGGAGGAATTCTTGCATTGGCGCCTGCCCATTTCTTCCACTGAATAGTCCCCTTTGGGACTTCTTTTAGAAATTCAATTCACCCCAATGAATTCAATTCACTCACCCCAATGAACGATGGATCCTCTGGCAGACTGTCAGGTCTCCTTGCAGGCCAAGCAGCTCTCTGACAAAGGGCCTACCTTGCTGCAGGCAGGCTAATGAAGGAGGGGACCTCCCACCGGCCTGGGTGCATTCAATTCCAGGTCCCCAGCACCCAAACAGGCTGAGCTGTGGGGTTTTGTGGCCCCAAAGACGGGAGGATGAGGCGGAGGGGGTGTTCTGGGTGCAAGCTGGGAAGGGACAGGAAGAGAGAGGCAGTATCTGGGGAGAATAACCCCTGCAGGAAGAGCAGGAAGTGTGTGGGTTAGGGGGGGGAGTTGTGGAATGTCAGTGGTCCCTCTCCGGGCTGATGCCCGCGGTTCAGGCACTCACTCCTCACTCACCTCAATGAATGATGGATCCTCTGGCCGACTGTCAGGTCTCCTTGCAGGCCAAGCAGCTCGCTGCCAAAGGGCCTACCTTGCTGCAAGCAGGCTAATGAAGGAAGGAGGGGACCTCCCACCGGCCTGGGTGCACTCAATTCCAGAAAAAATTTGTTTTGATGACATTGCTGGAACCTCTGCTTCTCTTGTCTTTGAATATTTTACTCATAAACAGACATGCTCATGTGATGGGGGAAGGTCATATGTTTATCTGTTGTTTCATTGGTTAATTAATAAAGAAAACTGCTTGGCCTGATAGGTCAGAAAATAGGTGAGTGGAGTAGACAGAACAGAATGCTGGGAAGAAGGGAAGTGAGTCAGTCACCATGATTCTCCGACCAGAGACAAACACTGGCTAGAATCTTTTCCAGTAAGCCACCACCTCTTGGTGCTACATAGACTACTAAATATGGGTTAAAGCAAGATGTTAGAGTTAGCCAATAAGGGGCTGAAACTAATGGGCCAAGCAGTGTTTAAAAGAATACAATTTGTGTGTTGTTATTTCAGGGCATAACCTAGCCAGGTAGCCAAGAGCTGGGTGGCAGGAATGCAGCCCACTGTTCCTTCTACACTCATGTCTGTTACTGGACATGAACCAAATATATTCTATCTTGTTATTTCAATCCACTCTGGCCAATCTTAGGATTACTTTATTTACCAACACTATGTTCACACTCATCCCCTTCACCATGACTTTGACTTTCCTGCTCATATTCTTCCCATGGAGGGACATTAAGGGCATGCAGTTCGTATCCAAAGGCTACAGAGACCTCAGCAGCACAACTCACAAGGAGACCCTGAAAATTGTGGTCAGCTTGTTACTGTATACCACTTTCTTTCTGTTGCTTTCCCTACTATTTTGCAATGATAATTTTAAGAAGGCAAGTCCAATGATTTTGTTTGTACTAAGTCTGAGATTTGCTTTTCTCTCTGCCCATTCATGTGCCCTGATTCTAGAGAACAGGATCTTGAGACAGGCCTTCCTTTTTTTGCTGTGTATGTAGATGGAGCGGTGGGGCTGCGTCCTGCTACTGGCTAGCTTTTCACCCGAAATAATTACATGGAAGCTGTATTCTTTTAAACACTGCCTGGCCCATTAGTTTCAGCCTCTTATTGGTTAATTCTCACATCTTCCTTTAACCCACATTTAGTAATCTGTGTAGCACCACGAGGTAGTAGCTTACCAGAAGAGATCTTAACCTACGTCCATCTCGGAGAGAAGAGGCATGGCGACTGCTTATGGTGACTGCCTAGAACATCTGCCTCACTCTTTCCTAGAATTTTGTTCTGTTTACTCCGCCTACCTAATTTTCTGTTCTCTTAAATGGCCAAGGCAGTTTCTTTATTAATCAATAAAAGTAACATATAGACACTCCTCCATCATTTCCCCCTTTTCTGTTTAAAGAAAAAAGAAAGGCTATAACTTTAACATAGTAAAATTACATGGGTGCCAATCTGTAGAAGGATCGGCGGGCTGTGTCCCGCCACCCAGCTAGCTTTACCCAAAATAATTACACAGAAACTGTATTCTTTTAAACACTGCCTGACCCATTAGTTTCAGCCTCTTATTGGCTAATTAACCCATATTTAGTAATCCGTGTAGCACCATGAGGTGGTCGCTTACCAGAAGAGATCTTAACCTGAGTCCATCTCGGAGAGGAGAGGCATGGTGACTGCATATGGCACCTGCCTGAAGCGTCCCTATTCTCACTTCCCTATTCTCAGCATTCTGTTTTGTCTACTCCACCCACCTATGTTTTAACCTATCAGGCCAAGCAGTTTCTTTATTAGTTAACCAATGAAATCATCAGATAGATAGAAGACACACCTACATCATTTCCCCTTTTTTGTTTAAACAAAAAGGAAGGCTTCAACTTTAACATAGCAAAATTATATATAACAGTTATCAAGCAAGAATTACAATTACAATATTTAGATCTATTTTATCTTTTATCATAACTAAGGAAAGCTTTAACTATTTATTCTTCAACTCCTTCAAAGACTCCAGAAAGATATAATACTACCTAAGTAAACAAGAAATATGCAACTTTCAAACTCTAGAAATGACAGAGACAACTCGCTGCCTGGACAGTCACCCAAAGTTCCTCTGTACTGTCTGAGCATCCATCTTTGGCCTTCAGGCCCATAGTATCCAGCAGACATTTCCATGAAGCAGGAAATTCCAAAGACAGTTCAGTCACTTTCTGCTGTGTCCTGCAGAATGTCTTGCAGACTCTTTCACGAGTCAGGAACCCTGATAGACCATCTCACCTTTAGGCAAGTTCAGTAGTCCTCTTTCTGCAGGTTCTTTGTGTCCAGTTTATGCAACAGTCCAGCCAAGAGCAGTTTCTTGCCCAAATTGCTATCAAACTCCATAAGGAGCCTCTTCGATGCCCATATTCCTCCTGAAGTAGCTTGGTGCTGCCAGGAGCAGACGTCTTATTGTCATGAAAAGCCCTAAGTTATTAAAACATTAAATTCCATATTCTGTAGTCTTTGAAAGATATGAAGAATGCCTATCAAACTAAAATATATCTCTATATAACTAGAAAATCTAACATGACAAATTATTTATATCTATATCATATCCCCCTTTATATGTAAAAGAACTTTTATAAACAATATTTGGGAATATGGGCGCAGTTATTTCCCTCCAAACTGCTTCCTGCTGAATGAGGGCGCTGTTATTTAGGTCTTTCATGGTATATAACCTGTGTGCTAGGTACATCTTAGTCGGCAGTTGAGCGAAGTAATTTTTTGAGGGTGTTCACAGCAACCTTTCAGGAGGGCATGGTCTATCATATCATATTGGGATAGAAGCTCCTTTACAGTCAAAAATTTCAAAGAAAACATAATAAAATACACAATCCAGACTCTGTGAATTTTCCATTTTTATGTGGCTTATTTTTAATTTATCACTTTACTTTATTCTGTCTCTTTAAAGACTTTACCCTCTTTTAAGGCATTAACTTTATTGCCTATATTCTTTTTCTTCTCTCTCCCAAGCCTACGTACACTCATCCAACATTGTAACCCATTTAAAAGTCTTTTATGGTTGAATCTGTCCTATTGTGAATCTGTAATTTTTTATTATCCAGGAACACTTCTTAAAATACTAAACGCTTCTTAAAAACTTTAGCTTACGCCACATAGGAGTTATAAGGTACTGCCTGTTTCCTGCCCAGTCTAAACCTTAACTGGGCTGTTATTATGGTAATTACAATAGTTCCTGCCTGTGATCAGCACAGTTCACAATGGCTGAACTAGCTGCTCTGCCTCAGAGCCATTTGGTGCCCCTGAGCCGTGTGTAGTTCCAGGCACACAGCAAGTCCACATTGCCATCAAGCAAGCTGTAGCAGTTTAACTCTGAGAATGAGCTTTTAATCTGAGTTACATCCAAATCTGCCATGCTGAGCACTGCACAGCCTAGAAACATCTCTGTGTATGGCAGCAGAAATCCGTCATGTTCTCCCGCCTGACCAAGTCTGATTCCGCTGTCTGCCCAGGCAGGAAGAGCTGCGCCAAGGGAATGGTCTCAGCTACTTTCCTCCCTATCCTGAGCAGGAACACAAACATCCAGTCCTATAAAAGCCAATGAAATGCTTTAAAGCAAGAGTTTGCACTGGCGGCAGAGCCTCAGGATGCCGCGTTTTAAAGCAACTCAGCTTTTTCTCTGCCGCTATTGCTGAAACAGGAAATCTCTCTACGATACATCCTAGCAAACAGCAAAAAGCTCTCTCTTCCTCCTTTTCAAGCTCTCTCAGGTTTTTAAGTGGATTTAGTCACCAGATTGGAGCGCCAATCTGTAGATGGAGCGGCGGGGCTGCGTCCTGCCGCCGGGTAGCTTTTCACCAGAAATAATTACATGGAAACTGTATTCTTTTAAACACTGCCTGGCCCATTAGTTTCAGCCTCTTATTGGTTAATTCTCACATCTTCCTTTAACCCATATTTAGTAATCTGTGTAGAACCACGAGGTAGTAGCTTACCAAGAGAGATCTTAACCTACGTCCATCTCAGAGAGGAGAGGCATGGGGATTGCTTATGGCGACTGCCTCACTCTTTCCCAGAATTCTGTTCTGTTTACTCCGCCTACCTAATTTTCTGTTCTCTTAAAGGGCCAAAGCAGTTTCTTTATTAACCAATAAAAGTAACATATTTTAGACACTCCTCCATCATGTGTAGATTTGTACAGTTCACTGAGAAACTATCTGCTTTATAAGATGTATTCTTTTCTATGGAGTACTCAATTCATATGTGTTACATTTCCAAGATCATGAATGGAGAGACATGGAAGGAGATCTGTCATTTTTCAGGCAAAGCATTTATTAGAGTCAGAGGAGCAGTTTGTTTGTTAACATGACAGGGTGCTGGTGTGGGTATACCCTTTGTATGCTGTGAATACTATTGGTTAATAAAGAATCTGTTTGGACCTATTGCAGTGCAGAATAGGGCAGGGTGGGAATTCCAAACAGAGAGAGAAGGAGAGAGTAGGCAGAGTCAAAGAGAAGCTATGTAGCTACTTTAGGAGACAGATATCTGATGCCAGACAGAACCTTTCCAGTAGGGCACAACAACATGGAGATACATCCATGAATAGAAATAGGTTAATTTATAAAAGCTATCCAATGAGAAGAATGAGATAATAAGCCAAGCTGTGTTGTAACCAATATAGTTTCTGGGTGATTATTTGCATCAGACAGGATAGGAAAGAAAGAGTAGCCTTTGTCAACAGGCTGTACAGCAAAGTCAAAAGTACCAGCCTCCCAGGGAAAGCAGGTTTTCTATTTTAAAGTTCTATTTTCTACCGTAGAAAGGAAGGGGAATGGAGAAAGTGTTTGGCCAGGATGGATTGTTTCTGCTATTAACTGATACTATCTAAATGGGCTTAGAGGTATTGTACTTCTATTTATATTTATATTTGCCTGAAAATGTTTTTTTAAAGATCATAATAAAATCACAAGAAAAATTTAAACTTTGATTTGTGAATTGCAGATTATTTTGAAAAATTAATTATTTTAAAACTTATTGGACTCAAGCCAGTAACTTCACCAAAGCTCTAAACATGAGAAATATGTTTGACAAACATTGGTAAAAGGCCAAAAAGTCTGAACATCATGAATGGTGGTTTGAATTTTACTTATATACAAGAGAAACATTTGAGTCGATAGAACCATAATTCTCCTATAAGGCATGTGTGTGCTTCTATGTTCTTACACAAGCATACAGTTTTCAACATAGTTATGCATAGTTACTAGCTTTTTAGGGAGTACTGGTTTCCTGGGTTCCCAAGAAAACACTGTGAATATTAGGCTTATTATGTCTAACATGTTATTAAAAGAAAACAAATTTGTTTAACATAAATAATGGAGAAATTAAATAAAAGTGTTTACAGATGTTGAAACAGAATATGTGCTTATTTGCATGGTTGCAACAAGAATACAGTTTTAATTCAATTTATTTTGCCAGTAATAGGTTTTTAAAAGAACATAATGAAATCACAAGAAAAGTTTAAACCTTGATTTTGTGAATTGCAGATTATCTTAAAAAATTAATTATTTTAAAACTTAATGGACTCAACCCAGTAACTTCACCAAAGCTCTAAACATGAGGAATATGTTTGACAAACATTGATAAAAGGCCAAAAAGTCTGAACATCATGAAAGGTGTTTTGAATTTTATTTTATAAAAGATAAACACAATTGAGAAGACAAAACAATAATTCTCCTATGAAGCATGTGTGTGTACCTCTCTCTAATTACACAAGCACACAGTTTTAAACATAGTTATGCATAGTTACTAGCTTTTGCAGGAATATTACTTTCCTGGGTTCCCAAGAAAACACTGTGAATATTATGATAATTGAATTTAATAACAAAAAACTAAATTGTTTAACACAAATAATAAAAAATTAAACAAAAGTGTTTACAGATGTTGAAAGAAAATATGTCCTTATTTGCATACTAGCAAACAAGAATAGTTTCAATTCAAAGTCAACTATGAATTCCATTGGTCTACAGGAGGGACACAGAGTATATGAACAAGAGTTAATTTGAGTGATTATGGGAGTTTACTGTTTTCAAAAAGAGATGATTGAATTTACCTACTAACACACTGTGGTGCTGTTTGCTTGACATTGGTCATGGAATTGTAATGAATAACTGACTACATCCACAATTCAAGGGCACATATAAAGTAGATATATTGAAGGGGAGACAGGGAAGATGACCTATCTGGCAAGAGAATATTTACAATCCTTGTAATCTCAGTTCAAATCCACAGAACTCATAAGGAACAGTGGTGTAGGAGGGTCTTCTGTCTATGTGTTACTTTCATTGGTTAAATCAAGATGCTGCCTTGGCCTTTTTATAGGCCAGTCCTTAGGTGGGTGGAGTAGATAAAACAGAATTCTGGGAGGAAGAATGCAGTGTGGCAGATGCTATAGCTCTCCTCTCCAAGATGGATGCTGGTTAGACTCATGCTGGTAAGCCAGAGTCAAGCGCAATACAGAGTATTGGAGATGGGTTAAACAAATATGTAAGAGTTAGACAATAAGAGGCTAAAAATAATGGGACAGGCAGTGTTTAAATGAATATAATTTGTCTGTTGTTATTTTGAGGTATAAGCTAGCCAGGCGGCTGGGAGCTGGGCAGCAGGAAGCAGCCTGCCGCTTCTCCTTCTACAACAAAACAGGGCATGATGGTGTGTGTCTGTTACACCAGTGCTGTTGGGGATGGGAAGTGGAGACTGGAGGATCCCTGAGGCTTGCTGGCCACCAGCTCTGCTCCAGGCTCAGTGAGATATCCTAGCTTAAGGAAATGGGGCAGAATGATACTAAGGTCCTTGTTTTGTGGGGTGTATATACTATCCCACACAAGAACACAAATATCTTATACATACACTCTCACACATGTGTTGCTTGTTTTTATTTATTTATTTATGTATTTATTTATTTATATTTGTGTGAATATAGGAAAGACAGTTATGGTGAGAAAGTATGAAAGCAACCTGAGTGGAAAGACAAAGATGAAGGACACAACAGCTTTTCAGATGGGACTGTTCTCATGTAGACACTTCACACTCACATGGGACTGTCCTCACTGTGGATACCTTGCCCTCTGCAGTATATCCCTGCTTTGTGCTCTGGGGTTAATTTTTTTTCCTTTGCAAAAGAAGCCCAGGAAGATGTTGCTCTACACAATGGATGATAAGATCCAAGCATCACAGTCCACATGAAGGGCCTGCAAATGGTGAGCTCCTATATCTTTAAAATTGAGATTTTATGAAATCTTATCATCATTATGTAAATGTAAAGGCAGATCACGTCAGTGACAGAATTAATCATGTTCAACATCAATCTCCTCAAGTATATAAAAAGCATCCTGGGAGGGGAACTCATGCCATCTCTGTTTATTCTTAGCACCTAAAAATGAAAAATAATATGGTTGTCAAAAATCAATAAATGAGTGAATTATGTGAAGACTTTCAAGATGATAGCAAATAAACACATTATGAAATCTGTGTGTAGCATGAATATTTGGTTTTGTTTTCATTTGTTTAATTTGAGGTTGCCAACTTAAACAAACAGAAGCATTACTCAGAGCAAAAGACTGGCTTTGAACAATTGTTAAGTGAAATGTTAGTATATTATTAAAATGTCAGAAGTACTAAGTAAAGAAATCTGCTATGCCAAAGTAGATGGCATTTGTGACAAAGTGGTATGTAAATGGAGTGGCGGGGCTGTGTCCCGCCACCCGGCTAGCTTTACACCCGAAATAGTTACACGGAAACTGTATTCTTTTAAACACTGCCTAGACAATTAATTTCAGCCTCTTATTGGCTAATTAACCCATATTTAGTTATCCGTGTAGCACCACGACGTGGTCGCTTACCAGGAGAGATCTTAGCCTGCGTCCATCTCGGAGATGAGAGGCATGGCAACTGCCTGAAGCATCTGCCTACTGTCTTCTTCCCACAATTCTGTTCTGTCTACTCCGTCTACCTAATTTTCTGTCCTATTAAAGGGCCAAGGCAGTTTCTTTATTAACCAATGAAAGTAACACATAGACATTCCTCCATCATTTCCCCTTTTACTGTTTAAACAAAAAAGAAAGGCTTTAACTTTAACATAGTAAAATTACATATAACAGAACAGTTATCAAGTAAGAATTACAGTTTATCATAAATAAGGAAAGCTATAACTATCTATTTATTCTTCAACACCATCAAAGACTCCAGAAGGATATAATACTACCTAAGTAAACAAGAAATATGCAACTTTCATACTCTAGAAATGACAGAGACAACTTGCTGCCTGGACAGTCACCCAAAGTTTCTCTGTACCGTTGGCATATCCATCTTTGGCCTACAGGCCCATAGTATCCAGCAGACTTTTCCATGAAGCAGGAAATTTCGAAGACAGTTCAGTCACTTTCTGCTGTGTCCTGCAGAACGTCTCGCAGACTCTTTCACGAATCAGGAACCCCAAAAGACCATCTCACCTTTAGGCAAGTTCAGCAGTCCTCTCTCTGAGGGTTCTTTGTGCCCAGTTCATGCAACAGTCTAGGCAAGAGCAGTTTCTTGCCCAAATGGCTATCAAACTCCATAAGGAGCCTCTTCAATGCCCATCTTCCTCTTGAAGTAGATTGGTGCTGCCAGGAGCAGACGTGTCTCATTGTCATGAAAAGCCCTAAGTTATTAAAAATCTTAAATGCCCTGTTCTGTAGTCTTTGAAAGATATGAAGAATGCCTATTTAACTAAATTATATCTCTATATTTCTAAAAAATCTAGCTAACATGACTACAAGCTTATTATTGATGATTATTCATTAACAACCTATATACATTATATTTTTAAATGAACTACACAATCACAATACCTTAATAAAGAGCAGAAATACATATACATATAACAAAATGGACCTTAAAATCCATACCAGTGCAAATTATTTATGTCTATATCATATCCCCCTTTTAATGTAGAAGAACTTTTATAAACAATATTTGGGAACATGGGCACAGTTTTTTCTCTCCAAACTGCTTCCTGCTGAATGGGGGCACTTTTATTTATGTCTTTTGTGGTATATAACCTGTGTGCTAGATTCATCTCAGTTGACAGTTGAATGAAATAATTTTTTGAGGGTGTTCACAGCAACCTTTCAGGAGGGTGTGGTCTATCATACCATATTGGGATAGACGCAATCCTTAGGGTCTTATCCTCTGTGAAAATAAAAGCATCATGTTCTTAGATCCAAATTCTGAAGTCATACCATTATGATATCCATTCAGGTAGCTTTGTAGTCCATATAATGAAATGTCTCTCTGTACTTAGCTCCTTTACAGTCAAAAAATTTAAAGAAAACATAATAATACACAGAATCCGGGCTCTCTGAGAATTTTCCATTTTTACGTGGCTTATTTTTACTCTATCACTTTAATTTATTCTGTGTCTTTAAAGACTTTATCCCTTTTTGAAGGCATTAACTTTATTGTCTATATTCTTTTTTTCTCTCTCTCAAGCCTACGTACACTCATCCAACACTGTGACCCATTTAAAGGTCTTTTATGTCTGGATCTGTCCTATTATGAATCTGTAATTCTTTACTATCCAGGAGCACATCTTAAAATGGTAAGCACTTCTTAAAAACTTAAGTTAAGCCTTGTAGAGGTAATACAGTAACACCTGTTTCCTGCCCAGTCTAAACCTTAACTGTGTTGTTATTATGATAATTACAATAGATCCTGCCTGAGATCAGCACAGTTCAGCATGGCGGAGCAGAGCCAGAGCCACTCCTGACCGAGCTGCTCCTTTCTCAGTTATTTGGTGTCCCTGAGCTTCACAGAGTTCCAGGCACACAGCAGTACACTTTGGAGCCACACTCAGCAGTTTAATTCTGAGACTGAGCGTGCAGCACAGAAACTCTTTTCATCCAAGTTACAGCCAAATCTGATGTGCAGAGCACCATGCAGCCTGGAAACATCTCTCTGTATGGTGGTAAAAATCCACCATGATCTCCCACCTGACTAAGTCTAATTCTGCCGTCTGCCCAGGCAGGAAGAGCTGAGCCAAGGGCACCGTCTCAGCTACTTTCCTCCTGATCCCAAGTGGGAACACAAACATCCAGCCCTATAAAAGCCATTGAAATGCTTTAAAGCCAGAGTTTGCACTGGCGGCACAGCCCCAGGAAGCTGCGTTTTAAAATGACTCAGCTTTTTCTCTGCCCCTATTGCTGAAACAGGAAATCTCTCTAAGGCACATCCTAGCAAATTGCAAAAAGCTGTGTTAAACTCTCTCTTTCCTTTATTTAAAGCCCTCTCAAGTTTTTAAGTGGATTTAGTCACCACGTTGGAGCGCCAATCTGTAGATGGAGCAGCGAGGCTGTATCCCGCCACCCAGCTAGCTTTACACCCAAAATAATTATACAGAAACTGTATTCTTTTAAACACTGCTTGGCCCATTAGTTTCAGCCTCTTATTGGCTAATTAACCCATATTTAGTAAGACGTGTAGCACCACGACGTGGTCGCTTACCAGAAGAGATCTTAGCCTGCATCCATCTCGGAGATGAGAGGCATGGCAACTGCTTATGGTGACTGTCTGAAGCGTCTGCCTCACTGCCTTCTACCCAGCATTCTGTTCTGTTTACTCTGCCTACCAAATTTTCTGTCCTATTAAAGGGCCAGGGCAGTTTCTTTATTAACCAATGAAATTAACATATAGACACTCCTCCATCAGCGGTAGTTTTTGAAAATCATGTAAAAGATTTTATAAAATATTATATACTTTTCAACTGTGGATAATGTTACTATCATTACATTTCTTAATACTTATTTTATATGCAAAATATCATTTGACATTATAAAATATAGTTAAGAAGAAGATTGCTTTCCTTATTTTTTTAAATTTTTAACGTTGTTGATTAAACTCATACAAGACTGAAATGTATTTTTTCATTGAACTACAATGAAGGCCTACTAGCATTCTTTCTTTACTGTTACTTTTGTATGTTTTTTTCCTCTTAACATTTCTAAATGCTTTCTAAGTGTGCATATTACATGCTCATAGAAGTGAAGCAACAAAATCTAGACTACAATGAATATTTTCCTTGCTTCTGTGCAGTCCCTGGATGACCAGTTACAAAATTAGACCTAATGTTCACAATGTTCTGTTATAGTTCAAAATGGTGAAAATTAGTGATGACAGAAGATATTCATCAGGAAAAATATCAAGACACAAGACATCTGAGGTCTCACACAGATTTATGATTGAAATATTCTTGAACATTGCCAATCAAAGAGTGACTGAATTTACAAACACATGAATTACACCTTTGTCGAATGCCCTGCGCTAGGGATGGGAATCTATGCTTGTTCTTTAGCTCTGTTTTTTCTGCTTTGTCTCTTGAATATGGGTTTCTCCTTTTGTGAAGGAGTGCCTTGCATCAATTCAGTAGGAGTTTGGCCTCTTTTCCTTCAACTGTGTCAGAGACTTTCACAGCAATCTTGCTATTAATACAGTTGCAGTTTTGAATCTGAACAAAGCAACGTGGCCTACAGAGACCAGCAGCTACAGCTATTCCAGTAGAACCTCAAATGTTTCCTGTCCAGAGTGGAAGGTGGAGAAGAGAGGCTCAAGGAAGCTCCTGGGCTGGCTTTACTGCTGCTCACAGATACAAGCTTCATCACTTTCCCTGAAGGCCTTGAAGCCCTTGTACCAGCATTTGCTCCACACAGCCCCACCCCCTATATATTTTGCATTTCTCTTTGTCTTCTTCTGCCTTTTCAATATGGGAAAGAGCCATTGCATGAGGACCTTTCTGTGTTCAGGTATGTTAATGTTTCACTTCTAGAAATTTTGTCCTTTCTTTGTTCACTATTGCTCAAATTATCAATTATAATTCATCTTTCACATGCAATAATCTATGGCTTTTCCTTCTATCTCAACATTTTTGTTAGTGTTATGTTGATACAAGGTCTTACCTACTAGCCCAGTTTCCTTCAGCTGAGCCAAGTATACCAGTGTGCACCACTAGGCCAAGTTTACTATAGTTTTTGATACATGTTTTTTTCCTGCTTTCTTATTTTAATAATTCTCTTTTGTGTTGTTGCTCCTTTTACTATCCATTAGGTCTTGAAGAATGTTATGAACCATTGCTCCATTCCCTTTCTTTCCTGGGCTGTATATTGTTTTTTATATGCCTCGATGCCTACAGTGACATTACAGGAGCAAATGTCAGTGCAAACTGAATGAAAATGAATAGTGCCTAGTGTGCATACTGGTGAAGGAATCAGATGCATTCACAGAGGTAGGAGATGTGGATAATGAAAAAGATTCTTGTTGTGCAAATGAATTCATGTAAACTTATTGTCTTCTTTTATCAAATAGGAATTATTCCATATTTCTTTACATGTTTGAAGAACATAGTCCCAAGTCTTTAGAATATTTACATTACTATTGCATCAATTAAAAATGAAAGCAATTTTATACCATCTTCTTACAACTATCACATTACTAATTGTAAGTGAAATTCACAATAAATTTAAATAAACGATAAACCTGAATTATTTCAATCAGGCATGAAAGGGATTATGTTGTAAAATGCATATTTATGAACTACCATATATTAGTATATGTATGTTTATGCATGCATACATAACCTTATAAAAAGTAAAATTGTTTATCTCAGCCCCAGATATTTGAAGAGTAACTAAATAGGTAAGATTACCATGTAATTGCTTGTGGAAAAATTCTTTTGAAAATATATATAGGTGCCTACTTGTCTTCATTTTGACACATAAGATTAATGGTAATCTTATGTTACATAGAAGTTACTTTACCTTTTATGTGAGTTATAATTTTATGATTGTTTTACAATATATTATGCAAACAGTCAAAGCAATGTAAATAAATTTATTTGTTTTAATGACAGTGCATGAGAATTCTGCTTTCTTTAACAACAAATATGGAAGACTCTGGTACATTGTATGTAAGGTATGAAGCATCTGGATGAAGCTCAGCTGGGTTTTCTTGCAAAGTGTAAGATTTTTGTGAAGAAAACTATAAACCACTTCATTAGAAAATCTTGATGTTTGCTTGATATTGTACATATAAGTTCATTAAATTTGTGTGTTATGAATTCATAAGAATCAGCTAGACATACATCATAAGACTGTATTCACAAATATTTACCACTATCGTGTAATTTGGAACATCATCTTGGAAACAATGAATGATGTCCTGAATTGCATATTATTAGTTACTTTTAGTGTGGAATTTCTAATGGGAACTTTATGCAATGCATTCACAGTGCTAGTGAACATTATGGACTGGGTAAAGAGGAGAAAGATATCTCTCATAGATCAGATCTTGACTACTCTAGCAATTTCCAGAATTGCTTTTCTCTTTTCACTAACTGTACAAGCATTTGTATATAAATGGTATCCAGCCATAATAATAACTAGAAGAATTGTGAGACAAACTTGTATTTTCTTTACGGTAACCAATCACTTCAGTGTCTGGCTTGCTACATGTCTCAGCATCTTGTATTTTCTCAAGATAGCAAGTTTTTCGAACTCTATTTTTCTTCATCTAAAATGGAGAGTAAAAAAAATGGTTTTAGGGACACTGTTGGCATCTCTGCTCCTCTTGTTTTTAAATGTTTTAGTCATAGACATAAATATGGATGTCATCATTTACAGAATTGAAGCAAATATATTTTTTAGAGCTATCTCAAGCAATTATTCTCAAGTTGCTAGGCTCATTGTACTCACAAACACTATGTTCACACTCATCCCCTTCACTGTGACCCTGACTGTGTTTCTCCTGCTCATCTTTTCCCTGTGGCGACATCTGAAGAACATGCACTACAATGCCCAAGGGTCCAGAGATGTCAGCACTGCAGTCCACATAAAGGCCTTGCAAATGGTGGTCACATTCCTGTTATTGTACAGCATTTTTTTTCTGTCACTTCTTTTGCAGTTTTATGGCATTAAATATAAGCAGAAAAATTCAGTTTCTCTCCTTCTCTGGGTTATTGGAGTTGCTTTCCCTTCCGGCCACTCCTGTGTCTTGATTCTGGGAAACACTAAACTTAGACATACATTTATTTCCATGGTGTGGTGGCTGAGGTGCAGGCTCAGTGCTGTGGAGCCCTCAGTTTCCTAAAATATGCATCATCTTTTGTATTTTAGAGGAACATTAGTTCTTAATAAATTATTTTTGTATAAGTTTGAACCTTCTGTACTTCAGTTGTAATACTGTGAATTTTGCAAAATTTTGTATAGTTTAGGTATTTCTCTAACTATTACTGTCTTGGCAGAAAATATGAATATATATATAGTTTTATGGGATAAATATAAAATAAATATGGGCTAAATAAATATATGAAGATATAACATTAGCAAAATATAATTTTCTATATATAATTAATCACTGTTACATTTTAAAATGATTCATTTTAATATGTAAAATATTTGTGTGGACATGTGTCTAATGATGTTAAATCTATTGTATGAGTTCTGTGAATCTTTAGAAGGAACCCCTTCATATTACTAGGTTTGTTTTTTTATCACTTTCCTCTTCTAGCATTGTTATTTATTTACCTACTTATTGGAAAAATGTTAGCTTATTTTCTGTGTGTCTTTCAGAGACAATTTGATGGGCATGCACATGTTCTTAAATGTGAACATGTGTAATAAGTAGCTACGTGGAGGAAGGTGTTATAATACTTATACATGGCTCACTGACATTTGAAAATTTCAACCAATTTTTGAATATTGTATGAATAAATTTCATTTTGAAAACAAGTGTAAAGGACTGAATTGGGAAACTGGAAAATTGTGCAGTGAGTAGTTGTTTGTTATTATGTTGCTTAGGAAACATTAAGAAATAAAAGTATGTATATATTCAGTGCTGAGAGAAATGTCTGCTTTGTAAAGTATCTGCAGTAGAATGAATTTTTGAGATGGAACCTATGAATATGAAATGCTAACAGTCAAAGTTGAAGTTCAATAAAAGAAAATCTAGATAAGAGTCAAAGTATGGATTCTTGGTGAAAATAAATAAAGTACATATTAAAGAAAGATAAATGTAAATTGCATAATGGTAACATTTCAAACACAAAACAATCCACAGGGAGATAAAAATGGCTGTACACAGAACAATTTTCACTAAAAAATAAATTTCAGAGAAACCTCACATTTTAAGTATGAAAATGGCAGCCTGTCCACTTTCCTTTTGCCATGCTGTCAAGGCACTGGTAAACCACAGAACATAGCACTCAGTAGATGTTTTTAGCACCACTACAAATAACTTACAGAGAATACTTCTAGCAAGATTCCTGTGTGTTAGTAGCTTATGCTTCATCAGCACACTAAATATACTGCCTTACCTAGACAGTGAAATTATAGCTCAGTGATCACAGCAATGAGGTTTTTTGAATGGTGTCTTATTCTCAGCCTTGGATTGGGGTGTGTGTGTGTGTGTGTGTGTGCACACTATGTGTTTGTGTGTGCACTTTTTGACTGAATATAATGAAGCTATAAGACATTAATTACCAGCAGATAATTGTAGAGAAGAGGAATTTCCCAAGGAGATCCTACAGACAATGAGACACCTTAGAAAGAAACAAAACTCTTTTTCATGAATGCAATTTATCTGCTGAAACAAAATCCTGATATTGAATGATCATTCACGATATCCCCTGAGGACTAAAGCTCACCCATCCTTCTATTCAACACTTATTCTTTTTTTAAAAAAAAGAAAGCAAAACTTTGTAATGTTAAAACTTATAAAACTTTGCTTAATGACATTCATATTTCATGAGCTCAAATTTCAAAGATGCTAGGCAAACGAAAATGCTTGCAAAACAGTGAAGAGAGTATGCCTTCATTTGCATGCTAGTAAATGAGAATTCAGCTTTACCTCCAGGACCAGCAGTCGAAGTCTGGGGCTGGTGGTGATGTCATAAAATGTAGAGAAGTGGAAATGGTTCAAGTTGTTGTGGGCTAGTAGTTTTTTTCTATGAATCTAGCATTGAACTAAGGGTTTGTCTTAGTTAATGTTTCATTCCTCCTTAGTCAGTAGAATATCATTTAGACTGAAAAATTTGTGTGTGTATATGTGTTTACCAAAAATATGAAAAAAAAAAAACAGGTCATGAATTTGAAAGCGAGCAAGGAGAAGTATATGGGAGATTTCCAAGGGAGCAAAAAGAATTTAGAAATTGTGCACATACACTAAACTCTCAATGGTAAGTGAAAAAATGAACAAAAAGGAAGTAGAACTCCTTGTCCACACAGAAACAGTATTGCTAGAATTTTGGTCAGGAGATTATTAATCATAACCAGTAACACAGGATTAGTTAATAGTGAGTTTGTTTTTCATCCAGTTAGTGTGAGAATATTTGGATTTGGAAAATATGCCAATGTCTTTATGGCATTGAAAATGGCTTGGGTATTACTGGGAGAAAAAGATGTCCCTAGTGATAGAATTCTTACTCCTTGAATGGTTTCCAGAATTGTTTCTTTTGGTATAGTTAACAGACTGCATTCAATTGTAGTTCATCTGTATTCAAATAATGAGCAAGTGAAGAAAAGTGTCCTTAAAGCCCCTGGTGGAAGTGATCCTTGTACTGTCTGGTTTGCCAATAGCCTCAGCATGTTTTTCTTGTTCTTGGTGGCTAAGATCTCTAATCCTACATTTCCTTACCTCAGAAGGAGAGATAAGAATTTGCTCTGGTTATATATAGGGGTTTTGTTTTCTCTTTTCTTTGATTCTTTTATTTTAAGAATATTTTTATTTGGTGTAAGATGCGTTGCTTCCATTGGTTGAATAAAGAGGCTGCCTTGGCCTTTTGATAGGGCAGAAAAGACAGACCTGGATGCTGGGAGGAAGAGCAGAGTCAGGCAGACACCATACTTCTCCTACCCAAACTCATGGTGGTAAGTCACAGTCAAGTGGCGATACACATTAATAGAAATGGGTTAATCAAGATTTGAGAGTTAGCCAGTAAGAGGTTAGAGCTAATGGGCCAGGCAGTGTTTAAATGAATACAATTTGTGTGCTGTTATTTTGGGTGTAAAGCTAGCTATGCATGAGCCAGGCAGAATGAAAAGCAGGCCTGCTTGCCTCATCACTACATTTATTAATTCTTTGGAAACTTCATGCACTGTGTTTTGAACATACTATCTCAGTTCTCCAACAGCTCCCACTTTCTCTACCTTCACACCCAAATTTTGAATTCTAATCATTGCTCTTCATCCACATGGAGTCCAAGTTTTGTTGCTGTAATATTCTTGAGATGGGGCCTGCCCTAGTGTGTGGTAGACCTGCTGACTCCACTGATTCTTCTCTCACAGCTATCAAAGCCTGTAGCTTCAAAGTTAGAGGGAGGGTTTTGTGTCTCCCTTCCTCTCTCTATGTTGGGGTTTTGTCTAGCTTGAGCATATTCAGGTTTTTTGCATGTACAATTGCTATGAGTTCACATGTGCAACTGCTGTGTTTTATCAAAAAACCAGTTTTTTTTTGCCGTTACCTAATTTTTATGTCCCTCATAGTTTTTCTTTGTCCTCTAACATGAAAATTCTTTAGGTTTGTAGGGAGGGTTGTATTATGAATTCTTAGTTTAGAGTTGAGAAGGCCCCAGTCTTTTGTTCTGTACATATGGGCAGGTGAGGGTTCCTATATTCATTGTCATTTACCACAATGTGAAGTTTCTATGATGGGTGCTGAAATATGCTATGATCTATGGATATAGCAACAATTCATTAGGAGTTTTTAAATTTATTTGGTAGTTCTTTGAAAATTTAATAATGTGTGAAATAATCCCACACCAGTTTGGATTCAAAGGGTTATTTAGTTGAGGGGAAAAAACTTACAGAACACCATCCTACACCACAGCCAGGAAAGGAGTCTAGTTTCTGGAGCAAGAGATTGAGCAGAGGGCTGCTGTTGCTTTTTAAAGAGAAAGAGACCACGCTCTAGTGGGCTGGTATCTCAGCGGCTATTGGCTGAAGGAGCAGAAGGAGTTCCTGCAGCACCTCCCCCTTTTGTTTAAGTAAGAGAGTTCTAAACCTACTATGAAATTATATACAATAAGAACAAATATCCTATTCTAACTAGCTTAAATCTTGTATAATAAATAACTTGGCCAAATCATGAGAGGAAAGTAATTACATTTCTATAGTCTTCAATCTCATTGAAAATCTAAGAAGGGAAATAATGTTACCTGAGTAATTAGCAAGTGCAATCAAACAACTTCCAAAATATTCAACAAATCACAGAGACAATTTGCTATCGGGGCAATCACCCAAAGTCACGTTTGCAGCATCGAAGCAACAAACTTTGGCTAAGGCCTAGAATAACTAACAGATTATTTTTAACAGGCAAGAAAATTTTCAAAACTGTCTTACCCTATCTTGGCAAGATTTGACAGTTCTGCTTATCCATTTTCGCATACTATGTATTTTGTCAGTAGTGGAGGCAGTTCCTTGCCCACAGGCCTGTTTTGGCAAGAAGACAAGCTCCGAGTGGAGTGTCTCTGGTGCTCAACAATCTCTTGGTAATAGATCAGTGTTGCCAGGAGCGATTGTGTCTCACTACCACAGAACTCTAAGTTAGATTAAATGGCATTTTCTATAGCTCTTTGTAGAGGTTGAAGAATATAATCTCTATGTATCTAAAGAACCTGATTAGTCTAACTATAAATATGACAAATATAGATGATTATTGATTTACAATTCTTAATACCTATCTAACTTAAAGACTCAGACAATAAACAACTGTGCAACAAATGAGGACAATGACCTCCAAATGCAAACAATTTACAAGTATACATTGCAATATGCTAAATATATATCAATACATAAACAATATATAAGTATCTTAATCAGAGGTAGAAATGTACACTGCAATATGGTATATATATATATATATATCAATATAATATATCAATACATAAAAAATGTTTTAAACAAAGGTAGAAGCATGTATGCATACAATATTCGATATAATTTAATTTTTTATCCATATACAAAAATCTATGCCAATGTAATTATTTATAAACAATAACTCTCAAACACCAATCTATTATCCCATCATCCAATTTTTTTTTCAAAAAGATCCCTGAGCTTATAAAATTCCTCCCCCAACCCTCAACCCTATACTAATTATAATCAACCCCTAAATGATATCTCTAAACTCAAGGACAAACTTTACTTGGAGAGGGGATGTTGTCCTCTAGAATTACGTCTAGCTGTCATGGGGCGACGTTCTTTCTGTGGGGTCCTGTGAAAGTAAAATGATAAATTTCAAGATCAATGTCTTTTAAAATTGCAAATAGTCTCTGAGTATTTTGTGGAGGTCTGGCCAGAATGTTGTATAAGTTGTGCACCATTTCAGCTAACCAAGTTGGAACTGTCTTGTGCAGCTGGTACCCAAAACAGTATCATGATGTCATATCAACCAGGTGTTGTTGCTACAGGGACCCAGCTTCTTCCTGGAAACTTCAAAGATTACTGCAGGAAAATTCATTGTTCGTTGTGGAAAACTTAAACATTAATTATATGAACATACAGACATACATATATTCAGTGAAAGTTATGACAGATATGTTCAATGAAAATTATGATAGATATGAAGAAAACCAAAGATGTTTTCTAAATTCCTTTTTTTCCTTCTGTCCCATATCATGGCTCTTGACATGAGACAGAAACTCTGGGTTTTTCTCTTAACAACAGACTTGGAATTAGAGAGAGACTGAGCAAGAGTTCAACTCCAAAACCATCTCTATATACTTATGAATATAAATAAACAAAAATATTTGTAAACATTATTACTTACAAAACCTATTCAATTTTCTTGGTGATCCATATTGGGTAGTAATTTTTTCCATCTGTCAGTATTCAAATATCCAGGGTCCCTTGAATTTTTTTTGAAGATGAGCGTTTTCCTGCAAAGACAAGAACAGAACATTCCCATCATCCTATATGTTCTTCTTACCACCTGCATGATTATTATCATTGTGGATGAGTTGTCATGTCTCCTTTCCAAGAGGTTTCTTCTCTTCAAACTGAATCTTTATTAATTTTGATGGTATCCTCAAATTTTCTTCTCCTGTGGAAACAAGAACAAAACCCCTTACCCAAAGCAGCACATCTCCTGGCTTCCATTGTGAGGTCAGCACATCCTTGAAATAAACTGGCTGATTTAGTTCAGCAGACTTTTCCATTATCCAATGTCTTTCTGCTGCTGTTGTTCCTTTCTCATTAGCATTAAGAAAATTCAAGGTTAACATGGCATTATGTAATCTATTTCTGGGTGCATTTTCCACCCCTGTTTATTTAACATATCCATTATAGTTCAATTTGATCTTTCTATGACTGTTTGACATGTAGGATTGTATGATATACCTGTAACATATTTAATATTATAATAAGCAAAAACCATTTCATTTTCCTAGAGACATAAGCTGGACCATTACCTGTTTTTATTTGTGTAGGTATACCCATGATGGCCATAACTTCTAATAGATGTGTGATTACTAAATCAGCTTTTTCTGAACTTAAAGTAGTGCCCATTGAAAACCTGAATAAGTGTCAATGATATGATGCACATATTTTAATTTTCCAAATTTTGCAAAGTAGAACACATCCATCTTCCAGATTTCATTCCTTTGAGTATCTTTCGGGTTAGTCCCTGCAGGTAGTGGTGTTTGGTTATATAAAGAGCAAGTAGGGCATCTTTTTATAATCTCCTTAGCTTGTTGCCATGTAATGGAAAACTCGTTTTTTAAAACCTTTGCTATTGATGTGACATTTTTAATGAAATTCTGAGGCCTGAAACATGTTTCCAATAATTGATCAATTTCTGCATTACCTTGTGCTAGAGGACCTGGCAGACCCATATGGGACCAGATGTGTGTTATGTACATTGGACAAAGCCTATTCCTGATTATGTCTTATACCTGGATAAACAATGAATTTAAATCTGTGTCATCTGATATAAATTTAGTGGTTTCAATATGCAAGATAACTCTTTCTGCATACTGTGAATCTGTAACTATATTAAGAGGTTCTTTAAAATCCCTTAGCACCATAAGAATGGCATATAATTCCACCTTATGGACAGAAGTATAAGGGCTTTTTTCCACCTTACTCAATTTGTATGGTTTGTAACTTGCCTTCCCTGATTTATTAGCATCAGTATAAAATGTACAGGATTCAGTTATTGGAGCATCATGTACAATTTGAGGAAGAATCCAAGAAGTTCTCTTTATAAGGTTAAGTCTACCACTTTTGGGATAGTTGCTATTAATTTCTCCCCAAAACTTAGCACACACCCTTTGCCATGGTTCATTATCTTTCCATAACTTTTTTTATTTCATCAGTAATGAAAGGTACTATAATTTTTGCTGGGTCTTTGTCTGTTAGTTGACGAAGTCCCAGTTTACCTTTTATAATTAATTCAGAGACCCTTTCTATATAAGTTTTTAATTTTTTACTTGGTTTGTGTGGTAGAAAGATCTATTCTAAAATAATATCTTCCCTCTGCAATAAAATTCCGGAAGAAATTCTGGAAGGCAATGTGAGTAGAATAGAACTAAAATTTGGATTCACCCTATTCACATTTGCCTTCTGTAATTTTTCCTCAGCCATCATCAGTTTCTTTTCTACTTCAGATGTTAATTCTCTGGGACTATTCAAATCTTTGTCACCATCTAAAATTTTGTTTAAATGAACTATTAGATCAGGTGTTATCCCAACAGCCAGTTGTCGACTGGAAATGTCTCCTAACAATCTTTGAAAGTCATTAAGAGTCCATAACTGGTCTTTCCTAATTTGTGCCCTTTGTGTCCTAATTTTCTGTAAACCTATTCTGTAACCTAGGTAATTAACAGAATCTCCTCTTTGAATCTTTTCAGGAGCAATCTGTAATCTCCATTTAGGCAAAATTATCTTTATTTTCTCAAACATTCTTTCCAAAGTATCTATGTTTGAATTGGATAGCAAAATGTCATCCATGTAATGGTAAAGTATAGACTTAGGGAATTGCTTACATATTATTTTCAATGGCTGACATACAAAGTATTGGCACAGGTTGGTGACATTGAGCATTCCCTGTGGTAGGATAGTCCACTGGTATCTCCTAGTAGGCTGAGAATTATTATAAGTAGGCACTGTGAAGGAAAATTTTTTCTCTAACCTTTTCTTGTAAAGGTATAATGAAGAAGCAATCCTTAAAGTCAATTACTATAAGAGGCCATCCTTTGGGTAACAGAGAAGGCAGAGGAATTCCAGACTGTAGAGGGCCCATAGGTTGAATTACCTTGTTGACAGCCCTTAGATCTGTCACCATTCTCTATTTACCAGATTTCTTTTTTACAACAAACACATGAGAATTCCAAAGGCTAGTTGACTCTTCAATATGTTGAGCATCTAATTGCTCCTGTACCAATTGTTCTAAAGCCTGCAATTTATCGTCAACTAGAGGCCATTGCTTAACCCATATTGGCTTCTCAGTTAGCCATTTTAAAGGTAGGGCTATTGGTACCTCTAAAGGTTTGTTAGTGCTTTATGTTCTTGTACAGCCTGAATGGCTGGTGACCTTCGTGGATAGTACCTTATTACATCCTTCCCAGTATTATGAGTTTCTGGAACTGCAGGAATGTTAATCTGGGTATTCCATTGCTGTAGCAGGTCATGGCCCCATAAATTTACTGCAATATAAGCTACATATGGCCTTAGCTTTCCTCTTTGACCTTCTGGCCCAATACAGTCAACTCATCTTGTGCTTTGTTTAACTCGAGATATGGCTCCAATTCCTAGTAATTGAACATCTGCCTCATGAAGAGGCCAATTTGGATGCCAAGATTCTGGAATGCTGATACTCACATCTGCTCCTGTGTCTATCAAGCCAACAATCACAATTCCATTTTTAAGTACTCTCAGCTTTGGTCTCTGATCATTTATAGAGGTTTGCCAAAATATATGTTTCTTATTTTCTATTTGAATTTCTGACTTCACCTCCAAATTTGAGACATCATTTAGAACCTTGTCATATTGCACAGAAGCTTTTAGAGTTTTAAATTTTCCTGGTGTGAAATGTCCTCCATGGTTGCTGGGACTGACTTGGCTACTTTTGGCTTGGGGGACCTGCGAGAGGCCCCTCAGGGAGTTCCCTGATGGTAACAGGTTGCCTTGTCTGTCTGTTGTTGATCTGAGCTCATTGGTCCAATGTTGTCCTTTACCATACCTCCTATACACACCTGAAGGCCAAGGTTTCCTATTCCTGCCATTCCCAGATGAAGTGTTATTCCTAAAAATTCATTGCCTGCCATACCTTTTTAGGTGTCCTAATTTATCACAGTTAAAACGTTTGGCAGGTTGATGTCCCCTCATCGCTTTGGAAATCACTTCTCTTACCCAAGATTCATTATCATAATTAAAGGTCTGAAAATTCTTGGTAGGCTGAATCCATTCATCCATAGGTGCTGATATAGACCTTAAAGGCCCAATTATCTTTTTGTAGTCTAAGTTTGCATTTTCAAAAGCCAGCGATCCAAGAATTAGTCATCTAGCTTCTGAGTCGGTTACTCCTGTGTTCAGAGCCTTAATTAATCTTTACAAGAAGTCAGTCTAGGGTTCTCCCTGTCCCTGCCTAATCCCGGTATATGACTCTGTCTTTCTTCCAAGTTCTGATATCCTATCCCAGGCATTCAAGGCTGCTTTGTGGCATAGGGACAATACTTCTTCATCATAAATAGCTTTGGCCTGTGGATCAGCATATGCTCCTATGTCAAGAATTTGATCCTGCGAAACACCTTTTGCTCTTCCTTGCTGTTCCATATGTTTGGATTCTTGTCTGAAATAAACTCCAAACATCGAGGAAGATCCATCTTCTAACACCAATGATGCTAACTGGGAGAAATCATGGGGTATATCCCTGACAGTAGAAGCCCAAATTCTTATCAATTCCTTAACAAATGAGGAGTGCAATCCATAATTAATGACTGCTTGCTTAATTTCCTTTAGGTCATTCTTCTCTACTGGTGTCCATCTAGCTTCTTTGGCTCACTTTGAGCCTTTAGATGTTGATACTTTGTCAGAATAAATTACAGGGTATGTTGCTAAAACCCTGGGTAAACCAGTTCTGACAGCTGGTGGTGGCATTGTATCCTGCCCTTGCATCTTCTAACCCAGTTCATCAGCTCCAATAATTTCTTCAATCATTTCAAATCTCTTAATCATTGCCTCATGTAAGGCCTGAATCTCCTGACTTGCAAAGGTTTCTAGTGATTTCCCTATGGTATTAATTTTCTGATCCCCATTCTGCACCTGTGATTCCAAGGTCTTAATGTTGCCTTTCAAAGATAACATCTTCTTGACCTCTCCCCTGATATCATATAAGTTGCCATCTTGGAGGTATATTCTGTCTGTTACCTTATCAAAACTCTGTGATAACTTCTGAAAGTCAAATTCAACAGCCTTTACCATTTCAGGTAAGTTCCTAGTACCCTTAGATAAAGAGTCAATTTTGCCTATCGTATTAACCCTATCAAATAATGCCATATACTTCCATAATGATATAATATGAAGAAGGAAACTGAAACCTAGTAACCAGTAAATTGAGGTACCTCCATAAGCATATAGGCCTCTTTTGATTTCTTCCAAAGTGGCAGCAAAAGCCATAGCCAGAGTCCCATTAAAAATGAAACCTGCCATTTTACCTGTTAACCAGCAGATGGTGCGCTGTTTCTGAGTCATGACCGGAATTAATGGAATGGTGTCAGGATAGATCTTGTGGTACTCAAGAAGTTAGATGTACAAAAATCCAGCAGCTGATAAACAGCATGGCTCACCCTGGGCACCCGCCCTGCTCTGACCTGATACAGGGGGTCATGACACAGCCACTGTAAGAACAGCTGACTGCCCTCCAAGCATTCCTATGCTGTTCTGATGGGACAAAGGTCACAGTGCAAATGCAAATGCTGTGGCGGGTATTTCAAACAGCGCTCCGGCTGGATGTGGTAACGGCTTGTGCTCTGACTTGCGCTGCCCAAGCACTGAGCTTAAAACCCACTCAGAGTGTCTGGGCCCATGGATCCCAGGAGGAGTGGAGTTTCCACATCTGAGGGAGGGCTCATGCCAAGCTGAGCTGGTGGCAGGCAGCTGAGCCAAAGGCAGGTAACCGAGCCAGGGATGGGGTGTGTGTGGGATGGTTCTAAAACCAAACGTTTGGTGCCAGATAATGCACAAAACAATCCCACACCAGTTTGGATTCATTTATTTGAGGGGAAAAAACTTAGAGAACACCGTCCTACATGACAGCCAGGAAAAGAGTCTAGTCACTGGAGCAAGAGAGCAAGTGGAGGGCTGCTGCTGCTTTCTATTTATTCATTTATTTCATTCATTCATTTATTATTTATTTATTTATTAAAAATTTCCACCTCCTCTCTTCCCATTTCCCTCCCACTCCTCCCTACTACCCCCCTCCCCTTCCCTCTCCAGTACTAAGAACAGTCACGGTTTCCTGCCCTGTGGGAAGTCCAAGGTCCTCCCCACTCCATCCAGGTCTAGGAAGGTGAGCATCCAAACAGACTAGGCTCCCACAAGGCCAGTCCATGCAATAGAATCAAAATTCAGTGCCATTGTCTTTGGCTTCTCAGTCAGCCCTCATTGTCAGCCATATTCAGAGAGTCCAGTTTGATCACATGCTCAATCAGTTCCAGTCCAGCTGGCCTTGGTGAGCTCCCATTAGATCAGTCCCATCGTCTCAGTGGGAGGACGCACCCCTCACAGTCCTGACTTCTTTGCTCATGTTCTCCCTCATTCTACTCCTCATTTGGACTTTGGGAACTCAATCTAGTGCTCCAATGTGGGTCTCTGTCTCTATCTCCATCCATTGCCTGATGAAGGTTCTATGGTGATATGCAAGATATTCATCAGTATGGCTATAGGATAAGGCCAGTTCAAGTACCCTCTCCTCTGCTGCCCATGGAACTAGTTGGGTAAATCCC
The DNA here is from genome assembly GCF_903992535.2 of Arvicola amphibius. Taxonomy (NCBI): domain Eukaryota; kingdom Metazoa; phylum Chordata; class Mammalia; order Rodentia; family Cricetidae; genus Arvicola; species Arvicola amphibius. The sequence goes on from NC_052048.2 coordinate 17,044,675, forward strand.
CTTGGATACCTCGAAACCCCTCTAGAGCCAAGACTCTAGCCAACCCTAAAATGGCCTTGGTAGGATAACTTTTCCCTGCTCCCATATCCACCCTTCCTCCATCACAATTATCCCATTCCCCCAAGCTCTCCCCAATCCTCCCCTCTTCCCTTCTCTCTCCCCATCCCCTCTTCCCCCAGTCCACCCCACCCTTCTGCTCCCAACTTTTGCCCGGCGATTTTGTCAACTTCCAATATCCAGGAGGATAACTGTACGTTTTTCTTTGAGTTCACCTTCTTATTTAGCTTCTCTAGGATCACAAACTATCTCAATGTCCTTTGTTTATGGCTAGAATCCACTTATGGGTGAATACATACCATATTCCTCTTTTTGGGTCTGAGTTATCTCACTAAGTAAAGTGTTTTCTATTTCCATCTATTTGCATGCAAAGTTCAAGATGTCATTGTTTTTTACCGCTGAGTAGAACTCTAAGTATATATGTGTCACACCTTCTTTATCCATTCCTTTATTGAGGGGCACCTAGGTTGTCTCCAGGTTCTGGCTATTAAAATAGTGCTGCTATGAACATAGTTGAACAAATGCTTTTGTAGTATGATTGGGCATCTCTTGGGTATATTCCCAAGAGTGGTATTGCTGGATCCTGAGGTAGGTTGACTCCCAGTTTCCTGAGAAACTGCCACACTGATTTCCAAAGTTGTTGCACAAGTTTGCATTCCCACCAACAATGTATGATAGTTCCCCTTACTCCACAACATCTCCAGCATAGGCTATCAATGGTGTTTTTGATTTTAGCCATTCTGACAGGTGTAAGATGATATCTCAAAGATGTTTGTATTTCCCTGATTGCTAAGGAGGTTGAACATGTCCTTAAGTATCTTTTGGCCATTTGAACTTCTTCTGTTGAGAATTCTCTGTTCAGTTCAGAACCCCATTTTTTTAATTGGGTTAATTAGAGTTTTAATGTCTAGTTTCTTGAATTCTTTATATATTTTGGAGATCAGATTTTTGTTTGATGCTGGGTTGGTGAAGATCCTCTCCCAATTAGCATGTTGTCTTTTTGTCTTAATGACAGTGTCCTTTGCATTACAGAAGCTTCTAAGTTTCAGGAGGTCCCATTTATTCATTGTTGCTCTTATTGTCTGTGCTACTGGGTTTATACGTAGGAATTGGTCTCCTGTGCCCATATGTTGCAGACTACTTCCCACTTTCTCTTCTATCAGGTTCAGCCTGGTCAGATTTATATTGAGGTCTTTAATCCATTTGGACTTGAGTTTTGTGCATGGTGATAGATATGGATCTATTTTCATTCTTCTACATGTTGAAATCCAGTTATGCCAGAACCATTTGTTAAAGATGCTTTCTTTCTTCCATTGTATAATTTTAGCTCCTTTGTTGAAAATCAGGTGTTCATAGGTTTGTTGGTTAATATCCGGGTCTTTGATTAGATTCCGTTGGTCAACATCTCTTTTTATGCCAAAACAAAGCTGTTTTCATTACTGTAGCTCTGTAATAGAGTTTGATGTCAGGGATGGTAATGCATCCAGAAGTAATTTTATTGTTTTGGCTATCCTGGGTTTCTTGTTTTTCCATATAAAGTTGATTATTGTTCTTTCAAGGTCTGTGAAGAATTTTGTTGGGATTTTGATGGGGATTGCATTGAATCTATAGATTGCTTTTGGTAGAATTGCCGTTTTTACTATGTTGATCCTCCCAATCCAAGAGCAAGTGAGATCCTTCCATTTTTTGGTATCCTCTTCAATTTCTTTCTTCAAAGACTTAAAGTTTTTGGCAAATAGATCTTTCACTTCCTTGGTTAGAGTTACTCCAAGATATTTTATGCTATTTGTGGCTATCATGAAAGGTGATGCTTCTCTGATTTCTCTCTTTGCTTCTTTATCCTTTGTGTATAGGAGGACAGCTGGTTTTTTGGAGTTGATATTGTATCCTGCCACATTACTAAAGGTGTTTATAATCTCTAGGAGTTCTTTGGTAGAGTTTTTGGGGTTGCTTATGTACACTATCATATCATCTGCAAATAACGAAAGTTTAACTTCTTCCATTCCAATTTGAATCCCCTTGATCTCCTTATGTTGTCTTATTACTATTGCTAGAACTTCAAACACTATATTGAAGAGGTATGGAGAGAGTGGACAGCCTTGTCTTGTTCCTGATTTTTTTAGTGGAATGGCTTTGAGTTTTTCTCAATTTAATTTGATGTTAGCTGTCGGCTTGCTGTATATAGTTTTTATTATATTTAGGTATGAACCTTGTATCTCTAATCTCTCCAAGACCTTTATCATAAAGGGGTGTTGAATTTTGTCAAATGCTTTTCCAACATCTAATGAAATGATCATATGGTTTTTTTCTTTCAGTTTATTTATAGAATAGATTACATTGATAGATTTTCATTTGTTGAACCAGCCCTGCCTCTCTGGGATGAAGTCTATTTGATCATAATGTATGATTTTTTGGATGTTTTCTTGGATTCGGTTTGCCAGTACTTTTCTGAGAATTTTTGCTTTGATGTTCATGAGTGAGAATGGCCTGTAATTCTCTTTCTTGGTTGAGTCTGTTTGTGGTTTTGGTATCAGGGTAACAGTAGCTTCATAAAAGGTGTTTGGCAATGACTCTTCTGTTTCTATTTTGTGAAATACATTAAGGAGTATAGGTATTAGCTTTTCTTGGAAGTTCTGGTAGAATTCTGCATTGAAACCATCTGGTCCTGGGCTTTTTTTGGTAGGGAGGTTTTGATAACAGTTTCTAATTTTCGTGACTTACAGGTCTATTTGAATTCTTCACCTGGTCTTGATTTAACTTTGTTATATGGTACTCATCTAAAAAATGTCTATTTCTTTTACATTTCCCAATTTTGTGGCATACAGGCTTTTGTAGTAAGATCTAATGATTCTCTGAATTTCCTCTGTGTCTGTGGTTATGTCCCCCTTTTCATTTCTGATCTTTTGATTTGCATGTTCTCTCTCTGCCGTTTGATTAGTTTGGATAGTGGTTTGTCAATCTTGTCAATTTTCTCCAAGAAGTAGCTTTTTTGTTTCATTGATTCTTTGGATTGTTTTCTGTGTTTCTATTTTGTTGATTTCTGCCCTCAGTTTGATTATTTTCAGTCTTCTACTCCTCCTAGGTGAGTCTGCTTCTTTTTTTCTAGAGCTTTCAGGTGTGCTGTTAAGTCTCTAATGTGTGCTTTTTCCGTTTTCTTTATGTGGGCACCTAGTGCTATGAACTTTCCTTTTTGCATTGCTTTCATAGTGTCCCATAGGTTTGAGTATGTTGTGTCTTTATTTTCATTAAATTCACAAAAGACTTTAATTTCTTTCTTTATTTCTTCCTTGACCCAGGGGTGGTTCATTAGTTGACTGTTCAGTTTCCATAAGTTTGTATGCTTTCTGGGTTTAGAATTGTTTTTGAATTCTTACTTTATTCCATGGTGATCCGATAGTACACAGGTGGTTACTACAATTTCTTTGTATCTATGAATGTTTGTTTTGTTACAAATTATGTGATCAATTTTTGAGAAGGTTCCATGAGATGCTGAGAAGAAGGTATATTCTTTTCTGTTTGGGTGGAATGTTCTATAGATGTCTGTTAGTACACTTGGTTCATTACATCTGTTAGTTCTCTTATTTCTCTGTTAAGTTTCTGTCTGGTTGACCTGTCCATTGGTGAGCGAGGAGTGTTGAGATCTCCTACTATTAGAGTGTGGGGTGTGATGTATGCTTTGATTTCTAGTGATGTTTCTTTTACATATGTGGGTGTTTTTATATTACAGGCATAGATATTCAGGATTGAGACTTCCTCCTGATGAATTGTTCCTGTTATGAGAGTAAAGTGTACTTAGCCATCTCTTCTGATTGATTTTAGTTTGAAGTCAATTTTGCTAGATATTAGTATAGCCATACCTGCTTTTTTCTTTGGACCATTTGGTTAGAACGCCTTTTCCCAACCCTTTACTCTGAGGTAGTGTCTGTCTTTGAGTTTGAGGTGTGTTTCTTGTAAACATCAGAATGTTGGATCCTGTTTTCATATCCACTCTCTTAAGCTGTGCCTTTTTATAGGTGAATTGAGTCCATTGATATTAAGTGATATTAATGACCAGTGTTTCCTAACTCCGGTTATTTTTCCTGGTGGTAGTGTTTGCGTGTTTCCCTTCTTTGAGTTGTGCTGGTAGAGGGTTGTTAGATGCTTGTGTTACTATGAGTGTTGTTGGCTTCCTTGGTTTGTGGTTTTCCTTCTAGTATTTTCTGTAAGGCTGGGTTTGTGGCTAAGTATTGTTTACATCTATTTTTGTCTTGGGATATCTTCTTTTCTCCATCGATGATGAATGCGAGCTTTGCTGGATATAGTAGTCTGGGATTGTATCCATGATCTCTTAGTGTCTTCAGCACATCTATTTAAGACCTTCTGGCTTTCATGGTTTTCATTGAGAAGTCAAATGTAATTCTGATAGGTTTCCCTTTATATGTTACTTGACCTTTTTCCCTTGAAGCTCTTATTATTCGCTTTTTCTTCTGCATGTTTTGTGTTTTGATTATTATATGGCGAGGGGATGCTTTTTTTTGATCCAGTCTATTTGGTGTTCTGTATACTTCTTGTACCTTCATAGGAATATCCTTCTTTAGGTTTGGAAAGTTTTCTTCTATAATTTTGTTGAATATAGTTTCTGGGTCTTTGAGCTGTAATTCTTCTCCTTCTTCTATGCCTATTATTCTTAGGTTTGGTCTTTTCACGGTGTCCCAGATTTCCTGGATGTTTTGTGTTAAGAATTTGTTGAATTTGTTATTTTCTTTAAACAATGAGTTTATTTCCTTTATAGTTTCTTTTGTGTCTGAGATTCTTCTTTCTATCTATTGTATTCTGTTGGTTATACTTGTCTCTGCAGTTCCTGATCAATTACCCAGATTTTCCATATCCAGCCTTCCCTTGGTTTGTGTTTTCATTACCTCCATTTCATTTTTCAAGTCTTTAACTGTTTCCATTGCCTGTTTGATTGCTTTATCGTGGTTTTCTTGGGTATCTGAGAGATCTATTCATTTCTTCTACCTTTTTGTTTCTCTTCTCCACTTCTTTAGAGCAGTTTTTCACATCCTGTTTAAGGTCCTCTATCATTTTCATAATGTTCCATTTAAAGTCGATTTCTTCTACTTCTTCTAGAATAGGGTGTTCAAGTCTTCTTGTTGCGTGATCCCTGGAATCTGGTGTTGTTATGTTGCTTTTCAGGTTGTTGGAGGAATTCTTGCATTGATGCCTGCCCAGCTCTTCCTTCAAATGCAGCCAGGAGAGTCTTGGTGTCTTGGTCTAACCTATTCTGTGACTGACTCTGGGTGGCTCTCCTCAGTGCAGGAGCAGGAACTGTTCCCCTTTGGGTGGATAGCCTCAGTGCAGGAGTAGGTTGTTCCTGGGCCAAGGACCTCGCAGACAGTAGGGCAGGCTTGGGGAGGGCAGGGATGTGTGGAACAAAGAAGCCCCTGCAGCAGGAGCTGAAGGGGTCCAGTGCTCCTTTCCTGGACATTCTGCCCCACCCTGGGTGGCACCCCCTCACTTTTCTGAAAGGTTGTCCTCTGTATAGCTGTTCTATAATTGTTGGGCATTTGCCTCAGGAGATGAAATTGTGCTCTATTCTCCACACTGGAGTACCTCATGCCTTGCCTGTAATTTCTAAAGGTTTTGTTTTAAACAGTGTTTGATTTATCTCTCAGTTTTGTTTTGGATTAGTTATCCTCCTACATACATCTTTTCACAGTTAGGCTAAGTTTACCAGTGTGCACCATCCCAAAAATTTTGCTATAGCCTTCGACACCTATTTTTCTATCTTTTCTATTACTTCTATTGGCTTTTAGTCATTAATTCTTTGACTACCCATAGCTCCTGAAGAATTTTAATGCCATGCTTTGATGGGCTAAAAGGGTAGATTATTGAATCTACTATGTAAAAAGGGAGGATAGAGAAAAGATAAAATAGTAGATTATTGAATCTACTTTTTAAAAGCAACTAATACTTTTAAATATTTTGCATTGGATTGAACTTTTATTTTGTATATTGATACAAATTAGACATTAATTTTTTTAAAACACGCTGTACATAAGTTTCTAATCTTGCTCAAGGTATTGCGTTTATATAGCCCATTAAAAATTGCAACAAATTTATAGCCACTTAAAGTTAGCATTCCAACTATTTACGATAATAAGGAATTGCAGGTTAACAATTAATCATCTATTATAATTGAACTTGTAGAGCCATATTAGGTACATTTTTACAGTCAAACAGATACAGTTTAACAGACAGGTTGTCTTCAAACAGTACAGAGATCTACAGAATATGACATTTAAGATGTTTTATTAATATAGTTTCTTTTTTTAATGACAATGAGACAAGTCTGCTCCTGGCATCACCAATTACTTTAGAGAAGATGATGAACATCTAAGAAACTCCAAATGGACTTTGCTTTTCTTGCAGCAATAGTAGGTACCTGAGTAAGAAAATGACCTTGCCTCGACTGCTGACAGCATGCTGTCCTAATTGAACAAGCAGGATACAAAAGAGAGTGACTCCACACCTTGTCAAGAGAAGGCGGAACAGTCCTTCAAAACTCTTGCTTCATAAAAAATATGTTGTGTAGTGTGGGGCTGCGGGCTGCGTTCCTGCCACCCTGCTCCTGGCCACCGGCTAGCTTATGCCCCAAAATAACAACACACAAACTATTCATTTAAACACTGCCTGTCTCATTATTTCCAGCCTCTTACTTACATCTTGACTAACCCATATCTAATAATCTGTGTAACACCACGAGCGGTGTCTTACCAGGAAATATTCAGCATGTCTGACTTGGCAGCTGGCTTCATCGCATCTCTCTCCCTGAGGAGAGGCACGGCAGTCTCTCTCACTTAGGAGAGGCATGGCATCTGACTGAGCCATCTACCTCACTTCCTTCTTCCTGTTCTGTCTACTCCACCCACCTAAGGGCTGGCCAAGGCAGTTTGTTTATTAGCCAATGAGAATCCTCCATCAATGTTGAATATTCTAGGTCTTTAGGTTGAAGACAGATGCTTCAAAATTGCAGCAGAAGTTTGGGTGACCATCCAGGCATCTAGCTGTTTTTGTCATTTCTCACATTTTTGGAAATCTCTCACTTACACTTCTTGCTTACTCAGTTAATATTATTTCCTTCTCAGGTCTCTGAGGTAGTTGACTATACAGTTATAGTTTTTTGTGTTTACATGACTCAGGAAAGAGATTTACTAAAGAAGTGTAAAATAAATAAGGCTGAGAGATATCAAAAGATAGTTTTGGATAGTTATGATAGAAAGTAAATTAGGTAGAAGACTTTGAACTCACCAAGATAGAATAGTTATGGGGTATTTTCTCTGAATTTGCCAAATGCAAATTGACTAGATATTGTTGATGTACTTATTACCTGTATATATTGTATCTAGTATATTGTACTTATTGTACATAGTTCTTCTAACATTAGTTATAGGCTTCTTTTTTATTTAGACAAAAAAGGGGAAATATAGTGATATTTATTTTCTGTTTCAGAAAATAAAGCTTTCCTGAAGAGTGCAAAGTTAGCCACACTAGATCCTTGGTGTCTGTAAATTCAATGAAATTCTTTGCTTGATAGCATGATAGGAAAATCTTCAAGTTTCCTCATATACAGAGATAAAAGAATAACAATTTTTGAGATTATTTATATTCTTATTATACCAATTATAATTGGAAACTATTTTACACAGCATCTTGACAGCTACAGCAATATCAGCATGAGTTATATGCATAAAACACTAATGTCAAAACAGATTTATTAAAATGTTGAGTCAATGGCATTTGAATGTTTTTCTACTTCTGGTTAGCAGTGTGTGTGTATGCATGACCTTAAAAAAATTAAGATGATTATTTTCTTAGTACAGAATATCTGAGGGACAATGATATCTATGAGACCTTAGGCAACTCTGATAATTAGCTTGTTATAGGAACTATGAAAAGCATGCATAGTTCCCTGGACAAACATTACTTTGTTATATTTAATGTGTTTTCTTCTGTATATCAGTCTGGATTTGATTAATGGCCATGAGATGCAATTTTTAAATGTTACTTGTCCAGAAATCAAATATCTAGACTAAACTAGGTATAAAGAAAAACTAATAAAAACCAGTGCAAGTAAGTATATCTTTATTTTGATGATATCACGTGAAAATTCAGTGTTTCTTCTTCCATATCTACAAAAAAGACTTCAGAGTTACCTGTGTAAGGCACATAATAGCTGGATAAACTCTAACCTAACTGACTTGGAGGTTCTAAAATTTGCACTGAAAATTATGGGTCAAATCAGTAGTGAACTGATATTTCATTGGCACTGTGTATAGGAGCTTGTGAATGTGAATGCTATGGGAATTCAAGAATTTCATAGTGTTTTAGAAGACTGATTAACACATCTTCATCAGTGTACCATGAACTAAAGCATCCTCCTAGTGACAATGAGTCATATCCTACATGTCACATTAACATTTATTTTAACCGTGGATTTCATAATATGAAATTTAGGAAATGCATTCATATCAGTGGTGAACATCATGGACTGGGTCAAGAGAAGAAAGATCTCTTTGGTGGATTAGATCCTCACTGCTCTGGCCATTTCCAGAAACATTCTGATCTGGTCATTAATTGTACATATATTGGTTTCATCCATCTACACAACTTTGATAATGCCTGGAAAAATAATTTGAATTTTCAAAATTTCCTGGACAGTGACCAATCATTTCAGCATCTGGTTTGCTACATGTCTAAACATCTTTTATTTTCTCAAGGTAGCTAATTTATCAAGCTATATTTTTCTTTATCTGCAGTAGAGAATAAAAAAGGTGGTATTAGTGACATTGCTGGTATCTTTGCTTATCTTGCTTTAAAAATTTTTATTAATAAACACACATATTGATGTCCGGACTGATGGACATGAAGCAAATGTTTCCTAGAGTGCAATCAAAAGTAACTTGGCTCAATTTTCTAGACTTGTTTTACTTGTCAACACTATGTTCACACTTACCCTACTCACTGTGTCTCTGACATTGTTTCTCTTGCTCATCTTCTCCCTGTGGAGACATCTGAAGAACATGCAGCATAACACTAAAAGCTCCAGAGATGTCAGCACCACAGCCCACATAAAGGCCTTGCACACTGGTCACCTTCCTATTACTGTATGATTTTCTTTCTGTCTCGTCTTTCACTATGCTGGAATGCTGACTTTAAGCATAGAAGTCTCATAGTGTTTTTACAGGTAATGAGAATTTCTTTCCCCACAGTGCATTCATGTGTCTTGATACTAGAGAACAGGAAGCTGAGTCAATCCTTGCTTTCTGTGCTGATATGGATGAGGTGCAGGCTCAAAAAAACAAAACAGTCTTTTCCATAAAACATACTGGGGATCAGCTTCTGTATTCTAGAAAAAAATCAGTTCATGGTTGTCACGTGTTAGGGATGACCAGGGTGGAGATTCTCTTTCAGGTGGAGGATTTGTTAGAGATGCAGATAGTGTGGAGGTTTCTATTCAGATTGGAGACCCCACAAGCAAGGACAAAAATGTGGGTAATATCTATCTCATGACAACAGGGTTAATTATTTTCCTTCTAAGCATGTCTGGAATGGAGAATTATACCATGGATGTGTGGATGTGAGATTATTTGACACCATGTTACTAAGTAAACAGGGACATTATGCTTCCCTGGATTTCTGTCTAAGTAGGTAGGGCAGAATGACAATCCTGGAAATAGGAGTTCCCTGAGAATATTAGTATGTGATGTAGCAGTTGCTACTTCTTTGTCCTGCACATCTTGTAGGGTAGACAAGAGAAGCTTGTAGACTATTCCCAGGAGATGGAGCAAACTGGCCTCTTGTGAGAGCTGTGGGGAGAGGAAGAAAGCCTGAAGGTTGCATTCCTCACATCTGATTTTCAAGAGCACCAAAGAGAATAGAGTCTATGATGGGTGGAAGGCTTTTATGTATAAATGTGCACTTTCAAAATTATTCAGGTGTCTGTAACTTTATAGATTTGGAAGATTCTTTGTAGATTAAGATTCAAACATCTTACAGCTCTACATACAATATACAAGCATGGTTTTTTTTATAAAAATACCAATACATATATTTCAACCACTTAAATATAAATATACTGCTCAATGTGCCAAGAAAAATTTGTTGATATAGTTAGGTATAAATGATACCATAGGGTGAAACTGTAATCTAATGGAATAAGTGTCCATAGACAAGGGGGGTAGACAAGAGAAGTTTGTAGACATAGAGGAAAGTGTGTTAGCTTACAGCGGAAGGTCCTGTGAGAAGGTGATTTGCACACCCCAGCAGGATGGTCTTTGCCACAATGCCACACCAATGGACACTTAACCTGTACTTCATTCACTTGTTTGTCACTTAACAAATCTACTAAGTACTAATTTTTCAATGGATGCTTAAGAAAAACAAAGAAGATAGTGCAATATTGATGTAATAAAATATAAAAATGCTTAGAAAATAAATCTTAACTTTGTGCAATTGTTAATAAAGCTGATAGTTTATAATGTAAAATAATTAATTGTTAATAAAGCTGATAGTTTATAATGTAAAATAATTAATGTTGAATTATCTACAATCAGGTGCACACAAATCTTTTTTAACTTTGAAAGATATATTTTCTTTATTTACTTTAAAAAATCATTCTATTCACTTACGTTCTCATCTTCTATGAGTCCAGAATATTTCTGGATTCTAAATATGAGTGAGATCATGTGGTATTTGTCTTTCTGGGTCTTGTTGTTGTTTCTAGATTTTATGCATAAGATTATTGATTTCTTTATCCTTTGGCAGATTGCATAGCTCCTTTTGGTACAATGAGAGCTAGTTCTCAGGGAAGAGGCTTTCAGTTCCATTATGGTTCAATGCTGTCAAGCCCTCTGTCCAAAGGGTGGGGTGTCTTCAGCATGATGCCTTGAATTTCAGGGACAGTTGTCATATTTATAATGGGAGTAGTTGTATTGTTATTGTTATTATTGAAGGTATCTTGTGGAAAAAACAGGAAGCTATATTGGGCTCATTACCAGAAAATTTGGAACTGAAAGAAAGAAGGGTATGAGAATATAAGTGAATAAATAGTTCTTAAAAGAATAAATATAAATGATAAATAAGAATTTGGGAAACTTTTCAACATCCCTAAACATTAAGAAAACTTAAATTTAAAGAGCTTTGAGATTCCATCTCCTCCAAATGACAATGGATATCATCAAGAAAACAAATAACAAATTCTGATCAGAATATATTTTCATCACTTTACATGCCTTTTATGAGGAGGATATTTACAATCTACTCTTAGCAGTTTTGAAATACAAAACGTGTTATCAATTATGGTCACCTTGCTGTGTAATAGATAACCAGAGTTTATCCCTGAAACTAACCAGATTCATGAGTCCCCTACCTACCAGAATTAACAATAAAAGCAGAGAGCCCCTCCCATATGAAAGGAAGCTGAACATCAAAGAAGACTCTCAGAGTAGAAAAACTGCAAAGAAGACACTGAGACCTGGCCAACTGCCTGGAAAAAACAGAAAGTATCCAAGTTGCCTGGATGAGGTTTAGACTAGAGACATTGAGAAAAGATTCTCCACAACCTGTTCATATGCCTGCAGGCTGTTGCAGTATGCTCCAACTTTCCCAGTTTTTAGTGAGCTGTCACCCATGCTGGGGCTGAAAGTTGGTAATGCAGCTGTCTTTGAGTCATTTCTGTTCCTGTAAGAATGCTGCATCCACACTCCTGTATGTAACCCCAATATAACTGGTCCAACAAAAAATAATTCTATATGTCTTTCACATCATGTGTCTTGATCCCATTCACATCAGCCCTCTGCCCCTACACCCCTCCCAAAACAAAAAAAAATAAAGAGAAAAAGAAAGATAATGAAATAAAAACTAAAAATAGGGAAAATAAAAATATGGTCGTGGAAAATGCAGTGGGACCCAACAAGTCACACCATATACCCTTTGGTCCATACATCTCTACCTGAAGTATTCATTGCAAAGAGTCATTGTTCTGGCTCAAAGCCCTGGTTTCTACTACATGATCAATATTGGACCCCCACTAGAACTCTTCCTGGACATCCCACTGCCTCCCTGTGTTCTAGAGATCCTGCAGCTTTGAGTCCACAGGTCGGGTTCCTTTATGTGTTCCAGCAAATCACAGCTGGTTGGATATTGGGGCAGGCCAAGTCATAACCCTGGGTCTGGGCCTGGGTACCTGTAGGGTTGGTCCCTCCCCTGTGAAATGGGGACAGCTCTACCATGTTCACAATTCCAGGGCTGGTTCACCCACCCCTCTGCTAATAGGGTTGGTTCTTTTGCGCTACTCTGATGAGGTACAGGGCTGCTCTCCCAGGTGTTGCAGCTGGCAGGTGTCAGGGGTGGCTCTCCCACTTTTATGACCACAGAGCCAGCTCTCCCACCTGTCCCAGGCATTGATGGGCTTGGGGGAGGGCTTCTTCCCCTCACTCATGCTGCCACAAGACATATGAGATATAGGGGCAGTTCTTCCATGCTCAAAATGTCAGGGCTGGCTCACCCACACCTACACCTACACTCAACAGGATTGGCTCTATTGGTACAAGATTCTTCTATATTTCTTATGAATAAAACAACAATATTGATGGTATTCACAGTATATATGCATGTTTATTGCTGAATCCATGATGCTCACAGACACTTTAATAGAGAAATGGGACTAAATGCTGCTATCTATTCTATCAATCTATTGTAAGCAGGCAAGGCAGACTACTGAAGAAAAAATAAAGTGCAATTTATCACCTCTGATAAGTTACAGAAATTGTCCAACATATCAGAAATTCATAATGTGTTAAATTAGTCAATGATAAGCAGAATATCACAAGTTTAGATCAATACAGATTTAAATTTCTTTTATTGCAATAATATTTTATAAGGTACAAACTGCATATTTAAATAATATTTTCTGACTCTTTCTTTTATAATTTTTAGATTTTCTATGTGTATGAATATTTTTCAGCATGTATGCATTCATGTCTGTTTTCCAAGGATATCAATAGAGGCTGCTGACTCCTTTGGCAGTGGAGTTAGAGATGGTTTTTAGCCAACATGTGGGTGCTGGGTATTGAACATAGGGCTTCGGAAAGGGCAACATGTATTTTTAACCACCGAGCCACATCTCTAACCCTAAAATATGCATTTTCCACAGTTTGAAATTTTGTATAGTTTTATTCCACATACTTTATATTATATAGAAGTGTCCAATAATAGATAAAAACATGAAACTCATTGAAAATTGGTGAACAAGTTTTATAAGAATAAGTAAACAAGTTTTAAATCTTCTTTTAAATTTAATTAGTATTTTGACAATTTCATGATATAGTATTTTCATAATTTTCATGATCCATCTTCCAGTCATTCCATGTCCCCCTTCCATCTTAAATTTATGACTTTTTTGAATAGCATATTTTCTTTAAACAGTTTTTCATATATATATATATATATATATATATATAATTCATATATTCTCTGCTACATCCATTTAGTATTGGTCACATATATGTGTGTTTCAGAAAAAAACATTTGAAATTGGATAATCTTGCATGAGATTCTTAGAGCTCGGCAGCCATTAGTTGCCCATGGCTCCTGACCTAAGGATGGGGCCCTGTGAGATTTCTACCACCCGCATAATGGGTCAGTTGGTGTTGTCACTGTGCAGGTTGTATTCAGCTTCGTAATATAAATGTGTGTTCTGAACCTATAACAATGAGAAAAAAGTTTATGAAAAAAGTAATATATAATTAAATACTCTCAAACATAATAAAATAGAATCAGTTGAGATTGTTAGAAGCACTTAACGTGCTCGTAATGGATGTACAGCATACATATCTAATTGCAGCATTTCTGAGGCAAGAGAGATACAGGAGAGTTGTCTGGGTGTTCATGAGCCAGACAGCTCAGACTACCAGTATAGTGAAAGAACTACAAGAGAAAACCTGCCTCAGAACAAGCTGGAAGAAGAGTACCATGTCATAAAAGTTGTTCCCTGACCCGCACCATGGCAGGCATATGCCTGCAATCTCTCTCTCTCTCTCTCTCTCTCTCTCTCTCTCTCTCTCTCTCTCTCTCTCTCTCACACACACACACACACACAGAGAGAGAGACAGAGAGAGAGAGATAGAGATAGAGAGAGAGACAGAGAGAGAGAGAGAGAGAGAGAGAGAGAGAGAGAGAGAGAGAGAGGAGAGGAGGGAGACAGAAAGAGAGAGAGAGAATTTGTTGTGAGTAAGTAACAGTGCTATAACACATAGTGATTATCTGTAGATCTCTGGAGGGAAGATGGACTTCCTACAGAAAACAAGCAGATCTTGGAAAGGGAGGTATTTGCTTTCATTTGGTCTCACAGCTGAAATGTGTTAACTGAAGAAGTTGAGCTAACAATCTTGAGGAATCACTCTTGTCATCTGAGGACCAAGGCTCATATCTCACTTCAGTCATTCTCTGCAGCCCACACATGGTTTTGACGTTTTACCAGCTAACTTGTAAGTTTGATGAATTCACATCACATGGGAGCTATACAAGGCAAAACTTTGCAAAACAATGAAATGAAATACTTCTTCCTTTGCATGAAAGCAAATGGGAATCTATAAACTGAAGATTGGGGCTCATGGTTAGGATATACAATACATTTTTGGAGATGTTTTGCACTGTTTTGAATAATGTTTTCATAACCGACACTGTACTTATCCATTGTCCTGGTTAATGTTGCATTCTTCTTTGACTCTGGCCAGGACTTCATTCCTTTACCAATCTCTTGTTCAGATGTTGGCAAAACTTTGTCAGGAGATTAAATTATAGTTGGTGATGCTGGGGTTTTGTTTGCACTTCCTCCCAATTTAAGACCAACACTGGATACACTGCTATCAAAATGGTTGAAGGATTTACTCTAAGAAAATTTGCCAGTAGCTCTATGTCATTTGAAATCTGACTGTTTTTCAGGAGAAATTTTATGGCCCCAGGTGATAGACATCTCACTGTTCTGGAGCTTTCAAATTGGTTTGCTTTGGGAAAGTCAGTGTTAGGGTATGCAACTACAGTTCATTCAAGTTCATTGAGCAGGCAAGTCAAGATGAATGTTCTTACTAACTGTCATGAAAAGTTCTTTTTTTAAAAAAAACAAGTTTTACATTTTTGAGAATTTCATATGAGCAATATTTAAATGGTTTCCTCACTGTCTTCCCTCCACATCTTCCCATGGCCCACACTACCTCTCAAATTCATGGCCTCTTATTGTTTAGTTATTATTGTTATACATATACAAGTCTTTAAATTTATAAATACATTCTGATGAGTTCATTTTGTGTTATCCTCATGTATATGTATTTAGGCTTGACCACTTGGAATTAGATAAAACTATGAAGAGGAAAGCCTGATTGTCTCTCACTCAGCAACCATTACTTGCCTTTAACTTTTTATCTATGGTTGTGGTTTGTGATATTTTCCCCCCAGTCACAATGACATATTGACTGGTGTCATTTTTAAGGCCTTATTTAGAATATCAGATTGTTGAGATTTAATGGGTGGAACTTTACCTATACAGAAGACATTAGACATTATTATGCAGCAGTTGTCCTGTTTGTACACCTTTCTGCTCTTTTTTCCACAAAGTTCTCAGAGCATTGGGTGTAAAGGTTGTATTGTAGATGTATCAAATGGCATTGGTTACCCTATGGATGCTTGTTTTCTGTACTTTGGACAGTTGTAGCTTTCTCTTATTATCTCTGTTCTGCAAAAAAGAAGCTTCTTTGATGAGGGAGGAGCTAGAATTATCTGTAGTATAAGTGTAAGAATTTAGAATGCAGTTTGGGAAGCTAGCAATGGTAGGTTCTCCTCTAGGGTCCATGGCTTTCTCACATATGGGTAGCTGCTGGTTCTATTATGAGGGACTATTGACCTCCTTTTCAGCTTCCCTTAATTCCAAATAGATGGCTTTAGGGGTATCTTTTTTTCTGGTCATTGTTTTAACTGGTGTTATAGCTGGGTAAGTCTATTGATTACTTTTCTGTCTTGAAAGCTTTCAGAGCTCCTTCTCTACTATGAGGTCTAGTTCTAAAAGAGGAGGCTTCCAAGTCAGATCCATCTTGAGTTCTTCATACTCTGTGATATCTACAGCTGCAGGAATATAATCTTACCTTCACTAGCTGAGGCAACCAAGGGCAATGGTGGCAATAACTTTTATTTTGGGGGAGGGGTTCTATTAGATTCTCCTAACCAACAATCTGCCCATTTTTGGCACCAGGGTTTTTCATGTGTGTGTGTGTGTCTATGAATATATATGAATATGTGTGTACATACTCATATTAACTTATGTAATTTTAAAAAACCATGGACCAATATGATTCCCTAAAACTTTCTGAACAGCCTTAGTGTGATTTCTTCCTACTCCCCCCCTCTCTCTCTCTTACTCTGATTGTCCTCACTCTACCTCCAGATTAAAGTCTCTCCCATTCTGTGTTGTCCCATCTACCACTTCACAGATTCCCTTGTAGAGCTTCTGCCCAAGTCACATCATCCCTTTTTACTTTCTGTGCTTTTGAGGGTACCACAAATTATATACTTATTATTTAAATATTTGGTGAGAGGAACCACATATGGAAGAGCATATGGCATCTCTCTTTCTGGGTCTGGGTTGCCTCACTTGATGAATTTGAATGGAATTTAATAACCATTTTGCTTATGCTATGGATGGTATTCTGAAAGGCTTATGCGTTTTTCCTTATACATCCATTTATTTGATTTTGAAAATTAGCTTTGTTTTTCATATTATATCTTTAAAAATCATTTGATAACAGAGCCAAGAATGAGTCAATTTTAAAAATAATAGTCTTTGTAGACTAATAATGAACAAGCTGAAAAATTAACACTATTAAAAAAGATAACATTAATTTGACAGACAAAATTCAGTCCATGTTGAAGAATGCTAAAAAAAATATCTAAAAGGATTCAAGTTGTTGAATTTAACAATTAAAATCTGTCAAAAAGTTATGATAGGTTAAGGGATAAGGTATCTCTGCAGAAAGGCAATATGCATGCCATCCAAACAATGTCCCAAGATGAGACATTGTCTTTAGTAGACAAATTTCATACCTTGGAATCATGTGCAGAATAAGGACCAGAAGTTAATGATTCTATGAGGTCTTTAGAATAGCACACAGGACTGGAAATTCAGCCTTTACAAAATGCAGTGGTAAAAAGATTTAAAACAGTTGAAGAATTTATTGGAAATGATGCTGGGAGCAAGGTACAAGGACAGGATTTAACCTTGCCAATAAGGGTCAAAGTCAGGGATGACTTATTCAGAGTTTTAACTGTTTATCCAGTAATCCCCTCTGAGAAGCCATCTGATACAAAATACCTTAAGGTAGTCAAATAATATAAATGACAACCTATAGGCATGAACTATCTAAAAAATTAAGCAAGCAATACTATCTATATGGCTTTCATTCATCATTTGTTAGGGAAATGATGAAAATGTGAACTTCAAGCAATAAGGGCCCAACACACGTTTGGCTAAAATTAAGCTCAATAGTCCTAGAAGATGGACCCCAGCTGCTATAAAAATATTATTGGTGATAAGAGACAAATTTTAAAAGAACAGGAAAAAGAAAATGCATTTGATCAAATTCTTGGCAAATGTTACTCCAGTCCTTAGGAACAGGCTCTCTATGATGAATACATCTTATCCCTGTGCAGCACAGCAGCTTTAAATGCTTGGGACATGATTCAGGAATCAGGAAAGAGAATTAATTTATATACCAGGGTTAAACAGGACCAGAGATAACCCCTTAGTGATTTTTTTTTTTACAAAGATTAACTAAGGTTGTACAAGTAGGAGTAACAGACCCAAATGCTAGACATGAATTTATTAAATCTCTGACTTTTGAAAATGCAAAGTTAAAATGTGAAAAGTACGTTGAGCCTTTAAAGATGAATCAGCACAAATACATAAGTAGATCTTGCATACAATGAGGGTTGAGACACTTGACTATAGTAGTTAGGCTTGGGTAGGAGAAGCAATTTCCAATGGTATAAAGAGATACCAAAATGCCAAATGTTTTAATTGTGGGTTAACAGGACATCTGAGAAGGGATTGTCAGCAAGTAATTTCTAAAATTAATGTCTTCTCTCAGAATGGCAAAAACAGAATGTCTCAATCTTCTAAAATATGTAGGAAGTATATCAAAGCATGACATTGGACAAATACATGTAGATCAACAAAGAACAGACATGCCAACCTGATACCATGGGGAAACTCCTTGAGTGACCTCTCACAGGCCCACATGTCAAAAGTTATC
The DNA here is from genome assembly GCF_903992535.2 of Arvicola amphibius. Taxonomy (NCBI): domain Eukaryota; kingdom Metazoa; phylum Chordata; class Mammalia; order Rodentia; family Cricetidae; genus Arvicola; species Arvicola amphibius. The sequence goes on from NC_052048.2 coordinate 17,063,073, forward strand.
CAGTCATTTCCAGTCACTGTGGAAAATATATTTCACCAGAAAAATTAAAAAAAAAAACTAGTGCCTACTGTAAAGAACTATACTTTTCTCTATGATAGAATAGACATGAATTTAAATAAAAATCTCCTTTGAAAAATAGTAAACATATTTTGACAGACTTCTATAAATGATCAAAGACCAATGCTAAAAGTGTATAGAAATAGCATTGCCATTGAGGGATTACTAGACATGGGTGCAGATGTCACTATCATTACTCCAGAATCTCAACATCAAAATTGGCCTTTTCAAGAGGCAGCTGTTCAATTCCTAGGAATTAGAACCCCATTTCAAGTAAAACAAAGCATGAGATGGGTTAAACATATAGGACCTAAAGGTCCGAAAAGAATGTTGAGGCCAAATGTGGCTAATATTGCAAATAATTTATGGGAACATGATATTTTGCAGCAATGGAGTACCCAGATTTACATTCCTGCAATCCCGGAAACTCATGTTTAAGGAAAGGATATTATATGGTATTATAAACAAAGGTCACCCACCATTCAGGCTGTAAAGAACACAAAGCAACTAACAAATCTCCAGAGGTAGTAACAGCCCTATCTTTAAAATGGTTAACTAAGAAACCACTGTGAGTTAAAAAATGGCCTTTAACAGAAGACAAACTATAGGATCTAAAACAGCTGGTACAGGAGCAATTAGATGCTTACCATATTAAAGAATCAACCAGCCCTTAGAATTTGCCAATATTTGTTGTTAAAAATGTCTGAAAAATGGAAAATAGTGGCAAATCTAAGAGCTGAAACAAGGTAATTCAACCTATGGGCCCTCTACATTCTTGAATTTCTTTCCCCTCTCTATTACCATAAGGATGTCTTCTCATAGTCATTGATTTAAAAGGTTGTTTTTTCTGGATAAAAATATGGTAAACAAACAGGAACTACAAAAACAAGTATAACCAACAGAATACAAGAGATAGAAGAAAGAATCACAGGCACTGAAGATACTGTAGAAGAAATAGACTCATTGGTCAAAGAAAAAATTAAATCCAAAAAATTCTTGACACAAAACATCCAGGAAATCTGAGACACCATGAAAAGACCAAACGTAAGAATAATAGGGGTAGAAGAGGGAGAAAACTCCAGATCAAAGGCACAGAAAATATATTCAACAAATCATAAAAGAAAACTTTCCTAACCAAAATAAAGGATATCCCTATGAAGGTACAAGAAGCTTACAGAACACCAAATAGACTGGATAAAAAAAATTCTCACCATATAATAATCAAAACACAAAACATACAGAATAAAGAAAGAATTTTAAGAGCTGTAAAGAGAAAAAGTCAAGTAACATATAAAGGGAAACCTATCATAATTACACCTGACTTCTCAGTGGAAACCATGAAAGCCAGAAGGCTTAGGATAGATGTGCTGCAGACACTAAGAGACCACAGATGTAAGCAAAACTTTAATTTACAATCAATAGAGAAAAGAAGATATTCCATAACAAAAACAGTTAAACAATACATATCCACAAACCAGCCTTACATATAGTACTAGAAGGAAAACCCCCACTTAAGGAAGCTAACTGCACCCACAAAAACACAGGCATCTGATAACCCTTACCAGCATAACCCAAAGAAGGGAAACACACATAAGATACTAACAAAAAATATCTGGAATTAACAACCACTGGTCATTAATATTGCTTAATATCAATAGACTCGATTCACATATAAAAAAACACAGGTTAAAAGAATGGATACAAAAACAGGATCCAGCCTTCTGTGGTATGTAGGAAACATACCTCAACATCAAAGACAGATAACTACCTCAGAGTAAAGGGTTTGGAAAAGGTTTTCCAATCAATTGGGCATAAGAAACAAGCAGGTATAGCTATCCTAATATCTAACAAAATTGATTTCAAACTAAAATCAATCAGAAGAGATGGAGAATGACACGTTATACTCATAACAGGAACAATTCATCAAGATACAGTCTTAATCCTGAACATCTATGCCTCTAATACAAGAACAACCACATTTGTCAAAGAAACATCACTAAAACTTAAAACACACATTCAATACCACACACTAATAGTAGGAGACTTCCACACTCCACTCTTGCCAATGATAGGTCAACCAGACAGAAACTTAACAGAGAAATAAGAGAACTAACAGATGTAATGAATCAAATGGACTTAACAGACATCTACAGAACATTCAACCCAAACACAAAAGAATATACCTTCTCAGCATGTCTTGAAATCTTCTCTAAAATTGATCACGTACTTGGTAATAAAGCAAACATCCACAGATACAAAAAAATGGAGTAACCCCTGTGTCTTATTGGATCATTAGGGATTAAATTTAGAATTTAACAACAATACTACTCACAGAAAGCCTACAAACTCATAGAAATTGAACAGTCAACTACTGAACCACCCCTGGGTCAAGGAAGAAATAAAGAAAGAAATCAAAGTCTTTCTTTAATTCAACAACAATGAAGGCACAACATATCCAAACCTATGGGACACTATGAAAGTAGTGCTAAGAGGAAAGTTCAAAGCACTAAGTGCCTCCATAAAGAAAACAGAGAAAGCTCACATTGGTGATTTAGCAGCACACCTGAAATCTCTATCACAAAAAAAAGCAGACTCACGCAGAAGTAGAAGACAGGAAATCATGAAATTGATGGCTGAAATCAACACAACAGAAACAAAGAAAACAATAAAAGAATTATTGAAACAAAGAGCTAGTTCTTTGAGAAAATCAACAAGATTGGCAAACCCCTATCCAAACTAATCAAAAGGCATAGAGAGAACACTCAAATTAACAAAATCAGAAATAAAAAAGGTCCTAACAACAGACACTGAGAATCATTAGGTCAAATTACACAAACCTCTACTTAACAAAATTGGAAACTGTAAAAGAAATGGACAATTTTTAGATAGATACCATATACCAAAATTAAATCAAGACCAGGTGAGCAATTTAAATAGACCTATAAGTTGTCAGAATATAGAAGCTGTCATCAAAAACCTCCCAACCAAAAAAAAAAAAAAAAAAGCCCAGGACTCGGTGGTTTTAGTGCATAATTCTACAAGAACTTCCAAGAAGAGCTAATACCTATACTTCTCAAAGTGTTCCACATAATAGAAACAGAGGGGACATTGACAAACAGTTTTTATGAGGCTGAAGTTATCCTTGATACCAAAACAACACAAAGACTCAACCAAGAAAGAGAATTACAGAACAATCTCATGATGGAGGAGTGTCTGTGTGTTACTTTCATTTTTAATAAAGATACTGCCTTGGCCCTTTAAGAGAACAGAAAATTAGGTAGGCAGAGTAGACAGAACAGAATTCTGGGAAAGAGGGGGAGATGCTTCAGGCAGTCGCCATATGCAGTCACCATGATTCTCCTCTCTGAGATGGATGCAGGTTAAGATCTCTCCTGGTAAGCCACACCTCGTGGTGCTACACGGATTACTAAATATGGGTTAAAGGAAGATGTGAGAATCAACCAATAAGAAGCTACAGATAAGGGGCCAGGCAGTATTTAAATGAATACAGTTTCTGTGTAATTATTTCGGGTATAAAGCTAGTCGGGTGGCGTAACACAGCCTGCCGCTTCCTTCTACAATCTCACTCATGAAAATGAATGCAAAAATACTCAATAAAATACTGGCAAACCAAATCTAAGAACTCATCAAAAATATCATCCACAATTATCAAGTTGACTTCATCCCAGAAATGCAGAGCTGGTTCAACATATGAAAGTCTATCAATGTAATCCATCATATAAATAAAATGAAAGAAAAAATATATTATCATTTCATTAGTTGCTATAAAAGCATTTGACTAAATTCAACAGCCATTCATGATAAAGGACTTGGGAGGTCAGAGATACAAAGAACATATCTAAATATAATTAAAGCTATATACAACAAGCCAATATCTAACATCAAATTAAATGGAGAGAAACTCAAAGCAATTCCACTAAAATCAGTAAGAAGACAAGGCTGTCCACTCTCTCCATATCTTTTCAAAAATAGTTCTTGAAGTTTTAGCAATAGCAATAAGACAACAAAAGGAGATTAATGGGATTCAAATTGGAAAGGAATAAGTCAAACTTTAGTTATTTACAGATGATATGATAGTGTACATAAATGACCCCAAAAACTCTACCACAGAACTCCCACAGCTGATAAATAATGTTAGTGTTGTGGCAGGATACAAGATCAACTAAAAAAAATCAGTAGCCCTACTATACACAAAGGATAAAGAAGCTGAGTGGGAAATCAGAGAAATACCACGTTTCACAATAGCCACAAATAACATAAAATATCTTGGGGTAACACTAACCAAAGAAGTGAAAGTCATATTTGACAAGAACTTTAAGTATTTGAAGAAAGAAATTGAAGAAGATACCAGAAAATGAAAAGAGCTCCCATGCTTTTGGATAGGAAGGATCAACAAAGTAAAAATGGTAGTCCTACCAAAAGCAATCTATAGATTCAATGCAATCCCCATCAAAATCCCAACAAAATTCTTCACAAACCTTGAAAGAAAAATATTCAACTTCATATGAAAAAACAAAAACCCAGGATAGCCAAAACAATCCTATATAATAAAGGAAATTCTGGAGACATCACCATCCTTGACCTCAAACTTTATTTCAGAGCTACAGTATTGAAAACAGCTTGGTATTGGCATAAAAACAGAGACATTGACCTATGGAATTGAGTCAAAGACCCAGATATTAATCCACAAATGTATGAACACCTGATTTTTAAGAAGAAGCTAAAATTATACAATGGAAGAAAGAAAGCATCTTTAACAAATAGTGCTGGAATAACTGGATATCAACCTGTAGAAGAATGAAAATAGATCCATATCTATCACCATGCACAAAACTCAAGTCCAAATGGATTAAAGGCCTCAATATAAATCTGACCATACTGAAACTGATAGAAAAGAAAGTGGGAAGTAGCCTGCAATACATAGGCACAGAAGACCACTTCCTACATATAACCCCAGTAGCAAAGACAATAAGAGCAACAATGAATAAATGGGACCTCCTGAAAATGAGAAGCTTCTGTAAAGCAAAGGACACTGTCATTAAGACAAAAAGACAACCTACTGATTGGGAGAAGATCTTCACCAACCCAACATCAGACAAAGGTCTAATCTCCAAAATATATAAAGAACTCAAGAAACTAGACATTAAAATTCTAAATAACCCAATTAAAAAATTGGGTACTAAACTGAACAGAGAATTCTCAACAGAAGAATTTCAAATGGCCAAAAGATACTTAAGGACATGTTCAACTTCCTTAGCTATCAGGGAAATACAAATCAAAACAACTTTGAGATACCATCTTACACCTGTCAGAATGGCTAAAATCAAAAACACCAATAATAACCTATGCTGGAGAGGATGTGGAGTAAGGGGATCATTCATCCATTGCTGGTAAGAATGCAAACTTGTGCAACTACTTTGGAAATCAGTGTGGCGGTTTCTCAGGAAATTGGGAGTCAACCTACCTCAAGATCCAGAAATACCATTTTTGGGAATATACCCAAGAGATGCCCAATCATACTACAAAAACATTTGTTCAACTATGTTCATAGCAGCATTATTTGTAATAGCCAGAACCTGGAAACAACCTAGATGCCCCTCAACTGAAGAATGGATAAAGAAAGTGTGGCACATCTACACATTAGAATACTACTCAGCGGAAAAAAACAATCATATCTTAAATTTTACATGCAAATGGATGGAAATAGAAAACACTATCCTGAATGAGATAAAACAGACCCCAAAATATGAATGTGGTATGTACTCACTCATTAGTCGATTCTAGCCATAAACAAAGGACCTTGAGCTTATAATTCACGATCCTAGAAAAGCTAAGTAATAAGGTGATCCCAAAGAAAAACATATATAGATCCTCCTGGAAATTGGAAGCAGACAAGATCGACAGGTACATGTTGGGAGCATAGGGGTGAGGCTGGGGTGGGGGAAAGGAGAGAGGAGGAAAGAGAAGGGACAAGGTGTATATTGGGGAGAGCTTCGGAGAGTGGGATTGTTGAGATGGAGGAAGGGTGGATATGCGAACAGGGAAGAAGATATCTTAATTAAGGGAGTCAATTAATTTGGGGTTGGCAAGAGGCTTGGCTCTAGAGGGGTTCTCAGGTGTCCACGGTGATGTCCACAGCTAGGACCCTGGATAGTGGAGGAGACTGTTCCTGACTTGGCCTTGTCCTGTAGTCAGACTTATGACTATCTTGAATATCACCATAGAACCTTTGTCAGGTGAAAAATGGAGATAGAGACAGAGACCCACATCGGAGCACTGGACTGAGCTCTCTAGGTCCAGTTGAAGAGCAGGAGGGAGAATATGAGCAAGAAAGTCAGGACTGCCAGGGGTTGGTCCACCCACTGAGACAGTGTGCCTCATCTAATGGGAGCCTGCCAAAGCAAGCTTGACTGGGACTGAACTAGCATGTGATCCAACTGGACTCTCTGAGTGTGGCTGACAATTCAGGCCAACTGAGAAGCCAATGATAATGGTTAAGGGGCGTAGTCGACCGGTAGTTAGAATTAACCAGACCAGCTCAAAACAATGAATATAGTTTAATAATAGGAAAACAGAGAGACTCATACAACCAGAGTACCGCAAGACTCACACAACTGGAGTACTGAGCACCACGAGGGGCGGGCAATCATTCCCTGTCCTTCTTCCCTCACCCCAGGTGGCCACGCCCTAGCCAAATGTGATTGGCTGAGCTTCCCCATTATCTCCCCCTTTTGTCTAAACAAGATTGAACCAAACCCAATACAACTATATACTAAAGGAACAAATACTAAATATAAAATTACAGGTAACAAACAATATTAAACAAGAAACATATAACAAAAGTTTTACTAAGCATTCTATATCAAGGAGTCTAAATAATGTATTGAAATTGAGTTTAGCTAAATCATGAGGAGGGTAACTACAATTATCCAATGTTCAACTCCATTAAAGATCTGAGAAGGGAAGTAATATTACTTGAACAACCAGGACGTACAAACAAGAAACTTTTAAAATATGCAATAAATGACCGAGACAACTGACTACCTGGGCAATCACCCAAAGTCTCATTTGCAGTGTTGAGTCAACCACCTTTGGCTAAGGCCTAACCTAACTGACATACCATTTTCAAAGGCAAGAAACTTTTTAGAACTATCTTACCCTGTCTTGGAAGGAGAAGACAATCCTGTAGTTATCTATTTACGGATACTCTGTATCTCTGTCAGTGGTGGAGGTATAAGCGTTTTTTTTTTTTTTTTTGTCCAAAGGCCAGTTCTGCCAAGAAGAAGACAAACTCCAAGTGGAGTGTCTTTGGTGCTCATCATTCTCTCTGGAGTAGAACAGTGTTGCCAGGAGTGATTGTGTCTCACTAGCACAGAACTCTAGGTTAGATTAAAGGCCATTTTTTACAGCTCTTCAAAGAGGTTGAAGATTATACTATCTATACTAAATATTTGTATCAGTATACAAGAATCGATACAATATAATTTTCTAAAATCAATAACTCACAAATAACACTCTATTATCCCATCACCAATTATCCCTCTTTTTGTTTTTAAGAACACCTTTGAGCCTTTGAAATACCTCCCGCATCCCCTCAACCCTATACCAATTATAACCAACCCCTAAATGATGTCCCTAAACCTGAGGGCAAACTCTGCTGGGAGAGGGGACATCAACTGGCCAGAGCCTTAAAGAGCTACAAAAGATCCCGCAGTCAGGCACCAAATGAAGGGGCGTGGTTGACCAGTAGTTAAAATTAACCAGACCAGCTCAAAACAATAAATATAGTTTAATAATAGAAAAACAGAGAGACTCACACCTGCCAAGCGAGAGAGTAAACAAGGGGCCGACAAGCACTCCCCTTCCTTCTTTCCTCACCCCAGGAGGCCAAATGTGTTTAGCTGAGCTTTCCCATCATAATGGCACTGGGATTTGTCTCTACTGCATGTACTGGCATTTTGGGATCCTAGTCTATTTGGATGCACACCTTCCTAAGACTGGATGTACTGGGAAGGGCCTTGGACTTCCCACAGGTTAGGGTACCCTGCCAACTCTTAGGACTGCAGTGGGAGGGGGAAGGGTGAGTGGGGGAACAGGAGGAAAATGAGAGGAGGGGAAGAAGTGGAAATTTTGAATGGTATTATTTATAAAGCAATAAAAAATAAACCCTAGCAAAGAGCTTATTTTTTTTTTAGGAAAGATTAATAGCAATTATCCTAAAGCAATAAAATTAACCTTATAAGAGAACTACATGGATTTTCCCCTGAATTGTATGTGATGCACCAAAAACTGAAGTCTGTATCTGTATAAAATTATATTGATGCAAATAAATAAAAAAATGGCAGGTTACAAATAAAAATATTTAAGTAAGGTGGATAAAAGCCCTTATGTCTAAAAGGCATAGGTATATGCTATTTTCATGGTACTCGGGGATTTTAAAAAGGCTCTTAATACAGTTATTGATTTACAATATGCAGAAAGAGGTTTTTTTTGCATATGAAAACCTCTGAATTTATATCAGATTATAAATAATTGACTTTGTTATTCATTCAGTTTCAAGTTAATCAGATATATGTCCCATATATATAACACACATCCAATCCCATATTTGTCTACCAGGTTTCCTAGCACAAGGTAGTGCTGAAATTGATCTATTATTGGTTGAAAGTGTGCCAAAGGCCTCAGAATTTCATAAAAAACATCATGTTATGAAGGGGCGTGGTCGATCGGCAATTATGATTAACCAGACTAGCTTTAATATATAATATTCAGCTTTAATAAAGGAAAGAAAAGGGAACTTACAAAAGCAAAGGTTCCAGCAAGGAGCACAGGGAAAGAGGGTCAAAACAAATAAACACGGATCTTTTAAAGGTATTTGGAGCCCTGGAGGGGACACGCCCCTCAGACAAAGGGATTGGTCAGCTCCCCCATCAATGTTACTAGAAAGCTTTGAAGAAAGAGTTTTCTATTACATGGTAACACATTAAGGAGATTATAAAGAGATGTCCTACCTGCTCTCTCTATAACCAAATACCATTAATTGCAGGGAATAACCCAAAGGGTACATAAAGGAATAAAATCTGACTGATGAATGTGTTCCACTTTACAAAATCTAAAAAATTAAATAACTATACTAACCATTGACACTTATTCAGGTTTTCAACGGGCAACTGCCTTGGGCTCAAAAAAAGGGCTAATTCAGTAATCATACATTTTTTAGAAATTATGGCCATCATGGGTATACCTGCAAAAATAAAAGTTTTTTGCTTATTATAATATAATGCATATTGCAGGTATACCAAATAATCCTACAGGAAAGGCAGTTATAAAAAGATCAAATTGAACTATAAATGATATGCTAAACAAACACAGAGGGATAAAAATTACCACCCAAAATAGATTACTTATTGCTATATTAAACTTAAATTTTCTTAATGCTAATGAGAAAGGAACAACGACAACTGAGAGACTCTGGATAATAAAAAAAGTTTTAAATCATATCAGTCAGTGTATTTCAAGGATTTGTTGACATCCAAAACTAGATGTGCTATGTTGGTAGGAGTTTCCATCTTGTTTCTACAGGAAATTTGCTCCTATTTCTGTTTATAATATTTAATATTTAATATAATATATAATATATACCTATGCAAGTTATTTTGTCAGATTGTATGCATGCTGTTTCTACCCCTGTTTAAGACATTGTATATATTGATACAAATTTAGGATATATTTATATTATTGAGTTATACATTTCTACCTCTGATTAAGATACTTATACATTGCATATTGTGTACATCTTGAGGTCATTGTCCTCATTTGTTGCACATTTGTTTAAAGATGGTTTAATATTCCAATATATAGTCTCAGTTTTTAAGTTATATAAGTGTTAATTATAATAGGTCAATAGTAATCAACGTTTGTCAAACTTATAGTTAGACTAACCAGGTTCTTTAGATACATAAAGATTGTATTCTACATAGATATGTAATCTTCAACCACTTCAAAGAACTTCAGAATGTCATATAAAAATAACTTAGGGTTCTTTTGATGTGACGCATGATTGCTCCTGTCAGCAACGATCTATTACTAGGGATGCTGAACACTTTCTGAGATATATCTTAGTCATTTTATGTTTTCCTTTGAGAATTTTCTGTTCAGATCCATAGCTCATTTTTAAAATTAGGTCACTTGTTTTGACTCTGTCCTTTTTGAGTTCTCTATATATTCTAGATATTAATCTTCTATCAGACATACAATTGACAACGATTCTGTGCTACTCTGTGGGCTTTCTGCTCCCTTGATTGGCTGTCTTGTTTTCTATTATTTAGAAATTTATAATTTACCATTTACTAACAATAATACAAAATTAATATAGTGAATTGACATGATATTTTACAAAATATAAAACTGACAGCTTGGAAGACTATAACGTGCAAATGTGAGGTGAGCTACAATTCTTAATAAATAAAAGTTCAACTATTTGATATTCCTCAATAATACTACAATACAACTTTAAAAAGATTTAGAGGTGATATTCTCATTCCCAGGAAAGATTCTTTTCCGGAAGGAGTACCTGCTAGTTCAGAGCAAGTATACAGCAATGTCCATTCATCCTCTGTTCCACCAGTCTTTGGTAAAACCCAAATATATTTATTTAATAGTTTTAAGGAAATGACACAAGGCATTTTTTTATAGTAATTTCTTCTCAGGAGACTGTGAGTATTACAATTTATTCATTGTCTACTAGAAGTAAGGAGAGATCTAGAAGGAAGCCTTCCCTCTGAGTTACTTACAATGGTTTCCCTCATTCCTTAGGACAGGAGGAACAAATGTGATTGTGTTTGGTCAACTTCCACATTTATGAGTTTCCATCATGTATTCAATAGTAGATAAATACAAATTCACTCGAATATCATGAGTCAAAACTCTCAAGAGCATTGACATGTAGATATTCCTCAATGGAACAGAAGTTCTTGAGTCTCCATATGTTAGTATAATTTAATTTCTGGAAGTTTTAGAGAATGTGACCATTTACCTTCTCAGGGAAATGTTTCCTGGTACATAAGTATATACAGATCTTTAGAACATCACAAGATAAATTCATCAACATCCATTCAATCACCACATTTAGAATATTCCTGTGGTTCATTTTCATCAAAGAGGTTTAGAATTCCTTAGGCTCTGAACTCTTTATTTTTTAAATTTTCTTAAAAATTTGTTCTTTAGCATAACATCTTTTGATCACATTCATCTCCTCCAACTCTTTACAAGATCCATCCCTCTTTCCTAATTCCCAACTTTATTTTCTTTCTTTCTTTCTTTCTTTCTTTCTTTCTTTCTTTCTTTCTTTCTTTCTTTCATCTATGTATGTATGTATGTATGTATCTATCAATCTATCTATCTATCTATCTACTATCTATCTATCTATCTATCTATCTATCTATCTATCTATCTATCTATCTATCTATCTAATCTATCTATCATAAGGAAGGAGCCATGTCAGGAAGATACAAGCAGTATCTTGTAGTTGGAGGCTGTTTATTTGTTCCCTGTAGTAGGAACAGTCGGCTGCATTCTTGCCCGGCTTCCACATGCCTGGATAGCTTATGCCCCAAAATAACAACACACAAACTGTATTCATTGAAACACTGCCTGCCCCATTAGTTTCAGCCTCTTATTGGCTAATTCTCACATCTTGCTTTAACCCATATTTAGTAATCTGTGTAGCACCAGGAAGTGGTGCCTTACCAGGAAAGATCTTAACCTGCATCCATCTTGGAGAAGAGAATCATGGTGACTGTCTGAGGTGTCTGCCTCACTCTGCTTTCTTTCTCACAAAATTCTGTTCTGTCTACTCCACCTACCTAATTTTCTGTCCTATTAAAGGACCAAGGCAGTTTCTTTATTAACCAATGAAAGTAACACATAGACAGATGACCCTCCTCCATCATTTCCCCTTTTTCTGTTTAAACAAAAAAGAAAGGCTTTAACTTTAACATAGTAAAATTACATATAACAAAACAGTTATCAAGCAAGAATTACAGTTACAATATTTAGATCTATTTTATCTTTTATCATAACTAAGGAAAACTAAAACTGTAACTAACCATTCTTCAACTCCATCAAAGACTCCAGAAGGATATAATATTACCTAAGTAAACAAGAATTAAGCAACTTCCAAAACTCTAGAAATGACAGAGACATCTCACTGCCTGGACAGTCACCCAAAGTTCCTCTGTACTGTTGGGGCATCCATCTTCAGCTTTCAGGCCCATAGTATCCAGAGACCTTTCCATGAAGCAGGAAATTTCAAAGGCAGTTCAGTCCCTTTTTTTTTCCTGTGTCCTGCAGAATGTCTTGTAGACTCTTTCACGAGTCAGGAACCCTGATAGACCATCTCACCTTTAGGCAAGTTCAGTAGTCCTCTTTCTGCAGGTTCTTTGTGTCCAGTTTATGCAACAGTCCAGGCAAGAGCAGTTTCTTGCCCAAATTGCTATCAAACTCCATAAGGAGCCTCTTCGATGCCCATATTCCTCCTGAAGTAGCTTGGTGCTGCCAGGAGCAGACGTCTTATTGTCATGAAAAGCCCTAAGTTATTAAAACATTAAATTCCATATTCTGTAGTCTTTGAAAGATATGAAGAATGCCTATCAAACTAAAATATATCTCTATATAACTAGAAAATCTAACATGACTACAAGCTTGACTATTATCGATGATTATCTATTAACCTATATTTTTAATTATACATTACATTTTTAAATGAACTACACAATCATAATACCTTAATCAAGATCAGAAATACATATACATATAACAAAATTGACCTTAAATTTATATCAATGAAGCAAAATTTATATCAATGTAAATTATTCATATCTATATCATATCCCCCTTTAAATGTAAAAGAACATTTATAAACAATATTTGGGAACATGGGCACAGTTTTTTCTCTCCAAACTTCTTCCTGCTATATGGGGGCACTGTTAATCAGGTCTTTCATGGTATATCCTGTGTGCTAGATTCATCTCAGTTGACAGTTGAATGAAATAATTTTTTGAGGGTATTCACAGCAACCTTTCAGAAGAGCGTGGCCTATCATACCATATTGGGATAGAAGCAATCCACAGAGTCTCATCCTCTGTGAAAACAAAAGAAGAACTTCCAAAGCATCATAACTCTAGATCCAAATTTTGAAGTCAAGGTATTTTCAAAATATCTATGTTGGATTAGTTCAGCAGCATTTATAAACAAATATCTTTTAGCAGTTGTTACTCCTTCCTCAGCATTTAAACAATACAAAGAGAGCATAATAGCATACAGTATCAAGATTCTCTGTGTATTTTTCATCTTTGTGTAGCTTTATTTTAATCTCTATTTCTTTTATTTTTACTTTTTGAGACAGGTTCTTTTTATATCTCTGTCCAGGAATAACTCTGTAGACCAGGCTGTCCTTGAGCTCACAGATATCCACTTGCCTCAGCCTTGAACTCACAGAGATCTGTCTGTCTCTGCCTCCTAGGCATTGGGATTAAAGGTGTGTGCTACCATACCATGAAGTCACAGAGATCAATCTACTTCTGCCCCTTGAAGTCACAGAGGTCAATCTACCTCTGTCTCCCCAAGTGTTGAGATTAAAGGTGTGTACTACCACACCCAACTACTCTCTTTATTTTCTTTTTTTACTTTAATAACTTTAACTTTTAGCCTGCATATATTTTTAACACACTGTAAATCATTTTGATTTTCTTCATCTTTCTTTTTTTTATTGTCTCTCTCTCTCTCTTTTTCTGACTACATGAGTCTTCATGGAGAAGACTAAAACTGTGGCTTTGATAGCTGGATCCGGCCCATTCCTTAGCTTTCCAGCCTCATGGCTGAGGTACTGGTTGTAGCTATTTTTATTGCCACAACTCTATGGCGTTTCAAGGTCCCTGCCAGCAAGCAAGCTGCAACATTCCGCTCACAGACCACACTCAGTCAGACTGCCTGCCTGAAAGAGTCAGAGTTTGCCCTGGCAGGATGGCACAGAAAACTGGCATTTTAAAACAGTGCAGCTTTTTTCCTGCTATGGCTGAAAACCGAAAAGCATGCGTTCAGCTTTTCATCAACACTGTTTAAGTGTTTCGTGGCAGGACCTCTTAAAAGAGCTGCTAGGTTTTGCAGCTAAAGCTGAGTCAGGAAGCCTCTCTTAGATGAGAGCCCTTGCTTCCTCTAGCAATTAAAGCAGACCTGAGAAATTGCTGCTACCAAGAAAACATGCTTTACTCTATTCTTTCCCAAGCTTTCTCAGGCTTTCTGTGGATGTAGTTATCCATGTCTGGGTACCATTTTGTTTAAACAGAAAAAGGGGAAATGATGGAGGAGGGTCATCTGTCTATGTGTTACTTTCATTGGTTAATAAAGAAACTGCCTTGGCCATTTTTTTCAAACTCTATTTTTTGCACCTGAAGTGGAGAGTTAGAAAAGTGGTTTTGATGACATTTCTGGCATCTCTGCTTCTCTTGTCTTTGAATATTTTAGTCATAAATAGACATGTTCATGTCTGGATTAATGGACATGGAGAAAATATGTCCTACAGTGTTATTTCAAGCATCTCTGGTCAATTCTTTGGGCTTATTTTATTCCACAACACTATGATCACCCTCATCCCCTTCACCATGACCCTGATTACTTTCCTCCTGCTATTTTTTCCCCGGACATGTTTTAAGAAAATGTAGCTCACTGCAAAAGGCTCCAGAGATGTTATCAGCACAGCCCACATGAAGACCTGGAAAATGGTGGTCAACTTGTTACTGAATACCACTTTTTTTTTCTGTTGCTTTTCTACTATTTTGTAACAGTAACATTGAGGCAAATACAATAATTTTGTTTTTACAAGCTCTGGGATTTGCTTTTCTTTCAGCCCATTCATGTGCACTGATTCTAGAGAACCAATGTCGAAACAGGCCTTCCTTTCTATGTGGTGTCGCCTAAAGTATAGGTTTGTACAGTTCAATGAGAAACTGTCTTCTCCTTAATACATATTTTTTCCAAGGGATTACTCAGTTTATAAGTGTTACATTGTAGAGATGATCATAAATGGAGAGATAGAGAGGGAGAGGGGTCATTTTCCAGGCAAAGCATTTATTAGAGTCAGAGGAGCACTGGGCTTGTTAAAATGACAGGCTGCTTACGTGGGATTTTCCTATGTATGCTGTGAATACCATTGGCTAATAAAGAATCTGCTTTAGGCCTATTACAGCACAGAACAGTGCAAGGTGGGAATTCCAAGGAGAGAGAGGAGGAGAGAGTAGGCAGAGTCAAAGAGAACACAGATTTTTAGAAATGGGTCAATTTAAGATTAAAGGACTAGTCAATTTGAAGAATGAGCTAATAGGCCAAGCAGTGTTGTGATTAATGTAGTTTTGAGTGAATATTTGGGACAAGGCAACTGGGAAATTAATGAGTAGCCTTTGCCAATAGGCTGCACAGAGAAGTCAACTGTACCATACTCCCAGAGAAAGCAGGTTTTCTATTTTAAGGTTCTGTTTTCTATCCATCAAAGGGAGTGGAAATGGAGAAAGTGTTTGGCAAGGATAGAATGGTTCTGCTATTAACTGATATCAATTAACTGGGCTTAGAGATTTTGTACTTCCATTGCATGAAACAGGTTTTCAAACAAACATAATGCAATCACAAGAAAAGTTTAAACTTTGATCCTGTGAATTGCAGATTATTTTAAAAAAATTATTATTTTAAAAGTGAATGGACCCAAACCAGTAACTTGACAAAAGCTTTAAACATGAGGAAGGGCAGAGATGAGAGCAAGGAAAGAGATACTGATTGAGGGAACCATTATGGGGTTAACAATAAACCTGGCTCTAGAAAAATTCCCAGGAATCCACAAGGATGAACCCAGCTAAGACCCTAAGCAATAGAAGAGAGGGTGCCTGAACTGGCGTTGCTCTGTAGTCAGACTGATGATTATCTTAAATATCACCATAGAACCTTTGTCCAACAACAGATGGAAACAGAGGCAAAGACCCACATCAGAGCCCTGGACTGATGTCCAGAGCTCCCAAAGTCCAGTTGAAGAGTGGAATGAGTGAGAGTATGAGCAAGGAGGTCAAGACCAGGAGGGGTTCATACACTGAGAAAATTAGCCTGAGCTAATGGGAGCTCACTAATTCCAACTGGACTGGGAGTTAATGAGCATAGAATTAAACCCTGAATGGAGTTTACAGTTGGGGCAGACTGAGGGGCCACTAACATGGCAATGGGATTTGTCTCTACTGCATATACTGGCTTTTCGGGATCCTATTCTCTTTGGATGCATACCTAGATCAGCCTAGATGTAGTAGGTAGGGCCTAGGACTTTTCACAGGGCAGAGTGCCTTGCCCTCTCAGGATTGAAGGGGAGTGGGATGGGAGAGTTTGTAAGGGAGTGGAATGAGGGGAGGAATTGGGAATTTGGATTAGTATTTTTAAATTAATAATAAAAATGATTTTAGTAAAATCTCATATACTTTTCAAATGTGGATAATGTCACTATCATTACATTTCTTATTGTTTATTTTATATGCAAAATGCCATTTAACATTATCTAGTTAGTAAGAAAATTCCTTTCCTTATTTTTTATTCATCAAGAAAATAGAAAACAAGATATATGAGATATCCAAGAGATTCATGATCAAAATATTCATGAACTGTGCCACTCAAAAAGTGACTGAATTATCAACATATGACTTATACCTTTGCAGAGTGCCCTGCACTGAGAATGGTAGACTATGCTTGTTCTGTAGCTCTGTTTTTGCTGCTTTGTCTCTTGAATATGGGTTACTACTTTCTTGAAGGAGTGCCTTGCATCCATTCAGTAGGAGTTTGGGCTCTTTTCCTACAACTGTGTCAGAGACTTTCACAGCAATCTTACCACTATCAATACAGTAGCAGTTTTGAATCTGAACAAAGCAATTTGGCCTACAGAGTCCAGCAGCTACAGCTATTCCAGTAGAATTTCAAATGTTTGTTTAAGGTGGAGAAGAGGGGCTCAGGGAAGCTCCTGGGCTGGCTTTGCTGCCTCCCATGGATACAAGCTTTGTCACTTTTCCTAAAGGCCTTGAAGCTCTTGTACTAGCATTTGCTCCACACCGCCCCACCCTCAATGTGTTTTGCATTTCTCTTTGTCTTCTGTCTTTTTGTTATGGGGAAAGAGCCATCCCATGAGGACCTTTCTGTGTTCAGGTATGTCAATGTTTCTTTCTAGAAATTTTGTCACTTTCTTTGTTCACTATTGCTCCAATTTTCAGTTGTAATCCATTTTTCACATACAATTACCTTTGCTTTTCCTTCAATCTAAACATTTTTTTAGTGCTATGTTTATACAGGGACTTATCAACTAGCCCAGATTCCTTCAGTGCTATGTCACATATAGCAGTGTGTACCACTAGGCCAAGTTTAGTATGTTTTTGTCATATGTTTTTCTGCTTTCGTATTTTAATACTTCTCTTTTTGTGTTATTGCTTCTTTGACTATCCATTAGGTCTTTTTTATTTTTATGTTTTATTGTTGTATAAATATACCATTCAAAGAATTGGAAATTATCCATTAGTTCTTGAAGAATATTCCTACCCTTTGCTCTCTTCCCTGGCTTGACTGGGCTATGTATTTTTCTTTATATGACTAGATGCCTACAGTGACATTACAGGAGCAAATGTCAGTCCAAACTGGAGGGAAACAAAAATAGTGCCTAGTGCTCACACTAGTGAAGGAATCAGATGCATTAACGAAGGTAGGAGACATGGATAATGAAAAGGATTATTGTGCAAATGAATTCATGTAAATTTATTTCTTCTTTGTAACAGAATAGGTATTATTCCATATTTATTTACATGTATTAATAAGATAGTCTCAAGTCTTTAGAATATTTACATTACTACTGCACAATCAAAAATGAAAGTAATCTCCTAACAACTAGCATATTATTAATTGTAAGTGAAATGCACAATAAATTTTAAGTCGATGATAAGCCTGAATTATTATGTAAGAAATGAAAGGATTATAACCTAAAAAAATACATACTTATGAACTAGCATATATTAGTGCATGGATATGTATGCATGCATATATGACTGTATAAAAAGTAAAATTATTAATCTTCTCAGGCCCAGTATTTGAAGTATAACTAACTATTTAAGATTGTTATGTAATTGTTTGCTTGTAGAAAGAACTTTGGAAAATATGTATAGATGCATAACTGTCCTCATTTTGAAATAGTTAATGGAAAATTCTGTTGCATAGAAGTTAAGATATTTTGCTTTTTATGTGAGCTAAAATTTTATAATTTTGCTTGTCAGAAAATAAATAATTAAAATTTAATATATGAACAGGAAAAACAATGAAGATAAATTTATATGTTTTGAATACAGTACATGAGAATTCTGCTTTCTTCAGCATCAACTATGGAGAATTCCAGTCCATTGTGTGTAAAGTATGAAGCATCTGGATGAAGCACAGCTGGGCTTTCTTGCAAAGTATAAGATTTTTTGTGAGAAACTCTATAAACCACTTCATTAGAAAATTTGATGTTTACTTGACATTGTACATACAAGTTCATTTAATTAGTATGTAATGATTCTCAAGAATCAGCTAGACATACCTAGGAAGACTGTACTTACAAATATTTTGCATTATAGTAGAATTCTGAACATTCTCTTGGAGACAATGAATGGTGTCCTACATTACATGTTATTAACTACATTAAGTGTGGAATTGCTAATAGGAAATATAGGCAATATATTCACAGTTTTGGTAAATGTTATGCACTGGTTAAAGAGGAGAAAGATATCTCTCATAGATCAGATCTTGACTACTCTAGCAATTTCCAGAATTTCTTTGCTCTTTTCAATAACTGCAGGTTTATTTGTATCTGAACAATACCCAGACATAATAATAACTAGAATAATTATGAGACAAATTTGTATTTTCTGGACAGTAACCAATCATTTCAGTATCTGGCTTGCTACATGTCTCAGCATCTTCTATTTTCTCAAGATAGCCAATTTTTCCAACTCTATTTTTCTTCATCTAAAGTGGAGAGTAAAAAAAATGATTTCAGGGACACTGTTGGCATCTCTGTTTTTCTTGTTTTTAAACATTTTAGTTATAAACACACATTTTGATCTCTGGATGGACAGAATCGAAGTCAATACATTCTTCAGAGTTATCATAAGTAATTATTCTCAAGTTCCTGGGCACATTATACACACCAACACTATGTTCACACTCATCCCCTTCACTGTGACCCTGACTGTCTTCCTCCTGCTCATCTTCTCCCTGTGGCGACATCTGAAGAACATGCAGTACAATGCCAAAGGCTCCAGAGATGTCAGCAAGGCAGCCCACATAAAGGCTCTGCAAATGGTGGTCAGCTTCCTGTTACTGTATTCCTTTTATTTTCTCTCACTTCTTTTGCAGTTTTGTAACATTAAGAATAAGCAAAAAAGCTCAGTTTCTCTGCTTTTCTGGGCTATTGGAGTTGCTTTCCCTTCCATCCACTCCTGTGTCTTGATTCTGGGAAACACTAAACTTAGACAGACATTTATTTCCGTGGTGTGGTGGCTGAGGTGCAGGATCAGTGATGTGGAGCCCTCAGTTTCCTAAAATGTGCATCATCTTTTGTATTTTAGAGGAATGTTAGTTCTTAATGAATTATTTTTGTATAAATTTCAACCTTCTATACTTCATTTGTAATATTGTGAATTGTGTAGATTAGGTACTGCCTTAACTATTACAGCCCTGGCAGAAATTACGGAAATACCTATGCTGTTATACAGGAATAAATATGAATATGGAATAAATAAATATATGAATACATATTAGTAAAATATAATTTGTATATAGAATGAATCATTTTGATGTTTTTAAATGTTTTATGTTAATATGTAAAATACATGTGTGTTATGTATTCATGTGCCCTGTATTCAGTGATGCCAAATCTGTCATAAGCATTCTGTGAATCTTTAGAAGGAAACTATTCCAATTACTAGGCTTGTTTTATCCACATTTTTCTTCTTGAATATTGTTTATTTATTTGTTTTCACATTGCAAAACTGTTGAATCTATTTTCACATGTATCTCAGATACAATTTGGTGGGATCACATATGTTATAAAATGTGTACATTTGTAATAGGAGGAGCATGTTATAGTACTTATTCAAACTCATTGACATTTGAATATTTCAGACTTTTTGAATATTGTTGAATAAATTCATTTTTGAAAACAGGTTTAAGGACTGAATTGGAAAACAAGAAAATTGTGCAGCTAATAGTTGTTTGTTATTCTTTTGATTAGGAAACAATGAGGAAAGAAAGTACTATATATAGTGTTAAGAGAAATGCTCTGCTTTGTAAAATATCTGTGGTTGAATAAATTTTTGAGATGAAACTTATGAATTTGTAATACTAACAGTCAAAGATGGAGTTCAGAATAAAAGAAAAACTAGATAAGAATCAAAGTATAGATTTCTTAGTGAAAATAGTGTAAATATCAATGACAGAAAAAATGTAAATTGCATAATAGTAATATTTCAAACACAATACAATCCACAAGACAGTAATAATGGCCATACACAGCACAATTTTCACTACAAAACAAATCTCAGAGAAATTTCACCTTTTCAGCTTGAAGATGGAAGCCTGCCCACTTTCCTTCTACTATGCTGTCAAGGCCCTGGGACACGGCAGAACACAGCACTCTGTAGGAATTTTTTTTAACACCACTGCAAATAACTTATACACAACACTTCTAGCAAGATTCCTGTCTGTTAGTAGCTTTCACTTCATCAGCACACTAGAATTACTGCCATACCTAGACAGTGGAATTCTAGCTCACTGATCATGATCATAGCTGTGTTTTCTTGAGTGGTTTCTTGTTCTCAGTCTTGGATTGGTGTGTGTGTGTGTGTGTGTGTGTGTGTGTGTGTGTGTGTGAGAGAGAGAGAGAGAGAGAGAGAGAGAGAGAGAGAGAGAGAGAGAGAGAGAGAGACTCTATGTATGTTTCTAGGTTGGATATAATTATGCTATAAGACATTAATTACCAGCAGATAATTGTAGAAAAGAGGAATTTTCTAAGGAGAGCCTATAGACAACAAGACATCATAGAAAGAAAAAACTCTATTGCATGAATCCAATTTATCTGCTGAAATAATTCCTGATGTTGAAGGACCATTCATGATATCACCTGAGTACTGAGCTCACCCATCCCTGTATTCACCATTTATTTATTTAAAAAAAGTTTTGTAACTTTAAAACCTTTGTATTCTAATATGAAGTCTTAGTCTTTAATTTATACATATATTAAATATTATAGATTAATGGTCATCCATGTTTATCATACTTATAATTGGACTAATCAGGTCATTTAGATACATAGAGATTGTATTCTGCATAGATAGGTAATCTTCAGCCACTTCAAAGAGCTGTATAACATGACATTTATATAACTGTTGACATAAGACTTGATGCTCCTGGCAGCAACATTTTTTCCCCCAAAGAATGTTGAGAATTGAAGACACCCCTCTTAGAGCTTGTTTTCTTTTTGGCAAAACTGGCCTCTGGGTAAGTAACTTCCCATGCCTCCACCACTGACAAAATTCACAATATCTGTAGTAGACAAGCAAAATACAAGAAAAAAGACTGTTAAACCCTGTCAAGACAGTGTAAGATGGTTTTGAAAAAAAATGTCTCTGAATATGAACTATCAGTTATTCTAGTCCTTAGCCAAAGTTGGTTGCTCCAACAATGCAAATGAGACTTTGGGTGATTGCCCAGGTACACAGTATTCTCTGTCATCTACTGCATATTTTGGAAGCTGCTTGATTGCACTTTCTGCCTACTCTAGTAATATTATCCCCCTTCTCAGTCTTTTGATGGGGTTGAAGATTAGATAGTCGTAGTTACCTTCATTCTATGATCTAGCCAAGCCATTTTTAATACAAGACTTAGACTCCTTAGTATAAAATAATTATTGAAACATTTAGCATATATTTCATGTTTAATGTTGTTTATGCTTGTTTTAATTCTAATTTTTATACTTTATATATGTTTTTATTATATGTAGTTTTGTATTGGATTGGGAACTCTCTTATTTAGACAAAAGGGGAAAGTAATGGAGAACCTTCTTTTGTCAATGGCCTTTAAGAGACTGGACCAGGTAGGGCATGGCTTTGGGTACCAAAAAGCCCAGCAGGACCACCCTTTCACTCTCTACCCTCCACTCCCATTCATCACATGTGGATGAATTCTGTTCCTTTTTTTGTGGTGACATGTGATTTCTTAGTATGCCCTATTTGAAGCTAGTGTGGGGTTATTTGATTTGCGTTTCTCTCATTTGATGAGTTCTGCTTCAATCACTCAGTAAAATGCCTTTTAAATTCTTCCTTTTCCCTGAAAATTTAATTTGTTTTTATTTTCTTTATGGTTGAATGGTATTGTCTTCTATAGATGTAAAGCATTTTCAGTGTCTGTATGCACAACACTTTGACTATTCATCTGTTGGAGGACATTAGGTTGTTTTCATTACTCAGCAATTGTAAATAGGATGTCAAAGAATATTGCTGAGCAAGTGTCTGTTGAGTATGATGTTGAGTACTTTGGACATATGTGGAGGAGTGGTATAACTTGGTCTAAGGGTCAATCTATTTTACCTTTTTGAGAATTCTGCACAATGATTTCTTTAGTAGCAATAGTACTGTGCAGCCTCCTCCCTGCATGCCAGCAGTTGTTGTCAATTGCTCCTTGATGTCAGCTATTCTGACTAAAATCAGAGGAAATATCAAAGTAGATTTAATTTGCATTTCTCTAATTACTATTGGTGCTGAATATATTTTGTTTTGTGTCTTTCTTCTTTTTAAGTTCTTTATATATTCCAGATCCTAAGCCTCCATAGGACATACAGTTAACAAGGATTCTGTCCTACTCTGTGGGCTTGCTGCTCTCTTTATTGACCGTGTCAATATCTATTTAGAAATTTATAATTACCCATTTACTGATAATAATCACTAAAAAATTAATATAGTGAATTGACATGACATTTTACAAAATATCAAACTGACAGCTTTGGAAGACCATAAAATACAAGTGTGTGGTGAGCTACAACTCTTAATAAATAAAGTTCAACTATTGATTTTCCCCAATAATATTATAATAAAACTTAAAATTACAACCACATTAAAAAAGATTTAGAGGTAATAATCTCATTCCAAGTAAAGATTCTCTGCCCCAAGGAGTACCTGCTAGTTCAGAGCAAGTACACAGCAATGTCCCTTTACCCTATATTCCATCTGTCTATGGTGGAGCACAAATACATTTACTTAATAGTAATGAGTAAAGAACACAAGGCATTTGTGTTTATAGTATTTTTTCTCAGGAATGTGTGTGAATTACAATTCATTTATTGTCTACCAGGAATAAGGATATATATATATATATATATATATATATATATATATATATATACAGACCTTTAGAACATCACAAGATAAATTCATGAACATCCATTTATTCACCACTTCAGAATATTCCTGTGGTTCATTTTCACAAAGGAGGGTTAGAATTCCTCAGTGTTTGAACTCTTATTTTAGAAATTTTCTTATAATTGCTGCTTTAAGAATTTAACATATTTTGATCATATTCATTTCATCCAACTCTTTTACAAATCTATCCCTCTTTCCTAACACCCAACTTCATTTCATTTTTTAAAATCCCCGTAAAGATGAATTTGTGCCACCCAAATAGTCTTAGATGTGCAGATTTTCACTGGATCATGTTCAAATTAGCAGGAACTACACTCTTAGAGAAAACTGTCTCTCTCTCTCTTGGTAGTTGTCAATAAGCCAATAACTTCAAAGGTAGAAGTGGGATGTGTCTGTTCTAGAATTGCCATCCAAAAAAACCTACAGAGTTTCCTATAGGGAGCCCAACATGCAGAGATAGGAGAGGGAAGCTCAAGGTGTATCTCATTGAATAAAGTTCTGTCACTTCTCAAAAACACCTTGATGTACCTGCCACCACACCCAATCTGCACAGTCCCGCCTTACAATTCCCTTAAATCTTTTTAAATAAATTATTTTATTTTATTTTTTAATAAGAAAACAAAGTATCTCTTTTCATTTTACATATAAATCTCAGTCTTCCATCTCTCCCCTCCTCCAATTCCCTCTACCTACCACCTATTACACCCCCTATCACTCCTCAGAGAGGATAAGGCACAATGCATTGTGGAAGATCCAAGTACCTTGTTACTATATCTAGGATGAACTAAGTATCCATCTATAGTGAATGTGTTTCCAAAATGCCAGTAAAAGCACTAGGAATAAATCCTGGTGACAATGCCAGTGGCCCCACAGTCTGCCCCAGCCATACAACTGTCACCCACATCAAGAGGGTCTAGTTTGGTTCTATGTTTGTTCCTTCCCTGTCAGTCTGGAGTTGGTGAGCTTTCATTAGCTCAGGTGGACTGTTTCAATGCATGACCGCATCATGGTCTTGACCTCTTTGCTCATGTTCTCACTCCTCCCATTCTTCAACTGGACTTTGGGAACTCAGCCCAGTGCTCCAGGGCAGGTCTCTGTCTCTACTTTTGTCAGTTGCTGGATGAAGGTTCTATGGTTACATTTAAGATATTCATCAGTCTGAGTACAGGGCAGGTGCTGTAGGAATTCTTGTAGTCAGTAGCCTTTAAGTTACCTGCCCACTTGGGAATGGCCTCATATATTATATATGCTGATGTAAAGTGTACATCTAGCCTCTCTCTGTTTTCTGGTTGCTGGAATCAGTTGTTGTTCCTTGTTCGAGCAAGGAATTTAATCTATGAGTCTACCCCTAAATAAATAATCTTTTATTATACTCAATTCTGAGTTAGTGTGGGATTTCTCTTTTAGCGTCCTTCACCATCTGGTGCTCACATGGATTTGGACTCCACATCTACTGGGTGGATGGCCTAAAGGCCTAACTGGTCCACAACTCAGAAAGTCTCCCACCCCTGACTACTTGTCTTGCTTTTATGTGTTTTCTTTTTTTTTCTTTTTTCTTTTTTTTGTAAAACCCCACCACAGTGAAGCTAACTGCATGCAGAGACTTGGAAATTTCCCAAGCTCACACACAACACCACCACTGCAGCGTTCCTTGCAGCATTCTCTGCCACATAGCAACTGGTGCAGCTTCCGTGCAGCTTCTGCTCTGTACTCCTGGCTTCTGAGTTCTGGGCTTCTCGCTCTGCATATGTAATTGATTTAATTGCTTTAAATTTGTCAACAAAGTATATTTCTCAGTATTTAACCAGCACCACGGGTAAACCTAAGTAACTCAGGACTGTTTCTGGCACCAGGTTGTGCGGCTAACAACCATGACACCTGCTGAACTAGAAAGATTATTACATTTAAAACAATTTACCAGATCTCCTAACAGGTAATTAATAATCCAATACACTTGAAAGTTATATAATGGCAGACAACATTACCATTGAAATTACCATTGTAATTTTTTTGCTAATACTATGGATTGTATTCTGCAAGGCTTATATGGTTATTGTGATACATCCTTATATTGGATATTGGGACTCAGTTTTTTTCTTCATATTACATTGTTAAAAATATGGTTTGATAATAGGGCCAAAAATGAGGCACTTTTAGAATAATACAGTTTTTACAGACTGATATTAATCTATTAAAAGGAAAATTTAATACTCTGGAGAAAGACACAGGCAATTTGAAAACCAAAACCCAGTTTATGACAGAGGGTGCTGAGATATTATCTGAAAGAATTTGTACCTTTGAATGTATTAATTGAACTCTATTGAAGTGCTATGATAGATTTAGTGATAGAACGTCTCTCCATGAAAGTAATATGCATGCTATAAAAATTATGTCTAAGGTTGAGGCATTATCTCTATTGGACAGACTTTACAATTGGAATCCTCAGTGAGGGCATTAGAACAGAACACTGGATAGAGGATCCAGAGTTTACAAAAGGCAGTGGCAAATAGATTTGAAAAGACTGAGGAATTTATTGAATTTGACAAAAGGCACAAAGAAAAATTTAGCCTTATCAGTATGTACCAAACTTATACCTGCCTTTCCAGTGATATCACCAGAAAGAGCATCTGGCACAAAATACCGTAAGATAGTTAAAGAATATACATGGGAGCCTATATATATGAGTGATCTAAAAGAAATTAAACAAGCAATTGTATTTTATGGAATACTTTCATCCTTTGTTAGGGAAATGGTGAAAATAACAAAGCAATACCATAAGACTGAACTCAGTCAATCTCAGCAGAACTAGAAATTGGAGCACAGTTGCTTTAGAGGTGCTTTTGAAGAAAAGAGGCTAAACTTTTAGAGCAACAAGGAAAGGTAAAAGTTCTTGAGATTTCCCAAGATCAGATTCTGGGCACAGGACTTTACTCTGATTCTCGGGATCATGCTCTTTCTGATGAATACACCTTGTCCCTGTGTAGCACAGCATTTTTAAATTCTTGGGAGAGGATTTAGGAAATAGAAAAGAGTTGAATCATATCTTAGGGTTAAACAGGATCAGAGAGAACCTTTTAGTGACATTTTACAAATTTTAACTAAGGCTGTACAAATAGGGGTTACTGATCCAGAAGCTAGACATATAATAATTGATTCTTTGGCTTATGAGAATGCCAACTTGAAATGCAAAAGAATCCTTGGGCCTTTAAAGATTGGATCAACACTGTTGGATAAATGGATCTTGCATACAATGAAAATTGAGACACTTTACTATGGTACTGAAACTTGTGTAGAAGAAGCAATTTCCAATGGAATGAGAAGACATCAAAATACCAGATGCTTTAATTGTGGTAGAATGGGACATCTGAGAGGGATTGTAGACAAGAAATTCCTAGAAATAATGTCTCTTCTGGGAATGGAAAGAATAGGAGGATTCAGCCTTCAGGCATATGTAGGAGATGTGGCAAATGCCGACATTGGAACCAATGAATGTAGGTCAATAAAAGATAGATTAAGCAACCTGATACCATCGGGAAACATTGTGTGGGCCTTTTGCAGGCCCCCATGATGAATGTGGTCCAGTCATTTCCAATTACTGTGGAGAACATGTCTCATCAGGAAATTAAAAAATCCAATGCCTACTGTAAAAAAACAATACTGGTCTGGATGATGGAATAAATGTGGAGGATGAGTCAAAACTCCAGTAGGACATAGGAAATGTATATTCTGGAAGACTTCTATAAATGATTAAAGACCAAAACTAAAAGTGTATATAAATGGCATTTTTATTGAAGGCCTACTAGACATGGGTACAGATGTAAGTATCATTGCTCCAGAATCTTGGCATCAGAATTGGCCTCTTCAAGAGGTAGATGTTCAGTTCTTTGGAATTGGAACCCTATTTCAGGTGAAACAAAGCATGAGATGAGTAGAATGCATAGGGTCAGGAGGGCAATGAGAAAGACTGAGGCCATATGTAGTTATATTGCAGTGAATTTGTGGGGTTGTAACCTATTGCAGGAATGGAATACCCAGATAAACATTCCTGCAGCCCCCAAAAACTATGTTTCTTGGGAACATGTTAGAAGATATTATAGAAAAAGGTCACCAGCCATTCAGGAGGTACAAGAACACAAAGCAATTGATAAACCTTCAGAGGTAATGATGACCCTGCCTTTAAAATGGTTAACTGAGAAACCAATATGGGTTAAAAAGTGGCCTGTAACTGAAGAAAAGCTGCAGGCTTTAGAACAGCTGGTACAAGAGCTACTAGATGCTTGCTTTAATGAAGAATCTACCAGCCTTTGGAATTCTCCTGTATTTGTTGATAAAAAGAAATCTGGAAAATAGAGAATGGTGACAGATCCAAGGGCTATCAACAAGGTTATTCAAACTATGGGCCCTCTACAATCTGGAATTCCTCTGCCTTCTCTGTTACCAAAGGATGGCCTCTCATAATTATTGATTTAACAGATTGTTTCTTCACTATACCTTTACAAGAAAAGTATACATAAAAGTTTGCTTTCATAGTGCCAACTTATAATAATTCTCAGAGTACTAGGAGATATCAATGGACTATCCTCTCACAGGGAATGCTCAATAGCCCCACCTGTGCCAATTCTTTGTCAGCTAGCCATTGGAAATAATACATAGGCAATTTACTAACTCTATAATCTATCATTACATGGATGACATTTTGTTATCTGATTCAAGTGCAGATACTTTAGAAAGGATGTTTGAAAAAGTAAAGAAAGTTTTGCCTAAATGCAGATTAAAAATTGCTTCTGAAAAGATTCAAAGAGGAGATTCTGTTAATTACCCTTAGGTAATTAACAGAAAAGGTTTACAGAAAATTGGAACACAAAAGCCACAAATTAGGAGAGACTTATTGCAGACTCTTATTGATTTTCAAACAATATTGGGAGACATTTCCTGTCTATGACTAGCTGTTGGGTTACGAAACCTTAGATGATGATAAAGACTTGAATAGTTCCAGAGAATTAACAGCTGAAGTGGAGAAGGAATTGACAATTGTTAAGGAGAAATTACAGGAGGCACATGTGCATAGGGTGAATCCAAATCTTAATTGTATTCTAGTCATATTCCCTTCCAGAATTTCTCATACAGGAATTCTAATGTAGAGGGATAATATTATCTTATAATGGATCTTTTTAACACACAAACCAAGTAAAAAAACTAAAAATTTATGTGTAAAAAGTCTCTGAATTATTTATAAAAGGTAAATCGAGACTTCATCTATTAGCAGGTATAGACCCAGCAGAGATTATAGTGCCTTTCACTATTGATGAAATACAAAGGTTATGGGAAGACAATGAACCATGACAAAGATCTTTTGCTATTTTTTTGGGGGGGGGGGAACCAATAGCAATTGTCCCCCTAATGATAGACTTAACCTTTTAAAAAGGACTTCTTGGATTCTTCCCCCAATTGTATGTGATACATCAATAACTGGAGCCCATACATTTTATACTGATGCAAATAAATCAGGGAAGGCAGGTTACAAATCAGAAGAATTAAGTAAGGTTGAACAAAGCCCTTATAATTCTGTCCAGAAGGCAGAATTATATGCTATTCTCAAGGTGCTAAGGGATTTTAAAGAACCTCTCAATATAGTTACTGATACACAATGTGCTGTAAGAATAGTTTTGCATATTGAAACCACTAAATTTATACCAGATGATACAGAATTGACTTCATGTTCATACAGGTTCCAGATATAATCAGGAATAGACTTTGTCCCATATATACATAACATACATCCGGTACCATATAGGTCTTCCAGGTCCTCTAGCACAAGGTAATGCAAAAATTAATCAATTACTGATTGGAAGTGTTTTGAGGACCTGAGAATTTTATAGGAAACATCATGTCAACAGCAAAGATTTAAAGAAAGAGTTTTCTACACATGGCATCAAGCTAAGGAGATTATAAAGAGATGTCCTACTTGCTCTTTCTATAACCAAACAACATTATCTGCAGAGACTAATACAAATGGTACTCAAAGGAATGAAATCTGGCATATATATGTCTTCTACTTTGCAGAATTTGGATAATAAAAATATGTACACCACACCATTGACACTTATTTAAGTTTTCAGTAGACAACTGCTTTAACCTCAGAAAAGGCTGATTAAGTAACCACACATTTATTAGAAATCATAACCATCATGAGTATACCTGCACAAATAATGACAGTTAATGGTCCAGCATATGTCTCTAAGAAAATAAAACAGTTTTTTGCTTATTACAATAGAAAGCATATTACACGTATACCATACAATCCTACAGATCAGGCAGTTGTAGAAAGATCAAATTGAACTATAAAGGATATGTTAAATAAACAGAGAGGGATGGAAAATACCCCCAGAAATAGATTATATAATGCTTATTAACCTTTAATTTTCTTAAAGTTAATGAGAAAGGGACAACAGCAGCAGAGAGACATTGGATAATACAAAAGTCTTCTGAATTAAATCAGTCAGTGTATTTCAAGGATATGTTGACCTCACAATGGAAGCCAGGAGATATGCTACATTGGGAAAGGGATTTGCTGTTGTTTCCACAGGAGAAGAATAACTATGGATACCAACAAAATTAATAAAGATTCACTTTGAAAAGGAGAAATCTCTTGAGAAAGAGAAATGACAGATCATCCACAATGGTGACAACCATACAGGTGGTAAGGAAAACATATAAAGTAGGGGCAGGGTTCTATTCTTATTTTTACAGGAAAATACACATCTTCAAAAAATTCAAGAGACTGGATGTTTGAATGCTGACAGAACAAAAATAACTATCTACTAAGGATTATCAAAAAGGGAATATGATTTATGAGGTCAGGTAATTGATACACATATATTTAAGCACACACACACACACACACACACACACACACACACACACACACTCCATATCTGACTTTGGAGTTGGACAATGGCTCTGTCCTTCTCTAAATCTAATCATGTAGTTAAGATAAAATTTCAATGTTCTGTCTCATGTCAGGGGTTATCTGGTATGGCATAGAAAGAAAAATGAATTAAAATTATGTTCCTTCATATCTATTTTTGTTTCTATTGTACCTTTCATTAAATATATATGTCTGTTTAAATAATGTTCAAATTTTCCACAATAAACAGTAAATTTTCCTGCAGTAATCTTTTTTTTGTTTTGGTTTTTTGAGGCATGGTTTCCCTGTGGCTTTGGAGCCTGTCCTGGAACTAGCTCTTGTAGACCAGGCTGGTCTTGAAATCACAGAGATCTGCCTGCCTCTGCCTCCCGAGTGCTGGGATTAAAGACATGCGCCACCACCGCCTGGCCCTGCAATAATCTTTGAAGTTTCCAGGAAGAAATGTGGTCTCCCAACAACTCCACCTGATTGATATGACATCATGATACTGATAGCACTACCATAAGTCCTGTTTTGGGTAGCAGTTGCTCAACTTGGTGAGCTGAAATGGTGCACGTTTTTACAACATTTTGGGCCAGCACTCCAAATAGGAACCTCAGAAAAACCTTACCAAATACTCAGAGACTATTTGCAATTATACCAGACAGTAATCTTGGAACTTAACCATCATTTTACTTTCTCAGGATCCCATAGAAAGTACATTGCCCCCATGACAGCTGGAAGTAATTCTAGAAGATGATATCCTCTTTCCAAATAAAGTTTTTCCTCAGGGTTAGGGACATCAGACATCATTTAGGGGTTGATTATAACTGTTATAGGGTTGGGGGTTTGGCAGAAATTATGCAGGCTCAGAGGTATCTTTGAAAATAAGAGAAAAGATTTGGATGGGATAATAGATTAGTGTGAGCTTACTCACAGTAACAATAATAGTGAGTAATGGAGTGAATACTTGTGAGCTATCATATATAGGCAATTTACACTGATATAAATTCTTATATATTGATACAAACTTAAATTATATTGACTATGTTGCTACTTTTGTCTACAATATTTGTATATCAAGGTAAAGTTATTTTGTCAGATTGTATTCATGCATGCTTCTAACTGTGCTTAGAACATTTTGTATATTGATACAATTTTAGGATATATTTATCATATTGTAATATACATTTCTACCTCTGATCAAGACACTTATACCTTGTTTACATTTTGAGATCATTGTCCTCATTTGTTGCACAGTTTTTTAAAGATTGTTTAATATTCTAATACGGAGTCTTTCTCTTTAAGTTATATAGGTATTAAGAATTATATATCAATAGTCATCCATGTTTGTCATACTTGTATTTAGACTAATCAGGTCCTTTAGATACATACAGATTTTATTCTGTGTAAATAGGTAATCTTCAACCACTTCAAAGAGCTGTAGAACATGGCATTTAAATAACTTAGGGTTCTGTTGATGTGAAACACGATTGCTCCTGGCAGCACCCATCCATTCCTGAGAGAATGTTGAGCACCGAAGAACACTCCACTTGGTGCTTGTTTTTTTTCAATGCTGAAAAATATAAACCTGCATTATTTGTGTTGAAGAGTGAAGAGTATGCCAATCTAAATAAATATATATTTCTTTGTTGGGTATGTGTGTGCAGGACCATGTCAAAAGTAAAATGATTAGCATTCATAGTACTAAGTATTTGATGAATGAAGATGTTTAGGAGTTTAATAGAAAGCTCGTTGAAAGATCTTTGGAAAACATTCCTAACTCCTTGTATAGAACTAATTTTTATTTAATTAATGAGGTTACACTTCCACATTTTGCTTGTTATGAGTTACAACTTCCAAATCTTACTTGTTCAGAAACCAGATGAAAATATGTAAAAGACAAAAGTAGAAAAACGATACAAATAAATGTATCTTATTTTGATGACAGCACATTAGAGTCATGTGGTTTTCAGGCTAACAGGTAACGCACACAGTATCTGCATTAACTTCAACTGACTTGCTTTCAACTATGAAAGATAATTCATGGAGAAATACATAAATAATTTAATTATTGATGTTGCTATTTGGTTGACATTGCTTATGGAATTCCTTAAAAGTGAATGTGATATGGACTTTCTAGAATCAGATTGATCTAGGTTTTAGACTGTATTAACATATCTACAGCAGTGTCATAGTAACTGGAGCATCCCATTGACTGTAGTGTGAAGCGGCGGGGCTGCGTCCCGCCACCCGCCGCTGGCTAGCTTTACCCAAAATAATTACACGGAAACTGTATTCTTTTAAAACACTGCCTGGCCCATAGTTTCAGCCTCTTATTGGCTAATTCTCACATCTTTCTTTAACCCATATTTAGTAATCTGGGTAGTACCACGAGGTGTGGCTTACCGGGAGAGATCTTAACCTGCGTCCATCTCGGAGAGGAGCAGCATGGAGACTCACTATCGTGACTGCCTGAAGCGTCTCTCCAACTCTACTTCCTTGTTCCCACAATTCTGTTCTGTCTACTCCACCTACCTAATTTTCTGTTCTTAAAGGGCCAAGGCAGTTTTCTTTATTAATTAACCAATGAAAGAAACATAGACAGATAACTCTCCTCCATCATTTCCCCTTTTTCTGTTTAAACAAAAAAGAAAGGCTTCAACTTTAACATAGCAAAATTACATATAACAAAACAGTTATCAAGCAAGTATTACAGTTACAATATTTAAATCTATTTTATCTTTTATCATAACTAAGGAAATCTATAACTATCTATTTATTCTTCAACTCCATCAAAGACTCCAGAAGGATAATATTAACTAACAAACAAGAAGTAAGCAACTTCTAAACTCTAGAAATGACAGAGACAACTCGCTGCCTGGACAGTCACCCAAAGTTCCTCTGTACCGTTGGGGCATCCATCTTCGGGCTTCAGGCCCACAGTATCCAGCAGACATTTCCATGAAGCAGAAAAATTCCAAAGACAGTTCAGTCACTTTCTGCTGTGTCCTGCAGAACATCTCGCAGACTCTTTCAGGAATCAGGAACCCCGAAAGACATTCTCACCTTTAGGCAAGTTCAGCAGTCCTCTCTCTGCGGGTTCTTTGTGTCCAGTTTACGGAAAAAGATTATTGAAGGAAAATTTGTTGTTTGTTACAGGAAAGGTAAACATTATCTACAAAGACATATACAGACATATATATTCGATGGAAGGTATAATAAAGACAGACACAGATATGAGGAAAGGCAAAGAAAGTTTATCAAGTATCATCATCATCATCATCATTATTATTACTATTATTATTCTGTCCCATTTCATGGCTCCTGACCTGAGACAGAATCTCTGAGATATCTCTTATCAACAGGCTTGGAATTGAAGAGAGACTGAGCCATAGTAAAACTCCAAAACCAGCTCTATATACATATAAATAAAAGCATAGTAATGTATA
Source organism: Arvicola amphibius (assembly GCF_903992535.2). Lineage (NCBI taxonomy): Eukaryota > Metazoa > Chordata > Mammalia > Rodentia > Cricetidae > Arvicola > Arvicola amphibius. Next base: position 17,097,023 of record NC_052048.2, read on the forward strand.
TATATATATATATATATATATATATATATATTTAAAAAATGTTTTATACTTACTAAACCTATTCAGGTTCTGTGTTGATCCATATTAGGTTGTAACTAGTGTCCATCCATCAGTATTTAAATATCCAGGGTCCCTTAAGTTCTTTGAAGATGAGTGGTTTCCTGTGGAGATAAGAAAAGAACCCTGCCCCCAACCTATATGCTTTTCTTACCATCAGTATGATCATCATCCTTGTGAATGAATTATTTTTCTTTTCCAAGGGGCTTCTCCTCTTCAAACCGAACCTTTATTAATTTTGATGGTATCCACAATTTTTCCTCTCCTGTGGAGACAAGAGCAAAACCCCTTCCCCAACGTAGCACATCTCCTGGCTTCCATTGAGAGGTCAGCACATCTTTGAAATAAATTGGTTGATTTAGCTCAGCAGACTTTTCCATTATCCAATGTCTTTCTGCCGCTGTTGTTCCTTTCTCATTAGCGTTAAGAAAATTCAAGGTTAATAAAGCATTATGCAATCTATTTCTGGGGGTATTTTCCGTCCCTTTTTGTTTGTTCAGCATATCCTTTATAGTACGATTTGATCTTTCTATAACTGCCTGACCTGTAGGATTATTTGGTATACCTGTAATGTGTTTTATATTATAATAATCAAAAAAGCGTTTCATTTTCTTAGATACATATGCTGGACCATTGTCTGTCTTTATTTGTGCAGGTATACCCATGATGGCCATAACTTCTAATAAATGTGTGATTACTGAATCGGCCTTTTCTGAGCTCAGGGCAGTAGCCCATTGAAAACCTGAATATGTGTCTATGGTGTGGTGTACATATTTTAATTTACCAAATTCCATAAAGTGAAACACATCCATCTGCCAGATTTCATTCCTTTGAGTACCCTTTGGGTTACTCCCTGCAGGCAACGGTGTTTGATTATAGAAAGAACAAGTAGGACATCTCTTTATAATGTCCTTAGCTTGTTGCCATGTAATGGAAAATTCTTTCTTTAGGCCTTTACTATTGACATGATGCTTTTTATGAAATTCTGAGGCCTTCAACACACTTCCAATCAATAATTGATCAATCTCTGCATTACCTTGTGCTAGAGGACCAGGCAGACCCGTGTGGGACCGGATGTGTGTTATGTACATTGGACAAAGCCTATTCCTAATTATATCTTGTACCCGGATAAACAATGAAGTCAACTCTGTGTCATCTGGAATAAATTCAGCAGTTTCAATATGCAAGATAACTCTTTCTGCATATTGTGAATCTGTAACTATATTAAGAGGTTCTTTAAAGTCCCTTAGCACCATAAGAATGGCATATAATTCTGCCTTTTGGACAGAATTATAAGGGCTTTGTTCCACCTTACTCAATTCATCTGACTTGTAACCAGCTTTCCCTGATTTATTTGCATCAGTATAAAACGTACGGGCTCCAGTTATTGGAGCATCACGTACAATTCTAGGAAGAATCCAAGAAGTTCTCTTTATGAGGTTAAGTCTATCACTTTTGGGATAGTTGCTATTAATTTCTCCCAAAAAATTAGCACAAGCTCTTTGCCATGGTTCATTGTCTTCCCATAACTTTTTTATTTCCTCAGTAGTAAAAGGCACTATAATTTCTGCTGGGTCTATACCTGCTAGTTGACGAAGTCTCAGCTTACCTTTTATAATTAATTCAGAGACTTTTTCCACATAAGTTTTTAATTTTTTACTTGGTTTATTAGGCATAAATATCCACTCTAAAATAGTATCTTCCCTCTGCATTAAAATCCCTGTAGGAGAAATTCTGGAAGGCAATATGACTAGGATGCAGCTAAGATTTGGGTTTACCCTATCCACATGTGCCTCCTGTAATTTTTCCTCAATCATTGTCAGTTCCTTTTCTGCTTCAGCTGTCAGTTTTCTGGGACTATTCAAATCTTTATCACCATCTAAGGTTGTGTTTAAATGAACTATTAGATCAGGTGTTATCCCAACAGCTGGTCGTAGACTGGAAATGTCTCCTAACAATCTTTGGAAGTCATTAAGAGTCTGTAACCTGTCTCTCCTAATTTGTGCCTTTTGCGTTTTAATTTTCTCTAACCCTATTCTGTAACCTAGGTAATTAATAGAATTTCCTCTTTGAATTTTTTCAGGGGCAATTTGTAATCCCCATTTAGGCAAGACTTTCTTTACTTCTTCAAACATCCTTTCCAAAGTATCTTTATTTGAATCAGATAACAAAATGTCATCCATATAATGATAAATTATTGACTTGGGAAATTGTTTACGAATTATTTCCAATGGCTTACTTACAAAATATTGGCACAATGTGGGACTATTGAGCATCCCCTGTGGGAGGACAGTCCATTGATATCTCTTAGTAGGCTGAGAATTATTATAAGTAGGCACTGTGAAGGCAAATTTTTCTCTATCCTTTTCTTGTAAAGGTATAGTGAAAAAACAATCTTTCAAATCAATAACTATAAGAGGCCATCCTTTTGGTAATAGAGAAGGCAAAGGAATTCCAGATTGTAGTGGGCCCATAGGTTGAATTACCTTGTTGACAGCTCTTAGATCTGTCACCATTCTCCATTTACCAGATTTCTTTTTTACAACAAACACAGGAGAATTCCAAGGGCTGGTTGATTCCTCAATATGGTGAGCATCTAGTTGCTCTTGTACCAGCTGTTCCAATGCCTGTAATTTATCTTCAGCTAAAGGCCATTGTTTAACCCATATTGGCTTCTCAGTTAACCATTTTAAAGGTAGGGCTGTTGGTACCTCTAAAGGTTTGTTAGTTGTTTTATGTTCTTGTACAGCCTGAATGGCTGGTGACCTTTGTGCATGGTACTTTATTACATCCTTCCCAGAATTATGAGTTCCTGAGACTGCAGGAATGTTAATCTGGGTATTCCATTGTTGTAGCAGGTCACGGCCCCATAAATTTATTGCAATATTGGCTATATATGGCCTTAGTCTTCCTATTTGCCTTTCAGGCCCTATGCATTCGACCCATCTTGTGCTTTGTTTTACACGAGACAGGGTTCCAATTCCCAGGAACTGAACATCTACCTCTTGAAGAGGCCAATTCGGATGCCAAGATTCTGGAGTAATGATACTTACATCCGCACCTGTGTCTAATAAGCCTTCAATAAAAATGCCATTTATACAGACTCTTAGCTTTGGTCTTTGATCATTAATAGAAGTCTGCCAAAATATACGTTTACTCTGTCCTACTGGATTTTTTGACTCGTCCTCCACATGTAATTCATCATTTAGACCAGTATTACTTTTTACAGCAGAAATTGGAGCTTTTAGTTTTCTTGGTGAGGCACGTTCTCCACTGTGACTGGGAATGACTGGGCCACTGTTGGCTTGGGGGCCTGCAAGAGGCCCCTCAAGGGGTTTCCCGATGGTATCGGGTTTCCTTGTCTGTCTGTTGTTGACCTGCATTCGTTGGACCAATGTCGGCCTTTACCGCATCTCCTACATATACCTGAAGGCCGAGGTCTCCTATTTTTGTCATTCCCAGAGGAGATATTATTCCTAGAAGTTCTTTGTCTGCAATCCCTTTGCAGATGCCCTAATTTACCACAATTAAAACACCTGGCAGTTTGATGTCTCCTCATTGCTTTGGAAATTGCTTCTCCTACCCAAGATTCATCATTATAGCTAAACGTCTCAACATTCATCGTATGCTGAATCCATTCATCCATAGGTGCTGATCTAGACTTTAAAGGCCCAATTATCTTTTTGCAATCTACATTTGCATTTTCAAAAGCTAGAGATTCAAGAAGTATTCGTCTAGCTTCTGGGTCTGTTACCCCTATGTCCAGAGCCTTAATTAATCTTTGCAAAAAGTCAATAAAGGGTTCTCTCTGTCCCTGCCTAATCCTTGTATATGATTCGACCCTTTTCGCTGGATCTTGTCTCCTATTCCAAGCATTTAAGGCTGCTTGGTGACATAGACATAATACTTCTTCGTCGTAAAGAGCTTGGACCTGTGGATCAGCATATGCTCCTACACCAAGAATTTGATCTTGGGAAACCTCCACACCTTTTGCTCTTCCTTGCTGTTCCATATGTTTGGATTCTTCTCTGAAATAAATTCCAAACATTAAGGAAGGTCCATCATCTAAAACTGCAGACACTAACTGAGAGAAATCATGGGGGGTAGCTCTGACATTAGAGGCCCAAGTCTTTATCATTTCCTTAACAAATGCAGAGTGCAAGCCATAATTAACAACAGCCTGCTTAATTTCTTTTAGATCATTCAGTTCTATTGGCTTCCATCTAGCATCTTTGACTCCCTTTGAGCCTTTGGAAGTTGATGCTTTGTCAGAATTAATTACAGGGTATGTCGCTAAAACCCTGGGTAAGCCAGTTCTAATAGCTGGTGGTGGCATTGTATCCTGTCCTTGTGCCTCCTTACTCTGTTCACCAGCTCCAATAAGTTCTTCAATCTTTTCAAATCTTTTTATCATCATCTCTCTTAAATCCTGAATCTCCTGACCTGTATGTGTTTCTAGTGATTTCACTAAGGTATCAAATTTTTGGTCTCTATTCTGTACTTGTGTTTCCAAAGTTTTAATTTTTTCCTTCAAAGATAATATGTCCTCTTTAAACTTTTCTTGTATATCATGTAGATTCCCATCTTGGAGGTACATTCTGTCTGTTACCTTATCAAAACTTTGTGATAACGTCTGAACATCAAATTCAACAGCCTGAACCCTTTCAGGTAACTTCCTAGTACCCTTGGATATGGAGTCAATTTTGTCTATCATAGTATCCACTTGTTCAGATAACCTCTGATTTTCAATAATTTTAATCCTTTCTACTAGTTGTTCATTATTAGTCCGTAGAGATTGTATCGTTCTTACGAGTGCCTTATTCTTCCTTAATGATAGAATATGGAAAATAAAACTGAAACCTAGTAACAAGCAAATTAAGGTATCCCCATAATCATATAAACCTTGCATGATATAGTCCAATGTATTAATAAACAAAACAGTAAAATTTGCGTTGGAAACGAAAACTGCCATATTACCTATTATCCAGCCGGTGGTGCTGTTGCAGAGTCGCGACTAGAACCGCTGCAAAGTTGATTAAAATGGGGTCCTGTTTCAGTGTCCGCCTTAGTATTTGTTAAAAACTGGGAAATGCGAGTTGCTCAACAAAGAAAATGTAATTAAATCAATTCCACACACAGAACTAGAAACCCAGAATCCAAGGGAAAAGAAGAGCAACCTGGAAGCCGCAGCTGTGTATGGCCTCCACGTGACAGAGTCGCCCTGAGGGGTTGCAGTTTTTCGGCAACCTCCTGCAAACTGGTTTGCGCCACCCAAGCACTGCGCTTGCAAGGGAGATTTAAAAGCGTCTCAGAAAAGAGTAGGCCAGGCGGGCAGAGACTGTGCGGGCCTGTGGAGTTTAAATCCACGTGGGGAGGCAAACGATAGGGTGCGTGGGGACTTGGAGTCAATCTGAGGCGTGTAAAGAGAAAATATAAAGAATTTCAGCAAGAAAAGCCACTGTGTGATTACATTAAACGCTGTCTCCACGCACAAGGCACAGGCCGCCGCTGAGGGAGGGAGGGCTCGCGCCAAGCCGCGCTGGCGGCAGGCAGCCGAGCGGGGAAAGGAGGGGTCCTAAAACCAAACGTTGGGCACCAGATGATGGTGTAAATCACAAACAATCCCACACCAGTTTGGAATTATGATTAATAGAATGGTTATTTATTTAAAGGGGAAAAAACTTACAGATCACCGTCCCAGACAACAGCCCTCTGCGCAATCAGGAAGGGAGCCTAGTCGTCAGAAGCAGAGCCGGAAGCCAGAGAGCGAGTGGAGGGAAGTGGCCGCATTTTTAAAAAGAGAGACCACGCCCCAATGGGCTGGTATCTCAGCGGCTATTGGCTGAAGGAGCAGAAGGAGCTCCCGCAACAATTGACAATGTGTGATTTCCTACAATTCATGATAACTCTCATTTTAAGCATAGAATCAATAGCAGAAAAGTTAGGAATTGCATTTGTGGCACTTGTGAACATCATGGACTGGGTAAAGAGAAAAAAGATCTCTTCAGTGGATCAGATCCTCACTGCTCTGGCAATCTCCAGAATCACTCTGCTCTGGTCTCTTTTCATAGTCTTTTTGTTATCTGAGCTGTACCCATCCTTACTGATAAGTGGAAAAGTAGAGAGAAGAATCAATATTTTCTGGATGGTGACCAATCATTTTAGCTTCTGACTTGATATAAACCTCAACATCATTTATTTTCTCAAAATGGTCATTTATTTTCCAAACTCTAATTTTCTTCACCTAAAGTGAAGAGTTAAAAAAGTTGTTTTGATGGCATTGCTGGCATCTCTGCTTCTCTTGTCTTTGATTATTTTAGTCACAAATAGACATGTTAGTGGCTGGATTAATGGAAATGAATCATAAAACATCTTATAGTTCTATTTCAAGCAAATCTGTTGAATTTTTAAGGCTAATTTTATTCATCAACACTATGTTCACATTCATTCCCTCTTCCATGACCCTGATTATTTTCCTTCTTCTCATCTTCTTCTGTGGAGATATATCAAGGACATGAAGCAGAAAACTCAATAATTTTGTTTTTACTAGCTCTGGGATTTGCTTTTCTCTCAGCCCATTCCTGTCTCCTGATTCTAAAGAACAGGAAACTTAAGCAGGTCTTCTTTTCTGTGTTTTGGGGACTAAGGTGTAGGTTTGTACACTTCAATGAGAAGCAATCTGCTCGCTAAGATGTATTTTTTTGAGGGATTGCTCAGTTCACAAGTGTTACATTTTAGAGATGATCATAAATGGAGATACTGGGAGGGAGAGGGGACATTTTACAGGCAAAGAGTTTACTAGAGTCAGGAGAGCAGTGGGTTATTAACATGATAGGCTGCTGATGTGAGATTCCTGTTGACATAAATTTCTGTTCTGCCCAGTCCCGCAGCCATTCAGTCCCAACAACCATACGTAGGTCTACATTAATTATAAACTGATTGGCCTATTAGACCAAGCATTCTTATTAACTAACTCTTATATCATTCATTAACCCATCATTCTTGTCTGTGTTAGCCACATGGCTTGGGACCTTTTGTCAGCGAGGCATTCTCTTCTTGTTTCCTCTGTGTCTGAGTGATGATTGCAGACTGAGCCTTTCCTCTTCCCAGAATTCTCCTATTCTGGTAACCCCATCTATACTTCCTGTCTGGCCATTGAGCAATCAGCATATTATTTTTTTTAAATTTTTCTTTTCTTTTCTTTTTTTTTGAAACAAAACTGATATTTATTTAACAGCTGGACAGTACCTTGGCTGGGTTTTGACCCCAGGTCTACCTGTTTGCAGAGTCTGATTTCTTGACTGCAATGTTCTTTTATATCTGATTTCTTTTTTTTTTCTCATGGTTTATTTTTTTTTTATATTTAAAAATTTCCATCTCCTTCCCTCCTCCTCTCCCCTCCCTCCCCTCCTCCTCCCCCTTCCCTCCCCTCCTTCTCCCCCTTCCCTCCCCTCCCCTCCACCCATACCTCCCCTCCCTCCCTCTCAAGGCCAAGGAGCCATCAGGGTTCCCCACTAAGACCAAGGTCCTCCCAATTCCCCCCAGGTCCAGGAAGGTGATCGACCAAGCTGAGAAGGCTCCCACAGAGCCCATCCATGCAGAACACACCTCAACCACAAAGACAGACACCTACTCAGAGGAAAATTTTTCTTCATAAGTTTTTTTTCTGTATTTTTTTTATTGAGCTCTAAATTTTTTCCTGTTCACCCCTGCCTCTCCCCTTCCCTTCAACCCTCTTCCATGGTCCCCAATGCTCCTAATTTACTCAGTAGATCTTGTCTTTTAATCAACATCCCAAGTAGATTAGATCCATGTATGCCTCTCTTAGGTCATCAGTGTTGTGTAGGTTCTTTGGGATTGTGATTTGTGGCTGTTTTTTTCTTTACTTTATGTTTAACAACCACTTATGAGTAAGTACATATGATAATTGTCTTTCCGGGCAAGTGTTACTTTACTCAATAGGATATTTTTTTAGCTCCTTCCATTTGCCTGCAAAATTCAAGATGTTGTTGTTTTTCTTGCTGTGTAGTACTTCATTGTGTATATTACCACATTTTCCTTATCCATTCATCAGTCAAGGGGCATTTATATTGTTTACAGGTTCTGGCTATGACAAACAATTCTGCTATGAACATAGTTGAGCATATGTCCTTGTGGCACGAAAGAGCATTGTTTGGATATATACCTAAATAGAGTATTGCTGGGTCTTGGAGAAGGTTGTTTCCTAATTTTCTGAGAAATCAACATACTGATATCCAAAGGCACTGTACCAGCTTGCACTCCCACCAGCAATGCAGAAGTGTTCCCTTATCTAACAACCTCTCCAGCATAAGTTGTACGTTGGTGTTTTTGATCTTGGCCATTCTTCCAGGTGTAAGATGAAATCTCAGAGTTGTTTCGATTTGCATTTCTGTGATAACTTAGGATGTTGAGCATTTCCTTAAGTATCTTTCAGCCATTTTTGATTACCCTGTTGAGAGTTCTTGGTTTAGGTCTGTACTCCATTTTTATTAGATTATTTGTTATTATGATGACCAATTTCTGAGTTCTTTGTATATTTTGGAGATCAGATCTCTGTCTTGGTGAAGATTTTTTCCCATTCTGTAGGCTATTGTTTTGTATTATTGACCATGTTTTTTGCTTTACAGAAGCTTTTCACTTTCAGGAGGTCTCATTTATTAATTGTTTTACTCAGTGCAGCTGGGGTTATATTTAGGAAGTGATTCCTGTGCTAATACATTCAAGTATCCTTTCCACTTTCTCTTCTATGAGGTTCAGTGTGTCTGGCTTTATGTTGATGTCTTTGATCCATTTGGACTTGAGTTTTGTGCATGGTGATAGATTTGGGTCTATTTTCATTCTTCTACATGTTGATATACAGTTATGCCATCTACCATTTGTTAAATATGGTTTCTTTTTTCCATTTGATTTTTTTTTGCTTCTTTGTCAAAAATCAGGTGTTCGAAGGTGTGTGGATTAATATCTGGGTCTTCAATTTGGTTTCACTGGTCCTCCTGTCTGTTCTTATGCCAATACCAGAGTATTTCCAATATTGTAGCTCTGTAGTAGAGTTTGATGTCAGAGATTGTGATGCCTCCAGAATTTCTTTTATTTTATAGAATTGTTTTGGCTATGCTGGGTTTTTTGCTTTTCCATATGAAGTTGAGTACCATTCTTTCGAGGTCTTTAAAGAATTTTCCTGGGATTTTGATGGGCATTGCACTGAATATGTAGATTGTTTTTTGTAAGATTGTCATTTTTATCATATTAATTCTACCTACCCAAGAGCATGGGTGTTCTTTCCATTTTCTGGTGTCTTCTTTAATTTATTTCTTCAAAGATTTAAAGTTCTTGTCAAACAGGTCTTTCATTTTTTTTTGTTAGAGTTACTCAGATATTTTATGCTATTTGTGGCTATTGTGAAGGGTGATGTTTCTCTGATTTGGGTCATAGATGTTCAGTATTGAGATTTCCTCTTGATGGATTTTGCCTGTGACAAACACTAAATGCCCTTCTTTTTCTCTTTTGATTGATTTTAGTTTGAAATGTATTTTGACAGATATGAGCATAGCTACCCAGCTGGTTTCTTAGGTCATTTGATTGGAATTTTTTTCCAACCGTTTACTCAGATGCAATGTCTGTCTTTGAGTTTGAGGTGTGTTTCTTGTAGGAAGCAGAAGGATGGATTCTGTTTTTTTTTTTTTTTTCCAATCTGTTAGCCTGTGTCTTTTTATAGGTGAGTTTGAGTCCATTTATGTTAAGGGATATTAATGACCAGTAATTTCTAGTTCCTGTTATTTTATTTTTCATTTTTGGTGATTTTATTTTATGTGTTTTTCCCTTGCTGTGACATCATCAACTGTCTGTGTTTTTGTTGATATAGCCTACTTCCTCGGGTTATAGTTTTCCTTCTAGTACTTTATGTAGAGCTGGATTTGTGGCTAGATATTGGTTAAATCTGGTTTTGTCATGGAAAATCTTGTTTTGTCCTTCTATGCTGTTGAAAGTTTTGCTAGTAGTCCGGGCTGGCATCCCTGGTCTCTTAATGTCTGCATAATGCTTGACCAGGACCTTTTGACTTTCATTGTCTCCATTGAGAAGTCAGGTATAATTCTAATAGGTCTGCCTTTATATGTTACTTGCCCTTTTTTCTTTTTAGCTCTTAATATTCTTTCTTTATTCTGTATGTTTAGTGTTTTGATTATTACATGGCAAGGGAACATTTTTTGATCTATTTTATTTGGTGTTCTGCAAGCTTCTTCACAGGTATATCTTTTTTTAGTTTGGGAAAGTTTTCTTCTATGATTTTGTTAACTATATTTTCTGTGCTTTTGAGCTGGACTTTTCCTATTTTTATACCTATTATTCTTGTTTGGTCTTTTAATGGTGTTCCATATTTCCTGGGTATTTTGTGTTAAGTTTTTGTTAACTTTAATGTTTTCTTTGACTGGTGAGTCTTTGCCCTTTAATGTATCTTCAGCACTTGAGATTCTTTCTTCCATCTCTTGTATTCTGCTGTTTCCAGAATTTCTTTGCTGTTTTCACTAACTGCAAGTTTATTTGTATCTGAACGGTTTCCAGCCATAAGAACAACTAGAAGAGTTGTGAAACAAATTTGTATTTCCTGACAGCAACCAATCATTTCAGTATCTGGCTTGCTACATGTCTCAGAATCCTCTATTTTCTCAAGATAGTCAATTTCTCAAACTCTATTTTTCTTCATCTAAAGTGGAAAGTAAAAAAATGGTTTCAGGCACACTTTTGACATCTCTGCTCCCCTTGTTTTTAAACATTTTTGGTCATTAACAAACACATTAATGTCTTCATTTACATCATTGAAGCAAATGCATCCTTCAGAGCTATTGCAAGCAATTATTCTCAAGTTGCTAGGCTTGTTGTACTCATCAACACTATGTTCACACTCATCCCCTTCACTGTGATCCTGACTGTGTTTCTCCTGCTCATCTTTTCCCTGTGGTGACATCTGAAGAGCATGCAGTACAATGCCAAAGGCTCCAGAGATATCAGCACTGCGGCCCACATAAAGGCTCTGCAAATGGTAGTCACATTCCTGTTACTGTATGCCATTTTTCACCTGTCATTTTTTGCAATTTTGTAACATTAAATATAAGCAGAAAAATTCAGTTTCTCTTCTTTTCTGGGCTACTGGAGTTGCTTTCCCTTCTGGTCACTTGTATGTCTTGATCCTGGAAAACACTAAACTTAGACAGGCATTTATTTCCATGCTGTGGTGGCTGAGGTGCAGGCTCAGTTGATGGAGGAGAGTTATCTGTCTATGTTACTTTCATTGGTTAATTAATAAAGAAAACTGCCTTGGCCCTTTAAGAGACAGAAAATTAGGTAGGTGGAGTAGACAGAACAGAATTCCGGGAAAGAGAGGGGAGACGCTTCAGGCAGTGGCCATATGCAGTCTCCATGCTTCTCCTCTCCGAGATGGACACAGGTTAAGATCTCTCCTGGTAAGCCACACCTCGTGGTGCTACACAGATTACTAAATATGGGTTAAAGGAAGATGTGAGAATTAGCCAATAAGAGGCTGAAACTATGGGCCAGGCAGTGTTTTAAAAGAATACAGTTTCCGTGTAATTATTTCGGGTGTAAAGCTAGCCAGTGGCCGGGTGGCGGGACGCAGCCCCGCCGCTTCCTTCTACACTCAGTGATGTGAAGTCCCCAGTTTCCTAAAATGTAGATCATCTTTTGTATTTTAGAGGTATATTAATTCTTAATAAATTATTTTTTTATAAATTTCAACCTTCTGTACTTCACTTGTAACATTGTGAATTTGGCCAAATTTTGTGTAGATTAGGACTACCCTAACTGTTACAGCATTTGCAGAAAATATTTAAATATCTGTATTGTTCTACAATGATAGAAATGAATATGGACTAAATAAATATATGAACACATAATATTAGCAAAATTTAATTTTTTCTAGAATTAGACACTGTCATTTTAAAATGATTTATGTTAAATGTAATATTTATATGTTTATTTATTTATGTGGCATGTGTCCAATGATGTTAAATCTGTTGTAATAATTCTGTGAATCTTCTGAAGGAAACCCTTCATATTACTAGGTTTGTTTTATCAAATTTTCCTCTTTTAACCTTGTTTATTTATTTACCTACTTATTGAAAAAATGTTGAGTTTATTTTGTATGTCTTCCAGAGACAATTTAATGGTGATGCACATGTTATAAAATATGGATATGTGTAATAAGTAGCTACGTGGAGGAGGATAATATAGTACTTATACACAGCTCATTGATATTTGAAAATTTTAACTTATTTTTTAATATTGTATGAATAAATTCACCTGTTGAAAAGGGGATAAAGGACTGAATTGGGAAACAGTAAATTGTGCAGTGAGTAGTTGTTTGTTATTCTGTTGCTTAGGAAACAACATAAAAAGGAAAGTATACATATATTCAGTGCTGAGAGAAATGCTCTTGTAAAGTATCTGCAGTTGAATAAATATTTAGAGATAGAACGGTTGGAAGAGAGCCATTAGTTCTTCCTAGCCATTCGGCTAGCTTAGACCCAAAGTAATCACAAATAAACTCTATAATTAAATCACTGCTTGGCCCATTAGCTCTAGTTTCTTATTTCCTATCTCTTACACATTAATTTAACCCATCTCCATTAATCTGTATATTGCCACAGATTAGATTACCAGCAAAGTTTCGGCATGTCTGACTCTGGCCACTGCTCCATTGCATCTCTCAGATTCTGCCCTTTTCCTCCCATGCTATAGGCCAAGCCAGTTCTTTATCCATTAACCAATGAAAGCAACACACAGACAGAAGGACCTCCCATACCATGGAACCTATGAATGTGAAATGCTAACAGTCAAAGATGAAGTTCAATAAATGAAAAACTAAGTAAGAGTCGAAGTATATATTTCTTGGTGAAAACAGAGTAAATATCAATGAGAGATAAAATGCAAATTATGTAATGGTAACATTTCAAACACACTACAATCCAGAGGGCAATAAAAATGGAAGTACAGCAGATGAAGTCTGGGGCTGGTGGTGAGGGCATACAATGCATGGTTAGAGTTGTTTGTGATAGCAGTTTTTTTTTTCTATGAAACTAGCATTGAACTAAGCATTTATCTTGGTTAATGTTGCTTTGCTCCTTTACACAGTCTTCAGAAATTCCACACTCCGCACTACATCCCTGTTCTGTACTCAGTCTACTTTCTGTGCAAGAAGCCCAGGAAGATGTGGCTCCATACAAAAGATGGCAAGATCTCAGCATCACAGTCCACATGAAGGGCCTGCAATAGTGAGCTCCTGTCTCTTTAAATTTGAGGGTTATGTTATCTTGTGGTTATCATGTAAAAGTTAAGGCAGATCATTTCAGTTACAGAATTAATCATGTTCAACTTCATGTTCATCTCCTCAAATACAGAAAGAGCATCCTGGGAGGGGGAAATCATGCCAGTTCTGTTTATTCTTAGCACCTAAAAGTAAAAACAAAATAGTTGTCAAAATATTTTACAGAATTAATAAATGGATGAATGAATGAATTATGAGAAGATTGCAACGAGGTCAATAAATAAACATATTATGAAATCTGTGTGTAGTATGATTATTTTATTTCTGTTTTCAGTTGGTTCACTTTGAGGTTATAAACTTATACAAACAGAAACATTTCTCAGAGCAAAAGCCTGGCTATTTACAATTTTAAGTGAAATGTTAATAGATTATTAAAATGCTGGAAGTATTAACTACAGCAAGCTGGAACTCCAAAGTAGATGGCATTTGTGACAACATGGTAATTTTTGAAAACCATGTAAAAGATTTTAATATGTTCTTGGATTTGGTTTGCCAGTATTTTATTAAGAAGTTTTGCATCCATGTTCATGAGTGGGTTGGTCTGTAATACTCTTTCTTGGTTGAGTCCTTGTGCAGTTTTGGTATCAGGGTAACTTTAGCCTCATAAAAAGAGTTTTACAATGATCCTTCAGTTTCTATTATGTGGAACACTTTGAGGAGTATAGGTATTAGCTCTTCTTGAGAGTTCTGGCAGAATTCTGCACTAAAACCATCTGGTCCTTGGTGTTTTTCGGTTGGGAAGTTTTTGATGACAGCTTCTATTTCCTTGTGACTGATAGGTCTATTTAAATTACTTGCTTGGTCTTGATTTAATTTTGGTATATGGTATCTATCTAAAACACTGCCCATTTCTTTTACATTTTCCAATTTTGTAGAGTATAGGTTTTTGTATAAGACCTAATGATTCTCTGAATTTCCTTATTGTCTGTTGTTATATCCCCCTTTTCATTTTTGATTTTGCTAATTTGGATGTTCCCTCTCTGTCTTTTGATTAGTCTGGATAATGGTTGGTTTCTCAGAAAATTAGGAATAAATCTACCTCAGGATTAAGCAATACAACTCTTGGGAATATACCCAAAAGATGCTCAATCATACTACAAAAGCATTTGGTCAACTATGTTCATAACAGCATTCTTTGTTATAGCCAGAACCTGGAAACAACCTAGATGCCCCTTAACTGAAGAATGGATAAAGAAAATGTAGCACATTTACACATTAGAGTACTACTCAGCAGTAAAAACAATGACATCTTGAATTTTTCATGCAAGTGGATAGAATTAGAAAACACTATCCTAAATGAGGTAACTCAGACTACCCAAAAATGAATATGGTATGTACTCACTCATAAGTGGATACTATCTGTAAACAAAAGACATTGAGCCTATAGTTCATGATCCTAGAGATGTTAAATAATATGGTGAACCCAAGTAAATACATATATAGACTCACCTAGAAATTGGAAACAGAAAGGATCACCTGACTAAATTGGGAGCATGGGGGCAGGGGGCTATAACGAAAGGGAATAGGAGAGGGTTGAGGAAAACTTTATGAAATAGGATAGTTGAGATGGAGAAAGGACAGAGATGAGATGGTGGAAGGACAGAGATGAGAGCAAGGAAAGAGATATCTTGATTGAGGGAGCTATTATGGGTTAAACAATAAACCTGGCTCTAGAAAAATTCCCAAGAACCCACAAGGATGAAATCAGCGAAGTCCCTAAGCAATAGAGGAGAGGGTGCCTGAACTGGCCTTGCCTGTAGTCAGACTAATGATTATCTTAAATATCACCATAGAACCTTCATCCAACAACAGATGGAAACAGAGGCAGAGACCCACATCGGAGCACTGGACTGAGCTCCCAAGGTCCAGTTGAAGAGTGGAAGGAGTGAGAATATGAGCAAGGAGGTCAAGACCATGAGGGGTTCATCCACTGAGAAAATTAGCCTAAACAAATGGGAGTTCACCAACTCCAACTGGGACTGGGAGTGAATGAGCATGGAATTAAACTAGTCCCTCGGAATGGAGTTTACAGTTGGGGCATACTCAGGGGCCACTAACAGTGGCAATGGGATTTGTCTCTACTACATATACTGGCTTTTTAGGAATCTGTTCTCTTTGGATGCATACCTTGCTCAGTCTAGATGTAGTAGGGAGGGCCTAGGACTTTTCACAGGGCAGAGTGCCTTGCCCTCTCTTAGGATTGGAGGGGGTTGAGATGGGAGAGTGTGTGAGGAGTAGAAAGAGGGGAGGAAGTGGGAATTTAGAATTTTTTAAATTAATAATAAAAATGATTTTAGTAAAATCTCATATACTTTTCAAATGTGGATAATGTCACTATCATTACATTTCTTATTACTTATTTTAAATGCAAAATGCCATTTAACATTATAAAATCTAGTTAGTAAGAAAATTCCTAATTTTTTTTAATTCACCAAGAAAATAGAACACAAGATATTTTAGGTCTCAAACAGATTCATGTTCAAAATATTCATGAACTGTGCCACTCAAAGAGTGACTATTTATCAACATATGACTTATACCTTTGCAGAGTGCCCTGCACTGAGAATGGGAGACTATGCTTGTTCTGTAGCTCTGTTTTTGCTGTTTTGTCTCTTGAATATGGGTTACTCCTCTCTTGAAGGAGTGCCTTGCCTCCATTCACTAGGAGTTTGGGCTCTTTTCCTACAACTGTGTCAGAGACTTTCACAGCAATCTTACCATTATCAATACAGCAGTAGTTTTGAATCTGAACAAAGCAACTTGGCCTATAGAGTCCAGCAGCTACAGCTTTTCCAGTAGAATGTCAAATGTTTCCTGCAAAGAGTAGAAGGTGGAGAAGAGGGGCTCAGGGAAGCTCCTGGGCTGGCTTTACTGCCTCCCATGGATACAAGCTTTGTCACTTTTCCTAAAGGCCTTGAAGCTCTTGTACTAGCATTTGCTCCACACCGCCCCACCCTCAATGTGTTTTGCATTTCTCTTTGTCTTCTGTCTTTTTGTTATGGGGAAAGAGCCATCCCATGAGGACCTTTCTGTGTTCAGGTATGTCAATGCTTCTTTTCTAGAAATTTTGTCACTTTTTTTGTTCACTATTGCTCCAATTTTCAGTTGTAATCCATCTTTCACATACAATAACCTTTGCTTTTCCTTCAATCTAAACATTTTTTTAGTGTTATGTTTATACAGGGACTTATCAACTAGCCCAGATTCCTTCAGTGCTATGTCACATATACCAGTGTGTACCACTAGGCCAAGTTTAGTATGTTTTTGTCATATGTTTTCCTGCTTTCTTATTTTAATACTTCTTTTTTTGTGTTATTGCTTCTTTGACTATCCATTAGGTCTTTTTTATTTTTATTTTTATTGTTGTATAAATAATACCATTCAAAGAATTGGAAATTATCCATTAGGTCTTGAAGAATATTGTGACCCTTAGCTCTCTTCCCTGGCTTGACTGGGCTATGTATTTTTCTTTATATGACTATGATGCCTACAGTGACATTACAGGAGCAAATGTCAGTGCAAACTGGAGGGAAACAAAAATAGTGCCTAGTGCTCACACTGGTGAAGGAATCAGATGCATTAACGAAGGTAGGAGACATGGATAATGAAAAGGATTCTTGTTGTGCAAATGAATTCATGTAAATTTATTTCTTCTTTGTAACAGAATAGGAATTATTTCATGTATATTTACATGTATGAATAAGATAGTCTCAAGTCTTTAGAATATTTATATTACTATTGTATCGATTAAAATTGAAAGCAATTTTATACCACCTAACAACTATCATATTACTAATTGTAAATGTAATGCACAATAAATTTTAAGTACATGATAAACTAAATTATTATGTCAGAATTGAAAGGGATTATGATCTAAATAAATGAATACTTATGAACTAGCATATATTAGTGCATGGATATGTATGCATGCATATATGATTGTATAAAAGGTAAAATTATTAATCTTCTTAGTCACAGTATTTGAAGCATAACTAACCATGTATGATTATTAGGCAATTGTTTGCTTGTAGAAAGAACTTTGGAAAATATGTATAGGTGCCTAACGGGCTTTATTTTGAAATAGTTAATGATAAATGTTGTTGTATAAAAATTAAGATATTTTGCTTTTTATGTGAGCCAAAATTTTATAATTTTGCTTGTCAGAAAATAAATGATTAAAATTTAATATGTGAACAGTCAAAACAATGAAGATAAATTTATATGTTTTGAATACAGTACCTGAGAATTCTGCTTTCTCCAGCACCAACTATGGAGAATTCCAGTCCATTGTGTGTAAAGTATGAAGCATCTAGATGAAGCACAGCTGGGTTTTCTTGCAAAATGTAAGATTTTTGTGAAGAACTTTATAAACCACTTCATCAATAATTTGATATTTACTTGAATTGTACATACAAGTTCATTTAATTAGTATGTAATGAATTCTCAAGAATCAGCTAGACATACATCAGAAGATTGTACTTACAAATATTTTGAGAGCCGGGTGGTGGTGGCGCACGCCTTTAATCCCAGCACTTGGGAGGCAGAGGCAGGTGGATCTCTGTGAGTTCGAGGCCAGCCTGGTCTACAATAGCTAGTCCAGGACAGGCTCTAAAAAGGCTGCAGAGAAACCCTGTCTCAAAAAACCAGAAAAAGAAAAATAAAGAACAAATATTTTGCAATATAGTGGAATTATGAACATAGTTTTGGGAACAATGAATAGTGTCCTACATTACATATTATTAACTACATTAAGTGTGGAATTCCTAATGGGAAATTTAGGCAATATATTCACAGTTTTGGTAAATGTTATGCACTGGTTAAAAAAGAGAAAGATATCTCTCATAGATCAGATCTTGACTACTCTGGCAATTTCCAGAGTTTCTTTGCTCTTTTCAATAACTGCAGCTATATTTGTATCTGAACAATATCCAGACATAATAATAACTAAGAGAATTATGAGACAAATTTGTATTTTCTGGACAGTAACCAATCATTTCAGTATCTGGCTTGCTACATGTCTCAGCATCTTCTATTTTCTCAAGATAGCCAATTTTTCAAACCCTATTTTTCTTCATCTAAAGTGGAGAGTAAAAAAAATGGTTTCAGGGACACTGTTGGCATCTCTGTTCCTCTTGTTTGTAAACATTTTAGTTATAAATACACATATTGATCTCTGGATTGACAGAATTGAAGCCAATTCATTCTTCAGAGTTATCTCAAGTAATTATTCTCAAGTTCCTAGACTCATTGTACTCACAAACACTATGTTCACACTCATCCCCTTCACCGTGACCCTAACCGTGTTTCTCCTGCTCATCTTCTCCCTGTGGCAACATCTGAAGAACATGCAGTACAATGCCAAAGGCTCCAGAGATGTCAGCAAGGCAGCCCACATAAAGGCTCTGCAAATGGTGGTCAGCTTCCTGTTACTGTATTTCTTTTATTTTCTCTCACTTCTTTTGCAGTTTTGTAATATTAAGTATGAACAGAAAAATTCAGTTACTTTCTTTTTCTGTATTACTGAAGTTGCTTTCCCTTCTGTCCACTCCTGTGTCTTGATTCTTGGAAACACTAAGCTTAGACAGGCATTTGTTTCCATGATGTGGTGGCTGAGGTGCAGGATCAGTGTGGTGGATCCCTCAGTTTCCTAAAATGTGCATCATCCTTTGTATTTAGAGGAATATTAATTCTTAATAAATTATTTTTGTATAAATTTATAACCTTCTGTACTTCATTTGTAGCATTGTGAATTGTGTAGATTAGGTACTGCCCTAATTACAGTCCTGGCAGAAAATACAAAAATACCTAAGCTGTTTAACAGAATAAATATGAATATGGAATAAATAAATATATGAACATATAATATGAGTAAAATATAATTTTTCTATATAGAATTAATCCTTTTGACATTTTTAAATGATTTGTGTTAATATGTCAAACACATGTGTGTATGTATTCATGTGACCTGTGTTCAGTGATGCTAAATCTGTTATAACGATTCTGTGAATCTTTAGAAGGAAACTATTCAAATTACTAGGCCTGTTTTATCAACATTTTCTCCTTGAATATTGTTTATTTATTTGTTTGCACATTGGAAAAATGCTGAATATATTTTCATATGTTTCTTAATTTGATGGGGTCACATATGTTATAAAATGTGTACATGTGTAATAGGAGGAGGATGTTATAGTATTTATACATGGCTCATGGATGTTTGAAAATTTCAGACAATTTTTGAATATTGCTGAATAAATTCAATTTTTAAAGGAGGTTTAAGGACTGAATTGGGAAACAGGAAGATTGTGAAGTGAGTAGTTGTTTGTTATTCTGTTACTTAGGAAACAATAAGGAAAGAAAGTACACACACACACACACACACACACACACATACATATTCAGTGCAAAGAGAAATGCTCTGCTTTGTAAAATATCTGCAGTTAAATAAATTTTTGAGATGAAACTTATGAATGTGTAATACTAACAGTCAAAGATGAAGTTCAGAATAAAAGAAAACCTAGATAAGAATCAAAGTATAGATTTCTTGATGAAAATAAATAAATATCAATGAGAGATAAAATGCAAATTGCATAATAGTAATATTTCAAACACAATACAATCCACAAGACAACAACAATGGACATACACAGCACAATTTTCACTACAAAACAAATCTCAGAGAAATTTCACATTTTCAGTATGAGGATGGAAGCCTGCCCACTTTCCTTCTACTATGCTGTCAAGGCACTGGGACACCGCAGAACACAGCATTCAGTAGGCTTTTTTTTTTTTTTTTTAGCACCACTGCATATAACTTATACACAACACTTCTAGCAAGATTCCTGTCTGTTAGGAGCTTTCACTTCATCAGCACACTAGATTTACTGCCATACCTAGACATTGGAATTCTAGCTCACTGATCATAGCTGTGTTTCCTTGAGTGGTTTCTTGTTCTCAGTTTTGGATTGTTGTGTGTGTGTGTGTGTGTGTGTGTGTGTGTGTGTGTGTGTAAAATTATGAATAAAGTTCATGAATTTGAAAGAGAGCAAGGAGAAGTATATGGGAGAGTTCAGATGGAAGAAGGGGATGTAGAAATGATACAAATATACTAAACTCTCAAAGATAAATGAAAAAAATGAACAAAATAGAAATAGGACTTTTTTGTCCATCCAGAAACAGTATGCTGGTACTTTTTGTCAGGAGATTATTAAACATAAACAGTAACACAGTCTTAGCTACTATTGAGCATACTTTTCATCCAGTTAGTGTGAGAATGTTTGGTTTTGAAAAATCTGCCAATGTCTTTATAGCATTGAAAATGGCTTGCTTAATGTTGGGAGGAAAAGATGTCCCTGGTGATAGGATTCTTACTCCTTGAATGGTCTCCAGAATTGTTTCCTTTGGTATAGTTAACACAGTGTATTAAATTGTAGTTCATCTGTGTTCAAATAATGAGCACATGAAGAAGGGTGTTCTTAAAGCCCCTGGTGGAACAGATTCTTGTACCATCTGTTGTGCCAATAGTCTTAGGTCTTTGTTTGTTCAAGGTGTCCAAAATCTCTAATCCTACATTTCCTTATCTGAAAAGGAAAGATAGGACTTTGCTCTGGTGATATATAGGGTTTTTGTTTTCGCTTTTCTTTAATTCTTTTATTTTAAGAATATTTTCATTAATTCTTTGAAAATTTCATGCAATGTATTTAGAACAAATTATCTCAGTCTTCCAACTGCTCCCATAACTGTAAACTAGTAAAAACCAATGCATATAAGTATGTCTTTATTTTGTTGACAGCATGTGAAAATTCAGTGTTTCTTACACATCTATGAAATAGACTTCAGGGTACCCTTTAAAGACACAATATCTGGATAAATTTTAAACTAAATGCTTTTGAAGTTCTAAAATTTTGGGCAGAAAATTATGGGTCAAATCAGTAGTGAACTGATATTTGATTGGCACTGTGTCTAGGGGCTCATAACAATGAATGCTATGCTGACTTTAATTATAGAAGTCACATAATGTCATTTTTACAGATAATGGGAATTGCTTTACCCTCAGTCCATTCATGTGTCCTGATCCCTAGTGAACAGGAAGCTGAGTAAATCCTTGCTTTCTTTGTTGTGTTGGATGAGGTGCAGGCTCAAAGAAACAAAACAGTCTTTTCCATAAAACATATTGGGGATAAGCTTATATATTCTAGAAAAAACCAATTCATAGTTGTCACATGTTAGAGATGATCAGGTTGGAGATCCTCTTTCAGGTGAAGGGTTTGTTAGAGATGCAGATAGTGTGGAGGGTTCTATTCAGATGAGAGAGACCACAAGGAAGGACAAAATGTGGGTAATATCTATCTCATAATAACAGGGTTAATTTTTTCCTTTTAAGCGTGGCAGGAATGGGAAAATATTATACCTTGCATGTGTGGATCTGAGATTAGCTGAAACCATCTAACTACCTAGACAGTGACATTATGCTTTCCTGGATTTCTGGCTTAGTAGGTGGGACAGAATGACATTCCTGGAAAAAGGAGTTCCCCTAGAATATTAGTATGTGTTGTAACAGTTGCTACTTGTTTGTCCTGCACATCTTCTGGGGTATTACTAAAGTACTATTCCCAGGATATGGGGCAAACTGTGCTCTTATGAGAGCTGTGATGAAAGAAAGACTGCCTGCAGCGTGCAGTCACATCTGTTATCGGGAGCACCAAAGGGAATAGTGTGGGATATAAAATAAGGAAGTCTTTTTTGTATAAATTTTCTCTTTCAAAATTATTCAGGTGTCCATAACTTCATAGATTTAGATGATTCTGTGTAGGTTAAGAACTATTCAAACATTTTGTAGCTCTACAGACAAGGTGCAGGCATGGCTTTTGTTGTACAAAGATGTATTCGTATATTTGAACCACTTAAATATAAGGACTGACATCTCTATTTTTATCAGTAATTAAACTTTTAAAGATTATAAAATGATCAGTGAATAACAAGTGAGATGTGTATGTGTATGGATTCAAGTGAGGCACTTAAAAAGGAAAACAGTAATTGTGTCAGTATATTAATGACCTTTATTCTCTAAAAAGGTCATGTAATAAAGTATAAAATATAGACTCAGACATAAGGTATACTTAACCCATTTTTCAGATATAAGATCGATTTAGAAAACATAAGAAGTAATTCTGGGCCAGCGACAAAGCAATTTTTCTTTTTGAAATACTTCATTCCACTTTTAATTGGTTCTTGGGATGAAATTGATTCCTAAATATACAAGTCATCTTTGTACACATATACCAGAAGACCTGTGAGCTGTACACACACACACACACACACACACACACACACACACTCACATACACAACAACAATGACAGCAACAACAACAATAATTGAGAAATAAAAATGCATAAAGTTTATCTCAAACTTCCTATGTATATTATTAAAATGGTCAATAAAGAGTTTTTGAAACATGATTATCACTGGAAATTTTTATTTAGTTCTTATGTATATATTATAATAATTTTAGTTTTTATGTTCATAACTGTCAAACGTGCCTATGATAGTGCTTTTGTCAAATATCACTGCACCAATTCGGTTGTAATATTTTATTTTATGTAATCATGTACCTGACATTTTCTGAGGTGACCAAAAAAATCAAGTTAGCATAGACATGAAAATTTAGACTGATGTAGAATTAACACAAATGTCATACATGTATATTATTAGAATAATATTCAGGCAAAAATACATAAACTTAATCAAATAAGTGAATTATTTGAAATAATTTTGGTCAAAGAAGGGAAACAGCTTAGCAGGCCATTTTCACAGCTAAATCCCTTCAGAATGTTGAGTTTATGTTTGGCCTACATTTTATCTTCAGTAAAGCTTTTTAAGCTTTTAAATTAAAGAAATAAAATTTGAACATATTTCTGTATGTTTTCTAGAGATAATTTTATGAGAAACAGATGATTTCAAATGGGAATAGAGAAATAGACATCCACTAATGGAAGATGTTATGTTATTAATTTATTGGTCATTTGTCAACTCACAATGGTGGAATGCTGTTTCTCAAGTATAGAAACCAACTTTCCTTGATGATAATTAGAGCAATAATCTCTTCAGAGGGAGGCCCTCCTTTAAATCCATATGAAATATCCAGAAGAAGAAGCTGCTCACAGCCACACTTGAAATCTGGTGGAAAAACACAGAAAAGAAATGGGAAGTCTTTATGCTTAATTTAAGCCTTGCCATTTCTTTCTGTGATACTTGATAACTATTTAATTAGTACAGAAAGCTCAGGTATGATGTTTGTTTAATACCTTGGTATCTGTCTTACTCATTTTTCTTGTTTTTATGTCAAAATACCTGGCAAAAGCATTTTAGGGGAGAAATTGGAATGTTTTAACTGAGTTTGAAGGTGAACCTTATGTTAGAGAATGCAGGACAACGGGACATTCAGGGAAATGGTCATGTTGTTTCTGGAGTCAGAAAGCAGAGATATATGCTGCTGCTCTGACGACTTTCTCATTTTCTAGGTCAGAAACTCAATTCATGGATGTCATGACTCATAGTAACACAATTAACCACAATTAACTAATGCAGAATGTCTCTCTTACACATGCTCAGAGGTTTGTCTTCTGGCAATTTTAGATCCTGAGAAAATTATGGTCAATATCAAACTTCACATAAACATCTGTTTAGTAAAGTATGAAAGAAGTTTTGTGCCTAAAGCTCATTCTTGTCTCTTGCAGATACAAAATCATATCACCTGTAATAATTATTTATGTGGATATCTAGCTAAATAATACTCTTACGTATTTATATTTTTGTTTATTTTATTTTTATTTATTTGATTTTATGAAGTAGCTTAAATATGCAACTTGTTAAGTACTTTAAACAGTTGCTAAGAGAGGGAACTGTTTCAGCCATCAGCAGGATGTTCGGGGAGCTGCAGTGATGCAACTGTATGAGTTGTCACTTAGGCTGTGTAGGGGTTGGTTTTCTGGGATGAAGCTGCCCTTATGTGTCAATGTTATTGTAGGAAGCCCTCACCCATGTCCCTGCAAGTAATCCTAATAAACTCATTGGTTCACTGAACTAGACTTGAATGGAGTCATTTTTTTGTGCTGTTGTGGATGCCTTGCCTGGAGTAAGTAGGCATCTGTTGACATCTCCCTAGGAAACATCAGGGAAGAGGTTATATTGCAAAACACTAACCTCACCAAAGTCAAAGTCAAATTCAGAAAATGCCTACAAAATTATCGCTGTAAAAAGTATATTCACATGAGAAATCGTTTTAGAAATTTGTGCACTGGAAGGTTACTGATTGATACTCTTAAAATGCTGAAGAAAGTAAAGAAAAACTTAATTTGTACTCAAGATTTGGTCTTATACATTCACTTAAAGACTGTCATTGCATATCAAAAACCAAAAATCCAGTATTATTGAAATGTCTACCCTATACTTTTGAATAATATTCATGATCCAGGCACAGGAGGAATGTGAGAGACCACCTTGCTTGTCCTAAAAATGTAAGTGTTGATGGTATACTGCTCAAAATGCCCAGACAGAATTTATTGATATGGTTAGGTATAAATGAAACCATAGGGTAAAACTGTACTCTAATGCAATCACCATCCTTAAGACAAGGGGATAGAGAAGAGAAGTCTATAGACATAGAGAAAAGTGTGTCAGCTTACAGAAGAAAGCCTTGTGAGAAGGTGATTTGCTATAGTACTTCATTCTCTGTGGGCATCTACAGGTGTAGCAATAGAGTCTTACCTTCAGTAACTGAGATTCAACCAAGGACAAGAACAATATCCTATATTTTGAGGGAGGGTTTGTAGATACCCATAACCAATAATCTGCCCATTCTGGGATATATATATATATATATATATATATATATATATATATATATAATGTGTGTGTGTGTGTGCGTGTGTGTGTGTGTGTATGTATGTATGTGTATGTATATATGTATATATATGTGTGTGTTTGTGTGGGTGTGTGGCGTATGTTTGTGTGTGTGTTGTATATGATGTATGTTTGTTTAATACTTATAATGTATACATATGTATATATTTGTGTGCACATACCCTTATATTAGCTTATGTAATTTTAAGTGAACATGGAAGAATATAATTCCCTATAGCTTTTTGAACAACCTTAGTCTGATTTCTTCCTACTTCCTCTCCCTCTCTGTCTCCCTCTGATTGTTCTCCATCTGCCTCCAGGTTAAATCTCTCCCATCATGTTTTGTCCCATGTATCACTTCACAGAACTAGAGGTTCTTCCCAAGTCACATCATTCCTTTTTACTTTCCTTGCTTTTGAGATTTCCCCAAACTCATATTTAAATATTTATGAGAGGAACCACAAATGAAAGAGTGCATGGCATCTTTCTTTCTGGAAATGGATGCCCTCACTTGATGGGGAATCCCCTTCCGTCAATGTCTTTTGAGAGGCTGGACCAGGTGGAGTTTGGCTTTGGGTAACAAAATGAATGCAGAACCACCCTCTTGCTCTCTCCCCACCACTTGCTGCACCTGTATGGATGCTGTTCATGTTGTTTCCTCATGGTGATTCATGAGTTAGCTTTCCATAAAGAAAAACCTTGGATCTAATATGGGATTATTTGATTCACATTACCCTCATATAACAAATTTTGCTTCATCTGCTAACAACAAGGAGCCGAGTCCACACTTCCCCTCCCTTCTGCACTCCCAGTTCACCAAACCAGGCATGTTTCTTGCCTGCCTATGGCCCCCATTCTGCTTCTTAGGAACCTGACTTCTCCCATCACAGCTTGACATTGAGGGACTCACCACTGAGGAAAAGCTTTGGGTGTCCTTCTTTTTCTAGCCACCAACTCTCACCGTGTATGGAGTTCCTTTAATTATCTTAAATAAGTGCTCTTATTTTGTTAAACAAAGCACATTTATTAGTAACTAAGTAGGTGAAAGCATGTGCAGAACCAGTGCAGAAAGCTGAATGGAACCAGTGTAATAATAATGCCACAGATCCCATCATGGCTGCTCACTTCTCTCTTCTGTGTCCTACCTGCCATCTGGCTGCAACTGAGAGACCTGCTGCTCAATAAAGATTATTATAGCTACTTCAATTCTCTGTAATTGCCTAGGTCAGGTAAGTAAATTGAAAGTTCAAAGTTATATGATAACTTACAATATTACCATTCAGGAATTTAATAACCATTTTGTTTATGTTATTGATGGTATTTTGCAAAGCTCATGTGATTTTTTTCCTTGTATAATCATGTATTTGACTTTGGGAATTAGCTTTGTTTTTCATATACATCTTTAAAAATGGTTTGATAACAGAGCCAAGAATGAGGAACTTTTAAAAATGTTATAGTCTTTATATACTAATAATGACCAGTTAGTTGAAAAAATTAATACTATTAAAAAGAATAACTTTATATGTCAGACAAATTTCAGTCCATGTCAAAGAGTGCTAAAAATTATCTAAAAGAATTCATACTGTTGAATTTAACAATCAAAATATATTAAAGTGTTAGGCTAGGTTAAGGGATAAAGTATCTATCCAAGTAGGCTACATGCACAGTATCCAAACAATGTCCAAAGGTGGTGAGACACTATCTTTACTGGATAAATTTCATACCTTGGAATCTTATTGTAGAATAAGTATGTAAAATCGAAATGATTCAATGATGGCATTAGAACATTACAGTGCTGGACATTCATACATTACAAAAGGCAGCATTAAAAACATCAAAACAGTTGTAGAAATTATTGGAAATGATGGGTACGGAAAGAAGATACAAGGGCAGGATTTATTCCACCAGTATCTGTCACTATCAGGGATGCCTTATTCAGAGTTTTAATTGCCTGACTGGTAATCTCCTCTGAGAAGTTGTCTGGTACAAAATGCCCTAAGGTAGTCAAGGACTATAAATAGCATCCTCTAGGTATGAGTGATCTAAAGAAAATTAAGCAAGCAATAGTATCTTATAACTTGAATTCACCATTTGTTAGGGAAATGGTTAAAATGTGGGTTTCAAGCAATAAGGCTATACTATACAATTGACTTCAAATAGTCTCAGTGGTCCTAGAAGACAGATCCTGCTGCTATGAAAATGCTATTAGCGAGAAGAAGAAAAAATTATGAAAGTGACTTTTTACAAAGATTAACTAAAGCTGTACATGTAGGAGTAATGAACCCAAAAGCTAGACATGTACTTATTAAATCACTGGCTTTTGAAATGCCAACTTACAATGCAAAAATATACTTGGACCTTTCAAAGTCAGATCAGCACCAATAGATAAATGGATCTTGAATACAATGAATGCTGAGATACTTGACTATAATAATGGAGCTCCTGCAGGAGAAGCAATTTCCAATGGTATGAAGAGACACCAAAATTCCAAATGTTTTAATTGTGGCAACAGATGATAACAGAGAAGAGACCTAAGGCACAAAATTCCTTAAAATAATGTCATCTCTGGGAATGGCAAAAATAGAAGATCTCAATCTTCTGAAATATATAGGATGTATGACAAAGGTCAATATTGGACCAATAAATGTAGGTTATCAAAGGGCAGACAACGCAACCTGATAATATGGGGAAACCACTTGGGTTGTCTCTCACAGGCCCCCATGTCAAAAGTGGTCCAATCATTCCCAGTCACTATTGAAAACATGTCTCTCCAAGAAAATTAAAATATCTAGTGGAAAAAACCATACTGTTCTGCGTGATAAAATATACATGGAGGGTAAATAAAAAAGTGCAGTAAAAAAACAAGAAATGTGTATTTTGACAGATAAATGATTAAATTCTAAAGCTAAGAATGCATATAAATAACAATATAAATATAAATAACATTGCCATTGAGGGATTATTAGACACATGCATAGATTTGACTATCATTTCTCCAAAATCTTGGCATCCAAATTGGTCTCTTCAAGATGCAGATGTTGTGCGACAATGGTCTTTTATCCTGTCTCTTGTATTAATTTTAATAAAAATTGATTGGCCTGTAGCCGGGCAGGAAGTATAGGTGGGGTGATTAGGCAGGAAGTAGAGGCAGG
Source organism: Arvicola amphibius (assembly GCF_903992535.2). NCBI lineage: Eukaryota > Metazoa > Chordata > Mammalia > Rodentia > Cricetidae > Arvicola > Arvicola amphibius. Next base: position 17,125,492 of record NC_052048.2, read on the forward strand.
GCAACAGAATGCTGGGAAGAGGAAAGAGCAGTCTACAGTCAAGACCCAGCCACAGAAGGAGCAAGATGTGACTGCCTCGCTGAATAAGGTACTGAGCCACATGGCTAACATAGACAAGGACAATGGGCTATTATAAGTTATAAGAGTTAATAAGAAGTCTGAACTACTAGGCCAAACATTTTATAACTCATGTAGACCTCTGTGTGATTTCTTTGGGACTTAATAACTACAGGAACCAGGCAGACATGAATCAGGTGGAACAGAAACCTCAGTCAACAGGCAGATGTTTAATTCCTAGGAACTGAAACCTTTTCTCAAGTGAAACAAAGCATGAGATGGTTTGAATGCCTAGGGCCAGAAAGGCAGAGAGGAAGGTTGAAGCTATATGTGGCTAATATTGCAATAAATTAATGGGGTCATGACCTGCTGCTGCAATATACCTAGATCAACTTTCCTGAAGTCCCCAAACTCATGTTTCTGAGTAGGATATTATAAACTTTTATAAACATAGGTCAACGGTATTTGATTATAGAAAGAACAATTAGGACATCTCTTTATAATGTCCTTAGCTTGTTGCCATGTAATGGAAAACTCTTTCTTTAAGCCTTTACTATCGACGTGATGTTTTTTATGAAATTCCGAGGCTTGCAATACGCTTCCAATCAATAATTGGTCAGTTTCAGCATTACCTTGTGCTAGAGGACCAGGCAGACCTGTATGGGACCGGATGTGTGTTATGTACATCAGACAAAGCCTATTCCTGATTACGTCTTGTACCTGGATAAACAATGAAGTCAACTCTGTCACCTGGAATAAATTCAGTGGTTTCAAAATGCTAGATAACTCTTTCTGCATATTGTGAATCTGTAACTTGTAGAAGGAATGACGGGCTGTGTCCCGCCACCCAGCTAGCTTTTCACCAGAAATAACAACACACAAATTGTATTCATTTAAACACTGCCTAACCCATTAGTTTCAGCCTCTTATTCGCTAACTCTCACATCTTGATTAATCCATTTCTAATAATCTGTGTAGCACCAAGAGGTGGTGGCTTACCAGGAAAGATTCTAGCCTGTGTCTGTCTCAGGTCAGAAAATCATGGTGACTGACTCACTTCCCATCTTCCCAGCATTCTGTTCTGTCTACTCCGCCTACCTAATTTTCTGTCCTATCAAAGGGCCAAGGCAGTTTCTTTATTTAACCAATGAAATCAACACAAAACAGAAGACCCATCTACATCACTTTTAGTATATTTAGATATGCTCCTTGTATCCCTTGTCTCTCTAAGACTTTTATCATAAAGGGCTGTTGAATTTTGTCAAATGCTTGAAAATAGATCCATATCTAACACCATGCACAAAACTCAAGTCCAAATGGATTAAAACTCCAATATAAATTTGACCACAATGAACCTAATAGAAGAGAAAGTGGGAAGTAGCCTGCAATACATGGACACAGGAGATCACTTTCTACATATGACCCCAGTAGCAAATACAATAAGAGCAACAATGAATAAATGGGACCTCCTGAAACTGAGAAACTACTGTCAAGTAAAGGACACAGATTTTAAGACAAAAAGGCAACCTACTGAATGGGAGATCTTCAACAACCCCTCATTCGACAAAGGTCTGATCTCCAAAATATATAAAGAACTCAAGAACCTAGACATTAAAATTCTAAATAACCCAATTAAAAATGGGGTATTGAACTAAACAGAGAATTCTCAACATAAGAATTTCAAATGGCCAAAAGATACTTAAGGATGTGTTCAACTTCCTTAGTTATCAAGGAAATGCAAATCAAAAGAACTCTGAGATACCATCTTACACCTGTCAGAATGACTAAAATAAAAAACACCAATGATAACCTATGCTGGAGAGGATGTGGAGTAAAGGGGAACACTCATTCATTGCTGATGGAAATGCAAACTTGTGCAACCACTTTGGAAATCAGTGTGGCAGCTTCTCAGAATTTTGGGAGTCAACTTACCATAGGATCCAGCAATACCACTTTTGGGAATATATCCAAGAGTTACCTAATCATACCACAAAAGCATTTGTTCAACTATGCTCATAGCAGTATTATTTATAATTGCCAGAACCTGGAAACAACCTAGATGCCCCTCAGGGAAAATGTATAAAGAAAGTGTGGCACATCTACACATTAGAGTGCTACTCAGTGGTAAAAAACAATGACATCTTGAACTTTGCATGCAAATGGATGGAAATAGAAAACACTATCCTGAATGAGATAACCCAGACCCAAAAAGATGAATATGGTATGTACTCACTCATAAGTGGATTCTAGCCATAAACAAAGGACATTGAGCCTATAGTTCATGATCCTAGAGAAGTTAAGTAATAAGGTGAACCCAAAGAAAATCACATATAGATCCTCCTGGAAATTGGAAGCAGATAAGAACACCAGACAAAAGTTGGGAGCATGGGGGTGGGAGTTGGGTAGGTACAAGAGGACAGGAGGAGAGAGAAGGGAGAAGGGTGGGGTTGGGGAGAGCTTTGGGGAGTAAGGTGGTTGAGATGGAGGAAGGAAAGATATGGGAACAGGGAAGAAGGTATCTTAATTGAGGGAGGTATTTTGGGGTTGGCAAGAAGTTTGGCTCTAGAGGGGTTCCCAGGTGACCACAGGGATATCCCCAGCTAAGACTCTAGGCAATGGAGGAGAGGTTGCCTGAACTAGCCTTGTCCCATAGTCAGACTGATTACTATCTTGAATATCACCATAGAAACTTCATCTAGCTACAGATGGAGATAGAGACAGAGACCCACATCAGAGCACTGGAATAAGCTTCCAAGGTCCAGTTGAAGAGCAGAAGGAGAGAGAATATGAGCAAGGAATTCAGGACCATGAGGGATTAGTCCACCCACTGAGACAGTGTGCCTGATTTAATGGAAGCTCACCAAATCTAGCTGGACTAGGTCTGAATGAGCATGGGATTAAACTGGACCATCTGAATGTGGCTGACAATTGGGACAGACTGAGAAGCCAATGAAAATGGCACTGGAATTTGTCTCTCCTGCATGTACTGGCTTTTTGGGAGCCTAGTCTATTTGGATACATAACTTCCTAAGCCTGGATGAAGGGGGGAAGGCCTTGGACTTCCCACAGGGCAGGGTACCCTGCACTCTCTTAGAACTGGATGTGGAGGGGGAGGGGCAATGTTGGAGCAGGAGGGAAATCGGAAGAGGGAAGTGGAAATTTTGAATGGTATTATATATAAAGCAATAAAAAATTAAAAAAAAAAAACAAAATCAAGTTACTGGGCAAAAAAGTGCCCTTGCTTTCACTGTTGACAGTATTCTATCCTAACTGGATAAGTGGGACACAAAAGAGAGTGGCTGCCAAGCCTTGTCTAGACAAGGTGGGACAGTCCTACAAAAGGCCTGCTTAATAGTAAAGTCTGTTCAGTATTATGGCTATAGGATCGGCCATTTCAGTCTCCCTCTTCTCAGCTGTCCAAGGAATTACCTGGAGACATCTCCCTGGACAACTGGAAATCCCTCTAGAGTCAGGTCTCTTGCCAACCCTAAAATTGCTCCCTTAATTAAGATATATACTTCCCTGCTCCAATATCCACTCTTCCTTTATTTCTTTTCTTTTTTTTTTTTTTTTTATGGGAGCAAGTCATTTTTTGTTTTTTTTTTTTTCTCATGGTTTATTTTTTTTTATATTTAAAAATTTCCATCTCCTTCCCTCCTCCTCCCCCCTCCCTCCCCTCCTTCTCCCCTTTCTCTCCCCTCCTTCTCCCCCTTCCCTCCCCTCCCCTCCACCCATACCTCCCCTCCCTCCCTCTCAAGGCCAAGGAGCCATCAGGGTTCCCCACTCTATGCTAAGACCAAGGTCCTCCCAACTCCCCCCAGGTCCAGGAAGGTGATCGACCAAGCTGAGAAGGCTCCCACAGAGCCCGTCCATGAAGAACAATCAGAGCCCAGAGCCATTGTCCTTTGCTTCTCAGTCAGCCCCCGCTGTTGGCCACACTCAGAGAGACGGGTTTGGTCGCATGATCCATCAGTCCCATTCCAACTGGAGTTGGTGATCTCCCATTAGTTCTGTCCCACCGTCTCCATGAGTGAACGCACCCCTCTCGTTCCTGACTTTCTCCCTCATGTTCTCGCTCCTTCTGCTCCTCATCGGGACCTTGGGAGCTCAGTCCAGTGCTCCAATGTGGGGCTCAGTCATTTTCTTCATCTATCGCCAGGTGGAGGATCCCTCACGGTCCTGACTTTCTTTCTCATGTTCTCTCTCCTTCTGCTCCTCATCAGGACCTTGGGAGCTCAGTCCGGTGCTCCAAGGTGGGGCTCTGTCATTTTCTTCATCTATCGTCAGGTGGAGGTTCTATGGTGATATGCAAGAAATTCATCAGTATGGCTATAGGAACTGGCCTTTTCAGGCTCCCTCTCCTCAGCTGCCCAAGGAACTAACTGGGGGCGTCTCCCTGGAAACCTGGGAACCCCTCTAGGGTCAAGTCTCTTGACAACCCTCAGGTAGCTCCTTAAATTCAGATATATGCTTCCCTGCTCTCATATCCACCCTTCCTATATCCCAAGCACCCCATTCCTCCGAGCTCCCCCCGCACTCCCCTTCACACTTTTCTCTCCCCATCTTCCCTTGGCCCAGTCTTGCCCAACCCTCAAGTTCCCAATTTTGCCTGGCGATCGTGTCTACTTCCAATATCCAGGAGGATTACTATATCTTTTTTGGGAGTTCACCTTCTTATTATCTTCTCAAGGATCCCAAACTTATAGGCTCGATGTCCTATAATCATGGCTAGAAACCGAATATGAGTGAGTACATCCCATGTTCATCTTTATGGGTCTGGGTTACCTCACTCAGAATAGTGTTTTCTATTTCCATCCATTTGCCTGCAAAATTCAAGATGTCATTGTTTTTTACCGCTGAGTAGTATTCTAGCATGTATATATTCCACAGTTTCTTCATCCATTCTTCCACTGAAGGGCATCTAGGCTGTCTCCAGGATCTGGCTATTACAAATAATGCTGCTATGAACATAGATGAGCATATGCTTTTGTTGTATGATTGGGCATCTCTTGGGAATCTACCCAAGAGATGCCCAATCATACAACAAAAGCATATGCTCATCTATGTTCATAGCAGCATTATTTGTAATAGCCAGATCCTGGAGACAGCCTAGATGCCCTTCAGTGGAAGAATGGATGAAGAAACTGTGGAATATATACATGCTAGAATACTACTCAGCGGTAAAAAACAATGACATCTTGAATTTTGCAGGCAAATGGATGGAAATAGAAAACACTATTCTGAGTGAGGTAACCCAGACCCATAAAGATGAACATGGGATGTACTCACTCATATTCGGTTTCGGTTTCTCAGGAAATTCGGGATCAACCTACTCCACTCTTCCTTTATTTCAACCATCCCATTCCCCATCATCCCCTTCTCACTTTTCTCTCCCCATCTCCCCTTACCCCCAACCCACCCCACCCCTAAGTTCCCAATTTTTGCCTGGCAATCTTGTCTACTTGCAATATCCAGGAGGATAACTATATGTTTTTCTTTCTTAGGTTCACCTTCTAATATAACATCTGTAGGAACATGAATTATAGGCTTAATGCCCTTTATTTATGGTTAGAAACCAATTATGGGTGAGTACATCCCATGTTCATCTTTTTGGGTCTGGGTTACCTCACTTAGGATAGTGCTTTCTATTTCCATTCATTTGCACGCAAAATTCAAGACATCATTTTTTTTTTTACCACTGAGTAGTACTCTAATATGTATATATTCCATACTTTCTTCATCCATCTTCCATTGAAGGGCATCTAGGTTGTTCTTGCATATCACCATAGAACCTTCATCTGCCGATGGATGGAGATAGAGACAGAGATCTACATTGGAGCACCGGACTGAGCTCCCAAGGTCCAAATGAGGAGCAGAAGGAGGGAGAACATGAGCAAGGAAGTCAGGACCGCAAGGGGTGCACCCACCCACTGAGACGGCAGGGCTGATCTAATGGGAGCTCACCAAGGCCAGCTGAACCGGGACTGATACATCATGTGATCAAACTGGACTCTCTGAACATGGTGGACAATGAGGGTTGCTGAGAAGCCAAGGACAATGGCACTGGGTCTTGATCCTACTGCATGTACTGGCTTTGTGGGAGCTTAGCCTGTTTGGATACACACCTTCCTAGAACTGTATAGAGGGGGGAGGACCTTGGACTTCCCACAGGGTAGGGAACCTGTGGCGGCCGCACTTACATTTCGCCATTACAAGATGGCGCCGAGGGCTAAAGTAAACAAGTATGTGGCGCGAACTTTTCGCGCCACATCTGCCTAGCAACAGGTTTCCACCAATCCTTTTCTGCCACGTCACCTAATCAGTAGACACGCCCCGTCCTCCTGTATATAAGCCGCCACCCAGCCCGGCTCGGAGCCCCCTGCTTCCAGCTCTCCCTCAACCAAGCAGCGCTTCATTAAAGTTGTGATCAGAGAAGAATCCTGTGTCGGTGGTGATCTTTCCCTGCTGGTCAGGGCTCGCTCGCCGCAGCTGGTGCCGAAACCCGGGAACTTCGGTGGACACACGCAGGGGGCCGAAGAGGATTCAGAACTCTACACACGAAGCGGTCGGCGCCGGTAAGTATCCTTAAGTATGCTTCTTGGAGGAATTAGTCCTTTGTGGTTTGCACTAGCAGTGGTTGTTTTTGCTGTAGTGGTTTATGCCTTTTGCATTTTTATCCGTTGTCATAGACCAGGAGAGGAGTGTCGCTGCTGCAACATCTAAAGCGAAAGTAAGTCCGTGGCAGATAAGGCGATTTTTCTGCCCTTTTGTAAGCCTTTTGTAAAAAGTGAGCAAAGATGGGCAACGATCAGTCTGTCTCCGGTGCATGCGATTTTGTAGATCCCATACAGCGGTTACTCCAGGAGAGAGGATTGAAAATCTCGAAATCCACCATAAAGGTGATTGTCGGGGATATTGATCGCACGGCTCCGTGGTTTGCGGTGTCTGGGGATCTAAATCTGCATTGCTGGAGAAAGCTAGGCAAAGATTTGGAGGCAGCAAAGGAACAGGGGCAATTAAAGAAGGGAACTTATCCTTTTTGGAGATTAGTACACTCCTGTTTGAAAGACGGAAAAAATGTAGAGGAGTTAAGAGAAGGAAGGAAAATGCTGGCAAGACACCAGGACAGCCTTTCAGAAGCAGGTTCAAAGACAGAGGAGGATACTGAAGAAAAGTGCACGGTAATAAGGAACAAAAAAGGGGAAAAGAAAGATATAAAAGAAAAAGAGGATCCTAAGATAAATAAACCTTCAGCACCTCCCCTGTATCCGGTGCTGGATGAATTCGCAGCCTTGCGGCTGGCTGAAGAGGAGCTGGTAGAGGCAGAGGAGGAGAGCTTAGAGGAGGAAGATGCACATTATGAGGAGGAGAGATATGGGCCAGTTCTAAAAGTGCCCACTAGAGAGTTTCCCCCTCCTTACGTGCAGCCCAGGAGTAGCTGCCATTTCATTGACAGGGGCACTCTTGCGCAGTTAGCTGTGCATTATCCACCTTCAGTGGTGGTATTTCCTGTTTTTGAGGATCAAAATCAACAAAGATATCATGAGCCAGTCCCTTATAAAGAGTTAAAAGATTTAGTGGAAGCGGCAAAGACTTATGGAGCTAATGCGCAGTATACCCGCACATTACTGACTCGATTGACCACCAGAGCTATGACACCAATAGATTGGTGGGAAATTGCTAGAGCATGCCTTTCTACAGGTCAATATCTAGATTATAGATCTATAGTGGTAGAAGCTGCTCACACTCAGGCTCGAGTAAATGCGCAAACGCCAAATCGAGCTCCCTGGAATGCAGACATGTTATTAGGGCAAGGGCAATGGACGGCTAATCAAACAGCCTATCCAGTGGAGGTATATCAACAGATTAATGAAATTTACACAAGAGCATGGAAAATGATACCAAAAAGAGGTGAAGTGACGGGCAACCTTACTAAAATTATTCAAGGCCCTACTGAACCTTTTTCGGAGTTCGTAGCTCGCATGATGGAAGCCGCAGGGAAGGTGTTTGGTGAAGCCGAAGAAGCTATGCCTCTGGTTCAGCAGCTAGTGTTTGAACAGGCTACTAAAGAATGTAAGAGAGCCATCATGCCGTGGAAAAATAAAGGACTGGATGCTTGGCTTAAGGCCTGCCGAGAGATAGGTGGCCCTCTAACTAATGCTGGTCTAGCGGCTGCTATGCTAGCAGTCTCCAGGGGGCAGGGAAGATTAGGTACCTGCTTTAATTGCGGGAAGCCGGGGCATATACGAAAAAATTGCCCCCAAGGCACACATAAAAAGAGCCAAGGTCAGAGACAGCCGGGCACATGCCCGCGGTGCAAAAAGGGAAAACACTGGGCGAATGAGTGTCGATCCGTAAAGGATATCAATGGACAGCCCATACCCAATGCCACATCAGCCATGTCAAAAAACGGGCAGAAGGGCCCACTACCCCAGGGCCCGAGAATTTATGGGGCAATTCAGGAGCCAAACATGAGACCACCCCAGTCATCAGAAGGGCCACCACAGGTTCCGCAGGGTTGGACCTCCGTGCCACCACCGGATTGGTACTGACTCAGAGTATGGGTGTTCAAGCTATGGACACAGATATGTCAGGACCTCTAGAGGAAGGAACAGTGGGACTAGTTTTAGGAAGATCCTCCAGTACTCTTAGAGGGTTATTAGTGCTACCTGGAGTGATCGACCCTGACTACAAAGGCATTATTAAGGTAATGTGTCATTCTCCGTTTGGCATCATTTCGATTGCACCCGGAGATCGTATCGCACAATTGTTAATTCTTCGATCAGACCATGAAAAATTTCCCGCTTATGAGAAAGAGAGGGGCAAGCGAGGGTTCGGCTCCTCTGGGGTTGAGCTAGCATGCTTGTCTATAGGACTTGATGATCGCCCCATATGTACCCTAGAAGTAGAAGGAAAGCTCTTTACGGGCCTGTTGGATACCGGAGCGGATAGAAGTGTGATGCGTAAACAGGATTGGCCGAAGAGGTGGCCGTTACAGACGGCTGCACAAACCTTACAGGGTCTAGGATATCAAAATACTCCAGATATGAGTGCTAAGCAATTGCATTGGAGGATGGAACACAGTCAAGGCACTTTTCAGCCTTTTGTCATAGACCTCCCTTTAAATTTATGGGGAAGGGATGTACAACAACAATTAAAATTGATAATTACCAATGATTATTCTCAAGTGAGTAAAGATGTCATGAAGGCACAAGGCTTTGTACCAGGAAAAGGGCTGGGGGCTCGCCTTCAAGGTCGAAGTGACCCCGTGTTGCCCACTCCCAAATCTGATCGGAAGGGCTTGGGTTTTTCCTAGGGGCCACTGATGATGCGTTACGCATCCCCTGGGGCACAGATACACCCGTTTGGGTGCCTCAGTGGCCCCTGTCTATGGAAAAGCTCCAGGCCGCACACATATTAGTTAAAGAACAACTTCAGCTTGGTCATATTGAACCTTCTGTGTCTCCTTGGAATTCCCCTATTTTCATCATAAAAAAGAAGTCAGGAAAATGGAGGCTGCTGCATGACCTTAGAGCAGTTAATGCACAGATGCAACTCATGGGATCTGTCCAAAGAGGGTTGCCTCTTTTAAGTGCTTTACCAAGAGATTGGCCTGTTTTTGCCATAGATGTTAAGGATTGCTTCTTTTCTATACCCTTGCATGTTTTAGATAAACATCGTTTTGCATTTACTGTTCCCTCTATAAATCATGAACAGCCTGATGAACGCTATCAATGGAAGGTTTTACCACAGGGTATGGCCAACAGTCCCACCATGTGCCAGCTATACGTGGATCAGGCGTTACAACCAGTGAGACGTAGTTTTCCCAAAGTTAGGCTGATCCATTACATGGATGATATCCTATTGGCAGCAAAACAAGAGCATATGCTAGAACGGGCATTAGTTGCCCTGGAGGCATCCTTAAAACAAAAGGGGCTGATTATTGCCGCCGATAAGATTCAAAAGACAAGTATTATAGAGTTTTTAGGAGCCCGTGTTACCCCAAAACAGATTTTTCCACAAAAAATTTGCATTCGCACATCACATTTACGCACTTTAAATGATTTTCAAAAGTTGCTCGGAGATATAAATTGGCTGAGAGGATATCTCCCCATTACCCGTGAAGCTTTGCAGCCGTTGTTCTCAATATTAGAAGGAAATCCTGATGTAACGTCACCTAGAGAGCTTACACCCAAAGGAAAAGAAGCATTAAAGATAGTGGAAAAGGCCATAGAACAAGCGCAGGTTCTTCGGTTTGATCCAGAACAACCATTATTGCTTTGCATTCTGCGCACTGTTGGTCATCCTACTGGAGTATTGTGGCAGACAGGCCCGATTTGGTGGATACATGGTCATACACTTGGTTCGCGCACGTTAAGCTATTATCCTGATTTAGTGGCACAACAGGCATTATTGGGAGTGAGGTTCAGCTTGACTTCCTTTGGAAAAATGCCAGAGAAGTTAATATTGCCCTATACCAAAGATCAAATTGAGGTTTTGACAGGGACTACTGATGATTGGGCCATATTGATTTCCTCATATTCAGGCGTTATTGATAATCATTATCCGTCTGATAAATTGCTGTCCTTTATGGCACAGAATGTTGTATATTTTCCAAAGATTACCAGTGCTTCTCCTTTGAATAATGGCTTGACTATTTTTACTGATGGGTCCAAAACTGGAATTGGAGCCTATATGGTATATGGCTCCCCGCCTGTTACTCTGAAATTTCGCTCTGGAGCACCCCAAGTCGTGGAGTGTCAAGTAGTGTTGGAGGTCTTTAAGGTCTTTCCCCATCAGCCTTTTAATTTGTATTCTGATTCATGTTATGTAGTTAATGCTGTAAAACATCTGGAAGTGGCTGCATATGTTAAACCTAGTAGCATGGTTGCATCTTTGTTATTACAAATTCAGAGTTGTATAGTTCAACGTGCTAAACCATTTTTTATCGGTCATATTAGAGCTCATTCCGGTCTTCCTGGACCTATGACTGAAGCTAATGATATGGTTGATAGGGCTACCAGGGAAATGGCTTTAGTTGCCCTGGATCCTATGCAATCGGCTGAACAATTTCATAGAAAGTTTCATGTGCCTGCAAATACCCTTCGCCTTAAGTTCAATATTACTCGCGACCAAGCGCGTGAGATAGTTAAACAATGTTCCTCCTGTGTGATTTTTCATCATCCGCCTCATATTGGGGTTAATCCACGTGGGTTAAAGCCACTTACCCTTTGGCAGATGGATGTTACTCATGTTTCAGAATTTGGCAAACAAAAATATTTGCATGTTTCCGTGGACACTTGTTCAGGTGTTATACATGCCACCCCGTTATGTGGTGAAAAGGTCCTTAACGTAAAGACCCATTGCCTAGAAGCCTGGGCTGCTTGGGGCAAGCCTTATTCTTTAAAAACTGATAATGGCCCGGCATATGCCTCTAAAAGTTTTCAACAGTTCTGCTCTATTTTTGAAATTAATCATATTACTGGTTTGCCCTATAATCCACAAGGACAAGGCATCGTGGAAAGGGCTAACCGCACCATTAAGGAATTGCTTCAAAAACAAAAAGGGGGAATAGCCGAGGGCGCATCCCCGCGAGATAGAATATCTCTCGCTCTCTTTACATTTAATTTTCTGACCTTGGATTCCAATGGCCGTTCAGCCGCGGAAAGACATATGGACCACAGACACAGAAATACAGAATTAGTAAAATGGAAGGATGTAATTGATAACAAATGGTATGGACCGGACCCTGTGATACAGAGGTCCAGGGGAGCTGTTTGTGTCTTTCCTCAGAATCGGCCAGATCCGGTGTGGATCCCTACCAGACTGACAAGGATCGTGACAACACTGGAACAGCCTGACGAAGAGCAAGGAGATGTTGCTGCTCCTGATCCTGTTGGTGAACCTGCCGGTTCCAGTTGAATCTGAAGAATCTTATTTCTGGGCTGTGGCCCGTACATGGCCCATTCCAATTCCTGTTCACAATGAGTCCACAATATTGCCACAATTTTTTGTTGATAGTTGCCAATTGAACTTAGTTTGCAAAAAGGTGGATGCACAGGAACAAAAATTTAATCAAACTGTAGTGCCCCTAGCAGGAACTTTATGTTTTACCACAAATCAGAGCACTTCTATCTCAGACTGCATCTTGCTAGATGCCATGAATCTTACTGTAGCTAGAGATCCATTTTTAGAAGATACCCCCAATTTTTTGAGAAAGGCCATTAGCGTAGCTCTGCCTCAGGTCAGATCTGGAGCTAAATCTGGATCTGGCTCCTATTCCGGTTCCAATGATACTGTTAATGTTACCACTTATGGGATCAGTTGCAACCTTACAACGCCCAATTGGGTACAGGTTAGCAAGGTTAATAATAGTGATTCACAGGTTGGCAATAGTAATCATACTAGTAATAATATTTTTTCTTGGTCTGTCCCTAGATGCTCTGGTAATGATTTGAGCTATCCCCCTGAATTTGTGGATTGCAGAGGACGATATGATAAGTTTTACAATAATTCTGGATGGGTTCTTAGGAATCTTAACCATTTTAAGGTTAAAAGAAAACTTATGATAAAGGTTGGATCACCCTTTACTCCGTGGATACTTATGAATTCCAGAGGAGCTATAACTGAGTTGTCTCCATTTGTTACATTTGTTCGCTCTGGAATAATTATGTTAAATAATTATACAGGGATTATGAATCACACTTCTAAAGAAATTAATATAACTAGTGTAGAGAAAAAACATAATACTACTCTACGGCAAACCAGAGTTTGCCTGGATCCTCCCTTTGTCTGGCTTTTGTTTAATACTACAGGGAGTTCAAATAATACTGCAGTTGATTGCAAGAAGGATAATTGCTCTCTGTCACAATGTTGGAATTTCTACCATTCAGGTGCGATTGTTATGCGCATCCCTACCTTTGTGTTTTTGCCTGTGAAAGCCAATCCTAAGAACTTCCCATTAGCCACCCTGGTTCGCCGGAAAAGGGATTTTGGCATTACAGCAACTATTGTGACGGCTATTGCAGTGTCTGCTGCTGCGGCTGTTACTGCAGGAGTAGCTATGGCCAATCAAGTTCAGACAGTTACTATTATCAATTCCGTGGTTCAAAAAACCTCGGACGCTATGTATATACAAGGAAAGATTAACCATCAATTAATGTCAGGTATTTTATTGTTAAATAAGAGAGTTGATTTGGTGGAAAGAAATATGTTAGAAATGTTTGATATAGTTACCTTTGGTTGTGTGGATCGTACTAAGCACTTGTGTGTTACCCCCTATACTGCTACCCTTAATGAATCCCGAGCGATTTCTCAATATCTAAATGGCAATTGGACAAGGGAATTGGAACAATTGCAAGCCAATTTTAGTTTGAAGATTTTGGCTTTGAATCAAACCCAGGCGACTATGGTTTCGCTGGGGGAATTTACAGATTGGCTGGTAGATACCTTTTCATATATTAAGGAATGGGCAGGGGTTGGCGTGCTAGGATTAATATTAACTTCGGGAGTGATATTGGCGTTGTTTCTGATTCTAAGGCTGATTCGGGTAAGGAAACGGGAAAAGGTGGCCATTGCTCGTGCCCTCGCAGCCTTGGAGGCCGGTAACTCCCCCCAAGCTTGGATCAGCATCTTACAGGACTCCTGACCCTAATCCCTGCTTTTGCACCCGAAGGCCATTGAGCCATTGCACTCGGAAAGAGGGATCGATGAGGTTCCCCTGAATCTGGGGATGTGTTGTCCTGGACAGGAGGTTTTGCACCTAAGAGTGCACTGAGTAGATCCACTCAGGAGATCATGACCTTATGCATATGGGTAGTCCCGCTTATTTTTCCCATCCCTGAGAAAAACGGGACATGTCTACATTTTCAGGGTAAGGTCCTCTGACCTCTGCCTTGACTGTCTTTTAAATGTCATAAAATTAAAAGGGGGGAACTGTGGCGGCCGCACTTACATTTCGCCATTACAAGATGGCGCCGAGGGCTAAAGTAAACAAGTATGTGGCGCGAACTTTTCGCGCCACATCTGCCTAGCAACAGGTTTCCACCAATCCTTTTCTGCCACGTCACCTAATCAGTAGACACGCCCCGTCCTCCTGTATATAAGCCGCCACCCAGCCCGGCTCGGAGCCCCCTGCTTCCAGCTCTCCCTCAACCAAGCAGCGCTTCATTAAAGTTGTGATCAGAGAAGAATCCTGTGTCGGTGGTGATCTTTCCCTGCTGGTCAGGGCTCGCTCGCCGCAGGAACCCTGACTGTTCTTAGGACTGGAGAGAGAGGGGTAGGGATCTGGGGAAGGGAGAAGGAAATGGGAGGTGGGGCAGAGGCAGAAAGTTTTTAATAATAATAATAATAATAATAATAATAATAATAAATAGTAACATCTGTTGAATATTATATGTCTTTATGCTGAAGATGGATTCCTTAAAGTTATAAAGGAATGTTGACTGACTATTCAGGCATTCAGTTGTTTCTGTCATTACTCATATTTTTTGAAAGTCTCTTGCTTGCACTTCTTGTTTACTAAGTTAATATTATTTCCTTCTCATGTCTCTGAGGTAGTTGAAGGCTAGACAGTTATAGTTTTTCTTGTTTATGAGACTCAGAAATGATACTCACTAAAGAACTGTAAGATGAATAAGGCTGAGAGGTATCAAAAGATAGTTTTGGATGATTATGATAGAAAATAAATCAGGTATAAAACTTTGGACTCACCAAGATAGAATAGATATCAAGTATTTTTTACAAATTTGCCAAATGCAATGGATTATACATTGTTGATGTACTTATTACCTGTATACATTATATAGCTATTATACATATTGCATATAGTTTTTCTTATATTAGTTATAGCCTTCTTTCTTTAACTTAGATAAAAATTGGAAATATAGTGATATTTTCTTTGTGTTTTAATAAATAAAGCATTCCTGAAGAGTGAAAAGCCAGTCACACTAGTCAGTCATAAAGGCCAGGCAGTGGTGGCACACAACTTTAGTTCAAATTCCCATACTAGTTAGCCATAGAGGCTGGGAGTTGGTGGTGCATGCCTTTCATCCCAACACTGGAGACAAATATAAAGTGGTATGAGACAGGAACTTCCTTTTCAGTCTGAAGATTTCATAGAGATTGTCTGCTTCACATCTCTGATCTTCAGGTAAGATTTATTAAAATAGAATAAATACTACATTGCTTCATTTCCTGCTTGTGTAGGTCATGCTTCATCCTTGCAGCTTGTGATGGTGGCAGTGGAGAAGATACTTGTTGGGGTTTATGTCCTGTCCAGTCCCCACAGCTGGCAAGTCCCAAAGAAAATCACACAGAAGTGTACATTAGATATAAACTGATTGGCCCATTAGCTCTGGATTTGCATTAGCTCTTATTACTTATATTAACCTATTATTCTTATCTATGTTAGCCACATGGCTCAGTACCTTTTTCAGTGGGGCAGGTCACATCCTGCTTATTTGGTGGTCTGGGCAGGACTGGGGAGCAATGGTCTTCCTCCTTCTCAGCATTCTCCTGTTATCACTGCCCCAACTTTACTTCCTGTCTGGTTGTCCCAACTATACTTCCTGCCTGGCCTGTCAGCATTTATTTAAAACATGATTGATGGAATACATACAATTCTTCTACACCACTTCCCCCCACCCATTTTTTTAAACAAAGGAAAATATCCATAGTCCATTTTTTGGGGAATGTGGGCATAGTATTTCAGGCTACTTAGGGCTGGTTGGAGAGCTGATAATCTTATGGGGACCTAAAGAAAATTTAGAGTCATAATCAAGTCCTGACTGGAGTATCCTGTGAGGCTTGACCATCTCAGGCAACATCTTGAATCCGTTCTGGATGTAGAACTCTGACATCTGGGCCATCTGTTTCTGCCAGAGATGTCTCAGGTGGTCTTCCTTGATCAAACCTGATTTTTCTTAACTCAGAATTAATCCACAACCTCTCATTTCCTGGAAAGAAAAGCACAATCTCTTCTCCAAAGTAACATACATTTTGATTTCAATTTTGAAGTCAAGGTATTTTCAAAATGCCTATCTTGGATTAATTCAGCAGCATTTATAAACAAATATCTTATAGCAGCTGTTGCTCCTTCCTGAGCATTCAAAAAATTCAAAAACAGCATAATAACATACAGTATCAAGATTCTCTGTGTATTTTTCATCTTTATGTGGCTCTATTTCTTTTATTTTTACTTTTTGGCTTTTTGAGATAAGGTTTCTGTGTATCTTTGTCCTGGAACTCACTCTGTAGACCAGGCTGTCCTTGAACTCACAGAGATCTGCCTGTTTCTGCCTTCCCATTGCTGGGATTAAAGCTGTCCACCACCACACCTTGAATTCACAGAGGTCTGTCTGCCTCTGCCTCCCAAGCTTTGGGATTAAACATGTGTACCATACAACCAACTACACTCTTTCTTTCTTTTTTATTTTAAGGACTTTAACATTTTTTTTCAAGCCAGCATATTTTTTAACATACTGTAAAAGGTTTTCTTCCTTTTTGAATCTCTGTTTACTGTATACCTCTCTTTTTCTGACCACATGAGTCTTTAATTTGCTAAGGAATATGGAGAGGATTAAAGCCATGGCTTTGACAACTGGATCGATCCCATTCCTTAGCTTTCTGTGATTCCAGCCTCATGTCAGAGGTACTGGATGTAGTCATGTTTATTGACTCAACTCTATGGCATTTCAAGTTCCCTGCCAGCAAGCAAGCTGCAAGAATGTGCTCACAAGCCACATTCAAATGCTCCATAGTTGGACCGCTTGCCTGAAAGAGTCATGCACAATGCCCCAGAAAGCATCTTGACAACTATAGCAGTATAAGCATAAGTTACATGCCCAAAATTCTAATGGTAAAACAGATTTACTAAATGGCGATTCAAGGGCTTTTGTGTTTTTCTACTTGAGGATAGCAGTGTGTCTGTGCATGCAAAAAGTAAGATGGTTATTATTCTTAGTACATAATATCTTACAGACAGTGATATCTAAGAGACTTTTAGGCAAGTTTGATAGCTTTCTATAAGAGCTTTGGGAAACCTATATAGTTCCCTGGAAAACATAGCTTTGATTTATTTAATGTACTTCATCTATGTGCCATTCTTGATTTGGTTAATGTCTATGAGTTACAGTTCCTTAATGTTACTTGTCCAGAAATCAAATATCTAGACTAAAATATGTATGAAGAAAAACTAGTAAAAACCAATGCATATTAGTGTATCTTTATTTTGATGACAACATGTAAAAATACAATGTTTCTTCCACATCTATGAAATAGACTTCAAGGTTCCCTTTGTAAGGCACATAATATCTGGATATACTCTAACATAGCTGCCTTGGAACTTCTAAAATTTTGTGCAGAAAAATATGGAGCAAATCAGTAGAGAATTGATATTTGGTTGGTACTGGGTATAGGGGCTCATGACAATGAATGTTATGAGAATTCAATGTTTTCACAGCATTATAGAGGACTTATTAACACATCTTCATCAGTGTACCATCCTAGTACATCCTAGTGAGAACGAGTCATATTCTATGTGACATTAGCATTTATTCTAAGTGTGGAATTTATAATAGGGAATGCATTGATGGCACTGGCGAACATCATGGACTGAGTAAATAAAAGAAAGATCTCTTCAGTGGATCAGATGCTCAGTGCTCAGGCCATCTCTAGATTCTCTCTGCTCTGCTTATTAATTGTATATTTATTGGTTTCATCCATCTATACAGCTTTGATGCTATTTGAAAAAATAATGAGAATTATCAAGATATTCTGGACAGTGACCAATCATTTTAGCATCTGGTTTGCTACATGTCTCAGCATCCTTTATTTTTCAAGATAGCTAATTTTTCAAGCTATATTTTTTTATTTGAAGTGGAGAGTAGAACAGGTGATATTAGTGACATTGCTTGCATCTTTGCACATCTTGGTTTTAAACATTTTAGTTATAAACACACATATTGATGTCTGGATTGATGGGCATGAAGTAAATGTGTCCTACAGTGCTATCTATCACAAGTAACTTGGCTCAATTTTCTAAACTTATTTACTTATCAACACTATGTTCACACTCACCTCATTTATTGCATCTCTGACATTGTTTCTCCAGCTCATTTTCTCCCTGTGGAGACATCTGAAGATCATGCAACACAATGCCAAAAGATCCAGAGATGTCAGCACCACAGCTCACATAAAGGCCTTGCAAACTGTGGTCATCTTCCTGTTACCATATATGATTTTCTTTCTATTTCTTCTTTCACTGTGCTAGAATGCTGACTTCAAGCATAGAAGTATCATAGTTTTGTTTTTACAGATAATGAGAATTGCTTTCCCTTCTGTCCATTCATGTCCTAATCCTAGAGAACAGGAATCTGAGTCAATTCTTGCTTTCTGTGTTGTGGTAGGTGAGGTGCAGACTCAAAGATACAAAACATTTTTTCCATTAAAACATATTGGGGACCACCTTCCATATTCTAGAAAACAAATCAGTTCATAGTTGTCACATGTTATGGATGACCAGGGTGGAGATCCTCTTTAGATGAAGGGTTTGTTAGAGATGCAGATAGTGTGGAGGTTTCTATTCAGATGGGAGAGACCACAAGCATGGGTAAAATGTTGGTAATATCTATCTTATAATAACAGGGTTAATTATTTTCCTTCTAAGCATGTCAGGAATTTGGAAACCATTATACCATACTTGTGTGCATCTGAGATTAGCTGACACCATCTAACTAACTAGACAGAAACATTATGCTTTCCTGGATTTCTGGCTAAGTATGTAGAACAGAATGACAATCCTGGAAAAAGGCATTCCCTAAGAATATTAGTATGTGATGTAACAGTTGTTGCTTGTTTGTCCTACATGTCTTCTAGGGTGTTACTAAGGGATTATTCCAACGAAAGGGGACAAACTGGGCATTTTCTTGTGAGAGCTTTGAGGAGAGGAAGAAAGCCTGCAGACTGCAGTCCTCACATCTGTTTTCAGGAGCATCAAAGTGAATAGAGTCCATGATGGATGGAAGTCTTTTATGTATATATGCGCACTTTCCAAATTATTTGGGTGTCTGAAACTTTATAGATTTAGAAGGTTCTGTGTAGATTAACAACTATTACAACATATTACAGCTCTACAGGCAAGGTGCAAGTATGGTTTTTGTTGTACAATGATGTATTCATATATTTGAACCACTTAAATATAAGAACTAGCATCTCTATCTTATCAGTCATTTAACTTTTAAAGATTTTAAAATGATCAATGAATAAGAAGTGAGATGTGTATGTGTATACACTCATGTGAGGCACTTAAGGAAAACTGTGTGTCAGTACATGAATAACTTTTATTCTCTGAAAATGTCATGCAATTAAGTATAAAATATAGACTCAGACATAAAATAGACTTAACCCATATTTCAAACATAAGATCAATTTAGAAAATACAAGAACACATTCTGAGCCAGTGTGTAAGCAGTTTTACCTTTTGAAATATTACACACACACACAGACACACAGATGCATACAGACACCAACACATACACTGCAATTTAAAAATAAAAATGCTTTCAGTTTATTCCAAGTTGCCTATGTATATTATTAAAATGGTGAATCAAAGAATTCTTGAAACATGTCTATCACTGGGAAATTTTTATTTAGTTCTTATGTATATATTATAATATATTTTAGTTTTTATGTTCATATTTTATCAAATGAACCCATGATAGTGTCTTTCTCAAATATCACAGCAGGAATTTGGCTATATATTTTGCTTCATGTCATTATGCACATGAATTTTCTGTGTTAAAAAAACAGATTAATGTAGAAGTGACTAACATTTAATTAACACAAATGTTGTTATACGTTTATAATATTGGTATATAATTTATGTAAAACATACTCAAACTTAATCAACTAAGTGAATAATTTAAAATAATTCAGGTCAAAGAAAGAAGAGTTTAGCTAGCTCAGCATGCTTATTTTCATAAAAAAATCCCTTCAGACTTTTTTGTTAATGTTTGGCATACATTTTTACCTTCAATACAGCTTTTTAAAGTTATAAATTAAAAAAATAAAATTTGAACATATTTCTGTATGTTTTCTAGAGATATTTTTTATGAGAAATAGCGGATTTCAAATGGAAATGGAAAAATAGGCATCCACTAAAAGAAGTTGTTATGCCATTAATTTTTGGTAATTTGTCCACTCACAATGGTGGAATGCTGTATCTCATGTATAGAAACCAACTTTCCTTGAAGTTAATTAGAGCAATAATTTCTATGGAGGGAGGCTCTCCCTTAAATTTATGTGAAGTATCCAGGAGAAGAAGCTATTACCAGCCATACTTGAAATTTTGTGGAAAAATACAGACGAGAATGGGAAGTCTTTTTGCTGAATTTAAGTTTGTCCTTTCTTTCTGTGATACTTGATAAGTACTTAGTTTGTACAGAAAGCTCAGGTATGACATTTGTTTGATACATCAGTATCTGTCTTGTTGTATGGGAGGTTCTTCTGTCTATGTATTGCTTTTGTTGGTTAATGAATAAAGAACTGCTTTGAGACTATGGCAAGGGCAGAAGAGAACTAGGCAGGGAAATCTAGGCTGTATGCTGGGAGAAAGAGGCAGAGTCAGAGAGAAGCCATGTAGCCGTTGCCAGAGTCAGACATGCTGAAATTTTGCCAGTAAGCCACTGCCATGTGGTGATACACAGATTATTACATATGGATTAAATTAATATGTAAGAGTTAGCCAATATGAAGCTAGAACTAATGGGCAAGCGGTGATTTAATTAATACAGTTTCTGTATGATTATTTCAGGTCTAAGCTAGCCAGGTGGCCAGAAACCAACAAGCAGCTTCCCACTATATTTGGTGCACTAATGTGGAGGACTAAATCCATGTAAATTCTAAAAAAGTTTGAAAAGACAGACAAAGTTTAGCCTAATCTTTTCTTTTCTTCTTCTTTTTGACTGGAGTGTGCCACAGCTCCCTTAGAGAGGTTTTCATGATTCACTGGTAGCAGAAAAATAAAGCTATGCCTTTTTAATAAAGGCAACTTCCTGGGCCATGCTGCCAGCACAAACTCCAGCTATGGAGTATTTGAGTGGCATTTGTGTGCCTGGGTGTTTGCGCACCCACTTGAGTTGGGAGGAAAGTAGCTGAGACCTACTCAATGACCCCTGCCTGGGTAGGCAGTAGGATCAGGACTGCTAGGCATATGCAAGCAGGAGAGCATGGTAGATTCCTGCCACCACACACAGAAATATTTCCAGGCCGCACAGTGTCCTGCAGGTCATATTTAGCTATTACTAAGATAAAAAGGCTTTATGTTCTGCACGCTCATTCTCAGGCTTAAAGTGATTAGCACAGTTCCTACCTTGTGGCCCCAGTGCTGGCAGTAATGGTACCTCCACCATTTTAAATGGAGAGAGGTGGAGCAAGCATACAGAACAGCTGCAACCAAGCTGCTTACTATTCTAAAAGTTCTTCAAGACAGTAAAGAATTACAGATAATGCAATAAGGACAGATTAAGATATAAAAAAAGACTCTAAATGGGTCACAGTGTTGTATAAATGTACATAGGCTTGGGAGAGAGAATAAAAAGAGTACAGAGAGTCCAAAAAGAAGTAAATTGTTTATAAAAAAAGTCTTTAAGTGACAGAGTACAGACAGTCATAGATTAAAAGGAGTAAAGAAAAATAAGCCACGTAAAGATGGACAATACACAGAGAGTCTGAATTATGCATATTATCGTGTCTTCTTTAAATATTTTGACTGTGAATGAGCTAAGCACAGAGAGACATTTCATTGTATGGACTGTTAAGTTAAACCAACATAAAGGTGTCTTGATTCTAAAATTTGAGTCTAAAGATATGTTGCTTTGAAAAAGAAGTTCTTTTGTTTTTAACAGAGGATGAGAACCTATGGATTGCTTCCAGAACAATATGGTTTGATGGAACAAGACCCCCAAAAGGTTTCTGTGAGCACCCTTCAAAAGAAAATACTTTGCCCAATATACAGCAGAAAGCAGTTTGCAGAGAACTACATCCATATTCCCAAATATTGTTTATAACTATTTGTTTACATTTAAAGGCAGATAGGTCATAGAGTTTGCATTAGTATGAATTTTTGTTTATTGATACAAATTTAAGGTTAATCTTGTTATGTGCATATTTCTGCCCTTGATTTAGGTATTGATATTGTATAGTTTATGTAAAATATAATATACAATTAAGAAATATAAGTTAATAGTCATCTATAATTGTCAAGCTTGTAGTCATGTTAGTTAGATTTTCTAGATGCACAGAGGTATATTTCAGATAGATAGGTATTCTTCAAATCTTTCAGAGACCTTCAGAATATCGCATTTAAATGTTTTAAAAATTAGGGCTTTTCATGACAGTGAGACATATCTGCTCCTGGCAGCACCAATTACTTCAAGAGGAAGATGGGAAATAAAGAGGTTTCTTATGGTGCTGGCTAGCCATTTGGGCAAGAAACTGCTCTTTCCTGGATTGCTTGATGAATTAGATATGCAGAACCCACAGAGAAATGATTGCTGAACTTGCCTAAAGGTGAGATCATCCTTCAAGGCTCCAACTTCATGAAAGCCTGCCAGACATTATGACTGATAAACTGTCAATATAGGTGGAACTGTCCTTGAAATTTCTGCTTCATGGAAAAGTCTGCTGGATACTATGGGTCTGTAGGCTGAAGATGGTTGCCCCAATGGTATAGAAGAACTTTGGGTGACTGTATAGTCAGCGAGATGTCTATGTCAATTCTAGAGTTTTGCAAGTTGCTTATAATGTACTTCCTGTTTAAATAATATTATTATTGAAGAATTTATAGTCATAGTTATAGTTTTTTTAAGTTATGACAAAAAATAAAGTAGATATAAATATTGTAACTGTAATTCTTGCTTGATAACTGTTTTGTTATATATAATTTTACTATGTTAAAGTTAAAGCCTTCCTCTTTGTTTAAACAGAAAAGAGGAGATGGTATGGGAGGTCCTTCTGTCTATGTGCTGCTTTTCTTGGTTAATGAATAAATAAACTGCCTTTGCCTGTTGATAGGACAGAACTTAGGTAAATGGGAAAACTAAATGCCATGCTTGGAGAACGAAGGGTGAAATAAGTAAAAACCATGGAGCCACCAGAGACAGATGCTGGGAACATGATGGGTAAACCACAACCTTGTGGTGATACACAGATTACTAGAAATGGGTTAAACTAAGATGTAACAGTTAGCCAATAAGAAGTTATAGCTAATGGGCCAAGTAGTCATTTAATTAATACAGTTTCTGTGTGATTATTTTGGGGCTGAGTACCTGGGAACCAACAAGTGGCTTCTACCTACAATCTTGCTTATTTTTCTTGTTTTTATGAGAAAATACCTGACAAAAGCAACTTAGGTAAGAAATAGGAATGTTTTGACTGACAATTTGAGGGTGCCCCTTATGGTAGAGAATTCAGGACAATGGAACATTCAGGGAAATAGCTATGTTGTGTCTGGAGTCAGGAAGCAGAAATAAATTCTGTTTCTCTGCTTGCTTTCTCATTTTCTAGATAAGGAACTCAATTCATGGATGTCATGACTCATAGTAAGAATGAGTTTCCCTACCCAATTAACCTCTTTAGAATGTCTCTTTGACACTTGCCCAGAGGCTTGTCTATTGTAAGGAGCCCTCGTTCATGTTCTTGCAATTAATCCTAATTGAATCATTAGTTCACTGATCTAGAGTTGAGTGGAGTCATTTCTTTGTGCTGTTGTGTATGCATCACATGGAGTAAATAGGCATCTGTTGACATCTCCATAGGAAAAGTCAGAGAAGAGGTTATATTGCAAGACCCACCAGATCAAAGTCAGATTCAGAAAATGTCTACAAAATTATGGCTGTAAAAAGCATTTTCACATGAGAAATCTTTTTAGAAATTTGTATACTGGAAGGTTACTGATTGGTAGTCATAAAGTGCTAAAGAATGTAACTATAAACTATAAACCCAATTTGTACACAAGATTTGGTCTTATACATTCAGTTAAGTACTGTCATTGCATATCAAAAACCAAAATAAGAGCAATATTATTCAATGTCTACTTTCTTCTTGTGAATATTATTGGTCCAGATACAGAATGAATGTGAGATACTGATTTGCTTGTCCCAAAGATGTAATTGTTGATGATATATTGCTCAAAATGCCAAAAAGAATTTGTTGAAGCCGGGCGGTGGTGGCGCATGCCTTTAATCCCAGCACTCGGGAGGCAGAGGCAGGCGGATCTCTGTGAGTTCGAGGCCAGCCTGGTCTACAAGAGCTAGTTCCAGGCCAGGCTCTAAAAAAGCTGCAGAGAAACCCTGTCTTGAAAAACCAAAAAAAAAAAAAAAGAATTTGTTGAATATGGTTAGGTATAAATGATACCATAGGGTAAAACTGTAATCTAATGGAATCAGTGTCCATAAGACAAGAGGGTAGACACGAGAAGTCTCTAGACATAGAGAAAAGTCTGTTAGCCTACAGAGGAAGGCCCTGTGAGAAGGTGATTTTCATACTCCAGCAGGATAGTCATTGCCACAATACAACACCAAATAGACACTTAACCTTGTACTTCAGTCATGTGCCTGTCACTTAACAAATCTACTATGTACTACGTTTTCAATGGATGTTTAAGAAGAACAAAGGAGATAGTATAATATCGATGTAATAAAATGTAAAAATGCTGAGAAAATAAATCTTAACTTTGTGCAATTGGGAATAAAGTTAATATTTTATAATGTAGAACAATTAGTGTTAAATTGTCTACAATCTGGTGCACACAAAAATCTTTTTTTATCTTTTAAAAGATAATTTTACTATATTGACTTCTTAAAATATATTTGAAGCACAGCATGCTCCATTACTGAGGGGGCTTAAGAGGTGAGTGAACAGCCACATGGTGGGATGCCCCACTCTCTAGGATTTCCCCCATGGTACAGAGCTCCGTGTCCCTCCCCCAACTCTCTTGGCTTTTTATGGCTAGTCAGCAAGAAGTTTCCTGCTGCTGGGATTCCCCCAAACCCAATTCCATATAGCTGCCATCCAAACTACTAGCCATTCCCCAACCTCAAACTTGCCTATCATGTTCTGGTTTAAGTCCCTGGTCTCTACTACAAGATCAACACTTGACCCCCACTAGAACTATTCCTAGACATCCCACTGCCTCCTTGTTATGTGGGGATCCTGCAGCTTTCAGTCCATGGGTCAGGTTCCTTCATGTGTTCCAGCAAATCACAGTTGGTTGGATATTGATGCAGGTCAAATCATATACCTGGGTCTGGGCCTGGGTACCTGTAGGGTTGGTCTATCCCCTGTGAAATGGGGACAGCTCTACTATGTTCACAATTCCAGGGCTGGCTCACCCACCCCTCTGCTGATAGAAATGGCTCTGTTGTGCTGCTCTGATGAGGTACAGGGCTGCTCTCCCAAGTGTTGCAGCTGGCGGTTGTCAGGGATGGCTCTCCCACTTTTATGACCACAGAGCCAGCTCTCCCACCTGTCCCACGCATTGATGGGCTTGGGGGAGGGCTTCTTCCCCTCACCCATATGAGAGACATATGAGAGATGGGGGCAGTTCTTCCATGCTCAAAATGTCAGGGCTGGCTCACCCTGACACTCAACAGGATTGGCTCTATTGGTACAAGATTCTTCTTTATTTCATATGAATAAAACAGCAATATTGATGGTATCCACAGTATATATGCATATGTTTCTTGCTGAATCCATGATGTTCACAGACACCTCAATAGAGAAATGGGACTAAATGCTGCTATCACTTCTATCAATCAAGGATAAGCAGGCAAGGGAGATTACTGAAAAATAAAGTGCAATTTATCAGAAATTCATAAATGTGTTATATTAGTCAATGAAAAGCAGACATATCACAAGTTTAGATCAATACAGATTTATTAAGTTTTATGTATTGCAAGTAGTATTTTATAAAGTACGAATTGCATATTTGAATAATATTTTATGACTCTAATTTTTCTTTTAGAATTTTCAGATTTTTTATGTGTCTGAATATTTTTCAGCATGTATGTATTCATGCCTGTTTTCCAAGGAGGTCAGTAGACACTGTTGACTCCTCTGGGAGTAGAGTTGGAGATGGTTGCTAGCCAACATGTGGGTGCTGGGTATTGAACACAGGTCTTCTGAAAGGACAACATGTATTTTTAGCCACTGGGCCAACTCTCTAACCCCAAAATATATATTTTCTACAGTTTGAAAGTTTACATAGTTTTATTACACATACTATGCATTATATAGAAGTGTCCAATAATAGACAAAAACATGAAAAGCATTGAAAATTGGTGAATAAGTTGTACAAGAATAAGGAATACAAGTTTTAAAGCTTCTTTTATGTTTAATTATAATTTTGACAATTTCATGTTACAGTAGTTACATAATTTCCACCATCTATTCCATAATCATCCTATGTACTTCTTCCATCTTAAATTTATGACTTTTTTTGAGTGACACACACACACACACACACACACACACACACATACACATATATGAATACTCTGCTGCATCTATTTAGTATTGCTCACATGTATGTGTGTTTTAGAAGGAACATGTGAAATTGGGTAAACTTGCATGAGATTCCTAGAGAAGATTCACCTCTCTCAGTAGCCGTTAATTGTCCGTCACTCTTACCCTAAGGATGGGGCCTTGTGAGTTTTCTACCACCCACATAATGGGTCAGTGGGTATTGTCACTGTGCAGGTTTTATTTAGATCCTTAATATGAAGATGTGTTCTGAGCCTATAACAATGAGAAAAAAGTTTATGAAAAAGTAATATATAATGAAATACCCTCAAACATAATGAAATAGAATCAGCTGAGATTGTTAGAAGCATGAAAGGAATGGATGCTGTGTCATGCATATCTAATTGCAGCATTTCTGAGGCAAGAGAGAGTGGTGATCCAGCAGAGTTAACTGGGTGTTCATACGCCAGCCAGCCCAGACTATCAGTGTAGTGGAAGAAACTACAAGAGAAATCTGCCTCAGAACAAGATGAAAGGACAGCACCATGTCACAAAAGTTGTTCCCTGACCTCTACTAAGGCATGTATGTGCTTACACACACCACACACACACACACACACACACACACACACAGACTTCACAATCAACATTAATAGTTAAAGTAATAAGTAAAAATTTAGGTATGTAGTTTATTTAGACAAAGACTATATTAATGAAGAAATAAATAGTAAGACAATAGTTAAGTCTGGAATAACTTCTTCAAATTGATAAAATGAGAATACTTTAACACATAGTAAGAATTTTAAATATTTCACAAGGCTTGGTGAAATCTGTAACAGTCAAAAAAGTGAATATAGAGAAAAGTAAAAATAGAAAGATACAACATTACAAACACTGTAGGGTCAACTCAGACATACATAAAACACATAAGCATAGATTTTCAATAGAAATCACAGAACCCAGATAAACTGGATAGTTTAATGTATAGATCCAGAGCTTGCCCAGCTTTTTCCTCAGGACTTCAAAACTGTTGGTAGATCGTAGCATTAAACATACCTAGTTTTTCAGAAGTTCCTCATGATATTTTACACAGATTACGTCTGACAAGACATCTGTTGTGAGTAGCTCTCAGCAACACAGAAATGGGTTTAGGGGCTGGACCCCTAGCCTGGATTTCTATCTATGGGACCCTCAATTGATCTTGAATGATGTTGTTGTCTTAGCCATGGAGTGTGTTTGTATGTGTGCCTGTGTGTTTGTGTGTGTGTGTGTGTGTGCTTGTGTGTGTGTGTGTGTGTGAGAGAGAGAGAGAGAGAGAGAGAGAGAGAGAGAGAGAGAGAGAGAGAGAGAGAGAGAGAGAAAGAGAGAGAGGGGGGGGAGAGACAGAGACTGAGAAAGAGAAAGAATTGGTTGTGAATAACAGTGCTCTAACATAGTGATTATCTGTAGATCTCTGGAGGGAAGATGGACTTCCCACAGAAAACAAGCAGATCTTGAAAAGGAAGGCATTTTTGTTCATTTGCTCTCACAGCTGCAATGTGATACCTGAAGTTAAGCTAATGATCCTAGGAATCGCTCTTGCTGTCTGAGGGCTAAGGCTCATCTCTCACTTCAGTCATTCTCTGCAGCCCCCACACATGGTTTAGAAGTTTTATCAGCTAACTTCTAAGTTTGATGAATTCAAATCACACAGGAGCTATACAAGGCAAAACTTTGCAAAACAATGAAACAGAATACTTCCTTTGCATGTTAGCAAATGGGAATCTATAAACTGAAGATTGGGGCTCATGGTTAGGATATACAATACATTTTTGGAGTTACTTTGTACTTTTTTGAATAATGATGTTTTCCATAACCAACACTGTACTTGTCCATTGTCCTAGTTTATGTTGGCCAGGACTTCATTCTCCTACCAATGTTCTGTTCAGATGTTGGTAGAACTTTATGTCAGGAGATTAAATTATAGCTGGTGATGCTAGGGTTTTGTTTGTAGTATCTCCTGTTTTAAGACCAACACCGGATATACTTTCTATCAAAATGGTTGAAAGATTTACTCCAAGAAAATTTTCCAGTATCTCTATGTTGCTAGAAAACTGCTGTTTTTCAGGAGTAATTTTATGCCCCCCAGGTGATAGAAATCTCACTACTCTGGTGCTTTCAAATTGGTTTGCTTTGGGAAAGTCAGTGTTAGAGTACGCAACTGCAGTTCATTCTAGTTCATCGAGTGGCAAGTGAAGATAATGTTCTTACTACCTGTCCTGAAAAGTTTTATAAAAACAAGTTTCACATTTTTGAGAATTTCATAGGGGCAATATTTAAATGGTTTCCTCACCATCTTCCCTCCACCTCTTCCCATGGCCCACACTCCCTCTCAAAAATATGGCCTCATATTGTTTAGTTATTATTGTTACACATATACACGTCTTTAAATTTATAAATACATTCTGGTGAGTTCATGTTGTATTATATATATTTATATGTATGTAGGATTGACCACTTGGAATTAAACTATGAAGAGGAAAGACTGAGTGTCTCTCACTCAGCAACCATTATTTGCCTATAGCTCTTCATTTATGGTTGTGGTTTGTGAGAGTTTTCTCCCATTCACAATGGGATGTTGACTGGGGTCATTTTTAAGGCTTTATTTAGAATATCACATTGTTGAAATTTCATGAGTGAAACTTTTCCTGTCATATATAAAATACTTTATTATGCAGCAGATGTCCTGGTTGTACATCTTACAATCTTTCTTCTCCCTTTTCCTCAATATTCTTGAAGCATTAGGTGTAAAGGTTGTATTGTAGATGTATCAAATGGCATTGGTTACCCCATAGATGCTTGTTTTCTGCATTTGGCTGGTTATAGTTTTCTCTGTTTTGATTGCATTGCTGGTATCTCTGCTTCTCTTGTCTTTGAATATTTTAGTCATAAACATGTGTTCATGTCTGGATTGATGGACATGAAGCATAAAATGTTCTACGGGGCTATTTCACGCAACTCTGGTCAATTTTCTAGGCTTATTTTATTCACCAACACTATGTTCACCCTCATTCACTCCTCCACGACCCTGATTATTTTCCTTCTGCTCACCTTCTGTGGAGACATATTAAGAACTAGTAGTTTATTACTGAAGATGCCAGAAATGTAACATCTCAGCCCACATAAAAGTCTTTAAAATGGTGGTCAACTTCTTGTTACTGTAAACTGCTTTCTTTCGGTTGCTTTTCCTACTGTTTTGTGTCAGTAGCTTTAAGCAGAAAAGTCAATACTTTTGTTTTTACTAGCTCTGGGATTTGCTTTTCCCTCAGCCCATTTTGTGTCCTAATTCTAAACAGCAGGAAGCTTAATCAGGTCTTCCTTTCTGTGCTTTGGGGCAAAGGTGTAGGTTTGTACACTTCAACGAAAAACAATATCCTCCCTAAGGTGTATTTTTTTTCCTAGGGAATACTCAGTTTATAAGTGTTACATTTTAGAGATGATCAGGAATGGAGTGACAGGGAGGGATGCTGTAATCTCGGCCCCGGTCTGCGCTCTATGTGCTAGACCTCAGTTCGGGAGCTTCAGGAAAGGTGCTGGAGGTTGAGAACTCAGATGCAGTGACAGACTGACACACAGAACTCCCAGTGTTGGTTCAGGAAAGCCCCCTTTATTAACACCATGTAGACTTAAATACACTGCAGTTAATGGTCAACAGGTGATCCTCTGATTATCTAACTAGGCACAGCTTCTAGTAACTTATATTAGAAGGTTCTATGAGAGAAAAGCAACTGAAGGCCAGGACTCATTAATCCCAACAGAGGAGGGAGATGGGTCATTTATTATTAGAGTTTATTAGAGTCAGGAGAGCAGTGGGTTATTAACATGACAGAATGCTGACATGAGATTCCTGTTGACAGAAATTTTTGTTCCACACAGTCCCACAGCCATTCAGTCCCAAAGAAACACACAGAGGTCTACATTAATTATAAACTGGTTGGTTATTAGCTCAGGCTTTCTTATTAACTAACTCTTGCATCATTAATTAACCCATAATTCTTGTCTGTGTTAGCCACATGGCTTGGTACCTTTTATCAGCAAGACATTCTCATCTTGTTTCCTCTATGTCTGGGTGAAGATTGTAGACTGAGTCTTTCCTCTACCCAGAATTCTCCTGTTCTGTTAACACCATCTATACTTCCTGCTTGGCCATTGACCAATCAGCATTTTATTTTTTTATTTTGTTTTCTTCATAGGTTTTTTCCTATATTTCTTTTTTATTGATTTTTATTGAGCTCTACATTTTTGTCTGCTCCCCTCCCTGCCTCTCCCCTCCTCTTAAACCTTCTCCCATGTTCCCCATGCTCCTAATTTACTCAGGAGATCTTGTCTTTTTCTACTTTCTACATAGATTAGATCTTTTATGTCTCTCTTAGGGTCCTCAGTGTTATCTAGGTTCTCTGGGATTGTGATTTGTAGGCTGGTTTTCTTTGCTTTATGTTTAAAAACCAC
Organism: Arvicola amphibius; assembly: GCF_903992535.2. NCBI lineage: Eukaryota > Metazoa > Chordata > Mammalia > Rodentia > Cricetidae > Arvicola > Arvicola amphibius. The sequence goes on from NC_052048.2 coordinate 17,156,557, forward strand.
TTATTAGTAAGTAAATTTGATAACTGTCTTTCTGGGTCTGGATTACTTCACTCAATATGATATATTTTAGCTCCATCCATTTGCCTGCAAATTTCAAAATGTTTTTTTTCTCCTGTGTAGTACTCCATTGTGTAAATATAGAACATTTTCCTTATCCATTCTTTGGTCGATGGGCATTTAGGTTGTTTCCAGGTTCTGGCTATGACAATCAATGCTATTGTTATAAGGAGGAGGGGGTCCCCTTGTTTGTCCCTGCCTCCCAGCTAGCTTATACCCGAAATAAGCGTATAGAAACTGTATTAATTTATACACTGTGTGACCCAGTAGCTCTAACTTCTTATTGGCTACTTCTAACATCTTGATTTAGCACATTTCTATTCATCTATGTATCGCCACCTGGTTGTACTTACTTGCAAGATTCTAACTGGTGTCTGTCTGAGGAGGAGGATCCATGGATTCTCTCTGACGCCACTCTCTTCCTCCAAGAATTCAGTTTTGTCTCTGCCTACCTAAGTTCTGTCCTATCAGGCCCAAAACAGTTTATTTATTCATTAACCAATGAAGCAACACATGAACCGAAGAACCTCCTATACCATGCTATAAACATAGTTGAGCACATGGCCTTGTGGCATGATTGAACAGTGTTTGGAGATATACTCAAAAATGGTATAGCTGGGTCTTGGGGAAGGTTGTTTTCTAATTTTCTGAGAAATTGCCATACTTACATACAAAGGTACTGTATCAGCTTGCACTCCCACCAGCAATGCAGTAGTATTCCCTTTATCCCACAACCTCTCCAGCATAAGTTGTCATCAGTATTTTTGAAATTGGGCATTCTTACAAGTGTAAGATGTGATGTAGGAGGGTCTTCTGTCTATGTGTTACTTTCATTGGTTGAATAAAGAAAACTGACTTGGCTTTAGAAAGGGCAGCCCTTAGATAGGCATGGTAGACAGAACAGAATTCTGGAAGGATGAAGGCAGTGTGGCAGATGCCGTGGCTCTCCTCTCAGAGATGGACACTAGTTAGACTCATGCTGGTGAGCCACAGTCAAGTGGCAATACACATTAATAGAAATGGGTTGATTAAGATATGAGAGTTAGCCAATATGAGGCTAGAAATAATGTGCCAGGCAGTGATTTAATTAATACAGATTTCCATGTGATTATTTCAGGCATAAGCTATCCAGGTGGCTGGGACAACAAGCAGCCTGATGGCCCGGGTATAAGCCAATCAGGCAGCGTGGGATGCGGGCCCGCTGCTCCATTTACTACAGAGTGGCTGCCCAATGTAGTCTACTAACTCTACGTAAACCTGAGAGGGCTTAAAAAGGAGAGAGAGAGAGTTTAACACAGCTTTTTGCTGTTTGTGGGTGGTGTGCCACAGAGAGAATTTCCTGACTCAGCAGCCTTATAAAAAAAGGCCTTGCCATTTTAAAATGAGGCTTCCTGGGCCCTGCTGCCAGTGCAAACTCCTGACTATGGAGCATTTGTGTGCTCACTTGGGGTTGGGAATAATGTAATTGAGACCAAGCCTATGGCTCAGCTCTTCCTGCCTGGGTAGGCAGCAGAATCAGGTCTACTAGAAAGTGGCGGTTTTAGAACACCGGCTTTCTGGGCTGTATTGCCATTGTGACCTCTGACTCTTTGGGGAGATGGAGCATTTGGAGTAAAGTGCTACAATTTGTTTCATGACAACTAGACTTGCTATGTGCCTTAAAGGGGCACATTGTGTGCTGCAGCTCAGAGGCACAAGCAGCTCCACCATGCTAGCGGTGCAATATGCATGGCTTGGAGTCACAAGCACCTTCACCATGTTGAACTGGGCATGGCAAGCAGGCAGTACCTGTTTTTGACCTAGGAATGTCACAGCTTAAATTCTTAAGTGCTTAGTGATTTAAAAGCACAAAGCAAAAATGTTCTTGGACAGCAAAGAGTTACAGAAAATGCAATAGGACAGATTCATACATAAAAGACCTCTAAATGAGTCATAGCATTAGACATACATAGGCCTGGGAGAGAGAAGAAAAAGAATATAGAGAATAAAGTTAATGCCTTAAAAAAGGGTAAAGTCTTTAAAGAGACAGAATATAGAAAGTTATGGATTATGAGAAAGAAAGAAAAATAAGCCATTTAAAAATGTAAAATTCACAGATAATTTGGATTCTGTATATTGTATTTTCTTTAAATTTTTTGACTGTGAAAGAGCTAAATACAGAGAAACATTTCATTGTGTGGGCTGCTAAGCTGATCCAACATGTATTTTCTAAAGGTATCATGACTTCCAAATTTGGGTCTAAGGATATGATACTTTGGAGAGGGACTTCTTTTGTTTTCACAGAGGATGAGACCCTGTGGATTGCTTCTATCCCAATATGGTATGATAGACCACACCATCCTGAAAGGTTGCTGTGAACACACTCAATAAATTACTTCCCCCAACTGATGACTGAGATGAACCTAGCACACAGGATACACCATACAAGACCTGATTAACGGCACACCCATACAGCAGGAAGCAGTTGGAGAGAAATAACTATGTCCATATTCCCAAATATTGTTTATAAATGTTCTTTTACATTTACAGGGGGATATGATATAGATATGAATAATTTGCATTGGTATGGATTTTAAGGTCAATTTTTTTGGTTTTTTGAGACAGGGTTTCTCTGTGGCTTTGGAGCATGTCCTGGAACTAGCTCTGTAGACCAGACTGGTCTTGAACTCACAGAGATCCTCCTCCCGAGTGCTGGGATTAAGGCGTGCACCACCATCGCCCGGCCAAGGTCAATTATTTATTTGTATTTCTGATATTGATTAAGGAATTTTGATTGTGTAGTTCATTTAAAAATGTAATGTATAATTAGGAAATATAGGTTGTTAATTGATAATCCTCAATAATAGTCAAGCTTGTAGTCATGTTAGTTAGATTTTCTAGAAGTGCATAGATATATTTCAGAGGGGCATTCTTCATATCTTTCAAAGACTACAGAATATGGCATTTTAAAGGTTTTAATAACTTAGGGCTTTTCATGACAATGAGACACATCTGCTCCTGGCAGCACCAATCTACTTCAAGAGGAAGATGGGCATTGAAGAGGCTCCTTATGGAGTTTGATATCCATTTGGGCAAGAAACTGCTCTTGCCTGGACTGCTGCATAAACTGGACACAAAGAACCGACAGAGAGAGGACTGCTGAACTTGTCTAAAGGTGAGATGATCCTTCAGGGTTCCTGATTCATGAAAGAGTCTGCAAGACATTGTGCATGATACAAAAGAAAGTGACTGAACTGTCCTTGAAATTTCCTGCTTCATGGAAATGTCTGCTGGGCTTGTAGGCTGAAGATGGATGCCCCAGTGGTACAGAGGAACTTTGGGTGACTGTACAGGCAGTGAGATGTCTCTGTCATTTCTAGAATTTGGAAGTTGCTTACTTCTTGTTTACTTAGGTAATATTTTATCCTTCTGGAGTCTTTGATGGAGTTGAAGAAAAGATAGATAGTTATAGTTTCCATTGTTATGATAAAAGATAAAATAGATATAAATACTGTAACTGTAATTCTTGCTTGATGACTTTTGTTATATGTAATTTTGCTATGTTAAAGTTAAAGCCTTCCTTTTTGTTTAAATAGAAAAAGGGGAAATGATGTAGGAGGATGTTCTATCTATCTGTTGCTTTCATTGGTTAATTAATAAAGAAAACTGCTGGCCTGATAGGTCAGAACATAGGTAGGTGGAGTAGACCAAACAGAATGCTGGGAGAAAGAAAGCAGAGTCAGGCAGATGCCATGAAGCTCCAGCCCATGATGGATGTAGGTTAGAATCTTTCCGGTAAGTCACCACCTTGTGGTGCTATACAGATTATTAGAAATGGGTTAATCAAGATGTGAGAATTAGCCAATAAGCAGCTGGAACTAATGGGCCAGGTAGTGTTTAAATGAATACAGTTTCCGTGTACTTATTTCAGGATTAAGCTAGCTGGATGTTGGAAACACAGACCACCGTTCCTTTTTACTACAAATATAAATTTGGGTGGATAGAGGATACAAGGAGGAGGGCTGAGAAGAATTGGGGAAAGCTGAATATGATCAAAATACATGTATTAAATATTCAGAGAACTACCAAATAAGCTTAAAGACACATAATGACCTGTTGCTATATCCAAATACATTGTATTAAACTTTCAAAGAACTAACAAATGACTTTAAATACTCTAATGACTTGTTACTATATCCATAGATCATAGCATATTTAAACCCCCATCAGAGAAGTTTCTCCTTGTGGTAAATGACAATGAATATAGGAATTCTCACCTGCCCATATGTATAGAACATAAGACTGGGGCCTTCTCACCTCTAAAATGAGTGTGTTAACTTTACCTAAGGAAACAATTCTGGAGACAGTTCAAGGAGTAAGAATTCTATCACTAAGGATATCATTTTCTCCCAGTAATACACAAACCATTTTCAAATGCTATAGAGACATTGGCAGATTTTCCAAAACCAAATATTCTCACACTAACTGGGTGAAAAGCATGCTCAGTTGTAACTAAGCCTGTGTTACTGATTATGATTAATAATCTCCTGACAAAAAGTTCTAGCAATACTGTTTCTGGATGGACAGTAAAGTCCTATTTTCTTTTTGTTCATTTTTTTTCATTTACCTTTGAGAGTTTGGTATATTTGTATCATTTCTATGTCCATTTCCTCCATCTGAACTCTCCCATATGTAACATTATCCACATTGGGCGCCATTCTGTAACATGAGGGCCTGCTCGTTGGGGTTTCTATCCTGCCCAGATTCCATAGCTGTTAAGCCCCAAAGAAATCACACAGAGGACTCCATAAGTTATAAAACTATTTAGCCCATTATCTCAGGCTTCGTATTAGCTCTTATAACTTACGTTAGCCCATTATTCTTGTCTATGTTAGCCACAAGGCTTGCTAACTTTTTTAGCGGGGCAGGTCACATCTTGCTTCTTCAGTGATCTGAGCAGGACTGTGGGAAGAACTTCCTTCTTCCCAGAATACTCCTGTTTTCATTGCCCCACCTCTAGTTCCTGTCCGGTTGTCTCGTCTATACTTCCTGCCTGGCTATTGGCCAATAAGAGTTTATTTAAAACATGATTGACAGAATACAGACAATTCTCCCACACCACCCATATACTTCTCCTGGCTCTCTTTCAAATTCATGACCTTTTTTTCATATTTTTTTACACACAAACAAATCTTTCAGTCTAAATGACTTTCTACTGGCTTTTACATTCTATGGACCTTGTTAAGGAGCAATACAACATTAACTAAGACAAACCCACAGCTCAATGCCAGTTTCATGTAAATAAACACTACTATACCTAAACAACATGAATCATACACTATATTCCTCACCATGAGTTTCAGACTTCAACCCCCGGTCCTGAAGACAAAGCTGAATTCTGATTTACTAGAATGCAAATAAAGGCATACACTTTTTCACTTTTTGCAAGCATTTTCCTTTGTCTAGCATCTTTGAAATTTGAGTTCATGAAGTATGAATGTTATTTGGCAAATCTTTAAATGTTTTAAAGTTACCAAGTTTTTTTTTAAAAAGAAAGAAAGGTGAATGCAAGGATGGGTGAGCTTCAGTCCTCTAGTGATATCATGAATGGTCCTTCATCATCATAAATATGTTTCAGCAGATAAATTGGATTCATGTAATAGTGTTTTTTCTTTCTAATGTGTCTTGTTTTCTATAGAATCTCCTTGGGAAAACCCTCTTCTCTACAATTATCTGCTGGTAATTAATGTCTTATAGCATCATTGTCTTCAACCAAGAAGCATACATAGACACACACACACACACACACACACACACACACACACACACACACACACACACATCAACCAAGGCTGAGAACAAGACACCATTCAATGAAACATAGCTATTATTATTGAGCTAGAATTCCACTATCTAGGCATGGCAGTAAATCTAATGTGCTGATGAAGGGAAAGTCCCTAACAGACATGAATCTTGCTAGAATTGTTCTCTGTAAGTTATTTGAAGTAGTGCTAGAAAAAGCCTGCTGAGTGCCATGTTCTTTGGTTTACCAGTGCCTTGACAGCATGGTAAAAGGAAAGTGGACAGGCTTCCATCTTCATACTGAAAATGTGAGATTTCTCTGATTTGTTTTTAGTGTACATTCATTTGTTTGATCTGTGGATTGTATTGTGTTTGAAATGTTACTATTATGCAATTTACATTTTATCATTGATATTTACTATATCTATTTTCACCAAGAAATCCATACTTTGACTTTTATCTAATTTTTATCTTCCTGAGCTTCATCTTTGACTGTTAGTATTACACAGTCATAAATTTCATATTTAAAAATTCATTCAACTGTAGATAATTTACAAAGTATTTTTCTTAGCACTGAATTATTTTCTTATTGTTTACTAAGGAACAGAATAATAAACAACTATAGACTGTACAATTTTTCTGTTTTCCAATTCAGTCAGTTAACATCTATTCAAAAAATTAATTTATTCAACAATATTGAAAAAGTAGTCTGAAATTTTCAAATATCAATGAGCCATATAAAAGTACTACAATATCCTCCTATTGTTACACATGTACACATTTTATAACATGTCTGCCACATAAATTGGACCTGAAAGATGTACAGAAAATATGTTCAACATTTTTTTCAATGTGTAAACAAATAAATAAACAATATCCAAAGAGAAATATGTTGATAAAAACACACCTAGTAATCTGTAGGGTTTCCTTCTAAAGATTCACAGAATCTTTACAACAGATTTAACATCACTGAACACAGGCCACATGAACACATACACACATGTATTTTACATATTAACAAAAATCATTTAAAATGTCAAAGGGATTATTCTATAAAGAAAAAATGTATTTTGCTAATGTTATATGTTCATATATTTAGTCCATATTCATATTTATTCTTGTAGGGAACCACAAGTATTTCCATGTTTTCTATCAAGGCTATAATATTTACTGTATACCTAATCTACACAATTCACAATGCTACAAGTAAAGTGTAGAAGGTTGAAATTTATACAAAAATAACTCATTAAAAACTAGTATACCTCCAAAATACAAAAGATGATGTACATTTTAGGAAACTGAGGGCTCCACATCACTGAGCCTGCATCTCAGCCACCACACCATGGAAATAAATGCTAATCTAAGCTTACTATTTCCCAGAATCAAGACATAGGAGTGGCTGGAAGGGAAAGCAACTTCAGTCACACAGAAAAGCAGAGAAACTGAATATTTCAGCTCATAGTTAATGTTACAAAACTGCAAAAGAAGTGACAGAAAATAAATACTGTACAGTAACAGGAATGTGACCACCATTTGCAAGGCCTTTTTGTGGGCTGCCTTGCTGACATCTCTGGAGCCTTTGGCATTGTACTGCATGTTCTTCAGATGTCGCCACAGGGAGAAGATGAGCAGGAGAAACACGGTTAGGGTCACGGTGAAGGGGATGAGTGTGAACATAGTGTTGGTGAGTACAACAAGCCTAGGAGCTTGAGAATAATTACTTGGGATAATTCTGAAGAATGTATTGGCTTCAATTCTGTTAATCCAGAGATCAGTATTTGTGTTTATAACCAAAATGTTTACAAACAAGAGGAACAGAGATGCCAACAGTGTCCCCGAAACTACTTTTTTTACTCTCCACTTTAGATGAAGAAAAAAAGGATTTGAAAAATTGGCTATCTTGAGAAAATAGAAGATGCTGAGACATGTAGCAAGCCAGATACTGAAATGATTGGTTACTGCCCAGAAAATAAAAATTTGTCTCATAATTCTTCTAGTTACTATTATGTCTAGGTATTGTTCAGATACAAATATACCTGCAGTTATTGAAAAGAGCAAAGCAACTCTGGAAATTGCCAGAGTAGTCAAGATCTGATCTATGAAGCATATCTGTCTCCACTTTAACCAGTCCATAATGTTCACAAAAACTGTGAATGCATTGCCTAAGTTTCCAATTAGAAATTCCACACTTAAAGCAGTTAATAATATGTAATGTAAAACACCATTCATTGTTTCCAAGATGATGTTCAGAATTCCACTATAGTGCTAAATATTTCTGAATACATTCTTTTGGTATATGGCTAGCTGATTCTTAAGAATTTATAACACACACAAATTAAATGTACTCATATGTACAATGTCAAGTAAGCATCGAGATTTACTAATGAAATGGTTTATAGTATTCTTCTAAAAAATCTTACACTTTGCAAAAAACTCAGCTGATCTTTATCCAGATGCTTCATCCATTACACAAAATGATTGGAGTCATCCATAGTTGATGCTGAAGAAAGCAGAAATCTTATGTACTGTCATCAAAACAAATAAATTTATTTTCATTGTTTTGACTGTTCAAACATTAAATTTTAATCATTAATTTTCTCACAAAAATTATAAAATTCTTACTCATATAAAAAGGAAAGTATCTTAACTTCTATGCAACAAAAATTTCCATTAAATATTTCAAAATGAAGCCAGTTAGGCATCTATACATATTTTCTAAAGTGCTTTCTACAAGCAAACAATTAACTAATAATCTTACATAGTTATGCTTCAAATATTGGGACTGAGAAGATTAATTTTACTTTTTATACAATCATATATCCATGCATACATATCCATATGCTAATATATGCTAGTTCATAAGTATGCATTTATTTAGATCATAACCCCTTTCATTTCTGACATAAATAATTCAGGTTTATCATTGACTTAAAATTTATTGTGCATTTTACTTATGATTAGTAATATGATAGTTGTTAGAAGATGGTATAAAACTGCTTTCATTTTTAATCGATGCAATAATAATATAACTATTCTAAAGACTTGTGACTATTTTATTCATACATGTATATTATTATAGAGTAATTCTTATTTTGTTACAAAACAGACAATAAATTTACATGAATTCATTTGCACAACAAGAATTCTTTTCATTATCCTTGTCTGCTACCTTTGTTAATGCATCTGATTCCTTCACCAGTAGGAACACTAGGCATTATTCATTTCTCTCCAGTTTTCACTGACATTTGCTCCTGTAATGTTACTGTAGGCACAGAGGCATATAAAGGCTAATACATAGCCCTGGAAAGAAAGCAAATGGAGCAATGGGTCATAACATTCTTTAAATCAAATGGATAGTTAAAGAAGCAATAACAGAACAGAAGTATCGAAATAAGAAAGCAGAAAAACATGTATCAAAACTTTAGTAAACTTGGCCTAGTGGTGCACACTGGTATATGTGGCTCCACACTGAAGGAAACTGATCTAGTTGGTAAGACCCTGTATCAACATAACACTAACAAAAAAGTTTAGATTGTAGGAAAAACTATTGGTTAATGTGTTTGAGAGATGGATTATAACTGGAAATTATAGCAATAGTGAGCAAAGAAAGTGACAAAATTTCTAGAACAGAAACACTGACATACCTGAACACAGAAAGGTCCTCATGGGATGGCTCTTTCCCCATAACAAAAAGGCAGAAGAAGACAAAGAGAAATGCAAAACACATTGAGGGTGGGGCTGTGTGGAGCAAATGCTAGTACAAGAGCTTCAAGGTCTTCAGGAAAGGTGACAAAGTTTGTATTAATGAGAGGCAGTAACACCAGCTCAGGAACTTTCCTAAGCCCCTCTTCTTGACCTTCTACTCTGAACAGGAAACATTTGAGGTTCTACTGGAGTAGCTGTAGCTGCTGGACTCTGTAATCCAAGTTGCTTCTTTTTCAGATGCAAAACTGCAAGTTTATTAATAGAAGCAAGATTGTCGTGAAAGTCTCTGACACAGTTGTAGGAACAAAGCCCAGACAGACTCCTACTAAATTTTTGTAAGGCACTCCTTCAAGAGAGGAGTAACCCATATTCAAGAGACACATCAGCGATAACAGAGCTACAGAATAAACATAGTCTCCCATCCAAGCACAGGTCACTCAGTAAAGGTTTAAGTTGTATGTTTATATATTCAGTCACTGTTTGAGTGGCATAGTACATGAATATTTTCATCATTATTCTGTGTGAGACCTTAAATTTCTTGTTTTCTATTTTCTTGGTGAATCCTTCCATTTTGAACTATAATGGAACATTGTGAGCATTAGGTCTAATTTTCTAAATGGCTGTCCAGGTACTGGATGGTGGCAGGGAAAATATCCATTTAATTAAAGATTTTGCTCCATGCCTTCTATGAACTTTTAACATGCACTCTTGAAAGGAGTTTAGGAATGTTATGAGGAAAAAAACATACAAAAGTGATGGAGGAGAGTTATCTGTCTATGTTTCTTTCATTGGTTAATTAATAAAGAAAACTGCCTTGGCCCTTTAAGAGACAGAAAATTAGGTAGGTGGAGTAGACAGAACAGAATTGTGGGAACAAGGAAGTAGAGTTGGGGAGACGCTTCAGGCATTCGCCATAGTGAGTCTCCATGCTGCTCCTCTCCGAGATGGACGCAGGTTAAGATCTCTCCTGGTAAGCCACACCTCGTGGTGCTACCCAGATTACTAAATATGGGTTAAAGGAAGATGTGAGAATTAACCAATAAGAGGCTGAAACTATGGGCCAGGCAGTGTTTTAAAAGAATACAGTTTCCGTGTATTTATTTCGGGTGTAAAGCTAGCCGGCGGCCGGGTGGTGGGGCGCAGCCCGCTGCTTCCTTCTACACAAAAGTAAGAACTGAGAAAGTATGCTGGTAGGCCTTCAGTATAGCTTAGTAAAAGAATATGTTTCAATCATGTATAATACCCTGGGTTTAATCAACAACCATAAAAATAAAAAATAAAAAAGGAATCTTATTTCTAAGTAGATTTTATGATATTAAGGGTATTTTGCATATAAAATAAGTAATAAGAACTGTTGTGGGAGCTCCTTCTGCTCCTTCAGCCAATAGCCACTGAGATACCAGCCCATTGGGGCATGGTCTCTCTTTTTAAAAATATGGCCACTTCCTTCTTCTTGGTCTCTGGCTTCCAGTTTCAGCGACTAGGCTACCCTCCTGATTGCCCAGAGGGCTGTTGTCTGGGATGGTGATCTGTAAGTTTTTCCCCTTTAAATAAATAACCATTCTATTAATCATAATTCCAAACTGGTGTGGGATTGTTTGTGATTTACGCCTTCATCTGGCACCCAATGTAGTGAAGGGAGCAGCCTGCTGCATTCCCGCCACCCTGCTTCCTGCCACCCAGCTAGCTTATGCCCTGAAATAACAATACACAAACTATATTCATTTTAACACTGCCTGGCCCATTAGTTTCAGCCTCTTACTCACATCTTGACTAACCCATATCTAATAATCTGTGTAACACCACAAGTGGTGTCTTACCGGGAAAGATTCAGCATGTCTGACCTGGTGGCTGGCTTCATGGCATCTGTCTCACTGAGGAGAGGCATGGCATCTGTCCCAGAGTGGAGAGGTGGGGCAATTGTCTGAGCCATCTACCTCACTTCCTTCTTCCTGTTCTATCTACTCCACCCACCTAAGGGCTGGCCTATTAAATGGGCCAAGGCAGTTTCTTTATTAACGAATGAAATCAACACAAACAGAAGACTCTTTGACATCAAAGAATTGTAATAACGTAATGATAGTAACATTATCCACACTTGAAAAGTACATGAGATTTTATTAAAATCTTTTACATGGTTTTCAAAAATTACCATATTGTCACAAATGACATCTACCTTGGTGTTGCTGCATGCTGCAGTTAATACTTTTGGCATTTTAATAATCTACTAACATTTCACTTAAAATTGTATACTAGCCAGGCTTTGCTCTGAGATATGCTTCTGTTTGTAACCTCAAAGTGGAACAAGTAGGAACAGAATCAAAATTTATGCTACATACATATTTCATGTGTTTATTTGTTGACCTCTTGACAGTCTTTGCATAATTTACTCATTAATTCATCTATTTATTAACTCTATAAAATAATTTGACAGCTATTTTGTTTTCATTGTTAGGTGCGAAGAATGGTGTGAAGTGAGTGTGAAGTGTCTACAGTGAGGACAGTCACATGTGAAAAGTTGTTGTGCCCTTCATCGTTGTCTTTCCAGTTAAATTGGTTTCATACTCACTCAACAGAGAAGTCTCTTCTATGTTCACAACCATAAAAATCACAATCAAAACTTGTGCACAGAGATGTATTGCAGTATGGACACTCATGTGTGATAATGTACACACCCTACAAGGCAAAGACCATAGAAACTGTCAGCTGTTTACCCTATCACACTGTCCCATTTCCTTCAGCTAGAAATGTCAGCTATCTCAATGAGCCTGGAGTAGAACTGGTGGCCAGCAAGCCTCAGTGATCCTTGATTCTCCACTTCCTATCACCAGCAGCACTGGTGAAACAGACACACACCATCATGCCCTGTTTTTTATGAATTCTGAGGTTTGAACTTAGATTACCAAGGTTGTGAAGATTCTATTACCAGCTAAATCATCTTTCCTGCCACCCCTTCAATATGTGTACTTTATGTGCCCTTGAATTGTGGATGTAGTCAGTTATTCTTTACAATTTCATGACCAATGTCAAGCAAATAACATCACAGTGTGTTAGTGAACTCCAATCTTATCTTTCTACAAATACTACATTCCCAAACTGCTCAAATTAATTCTTATATATATATAAAATCCATGTCCCTCCTGTAGATCAATGGAATTTATAGTTGACTTTGAATTGAAACTGTATTCTTGTTTGCTAGGATGCAATAAGACATAATCTGTTTCAGCATTTGAAAACACTTTTGTTTAGTTTCTCCATTATTTGCGTTAAACAGTTTAGTTTTCTGTTAGTAAAATGTTAGATTTAATAAGTAGATTATTCAGAGTGTTTTCTTGGGAACCCAGGAAACTAATACTCTTTCAAGAGATAGTAACTATAAATAATGTTGTTTAAATGTATACTTGTTTATTTATACAGAGGCACACACACATGCTTCATAGGAGAATTATTGTCCTATCATTTCAGATGTGTTTCAAAGCACCTTTCATGCCCATCAGGATTTTACAGCCTTTTATCAATGTTTGTAAAAAAATAATCCTCATGTTTAGAGTTTTGTTGAAGTTACTGGTTTTAGTATATTCAATTTTAAAATAGTTAATTTTTTAAAAAATAATTTGCAATTTACAGGATTAAGGTTTAAGCTTTACCTGTTATTTCAATATTTTTTTGAAACCCGTTTCAAGCAGAAATAAATGGAAGTACAATATCTGTAAGCCCAGTTAGATGATGTCAGTTAATAGCAGAATCATTTCATCCTGGCCTCAGTCCTACTCCTGTGGAGTTTGCTGCCTCCCAATCAGCATTTTATTAAAGGAATACAAGTGACAAGTCTTTATAGTACAAGACCATTGTCCCACAGCATTTGCCCTCTTTTTGTACATAAAAACTTTGAATCTAATCTCTTTGGTTTAGCTTTTTTCTTGACCATTATCCATAATAACCAATACTTTAAAGAAAGACAAACATCCATAATCCATTTCTTTTTTTTTCTCCTGAGCTTTATGCCTTCTGCGCTAGGATGTCTATTATTGCTTTCCTTGTCCAGCAAATGTATGTGTAGTTCTCTAGATTACTTCCTGCTGATTAGGGGCACTGATAAACTTATGGGAACCTAAAGAATATTTAGAAACATTCAAGTCCTGACTTAAATATTCTGTTATACTTGATCATCTCAACAAGCAGTCTTGATTCTCTTCTGGATGTAGAATTCAGAGGAAACTCCAACATAGGCCCTCTGAAATGTTGGATAATCTGGCCCAACAGCTAATATGAGAGATTTTTCAGGGTGTCTTCCTTTTGTCGAACCTGATTATTTCTTTATTATTATTATTATTATTTTTTATTATTAAAAATTTCTGCCTCCTCCCTGCCTTCCATTTCCCTCCTTCTTCCCCCACTCCCCTTCCCTTCCCTCTCCAGTCTGAAGAGCAGTAAGGTTTCCCTGCCCTGTGGGAAGTCCACGGTCCTCCCCCCCTCCATGCAGGTCTAGGAAGGTTAGCATCCAAACAGGCTAGGCCCCTCCAAAGCCAGTAGGTGTAGTAGGATCCAAATCCAGTGCCATTGTCCTTGGCTTCTCAGCAGCCCTCATTGTCCGCCATGTACAGGGAGTCCGGTTTTACCCCATGCTTTTTCAGTCCCAGTCCAGCTGGCCTTGGTGAGCTCCATTTAGATCAGCCCCACCATCTCAGTGGATGGGTGCACCCCTCGTGGTCCTGACTTCCTTGTTCATGTTCTCCCTCCTTCTGCTCCTCATTTGAACCTTGGGATCTCAGTCTGGTGCTACAATGTGGGGCTCTGTCTCTACCTCCATCCATCGCCAGATGAAGGTTCTATGGTGATATGCAAGATATTCATCGGTATGGCTATAAGACTGGGCCATTTCAGTCTCCCTCTCCTCAGTTGCCCAAGGAACTAGCTGGGGGCATCTCCCTGGATACCTGGGAACCCTTCTAGAGTCAAGTCTCTTGACAACCCTAAAATGGCTCCCTTAAGATATATGCTTCCCTGCTCCCATATCCACCCTTCCTTTATCCCAACCATCCCATTCCCCCAAGCTCTCCCCATCCTCCCCTTCACACATTTCTCTCCCCATCTTCCCTTAGTCCCATCCCACTTCACCCCCAAGTTCCCAATTTTTGCCTGGCAAACTTGTCTCTTTCCAATATCCAGGAGGATAACTATATGTTTTTCTTTGGGTTCACCTTCTTATTTAGCTTTTCTAGGATCATGAATTATAGGCTCAATGTCCTTTATTTATGGGTAGAAACCAATTATGAGTGAGTACATTCCATGTTCATCTTTTTGGGTCTGGGTTGTCTCACTCAGGATAGTGTTTTCTATTTCCATCCATTTGCATGCAAAATTCAAGATGTCATAATTTTTTATCGCTGAGTAGTACTCTAATATGTATATATTCAACACTTTCTTCATCCATCCTTCCATTGAAGGGCATCAAGGTTGTTTCCAGGTTCTGGCTAAGAACTCAAGAAACTAGACTTTAAAATGCTAATTAACCCAATTAAAAAATGGGACACTGAACTGAACAGAGAATTCTCAACAGAAGAAGTTCAAATGGCCAAAAGACACTTAGGGTCATGCTCAACCTCCTTAGCTATCAGGGAAATACAAATCAAAACAACTTTAAGATACCATCTTACACCTGTCAGATTGGCTAAAATAAAAAACACCAATGATAGCCTTTGCTGGAGAGGTTGTGGAGTAAGGGGTACACTCATCCATTGCTGGTGGGAATGCAAACTTGTGCAAACACTTTGGAAATCAGTGTTGCAGTTTCTTAGGACATTCGGAATCAACTTACCCCAGGACCCAGCAATACCACTCTTGGGAATATATCCAAGAGATGCCCTACCATATTACAAAAGCATTTGTTCAAATGCAAATTGAGCTCATTTTTGTTTAAAATTGAGGTACTATGAAATATTATCATTATTATGTAAAAGTAAAGGTAGATCATTTCAGTAACAGAATCAATCATGTTCAACATCAATCTTCTGAAATACAGAAAAAGCATTTTGGAAGGGGAATCATGTCAGTTCTATTTAATGTTAGCATCTAAAAATGAAAACAAAATAGTTGTGAAATTTTTTTACAGAGTTAATAAATAGATGACTTAATGAGTAAATTTTGAGAAGGCTGTCAAGAGGTCAACAAATAAACACATTATGAAGTATGTGAGATTCATAAATTTTTGATTCTTTTCCCATTTGCTCCACTTTGAGGTTGCAAACTTACACAAACAGAAGCATATCTCAGAGCAAAGTCTTGCTAGTGTACAATTTTAAGTGAAATGTTAGTAGATTATTAAAATGCCAGAAGTATTAACTACAGCATGCAGCAACACCAAGGTATATGGCATTTGTGACAATATGGTAATTTTTGAAAACCATGTAAAAGATTTTTAATAAAATCTCATATACGTTTCAACTGTGGATAATGTTACTATCACTATATCATTATAGTTCTTATCACTTATTTTATATGCAAAATGCCATTTAATATCATAAAATCTAGTTATTAAGAAGATTCCTTTTTTATTTTTTTATTTTTATGGTTGTTGATTAAACCCAGGGTCTCATACATGATTGAAACATATTCTTCCACTGAGCTATACTGAAGGCCTATCAGCATCTTTTCTCAGTTGTTTCTTTTGTATGTTTTATCCCTCATAACATTTCTAAACTTTTTTCAAGTATATATGTTGTAAGTTAATAGAAGGAAAGGAACAAAATCTTTAAATCACTGGATATTTTCCCTGCCACCATCCAGTCCCTAGATGGCCACTTAGAAAATTAGAGCTAATGCTCACAATGTTCCATTATAGTTCAAAATGGAAGGATATCCTTGATGACATAAAATATTCACCAAGAAAATAGAAAACAAGATATCTGAGGTCTCATGCAGAGACTGTGCCACTCTAACAGTGACTGAATTTTTAAACACCTGACTTACATCTTTGCTGAGTGCCCTGTGCTTGGATGGGAGCCTATGCTTGTTCTGTAGCTCTGTGTATGCTGATGGGTCCCTTTTGTGAAGGAGGGCCTTGTATCAAATCAATAGGAGTTTGGGGTTTTTTTGTATAACTGTGTCAGAGACTTTCACAGCAATCTTCTTGCTATTAATACAGTTACAGTCTTGGGTCAAGCAAAGCAACTTTGCCTACAGAGTCCAGCAGCTAGAGCTATTCCAATAGAACATCAAATATTTATGTCAGAGCAGAAGGTTGATAAGAGGAGCTCAGGAAAGCTCCTGGGCTGGAGTTACTGCCTCCCCTGAATACAAGTTTTGTCACTTTTCCTAAAGGCCTAGAAGCTCTTGTACTAGCATTTGCTCCACACAGTCCCACCCTTAATCTATTTTGCATTTCTCTTTGTCTTCTCCTGTCTTTTTGTTACAGGGAAAGAGCCATCTCATGAGGACCTTTCTGTTTTCAGGTATGTTAATGTTTCGGTTCTAGAAATTTTCTCACTTTCTTTGCTCACTATTGCTCCAATTTCCAGTTATATCCATCTTTCACATGCAGTAACCTATGGCTTTTCCTTCAATCTAAACATTTTTGTTAGTGTTATGTTGATACAGGTTCTCACCAACTAGCCCAGTTTCCTTCAGTGCTAAGCCATGAATACCAGTATTCACCACTCGGCCAAGTTTACTAAAGTTTTTGACACATGTTTTTCTGTTTTCTTATTTTAATACTTCTCTTTTGTGTTGTTGCTTCTTTGACTATCCATTAGGTCTTAAAGATTATTCTGACCTTTTTCTCCATTCCCTGGCTCTCCTGGGTTATGTATTGTCCTTTGTATGTCTTGATGCCCACAGTGATATTACTGGAGCAAATGTCAGTGAAAACCGGAGAGAAATGAATAGTGCCTAGTGTTCATACTGGTAAAAGAATCAGATGCATTAACAAAGGTAGGAGACATGGATAATGAAAAGAATTTTTGTTGTGCAAATGAATTCATGTAAACTTATTGTCTGCTTTGTAACAGAATAGGAATTATTCCATATTTATTTATGTGTCACAATTAATAAGATAGTCACAACTCTTTAGAATATTTACATTACTACTGCACAATTAAAATTAAAGCAATTTTATACCATCTCCTAACAACTACCATAACACTAATTTTAAGTGAAATGCACAATAAATTTTAAGTAAATGATAAACCTCAATTACTTAAGTCAGAAATGAAGTGGATTATGATGTCAACAAATACATATTAATGAACTAGCTTATATTAGTATATGCATGTGTATGCATACATATATGACCTTATAAAAAGTAAAATTATTTATCTTCTCAGTTCCAGGTATTTGAAATAAACTAACTGTGTAAATTGTTAGGTAATGGCTTACTTGTTGAAAGAACTTTGGCAAATATGTATAGATGCCTAACTGGTTTTATTTTGAGATAATTAATGGAATTCATATATTACATAGAAGTTCAGATACTTTGCCTTTTATGTGAGTTAGAACTGTATAGTTTTTCCTTGTCAGAAGTTAAATGGTTACAATTTAATATGAAAACAGTCAAAGCAATGCAAATAAATTTATTTGTTTTGATATTAGTACACGAGAATTCTTCTTTTTTTCAGCACCAACTATGGTGGATTCCGGTATATTTTGTGTATTGTATGAAGCATCTGAATGAAGCTCAGCTGGGCTTTCTAGCAAAGTGTAATATTTTTTTGAGGAACTATATTAACCACTTCATTAGTAAATCTTGATGTTTATTTGAGATTGTATATATGAGTTCATTAAATTAGTATGTTATAAATTTTCAAGAACCATCTAGAATACATCAAAAGACTGTATTAAGAAATACTTAGCACTATAGTGGAATTCAGAACATCATCTTGGAAACAATGAATGGTGTCCTACATTATATATTATTAACTATTTTAAATGTGGAATTGCTAATGGGAAATTTAGGCAATGCATTCACAGTGGTAGTGAACATTATGGACTGGGTAAAGAGGAGAAAGATATGTTTCATAGATCAGATCTTGACTACTCTGGCAATTTCCAGAATTTCTTTGCTTTTTTCACTAAATGCAAATCTATTTGTATCTGAACAGTTTCCGGTCATAAGAATAACTAGAAGAATTGTGAAACAAATTTGTATTTTCTGGACAGCAACCAATCATTTCAGTATCTGGCTTGCTACATGTCTCAGCATCTTCTATTTTCTTAAGATAGCCAGTTTCTCAAACTCTATTTTTCTTCATCTAAAGTGGAGAGTAATAAAAATGGTTTCAGGGGCACTGTTGGCATCTCTGTTTTTCTTGTTTTTAAACATTTTAGTCATAAACACACACATTAATGTCTTCATTTACAGCATTGAAGCAAATGAATCCTTCAGTGTTATCTCAAGTAATTATTCTCAAGTTCCTAGACTCGTTGTACTCACGAACACTATGTTCACACTCATCCCCTTCACTGTGACTCTGACCGTGTTTCTCCTACTCATCTTCTCCCTGTGGCGACATCTGAAGAACATGCAATACAATGCCCAAGGGTCCAGAGATGTCAGCACTGCGGCCCACATAAAGGCTCTGCAAATGGTGGTTACTTTTTTATTACTGTATACCTGTGTTTTCATGTCACTTCTTTTACAGTTTTGTAACATTAAATATAAGCAGAAAAATTCAGTTTCTCTGCTTTTATGGGCTATTGGAGTTGCTTTCCCATCTGGCCACTCATATGTCTTGATTCTGGGAAACACTAAACTTAGACGGGCATTTGTTTCCATGGTGTGGTGGCTGAGGTGCAAGGCTCAGTGATGTGCATCCCTCTGTTTCCTAAAATGTATATCATCTTTTGTATTTTAGAGGAACATTAGTTCTTAATAAATTATTATTGTATAAATTTCAACCTTTTGTACTTCACTTGTAGCATTGTGAATTTGGCCAAATTTTGTGTAGATTAGGACTACCCTAACAATTACAGTTGGCAGAATATATGGAAATATCTATATTGTTCTACAATGACAGAAATTAATATGGACTAAATAAATATATGAATATATAATATTAGCAAAATTAATTTTTCTATCTAGAATTAGACACTTTGTAATTTTTAAATGATTCATGTTAAATGTAATATTTGTGTGTGTATTTATTCATGTGGCATGTGTCTAATGATGTTAAATCTGTTGTAAGTACTCTGTGAATCTTTAGAAGGAAATCCTTTATATTACTAGGTTTGTTTTCTTAATTTTCCTCTTCTAACATTGTTTATTTATTTACCTACTTATTAAAATAATGTTGAGCTTATTTTATGTATGTCTTTCAGAGACAATTTGATGGGGACTTGTGTGTATATATGTTTGGATATGTGTATTAGGTACCTACATGGAGGAGACTTGTGTGTATATATGTTTGGATATGTGTATTAGGTACCTACATGGAGGAGGATGATATACTACTTATACATGGCACATTGATATTTGAAAATTTCAATCTCTTTTTGAATATTGTATGGATAAATTCACTTATTGAAAAGAGAATACAGAACTGAATTGGTAAACAGGAAAATTGTGCAGTGATTATTTGTTTGTTATTCTTTGCTTAGGAAACAATAGGAAAAGAATCTATATAATCAGTGCTGAGAGAAATGCTATAATTTTTAAAATATCTGCAGTTGAATGAATTTTTAGAGATGGAATTGTTGGAAGGACACTAGTTCTTCCTGGTCATCCAGCTAGCTTAAATCCAAAATAATCACACAGAAACTTTATTAATTAAATCACTGCTTGGCCCATTAGCTCTAGCTTCTTATTGGCTAACTCTTACACATTAATTAACCCATCTGTTTTTCACCATCTGCCAGTGGCTTTCTGGCAAATTTTCAGCATGTCTGAGTCTAGCCATGGCTCCAAGACGTGTCTCTGACTTTGCCCTTCTCCTGTCATATATAGCCAAGCCAGTTCTTTATTCATTAACCAATAATAGCAACACACAGACAGAAGGATCTCCCACACCATTTCCCCTTTTATGTTTAAACAAAAAGGAAGGCTTTAATTTTAACATAGTAAAATTACATATAACAAAACAGTTATCAAGCAAAATTACTGTTCCAATATGTATATCTACTTTATTTTTATCATAACCAAGGAAAACTATAACTAGAATTATAAATTCTTCAACTCCATCAAAGTCTCCAGAATGATATAATATTTCTTAAATAAATAGGAAGTGCATTGCAATCAACTTCTAAAATTATAGAATTGACAGAGAAATCTCACTACCTGAAAAGTCACCCAAAGTTCTTCTATACTGTTGGGGCATCTATCTTTAGCCTACAGGCCAATTGTATCCAGCAGACTTTTCCATGAAGCAGGAAATTTCAAAGAGAGTTCTGCCTATATTGATAGTTGTCAGTCACTCTCTTCTGTGTCCTGCAGAATGTCTGGCAGACTCTTTCATGAAGCAGAAACCTGAAGGTTCATCTCACTTTTAGGCAAGCTTAGCAGTCATTTCTCTGTGGGTCTTACATGTTCAGTTCATCAGTTCAGGCAAGATGGCTAACAAACTCCATAAGGAGCCTCTTTGATGCCCATCTTTCTCTTGAAGTAATTGGTGCTGCCAGAGGCTGATGTGTCTTACTGCTTTGAAAAGGCTTAAGTTCTTAAATGTTGTAAATGCCATATTCTGAAGGTCTCTGAAATATATCTCTATACATCTAGAAAATCTAACAAACATGACTATAAGTTTGACTATTTTTGATAATTATCTGCTAACCTGTATTTCTTAATTATACATTGCATTTTTAAATGGACTACACAATCACAATACCTTTATCAAGAGCAAAAATATACATATAAAAATTGACCTTAAATTTTCATCAAGAAACCAAGATCTATACCAATGCAAATTATTTATGTCTATATCATATCCCCCTTTAAATGTAAACAAACATTTATAGACCATATTTGGGAATATGGTTGCCATTTTCTCCATACTGCTTCCTACTGATTTTGGGCATAGTAATTCTTGGGGGGTGTTCAAGGTGACCATTCAGGGGTCTTGTTCCATCAAACAATATTGGTCTGGAAGCAATCCATAGGTTCTCATGTCTGTGGAAACAAAAGAAGAACCTCTTTTCCAAAGCAACATATCCTTAGACTCAAAATTTGGAATCAAGATACCTTTATGTTGGTTTAAATTAGCAGTCCATACAATTATATGTCTCTTCGTTCTTAGCTCCTTTACAGTCAGAAAATTCAAAGAAGACACAATAATATACATAATCTAGTCTCTCTGTGTGTATTTCATCTTTATGTGGCTTGTTTTTATTTTATTACTTTTTAATATATATTTTATATCTTTACTCCTCTAATCTATGACTGTTTATACTATGTCCTTTAAGACTTTTTTTTTAAAAAAATTACTTCTTTTTCAACTCTCTATACTCTTTTTCTTCTCTTGTCCAAGCCTATGTACATTTAATCATCACTCTGACCCATTTAGACGTCTTTTGTTTCTGAATCTGTCCTACTGTGTATCTGTAATCCTTTACTGTCCAAAAGGAATCCTTAAAATGCTAAGTGCTTCTTAAAAAGTTAAGCTGCCTCTTTGCTACAGATAATATGGCAGTGCCTGCTTGCCCTGCCTAACCCAGAATAGTGGAGCTGCTTGCACCTCTGAAGGATGCTCACTGTCCCACTTCAGGCACACAGCTGGTCCACATCACCATTAAACAAGCTGCAGCACTCTGCTCACAAACCCCATTGAAATGCTCTGTCACTGGATCCCCTGCCTGAAAGATCAGAGTTTAAGCTGGCAGCATGGCCCAGAAAGCTGTTTTTTCAAAACCACAGCTTTTGTTCTGCTATAACTAAATCAGGAAAACCTCTTTCTAAGGAGCCATATCGCTGCCTGCTTCTAGCAAACAGAGCCCAGCCAAGAAATGCCGCTACCAAACCATGATTAACTCTCTTCTTTTGTTTCCAGGATTCCCCTTCAAGTCCTTCCAGGTTCTACATGGATTTTAGCTAGCCACATTGGCTCAAATTTTTTGGAAGGAGGCTACTAGTTCTTCCTGTCCATCTGGCTAGCTTAGACACAAAGTAATCACACAGAAACTGTGTTAATTAAATCATTTCCTGGCCTATTAGCTCTAGCTTCTTATTGGCTATCTCTTACACATTAATTTAACCCATCTCCATTAATCTGTGTATCGCTACATTGCAGTGGCTTACCAGCAAAATTTCAGCATGTCTGACTCTGGCCACAGCTCCATGGCTTCTTTTTGACTCTGCCCTTCTCATCCCATGCTATAGGCCAAGCCAGTTCTTTATTCATTAACCAATAAAAGCAAAACACAGACAGATGAATGTGAAATGCTAACAGTCAAAGATGAAGTTCAATAAATGAAATACTATATAAGAGTCAAAGTATATGTTTCTTGGTGAAAATAAATAGAGTATCAATAAAAGATGAAATGCAAATTATGTAATGGAAACATTTCAAACACAATACAATCCACAGGGCAATAAAAATGGAAGTACACAGAACAATTTTCACTAAAAAGCAAATCTCAGAAAAATCTCACATTTTCAATACCAAGATGGAAGCTTTTCCAGTTTTCTTCTACTATGCTGCTAAGGTACTTGTAATCAACAGAACACAGCATTCAGCAGGCTTTTTTAAGCACCACTGAAATTAACTTATACAGAACACTTTTAGCAAGATTTCTGTCTGTTAGTAGCTTTCACTTCATCAACACACTAGATATATTGCCATACCTAGACAATGGAATTCTATCTCAGTGATCACAGCAATGATTTCTTGAATGATGTCTTGTTCTCAGCCTCAGATTGGTGTGTGTGTGTGTGTGTGTGTGTGTGTATGTGCCGCTTTTTCACTGAATATAATGAAGGCATAAGGCATTAATTACCATCAGATAATTGTAGAGAAGAGCAATTTCCTAAGGAGATACTATAGACAACAAGACACCTTAGAAAGAAAAAGTTCTTCTACATAAATCCAATTTATCTGCTGAAACAAATTCCTGATGTTGAAGAACCATTCATGATATCACCTGAGGACTGAAAAAATAACAAATATTTTCAACTTTAAAACTTTTAAAGCTGTGCTGCATGATATTCATACTTCGTGAACCCAAATTTCAAAAAGTCTAGACAAAGGAAAATGCTTGCAAAACAGTGAAAGAGAGTCTGCCTTCATTTGCATGCTAGTAAATAAGAATTCAGCTTTACCTCTAGGACCAGCAGTTGACGTTTGGGACCTGTAGTGATGGCAAACAATGCATGGTTAGAGTTGTTTTAGGATGGCAGTTTTTTTTCTATGAAACTAGCATTGAACTAAGGGTTTACCTTGGTTAATGTTATGTTCTTCCTTAGCATGGCCTATAGAAAGTAAAAGTCAGTAGAAAATCATTCAGACTGAAAGGTTTGTTTGTTTGTGTGTGTGTGTGTGTGTGTGTGTGTTTGTGTGTGTGTGTAAAAAATTATGAAAAAAACAGGTGATAAAGTTGAAAGAGAGCAAGAAGAAGTATATGGGAGAGTTCAGATAGAAGGAAAAGGATGTAGAAGCGATGCAAATACACTAAACTCTCAAAGGTAAATGAAAAAAATGAGCAAAAAGGACATAGGACTTCATTGTCCATCCAGAAACAGTATTGCTAGACCATTTTGTCAAGAGATTATTAATTATAACAAGTAACACAGGCTTATTTAATACTGAACATAATTTTTATCCAGTTAGTGTGAGAATTTGGTTTTGGAAAATCTTCCAATAGCATTGAAAATGTCTTCGGTATTACTGGGAGAAAAGATGTCCCTGATGATAGCATTCTTATTCCTTGAACTGTCTCCAGAATTGTTTCCTTAATTAAAGTTAACATACTGCATTCAATTATAGTTTATCTGTGTTCAAATAATGAGACAGTGAAGAAGGGTGTCTTTAAAGCCCATGGTGGAAACGATCCTTGTGCCATCTGGTGTGCCAATAATCTCAGTTTGTTTTGTTTGTTCAAAGTGGCTAAGATATCTAATCCTGCATTTCCTTACCTAAATAGGAGAAATAAGAATTTACTCTGGTGATATGTAGGCATTTGTTTTGTCTTTTCTTTGATTCTTTTATTTTAAGAATATTTTGATTAATTCTTTGAAAATTTCATGGAATATATTTTAAACATATTATCTCACTCCTCCATCTGCTCCCATAACTGTCGCCTCCACTCTCCTCTATCTTCACACCCAAACTTGAGTTCTCATCATTTTTCTTCAACCACATGGAGTCCACTTTTTGTTGCTGTATTATTCTTGAGATGGGGCCTGGCCCAGTGTGTGGTTGACTCACTAATTCTACTGATTCTTCTTCCACAGCTATCAAAGCTTGTAGTTTCTCAGTTAGAGGTAGGATTTTGTGTCTTCCTTCTTCTTTGTTGGGGTTTTGTCTAGCTTGAGCTTGTTCGGGTTTTTACATGTTGTTATGATTCCTATGAGTTCAAATGGCCAACTGCCCTGTTTTATTGAAAAAAAAAAACAACCAGTTTTCTTGCTGTTACCCACTCTTTCCATCTCTCACAGTCTTTTTTTGTCCTCTTCTGTGAAAATCCCTGAGAACTGAGGGAAAGAGTGTTCATGAGTGCTCATTTTAGAGTTGAGAAGGCCCCAGTCTTTTGTTCTGTACATATGGGCAAGTGAGGGTCTCTATTTTAATTTTCAATTACCACAAGAAGTTTCTCTGATGGGGGCTGAAATACACTATGATCTATGGATATAGCAACAAGTCATTTAGAGTCTTTAAATTCATTTCGTAGATTTTCTGAAAGTTTAATACAATGTGTTTCAATAGAGCAAGAAGTCATCGGGAGTCTTTAAATTAATTTGGCAGTTCCTTGAAAATTCAATACAATATATTTTGGATCATATTCAGCTCTCTCCAATTCTTCCAACTGACCCTTATACTCTCCATTCTCCCAACTGATATATTCTTCCATCTATCTGAGGCAGTGCTTTATCATGTTGTTCTAAAGGTGAAATACATGGGAACACTCTCTGTTGCCAGTCTCATCTTGTCTGGTTAAGTCTGGCCATCCTAGGAACTGCTTACTCTTCATGTGGAACCTCAAGTGTTTCTTGTGTAGAGCAGAAGATACAGAGGAGGAGCTCAGGGGTGCTCATTAGGGTGGTATGTTACTTTCTCCTGGCAGATACAAGTTCTGTTACTTTTAAAAACCTTGCATTTCCAGAGGAACCTAGAATCCTCTACACAATGCCTCACCCCTGTAGTGTTTTGCATTTCTCTTAGTCTCCTTTCTCTTTTTTTGTTGTGTGGAAGGAGCCATGTCAGGAATCTTCCTGTGTCTGCAATGTTGGTATGCTCACTCTTCTATTTTTAGCAACTTCCCCTTAAATTTTTTTACATACTTATTATGCATGTTATCTTTTATCTTTCCAGTATAGCTGTTCTGTAATTGTTGGGCATTTGCTCCAGGTTACTGAGGTTTTGATCCAGTCTCCACACTAGGATACCTCATGCTTTGCCTGTAAAATCTTTATAAAGGGTTTGTTTTAAACAGTGTTTTATTTATCTTTCATGGCTGTTTTGGAGTAGTTATCCTCCTACATCCATCTCTTCACAGCTAGGCTAAGTTTACCATTGTGCACCATCACATTGATTTTACTGTAGCCTTTGACACCTGTATTTCTGTCTTCCTGGTTCCTTTTATTGCCTTTTATTCATTAATTCTTTGATTATCTTTAGCTCCTGAAAAGTTTTATTGTTATACTTTGATGGGATAGAAGGATAGATTATTGAATCTATTATGAAAAGAAAAAAAGGAGGATAGAGATATGATAAGATTAAATAGTAGATTATTGAATCTACTTTTTAAAAGCAACTACTAGTTTTAACTATTCTGTGTTGGATTGGACTTTTATATATTGCATAAAATTGTATATTGATATAAATTTGAGATTAATTTTGTTAAAGCATATTGTACATACATTTCTATCTCCTCAAGGTATTGTATTTATACAGCTCACATAACAAAGCAATGCAAATTCCTAGCCCTTATAAGTTATTATTACCAAGTATTTAAGATAATAAAAAACGCAGGTTAATATTTAATCATGTATTTCAGTTCAACTTGTAGAGTCATATTAAGTATGTTTTCAAGGTCAAACGGATACATTTTGAATAGACAGATTGTCTTCAAACACTTCAGAGATCTACAGAATATGATATTTAAAATGTTTTATTAACAAAGGTTCTATTTTTATGACAATGAGGCAAGTCTGCTCCTGGCAGCACCAATTATTTCAGAGAAGATAATGAACACTGAAGAAACTCTATATAAAGTTTATTTTCTTTGTGACAAAAGCAAGTTACTGGGCAAGAAAGTGCCCTTGCCTTGACTGCCAACAGTGTGCTGTCCTAATTGGATAAGCAGGACACAAAAGAGAGTGAATGCCAAAACTTGTCTAGACAAGGTGGGACAGTCCTCCAAAAGTCCCACTTAATAGAAAAGTCTGTTGAATATTATAGGTCTTTATCATGAAGATGGATTCCCTAAAGTTGCAGAGGAGCTTTGGGTGACTGTCCAGGCATTCAGTTGTTTCTGTCATTACTCACATCTTTTAGAAGTATCTTGCTTATACTTCTTGCTTCATCAGTTAATATTATTTCCTTCTCAGATCTCTGAGTTAGTTGAAGGCTAGGCAGTTATAGTTTTCCTTGTTTATGAGATTCAGAAAAGATATTCATTAAAGAAGTTTAAAATGAATAAGACTGAGAGATATCAAAAGATAGTTTTGGATGTTCATGATAGAAAGTAAATTAGGTAGACTTTGGACTCATGGAGATAGAATAGATATGGAGTATTTTCTCTGAATTTGTCAAATAGTAAAGGACTAGACATTGCTGATGTACTTATTCCCTGTATATATTGTATACAGTTATTGTACATAGTTTTCCTTCTATTAGTTATAGCCTTCTTTTTAAAACTTAGAAAAATGGTAAATATAGTGATATTTTATTTATTTACTAATAAATAAAACTTGCCTAAAGAGTGCAAAGTCAACCACACTAGTTAGCCACACAGGCCAGGCAGTAGTGGCATACACCTTTAATACCAGCAGCCACACTAGTTTGTCATAGAGGCTGGGAGGTGGTGCATGCCTTTCATTTCAACACTAGAGAGGAATATAAGGTGGGATGAGACAGGAACTTGTTCTCTTTTCAGTCTGAAGATCTGTAGAGGTAAGAGCTCTCTGGGGGTTGGCTGCTTTGTTTCTCTGATCTTTGGGTAAGCTTTGCTTATTAAAAACAATGAAATAGCACTATATTGCTTCATTTCCTGCTTGTC
Source organism: Arvicola amphibius (assembly GCF_903992535.2). NCBI lineage: Eukaryota > Metazoa > Chordata > Mammalia > Rodentia > Cricetidae > Arvicola > Arvicola amphibius. Next base: position 17,184,457 of record NC_052048.2, read on the forward strand.
TAGGTCATGTATAATCCTTGAAGCTTGTGATGTTGGCAATGGAGGAGATACTGATTCAAAGTAGTGAGAAATGCTTCTATCAGAAGGTCCTAGGTGCTAAGTGTAGCAAATGTACTAACAAAGGGAGATAAAGAGATTAGGAAAGATCTTTGGTCTGTGTATATATTCACTGAAATTCTTTCTTTGAGAGCATGGTAGGACAATCTCTAGATTTGCTCATATACAGAGATGAAAGAATGACAACATTTGAGAAAATGTATATTTTATTACATCAGTTATCCTTGGAAACTATTTTATACAACATCTTGACAACTATAGCAGTATAATCATCACAAAAATGCCTGAAAATACTAATCTTAAAACAGATTTATTAAAATGGTGAACCAATGACATTTGAATCTTTCTCTTCTTTTGAGTAGCAGTGTGTGTGTATGCATGATTTTTTAAGACGATTATTTTTCTTAATATAGGATATCTGAGGGACAATAATATCTATGAGACTTATAGGCAACTCTGATACTTTGCAATAAGAACTTTGGGAAGCATTTATAGTTGCCAGGACAAGCATTACCTTGATATATTTAATAAGTTTTTCTGTTATATGTCAGTCTCAATTTGGTTAATGGCTATGAGTTACAGTTCCTTAATGTTACTTGTCTAGAAAGCCCATTATCTAGATTAAAATATTTATAAAGAAAAACTAGTAAAAACCAGTGCATATAAATATATCTTTATTTGATGACAGCAAATGAAAATTCAGTGTTTCTTCCATATCTACAAAAAGACTTGCTGTGTGTAAGACACATAATATCTGGATAGACTATAACCTAACTGACTTGGAGGTTCTAAAATTTTCTGCAGAAAATTATGGACCAAATCAGTAATGAATTGATATTTGATTGACACTGTGTATAGGGGCTCATGACAGTGAATGCTACGAGAGTTCAAGAATTTCATAGTGTTTTAGAAGACCGATTAACACATCTTCATCAGTGTATCAAGAACTAAAGCATCCTTCTAGTAACAATGAGTTATATTCTACATGTCACATTAACATTTATTTTAAGTGTGGAATTTATAATAGGAAACTTAGGAAATGCATTCATGGCAATGGTGAACGTCATGGACTGGGTCAAGAGAAGAAAGATTTCTTCGGTGGATCAGATCCTCACTGCTCTGGCCCTTTCCAGAATCATTCTGATCTGGTCATTAATTGCACATTTATTGGTTTCATCCATCTACACAACTTTGATGATGCCTGGAAAAGTAATGAGAATTATCAAAATTTGCTGGACAGTGACCAATCATTTCAGCATCTGGTTTGCTACATGTCTCAGCATCTTTTATTTTCTCAAGATAGCTAATTTTTCAAGCTATATTTTTCTTTATCTGAAGTGGAGAGTAAAAAAAGTGGTATTAGTGACATTGCTTGTATCTTTGCTCATCTTGGTTTTAAACATTTTAGTTATAAACACACATATTGATGTCTGGATTGATGGACATGAAGCAAATGTGTCCTACAGTGCTATCACAAATAACTTGGCTCAATTTTCTAGACTTGTTTTACTTGTCAATACTATGTTCACACTCATCCCATTCACTGTGACTCTGACATTGTTTCTCCTGCTCATCTTCTCCCTGTGGAGACATCTGAAGAACATGCAACACAACACTAAAGGCTCCAGAGATGTCAGCACCACAGCCCACATAAAGGCCTTGCACACTGTGGTCACCTTCCTGTTACTGTATATGATTTTCTTTCTATCTCTTCTTTCACTATGCTGGAATGCTGACTTTAATCATAGAAGTCTCATAGTATTGTTTTTACAGATAATGGGAATTGCTTTCCCCTCCGTCCATTCATGTGCCTTGATCCTAGCAAACAGAAAGCTGAATCAGTCCTTGCTTTCTGTGCTGTGGTGGATGAGGTGCAGGCTCATAGATACAAAACAGTCTTTTCCATAAAATACATTTGAATAAGCTTCTATATTCTGGAGAAAAATTAGTTCATAGTTGTCACAATTTAGGGATGACTAGGGTGGAGATCCTCATTCAGGCAAAGGGTTTAATAGAGATGCAGATAGTGTAGAGTTATCTATTAAGATTGCAGATACTACAAGAAAGGGCAAAAACATGGGAAATATCTATCTCATGAGAACAGGTTTTTGTTTTCCTTCTCAGAAAGTCATAATTGGGGAACATATTATACCATGCATATGTGGATCTGAGATTAGCTGACACCATCCAACTAAGTAGACATTATGTTTTCCTGGATTTCTGGCTAAGTAGGTAAAATAGACAATCCTGGAAAAAGGAGTTCCCTAAGAATACTAGTTTGCGATGTAAGAGTTGTTACTTGTTTGTCATGCACATCATCTAGAATGTTACTAAAGTACGATCCCCAGGAGATGGGGTAAACTGTGCTCTTTTGAGAGCTGTGAGGAGAGAAAGACAGCCTGCAGCATGCAGTCACATCTGTTTTCAGGAGCACCAAAGGGAATAGAATCCACTATGGGTGTGGGATATAATATATGGAAGTCTTTTTATGTATTTAGACTTTCAAAATTATTCAAATGTCTGTAACTTTATAGATTTAGAAGATTCTGTTTAGATTAAGAACTATTCAAACATTTTACAACTCTACAGACAAGGTGCAAGCATTGTTTTTGTTGTACAAAAATGTATTAGTATATTTAGACCACTTAAATATAAGAACTGGTATCTCTATTTTTATAAGTCATTAAACTTTTAAAGATTTTAAAATAATCAATGAAAAACAAATGAGATGTGTATGTGTATGCATTCAAGTGAGGCACTTAAAAAAGAAAACAATAACTGTGTTCATGTAGGAATGACCTTTATTCTCTAAAAATGTCATGGAATAAAGTATAAAATCTAACTCAGACATAAAATATACTTAATTCATTTTTCAGATGTAAGAACAATTTAGAAAACTTAGAAAGAAATTATGAGCCAGTGAGTAAGCATTTTTACATTTTAAATATTTGGTTTACTATTAACTGTTCCGGGGAATGAAACTTATTCCTACATTTTAAAGTCATCTCTCTCTCTCTCTCTCTCTCTCTCTCTCTCTCTCTCTATATATATATATATATATATATATATATATATATATATATATATATATATATATATATATATATGTATAAGTAGAGTTGCTAGCTGTACACATAGCGAGAGAGAAAGAGAGAGAGAGACTTTAATTAAAAAATAAAAATGCTTTCAGTTTATCCCAAGTTTCCTATGTATATTATTAAACCAGTGAATCAAGATTTCTTGAAACATGTTTATCACTAGGAATTCTTTTCTAATTAATTCTTATTATATTTATTATAAACATTTTAGTTTTTATGCCAAATGTGTTTATGGAAGTGTTTTTGTCAAACATCTCAGCAGGAATTTTGTTGTAACATTTTATGTTTATGTTTGTGCACCTGAATTTTCCTAAGGTGACAAACAACCAAGTGAACATAGGCATGAAAATTTAGTCTAATGTAGAAGTGACTCACATTTAATTAACTCAAATATTGTTTTACATGTATTTTTTTATTAAAAATTTCTGCCTTCTCCACGCCTCCCACTTCCCTCCCCCCCTCAACTCCTCCTTCTCCTGTCCGAAGAGCAGTAAGGGTTCCTTGCCCTGTGGGAAGGCCAAGTTCCTCCCCTCTCCATCCAGGTCCAGGATGGTGAGCATCCAAACAGGCTAGCCCTCCCCCCGCAAAGCCAGTATATGTAGTTGGATCAAAATCCAGTGCCTTTGTCCTTGGCTTTTCAGCAGCCCTCACTGTCCACTATGTTCAGGGAGTCTGGTTTTATCCCGTGCTTTTTCTGTCCCAGTTCAGCTGGCCTCGGTGAGCTCCGATTAGATCAGCTCCACCATCTCGGTGGGTGGGTGCACCCCTCGCTGTCCTGACTTCCTTGTTCATGTTCTCCCTCCTTCTGCTCCTCATCAGGACCTTGGGAGCTCAGTCCAGTGCTCCAGTGTGGGGCTCTGTCTCTTTCTCCATCCATCGCCAGATGAAGGTTCTATGGTGATATGTAAGATATTCATGAGTATGGCTATAGGATCTGGCCATTTCAGTCTCCCTCTCCTCAGCTGCCCAAGGAACTAGCTGAAGGCATCTCCCTGGACACCTTGGAACCCCTCTAGAGTCAAGTCTCTTGCCAACCCTAAAATTAATTAATTATCCCTTAATTAAGATATATACTTCCCTGCTCCCATATCCACCCTTCCTATATCCCAACCGTCCCATTCCCCCATCCTCCCCTTCACACTTTTCTCTCCCCATCTCTCCTTACCCCCATATATGTTTTTATCATAGAAATGTAGGCAAAACATACACAAACTTAATCAAATAAGGGAATTATTTAAAATTATTTGGGTAAAGAAGGGAAAGAAGTTTAGAGGGATTAACATGGCTGAGTGGTTACATGCCCTGTCTCTCATGTATAGAAACCCAATTTTCCTTGATGTTAATTAGAGTAATAATCTCTACAGAGGGAGGCTCTTCCTTAATTTTAGGTGAAGTATCCAGGAGAAGAAGCTGTTGACAGCCACACTTAAAATCTGATGGAAAAACACAGAAAATAATGGGAAGTCTTTATGCTTAATTTAACCCTTGTTATTTCTTTCTTTGATACTTGATAACTATTTAATTTGTACAGAATGCTCAGGTAGGATGTTTGTTTGATACATCAGTATCTGTCTTGCTTATTTTTCTTGTTTCTGTGACTAAATACGTGACAAAGCAATTTAGGGAAGAAATAGGATCGTTTTCACTGACAGTTTGAGGGTGTATCTTATTATGGCAGGGAAGGCATGACAACAGAGCATTCATGGAAATGGTCATGTTGTGTCTGGAGTTAGGAAGCAGAGATAAATGCTGCTGCTCTAATGGCTTTCTCACTTTATAGGTCAGGAACCTAATTCACTGATGTTGTGACTCACAATAAGAGTGAGATTTTTCCACCACAATTAACCTAATGTAGAATGTCTATTGCAGGGAGGGCTGCTTGTTGGTTTCTGGCTACTTAGACCCAAAATAATCTCACAGAAACTGTATTAATTAAACCACTGCTTTGTCCATTAGCTCTAGCTTCTTATCGCCTAACTCTTACATATTAATTTAATGAATTTCTATTAGTCTGTGTATCACCACATGGCTGTGGCTTACTGGCGAAAGTTCTTGTGTCTGTCTCCAGCAGGGCTACATGGTGTCTCTCTGATTCTGCCCTCTTTCTCCCAGCATACAGCCTTGTTTTCCCACCTAGTTCTGTTCTGCCCTTGCCATAGGCTCAAAGCAGTTCTTTATTCATGAACCAATAAAAGCAACACATACACAGAAGTACCTCCCACACCATTTCCCCTTTTCTTTTTAAACAAAAAGGAAGGCTTTCATTTTAATATAGTAAAATCACATATAACAAAACAGTTATCAAGCAAGAATTACAGTTACAATATTCATATCTAACTTTTCATTTATCATAACTAAGGAAAACTAAAACTATCTATTCTTCAACTCCATCAAAGAGTCCAGAAAGATATAATATTACCTAATAAACAGGAAGTGCATTGTAAGCAACTTCCAAAACTCTAGAATTGACAGAGACATCTTGCTGCTTAGACTGTCACCCAAAGTTCTTCTGTACCATTTGAGCATCCATCTTCAGACTACAAGCCGATAGTATCTAGCAGACTTTTTCATGAAGCAGGAAATTTCAAAACCAGTTCTACCTATATTGGCAGTTTGCCAGTAACTTTCTTTTGTATCTTGCAGAACGTCTGGCAGGAACCTAAAAGACCATCTTACCTTTAGGCAAGTTCAACAGTCATTTCTCTGTGGGTCCTGCATGTCCAGTTCATCAAGCAGTCCATGAAAGAGCAGTTTTTGCCAAATGGTCAACCAACTCCACAAGGAGCCTCTTTAATGGCCATCATCCTCTTGTTGTAGCTTGCTGCTGTCAGGAGCAGTTGCATCTCACTGTCATGAAAGTCTTAAAACCTTAACTCTTTAAATGCCATATTCTGAAGGTATTTGAAAGATTTGAACAATACCTATCTAACAGAAATATATCTCTATATATCTAGAAACCTAATTAACATTATTATAAGCTTGATGATTATAGATGATTTTAAATGAGCTGCACAAACATAATACCTTATTCAATATCTTACTTCTTTCTATAACTCTCTGTACTACTTTTCTTCTTTCTCCCAAGCCTACATTTATCAAACACTGTGACCCATGTCGAGGTCTTTTATGTCTGAATTTGTCCTATTGTTTATCTGTAATTTTTTATTGTCCAGGAATACTTCTTAAAATGCTAAGGGCCTCTTATAAACTTAAGCTGTATTGTTACTACGGTATAAGTACTATGGTACTTTCTGCTTGCCACACCCAGTCTAGCATGGCAGAGCTGTTTACAGCCCCATTCTCAGGCACACGGCCAGTCCATGCCACCATTAAGTTAGCTACAGCAGTCTGCTCACAAACCCTATTCAAATGTTTGTTCCCTCCCTGCCAAAGAGCCAGAGGTTACACTAGCAGCATGGTCCAGAAAGCCTGTATTTTAAAATGGAATGGCTTCTTTTTGCTGATGCTGAATCAGGAAAACCTCTCTTAAAGGAGCTGTAGCATGCCACCAGAAAATAGCAAGAAGTTGAAAACAGCAAGAAGTTGTGTTGAACTCTGTATTTTGTGGCTAGAATTCCTTTGAAAACCCTCTCACGTTTTAAGTGAATTTTAGGCAATGGCCTTGGTGCCAGTTTGTTGGATGTTGGTAACTATCTTGCTCATTTTTCTTATTTTTGTGACTAAATAACTGACAAAGCAATTTAGGAGAGAAATAGGAAAACTTTCACTGACAATTTGAAGGTACATCTTGTCATGGAAGGGAAGGCATGACAACGGGACATTCAGGGAAATGGTCATGTTATGTCTGGAGTCAGGAAGCAGAGATAAATGCTGCTGCTCTGATGTCTTTCTTATTTCCTCAGTCAGGAATTCAATTCATGGATGTCATGACATATCAGAGTGAGATTCCCTACACCAATTAACCTAATATAGAATGTCTCTCTTCCGCATGCCCAGAGATTTGTCTTCTGGCAATTCTAGATCCTGAGAAGATTATGGTTAATATCAAACTTCAAATAAACATCTGTTTAGTAAAGTATGAAAGAAGTTTTGTGCCTAAAGCTCATTCTTGTCTTTTGCAGAAAGAAAATCATAGCATCTGTAAATAATTACTTATGTGACTATTTAGCTAAATAATACTCTTAAGTGTTTGTAATTTTTGTTTAGTTTATGTTATGAACTGACTTAAACATGGAACATGTTAAGTACTTGTAAACAGTTGCTAAGAGAGGGAATAGCTTCAGCCATCTGCAGATTATTGTGGGGGCTGCAGGGATGCAACTTCTTTGATTGTCACCCAGGCTGAGTGGAGGTGAAGCTGCCCTTATATCTCCATGCTATTGTAAGGAGTCCTCATTTTTGTCCCTGCAAGTGTTCCCAATAAAATTCATTGATTCACTGATCTAGACTTGAGGAGAGAGGGGGGAAGTGGAAGGAGGGGAGAAAGTGAAAAGAAAATAAAATGAAAAGATAAAAATAGTGAAAAAATGAAAAATATTGTCTTGGAAGCTGCAGTAGGATCCAACACCACACACCATATACCACCCTTTTCATACATTCCTACTTGTATTCATTGCTAAAAGTCATTGTTCTGGTTCAAGGCTCATGATCTTCACTACATAATCAATAAAGGACCACCACTAGGATTCTTTCTGGACATTCTACTGGGACCGTTTTGTCAAGATACTGCAGCTTTAAATCTTCAGGTAATGTTCATTCATGTGCTCCAGTAATTCAAGTTTGGATGTTGGGGCAGGCCAAGTTATCCTGGATTCTGGCCTGTGCACCTGTAGGGTTTATCTCCAAGATGGGAAATGGGAAAATATCTAATATGGTCATGATTTCATGGCTGGCTCACTCAAACCTTGTAACAGGATTGGCTCTAATGTGCTGCCCTGTTGAGGTGCAGTGCCTGCTTTCCCAAGTATTGCAGCTGGTGGGAGTCAGGGATGGCTTTCCTGTCTTATTACCACAGAGCCAGCTCTCCCACCTGCTCCAAGCATTGATGGGCTTGGGGGAGGTCTTCTTTCCTTCGCCCATGCTGCCACAAGACAAACGAGAAATTGGGGCAGGTCTTCCATGCTCACAACTTTGGTTCTGGCTCACAGACACCTGCACTAACAGAGTTGGCTATATTGTCATATAGATTCTTTTATATTTCTTATGAATAAGAAACGATATTGTTGGTGTGCACACTATATATACATGTGTTTCTTGCTGAATCAATGACACTCACAGAAACGTTAATAAAGAAGTGGGACTAACGGCTGCTAACAATTCTATCAGTCTAGGATAGGCAGACAAGGCAGATTACTGAAGAAGAAATAAAGTGCAATTTATCTCCTCTGATAAGTTACATAAATTGCCCAAGATATCAGAAATCCATAAGTGTGCTATATAGTCAATGAAAAGCAAGTACATGATAAGTTTAGATCAATACAGATTTATTAAGTTTCGTGTATTACAAATCATATTTATACAGTAAAATTACATACTTAAATATTATTTTGACTTTAATTTCATTTTTAATTTTTAGATTTATTAATTTTATGTGCATAAATATTTTCAGAATGTATAAATTCATGACTGCTATCCAAGGAGGTCAGTAGAGGCTATTGGCCCCTATGTAGTTGAGTTAGAGATGGTTGCTTGCTAACACTTGGGGGCTGGGTATCAAACATAGGTCTCTGAAAGAGCAACATGTATTTTTATCCACTAAGCAAACTCCCTAACACAAAATATGTATTTTCTATAGTTTGAAATTTTGTATATTTTTATTTCACATACTATGTATTATATAGATGTGTCCTATAACAGACAAAAACCATGAAAATAGTTGAAAACTAGCTAATAAAGTTTTACAAGATTAAGGACTAAGAGCTGAGTTTGGTGGTGTAGAAGTTCCAGCTTCTCAGGAGAGAGGAACAGAAAGCTACAGACTTCATAGCCAGGTTGGTCAACTTAGTGAGAGTCTCCAAAAAGGGATGTGAGATAAAGGTCAAAAAGAACATAAACAGTCAAATGACTGCAGGGATGCTCCAATATCCATGCTTCCCTTCTTGGTTAATGACAGAATTGTAGGGATGTTGATGACCACACTACAATGTTTAGCATCCTTTTATTAGAGGATGGTATAAAATTTTCATTTAGCAAATTTACTGAATCTTTCATATTTTTAAAGCTTCTTTTCAAATTTAATAAGTATTTGACAGTTTCATAATATAGTATTTACATAATTCCCACCATCCTCCACCCCACTCCTCTCATGTTCCATTTGACTTTTTGAATAACATATACTTTTAAAAAATATTTATCATACATATATATGTACATATATATCATTCATATATATTCTGCTGCATCCATTTAGTATTGCTCACATGTATGTGTGTTTCAGAACAAACTTTTGAAATTGGATAGCCTTGCATGAGATGTTCCTAGAGAAGATTCATTCTCTCAGTAGTGATTGTCTAGCACTCCTGATCTAAGGATGGGGCTTTGTGAGATTTCTACCACCCACAAAATGGGTCAGTTGGAGTTGCCATTGTGTGGGACTTATTTAGTTTCTTAATATGAAGGTGTGTCCTGAATCTAAAACAATGTGAAAAAAGCTTATGGAAAAGTATTATCTAATGAAATACTCTCAAACACAAAATATATGGAGCTAGTTGAGACTGTTAGAAGCACTTAACATGCTAGTAATGGATGTGCAATATGCATATCTAATTGCAGCATTTCTGAGGCAAAGGAGAATGGGGCTATAGGAGAGTTATCTGGGGGTTCATAAGCCCAGACTACTAGTATAGTAGAAAAAAACTACAAGAGAAAATCTGCCTTAGAAGAAGCTGGAAGGGGAGTACCATGCCACAAACGTTGTTCTCTGAGCCAATGATAATGACACCGGATTTTGATTCTACTGTATGTACTGGCTTTTGGGAGCCTAGTCTGTTTGGATGCACACCTTCCTAGACCTGGATGGAGGATGGAGGGCCTTGGACTTCCCACAGGGCATGGCACCCTGACTTCACTTAGGACTGGAGAGGAAGAGGGAAGGGGAGTGGGGATAATGGGAGGGAAATGGGGGAATGGGAGGGGGCAGAAATTTTTAATAAATATATAAAAAAGTTGTTCTCTGACCTCCACTGTAGCATGCATTTGTCTGAATTCACATACACACACACACACACACACACACACACACACACCCCACAGTACAGCAATAAGGTTACATTAATAATTAAAAATTTAAAGTATGAAGTGTTTTTAGACAAAGAGATTATATTAATGAAGAAATGAATAGTAAGTCACAATAATTAAGTTTATAATATCTTTTCCAAATTGATAAACTGATAATTAATACATAACACACAGTAAGAATTTTAAATATTTCACAAGACTTGGTGAAATCTGTAAACAGCCAAAAAAGTGAATATACAGAAAATGAAAATCTAAAGAGACAACATTACAAACACAGCAGAGTTCACTGAGGAGTAAAGAGAGCATATAAGCACAGATCTTCAATAGAAATCACAGGACACAGATAAACTGGACAATTTGGTATTTAGATCCAAAGCTTGCCCAGCTTCTTCCTTGGGAACTCAAAAGTGCTGGTGGAGCATAACACTAAACAGATTCAGTTTTTCAAAAATTCCTCATCATATTTTATACAAATCACCTCTGACAAGACATCTGTTTTGAGTAGCTTTTAACAACGCAGAAATGGGTTTAGGGGCTAGAACCCTAGCCTGGATTTCTATTTCTGGAACCCTCTATTGGATCTTGAATGATTTTGTTCTTAGCCTTGAAGTGTGTGTGTGTGTGTTGTGTGTGTGTGTGTGTGTGTGTGAGAGAGAGAGAGAGAGAGAGAGAGAGAGAGAGAGAAAGAGAGAGAGAGACAGACAGACAGACAGACAGACACAGAGACAGAGAGAAATAGTGATAGATTTGGTTGTGAATAACAGTGCTTAGTCTAACACATAGTGATTATCTGTGGATTTCTGGAGGGAAGATGGACTTCCCACAGAAAACAAGCAGATCTTCGAAAGGGAGGCATTTTCGTTCACAGCTGCAATGTGATAACTGAAGAAGTTGAGCTAACAATCCTAGAAATCACTCTTGTCATCTGAGGACCAAGTCTCATCTTTCACTTCAGTCATTCTCTGCAGCCCCCACACATGGTTTTAAAATTTTATCAGATAACTTCTTAGTCAGATGAATTCAAATCACATCGGAGCTATACAAGGCAAAATTTTGCAAAACAATGGAAGGGAATATGTCTTCCTTTGCATACTAGCAAATGGATATCCATAAACTGAAGATTGAGGCTTGTGGTATGTACATACAGTACATGTTTGAAGTTATTTTGCACTTTTTTGAATAATGATATTCTCTATTACCACCATTCTGGTTTATGTTGCATTTTTCCTTGACTCTGTCCAGGACTTCATTCTTCTACCAAACTTCTGTTCAGATGTTGGCAGAAGTTTATGTCAGGAGATTAAGTTATAGCTGGTGATGCTAGGGTTTTGTTTGCACTGCCTCCTGATTTAAGACCAACAGTGGATACACTTTCTATCAAAATGGTTGAAGGATTTACTTTAAGAAAAATTTCAGTATGTATCTCTGTGTCATTTGAAAACTGGTGACTGTTTTTTTCAGGAGAAATTTTATGTCCCCAGGTAATTAAAATCTCACTGCTATGGAGATTTTCAGATTGGTTTGCTTTGGAAAAGTCAATATTAGGGTATGCAACTGCAGTTCATTCAAGTTTATTGAGTGGGCAAGTGAAGCTGAAGTACTTATTGCCCATCACAAAAGTATTTTTTAAAAATAAACCCAAGTTTACAGTTTTGAAAATTTCATATGAGCAATATTAAAATCATTTTATCATCATGTTTGCCCACCTCTTCTCATGGCTCACACTCCCTCTCAAATTTATGGCCATATATATATTTGGGATTGACCACTTGGAATTGGATAAACTATGAAGGGGAAAGCCTGATTGTGTCTCACTCAGCAACAATTAATTGCTTATAGCTCTTCATCTATGGTTATGGTTTGTGAGATTTCTCTCCCCTTCACAATGGCATGTCAACTGGTCTAATTTTTTAGGCCTTATTTAGAATAAAATTTTATCTAAAAATGTATAATTTTAGACAATATCTTGTATCTGGAGGCTTGTTGACTGAGGTTTCTGTTCTGCCCAATCCCACAGCTGTTCAGTCCCAAAGAAACACACAGAGGTTTGCATTAATTATAAACTGGTAGGCCTATTAGCTCAGGTTCTTATAACTTATATTATCCAATAATTCTTGTCTGTGTTAGCCAGGTGGCTTGGTACCTTTTTTCAGCAAAGCAATCACATCCTGCTTTCTCTGTGTCTGGATGATGACTGCAGACTGCATCTTTTCTCTTTCCAGAATTCTCCTGTTCTCATTGTCCTGCCTCTACTTACTGCCTGGTCACCTTGCCTATACTTTCTGCCTGGCTACTGTCCAATCATCATTTTATTAAAATACAATTGACCAGGTACAGACCATTGTCATACAGCACTTCTACCACCCTCCCCTTTTAAACAAGAACTCTGAATTGAATCTCCTTTGGTTAGCTTGTCTTCTGATCATTATCCATTACAACTTGTAGCCAACATTCTAAAGAAAGGCAAACATCCATAATCCATTTTTTGGGACCTGGGAACAGTTTTTCAGGCTACTTCCTGGTGATTGGGAGCACTGATAACCTTATGGGGACCTAAAGAAAATTTAGAATTATAATCTAGTCCTGATTGCAGTATCCTGTGGGGCTTGATAATCTCAGGCAGCAGTCTTGAATCTGTTCTGGATGCAGAACTCAGAGGAAACTCTAATAGGGATCCTCTGAAATGTTGGATCATCTGGACCATTTGCTCCTATTGGAGATTCTTCAGAGGGGTCTTCCTTGATCAAACCTAATTTTCTTACCCCATAATGAATCCACAGCCTCTCATTTTCTGTGGAAACAAAAGTAAAACCTTTTCTTCAAAGCAATATATGTTTTGACTTCAATTTTGAAGTCAAGGCATTTTCAAAATATTTGTTTTATTAATCCAGCAGCATTTATATTCAAATATATTTTAGCAGCTTTTGCTTCTTCCTCAGCTATCAAACAATTTAATGACAACACAATAGCATACAGTATTCAGGCTCTCTGTGTATTTTTCATCTTTACATGGCTTTCTTTTAAACTCTATTTATTTTTTAATATTTGTCTTTTAAGACAGTTTCTCGGTTCACCTTTGGCTGGCCTGGAACTCACTTTGTAGACCAGGCTGTCCTTGAACTCTAGAGAACTGCCTGTTCTGCCTCCCAAGTACTGGGATTAAAGGTGTGTGCCACCACACCTTGAACTCACAGAGATTCATCTGCCTCTGCCTCCAAAGTGTTGGGATTAAAGGTGTGTGCCACCAAATTCAATTACTCTCTTTTTCTTTAAGGACTTTATAAATTTTTCTTTCCTCTCCTAAGCCTACATATATTTTTAAACACACTGTAAACCATTTAGAGGTTTTCTTCATCTGAATCTATCTTTACAGTATACCATTCTTTTTCTGACCACATGAGTCTTTAATTTTCTAAATGATATGGCTAGGATTAAAGACATGGATTTGTCAGCTGGATCCACCCATTCTCTAGCTTTCTGAGACTCTAGCTTCATGGTGGAGGCACTGGCTGTAGCTATGTTTATTGCCACAACTCTATGGTATTCCATGCTGCCACCAAGAAGCATGTTGTATGTTATTCACATACACAAATTAAGTGTTTCGTGGCAGAGCCTCTGAAAGGGGTTGCAAAGTTTATGCAGCTAAAGCTGAGCCAGGAAACACCTCTTAAGTGAGATGTATTTGCCTCTAGCAAACAGAGCCTACGTGAGAAAATTCTGTTATCAATAATCCATGCTTAACTCTATTCTTTTGTAACTAGAATTACTTTCCAAAGTTGCTCAGGTTTTCTGTGGATGCAGTTGTCCATGCATTGGCATCATTTGTATAGAGCTACTGACATACACAGACATGCTGAAACTTTGCTGGTAGGCAACAACCTCATGGTGATGCACAGATTAATTGAGATAGGTTAAATTAAGATGTAGGAGTTAGCAAATAAGAAGCTAGAGCTAATGGGCCAAGCAGTGATTTAAATTATATGGTTTCTGTGTGATTATTTCAGGGCTGAGCAGCTGGGAATCAACAAATGTCCTTCTTACAACAAATTTGTGCCCACATGGTCGACTACATCCATATAAAACTGGAGAAAGCTTAAAAAGTAATTTTAGATGCAAAAGAACAGAGTTAAGCATGGCTCCAAGGTAGACAGCATTTTTCTGGTGGCACACTACAGCCCCTTTAAGAGAGGTTTTCTTGATTCAGCTGTAGCAGAAAAAAGCTACACTGTTTTTAAATGGCTGCAGCTTCCTTAGCTATGCTGCCAGACCAAACTCTGATGAAGTTCAACTATGGAGCCTTTAAATGAGTTTTGTGAGCAGAGTGCTACAACTTGCTTAATGGCAACAAAGATGCACTGTGTGCCTAAAAATAGGGCAATATACATAACTCTCAGAGGCAATGAATGGCTCCACCATGCTGGACTGGTTGGGGAAAGCCAGAGTGCTGTATTTACCCTAAAAATGGGGTGGCTTAGGTTTTTAAGAAGTACTTGGCATTTTAAGAATCAGTCCTGGTCAGAAAATAATTATAAATACACAATAAAGACAAATTCCAATTAAATGGGTCACAGTGTTATGTAGGCTTGGAAGAGAGAAGAAAATGAGTATAGAGAGTTATAAAAGGAGTAAATGGTTTATAAAAATAAAACAAAGCCTTTAAAGAGACAGAGTACAGACCATCAGATTAAAAGGAGAAAAATAATAATCCATGTAAAGAATAGAGCATACCAGAGAGTCTAGATTATGTACATTGTGTTTTCTTTTAATTTTTAACTGTGAAGGAGCTAAGTTTTTATATATATACATATATATGTATGTATATACGTATATACATATGTATATATATATATATATATATATATATATATTATCTTGTCTTCAAACTTTGGCTCTTTGGAAAGAGGTTCTTCTTTTGTTTTCACAGAGGATGAGAACCTGTGGACTCATTCCAGACTAATGTGCTTTGATGGACCAAGATTCCTGAAAGGTCATCTTGAACACCCCTCAAAAAATTACTTTGCCCAATAAATAGCAAAAAGGAATTTGGAGAGAACTATGAATAAATTTCCAAATATTGTTTGTAAATGTTTCTTTACATTTAAAGTGGAATATGCTATGGAGATGGATACTTTGCATTGGTATGGTTCTTGCTTTATTGATATAAATTTAAGGTCAATTTTGTGATACTGTATATAGCTATATGTACATATATGTATATATATTTGTTATTGATTAAGGTATTGTGTTTATGAAGTTCATTGAAAAATGTAATGTATAATTAAGAAATATAGGTTAATAGAGAATCATCTATAATAGTCATGCTAGTAGTCATGTTAGTTAGGTTTTCTAGATATATAGAGATATATTTCATTTAAACATGTTTTCTTCAAATCTTTCAAAGACTACAGAATATGACATTTAAAATGTTTTAAGAATTTAGGACTTATCATGACAATGAGACACATCTGTTCCTGGAAGCACTGATCTACTTCAAGAGGAAGAAGGGTATAGAAGAGGCTCCTCATGGAGTTTGTTGGCCATTTGGGCAAGAAACTGCTCTTGCCTGGACTGCTTGATGGTATGCAGTGTAAATTGGATATGCAGGACCCAGAGAGAAATGCCTTCTGTGTAGATGTAGCAGCAGCGGGCTGTGTTCCTGACACCTGGCTCCCTGCCGTCTGGCTAGCTTATGCCCCGAAATAGAACACACCAATTGTATTCTTTTAAACGCTGCCTGGCCCATTAATTTCAGCCTCTTATTAAATTCTCACATCTTGCTTAACCCATTTCTAATAATCTGTGTAGCACGACAAGTGGTGTCTTACCAGGAAAGATTCAGCATGTCTGACCTGGCGGCTGGCTCCATCTCATCTGACCCAGAGAGGAGAGGCATGGTGATTGCCCGAGGCATCTGCCTCACTCCCTTCTTCCCAGCATTCTGTTCTGTCTACTCCACCCACCTAAGGGCTGGCTTATCATATGGGCCAAGGAAGTTTCTTTATTAACCAATGAAATCAACTCAAACAGAAGACCCTCCCACATCACTTCTGAACTTGCCTAAAGGTGAGATGGTCCTTTGGGTTCGTGGTTCATGAAATCGTCTGCAAGGCATTCTACAGGACACAGAGGAGAGTGACTGACAAACTGCCAATATTGACAGAACTGTGTTTGAAATTTCCTGCCTCGTGGAAAAGTCTGCTGGATATTATGGTTCTTAGGCTGAAGATGGATGCCCCAATGGTACAGAAGAACTTTGGGTGACTGTCCAGGCAGTTAGATGTCTCTGTCAATTCTAGAGTTTTGGAAGTTGCTTACAATGCACTTTCTGTTAACTTAGGTAATATTGTATTCTTCTG
The DNA here is from genome assembly GCF_903992535.2 of Arvicola amphibius. Lineage (NCBI taxonomy): Eukaryota > Metazoa > Chordata > Mammalia > Rodentia > Cricetidae > Arvicola > Arvicola amphibius. The sequence goes on from NC_052048.2 coordinate 17,201,165, forward strand.
GAGTCTTTGATGGAGTGGAAAATTGATATAGTTTTCCTTAGTCATGATAAAAGATAAAATAGTTATAAATATTGTCACTATAATTCTTGTTTAATATGTGTTTTGTTATATGTAATTTTACTATGTTAAAGTTAAAACCTTCCTTTTTAATTTAACAGAACAAGGGAGGTTATGTGGGATTCCCCTCTGTATGCTGTGAATACCATTGGTTAATAAACTAAAATGAATGCTGGAAAAAGAAGGAGGAATTTGGAGAAGCCATGGAGCCACTGCTAGACACAGACATACTGAAAGTTTGCTAGTAGGCCATGACCTTGTGATGATGTACAGATTAATGGAGATGGGTTAAATTAAAATGTAGGAGCTAACAAATAAGAAGCTAGAGCTAATGGACCAAGTAGTGATTTAAATAATATGGTTTCTGTGTGATTTTGGGGAGTCTGAGCAGTCGGGAACCAACAAGCAGCCTTCTTACAACAGAGGCTGTTCTTTTATTCCCGGCCACTCAGACCTGAAATAATCACATAGAAACTATATTATTTACAATACTGTTTGGCCAATAGCTTAAGCACATTTATAGGTAGTTCTTATATCCTAAACTAACTCATCTCGGTTAATCTGTGTCCTCTGATTTTCTACCCTGTTTATGAGACAGATACATACATTCACACACACACACACACATGCGCACACACACACACACACAAGTATACACACACTCACACACATTTATGTACATAATAAGGAGAAATAAAATTTAAAAATATAGTAGTTCTATAATTTCATGCTTTCTACCTAATTATTTAATGTGAGATCCAAGAATTTCTGCTTTGTACTTATCCCTAGGAAATGCATTGCAATTTTCTCTGTAGTTTTTATGTATGAAGTGTAATTTTATGCTAATGAATGCCAGATCATGTGAATGATAGTGTGTTAATTATCACAGTGGAGAGCTGATGTTTCTTTGACCATAGCTTTTTTATTTCTCTAAAGTGGAAAACAAACAAATACCACAGGAATTAAAACTTAGAACTAACAAACATGTTATTAATATGAGCTTCTATTGTACATGTATATTATTAGTATCGAAATGAAAGTAAAATGCATAAATTTAATCAAATAAATGACTACTTTAACATGAACTGGGTTGAAGATGAGAAGGGCAGGGAGTTGAGCATGACTGAGTGGTTGCACACCCAGTGTGAGGTATTACTAAAGCTTTAGTGAGGCCAAACAGTATGGATGTTTAGAAAAGTAAGATTCTTTCTTCACAGCTTATTTTGACCAATAAACCTTTTCAGACTGTTGGATTTAAGTTTATTCATTGAAAATACGAATATTGAGGTCATTCTTCCTAGGTTCTTTAGTCATAATTTATGAGCAATAAGTGCTATAAAAGGTATGCCTGTGTAATTGTCTATCACATTATACTGTTTACAGAAGTTCATCTGTGCACTTTTACAGCTTACATGAATTTCCTATGTGCAGGATTGGAGCCTGTGGCAGGGGAGCCAGGCTCGCAAGCCCTACAAGAGGGATGCTTTTACCTGGATTCAGAGGACACAACTAGAAGAAGCTGCACACACAGCCTGGTAAAGAGAATGGCTAAAGTATGTGACATGTTTGTGCGAAGGCGTACACACTTCATATTACATTTGATACCTAAGTAATGTGTACACAAAAAGGTGTAGACATTGCTTTGGTCTGTTTCAATCATTAGAAATTGTATTGATTACTTTTTAAGCATATTTGACAAAGTGCCTAACAAAACAATTTGAAGAAAGAAGACTATTTTCTGACATTTTGAAAGTTTGCCATGGCTGCTATCTGCTTTTCCCAGGCAGTAGGATCTGGAGTCAAGAGTTCGTTTTGCAGCATGGCTTCTCTAAGAGTTCTCTTTTCAGTGTAACTAGTCAGATACTTCTTGGCAGCACACACACAAAATAATGATAAATGTATTTAGAAATATAAATGATATCAAAACAGAGGCAATTGTGTTAATAAATGAAATAAATAATAAGATAATACAAGTAGGATCACAATTTCTTCACCCAATTCTTGAAACTAATAAATTGATAATTAATACACAGTAATCATTATAAATGTTTTATAGCTTGATAAAAGTTAGTAAGTAGGCAAAAATATCCATATATATATATATATATATATATATATATATATATATATGAAAACTAAAGCTATAATAACATTAAGAACACAATATAGACTATAGGGAAAAATAGAAGTTCAAAGCATGACTTTTCAAGAAAAGTTACAAAACTTAGATTAATCTGGACAGTTTTGGTACCTGGAATGGGGATATATTCTATGGTATATTCTATGCCAGGCTCCAAAGTTGCTGAGGACCGAGCAGAGAACATATACTTGGTGGATTTTGTTTTAGTAGGTCCTCTATAATCTACAAAGAGCACCTTGACCAGACATATGTCTATGAGCATTGTTCACCAGCCCAGAGCAGAATTTATGGCAAGATCTAGAGACTATATTTCTGTCTCAGTGAACAACAGGTTTTGGTGTCTTAGACTTCTATGTGTATATATACGTATATACGTATATATATATAGTATATATGTATATATACGTATATATATACGTATATATACGTGTGTGTGTGTGCTTCTTGATTGCAAATAATAACATTCTAACACATACTAATTACCTGCAGATCTATGTAGGGAAGATGAAATATCCGGGGGTGGGGGGAATCTCATAGTTAAAAATGTGGTGGAATAAGCTTTTCATTTTGAACCATTCATGTCCTCTCCTGAGGACCAAGGCGCATACATCACTTTGGTCATTTCCTGCAAACACTATGTATTGAAGTTTTACTAGTTGATTTCTAAACAATAAATTCAAATAAAAAAGAGGCTAAACAAACCCAAACCTTGAAAAACAGTAGAGAAGAAAATGTCCTTATATAAATGCTAGCAAGTGAGAATTGGCTTTAATGTCAGCACCAGCAATGGAAGATACTGAATATTGGACTCTCTGATTGGCTAGGGTGCATGAACATCAAACTTCTAGAACCTCATGTTCTGCTTCACAGGGATGGGATTAAAGGTATTTCACTGTTTTCTTTACCTTCGGTACTGGGATTTGAAATCAGGTCATAGCGCTTATATAGCAAGCACTTGATTCACTGAGCCACCGCACAGCCCAACTTTCATGTTTTATGATCTTACCATAATATACATATATGAGATATTGTATATAAAATCAAAATGTGGGCCATTGGAAATGAGTCAGATATTACTGTATTTGCTCTAGGAATCGCTATACCCTTAGTATACATCTGTTCTCTTATTTACCACTAACATATTTCCTGTGTTATATAAGGCTTCCTGGCAAATAACTCCAAGACCATGGCAAATGCTATGGTCCAGGGGGAAGGCCTTGAAATCTGTGTGTTCCATTCTCTTGCTCCTTGTTATGTACCTCTCTGTGCAATCATCATGTTTGATTGATAATTTGCAGAATGAATGTGCTGCTACTCAATGCCAGATTACCATCACTTTGTTTCTTTAAGCCATTTGTGTCCTGATTTAGGAAATAAGACACAGCGAGAGGCCTGCCTGTTGGCTAAGTCACATGTAAGGCTCCAGGTAAAATATTGAAGCCTTCAAGTTTAAGAATCAATAAAACTACAAAGAACTTTCTGTATATGTGTTGCTTTTACTGGTTGATAAATAAGCTGTTTAGCTCAATGGCTTAGAACAGTAAAGTTGGCAGGAAGGCCAAATAAAGGCACAGAGAGAGAGAGAGAGAGAGAGAGAGAGAGAGAGAGAGAGAGAGAGAGAGAGACAGAGAGAGAGAGAGACAGAGAGAGAGAAGGCAAAGTAATGGAAATGCCATGTAGCTGTCAATGGAGAAAGAAGACTGAATAATACCAGCAAGTCACAACCTCACATTAAAACATAAAATAATAGAAATGGTTTATTTATGGTTAGAACTACTTAGTAAGAAACCTAAGCCATTGACTAAACAATTATATTAAGCCTCAGAGTAGTTATTCGGGAACTAGCAGGTGGGACAGAAAACCTCCAACTACAAATAACCAATGACAAAAATTAAATAGAAATTACTTCAATGTCAATACAATTAATTTGAAGAATATTCAATACTCATATTAAAGAACTTCGTCAGGAACTATAGTCTTGTAAACTTCCACAGCTTTATCTGTTATTTTCTATAGGGAAGTTGATAGATGCTGTTTGTTCATGGTTTATGGTGAATATGACTCATTGACTCTCTTTTATTTGTTGAAATGCATTATATTTCAGTGCATTACTTTTCCTGGACCATGTCTCACAATTCAATTTGTATCCTTTCAGTCATCAATTTGATGTCAAATTTGTGTCATGAGACTGTTTTTAGTAAATACATTGAACTTAATGAAAGAAGCTGGGCACATACATAATGTATAGTGCCTTCCCTTCAAGTTCCCTGACCTGTATTTACTGTGTAACTATGCTGGCAGAGAACTGGAAAGAAGACACCATTTGGGTTCAAAAACTTAAAGTCTCTGTGACAGCATTCCTCCAAGACTGGTGAGAGAACTAGTCTTAAAAGAATAAGATGGAGAATGATAGAACAGAACACTTGACATATCAGGTCTCCAATGTGTACATAGGTACTATTTTCAGAACACACATGTGTGCACATACCATAAATGTAAGCGCCACACTAATACTGTACAACCATATTTATGCTTACAAATATAAAAAGTAAATTAGAATAATCACATTTGGTAATATTAGATTGGTCTTATTCCAATTCCAATTCCTATTTCTTCAGTCAGGTGTGTGAATTCATTAGCAAATATTACTTCTGATGTTAGTAATGGTGGAACTTTCCTAGAACTTTCACCAATGTCTTGGCGACATTGGTGAACTGTATCAACTAAATCCAAAAGGCCAAAGATCCTCTCAGGAGAGTAAATTCTCAATGCTCTTGTCTCTAGAAAAAGGCTTTCTCTGGGTATGACTAATATATTGATATTTCACTGTGTTTAATACATGTACACAGACACAGACACACATACACACACATACACAGCTATAAAAGAACTGTTGATCAGATTGCCTAGAGACAACCAATTGTTTTAGTACCTGTCTTTAGACAACACTCAGATTATTTTATTTGTTGTTTATCTGTGTTTTTATAAAAAATAGCATGTTAGTTTTCACTCAAAGAAGAGACTTGAAAATGTTATTTTTGGAGATTTTTGATTGGCTAATTTTTTGGATATTTTTTTTGTGTGTGTGTGTGTGTGTGTGTGTGTTAAACACAGACATGTTTGCTCGGGTGAGTGAGGATTTAACCATTGTGACTTGAAAGAAAAGAATGAAGAGTGTGCCAGCTTTTCACGTGTGACTGTGTGACTGTTCTCACTCTTGACATCACCCTCTGTTTTGCCTTCCTGAACTGGTCTCTGTTTTTTTTTAAATTTTTTTTTAAATTTATTTATTATGCATACAATATTCTGTCTGTGTGTATGTCTGCAGGACAGAAGAGGGCAGCAGACCTCATTACAGATGGTTGTGAGCCACCATGTGGTTGCCGGGAATTGAACTCAGGACCTTTGGAAGAGCAGGCAATGCTCTTAACCACTGAGCCATGTCTCCAGCCCCTGGTCTCTGTTGTTATCCCAGTTTGTGTGTAAACATACAAGGAGGATTTGACTCTGACAAATGATGCTAGATCCTAGTACCACAGTCCATATGGAGGTATTCCAAATTGTGATCTGTCTTTTTACATTGGTGTCTTGTGAAATTTTATCACTGTCATACAAAAGTAAAGGCAGATCACTTCAGGACCTGAATTATTCATGTTTTCCATCTATCTCTTTTAGCATATCAAAAGCACCACCTCACACATCAGTTTTGTTTGCTTCTTGAAAAGCAAACAAAAGCACATCATGAAATTTGCATGCAGCATAAAATTTTGGGGTCTGTTCGTTTTAAAGTTATAAGCTTTTACAAGTGAAAATATTTCTTATAGAAAATCTGCCTTTCCCAGAATTTGAGGGAGAATGTTCGCAGATTACAACCATGTATAGCTATGTCAGGAGTGTGAAATGCAGTTCTGTTAAAAAGGCAAAACAGATGGCACTCATGTCAATATTGATGCGGCGAAGATTGGAAATAACCAAAAATAGTCCTTTTATAATTATTCAATTTTAATACAAGGGGAGATAAGGGAACTTACAGAACCAAGGGTCCAGCGGAGCCGAAGGTGAGCGCGGGGCAAACGAACGGGCCACCTTCCGGCTCCCCAATCCTATTTAAGGGGAATGCTACCCCGCTGGAGCAGCCACGCCCCTGAACGCAGGGATTGGGCCAGCTGCCCCAACATCTCCCCTTTTTTGTCTAAATAAGACAGATTCAGAAACCAAATACAACTATATACAATGGGAACTGATCATATAAAATTACAAAAAGTAAACAATATCAGGTGAGAAGTATATAACGAAGAATTTTTCTAATCACTCTACTTTGAGAAGTCTAAATAATCTAGAAGGTAGCTACCATTATCTAATCTTCAACCCCATCAAAGATCTGAGAAGGAGAGTAAAATTACCAAAGCAACCAGGAAGCACAAACGAGAAACTTCCAAAAAGTGCAACAGAAGACAGAGACAATTGACTACCTGGGCAACCACACAAAGTCTTGATAGCAATGTTGAGGCAACCAACTTTGGCTGAGGCCTGAAAAAACCTGACATACCATTATACAATGGCAAGGAACCTTTAGTAGAACTATCCTATCCTGTCTTGGCAAGATAAGACAATTCTGTTTTATCCACTTATGGATATTTCGTACTTTAGTCAGTAATGGAGGTATGGGCTTTTCTTTGCCCCAAGGCCAGTTCTGCCAAGTAGAAGACAAACTCCCAGTGGAGTGTCTTTGGTGCTCAACGTTCTCTCGGGAGTAGAGCATTGTTGCCAGGAGTGATTGTGTCTCATAAATACAAAACTGTAGGTTAGATTAAAGGCCATGTTCTACAGTTCTTCAAAGAGGTTGAAGATTATGCTATCTATACTAAATACAACCTCTATGTGTCTAAAAAACCTGATTGTCCTAAATATAAATATGACCAACATATAATTCTCAACACTTATGTAACTGTATGACTAATAGAATAGACAACTGTGCAAAAAATGAAGACAATGATTTCCAAATGTAAACAGGGTCCTTACATAAATAATATCTGAGGTAGAAATGTACAGTGCAATATGGTAAACAATGTCAATATAACAATTGTTTCAAACAGAGGTAGTATCATACTCTCATACAATGTTCAACATATCAATATACAAGAATCAACACTCATATAGTTTTTTTTAAAGAAAAAAAAAGGAAGAAAAACAATAACTCACAAAAATCAATTATTCCTTCAGATCACCAGTTAATCCCTCCCTCCCCCCCCCTTTTTTTTATAAATACATATAGATATACACATAATTTATACCCCTGAGTCCATATAAAGCCTTCCACAACCCGACCACCCTATACCAGCCACCAATTAGTGTCCCTAAATCTGAGGGTAAACTTTGTTGGGGGGGGGGGCGTCGTCATCCAAGATTGCTTCCAGCTGACATAGGGGCGACTTTTCTTCCCAGGGGTTCCTGTGAAAGCAAATGATGGTAGAATACCCAGGGTAACATTTCGTCTAGGAAAAATGTGTCCAGCCTCTGAATTTTTTTTTTTTTTTGAAAAATGAGGCCAGAATGTTGTCAAAAATGTGCACCATTCAAAAGTGTTCTGTGCAATTGGTACCAAAAAAACAGGCCAAATATTAGCGCTACTAAAACATGACGTCATAATAACTAGTTGGAGTTGATGTTGCGGGGCCCCGTCTTCATCCTGGAAACTGCAAAGATTACTGAAGAAAAAAATTTTTGTCGTTTGTTGCGAGAGAGATAAGCATTATCTACAAGGACACATACAGACGTATACGTGCATATCTTCAATGAAAGGTGCATTAAAAACAACCATAGATATGAATGAAGGCAAAGAAGGCAAATATATTGGTACCATTATCAACATTATTGTTATTAATATTCTGTCTCATAATTTTACTCCTAACCTGAGACAGAAACTCTGAGAAATCTCTTATAAACAAGCTTGGAATTGGAGAGGGACTGGGCCAGAATCCAACTCCAAGAAACCAGCTCTGAATATCTATGAAGAAATGCATATTGACACACATACAAAAATTGTTTTTTATACTCACCGAGCTTACCCAATGTTAATGCTGATCCTTGTTGGGTTGCAATTGGTTCCAATTCATCAATATTCAAGGTATGCAGGGTCCCTCAGGTCCTTTGAAGGTGAGCGTCTTCCTGTGGGGATAAGAAAAGAACCCTGCCCCCGTACTATAGGTTTCTTACCATCAGTATGGTCACCATCCTTGTGCATGAATTGTTATTTTTCTTTGCCAAGGGGGTTCTCCTCTTCAAACCGAACCTTTATTAATTTTGCTGGTATCCACGATTTTTCTTCTCCTGTGGAGACAAGAGCAAAACCCCTTCCCCAGCGCAGCACATCCCCTGGCTTCCATTGTGAGGTTAGCACATCCTTGAAATAAACTGGTTGATTTAATTCAACAGACTTTTCCATTATCCAATGTCTCTCTGCAGCCGTTGTCCCCTTTTCATTAGCGTTGAGAAAATTCAAAGTTAGTAAAGCATTATGTAATCTATTTCTGGGGGTATTCTCCACCCCCTTTTGCTTGTTTAACATTTCCTTTATCGTCCTATTTGATCTTTCAATGACTGCTTGACCTGTAGGATTGTAGGGTATGCCTGTAACATGCTTAATATTGTAATAGGCAAAAAACCGTTTCATTTTTCTAGAGACATAAGCTGGACCATTATCCGTCTTTATTTGCGCAGGTATACCCATGATGGCCATGACTTCTAATAAGTGAGTGATTACTGAATCGGCCTTTTCTGAGCTTAAAGCAGTTGCCCATTGGAATCCTGAATAAGTGTCAATGGTATGGTGTACATATTTTAATTTTCCAAATTCTGCAAAATGGAACACATCCATCTGCCAAATTTCATTCCTTTTGGTGCCCTTTGGATTAGTCCCTGCAGGCAGTGGTGCTTGGTTATAGAAAGAGCAAGTAGGGCATTTCTTTACAATCTCCTTAGCTTGTTGCCATGTAATAGAAAACTCTTTTTTCAAGCCTTTGCTATTGACATGATGCTTTTCATGAAATTCGGAAGCCTGCAGCACACTACCAATCAATAGCTGATCAATATCTGCATTGCCACGTGCTAAAGGACCTGGCAGACCCGTATGGGATCGGATGTGTGTTATATACATAGGGCAAAGTCTGTTCCTGATCATTTCTTGTACCTGGATAAACAATGAGGTTAGTTCAGTATCATCAGGTATGAATTCGGCAGTTTCAATATGTAAGATAACTCTTTCTGCATATTGTGAGTCAGTAACAATGTTAAGAGGTTCCTTAAAATCCCTTAGCACCATAAGAATGGCAAATAACTCTGCCTTTTGGACAGAATCATAAGGACTTTGTTCCACCTTACTCAAGTCTTCTGATTTGTAGCCTGCCTTCCCTGATTTATTAGCATCAGTATAAAATGTGCGGGCTCCAGTTATCGGAGCATCACGGACAATTCGAGGAAGAATCCAAGAAGTTCTCTTTATAAAGTTAAGCCTTTTGCTTTTTGGATAGTTGTTATTAATTTCTCCTAAAAAGTTAGCACAAGCTCTTTGCCATGGTTCATTATCTTCCCACAATTTTCGTATCTCATCAGCGGTGAAAGGCACTATGATTTCTGCTGGGTCCATGCCTGCTAGTTGGCGAAGTCTCAATTTACCTTTTATGATTAGTTCAGAAACCTTTTCCACATAGGTTTTTAATTTCTTACTTGGCTTATGAGGTAGAAAGAGCCACTCTAAAATAATATCATCTCTTTGCATTAGAATTCCTGTAGGAGAAATTTTTGAAGGCAATATAACGAGAATACAACTGAGTTCTGGATTCACCCTATCCACATGTGCTTCTTGCAATCTTTCTTCAATCATTGTCAGTTCTTTCTCTGCTTCAGCTGTTAATTCTCTGGGACTGTTTAGGTCTCTTTCCCCATCTAAGGTTTTGTTGAAGTGAACTATCATATCAGGTGTTATCCCAACAGCCGGTCGAAGGCTGGAAATGTCTCCCAACAACCTTTGAAAGTCATTAAGAGTATGCAGCTGATCTCTCCTAATTTGTGCCTTTTGTGTCTTAATTTTTTGCAAACCTATTCTATAACCTAGATAATCAACAGAATCTCCTCTCTGAATTTTTTCGGGAGCAATCTGTAATCCCCATTTAGGTAGAACTGTTTTTACCTCTTCAAACAGTTTCTCTAAGGTATCCATGTTTGAGTCAGACAATAATATGTCATCGATATAATGATAAACAACGGATTTGGGAAACATCTTGCGTATTATTTGTAATGGTTGATTCACAAAGTATTGGCACAGGGTAGGAGAGTTCAACATGCCCTGTGGGAGGACGGTCCACTGGTATCTCTTGGTAGGTTGAGAGTTATTATAAGTAGGCACAGTGAAGGCAAACTTTTCTCTATACTTTTCTTGTAAAGGTATTGTGAAGAAACAGTCCTTTAAATCAATGAGAGGCCATCCTTTTGGTAATAAAGAAGGCAAAGGAAGTCCAGATTGCAGAGAGCCCATAGGTTGAATAATCCTGTTTATAGCTCTGAGATCCGTCACCATTCTCCATTTACCAGATTTTTTCTTAACCACAAATACAGGAGAATTCCAAGGGCTGGTAGATTCTTCTATATGTTGAGCATCCAATTGCTCTTGTACTAGCTGTTCTAAAGCTTGCAACTTTTCCTCAGATAAAGGCCATTGTTTTGTCCATATCGGTTTCTCAGTCAACCATTTTAGAGGTAGGGCCGTTGGTGGTTCTGGAGGGGCATCCATTGGTTTGTGTTCTTGTACAGCCCGAATGGCTGGTTTTCGCCATCTGTAATACCTTTTGATGTTTTCCTCAGAAAGATATGCTCTAGAGGCAGCAGGAATGTTAATTTGAGTATTCCATTGCTGCAATAGGTCACGACCCCATAAATTTACTGCAATATTAGCTACATATGGCCTTAATTTTCCTATCTGTCCCTCAGGACCGATGCATTCGACCCATCTAGTGCTTTGCCTTACTCGAGATAGGGTCCCAATTCCCAAAAGTCGAACATTTACATCCTGTAGTGGCCAATACGGATGCCAAGATTCTGGAGTAATGATACTAACATCCGCTCCTGTGTCCAGCAGGCCAGTAATGAAAATGCCATTTACACACACTCTTAACTTTGGTCTTTGATCACTTATAGAAGTTTGCCAAAATACACGTAATTCATCTCTTGGGCTATTTTCGCTTCCAACAGCAGACATGGGGATTTCTAATTGTCCTGACAAGGCATGTTCTCCGTTGTAACGGGAAATGACTGGACCACATTCGCCATGGGGGCCTGCGAGAGGCCCCCCATGGCGTTTCCCGCCTGCAACGGATTTCCTTGCCTATCTCTTAATGATTTGCATTCGCTGTCCCAGTGTCTGCCTTTCCCACATCTCCTACATAACCCTGAAGGCTGAGGCCTTCTATTCCTGTTATTCCTGGCAAAGGCATTATTATTATTATTATTATTTCTGTAAGTCCTTTGTCTGCAATTCCGTTTCATATGTCCCATTCTGCCACAATTAAAACATTTGGTATTCTGATATCTTCTTGTACCGTTGGCAATGGCATCTTCTACCCACTTATCGGCGTGATGGGCGTGATGGGCGTGATGGGCGTGAAGCTCATTCGATTCAATATTCATTGTATGTAAGACCCATTCCTCCAGGGGTGCTGATCTGATCTTTAGGGGCGTCAATACCCTTTTGCACTCTACATTGGCATTCTCATAAGCCAAGGACTCAATTATTACCTGCCTTGCCTCTGGGTCAGATATCCCTATGTGTACAGCTTTAGTTAGTCTATGTAAAAAGTCCACAAATGGTTCTCTCGGATCTTGTTTAACTCTGATATATGATTCCATTCTCTGTCTTGGGTCTTGAACCCTGTCCCAAGCTTTCAAGGCTGCGGTAGTACATATGGATAGAGTGTGTTCATCATAATTAGCTTGTTCTAGAGGATCAGAATAAAGTCCTTCACCCATAATTTGATCTAGGGTGATGTCAACTCCCTTTGATCTTTCCTGCTGTTCTAAAAGCCTGGCCTCTTGTCTAAACATGCACTTCCAGCTCAACTGATGACCGTTCTCTAACACAGCTGAGACTAGGTCCAACCAGTCCCTAGGGGTTGGGTTAATTGTAAGGGACCAAGACTTTAGCATCTCCTTAACAAAGGAGCTATGTATCCCAAAATTCATAACAGCTTGTTTAATTTCTTTCAGATCATTCATACGGATAGGTTCCCATGTATATTCCTTGGTGATCTTAGGGTTTTTAGAACCAGTCACCTTTTCTGTAGTTATCACTGGGAAAATAGGTAGAGTTCTATTGAAGCTATCCCAGAGAGTTCTATTCGATGGGGTTGTGACTTTCTTTTGTACTATTTGCTCCTGCTCATGAGAGTCCATAATTTCCTCGATCTTTTCAAATCTATTTACCATTGCCTTCTGCAATGCCTCAATCTCTTGTCCAGTATTATGTTCCAAGGCTTTCATAGAGGATTCAAGGGTATGAAGTTTGTCCAATACCGATAACGTCTCATCCTTGGACAGAATTTTCATGGCATGAATGGTGCCATCTTGTATTGAAATTCTGTCCAGCAATCTTTCATAGCTCTTTGATAAAGTCTTGTTAATACATTTAACGGTTCGAATCTCCTCAGATAATTGTTTCAGTTCCTACCGACAGGGATTGTAACTTATGATTCAGATCCGTTGTTCCTGACTCCATACCTTGCATTTTTCTCTCAAGTGATAAAGCCATCTCAGAGAGAGATCTGTTATTCCTTTCCTCATGAAATTCAAACTTCTCCTCGAAAGTTCCAAATTTCTCAAGTAACAAAGCCATCTCAGAGGAAAGTCTATTATCCCTTTCCTCGAGAGCTGCAACCATCTTTTCAAGCTGTTTATTAGTGTTTTCCAAACCATTTATGTCCTTGTTTAGTTTTTTAGCTCCTGCCTGTAAGGACTCTATCTCCTTTTTATTTTCCAACCACGTTGTAATGAAACAAACAAAAATAAAGAAGATACCAAGCCCTGTAAATATCCAGCCAAGGGAAACCACATCTGTATCGCTCAAAAATTCAGTCATCGTGTAGTTGAACAAATTATAGAATCCGTTAATAGTGATATTGTCAGACATTGTTAATCCAAACGGTTGATTTTTAATCAAATGAAAAATTACCTGTAATTACCGTTGTCTGCCACTAGATGGCGTAGGGCCCCGAGTTTCACGTGTTTTAGGAAACCAAAGATGGCGTCCCGCGCAGAGCACAGTAGCTGTGGAAGCAGCGGCGGGGCGGGGCTTCGGTTCCCTGCAAGAACTTCACAAACGATTTGGCGGGCGACTTGGCGCCCTGAGGTGTGGGGAGGGGGAGTGCGGCGGGGCGCGCAAGCTGCGCGGGGTGCGGAGCCGAGTACCTGGCTATTGGGACTCACTGCGAGCTGCGGTTTCTGGTCCCGCGCAGGCCTGGTTTCAGGTGGCTTGGCGGGCCGGAGCAAGCCGCGGTTTCGTCTGGGAGGGAGGGGGGAGCGCGCGCTCCGGCCGGGCCGCAGGGCCGAAGCAAGTTGTGGTTTGTCCCACGTAAAGTTTTTAAGTGGATGTAGCCACGTTGGGTACCAGACGCCCGGCTAGCTCAGTCGGTAGAGCATGAGACTCTTAATCTCAGGGTCGTGGGTTCGAGCCCCACGTTGGGCGCCAGATGATGCGGCGAAGATTGGAAATAACCAAAAATAGTCCTTTTATAATTATTCAATTTTAATACAAGGGGAGATAAGGGAACTTACAGAACCAAGGGTCCAGCGGAGCCGAAGGTGAGCGCGGGGCAAACGAACGGGCCACCTTCCGGCTCCCCAATCCTATTTAAGGGGAATGCTACCCCGCTGGAGCAGCCACGCCCCTGAACGCAGGGATTGGGCCAGCTGCCCCAACACAATATGATGCTTCTTAATTCTTCTATAAAAGATTTGAATCAGTTGTATATATTTTTTATACTCTAAATGATGTTAGTGCCACTACACTTTCTTGTTGCCTCTTTCATGTATAAAATACCATTTGATATTATACAATCTAGTTAGCAAGTGACCTTCTTTGTTTATTTTTTCTTTTTTGGGGTGTCTCTAAAGATAAAATACTGGCTCTTTATCAAGGCAGACAAATATTCTACCACTGATGCCACGCACGGTGGCCCAGTCTGCGCTCTATGCACTAGACCCCAGTTCGCGAGCTTCGGGCAAGGGGCTGGAGGTTGAGAATACACACGCAGGGACAGACCAACACGCAGACCTTCAAACACTGTTACCAAAAGCCCATCTTTAATAGCACCATGGAGGCTTAAATACACTGCAGTCAATGGCCAACAGGTGAAAATCCCATCCTCTGATCCTCTAAACTAGGCACAACTTCTAGTAACTTAGCAGGGAAGGGCAGCTGAAGGCCAGGACTCATTAGTCCCAACAACTGAGATACTTCTGGAGCCACAGCAGCCTCCTTCCTCAGTTGTTACTACACTGTCTTCTAATAACCTTACTAAACTACTTTCAAACTTCCATACTGTAACCTCACTGAAAACTGGACATTTAAAACTGTATAGTCCAATGGTTAGCTTAGCTTGGATGTTTAAATCCAGATTTGTGTTGTGGCAACAATGTGATACCATTTCTTTGCGAAGAGAAACCTGTGCAGAAGTGGATGGAGCTCAGGAAATTGAGACAAAGATGTGGAATAATGGGAGGGAAGATAATTCTTCTGGTGACTACTTCACAGTGGACTGCAGTGGGGTCATCACAGAAAGGCTCAGAGCTTTCAGAATTTTTGTAGTGGAGCCCTGGATGGAAAGCAGATCTAGAATTAAGTTTTGGAAGAGAGAAACAGCAACATTCTGTGTTCTCAGATCTCTTGTGTCTTATCCTTTGACTAGAGTCTACACAAGTAGAGCCAATATGTATACCTTGTGGTCTTACATCACCCAGCCTTTTTTTTTGGTCCTTTATGAAATCAGATTACGTGTTTACAGCATATAATTCCACACTAGTTTAAAATGCAGTGATAATCTGGGTTATACAAGAGAACATGAGTTAGTCTATATGAGCACTCACCAAGATTTGAGTACAAATTAGTCAACATTTTGTGTCACTTAAATAGTGATTTGACATATAAATACCTGACTCATAAAAATCACTGAATGACATACCACAAGGGAGATACTGAGGACCAGTTTTGATTTATAGTTTTGTTCCTTTTGTTTCTTTGTTTTGTAAGCACAGATCATCCCTCTTCTTAAGAGTTGACTCTGTAAAATTCAGTTGGAGTCTGGGGATCATTTTTCATATGAATGTTCCAGAGACCCCTGCAGTGATCTTGTCACAGCAAATAGTTCTATAGCTAATTTGAATCTAAGCAGAGCACATGAGCAATACATTGTGCCAGTCATAGAGCCCTCTCATTCTCTGTGGGACATTTTCATTCAGACTGCTACAGTGAGGCGTGGCAGCAGCCACACCTGTGCATTTCAATGATATATTCAGCATTATATAGATAGCTCCAAACCTTACAGATCACTGTATGCTGGACATGAGTCAAAACTGCAACTTAATCCATAGATTTTTTTTAAGTCCCCAAATGAACAGTCTTTAGATCCAGATAATGTGGATTTTGATTTTCCTTAGTGAAATATTTTTGTCTATATAGTTTCTTAAGAACATTGCACAAATACTTCACTGGGCTTATATACACTATTCTGGATATTCAAGGTCTTTTATCAAGGGTATTTAAATATTTTTAATTTCTGGTTCATTTAATTAGCAGAATAAAGGACTTGAGCATTTATTTTTAAGGATCAACCTGAGACTAACTCCCAATTTCCCAGCTTTCCAGTCTCTCTATGTCTCTGTCTCTCTGTCTCTGTCTCTGTCTCTGTCTCTCTCTCTCTCTCTCTCTCTCTCTCTCTCTCTCTCTCTCTCTCTCTCTCTCTCTGTCTGTCTCCCTTTCTCCCATCCTTGTTTTTTTTTTTTGAGACAGGTTCTAATCACATAGATGAGGCTGACCTTGGTTTCACTATATATTCCATCTATTTACTTTTTTCAGACATGAAGTGTTACTTGGCTATTTGATCATGAAATGAGTTCTTAAGCTGTTATTCTTACTACTTCCATGACTTTGACCTTGACTGGATAATTAGAGAATCTGTACAGTTTGTGCTCATATTCATCATGTTTTATTCAGAAGAACTGGAGGAGACTCATTTCCAGAACACTGTACTCTCCTAGTTTACATCTTTGTCTACTAAACACAATATTCAATCTATTTCTAGTTTTACCTTTTCCCCAAAAATATAAACATTAGGGTAAACAAAGGTTCAATTTTATAAATTGTAGAAGTTGTGTTATGCTTACCTTGCTGAAGATCTCACACAAGTTCCCTGAGAACATAGCTAAATAATTGTATAAGTTCAGCCATCATATGTATTTGTCTGCCTGTCTGTCCATTTGTCTATATGCATCCATCTGTCTGTCTATTTAT
Source organism: Arvicola amphibius (assembly GCF_903992535.2). Classification (NCBI taxonomy): domain Eukaryota; kingdom Metazoa; phylum Chordata; class Mammalia; order Rodentia; family Cricetidae; genus Arvicola; species Arvicola amphibius. Next base: position 17,217,916 of record NC_052048.2, read on the forward strand.
TTATCTATCATCTATTTATCTATCATACCATACTTGTCATTATCATCTACCTACCTATCATCTATCTGTCTTCATCATCATCTATCTATATAAATACATTCAAGTATCATCCTTACTTATCAATCTTGTACCAGTTTATCAATACAAATCTATTCTGTAGGACAAAATAACATAACTTAAAAAAACTCTAGGGAACCGGGCGGTGGTGGCACTCGCCTTTAATCCCAGCACTTGGGAGGCAGAGGCAGGTGGATCTCTGTGAGTTCGAGGCCAGCCTGGTCTACAAGAGCTAGTTCCAGGACAGGCATCAGAGCTACAGAGAAACCTTGTCTTGAAAAATATCAAAAAATATAACCCCTAGGGAACAGCTGATCACTGGGTGCATATTCTCAATAAATACATCTACAATACAACTCATACACCAAAGGTACAGGAAACATTGCCGAAGACGTGGTGAAAAGATTGTAAGAGCCAGAGGATCAGGACATCTGCTGCAGGATAGTGTCTTTTGCATGTGAAAGAGAATCTACATGGATATAATTCCAAAAATATGATCAGCTAAGCAAGTTCTGTATAATGACCTCAGCAATTAATATCCTAAGGTGGAAGAGGGATTGAATCTCTCAAAGTCATAGCCATGGATGAAAAGCTACAGATAATTAATGGCTTCTCAGAGAAAGAGAACCAGTCTTTTCCAGGAATAAGGACCCTCACAGGTAATCCAATTTCAAACAATACACCCTAAACATATGGACATGTGAGTAACACTAAAAAAAATTCATATGGTTATATTTAAATATATATGTATATATATGCTTATATGTGAGAGTAAAAATTAAAGAGGAAGAAGTTGTAAATGTTTTTTATTTTTACTTTGTTAGAAAAGAAAACAAATTATTTTTTTCATTATACATACCAATCCAAGTTCCCACTCCCTCCCCTTCTCCCATTTCCTCCATATACCCTCCCACCCCACCTCCATCCAATCCTCAGAGAGGGTAAGGCACATTGCTTTGTGGAAGGTCCAAGGCCCTCCCTACTATATCTAGGCTGAGCAAGGTATCCATCCAAAGAGAATAGGATCCCAAAAAAGCCAGTACATGCAGTAGAGATAAATCTCAGTGCCATTGCCAGTGGACCCTCAGTCTGCCCCAGCCATACAACTGTCAACCACATTCAGAGGGAATAATTTGGTCCTATGCTTGTTCCTTACCAGTTCAGCTAGAGTTGGTAAGCTCACATTAGCTCAGGTAGACTGTTTCAGTGGGTGAAGCCATCATGGTCTTGACCTATTTGCTCATATTCTCATTCCTCCCACTCTTCAACTAGACTTCGGGATCTCAATCCAGTGCTCTGATGCAGGTCTCTGCCTCTGTTTCCATCAGGTGCTGGATGAAGGTTCTATGGTGATATTTAAGATAGTCATCAGTCTGACTACAGGGCAAGTCATGATCAGGTCCTTCTCCTCTATTGCTTAGGGTCTTAGCTAAGGTCATTTTGTGGATTCCTAGAAATTTCTCTAGAGCCAGGTTTCTGCTAACCCTATAATGGCTCCCTCAATCAAAATATCTCTTTCCTTGCTCTTATCTCTGTCCTTCCTCCATCTTGACTATCCTGTTCCCTCAAGTTCTTCTCATCCTTTCCCTTCTCCCCTCTTTTTCAACTTCCACCCTCCCTTCTCTTCCCACCCCCAAGCTCCCAGTTTTGTCATGTGATCTTGTCTGTTTCCAATTTCCAAGTGAATCTATATATGTTTTTCTTTGGGTTCACCTTATTACTTCTCTAGGATCATGAACTTTAGGCTCAATATCTTTTGCTTATATCTAGTATCGACTCATGAGTGAATACATATGATATTCATCTTTTGAGGTCTGGGTTACCTCATTCAGGATAGTGTTTTCTAATTTCATCTATTTGCATGCAAAATTCAAGATGTCATTGTTTTTTACTGCTGTGTAGTCCTCTAATGTGTAAATGTGCCAAAGAATTATCCATTCCTTGGTTGAGGGGCATCTAGGTTGTTTCCAGGTTCTGGCTATTACAAATAATGCTGTTATGAACATAATTGAACAAATGCCTTTGTAGTATAATTGAGCATCTTTTAGGTTTATGCCCAAGAGTGGTATTGCTGGATCCTGAGGTAAGTTTTCTGAGAAACCACTATATTGATTTCCAAGTGTTTGTACAAGTTTGCATTCCCACCAGCGATGGATGAGTGTTCTCCTTATTCCACAGCCTCTCCAGCATAAGCTATCATTGGTGTTTTTGATCTTAGCCATTCTGACAAAAAAGCAGCCTACTGAATGGAAAAAGATCTTCACTAGCCCAACAGCAGACAAAGGACTGACCTCCAAAATATATAATGAACACAGAAATTAGACATCAAAATTCTAAATAACCCAATTAAAAATGAAATACAGAACTAAACAGAGAATTCTCAACAGAAGAATCTCAAATGGCCAAATTATACTTTTCAAAGGAATGTTCACATCCTTAGCCATCAGGGAAATGCAAATCAAAACAACTCTTAGATACCATCTTATACCTGTCTGAAACTTTATATCTTACAAAGTGTAGAGAGGAACACAGCGGAGTTAGAAGTATGAGAGGAAGGGTTGGAAAAAAGGGCATTTCAAAAATACATGTGTTTAAATATTTGGTAGAATGATGATAATCAAATTTAGTTTAGCTTATTTAAAAGTAGAATGTAGAAATGAAAAGCTAAAGTAGGAAATTATTATTATTGTTATCATAATTATCTTAATATAGAAAAGGATAGATAGAAATTGATTTGCTAAGCCTTTTTTGTTATGTATATTTGATACAAACAATAAATAAACTGTGGCTATTAAAAATCAACATAAATTTCACTAATTTATAAATGTGTGTAAAAAATTTACAACTAATTTGACAAATGGATCCTTTCTTAGAAAATAATTTGCTATTTTGTTCTATAGAAAAAAATGGGGGATTTGTCACTTGTTATATTTCTTTCTTGTCTGGGAAAATATTGTCTTTTGAGGAATTCCTGTTTAGGTAGAACTTAAGGTATTTTTTAAATATAGAAGTGACAATGCAGAGGTCAGGGAAGCAACAAGAGTGAGTGTCCCTCTCTTCCAGCACACATAATTTTGGTCAGTGTTCCAAAAGACACTGAAGTTCCTACACCTACAGCCTCTCCATACAGCCCCACCCTGGGATGCTTTGCATTCTTCTTTGTATTTTAATTCCTTTCTGCTTTGTGACAGGAGCCAGGCAAGGAGGACCTTTCTATTGCTGCCCTGATGGTATGCTCATGGTTCTATTTCTTATCAATTACCCGTTAAGACTTTCAATAACTGGGCTAATTTATGATCCCAGTATATCTGTCTGAGGGATGTTGGGCATTTGTGAGAAATCTCAAGGCAGTTTGGGCTCACTTTCTTTGTTCAATGTTGCTTCAGGGGATTAAGGTGGTGGTGCATCTTTCATATGCAAAACAGCATGTTTTCCTCTGTGAAATCTAAAAACCAATTTTTGAGGCCAGATCTCAGCACATAATCTACACAGATTTCAGACTTGTTTTTCTCTTGCAACAGCTTCTTCAGCACTAGACTGTAGACACAAAAGTGCATCACTCTAACAAAGTTGCATGCTTTTGTTATGTCTTTTTCTAATATCCTCAATAATTTTGTTCTACTTTGTTATGGATTCTTTAACTATCTGCTAGCTCCTGAAGAATGTTATTATGCCAGGATTCATATACTAGCTTACCTAAACATCCATCATCTGCCCTAATGCCTACACTAAAAAAAATGAGTAGATTTTGAAGCAAAATAAAGGGAAATGAATCATATTTGATGTTCCTTGGTGCTGATAGAGAGCCAGATGTATGAACCAGGGAGACACAGAGAATGAGAAAAATTCTTGTTGTGTAGATGAATTTATGCAGTTATTGTCTATTTAGTAGCACAAGAGAAATATTTCCAAATTGTATGCATGCACAGATAAAATAGTTACAAGTGTATAGAACATATTACATTATGTGTCAATTATACTTGAAAACAATTCTATGCCTTATCTTAATAACTATCACTGTAGTAATTATGAGTTAGATAGAAAATATATGTCAATGAGAAGCATGAGCTAATGAAGTGAGAATGAAGGGGGTATGACCTAAATATATGTATGTGTATGCATTAGTGTATGTTGTGTGTTTATTAAGAGACAAATGATCAGCTTTCTCAGAATAAGCCATTATGAAGTAATATTTGTTGACATATTAGGAGGTGACTGACAGATTGTAGTACAAATCTTGTAAAAAATTACAGGATCTTACATGTACACAATTTTATGTATTTAATGAAGTTCTTATTTCACTTACCAATTTAAAATTATTGCCTTCTAAGTGAGTTAAAATCATATAACTTTGCTTGTTCATAAATTAGTAGCTGGTAGTCACTATTCAACATGTAAACTGGAAAAACAATGGAAGTAAATATGTTTTTATTTTGAAGGCAGTACATGGAGATTCGGTGTTTCTCTCATTACAATCTACAGGAAGTCAGGTTCTTGTGCATATGATACACAGTATCTGCAAGAAGCTAAGCTGGACTTCCTTGGACAATATATTGTGTTTGTAAAGAAAAATATGAACCAAATCATGAGTGAATTTTAAAGTTCGTTGGATATTATATAGGAGAGTTCATAACACACTGTGTTTGTTATATAATTTCAAGAGTGACGAAAACAACAACTTTTTAGAAGAAGTTTGCATTTCTAAGTCTTCAGAAGTACAGAAGAAATTGAAGCATACCTCTGGTGACAATGAGTGCTGTTCTACAGGCCACATTATTAATCATTTTAAGTTTGGAGTTTATTGTAGGAATTTTAGGAAATGCATTCATGGCACTGGAAAACATCAGGGGCTGGGTCAAGATAGGAAAGATCTCTGTTGTGGATCAGATCCTTACTGCTCTGGCCATTTCCAGGATAGTTTTTCTATTGTTAGTAATCTCAATCATATTGATATCTGCACTGCCTCCAGCTTTAGTAATAACTGAAAAAATGATCAGAGTAACTAATGCCTCCTGGATACTGATCAATCATTTTAGCAACTGGCTTGCTACATGTCTCAGCGTCTTTTATTTTCTCAAGATATCCATTTTCTCAAGCTCTCTTTTTCTTTACCTAAAGTGGAGAGTGAAAACTGTGGTTTCAGTGACACTGCTGGTGTCTCTGCTCATCTTCGTTGTAAACATTATAATCATAAACACATATATAGATGTCTGGGTTGATCGATATAAGTTGAACACATCTCACAGTTCTATAACAAGTAATTCACAACTTTATAAACTTATTTTACTTACCAACACTATGTTCACACTCATACCCTTTACTGTGTCTCTGATCACCTTTTTCTTGATCATCTTCTCCCTGTGGAGACATTTGAAGAAGATACAAAACAATGCCAAAGGCTTCCAAAACATCAACATCACAGCCCACATAAAGACTCTGCAAATGGTGGTTGCCTTCCTGCTACTATATACTGTTTTCTTTCTGGCACTTGCCTTTCAGTCTTGGAACAATAAACCTCATCATAGAAAAATATCCAATTTGTTTTCTGTGGATACTGAACTTGTTTTTCCCTCAGCCCATTCATGTGTCTTGATTTTGGGAAACAGTAAGCTGAGACAAGGATTTCTGTCCTTGATGTGTTGGGTGAGGTGCAAGCTAAATGTTGCAATTCTTGGGTTCATAGAACATGTAAGAGATTGTCTTCAATATTGTAGAGGATATTTATAAGAGATTCTGAATATTCGTATTTTTTCATTCTATTTATCTTTTAGTAGTAACTATAAATTTTGCAAAATTCTGTGTATGTTAAGCACTGTCCAAACATATATACATATATATATATAAAATAAGAAAGGATGAATGTTGTTATACAAGGAATGATGTGAAAATGGACCTTGTAGTAGAACTCCTAGTATCAATATTATGCAATCTTCCCCCAATAGACTTTCTGTAATTTTAATAAGATAATTGACTAATACATAAAACATATGTGCATGTAAGTATATGTAGATTATTAAATGTACATGGTTAACTCTATAATATAACTTCATAGTCAAGAATAAGATAAGAATGTGGACATATATTTAGCCCAATGTTTCACATATATCAATTTAGAAAGTTAAAGAAATGTATTAGTCTTTCTCAAGTTTTCTAGATTATATAATATAAAAATCAATAATTTTTGGAAAATGTCTGTCACTGGGAAATGGATTGTATTTTTCTATATACTTTTTATATATGCAGTACAATATATTTTAGTATATATTTCCACATGCACTGAATCACAACACTGTTCTAGCTGAATATCATAGCGAGGGAATTCATGTTTTTCCTTTACTTATGTGACTATTCACATGTAGTTTTTGAGGTAGAAAACAATAGGCTATCACAGGAATATAAACTTGGTGTAATCTAGTGATGTAGGATTCCTCATAGTTTTTGTGTGTGATTATTTCGGGGTCTGAGCTGCCGGGAGGCCAGGAAACAAACAAATTGGCATGCCAACATGATCAACTATATCCATGTAAGACCTGAGAAAGCTTCAAAAGGAATTCTAGACAAAACAACAACAAAAAGAAAACACAAAAAAACCCCCATAGTTTAACACAGCTTATTGATCTCTTTGTGGGCACCTTGCTGCATCTCTATTAGAGAGGATTTCCTGATTCAGTGTTAGCAGAAAAAAAGCCACACAGTTTTGAAAAGGTTGCTTCCTAGGCTGTGCTGCCAGCACAAACTCTTGATTCTTTCTGGAAGTATGGCTATGGAGCATTTAAATGGGGTTTGTGATCAGAGTGCTACAACTTGCTTAATGGCAACACAGACCTTCTGTGACCCGACCCTGGATCTAGGATGGAAAAAATAACTTCTAGAGGCAATGAACAAACCTCCTCCAACACGTTTGACTGAGTGGAGCAAGCAGGCAGGGCAGCATTGTCCCTATCCATGCCTACTTAGCATTAAAAAAAAGAACAATTTCTCATCAGAAAAGGATTACAGATGCACAATAAAGACAAATTCAGATGAAAAAGACCTTTAAATTGGTCACAGTGTTGGATAAATATATGTAGGCTTGTGAGAGAAGAAAAAGAGCATAAAGAATTATAGAAAGAGGTAAATTGATTAAAAAAAAAGTAAAGCAAAGTCTTTAAATAGACAAAGTAAACTTGTAGAAAAAGTAGTAGAGTAAGAAAAATACTTATGTATTTTTCCATGTAAAGAAAAAATTCACAGAGTCTGGATTGTGTATATTATTATGTTTTCTTTAAATTTTTCAAATGTGAAGGAGCTAAGTACCGAGAGACATTTTTTATATTGGGTTGCTAAGCTAAAGCAGCATATATATTTTAAAGGTATCTTGATTCCAACGTTTGGGTCTAAAAAATGTTGCTTTTTAAAAGAGGTTCTTTTGTTTCCACGGAGGATGAGAAAATATGGATTCATTTCAGGATTATGTAGTTTGATGGACCTCGACCCCCTGAGAGGTTGTTGTGAACACTTCCAAAAAGTCTTTGGTCAAAAAATCAGGAAGCAGTTTGGAGAGAACTACACCCATATTCCCAAATACAGTTTATAAATGTTTCTTTACATTTAAAGGGATATGCAATAGAGATTTGCATTGGATGGATCTTGGTTTATTGACACAAAGTTAAGGTCAATTTTGTCATACTGTGTGTATATTTATTTCTGATCTTATTAAGGTATTATGTTTGTTCAGCTCATTTAAAAATGTAATGTATAATTAAGAAATATATGTTAATAGATAGTCATCTATAATAGTAAAGCTTGTAGTCATGTTACTTAGGTGTACTATGTAACTAGATGTACAGAGATATTTTTCAGATGTATAGGGATTCTTCAGATCTTTCAAAAACTACAGATTATGGCATTTAAAATGTTTAAGAATTTAGGATTTTTCATGACCGTGATACACATCTGCTCCTGGCAACACCAATTACTTCAAAAAAAATATGGGCATTGAAGAGGCTCCTGATGGAGTTGGTTAGCCATTTGGGCAAGAAACTGCTCTTGCCTGGACTGATTGGTTGTATGCTGTGTGACCTGGATATGCAGGACCCACAGAGAGATGACTGCTAAATTTGCCTAAAGGTGAGATGATCCTTCAGGCTTGCTGCTTCATGAAAGAGTCTACTAAACATTCTGCAGGATGCAGAAAAAAGTTACTGACAATCTTCCAATATAGGCAGAACTATCTTTGAAATTTCCTGCTTCATGGAAAAGTCTGTTGGATACTATGGGCCTGTAGGCTGGAGGTGGATGCACCATGATACAGAAGAACATTGGGTGACTGTCCAGGTGATGAGAAATCTCTGTTAATTCTAGAATTTTGGAAGTTTCTTACAATGCACTTCCCATTTACTTAGGTAATAATATATCCTTCTGCAGTTTTTGATGGAATTGATGAATTGATCATTATAATTATAGATTATATAAGGATGTAATTATATTTTTAGTTATGATAAAAGATAAAGTAAATAGAAATATTGTAACTGCAATTCTTGCCTGATACCTGTTTTGTTGTATGTAATTTTACTGGGTTAAAATTAAAACCTTCCTTTTTATTTAAGTAGAAAAGAGGAGGTGATGTGGGATTATCCTCTCTATTCTGCTATGAATGCCATTGGTTAATCAGAAACTGTCTTAAGCCTGTGATAGTGTAGAATAGAGCTAGGTGGAAAAAATTAAATTGAATTCTGGGATAAAAGAGGTAGTGTTGGAGAGAAGCCATGGAGCCACCTCTAGAGACAGCCATGCTGAAACCTTGATGGTAGGCTATGAGCCTAATGGTAAAATATAAAATAATGGAATTGGGTTAAACTAAGATGTAAAAGCTAGCTAATACAAAGATACAACTAATGGGCCAGGCAGTGATTTAATTAATACAGTTTATGTGTGGTTATTTTGGGAGTCTTGGCAGCTGGGAAATGAACAAGTGACCTCTTACTACAATGTAGGATGACTAGTGTGCTTTTAACATGAACTTTTTTAAAGCAGGAGCTTTGCTTTAACTGTATGGAAAAGTGCACACTAAGTGAAATATATAAATTTTATCAAAGAACTGAGCAATTTAAGATGAACAAGTGGTGTGGGACAATTGTTTTTATTCTATCAATTATATTTTAAATAAATGCTGATCGGTCAGTAGCCAGGCAGGAAGTATAGGTGGGAAAACCATCAGGAAGTAGAGGCTGGTCAATGAGAACAGGAGAATTTCTGGAAGAAGGAAGCCCATTCCTTGGCAGTCCTGGCCCAGACACAGAAGAAGCAAGATATAACTGCCTCGCTGAAAAAGGTACCGAGCCATGTGGCTAACATATACTAGAATAATGGGTTAATATAAGTTAATAAGAAGCCTGAGCTAATGGGCCATCAGTTTATAATTAATGTAGATCTCTATGTGATTTCTTTGGGACTTAATGATTGCTGGAACTGGACAGGACAGAAATCTTAGACAACAAACAAGTTTGAGGAAGAGAAGGGTACTGAGCTGAAAAAGTGAGAGAGAACAAGAGAGAAGAATGGGAATGTTTAGAAACAAATACATTTTAAATCAGACCTTATATTCTCTAGCAAATCCTATCAGGCTGGTGGTTTCTGGATGGTTAGGTTTTCTTTTTAATGTGCATATGTGTAATAGATAGCCTTTAAAGAAAAATATTTTAGTATTTATGTATGTGGTCATTTGTGAACCTCTAACTTTAGCACTCACATTTGTGTGGTACTGTGTCTCATGTATAGGAGTTGAGATTCTGAGATAATCTATGTATCTATCAGTGCATGAAGATGTCATTAGAGAGCAAGAAGAATGACTCTTATAAGAGAGAGGCCTTTTAAGTAAAATATCTACAGAATAGGCAGGACCCAACAACTATGGTCCAGGGGCATCCTAACCCTGACCTGTGAAGAGACTGTAGAGAAATTCCACATCCCATGTCATGCAGCCAATCACTCCAAGTAGAAGTCTATGTCACTGGGCAATGGACACTATAATGATCTCTTTGTGATGAGGAAGCTTAGCTCAACCCACCACCAGGGTGACCTGTGTGGGACAATGACAACTACATGGAGTCCTGGGGCTACCTACTTCATGCTCTAAGAAGAAAACATGGGCCCACCTGCTACCTTGCAACATCAGCCAGATGGATACTATCAGTGTTAATAGAGGTACAGTATGTAGTATGTGGCATAGTAATTTAAGGGAGAGAGACAGAATTGTTTAGGTCTTGTGGACAGAGGAATATCTGAAGAGACAAGAGAGGAAGGGAATAGACTGAGATGGTGAGGGAGCTGACGCTTTGACCTGCAGTAACACATGGGAAAACTTGCCCTGCACTTTGTCTGGACAGCACAGCAGAGACCATACTGCTGATGGCAGTTACAGGTAAGCCAACCTAAGAATGTGATCATGGGAGATATAGCCCCATCCTCATTTCCCACATGGGGGTATGGGCTAGGGAGAGATACCTTCCTTCAGTCCCTCCCCATCAATGCCTAAGGCAGCAGAGATAACTGACCTTGAGTCAACAAGAAAGGGCAAGATGTCCCTGCTCCCCACCAGCTGCAAAACTCTGGAAAGTAGGCCCTGCAGCACAGCAGGGCAGCACAATAGAGCCGAGCCTGTTAATGGAATTGTGGGAGAGTCAGTCCTAAAATTGTGAGCATGGGAGAGTTGTCCCCATTATTCATCTGTTGGTGGTGGTGAGGAAATGAGGCTTTTCTCCTTTCCCATCAATGCCTGAGGCAGGTGGGAGTGATGGTTTTGAGGTCATAAGTATGGGAGACCCAACCCTGACCCCTACCAGCTGCTACACTCAGGAGAGCAGTCTGTGCACCTCAACAGGACAGTAAATAGAGCCAACAATGTGAACATAGTATGGGCTAGCCAGCCCTGAAATTGTGAACATGGAAGAACTGTCCCCATTATCCTTCTTTCTGGTGGTACCATTGGCTGAAGAGAGCTGCCCTCTCATTCAGCAATGCCTGGGGCAAGTAGAAAAATGGGCATAGTGGTCATAGGTGCAAGAGAGCTCTCCTTGACCCCCACCAACTATAGCACTCAGGAGAGCAGACCCTGCACCTTGCCAGAACAGCACAATAGAGCCAACTCTGTTACACAGGTGTGGGTAAGTGAGTCCCGGAGTTATGAGTACGGGAGAGCACTCCTCACTTTTCAACTATCTTCTGGTGACATGGGCTGAGGAATGATGACCTCCCTTCTATCCATCAATACCTACAGAAGATAGGAGAGCTGATCCTGTGGTCATAAGAATGGGAATACTCTCTCTGACCCCCAACTAGCTGCAACACTCTGAATGGCAGGCTTAGCACCTAAGTAGGGTAGCAGCCTGTTAGTGCAAGTGTAAGTGAACCTGTCCCAAAGTTGTATGCTTATGAGAGCTGTCTCCATTTTACATGTAGTAGACCAAAGCTATAGTTACCTAGGTCCAAGCCCAAGAATATGACTTGGCATACCCCATCATCCACCACATCTATAATCTGTTGGACCATGTTAAGGGAGTTGACCTGCAGATGCCAAACTTCAGGATCTCCACAACACAGAACAATAACAGGATATCTAGGAGACAGCAGAATATCTAGGCTATGGCCTAAAATAAATAGGGTAGTAGAAAGCAGAGGTCTTGAACCAAACCAATGTCTCTTTTCAATGAACACTTGCAATTAAAGATAAATAAACAAAGGAGTTTTCAGTATGACTCACTGTGTCACACTGCAGCTTCCATCATGAGATTTTGACATTTTTCCCTTTTTAATTTTTTTCCTCCCCTTTTCTCTTAAATTTAGCTTTATTTGGGGGAAGTGCTGGAGTGGATGACAGATGCAAAAAGATGGGAAAATTAATGGGATCAAGATACATGATGTAAAAGACACTTAGAATAAAAAATATTTATAGGAAGAAACTGGTAACAGCCATATCTGAAATCTGGTGGAAAAGGGACATAAAATAAAATGAGTTTTTTGTCCTTCCATTCTATGGCATTTGAAGGCTGGATAATTTGTCTTCAAACAAGTCCAGTCATTTTATTGTTGTTTGATGCCCTGGAAGCTTATTAATCTTCTAATTGTTGTGCCAGGATACTCACGATATCAAATAAAGTAGGTAGGGTTTATTGTGCCTCTTGGCTTGAGAATTCTGTTCATGCAGAAATTTATTCACTCTTCACATTTCCCTGATAATATGCTGTGGTTTGGTCTTTCTGTCTGCTATGAATATGCATTTTTCTCATTGACTGATTTTATATATATATATATAAAATATATATAGATATATATATATATATCTGATTTGGCCTATAATCAGGCAGAATAAGGCTGGGCAAGAAAGCCAAATTCCAACCAGCTGCCAAGGAAGTAGGACATGCATAAAATGAAGTAACAAGCCATAAACTGTGTGGCAAAGCATAGATAAAATATATGGGTTAATTTAAATCTAAGTGCCAACTAATAATAAGTCTTAGCCATCTGCCACCCATTTATATTAAGCCTTTGAGTAGTTATTTTATTTATTTTTTTAAATATAGAAGTGACAATGCAGAGGTCAGGGAAGCAACAAGGGTGAGTGTCCCTCTCTTCCAGCACACATAATTTTGGTCAGTGTTCCAAAAGACACTGAAGTTCCTACACCTACAGCCTCTCCATACAGCCCCACCCTGGGATGCTTTGCATTCTTTTGTATTTTAATTCCTTTCTGCTTTGTGACAGGAGCCAGGCAAGGAGGACCTTTCTATTGCTGCCCTGATGGTATGCTCATGGTTCTATTTCTTATCAATTACCCGTTAAGACTTTCAATAACTTGGCTAATTTATGATCCCAGTATATCTGTCTGAGGGATGTTGGGCATTTGTGAGAAATCTCAAGGCAGTTTGGGCTCACTTTCTTTGTTCAAGGCTGCCTCACAGGATTGAGGTGGTGGTGCATCTTTCATATGCAAAACAGCATTCTGCCTCTTTGAAATCTAAAAACATATGTTTTCTTGAGACCGGATCTCAGCACATAATCTACACAGATTTCAGACTTGTTTTTCTCCTGCAATAGCTTCTTCAGTACTCGACTGAAGACACAAAAGTGCATCACTCTAACAAAGTTGCATGCTTTTGTTATGTCTTTTTCTGATATCCTCACTCATTTTTCTGTACTTTGTTATGGATTCTTTGACTATCTGCTAGCTCCTGAAGAATGTTATTATGCCAGGCTTCATATCCTGGCTTACCTAAACATCCCTATCTGCCCTGATGCCTACACTGAAGGAAATGAGTAGATTTTGGAGCAAAATAAAGGGAAATGAATTATATTTGATGTTCCTTGGTGCTGATAGAGAGCCAGATGTATGAACCAGGGAGACACAGAGAAGGAGAAGAATTCTTGTTGTGTAGATGAATTTATGTAGAGTTATTGTCTATTTAGTAGCATAAGAGAAATATTTCCAAATTGTATGCATGCACAGATGAAATAGTTACAAGTGAACAGAACATATTACCTTTTGTGTCAATTATACTTGAAAACAATTCTATACCATATCTTAATAACTATCACAGTACTAAGCATGAGTTAGATGGAAAATGAATGTCAATGATAAGAATGAGCTAATAAAGTGAGAGTGAATGGGGTGTAACGCAAAGATATGAATATTTATGCATTAGTGTGTGTTATGTGTTTATTAAAAGACAAATGATCAGCTTCTAGGTATGAGCAATTATGAAATAAATTCTTTGACATATTAGAAGGTAAGTGACAGATCATAAAACAAATCTTGTAAAAAATTACAGGATCTTATATGTATACATTTTTATGTATTTAATGAAGTTCTTATTTCCTTTACCAATTTAAAAATTATTGCCTTCTATTAGTTAAAATCATATAACTTTGCTTGTCCAGAAATTAGTAGCTGGTAGTCACTATTCAACATGTAAACTGGAAAAACAATGGAAGTAAATATGTTTTTATTTTGAAGGCAGTACCTGGGGATTCGGTGTTTCTCTCATCACAAACTACAGGAAGCCAGGTTCTTGTGTATATGATACACAGTATCTGCTAGATGCTAAGCTGGGCTGCCTTGGATGATTTATTATGTCTGTGAAGAAAAAATTATGAAAGAAACCATGAATGAATTTTAAAGATTGTTTGATATTGTATAGGAGACTTCATAACACACTGATTTTTATATAATTTCAAGAGTGAGGAAACCCACAACATTTTAGAAGAAGTTTGCATTTCTAAGTCTTCAAAAGTACAGAAGAAATTGAAGCATTCTTTTGATGACAATGAGTGATGTTCTACAGGCCACATTATTAATCATTTTAAGTGTGGAGTTTATTGTAGGAATTTTAGGAAATGCATTCATGGCACTGGTGAACATCAGGGGCTGGGTCAAGATAGGAAAGATCTCTGTTGTGGATCAGATCCTTACTGCTCTGGCCATTTCCAGGATAGCTTTTCTATTGTTAATAATCTCAATCATATTGATATCTGCACTGTCTCCAGCTTTATTGAGAACTGAAAAAATAATCAGAATAACTAATGCCTCCTGGATACTGACTAATCATTTTAGCAACTGGCTTGCTACATGTCTCAGCGTCTTTTATTTTCTCAAGATATCCAATTTCTCAAGCTCTCTTTTTTTTTTTTTACCTAAAGTGGAGAGTGGAAACTGTGGTTTCAGTGACACTGATGGTGTCTCTGCTCATCGTCTTTGTAAACATTATAATCATAAACACATATATAGATGTCTGGGTTGATCGATATAAGTTGAACACATCTCACAGTTCTATAACAAGTAATTCACAACTTTATAAACTTATTTTACTTACCAACACTATGTTCACACTTATACCCTTTACTGTGTCTCTGATCACCTTTTTCTTGATCATCTTCTCCCTGTGGAGACATTTGAAGAAGATACAAAACAATGCCAAAGGCTTCCAAAACATCAACATCACAGCCCACATAAAGACTCTGCAAATGGTGGTTGCCTTCCTGCTACTATATACTGTTTTCTTTCTGGCACTTGCCTTTCAGTCTTGGAACAATAAACCTCATCATAAAAATACAGCCCATATGTTTTCTGTGGATACTGGACTTGTTTTTCCTTCAGGCCATTCATATGTCTTGATTTTGGGAAACAGTAAGCTGAGACAAAGATTTCTGTCCTTGATGTGTTGGGTGAGGTGCAAGCTAAATGTTACAATTCTTGGGTTCTTAGGAAATGTAAGAGATCTTGTTCAGTATTCTAGAGGATGACCTGTATATAAGAAATTCTGCGTATTTATATTTTTTCTTCCTGTTTATCTTTTAGTTGTAACTCTGTAAACTTTGAAAATTTATTGTATATCAAGCATTGTCTAAACATTTTGTAAATATATAGAAAATAAGAAAGAATGTATGCTGTTATACAAGGAATGATGTGAAAATGAACCTTATATTAGAACTCGTACTATCATTATAATGCAATTTTTCTTTCCCTTAATAGACGCTCTGCAATTTTAATATGATTGTTGAGTAATCCATAAAACATATGTGCAAGTAAGTATATGTAAATTATTAAATGTAAGTGATTAACTCTATAATATAAGATCATAGTCAAGAATAAGATAAGAGCTGATATGTAGACTTGGGCATATATTTAGCCCAATTTCTACATATGTAACTTTAGAAAGTTAAAGAAATGTATTAATCTTTCTCAAGTTTCCTATATTATGTAATATAAAAGTCAATAATTTTGGAACATATCTGTCACTTGAAATACAATGTATTTTTCTATATAGTTTTCATATATTCAATAAAATCTATTTTAGTATTTATGTTAAAAAACACTGAATCACAATAGCGTTTTAGGTGTCTATCACAGCAAGGAAATTCATGTTCTTTCTTTACTTATGTGATTATTTACATATGATTTTTGAAGGTAGAAAACAATAGGCAACCACAGGAATATAAACTTGACATGATCTAGGGTGACTAGTGTGTTTTTAACATGAACTTTTGCTAATTAGCTACTTTGATTTAACTGTATGGAAAAGTATACACTATGTGAAATATATAAATTTAATCAAAAAACTGAATAATTTAAATTGAATAAATTTGATGAGGAGAAGGGTACCAAGCTAAAAAGTGAGAGAGAATAAGAGAGAAGAATATTTAGAAACAAAGATTTTTTTAGTCAAGTCTTATTTTCTCAAGCAAATCCAATCAGACTGGTGGTTTCTGACTGGTTAGGTTTTCTTTTCTAACAAATCACATTTATTCATTAATTTAAAATAAGTGTTAAACATATTTTCTGTGTATATTTTAGAGATATTTCTATGAGAAACTATGTATATAATGTGCATATTATAATAAATAGCCATTAAAGAAAGATATTTTAGTATTTATGTACTTTGTCATTGTGAACCTCTAACTCTTTAGCACTCACATTTGTGTGGTATTGTCTCTCATGTGTAGAAGTTGAGATTCTGAGACAGTCAATGTATCTATCGGTGCATGAAGATTTCATTGAGAGCAAGAAGAATGTCCCTGTAAGAAAGAGTATTTTCAAATAAAATATCTACAGAATGGCCAGGACCCAACCAACCATGGGCCAGGGACATCCTATTCCTGACCCCTGACCAGATTCTAAAGAAACTCCCCATCCCAAGTCATGTAGCCAAACACACCAAGCAGAAGTCTATGTCACTGGGCAATGGGCACTCTCTTTGTGATGAGGAAGCATGACTCAGCCCACCACCAGGGTGACCAGTATAAGACAAGGAGACCTACATGGAGTCCTGTGGCTATCTATGGCAGGCTCTAATAAGAAAACATGAGCCCACCTGCTACCTTGAAGCACAAGCCAGATGGATACTATCAGTGTCAACAGAGGTACAGTATGTAGTATGTGGCATGGTGAGAGAGACACGGAATGGTTTAAGTCTTGTGGACAGAGGAATATCTGAAGAGACAAGAGAGGAAGGGAGTAGGCTGAGATGGTGAGGGAGCTGACGCTTGGACCAGCAGTAACACATGGGAAAACTTGCCCTGCACTTTATCTGGGCAGCACAGCAGAGACCATCTTGTTGATGATAGCACAGGTGAGCCAATCCTAAGAATGTGATCATGAGAGATCTAGGCCTACTCCCATTTCCCACATGGGGGTATGGGCTGGGGAGAGCTACCTTCCTTCAGTCTCTACCCATCAATGCATAAGACAATAGAGAGAATTGTCCTCGAGGCAACAAGAAAGGGAGAGCTGTCTCTGCTCCCCACTAGCTACAAAACTCTGGAAAACAGACTCTGCACCACAGCAAGGCAGCACAATAGAGCCGAGCCTGTTAATGGAATTGTGAGAGAGCCAGTCCTAAAATTGTGGGCATGGGAGAGTTGTCTGCATTACTCATCTGTTTGTTGGTGGTGAGGAAATGAGGCTTTTCTCCCTTCCCATCAATGCCTGAGGCAGGTGGGAGAAATGTTTGTGAAGTCGTAAGTATGGGATATCCAACACTGACCCCTACCAGCTGCAACACTCAGGAGAGCAGTCTGTGCACCTCAACAGGACAATAAATAGAGCCAATGTGAATACAAGTGTGGGCTAGCCAGCGCTGAAATTGTGAGCATGGGAGAACTGTCCCCATTATCCTTCTTTCTGGTGGTACCATGGGCTGAAGAGAGCTGTCCTTCTCACCCAGCAGTTCCTGGGGCAAGTAGAAAAATTGGCATAGTGGTAGGTGCAGGAGAGCTCTCCTTGACCCCCACCAACTATAGCATTCAGGAGAGCAGACCCTGCACCTTGCCAGGACAGCACAATAGAGCCAACTCTGTTATACAGGTGTGGGTGAGCGAGTCCTGGAGTTATGAGTCTCAGAGAGCACTCCTCACTTTTCAACTATCTTCTGGTAACATGAGCTGAGGAGTGATGCCCTCCCTTCTACCCACCAATGCCCCAGGAAGGTGGAAGAGCTGATCTTGTGATCATAAGAACAGGAACACTCTCCCTGACTCCTAACCAGTGGCAACACTCTGGAGAGCATGCCCAGCACCTCACAAGGAAACCAAAATAGAGCCAATCCTCTTAGTGCAGGTGTGAGTGAACCTGTCCTGAAGTTGAAAAGTCAGGAGAGTTGTTCCCCTTTCACATGTGGTGCACTAAAGCTATAGTTACCCAGGCCCAGACCCAAGGATATAACTTGGTACAGCCCATCATCCACCCCATCTATAATTTGCTGGTTCATGTGAAGGGAGCTGACTTGCAGACCCAAAGCTTCAGTACCTCCACAAAACAGAGCAACAACAGGATATCTAAGAGAGAGCAGGATATCTAGGAAAAACCCTAGCTAGGACCCAGAATAGATAGGGTAATAGAAACCAGAGGCCTTGAACAAGACTGGTGTCTCTCTTCCGTGAACACTTGCAAGTAAATTTAAATGAGCAAAGGAATTGTCGGTTTGACTCACTGTGTCACATAGCAGCTTCCATCATGAGATGTTTACATTTTTCCCTTTTTTTCTTTTCTTTCCCCCCTTCTTCTGTTAAATTTTGTTTTATTTGTGGAAAGTGCTGACGTGGAGGACAGATATAAAGAGGGAGAAATGAATGGGATCATGATACATTATGTAAAAGACACATAGAATAAACCAATATCTATAGGAAGAAACTGGTAACAGCCATACCTGAAATCTGGTGGAAAAGGGACATACAAGAAAATAAGTTTTGATCTTCATTCTATGCTATTTGAAAGCTGGCTAATGTGTCTTCAAACAAGTTCAGTCATTTTATTGTTGTTATTATTTGATGTCCTGAATGTTTATTAAACTTCTAATTGTTGTGCCAGGATAGGCGAGGAATCAAGTAAAGAAGGTAGGGTTCATTGTGGCTCAGGCTGAAGATTCTGTTCATTATACTAGGGAAAGCATAACAACATGATGTTCAGGAAGATAGTCATATTATATCTGCAATTTAGAAGCAAGGAGAGCTCAATACTGATGTTTAGCTAACTGTCTCTGTAATATTCCTACTGGGATTATAGCGAACAGAATGATCTGGCTTATACTTAGGGTGCATATTCCCACCTCAATTATTGTAAATTAAAACACCTTCACAGACATGTCCAGAAATTCATCTTCTGTGTAATTGTAGATCCTGTCACAGTGGCCATCAGAGTCAACATTCACAAAAAGTTTATTGTATTATTAAATGTTTAATGTATTGTTAGAAGATAACATGAATTCTGTATCCAAAGCTCATTGTCTTGTATTTTCTAGATATGAAATCATATTATGTACATATTATTTATAGTACTATTTTTAATTATATTTTTGCTGGTTACGTAGTGATATGACTCTTAAAAATGAAATTAAATGAAATTGTAAGTATAACAATTGCTGGAAAAAAAGGAAACTGGCAAACCTGCCTGTAAATTTGCAAGTGATTTGGTATATTGATGGGATGGGTTTTCAATGATGTAGCCAGCTTGAGTCACCATGCTCTTGTTAGTAATTCTAACCATGCTCCAATGTGTAACCTCAATAAATTCATTGTTTTACTACACTAGACTTAGACTAAATTCCTTCTTCTTCATTTTGTTTTTGGTATCTTTTCTAGGGTAAGTAACTCATCCTGAGATTCTACATAAAGTTCACAAGCAGCCAAATAGAAATTCTTTACTAAAATTGAAAAATACAATATCTGAAGAATATTCACTGGGATATTCAAGTGTGTCTTATTTACTGAATAATAATGTAGCTAATATAGTCCTCAATAAAGAAACAGGATAAAAGACAAATAGAAATTTTATTAATCTACAAAAGAAAATTACTAAACAATAATAAAAAAAAGTGTTGTTGGAGGAAGCTGCTTGTTAGTCCCCAGCTGCCCAACCTTAAAATAACCACACAGAAATTATATTAATTAAAACACTGCTTGGGTCTCTGTTTCTCCCGCACCTGCCTCTCCCAAGCCTTCCCTAGTGTTCTCAGGTGTCCTGCTCCTGTCCTAAGGCCATCCACCCAAAGGGGTCAGACTCTGGCCTCCAGGCAGGCCTGAGGATTCCTGCGGAGGGGTGCGGGCTCCTTCAGATTGTGCTGCCAGGTTCGCTGTGTGATATTCCATCCCGCCCTGCCCCCACCTTGGCCCTTTTGTCCGGGAGGCAACCCTGGGCTGCCTGGAATCCCTGATCCTGTGCACTGACATTCCATCTGAACTGGTGAGTGAATGCGGACCCTGGGGCAACCTGTCCTGGAAGAGAGCACAGACCCCCTCCCCCCAGCTCCCTCTGCAGGCTTGTCTCTGTTTCTCCCGCACCTGCCTCTCCCAAGCCTTCCCTAGTGTTTTCAGGTGTCCTGCTCCTGTCCTAAGGCCATCCACCCAAAGGGGTCAGACTCTGGCCTCCAGGCAGGTCTGAGGATTCCTGCAAGGGAGTGCGGGCTTCTTCAGATTGTGACGCAAGGAATAGGTCCTCCTCTGGCACTGAGGAGATCCAACCAGTTTCAGTCACAGCAAAGATTGGTCTAGGACACCAAGCTCCTCCAGGCTCCTTTTGAAGGAAGAGATGGGCAGGCGCCAATGCAGGAGCTCCTCCAACAACATGAAAGGCAACATGACATCACCACAATCCAGACATCCCGAAACAACAAGAATTGAACTCCCTACCCCAGAAGATATAGAAGAAACCAACCTTAAACAGTACTTTATGAAAATAATAGAGGACCTTAAACAGGAGGTAAAAAACTGCCATAAAGAAATGGAGATGACAAACAAAAAGGTAGACGAAATAAATAAATCTCTCAAAGATACCCAAGAAAAACAAGAAAAAGCAATCAAACAGGTAAGGGAAACAGTACAAGACCTGATAAATGAAATGGAGCTATTGAAGAAAACACAATCTGAGGGAAGACTGGAAATGGAAACTCTGAGTAAACGAACAGAAACTTCAGAGACAAGTATTTCCACCCGAATACAAGAGATGGAAGAAAGAATCTCGGACTCTGAAGATATTATAGAGGAAATAAATTCACAGATTAAAGAACTAAACAAATCTAACAAATTCTTAACACAAAACATTCAGGAAATCTGGGACACCATGAAAAGACCAAACCTAAGAATAATTGGGGTAGAAGAAGGAGAAGAATTACAACTCAAAGGCCCAGAAAATATATTCAACAAAATTATAGAAGAAAACTTCCCCAACCTAAAGAAGGATGTTCCTATGAAGGTACAAGAAGCCTACAGAACACCAAATAGACTGGATCAAAAGAAAGCATCCCCACGCCATATAATAATCAAAACACAAAACATACAGAATAAAGAACAGATATTAAGAGCTGCAAAGGAAAAAGGTCAAGTAACATATAAAGGGAAACCTATCAGAATTACACCTGATTTCTCAATGGAAACCATGAAAGCCAGAAGAGCTTGGATAGATGTGCTACAGACACTAAGGGAACATGGATGCAAGCCTAGACTACTATACCCAGCAAAGCTTGCATTCACCATTGATGGAGAAAACAAGATATTCCAGGACAAAAACAGATTTAAACAATACGTAGCCACAAATCCAGCCTTGCAGAAAGTAATAGAAAGAAAATCACAAACCAAGGAGTCCAACAACGCCCACAATAACTCAGGCATCTAGTGACTCTTCACCAGCACAACTTGAAGAAGGGAAACACACAAACTCTACTACAAAAAATGACCGAAGTTAACAACCACTGGTCATTAATATCACTTAATATCAATGGACTCAATTCACCTATAAAAAGGCACAGGCTAAGAGACTGGATACGAAAACAGGATCCAACATTTGGCTGTTTACAAGAAACACACCTCAACCACAAAGACAGACACCTACTCAGAGTAAAGGGTTGGGAAAAGGTTTATCAAGCAAATGGCCCTAAGAAACAAGTGGGTGTGGCCATACTAATTTCCAACAAAGTTGACTTCAAAGTAAAATCAATCAGAAGAGATAGAAAGGGACACTTTATACTCATAACAGGAAAAATCCATCAGAATGAAGTCTCAATCGTGAATATCTATGCCCCTAATATAAAAGCTCCCACTTATGTAAAAGAAACACTTCTAGAACTCAAGGCAGCCATCAAACCATACACACTAATAGTTGGAGACTTCAACACTCCTCTCTCGCCAATGGACAGGTCAATCAGACAGAAACCTAACAGAGAATTGAAAGACTTAATGGAGGTAATGAACCAAATGGACTTAACAGACATCTATAGAACATTCCACCCAAATAGGAAAGAATATACCTTCTTCTCTGCGGCTCATGGAACCTTTTCGAAAATTGACCATATACTTGGTAACAAAGCAAACTTCCACAGTTACAAAAAAATATTAGTAACCACCTGTGTCTTATCAGATCAGCATGGATTAAAATTAGAATTCAACAACAATGCTACCCCCAGAAAGCCCACAAACTCATGGAAACTGAACAGTCAACTACTGACCCACACCTGGGTCAAGGAAGAAATAAAGAAAGAAATTAAAGTCTTTCTTGAATTTAATGAAAACAAAGACACAACATACTCAAACCTATGGGACACAATGAAAGCAGTGCTAAGAGGAAAGTTCATAGCACTAAGTGCCCACTTAAAGAAAGCAGAGAAAGCACTCATTGGTGACTTAACAGCATACCTGAAAGCTCTGGAGAAAAAAAAGAAGCAGACTCACCTAGGAGAAGTAGAAGACTGGAAATAATCAAACTGAGGGCAGAAATCAACAAAATAGAAACACAGAAAACAATCCAAAGAATCAATGAAACAAGAAGCTGGTTCTTGGAGAAAATCAACAAGATTGACAAACCCTTAGCCAAACTAATCAAACGGCAGAGGGAGAACACACAAATTAATAAGATCAGAAATGAAAAGGGGGACATAACCACAGACACAGAGGAAATTCAGAGAATCATTAGATCTTACTACAAAAGCCTGTATGCCACAAAATTGGAAAATGTAAAAGAAATGGACAGTTTTTTAGATAAATACCATATACCAAAGTTAAACCAGGACCAGGTAAATGCTCTAAATCGTCCTGTTAGTCGCGAAGAATTAGAAACTGTTATCTGAAACCTCCCTACCAAAAAGAGCCCAGGACCAGATGGTTTCAATGAGGAATTCTACCAGAACTTCCAAGAAGACCTAATACCTATACTCCTTAAGGTATTTCATAATATAGAAACACAAGAGTCACTGCCAAATTGCTTCTATGAAGCTACAGTTACCCTGATACCTAAACCACACAAAGACTCAACCAAGAAAGAGAATTACAGGCCAATCTCACTCATGAACATTGACGCAAAAATTCTCAATAAAATACTGGCAAACCGAATCCAAGAACACATTAGAAAAATTATCCATTACGATCAAGTAGGCTTCATCCCAGAGATGCAGGGCTGGTTCAACATATGAAAATCTATCAATGTAATCCATCATATAAATAAACTGAAGGAAAAAAACCATATGGTCATCTCATTAGATGCTGAAAAAGCATTTGACAAAATTCAGCACCCCTTTATGATAAAGGTCTTGGAGAGATTAGGGATACAAGGGTCATTCCTAAATATAATAAAAGCTATTTACAGCAAGCCGACAGCTAACATCAAATTAAATGAAGAGAAACTCAAGGCTATCCCACTAAATTCAGGAACACGACAAGGCTGTCCACTCTCTCCTTATCTCTTCAATATAGTGCTTGAAGTTCTAGCAATAGCAATAAGACAACATAAGGGAATCAAGGGGATTCGATTTGGAAAGGAAGAAGTTAAACTTTTATTATTTGCAGATGATATGATAGTGTACATAAGCGACCCCAAAAACTCCACCAAAGAACTCCTACAGCTGATAAACTCCTTCAGTAACGTGGCAGAGTACAAGATCAACTCCAAAAAATCAGTCGCCCTCCTATACACAAAGGATAAGGAAGCAGAGAGGGAAATCAGAGAAGTATCACCTTTCACAATAGCCACAAACAGCATAAGATATCTGGGAGTATCTCTAACCAAGGAAGTGAAGGATTTATTTGACAAGAACTTTAAGTCTTTGAAGAAAGAAATTGAAGAGGATACCAGAAAAATGGAAGGATCTCCCCTGCTGGTGGACTGGGAGGATCAACATAGTAAAAATGGCAATTCTACCAAAACAATCTATAGATTCAATGCAATCCCAATCAAGGTCCCATTAAAATTCTTCACAGAGATTGAGAGGACAATAATCAACTTTATATGGAAAAACAAGAAACCCAGGATAGCCAAAAAAATCTTATACAATAAAGGTACTTCTGGAGGCATTACCATCCCTGACTTCAAACTCTATTACAGAGCTACAGTATTGAAAACAGCTTGGTATTGGCATAAAAACAGAGAAGTTGACCAATGGAATTGTATAGAAGACCCGGATCTTAAACCACAAACCTATGAACACCTGATTTTTGATAAAGGAGCCAAAAGTACACAATGGAAGAGAGAGGGCATCTTTTTTTTTGTTTTGTTTTTCGAGACAGGGTTTCTCTGTGGCTCTGGAGCCTGTCCTGGAACTAGCTCTTGTAGACCAGGCTGGTCTCGAACTCACAGAGATCTGCCTGCCTCTGCCTCCCGAGTGCTGGGATTAAAGGCGTGCGCCACCACTGCCCGGCTGAAAGAGGGCATCTTTAACAAATGGTGCTGGCATAACTGGATGTCAACCTGTAGGAGCATGAAAGTAGATCCATATCTATCACCATGCACAAAACTCAAGTCCAAATGGATTAAAGACCTCAATATTAATCTGAACACATTGAGCTTGATAGAGGAGAAAGTGGGAAGTACTCTACAACAAATGGGCACAGAGAACCGTTTCCTACGCATAACCCCAGCTGCACAGACATTAAGGGCAACATTGAATAAATGGGACCTCCTGAAGCTGAGCAGCTTCTGTAAAGCAAAGGACATTGTCACTAAGACACAAAGGCAGCCTACTGACTGGGAAAAGATCTTCACCAACCCTGCAACTGACAAAGGTCTGATCTCTAAAATATATAAGGAACTCAAGAGACTAGACGGTAAAAATGCCAATTAACCCAATTAAAAAATGGGGCGCTGAACTGAACAGAGAATTCTCAACAGAAGAAGTTCAAATGGCCAAAAGACACTTAAGGTCATGCTCAACCTCCCTAGCTATCAGGGAAATGCAAATCAAAACAACTTTGAGATATCATCTTACACCTGTCAGATTGGCTAAAATCCAAAACACCAATAATAACCTTTGCTGGAGAGGTTGTGGGGTAAGGAGTGCACTCATCCATTGCTGGTGGGAATGCACACTTGTGCAACCACTTTGGAAAGCAGTGTGGCGGTTTCTCAGGAAATTCGGGATCAACCTACCCCAGGACCCAGCAATTCCACTATTGGGAATCTACCCAAGAGATGCCTAATCATACTACAAAAGCATTTGCTCATCTATGTTCATAGCAGCATTATTTGTAATAGCCAGATCCTGGAAACAACCTAGATGCCCTTCAGTGGAAGAATGGATGAAGAAACTGTGGAATATATACATGCTAGAATACTACTCAGCGGTAAAAAACAATGACATCTTGAATTTTGCATGCAAATGGATGGAAATAGAAAACACTATTCTGAGTGAGGTAACCCAGACCCAAAAAGATGATCATGGGATGTACTCACTCATAATCGGTTTCTATCCATAATTAAAGGAAATCGAGCCTATAATTTGGGATCCTTGAGAAGATAATAAGAAGGTGAACTCCCAAAAGAAGATATAGTAATCCTCCTGGATATTGGAAGTAGACACGATCGCCAGGCAAAAATTGGGAACTTGAGGGTTGGGCGAGACACGGCCAAGGGAAGATGGGGAGAGAAAAGTATGAAGGGGAGAACGGGGGGGAGCTTGGAGGAATGGGATGCTTGGGATACAGTAAGGGTGGATATGGGAGCGGGGAAGCATATATCTTAATTTAGGGAGCCACCTGAGGGTTGTCAAGAGACTTGACCCTAGAGGGGTTCCCAGGTTTCCAGGGAGACGCCCCCAGTTAGTTCCTTGGGCAGCTGAGGAGAGGGAGCCTGAAAAGGCCAGTTCCTATAGCCATACTGATGAATTTCTTGCATATCACCATAGAACCTCCACCTGGCGATAGATGAAGAAAATGACAGAGCCCCACATTGGAGCACCGGACTGAGCTCCCAAGGTCCTGATGAGGAGCAGAAGGAGAGAGAACATGAGAAAGAAAGTCAGGACCGTGAGGGATCCTCCACCTGGCGATAGATGAAGAAAATGACTGAGCCCCACATTGGAGCACTGGACTGAGCTCCCAAGGTCCTGATGAGGAGCAGAAGGAGAGAGAACATGAGAAAGAAAGTCAGGAACGAGAGGGGTGCGTTCACTCATGGAGACAGTGGGACAGAACTAATGGGAGATCACCAACTCCAGTTGGAATGGGACTGATGGATCATGCGACCAAACCCGTCTCTCTGAATGTGGCCAACAGTGGGGGCTGACTGAGAAGCAAAGGACAATGGCGCTGGGCTCTGATTCTTCTGCATGGACGGGCTCTGTGGGAGCCTTCTCAGCTTGGTCGATCACCTTCCTGGACCTGGGGAGAGTTGGGAGGACCTTGGTCTTAGCATAGAGTAGGGAACCCTGATGGCTCCTTGGCCTTGAGAGGGAGGGAGGGGAGGTATGGGTGGAAGGGAGGGGAGGGAAGGAGGAGAAGGAGGGGAGGAAAGGGGGAGGAGGAGGGGAGGGAAGTGGGAGGAGGAGGGGAGGAGATGGAAATTTTTAAATATAAAAAAATAAACCATGAATAAAACAAAACAAAACAAACAAAAAACAAAAAAAAAACACTACTTGGCCCATTAGCTCTGCCTTCTTATTGGCTAACTCTTACATCTTAATTTAACCCATCTCCATTAATCTGTGTATGCCATGTAGCAGTGACTTTCTGGCACAGTTTCAGCATGTCTGACTCTGGCAATGGTTCCATTGCATCTTTCTGACTCCACCTTCCTCCTCCTATGCTATAGGCCAAACCAGTTCTTTATTCATTAACCAATAAATACAACACAGAGATAGAAGAACTTCTCACACCAAAGTGTGATGGATAACCTCAGATAGGATACAGAAATGAGTCCAGTCCTATCAGAAATTTCTAAATTGATGTGGGAGAGTCTTCTGTTTGAGTTGATTTCATTGGCTAATAAAGAAACTGCCTGGCCCATTTGATAGACCGCCCCTTAGGTGGGTGGAGTAGACAGAACAGGAAGAGGAAGTGAGGTAGAAGGATCAGTAAGATGCCACACCTCTCCTAAGTTAGGCAGACTGCCGTGCCTCTCCTCAGAGAGATGCCAGACACGATGAAGCTCCAGCCCAAGATGGACGTATGCTAGAAACTAAACGGTAAGGCACCACTTCATGGTGCTACACAGATTATTAGATATGGGTTAATCAAGATGTGAGTAAGAGGCTGAAAATAATGGGCCAGGCAGTGTTTAAAAGAATACAATTTGTGTGTTGTTATTTCGGGGCATAAGCTAACCATGTGGGATCCAGGCAGGACGAAAAGCCGGCCCGCAGCTCCTCACTACACTAAATGAGTTAATAAGTAATAAAAGTAGACAGTAATTTTTGTATCAATACATGGCTATAAAAGTGTTGACTGTGGTTTTCTGTTCTGCCTAATTCCCGCAATCATTAAGTCCCAAAGAAATCACACAGAGGTCTACAATCATAAATTGATTGGTCCATGAGCTCAGGCTTCTTATTAACTTTTATAACTTATATTAACCCATTATTCTTATCTATGTTAGCTACATGGCTCAGAACCTTTTTCAGTGAGGCAGTCACACCTTACTTCTTTCTGTGTCTGGGCAGGATTCTAGAGGAATGGGCTCCCTCCTTCCCAGAATTTTCCTGTTTTCATTGACCTGACTCTATTTCCTGTCTGGTTGTCCTGCCTATACTTTCTGCCTGGCTGCTGGACAGTCAGCATTTACTTAAAATGTAATTGACAGAATACAGACCATTGTCCTGTACCACTTCCCCTCTTTTGTTTTTATTTTTTATTTTATTTTATTTATTTATTTTTCTGTGGTGACCAAACAAAGGAAAATATCCATAGTCCATTTCTTGGAAATGTGAGCATAGTATTCCAGGCTACTTTTGTCTGGTTGGGGCACTGATAATCTTATGGGGCCTAAAGAAAATTTAGAATTATGATCAATTCCTGACTGGAGTATCCTGTGAGGCTTGATCATCTCAGGCAACATCCTGAATCTGCTCTGGATATAGAACTCTACCATCTGGGCCATCTGCTCCTACCGGAGATTTCTCAGGTGGTCTTCCTTGATCAAACCTGATTTTTCTTACTTTAGGATGAATCCATAGTTTCTCATTTCCTGTGGAAACAAAAGAAAGTCCTCTTCTCTAAAGTAACATACTGTTTGACTTCAATTTTGAAGTCAAGGTATTTTCAAAATACCTATCTTAGATTACTCAGCAACATTTATAAACAAATATCTTTTAGCAGCTGTTGCTCCTTCCTCAGCATTCAAACAATTCAAAGAGAACATAATAACATATAGTATCTAGATTCTCTGTATGTTTTTCATCTTTAAGTGGCTTTATTTTAACTGCTATTTCTTTTATTTTTAATATTTGGCTTTTTGAGACAAGGTTTCTCTATGTATCTTTGTCCTGGAACTCACTCTGTAGACCAAGATATCCTTGATCTCATAGAGCTCCAACACCATAAACTTACTTATATACTAATTTACACAGTGCAATATTTTATATTTTGTATATTTTAATATTTTCCATTTTATTTTATCACATTGTATCTTATATACCATTGTTACATGGATGAGAAAGAAATAAAAAGAGTATTAAAAATACTTGAATAAATGTGTAAAAATATTAGGAAAGATTGATTGCATAACCATGGAATTCCAGATACTCAAAAAGCTGAGGCAAAAAGAATAATAGTTCAAAGTCAAAAATAGACAAAGAAAAAGACAGAAAGAAAATCAATATGCTTTTAGAAAAGAGTAAAAGTATATATATGGTGGTGAAGAAATGGTTCAGTGGTTAAGAGTACATATTATGTATATTCTAGGCATTAAATCTTTGTTAACTGTATGGCTGATATACCTTTTCCCATTCTATAAACTGCCTCTTCACTTTGATGATGGTGCCCTTTGTTCTGTAGAAGTTTTATATTTTCATGATTTCTTTTTATTTATTGTTGGTCTTAGTTACCTGAATTCTGTTCTAAAAGCCCCTTTCCTTGCCAATCAAGTCAAAAATATTTTTTGCTTCTCCTCTGTCAGGTTCAGGGTATCAGGCATTATGTTAAAGTTCTTCATCCATTAGAAGTTTAGCGTTGTGCAGGGTGGAATATAAGGACCAAGTTTCATTTTTTATACATAGCTTATCCATTCAAACCAGGATCATTTTATGAAGACATTCTCTATTATTTAGTGTGTGTTTTGGCTTGTTTATTAAAAAAAATCATGCAGTTGTAGGAGTGTGGGCTTATATACGGATGGCCAATTCTGTCCAACTGATCAATGTATCTGTTTTCAGCCAATGCCATGGCATTTTTGTTGTTATAACTTTGTGGCAAAACTTAAAAGTTTGGATAGGTGATACTTCTCGTAAGTTTTTTTTTTGTTTGTTTGTTAAGGATTGTTTTTACTATTCTGTTCATTTTGTGTTTCCATAATAAATTATGAGAATGTGGAATGTTTACCCATAGATAGACATCTATAACTACACTCCTTCCACCCATGGCTCAGGGATCATTGCAGAATATATATACACAAGATAATTTAAGAAGTAACATTAAATTATGAAATTCAGTAGTAAGAAACCATTGTAAAAGACCCAACCATGGCACTTATGTTCCAAAGAAATTAGAAACATGCAGAATGAAGGAAGATGACTGGAACCTTAAGACTGCCATATAGTCTTCATGTCTTCATGTGTCGAAAACACTTAAAATGTTTTCTATAAGTCAAATGAAATTTATGAGTGGCTGCAATAATGAGGATGTAATTATTGTCAGTAATTAATAAGCTATAACACATAATCATTATCAATAGATACTTGTATTTGTAAGGAAGACAAAATTTCCATGATTGATAAGGAAATCATAAAGAGAATAGCCCTTTTGGATAAATACTCTGTCATTTTGCTCTAGAGATGAAATGTGTGGGCACTGTTCTTGGTGTCACTCTTAGATTGTCAAAAAAAGATTGGCTTTTCCAGGAACTGTTGCACAGATGGAACCTCAAATATTTATTGTCCAGAGTGGAAGGTGTAGAGCAAGGATACTCCTAGGGTGAGTGTTACTTTGTTCCAGTGGGTACAACTCCATCACTTTTCTAAAGGGGATCCTGAAGTTCAAGTAGCAGCATACTATATAGCGTCACCTATTGTGCATTTGCATTTTTTGTCTTCTTCCTCTCTGTTGTGGAAGGGTCCATATCAGGAGGACCTTTTGATCTATTCAGTGATAGTCTGCTTATGCTTCTATTCTTAGCAACTTCCCTTATTGATTCTTTGATTACCCCTAGCTCTTGGGGAACATTAATGTCTTCCTTTGACTCTGATTATTTATGTAGTATATGCTATGGGATAATGCTTTTGTACAGTATAAATATTTGTCACTCACATTGGTTTAATAAAATGCTGATTAGCCAGTAGCCAGGCAAAAAGAAAGGCAGGACAACCAAACTAGGAGAAATCTGGGAAAAGAAAAGGCAGAAAAGCAGTCATCAGTGAGACACAGAGGAAGCAAGGTGAGAACGCTTCAATAAAGCAAGGTACTAAGCCACACGGTACAAAAATTATGGGTTAATTTAAAATGTAAGAGGTAGCTAGGAATATGCCTAAGAAATTATCCAAACAATGGTCTAATTAATATAGTTTCATTGTGATTATTCGGGTTTGGGTGGCTGGAAAATGAAAGTACAGTCTCCATTTACATAATGGTGACCAAACTTTTGACAAGAATTTAGACATAAAGCCTGAAAAAAGGCTTTTAAAAAAGACTTGAGACATACAAAACAGAGTCAAGTGTAGTTTCCTGGTTACCGTATTTTCTCTGGTAGGTTTTGTTTGCTGGTGGTGAGCAGAGGCAAAGCTCCTTTAAGAAAGCCTACCTGTCTCAACATTAGTGGCAAAACACTTATAGCTCTTTTAAGAGGTTCTGCTACCAAACAGTTAAAAGGTGTGTATGAGCATCTAGCAGCAGGCTTCTTGGTGGGGGCACGAATCTTTAAAACTGCACAGAGTTGTGGCAATAAACATGGTTCCCGTTAGTACCTCCTCCATAAAGCTATATTCTCAAAAAGCTAAGGAATGGGGTGGAGTCAGCAACCAAAGCCATAGCTTTAATCATATCCATATTGTTTAACAGATTAAGAACTTTTGTGCTCAAAAATTTATGCAGAGGAAGCAAGATAAGAATGCCTTAGTCAGAAAAAGCCACGTGGCTAAACATAGACAAAAATTATGGGTTAATTAAATTGCAAAAGCTAGCTAAAAATATGGCTAAACTATTGGCCAAATAGTATTGTAATTAGTATATCTTCTTGTGATTATTTTGAGGTAGCTGGGAAATAAACATGCAGTCTCCATTTGCACAATGTATCATTCAGCATTTGCCTTGATGTCCACACTCAGGAATGATACAGTTCTGGTACAAATGGAGGAAACCAGTAATGTCTCAGGCTCCTTTATCCTGGTAGGGTAAGCAGCTGACTAACAAGAGGCATTCAGAGAATGAAGAGTATTCTTAGTGTATAGTTGGATTCACTTAAGACAACTGTAAGTTTTGTAACATAAAAATGGTAAGTGATAAACCTGAATTACTAAAGTGGAATGTGTAAGGTATTTGGATCTAAATAAATGAGAGCTTTGTGTTAGTGTTTCTGGTGTGTTCTTATGTATGTATGGTGTATTTAATGAGATTATTATTCTACATGCAAGTTTAGATTTTGTTGATTGGTATTTGAGTCAGAGTTCTCTAATATTCCTGACAAAGAAAAAAGGTAAGTCGACTTAATATACACAGAATGCAGAGCATGACAACCATGCAAATAAGTGTATTTTTACTTTGGTGACAACACATGAGAATTCAATGTGTCCTTCCTTACCAACTATAAAGAATTTCAGACTGAGCTGTAAGACATATTTTTTAAATGTTTTTTCTTTTTTATTACTTTAAAAATAATACCAATCAAAATTCACACTTCCTCCCCTCCTCCCACTTCCCTCCCACCTCCCCTCCAGTGCTAACAGAGGGCAAGGCATCCTGCCCTGTGGGAAGTCCAAGACCCTCACCCTACATCCAGACTTAGGAAGGTATGCATCCAAAGAGAATAGGATCCCCAAAAGCAGGTACATGCAGTAGAGACAAATCCCAGTGTCATTATCATTGGCCCCTCAGTCTGCCCCAACTGTCAATAACATTCAGAGAGTCCAGTTTGATCCCATTCTTGTTCATTCCCAGTCTAGTTGGAGCTGGTGAGCTCCCATTAGCTCAGGCACACTGTCTCAATGGGTGAATCCCTCATGGTCCTGATTTCCTTGCTCATATTCTCCCTCCTTTTGCTCTTCAACTGGACCTTGGGAGATCAGTCCAGTGCTCTGTTGTGGGTCTCTGACTCTGTCTCCATCTATTGCCGGACTAAGTTTCTATGGTGATATTCAAGATAGTCATCAGTCTGACTACAGGGAGAAGATCCACACCAACTCCACATCAGAAAAAGGACTGATCTCCAAATATATAAAGAACTCAAGAAACTATGCATTAAAATTCTAAATAACCCAATTAAAAAATGGGGTATTGAACTAAACAGAATTCTTAACAGAAGTTCAAATGATCAAAAGATTCTTAAGGACACCTTCAACTTCCTTAGCTATCAGGGAAATGCAAATCAAAAAAACTTTGAGATACCATCTTACACCTGTCAAATGGCTAAAATAAAAAATACCAATGATAGCTTATGCTGGACAGGATGTGGAGTAAGGGGAACACTCATCCATTGCTGGTGGGAACACAGACTTGTGCAACCACTTTGGAAATCAGTGTGGTGGTTTCTCAGAAAATTGGGAGTCAACATACCTCAGAATGCAGCAATACCACTCTTGGGAATATACCCAAGAGATGCCCAATAATACTACAAAAGCATTTGTTCAACTGTGTTCATAGCAGCACTATTTGTAATAGCCAGAACCTGGAAACAACCTAGATGCCCCTCAGTGGAAGAATGGATAAAGAAAGTGTAGCACATCTACACATTAGAGTACTATTCAGTGGTAAAAAACAATGACATCTTGAATTTTGCATGCAAATGGATGGAAATAGAAAACACTATCCTGAGTGAGATACACATAGACATTACACAGCATCAGTGAAAAGTGTAATAGTTATCAGAATTATTACTATTTCCTGGACAGTAGTCATTCCTTTCAGTGTCTTGCTTGATCAACACCACAGCATCTTTTATTTTTGCAAGACAGTCATTTTTTTCAAATGTTGTTTTTCCTCTATCTAAAGTAGTAATGCGCAAAAACAATCCCACACCAGTTAGTATTTAAAGGGATATTTATTTTGGGGGGTAAAACTCACGAAACACCGTCAGGAAAGGAGCAGGAGCCGGAACTAAGCGCCCGAACCAAGAGAGATGGCCAAGGCTTGCCGCTCTTTTTAAAGATAAATAGACCACGCCCCAGTGGGATGGTATTTCAGCACCATTGGCTGAAGGAGCGGAAGGCGCTCCTGCGGCACAATGGGCTCGTACTTCAGCGGCAATTGGCTGAAGAAGCGGAAGGTCCTCCGGCAGCAAAGTAGAAATACAAAGAATGGTTTTAGTGACATTGTTGGATCTGTGTTACTCTTATTTATAAATACTGTAGTCATAAGAACCCAAATTGATGTCTGGACTGTTAGACATAAAAGAAATATGGTCTATAATTCTATTTTGAAAAATCATTTGCAAGGTTAAAAACTGTTTTCATTCATCAGCCAGAAGTTCTTGTCTATTACCTTCACTCTACCTTTCTGCTTTTCTCCTGTTCAAATGGGAACATTTTGTAGGTTGTTCTTGGCTTAGGCAGCAGGAGTAACCTGAAAAATATGCTTAAAACTGGAAAATTAAAAACCTTGGATTTAAGAGAATGTGACCCTACAAATCAACATGATCAAAGCTCATATGAGCTCGTAGGAAAGGAGGCAGCATACACAGGACCTTCATGAGTCCGCCCTAAGTCTTCTGCATACATATTATGGCTTCCTGTTTAGGGTTTTTATGGGATTCCTGAGTATGTTAATGAGAGGGTCTCTGATTCTTGTTCTTTCTCTTGGACTTTTTTCTTCTTCTATAGGTTTGTGCTGTCCAAAGATATGTGATTTCTTTTGTTTTTATCATATTAGATTTTATTTTATTATATCTTAAAAGAATGAATCAAAGAGTGAATTAATGGATAAAAACCTAGAATTGGGGTAAAAGTTAACAATTGAGATATTAGTTATGCTTATCACCCACTTCAGGGTAAGACTCATGTTCAAGAGTAGCTGATTAATATATAATAAATGCCATGTTTCTGAAAGAAAAAAAAACTTTGATTTTACCAGACTTGATTTTGGTGTAGCGATAGAACTTTCTTAGGAACCTGTAAGAGAACTGGTAGAAGGCCATTAGAGGAAATTGAGAACTTTGAAACTCTGAAGGTTGAAACCTGTTAATGCTGGACTATGAAGCCTGTTAAAGAACAGTTACCTTGAATTGTGAAATGCCTTTAGACAGATCTTGGAGGAATAGATGAGCAAAAAATTGAGACAGCTTTTGGCCAGCAGGCAATCCCAGGTCCTCTCCTGGTTCTTGGAGAATATCAGGCTTAGAGGGAACATTTGCCATTAGCTGTTGAGTGTGAGAGGCCCACAGATTTTTTTCCCTGTGAGGGGAAGAATATCTTACCTGGCTTGGAAGATAAGCTGATCTATTCCCTGAGCAAAAGGCCTTTTTGCTTTTGTATGGGTGCTTTGTCTTCTTGGGGACCTATACAGGGTGTTGCAAAGGCTGGCTTGTCTCTATGTTAAAAGCTCTTATTTGAAATGTCATGGTCTCAGGTCTGTAAAGGCAGTTGAGAACCAAATGTTATTATTTGGTATTTTAGCTGTTATAATCTAGAAGTACATACATACTCAACATTTAAATTTACAACACAAAAACACAGTTACACACATTGTGGCCATGTTTTTTTTCAACAGTGAAACAGAACAGACTTAGAGACCTGTGTCAGTTTACTAGGCAAGAGAGAGAGGAAGGACAGGTGGGAAAAATAGATTTATTGTCGATAGGGAAAGGCATGGCAGCATTGGTCAGAGCACAGATGGTGCAGACCAGGGAAACAGCTGGAGAATTGAGTGCCCAACTGGTGCTAGGGTCCAGATCTCTGCAACTGGTGGGGAAGTGCCTTCCCGCAAACTGCCAGCACATTTGGGCAAGTGTGCTCTAGGAACAGGAGGTGCTGCATCTCTGTTGTCAGGACTAACTGGGACTCCTCTGCTTTTACCAGCACAATGTGGTGCATGGCATTGAGCACTATGGGTGCACAGTGGCCAAGTGGTGTGGGAGAATTGTCTGTAATCTGTCAATCATGTTTTAAATAAAATGCTGATTGGCCAGGCAGGAGGTAAAGGTGTGAAAACCAGAAAGGGAGTAGAAATGATACAATGAGAATAGGAGAGTTCTGGGAAGGAGGAAGTTGATTCCTCCTACTCCTGCCCAGATCACCAAAGCAGCAGGATGTGATCTGCCCCACTGAAAAAAGGTACAGAGCCACATGGCTAACATAGATCAGAAAAATGGGTTAATCAAAATGTGAGAGTTAGCCAGTGAGAGGCTAGAGCTAATGGGCCAATCAGCTTTATGACTTATAGAGATCTCTGTGTTATTTCTTTGGGGATTCCCGGCTGTGGGGTACCAGGAGGGACAGAAACCCAAACAAGCAGGCCTGGCTCCCTCATGTTACAGAATGGTGCCCTCGTGGATAACTACATCCACATAAAGCCTGACAAAGCTTTAAAAAAAAGACTAAAGTAAAACATTTGGGTTTTCAGCCATACCAGGAAAAAATCTGGGCTGTTTTAAATTGCTGGCTTTCTGGGCCTTCCTGCCAGGGAAAACTCTGACTCTTTCAAGCAGGCAGTCAGGATATGGAGCTCTGGATACATTGTTGCAGCTTGCTTCCTGGCAAGAAAACGCCATTGGAGCTTTTGACTGTTGTTTATGAATACACTATTGCAGCTTACTTCCTGGCAAGGAAACTTCTCCATATTCCTTAGCAAATTAAAGAACCATGTGGTCACTAAAAGAGAGATATACAATAAAGAGAGATTCAAAGAGTAATAAAACCTCTAAATGGTTTACAGTATGTTAAAAATATATACAGGCTAAAGATTAAAGTTCTCAAAAAAGAAAGAAAGAAAGAAAGAAAGAGAGTAGCCTGGGAGGCAGAGACAGACGGAACTCTGTGAGTTCAAAGATAGCCTGGTTTACAGAGGAAATTCCAGGACAAAGATATACAGAGAACCTGTCTCAAAAAGCCAAAAGTTAAAAGTGAAAAAAAAATATAGGGGTTAAAATAAAGCCACATAAAGATGGAAAATACACAGAGAATCTTGATACTGTATGTTATTATGCTCTCTTTGAATTGTTTGAATGCTGAGGAAGGAGCAACAGCTACTAAAAGATATTTGCTTATAAATGTTGCAGATAGGTATTTTGAAAATACCTTGGCTTCAAAGCTGAAGTCAAAAGGTATGTTACTTTGGAGAAGAGATTTTGCTTTTGTTTCCACAGAAAATGAGAGGCTATGGATTTATTCAGAGTTAAGAAAAATCCAATTTGTTCAAGGACGACCACCTTAGAAATCTCCGACAGAATAGATGGCCCAGATGTCTTAGTTCTTCATCCAAAACAAGTTCAAGACTGCTGCCTGAGATGATCAAGACTCACAGGATACTTCAATCAGGACTTGATCATAACTCTAAATTTTCTTTAGGTCCCCATAAGATTATCAGTGCCCCCCAACCTGCTGGAAGTAGCCTGAAATACTATGCCCACATTCCCAAAAAATGGACTATGGATATTTTCCTTTGTTTTTTTTTTTTTTTATTTTTTTTTAAAAAGAGGGGGAAGTGGTGTGGGAGAATTATCTGTAATCTGTCAATCATGTTTTAAATAAAACACTGATTGGCCAGGCAGGAGGTAAAAGTGTGAAAACCAGACAGGAAGTAGAAATGATACAATGAGAATAGGAGAATTCTGGGAAGGAGGAAGTTGATTCCTCCTACTCCTGCCCAGACCACCGAAGCAGCAGGATGTGATCTGCCCCACTGAAAAAAGGTACAGAGCCACATGGCTAACATAGATCAGAAAAATGGGTTAATCAAAATGTGAGAGTTAGCCAGTGAGAGGCTAGAGCTAATGAGCCAATCAGCTTTATAACTTATAGAGATCTCTGTGTTATTTCTTTGGGGATTGCCGGCTGTGGGGTACCAGGTGGGACAGAAACCCAAACAAGGAGGCCTGGCCCCACTTCATTGTTACAGCCAAGAACCCCAACAGCCACAGAGGGGTGGAAGTCTGGGCAGGACAAAAAGTGAGAGTGCCAATGAAAACATAGAGAGAGACAGAAGTAGGGGTGGGGCAAAGTGGGAGGTCGGTGATTGAAAGCATAGAGAGAGAAGAGGAGGTGGGACAAAGCGTGTGGTGAATGAATGACACACAGAAAGAGATGGAATTAGGGGCAGGACAAAGAGTGGGAGCTCTAACGAAAAGAGAAAAAAACAGCAGAAGGGGAGGACGAAAACACCAAACTTGAAAAAAGCAGGCGTGGAGTGTAATTTGCTTTAAGTTAGTGTTACAATTTAAAAGGTTTGACGTGCCCACTTAAAGCCATTTGAAATCAATCATTTGAAAGGCTAGGAAATGTAAGAAACCCACTTTACTTTTTTTTTTTTTTTTTTTTTTTTTTTTTTTACCACTATACAAACGAGGAAAGAAACCCACTTTAAAATCCATGCCTTTGACACGGCCCATAGCAGTGCATCTACTGGAGAGGCTGCACCTGGCATGCTGGGATTTGGAGTCCAGAGCAAAGCAACTCCCAGGCCAGGGGCTGGAGGCTACGCTCCCAACTTAACAGCAACAACATCTGCAGTGGAGAGAGTCTATAGCAGATGTGGACCTAACATTAAGGAATCCTTATATGTATAAATTTGTACTTTCTAAATACTCTCCAATTGCATGCCAATTTACAAATTCTAGAAAATGCTGTATAGATTAAGTCCTAGACAAATATATTCTAGATTTAACAGAAAAGAATGTAAATAGCTATATTGCTATTCAGAGAAAGATGTAGATATGGATCATTTAAATATAAAAACCTGTAAAAATCATCTTAATTTTCATATCAGTCATTAACATTTTAAGACTTTCAAATTATTGAGTAATAGGTGAAATACTTATCTGTATGTATATGATAACAGAGAATGTAAGTTTGTATCATAGTATCAACATAAGAACATGTAATAGTATAGATAAAAGTCACATAATGACATATAAAACACAGACTTAAACATTAGATATATTTATCCATTATTTCCACTACACAGACAATTTCAAAACTATAAAAATATTCAAGGGGGAGTTGGGAGGACCTTGGTCTTAGCATAGAGTGGGGAACCCTGATGGCTCCTTGGTCTTGAGAGGGAGGGAGGGGAGGTATGGGTGGAGGGGAGGGGAGGGAAGGGGGAGAAGGAGGGGAGAGAAAGGGGAGAAGGAGGGGAGGGAGGGGGGAGGAGGAGGGAAGGAGATGGAAATTTTTAAATATAAAAAAAAATAAACCATGAGGAAAAAAAAATATTCAGGTCATCAGACAAGCCTCTTTACCTGCTGAGATATCTGTATTCTCTTTCTCATGTATCCCAGTGATTAAATTGGCTCCACATAGCTGTCCTCCAACCTTCATATCTATGATTGACTTGGGATGGGGACTGCCTACAGTCAGCACCCAGGGTGCTGCAAAAAAATCCACAAATGCAGCAAATGCTTAAGAAAAATTCTGCTGCTCTTTTTCCCAGTCAAACTCTGGACAGTTATGTTACATTTTCAGAGCCCACCTAATTCTCTTAATATATGACAAGTCAAGTGGTTTCTTTTATGCTAACAATGTCACATTGACTGCTCAGTAAGTAACACTTGATTATGCACATAGCTCTAAGTTGGT
This sequence comes from Arvicola amphibius, assembly GCF_903992535.2. Classification (NCBI taxonomy): domain Eukaryota; kingdom Metazoa; phylum Chordata; class Mammalia; order Rodentia; family Cricetidae; genus Arvicola; species Arvicola amphibius. The sequence continues at coordinate 17,257,284 of NC_052048.2, forward strand.
AAGGGTTCCCAGACAGTGAACAAATGGCTGAACCATGAGACTGAGATGCAAATTACTTGAAAAAAAAGTTAATTACTGAAAAATTTATGTCTACTAAGGTTGTTTCTATCCTGACCTTGAATCAGCAAAACACCTGGGAAAATGACTTCATGTATTTGTCTCTAGGGGCAACCAGATATTTGCCTCAGGGCCAACCAGTCTGCTTTGCATTTGTTCTAGAGTTTAAAATTAGCTCTCTGTGTAAAAAAAGGCTGTCTTTGTGACTGAGAATTCTCCTATGTTAGTCTGAATTATGTAAAATACACTAGGATTATTTCTATTTTGAAGAATTAAGTTTAATTTAAGCAGAAATCATCTTCCTGACTATCCATAGCCATATGTGTGCTTTATAGATGGAATATTTACATGAGATAAACATACACGCAATGAAAAATACCCAAAACTGTTCTTAGGGAAGAAATGAATTGGCTCATGAGAGAATTTACAGGTATGAATAACCATCTTCCACAGCCATGACACCAAGGACTTTGCCAGGTGGGGCTCCCCAACAGGAATCTAGCATTTCGTCTGTCAACTTGTTAAGTATTAATTGACATTGCTAATATATATATTAATATAATATATAATATTAATATAATATAATATGCAATAACATATAACATATAATATAATATATAATATAATGTTAATTTAATATATTATATTAATATATATTAGCAATGTCAGTTAATATATATATTATCTCTCAATAATATATATATTTTATCTATCAATCTAATCTTATCTAAATTTAGACTTATCTAACTTCCTCACTGGAATAGTCTGTGAGGCTGGACATCTCAGCCAGCATCCCTGAAGCTGTTCTGGATGCAGAACTCTGAGGAAACTGCAACATAGGTACTGTGAAAAGCTGATTATGCTGGGCCACTTGTTTTCATTGGTGTCTAGTCCCCTTGCTCTGCAAACACACACATTCTTAAAGGTAACATGCATATATCCATTAATATAAGTATGGAATGTGTGGTGTGCATGAGTAAGTTAAAGATGATTTTTTTGTTCTATGTTTGAGCAGGTAAAAGGCAACTCTCAACTTTATAAGTCCATTTGGTCTGAATAACTAAACTGTAATGTGAACCTCCATCCATGCCCTATGGAAGGATGGCATATAACAATAAATCATGAGGACTGTGTAACCAACATGATTTATCATGTCTCATCTCATCTATGACCTGTTCCCATGTAGAGGGATCAACTTACATGTCACCTGTCCTGTAATTGTTCTTGATTTCCTCAATTGTATCTACAGCTAAATATCTTCAGGAGGTCTCCCCAGCTCAAATCAGCTCAGTTAATTTTGAAGAAATCCAGTATTTCATTTCCTGTGAAAATAGAAGTATAACCTCTCCTCCAAAGCAACATATTTTTCATTCTGACCTTCCATCCTGAAACCAAGGCAGCCCTAAAGTATGTAGTATTGTTTAATGCACCAGTCCCTTCCACAATATAGGGCCTGGGTCTACCCCTGCTCCTGGGGTTCATCTTAAGGACAGTTTCTTGTCAGTCAGCTAAAACATTCTGTTTGTTTTTGTGCTCCCTCTGCCCTGCTTGGTGATTTGCTGTAGGACATTTTTTACTCCATCTTGGGCATGGCAATTTCCCACCTGCCTGGGGGCAATTCCATGTATAGTAGCTAGGTATATAAGGATTTCCCCAACATTGGATAAACGGTATTTGGCTGATCTCCTTTCAAATGACCCAGGTGTTCTTTCAATCTCCAGGCCCTTGCCTTGCTCACGTATGATACAGTGGTGCATGAACTGTACCAAGAGGGTAACACAGAATCAGGTGTTACAATTGGAGGCACTGCTGGGATGATCAGCAACTACAGTCAGAGGCACATCAGCAAGATTGGGAAGTAGGGGACCACTGAGAGATCGCCCTCGGAAGGCTGACCAGCAGGTAAGAAATTGAGTGGTGAGGGTAAATTGATAATGGGTGCAAGTAATTCTGTTCCAGTGTTAAGGGGCCGACTAATAGTCCAAATGTTAGTTCTTTTGGAGAAACAAGGCACCAGTATTAAAATTGAGACAGCACGAGAGATCATTAAGATGGTTTTAGAGTTTAGTCCCTGGTTTCTACACATAGGAGGCTTTAATATTACTGATTGGGAGCAGGTTTACTGACCTTCTAAAAGCATTGAAAGAGTGAGGGCCAGAAGAATTTCCCATAGCGATATTTTCACTATGGCACCTAGTCAGAGATGCTCTTCTCAGTGATGATGTAAAAGTAAAAGAGCAATTAGAGAATTTGAACAAAACCTTTGAGGAGACTCAGGAGGTAGAATCTATGAGTTCTATTAAGAGCTTCGAGGAGGAGGAAGTTAAGAGTACTCGAAGGGATATAGAAGAGGAAGAAGAAATTTTAGAAAAGGAGATTGCACTGATAAAAAAGAAAAGAAGTGAGAAAAAGAATAAAGGAAGGGAGCAAACAGAGATGTTTCCACAAGATCTCCACTGCAAAATCAATTTCTTGCCACTTCAAATCCTTGTACTGCTGCTTCCGCCCCTATAGACTTAGAAACAGAAATCCAAGAGATCCAAAATAGACTAAATAATCTAAATAGAGAAAGGCAAATATATCCTGTTGTGGAAATTATTGATCCACAAGGACAGAGGATCAGGCAGCATAACCCCTTGGCCTTTAAGGACATTAAGCAATTAAAAGAAGCAGTTATGGCCTATGGAACTCATGTTCCCTTCACTGTGGCTTTATTAGAATCCTTTGCAGAACTCAACCTTACACCCAGTGACTGGATGCAGCTTTGCAGGGCTTGTCTTTTGGGGAGAGATTATTTGTTATGGAGAGGTGAAATGCAGGAAAATTGCAAAAATACCACACTGAGTAATGCCACTGCGGGTTTCCGCCAGCATAACCTTGACATGTTAACTGGTACAAGACAGTATGCTGGTATAGCAGCACAGGTCACTTACAGTTCTGCTGTTTATGCTCCACTGCAGTGTGGAAAGCTTTATCTAACAAAGGAGCAGGAGAACAACTGTCTAAGGTCCTTCAAGAACCTTCAGAACCTTATTCTGAATTTGTTGACTGGATGGGAAGTCACATTTTTGGGGATGTGGACTCAGCTATGCTGGTCATAAAGCGATTGGCCTATGAAAATGCTAACAAATACTCTCAAGAGGCTATATGACCCCACAAAAATGGGAATTTAAATGATGTTATCTGGTTATGCAGAGACATTGATGACACTCACATGATGGGTCAGGTAATTGTTTCTGCCCTTAGGGAGAGTCAGGTTGGAGCTAGGTAAAGGAATTGTTTCCAATGTGGAAGGTCAGGACACATCAAAAGGAATTGTCCCGTGGGTAAATATACACTTAATCACCCCAGGGAAAAAGCCAGGTGTGGTGGTGTATGCCTTTAATCCCAGCAACTGGAGGCAGAGACAGGTGGAACTCTGTGAGTTCAAGGCCAGCCTGGTTTATAGCGTGAGTTCCTGGAACAGCTAGAGGCAGGAAACAAAGTGCCACCCGCTGATCCCTGGAATACTCCTATCTTTTTTATTAAGAAAAAGTCTGGTAAATGGAGGCTGCTGAAATATCTTAGAGCAGTAAATGATTGTATGGAAATTATGGGGACAACTCAACCTGGGTTGCCTCAGTCTGTTGGTATTCCTGCAGGATACCATCTTTTAGTTATTGACCTGAAGGATTGTTTTTTCACCATTCCTTTGCATCCACAAAACTCTAATAAATTTGCTTTCAGTGTACTGTCTATAAATTTGAAAGAACCATATAGACACTACCAATGGGTAACATTTTTCCAGGGCATGGCCAATAGTCCTGTCATCTGTCAAATGTGTGTGGCCCAGGTTATTGCCTCAATAAGGCATAAATATTCTCAACTGTATATCATTAATTATATGGATGACATCCTCTTAGCCGGACAGGACCCAGATATAGTCCTTGAGGTTTTTGCTGACTTGCAAGAATGTTTAGCACATGCTGGGTTGATAATTGAAACTGACAATGGGCCAGCCTACATCAGCACTGGCTTTGCTAATTTTTGCTCTGAGTTCTCCATTTCTCAAGGACAAGCTATAGTGGAGCGAGTGTAACCTATGCTCGAAGTCTATTCACATAAAACAAAAAAGGGGGAATATTGTTCTACCCCCAGAAACTATTTGTCTTTTATTTTATACATTTAAAATTTTTTTGACTGTTGATGCTCAATTTCATACCACTGCTGACTGGCATTGGTGGCCAGATTCTTCCAGGATGCCTCATGTCAAATGGAAGAATCTAGCAGATGGCATCTGGAATGGTCCAGATCCTGTACTGGTATGGGGAAGAGAGGTTGTTTATATTTTTCCACAGGATGCTGACAATCCAATATGGGTACCTAAGTGTCTGGTGCGTGCTGTGGATTTTCCTGTCCAGAAGCCTGAAGACAGGACAGAGCCATGAGATCAAATAGACACTGGTTTGTCAACTGAAGAGTTGCTGGGATCCTGAGGAGCTGGCTGTGGTGGTCTGATTGCCAAGGATTGTGCCCCTATCAACCCATCCCATGATAATGGCTGCTATTGCTATGGCTTCCAGAGTGGCTAGGGCTGCTGGATTTTCTATTAACCAGTCAGTTGATTCTGCTGGCACAATGGATACCTTATCAGGGCAGGTTGTAAATGCGTTGGCCACTGAAATTGAGATAAATTTACAAATGAATATTTCAGTTAAATTTGAAATTGGTTTTGGTTAAAGACCACTGCTAGGTTATACAGTAAAAGGCTTATTGCTGTTATTCACAGACCCTGGAGTGCACAATTTATAAATTGGCTCTTGAGATTATTCTAGTTAAATATACCAGGGTTCCTCTCACCAGCGCTGAGACCTTACTTAAAGGGCTCCAATTTGTGAAGAGTCTTGTTTAGAATTGAGCAGGCCCAGCCTCCTTAAGGAGTGCTTACATGTGCTGGAGCATCATCTTCATTGTTGCATGGTACCAGAGCCAAAGGCAAGCCCAGGCCAATATGGCCACTTGGCAAGTCCTCTTAGCTATTGCCCTGGATGATCTTTCAGCATGAACCTGACTGAAATCGGTGATGGGTGACTAGTGAGCCAATGATGGGAAAGGTTTTTTGGGGGGGGCTGTCCCAACCTAAGACAGGAAATGTATTTTGACCTGAATGCTTTCCCATGATGGGTAAGGGGTATTGCCTGACATCCAATGCCACCTAAGACAGGCTTAGTCATATAATTTATATAAAAGGGGGACCTTTAGGGCCAGGGTCTACTCCTGCTCCTGGGGTTCATCTTAAGGACAGTTTCTGGTCAGCCAGTTACAACATTCTGTTTGTTTTTGTGCTCTCCTTGCCCCGCCTGGTGATTAGTTGTAGGGTATTATTTACTCCATCTTGGGTATGGCAATTTCCCACCTGCCTGGGGGCAATTCCTTGTGCAGCAGCTAGCTATATTTCCCAACGTTGAATACATGGTATGGTATTTGGCTGATCTTCATTCGAATGACCCAGGTCTCTTGTGTGTTCTGTCAATCTCCAGGCCCTTGCCTGGCTTGCATATAGTACAGTGGTACGTGAACTGTACCTAGAGGGTAACACAGAATCAGGTGTTACACCACAATCCAATGTCTTCCAGTAGCTCTTGTCTGTTTATTAGCATTCATAAAATCCAAAATTAACAAATCACCATACATGGTACAAACTACCTGTGTAATATTTCCCATCCTTATGTGGCTTATTTTTCTTTTATTAATTTACTTTTCTCTTCAAAGACTTTATTATTTTTAAACTAATATTATGAATGTCTACATTCTTTTCTTTTTTTAAAAAAGCCTAGCACGCTGGGACATTGTTAAACACAGCGTAACCTGCTCACAGTTTTTTTTCCATTAGAACTTGCTTTACCACATATCTGTAACCTTTTCCATCTGCATGAGCAAAACCTTAAGCTACTTAAGCTACTATGCTGCTTAGCTCATGGCGTCCTGGCAGCTCAAGCCTGCAGGCAGTGGCCAGGTGACTTGTCTCTGTACTGTCATCCACATGAGAGACTGCAGGACTAGGAAGCTGCACTTGGCTCCATTGTTGTGTGTTTGGAACCTTTCTTTACAAAGTTTTCTCAGGTCCTATGTGGAAATATGTGCCCCACGTTGGGCAGCAAACACCACAAATCAACTTACAAAAGAAAGTTTTTGATTTGGGGGTTCATGGCGGGGAACATGGCATTAGGCAGGCAGGCACATGAGCACTGGAGCAGTAGCTGAAATCTTAAATCTGATACACAAGAAAGAGGAAGACAGTGATGGAGGGCTGAGAATGGCATGAGCTTTCATGCCAGAAATTTCAAAATCTACTCCTGATAACCACAAGTTCTCCAACAAGAATACACTTTCTAACCCTTCCCAAACAGTTCTACCAACTGGGGACCAAGTATTCAAATATAGGGGCATATGGGATAATTTGCATTAAAACCACCACAAACATATTTTGTAAGCTGAATAGATGTATACAAATTAAGATATGAATAAATGTAGATATTGACATTGTGATTAGATAGATTTAGTTTTCTAAGTGACTATCATTTCCAATCCTCCTTTTAAATACCTTTCGATGGAGTATCTCGTGGCTATAAGCATTTTGAATAAAACTCTTCAAAATATTGTTTAAAACTTGGGACTGGAGGAGTGACTCAGCAGTTAAAAGTACTTTCTGCTCTTGCAAAGGAACCAGATTTGGTTCTCAGCACTCACATGCGCACTCATAATTGTAATTCCAGTTCTGGGGAATCCAAAGCCCTATTCTGGCCTCCATGGGCACTGAGCATTGCTATAGTGAACATAAAGACATGTAGACACCCACATATAAACAAAGTATCAATAAATTTTCTAAAAGATTACATGAGAAAAAAATAAATATAGTTGAGGTAAATCCTTATAAAAGACCTTAACTCTGGTCACATACTTTATAGAACTTATTAACATGTCTGAGTGTAAAAAATGAGGTAGGGCAGTTTAGCAAGTCCCGAGAATAGCAATTCATGTCCCTTAGTATTCTAATAAGCCATATAGAATGTGTAAGGAGTTTTAATTGTATTTTCTTAGTCATAAATAATAGAGTTATGGTGAACCCTAATTTTCTGCTGATGGACTTTCTAGAGGATGCACAGAAAACAAGGATGCTGAGAAGAAAAATCCTATAGATTTGTTTTTCAAAGTCTTCTGCACAGATTCAGCATTTGTACTGAAATCAGTCATCAGTAATGAAGATTCCTTCATGTCATCTCCTGAGAACTGAGCCTTAACTTTCATGTTGGTTATTACCTGCATCCTCCATGCTTTGGGTATTGAAATTTTACTATCCAAATCAAAGTAAGTAGAGCCCAGAACAGGCAAAACCATGCAAACGAATGAGAGACAGTATGCTTTTATTTGCATGCTAGCAAATAAGAATTCTGTTTTGCCTCCAATATCAGTAGGTGAAGATTAAGGTGTGTGGTCAGATCATTCAACTTGTGTTTGGAGTTATTTGATACTATATTGGATAATGGTGCTTTTGATAAGCAACCCTGAACTTTGTCTTAGTTAATGATGCCTTCGTCCTTCACATTTGCCACAGGGTATAAAAATAGCAGGAACTTCATTCTCACCTAGAAATTACGCATTGACAGAATTGTAAATCAGAGTATAAATTACAACCAGTGCTGTACTTAACTTCATATTTTTCTCTGACTTTGATTGACTACTGAGAACATTTTTTTCTGTAGAGCTAGTGACAAATTTTTTTCTTGGAAATTTTGTGAATTTTTCTATCACTTGAAAATATTTTTTGTCAGGAGAATAGAAAAAATATACCCGGTTGACGGTGTTTTTACTGGCTTGGTTGTCTTCAGAATTGGTGTTCTCAAGGAAAGTTAATTTGCTGGCATTCAATTAGTGTTCAGCAGAATTAATTTAATAGAAAAGGGGAAAAATTGCTTTTGCTGTAATTAGAGCAGCAACTTTTTCAGCACATGGTATTCCACTAGTGTCAGGGTGTTTTATGTTCAAGAGAGTCAATTCTCTAGTTTTATGTTTCTTTACTTGAAAAGAAGAGATATTTGGGGGGATTTTGTCTTTCCATTTTCTTCCGTTTTCTTTCTTTTATTCATTCCTCCACCAACCTTAGTGGTATATGTTTGCACCTGATAGAATACATGGAGGCAAAAGGTAAAACCTTTATGTCTTCCTCTTCTGTTTTCCACCTTACTTTTCAGTCCTGCCTCTGATAATACTACTGACTTCACAGATCAGGAGCAATAGGAAAGTATTCTAGCAACAACTTTTGGTGCATTTCAATTACATAATTAGAGTCAAACAAGATACCATGGGTTTTTTTTGTTTACGTTGTAGAACAGAATTTAAGCAAGTATACTGATATTCAGAAACTTACACTTCATACAGTTGACCACAAGAGATTTTCTGTTCTCAGGTAGTAAGTTCAGATAAGGCTCATGTCTGAATGTGTCAAGAAGGTAGCATATCAAGAAGAGTTCATTTGAACAGTTATGGAAATAGTGTTTCTGTAGATAGAAAATTGGATTCACCATCTAACACATCTTGGGAATAAGCAAGAACCTCACTGAACATCAATAAGTCAAAGCACATACAACATAAGGTCAACACATTTAAAAAGGAATCTTGGAATATGGCTTAGTTAGTAAGACCAGCAGATAAAAAGCAAGAGCATATGCGTTCACATCCCAGAATCTATGTAAAAGGCCGTGTAGTGCTGCAAGGCCTGTTACCTTTGTGCTGCATGTGGGTGGAGACAATAGGGTCCCTGGGGTTTTCAGAGTTCAAGGTGCTGAAAGGGAACATGAGCCAATATATCTGGGAATAAATTCCTAGGTAAAGTCCAAGAAACTCAAATATGTAATTGAATAAATTTATTGAAAAAATCAAAAGTTTTAAAACAAGTAATTAATTCAGCAAATACAAATATTAAATAGAACAAAGCAGAAATGATGGTGGAATAAAAATGCTCACTAGCCTAATTAGAAAGCTGAGAAAAAGGCTTACAAACAAAAAATGATCAAGTCAAAAATATATCAGGACATAAAAATAAACTAAAATTGGACCACTTAATCAAAGAATATGATAAGCTAAAAAAACACAAAAAATACTGGAAATTAGGCAGATGATTTAAAAAAGCAAATTGACTAATTATAGGCATAAAAGAAAGAATAGAACCCTATGGCAATTGTAAGGATCAGGTAATCAGGATTATAGAGGATAACTTTCCCAATTGAAAAGACATAGCACAATCAGGACAGTGTCCTCGTCTTACACCCAGCTCTGTAACAGAGCACCTACTTCCTTCTTCCCTCCCTCCCTGCCTCTTTCTCTATGGATCACACTAGAGCACAAATAGTAAATCCCAGAGACAGAAAAGTGAAAGCAGCCAAGACACTAGTGAGCTCTTACCTTTTTGTAATCTTCAGACTGAAAGAGAGCAAGTTCCTGTATCATTCAGCCTTATAGTCCTTTTTTAGTGCTGGAACTAAAGGCTTGCCCCACCACTGTCCAGTCTCTATGGCTAAATATCGTGGCTGCTAAGACTAAAGGTGTGTGCCACCACTGCCTGGCCTGAATGGCTGGCTAGTGTGGCTACTTTGCACTGACCTTCAGGAAAGCTTTAAAATACAAATGAAATATCATTAAATCACACAGATGCAATCCCAACCTCCCCAACACACACAATCTTTCCCTCACTCTGCTTTATCACAGCTTCCAACTCCAACAGGAACTCCCTGAGAGCCTGTATGCCACTCAATGGAATCTTTGGAGGATTGTTGTCTTGTATGCTAGTGAAGACTTTATTTTATTTTTATTTTTAACAGACACACATACACTCTTTTTCTTCTTCTTCTTCTTCTTCTTCTTCTTCTTCTTCTTCTTCTTCTTCTTCTTCTTCTTTTCTTCCTCCTCCTCCTCTTCCTCCTCCTCTTCCTCCTCCTCCTCCTCTTCCTCCTTTTCCTACTGATCCTTTGCGTATGATAATGTTACCCAGTTTAGTGCTTTTTACAGAACTGCTGAATGTGTGAATGAATGTAGCATCTGTATTAGTTTGTTGTGTCTTTTCTTGGATACTTTTCCTCATGTCTGTTTTGTCATATTCTGATTATATTTGTTTTTGTTTTACCACATTATATTACATTATTACATTTATTATATGATAAATTGTTCCATAGAAACCTGTTTGTTTTGTAATGAAAAACAGAAAGTGAATATATGCAGATGGGAAGGAAAGTAGGTAGGAACAGGGGAGAATAGAGGCAAACAAAGTGTAATCAAGATCTATTATATGAGAAAATATCTACTTTCAATAAAAGGATTAAAAGACATACCCATATAGATATAGGAAGCACACATTAAAATAGGCAGAACAGGTAAGAAACTCCTAATAATACAAAATAACTAAAACACTAGATACACAGAACAACATAGTAAGAGGCTGTGGTGTGCTCTTAACCACGCTCCACTTGTTTGCTTCCCAGCCGCCCGGACTCAAGAATTTACCACATAGAAACTGTATTAATTAAGTCACTGCTTGGCCAATTACTTAAGTGTATTGCTAGCTAGCTCTTGCATCTGGAATTAATCCATCTTCAATATTTTATGTTTTACTTCAAGGCTTGTGGCCTACTGGCAAGGTTCCGGCATATCTGTCTCCAGCAGCAGGTTTATGTCTTCCCTCTTACTCTGCCTCCCTTCTTCCAACATTCAGTTTAGTTTTCTCCACCTACCTCTACTCTACCCTATCACAGGCCTGAGACAGTTTCTTTACTAACTGATGGTATTCACAGTATACAGAGGGCAATTCCATATGACCTCCCCTTTTCTGTTTAAATAAGAAGGAAGGTTTTAATTTTAAGATAGTAAAATTACATATAACAAAACAGGTATGAAGCATGAATTCAAGAATTATAGTTACAATATTTGTATCTACTTTGTTTTATCATAACTAAGAAAAGCTATAACTATCAATCAAACTCCATCAAAAGATTCCAGAAGGATATAATATTACCTAAGTAAACAGGAACTTTTTAAGCAACTTCCAAAACTCTAGAATTGACAGAGACATCTTGCTGCCTGGACAGTCACCCAAAATACTTCTGTACCATTGGAGCATCCAATATTTAGCCCACAGGCCCATAGTATCCAGCAGACTTTTCCATAAAGCAGGAAATTTCAAAGACAGTTCTACCTATATTGGCAGTTTGTCAGTCACTTTCTTTTGTGTTCTGAAGAATGTCTAGCAGACCCTATCATGAAGCAGGAACTCCGAAGGACTGTCTCACCTTTAAGCAAGTTTAGCAGTCGTTTCTCTGTGGGTCTGACATGTCCAGTTCACACAGCAGACCATTAAGTAGTCAAGGCAGGAGCAGTTTCTTGTCCAAATGGGTAACGAACTCCATAAGGAGCCTCTTTGATGCCCATCTTTCTATTTAATAAGCTGGGGCTACCAGGAGCAGATGTGTCTCATTGTCATGAGAAGTCCTAACTTCTTAAAACATTTTAAATGCCATATTCTGAAGATCTCTGAAAGATTTGAAGAATACCTACTTAACTAATATATATCTATATATCTATATATAGATAGATATATCTATATCTATATACAGATAGATATAGATATATCTATCTATATCTAGAAAACCTAACTAAAAGAACTACATTTGACTATTACAAATGGCTATTAATCCATATTTCTTAATTATACATTACATTTTAAATGACACACACAATATCTTATTAATGATCAGAAATACATAAACACAGTATAACAAAATTGACCTTATGCTTGTATCAATAAACCAATATCCATACCAATGCAGATCTCTATAGAATATCCCTCTTTAAATATATAGAAACATTTATAAACAGTTTGGGAAGGGCATAGTTCTCTCCAAACTGCTTTCTGCTGTTTGTTGGGTGAAGTATTTTGAGGTATATTCATGGCGACCTTTCAAGGGGTTTTGGACCATCAAACTATATTAGTCTGGAAGGATTCCATAGGTTCTCATCTTCTGTGGAAACAAAAGAAGGACCTCTTTTCCAAAGCAACGAATCCTTACACTCAATTTTGAAATCAAGAAAACTTTAAAACACATATGTTGTTTTAGCTTAACAGTCCCCAGAATCAAATGTCTCTCTGCAGTCAAAAAAATTAAAGCAAACACAATAATATACATAATCCAGACTCTCTGTGTATATTCCATCTTTATGTGGCTTATGTTTTTAACTTCCTTTAATCTGTCTAGCTATACTCTGTCTCTTTAAAGTCTTTGTTTTATTTTTATTTTTTTATAAACGATTTACTTCCTTTTAGTAACTCTCTATCCTCATTTTCTTCTCTCTCCCACACCTACATATATTCATCCAACACTGTGTCCCATTTAGAGGTCTTCTATGTCTGAATCTGACCTATTGTGTATCCTTAATTCTTTTCTGTCCAGGGGCTTTTCTTAAAATGCTAAGGGCTTTAAGATCGCTTTCCCTTTTGGCTCCACATAGTCCAACATGGCAGGGCAGAGGTTTGTTTAGCACCAGCCATGCTCACAGCTCCGTTTTCAGGCACACAGTGGGTCTCTGTTGCCATTAAGCAAGTTGTAGCATTCTGCTCACAAAACCCCATTTTAATGATCCATGGCCAAACCTCCTCAGAGTTTGTACTGGAAACAGGGCCCTGGAAGATGTTTCAAAACTGCACAGCTTTTTTTCTGTTACTTCTGAATCAGGAAAACCTCTCTTAAAAGAGACATGCATACAGTGCCCACCAAAATGGTGCTAACAAACCATGATTAACTATGTTTTTTTGTGTCTAGGATTCCTTTTGGAGCTCTCTCAAGTTTTAAGTAGATTTTAGTTGGCCACATTTGTGCACCAATTTGTAGTAGGAGGCTGCTAGTTTGTTTCTGGCTGCCCTCCACTTTTTCCTTTCCCAGACTCCCAAAATAACCACACAGAAACTGTATTAGTTAAATCACTGCTTGGCCAACTACTTAAGTGAATTGCTAGCTAGCTCTTGCATTTAGAATTAACCCATCTCTATTATTTTATATTTTACCATGAGGCTCGTGGCCTACTGGCATATATGTCTCCATGGCTTCCCACTGACTCTGCCTCCTTTCTTCTAGCATTCAGTTTACTTTTCCCTGCCTAGCTCTACTCTACTCTATCAGAGGCTTAAGACAGTTTCTTTATTAACCAATTGTATTCACAGCATACAGAGGGGAATCCCACATGAGAACAAGAAAGAGTATTGAAAACTGCTAAGGGAAATGCTACAATCACATATGAAGGAAACATCAGAATAACAATTGATTTCCCTTCAAACTTATATACCAGAGATCTTGGAATAGTGTGCTCCAAATTCCAAAAGACTAATGAACCTAATTCATATTCTTTACACAGAGAATCTATCTGCCACAACTGAAAAAGAAAGAAAAAGTTTCCATGATATTAACAGGATCAAAGACTTCCTGTCAACCAAACCAGACCTTCAGAGAATACTGGATACAATACTTCAGACTGAAGAGAGGAATTCACATAAAAACAAAGGTCTACAGAAAAGAAAGCTGCAATTATTGAATCACAAAATGGGGTGAGTAACAAAGACAGAGATGATAGTTATAAATAAAGACCTCTCAATAATAACCATAATATTAATGTTATTAGCTTGTCAAAGAGCACAAGCTAGTTGAATAGACTAAGGAACAGAATCCATTGTGTCCCTGTATGAGTGTGTAGGTTGTTTGTGGTGTGTTTTTGTGTGTGTATGTTTGTGTTTATATATGAATGTGTGTATGTGAGTGTGTTTATGTATGTGTGTTTTTGTGTATGTGTGTTTGTGTATATGTATATTTATGTGTTTTTTGTGTGTGTTTCTGTGTGTAGTGTTGTTTGTGCATGTTTATATGTGTGTTTTGTGTGTCTGTATATGTGTGTTAGTGTATGTTCATATGTGTGGTTTGTATGTGGTTGTGTCTATATATGTGCATATGTATTTGTATATATGTATGAGTATTTGTACTTGTGTGTAAACATACTTTCTTTGCATCTCAGCAGCCACTCCCAAATAAACATACAAAAACTTAATATTAATATAAATGTAAGGTCGATACCTCAGGCTTATTACTAACTAGTTCATACAACCTAAATTAACTCATTTATATTATTCTGCATTTTGCCATGTGGTGTTAGGTATATGCATTTGTGAATATTATGTGTATACATTTGTGTATGTGTTTTTGTATGTTTGTGTCTTTGTGTATATATGTGTGTTTTGTGTGTATACATTTGTGTACTTATTCATATGTGTTTATTTGTGTCTCTTTATATGCATAATTGTATGTAGGTTTGTATGTTATGTATTTATGTATTTATGTGTGGTTTTGTACATATATGCATTTGCATATGTTTGTGTCTTTGTGTGTATGTTTTATGTATATATATATATATATATATGTATATGTGTTTATTTGTGTTTATATGTGTGTATATGCTTGTATAAAATAAGGATTAAGACTAGATGATGGAAATTTTAGTTAGTTTTACTACTGTTTTAATGAGCACCATTACCATAAACAAGTTAGGGTAGAAAGTGTAGAAGGAGGCGAGCAGGTCTGCTTTTCATCCCGCCCGGATCCCACATGGCTAGCTTTACACCCAAAATAATTACATGGAAACTGTATTCGTTTAAACACTGTCTGGCCCATTATGTGTAGCCTCTTATTGGCTAACTCTCACATCTTGACTAACCCATTTCTAACCTGTAGAAGGAGCAGCGGGCCTGCATCTTGCCACCCGGCTAGCTTTACATCCGAAATAATTACACAGAAACTGTATTCATTTAAACACTGCCTGGCCCATTAGCTCTAGCCTCTTACTGGCTAACTCTCACACCTTGCTTTATCCCATATTTAGTAATGTGTGTAGCACCACAAGGTGGTGGCTTACCAGGAAAGATTCAGCATGTATGACCTGGTGGCTGGCTCCATGGCGTCTGTCTCAGAGAGGAGAGACATGGTGTCTGGCTAACTTCCCTTCTTCCAAGCATTCTGTTCCATCTACTCCACCTATCTAAATCCTGCCCTATCAAAAAGCCAAGGCAGTTTCTTTATTAACCAATGAGAGTCCTCCATCAGGAAAGGGTTTATTTGATTTGCAGTTCCACATTGTAGTCCATCAATGAGGAAGTCAGTCAGGACAGAAAATCAAGCAGGGCAGGAACCAGGAGGCAGGAGCTCATGCAGAGGCCATGGAAAGGTGCTGCTTACTGGCTTGCTCAGTCAGTTTTCTCATAGAACCCAGGGCCCCCAGCCCATGGATAGCACTACCCGCATTGAACTGGCCCTTCCCCAATAAACACACAGATAGTCACAGACACAGACACACACAGACACACACACAAATGCTTCATAGGCTTGTCTACAGCCTGAACGTATGGGGGCATTTTCTCAATTGGTGTTTCCTACTACCAGCTGATATATCCTGTGGCATGTTGACACAAAACTAACTAGCACAGCGGACTTGAGGGATAGGGAACTGGTGGACTTGAAGGGAGTGTGAAGAGGTACTTGGAGAGGATAACTTTCTACTGCTGTTTTCTTAAACCAATGTAATTTCTAAGCATATTTTAAATATGTATCTTTATACCCACACATGAGAATAGCTCTCACTCTTTATCAGGAGTTTCTTTGTGAAACTGATCGGGAAGATTACAGAAAACAGAAGCTGATTGGAAATGCACATAATAAGGGTTTGTGGGTTGTTCGACCTAATAAGACTTAGAGGAAATCACAGATGAGTAGACAGAAAAATTTTAAGAATCAAAAGACCAAGATATCTGCTATGAAATAGTACCTTTGGTATATGAGAGGAAGTTACACCCATGCACTCTCAACAATATTGTTATCTGACAAAGATTGACATAGTGGACAATACTAGTAGACATGGAAACATGAACAGAAAATTTCACATGTTCTTATTCTCTAGAAGAAAGAACTATGGGTGGTAAATACCTGATGAAAGAGGAGAATCAGTCTACTCCAGGAGCAACCTTCCAGAGAGGTTGCCTGTTGCAAGGGGGAGGGCTGTTTGTTTGCCCCAGCTGCCCAGCTAGCTTACACCTGAAATAACCACACAGAAACTATATTAATTAAAATACTTCTTGGACATTAGCTCTAACTTCTTATTGGGTAACACTTACATATTAGTTTAACTCATCCCCATAAATTTGTGTATCGCCATGTGGCTGTGGCTTACCGGAGATTCTAATCAGCAGAGAATCCATGGCTTCTCTCACTCTGCCCTTCTTACCGGCATTTAGTTTTGTTTTCTCTCCTACTTAAGTTTTGCCCTATTAGGCCCAAAGCAGTTTCTTTATTAATTAATGAATGAAAGCAATACATGAACAGAAGAACCTCCCACACCGGTTGTCCAATATCAAGTGGTCAACACTAGATACCTATGTACACAAGAAAAGATAAACAGACAAAATATGTAAGCAGTTATGATGACCTTGCTGGGCTTGTAACATAGTCTTCTTACTGAGAACCTAGTTCTGTAGAGATGAATAAAGTTGATTCTTCAAATCTATCTATCATCTCTTTATATATTTATACCTGTAAGTATGAGCTATATATATTTATAAACTATCTGTTTATCTTTATATTATCTGTCATCAATCATGTATCATCATCCACCAATCTATAACACATATTTAAATATTTCTGTTACACTAGAAATCACAATTTTACCTTAAATCTGAAATATTACACTAAAATCAACATTAATTTAAATAATAGGGAGAAAGGAGTTTCAATGCTTTTTCTCAAATTTTTGGTAAAATTGAATGTTATAATTGAGAGTCCAATCGATTTTTATTTAAAAGAAATATATAGTCATTGGAGATTCATAGGTAGTGACATAAATATGTGGTGCACAGGGAGAGTTTGGAATTGCTAAACCCATTTCAATTACCTGTACTTAGTAAATCAATAAAACTTATACTTAATCAAAATATGAAATACATTGATTTGTAAATTTATATCATAGATGTAAATATAAAATTTACAGGGACATTCACGCTTCTTAGGAAGTGATCTGTGATTTGCTCTGTAGATGAATTGTGTGGGAACTGTTCTTGGTGCTGTCCTCCTTGTTAGAAAACTCTGTCTTTCCCAGCAGTTGCTGTCCAGGTGGGACTTTCCCTTTTTCCCACCCAGAGCAGAATGTGCAGGAGAGGTGCTTGGAGAACCTCCCCTGACTTATTGCTACTCTCCCAGTGGGTACAAGTTCTGCCACTTTTCAGAAAGAGAAGCTCCAGTAGCTGCACTGACTCCACACCCACTCCAGGGTGTTTTGCATTTCTCTGTCTTCTCAGTGTTGTAAAGAAGTAGCCCTGCCAAGAGGACCTTCATGTCTCTGCAGTGATGGTATGCTTATGCTTCTACCCTTCTTTAGCACTTTATCTTAACATTTCAATAGATGGGTTAGTTAATTTTCTCAGTATGGCTGTTCCTCAATTGTGGGGCAATCATAAGAATATCACTTTCTTTACATAGCACTCCTGCAGGTGACTGAGTTTGTGTGAGTTTGTGTTCCATCAGCAAGCAACATTCCATGTCTTTCTCTGAAGACTTCTGTTGTTCTTGTTCTTATTGTTTTGAGAAAGGATCTGATCATGTATACCAGAATGGTTTCAGACTTGTTATCCTCCTGAATCAACTTCTTCCTCTTCTTCTTTTGTTTTTGTTTTTGTTTTTCGAGACAGGGTTTCTCTATAGCTTTTGAAGCCTGTACTGGAACTAGCTCTTGTAGACCAGGCTGAACTCAAACTCACAGAGATCTGCCTGCCTCTGCCTCCCAAGTGCTGGAATTAAAGGCGTGTGCCACCACCGCCCAGCTGGATCAACTTCTTAAGTGCTGGACAGTGTTTGCCAGTAGAACCACAGAAGTTAATTGTAGTGTTTGATGTATATTTTCTCCTGTCTTTGTAGTGTCTGTGTCATTGCTTTTTAAAATAACTTTTAGCTTTTGAAGAATGTTTTAATGCTATGCTTCATTTTCCAGTTGCCTAGGCATTGCTCCATTATGCATTTTCATTGATGCCTACAGAGACGGTAAGGAAGCAGATATTGAATTCAAATGAAGCTCCTTAGTATGAGAGGAGAAATGGGATGTACTACAAAGAAAGATACGGAGAGTGAGGGGGAATCTTCTGGTGTAGACTGATTTATGCAACCTTATTGTCTGTTAAGTAGCACAAGAATATTTCCAAAGCATCTTTGTTCATGGATTAAAAAAGGTAAATGTTTACATATTATTTACTGCATCATTTACATCTGAAAGTAATTTACACAATGTCTATATCACCACCACAGTACTCAGAATAAGTTGGATGTATAGGAAATATTCATTGTAGTAAATAGGAATTATTAAAGAGGGAAATAAAAGGATGTATGTCTAACTTTATATTTATCCACTAGTTTGCATTTGTACTTTCATGTAGAATAAAGTATGCATCACCTTGTTGCCTCATCTAGAAAAATGATCAGTATTATCAGTACAAGGTATTCATGGGGAGTAACTTTCTCTATTAGAGAAGTAGGCAACCCTAATAACTTAAGGGAAGAACCTTGAAAGTAAGAATATGTCCCCCACATAGAATTTTTATTTTAATGTATTTAGTGTCATTCTTATTTTTTGCCAGCATGAATTTTAGCTTGCTAAGAAATTAAGTAGCTAAATTTAATAAGTAGACATTTATGGCACTGCAAATAGTACTATCTTTGTTTTGATGATACAAATGAAAATTCAATGTTTCTTTTAGCATCAACTACAGACAACTTCCAGCTGTTATGTGTAAAGTATGTCAGACAGAGTTGAAGTGCATCTGAGCTGTCTTGGACAATATACTATTTTTTGTGAAGAAAACTATAAACCAAGTCACTAATGAATTTTGATATTTGCTTGACATTTTGTATGGAAATTCATAACAACTATGTTTTGAATTTTCAAGAATTACATAGACATGTTCTTTTAAAAGATCACATTACTAAACCTTTAGCAGTACAGTAGAACTTGGAGCACCACTTGGTAACAATGAAAGTTATTGTAGAGTACCTATTACTAATTATTTTAGGTGTGGAAATCATTATAGGGAGTTTAGGAAATGGATTCATAATACTGGTGAACATCATGGATTGGGAAAAGAGAAGAAAGATCTCTACAGTGGATAAGATCTTCACTGCTCTGGCCATCTCCAGACTTGGTTTTATGTGGTCACTGGTCATAGTTTTATTGATACATGAGCTGTATCCATCCTTTGTGATAAGTGGAAAAATTTTGAGAATAAGTAATTTTTCCTGGACAGTGGTCAATCATTTCAGCATATGGCTTGCTACATGTCTCAGCATATTTTATTTCCTCAAGATAGCCAGCTTTTCCAATTCAATTTTTCTTTTCCTAAAGTGGAGAGCAAAAAAAGTTGTTTCAATGACACTGCTGGTGTCTCTTCTTTTCTTGTTTATAAATCTTGTAGTCATAAATGCATATGTTGTTGTCTGGATTGATGGATATAAATCAAATATGTCCTACAGTTCTGATTCAAATGACTATGAACACTTTTCTAGGTTTCTGACACTCACCAACACTATGTTCACATTCATACCTTTCATTGTGTCCCTAACAACTTTACTCCTGCTGATCTTCTCCCTGTGGAGACATCTGAAGAACATGCACCACAACACCAAAGGATACAGAGACCCCAGCACCACAGCCCACATAAAGGCCCTGCAAATGGTGGTCACCTTCCTGTCACTATATACTATTTTCTTTTTGGCACTTGTTATGCAGTCTTGGAAAAGTGAAATCTCTTTAAAAAATTTATTCAATTTGATTTTTGATGATGTAGCATTTGCTTTCCCATCAGGCCACTCCTGTGTCATAATTCTTGGAAACACTAAGCTCAGACAAGCTTTTCTGTCCATGACATGGTGGTTGAGGTACAAGCTCAATGTTGCAGAACCTCCCAGGTTCTTAAACTATGTAAAGGGTTGTTTCCCATTTTCTGTAGGAAGACCTATTCTTAAGAGATTCTGTATTTTTACATTTGTACTTATGGTTTATTCTTCAATTGTAGCTTTGTGAATTTTAAAAAAGTCTGTGTGAAAAAAATCATTGTCCAATATGAAGGGGTGCATGATGCTGTACAAGGATGTGAATATGGGCTATATAAATTGAACTTTTAATATCAGTATAATGTAATTCTATACCATGAAATAAACTTTGAAAGACTTTAATATTATTAATGAATAGTATGGAAAATAGTATGGAAATATATATACATATATATGTATATGTGTGTGAAACATATAAAAGATAAAAGCATTTGCCTGTATCCAAAGAAGTATAATTTCATAGTTTAGAACATGCTGAAAATCACATATAGAATCAGACAACACGTAAAATAAACTCTCTCTTCCCTAAGTTGGTTTTAGCCAAAGCTTTTATTACAGTCAAAGAAATCTTTAACTAAGAGAGAGGGCATGAAGTTCCACTATGAAATGAGGAGTTATTTGCTAGTGAAAACTTCTAGTAGAAGGAAAATTAATTTTCTTTAATGATATAACCCCTGGTAGGTGAGCCACACACCACAAAAGGCCTTATACCCAAGAATATTGGATACCACAAAGTGGACTTGGATCTCTCTCTCTCTCACACACACACACACAGAGAGAGAGAGAGAGAGAGAGAGAGAGAGAGAGAGAGAGAGAGAGAGAGAGAGAGAGAGAGAGAGAGAGAGACATAGAGAGATAGAAATAGATGGATAGATAGATGATAGCTAGATAGCTATATATTTAGATAGATACTAGAAAATTGAGCATGTAGAAAGGTGAAGTTGGATCTGAGAGGAATCTTGGAGAGGAAGGTATATATAATACAAACATTGTATGGCATTATCAAAATAGTGATGTAAATATAATCAATAAAATAATAAAGTAAAATTAATTTCATAATATGTTGTTTCAAGTTCTGATAAATTAGAGCAATGGTGATCTGGAATCTCGTCTAATTACATAAAAGAAAACATGAAAGTTGGAGAGATTACTCAGTGGTTAAGAAACATATGCCTTTTGAAAAGAAGGAGACCTGAAGACTTGAACTCAATTTACAACACCATATTGAACAATTCACAATTTTAGCTCCAGAGTACTCCTCTGGCATCCAGGAGCACACACTGATACAAATACTCATAATTTAAAATAAAATACATTTTTTAAAAAAAGAAAATGAGGAACGATCATCATAAACATAATGATCTCAATACAGAGATGCATTGTTTGAATATTGATTTGCTAAACCATCTTCAATTTCTTACATATAAAACAGCATACAAAACTTGTCAATCAGAAAAATACACATGAAATTCATTAATATATCATATATATACATACAAGATTTATAAAAACATTTCTAAAGAGAATATTCCTTTTTGAGGAAATGATCTGTCATGTTGTTTTAGAGAGAAATAAATGTAATTTTTTCTTGGTACTATTGTCATCTTGTCTGTAAAAGCCTCTTTCCTAGGAACTGCTATTAAGGTGGAACTTCAAATACTTCCTTTACAGAGCCGAAGATGAAAGGAAGGGCTCAGGGAAGTACCTCATTGAATGTCGTTTTCTGCCAGTGAATATGAATTCTATCACTTTCTAGAGTGGATCTTAAAGTTCCAGTAACTGCACCCACTCCACTCAGCCCCACCCCCTGGGTGTTTTGCATTTTTCATTGTTTTCTTCTTCCTTGTTGTATGAAAGGAGCCACTCCAAGAGGATCTTCTTGTGTCTGTAATAATGGTATGGTCATGCTTTTCTTCTTGGTAATTTCCTTCAAAATGTTTTAATAACTGAGCTAAGTTTGCTCTCCAGGATGTATTGTAATACATGGCTTTCTCTTCAATCTCTAAAGGTTTCTGTTGTATTAGACTATCTTATCGTGTAGCTTAGGTTAGCTTTGATGGGTTAGCCACTTAATCTGGGTTATGTTTACTAGTCCATACAACCCATGAATTTTACTGAAGCTTTTGTTGTAATTTTCTATATTATCTTGGTCCCTCTGTTGTATAGGCATCATTGTTTCTTTGACTATTCTTTAGCTCCTGAAGACTGTTGATGTCATGCTGCCTTCCTTGCCAGTCTAGGTGCTGCATCATCCTGTGTCTGCCTTGATACCTACAGTGAAGGTAATAAAGCAGATATCATTACTGTGTGGAGAGAAATATATGAAACTCCTTGTTGCTGTGGTGTGGAGGGGCAGATGTACTAACAAGACAGACACAGGGAATGAAGAGTGTTCTTGCAGTATAGTTGAATGAATTTGAGCTCTTGTCTGCTTTATTACACAGTAGGGTGGTTTCTAGTTTTATTCACATAGGGGGATAAAAGAATCACAAGTTTACAGCATAGCTACATTTCCAGTGCATTGATTATTCTTGAAGCAATTTCTTTGAATATCTTGTCAATTGTAACAGTATTAAGTATGAGTTAGATGAAAAACAAGTGATAAGTAAATGGCCAACTTGAATAACTGAAATGAAGAATGAAGAGAAATTGTATTTATGTAAATGTATGTTTCTGTCTTAGGGGGTATGAGTGTAGTTTTGTATGAGCTTGTAAAATAAATTTCTTGGTATTCTCAGTACCACTGAAGAAGTAATAGTATATATGAGGTTATTATCAACTGATGGTAAGAACTGTAAAAGACATGCATAAGTCACTGCACAGACATCATGCTGATGTATTTAGTGAAGTTTATTCTTTGGGTCTGTTTGATTTTATGTTTTGATTTTTGAGTGTCGTATCACTGTTCCAGGAAAAAAAGGTATCCAGATTTAATATGTATGGAAATAGAGCACAAAACAAATGCTAATAAAAATATCTTAATTTTGATGACAGGACATGAAAATTCAGTGTTTCGAACACGATCAACTATAAGGACTTCAGGATGCAGTGTGGGAGGCACTCACTAGCTGCATGAGCTTCATCTATATTGTAAAGGGTAACATAAGTTTTGTGAGAAAAACTAAAATCTAACTCATTAGTCAATGAATGGTTGCTTAATATTGTGTATGGGAGTTTATGCTGGATGCAATGAATTTTCAAAAATTATATAATAGTAACATTTAAGAAGATTGCATTTACAGATCCTAAAGTGTGCAGTAGAAATCAGGGCATCTTATTGGTTATAATGAGTGATATTCTACATGCCTTAATCATAATAATTTTAAGTGTTGAGCTCTTAATGGGAAGTTTAGGAAATGTATTCATAGTGCTGGTGAACATCAAGAACTGGGTCAAGAGGAGAACAATTTCTACAGTGGACCAAATCCTCATGGCTCTTGCTATCTCGAGAATTGCTTTTCTGTGCTCAATAGTCACAACTGTATTAATATATGTGATGAAACAAGCTACAATTATAACTAAAAATCTTATTAGAATAATTGATATACAGTTGGCAATAACCAACCATTTCAGCATCTGGCTTGCTACATGCCTCAGCATCTTTTACTTTCTTAAGATAGCCAATTATTCAAACTTTATTTTTCTATATCTGAAGTGGAGAGTTAAAAGAGTGGTTTCAGTGACACTACTTGCATCTTTACTCCTTTTGTTTTTAAACATTCTAGTCATAAACAAATGTATTGATGTCTGGATTGATGGTCATGAAGCAAATATGTCCTACAGTGTTATCTCAAGTAAATCTACTCAGGTTTCCAGGCTTGTATTAATCACCACAGCCATGTTTACACTCATCCCCTTTGCTATGTGTCTAATAACTTTCCTCCTGCTCATCTTCTCCCTGTGGAGACATCTGAAGAACATACATTACAATGCCAAAGGCTCCAGAGATGTCAGTACCCGAGCACACATAAAGACTCTGCAGACTGTGGTCACCTTCCTGCTATTATATACTTCTTTCTTCCTGTCTGTTCTTTTACTGTTCTGGAAGGCTGGCTTTAAGAAGGAATCTCCGATTGTTTTGTTTTCACTTGGTATAGGTATTGCTTTTCCCTCAGTTCACTCCTGGATCTTAATTCTGGGAAACACTCATTTAAGACAGGCATGCTTTTCTCTGCTCTGGTGGCTGAGGTGCAGGCCCAAACATGCTGAGCACTTGGATTCCTAAAACATATCGGGAATCAGCTTCCACATTCTATAGAAAATTCAATTTTCTGGGCAGTGGTGGCACATGCCTTTAATCCCAGCACTCAGGAGGCAGAGGCAGGCAGATCTTTGTGGATTCGAGACCAGCCTGGTCTAAAAGAGCTAGTTCCAGGACAGACTCCAAAGCTACAGAGAAACCCTGTCTCAAAAAAAGGAAACCAAAGGAAAAAAAAATTCAATTTATAAGTGTTAGGTTTCATGGAGAAATTGGTACAGAAAAAGGGTCAGAGATGAATCAGCCTTCAGACAGAATTTATTATAAAGACAGACAGGATCCTATTAAACTTCCAGGCAGCACCCAGAGGGTCTGGATGTAAATATCATTCCTGCAAAAGAGAGTAGAGTTTGTTTATGTATGATCTCTAGAGAAAGTAGGGAAAAAGAAAAGGGGTTAGGCCAGGAGGAAATGGGTCCAAACCAGGCTGACATTATCTAACTAGACTTAGGGACATCATGTGTTCCTGTATTTCTTAATGAAGGAGATGTTTAAGGGGCTCAAAGGCATTCCTTTGAAAGAGGTGTCTGCAAGATGAACGCGCTTTGTCTGGACATGTTGGAATAGTGGTCACCTGTTCTGTCTGCAGCTCTTCTCACTTTAGCGTCTTGCTCTCCATACAGACTGGTTGCTGGGAGACAGAGGGAGTTCGGCTCTTGTGAGAACTGGGAGGAGAGGTGGATAGAGTGCTGGCCACCGGTGGTGGCCAAGTCTGTGAGACAATGAGAAATAATGGGAGGAGAGATCGCTGTGGGCTGTAGGATAAAACAATCTTGTGTGTATAGACTTGTACACACCGCATGTTTTTCAGCTCTATGTAACTTTATGGATTTGGGGAAACTCTGTACTTTAAGTACTGGAAAAACCATTATGCTTTGGCAGAAAAGATGCATACATATACATTGTTGTATGAAGAAAGGTTTGAATATGGACCACCTAAGTACAAGAACTGATATTAGTAACATTTTTACATCAATCATTAAGTCTTTTAAGATTTTGCAATGATTAATGAAAAATGTGGAGATATTAATTTCTCTAGATATTTCAAGTATTCTTTGAAATATAAGATTTCAAAATGTTTCCTAAAAGCCTTTTGGATTTCATAAGAATCTTTCTATCTTTTATGTCTACTTTTATTAATTTGGGTTTTCATTTAGTTGGGAATATTTTATGTTATTTATGAATCTTTTCTTTTGTACTTATAGGCAACAATGATCATATTATTAAAATTTCTAATTAGCATTATATTTTGCAGAATGTTAAACTGAGAGCTAGAGGTGGTGGTGTAGTTTAGTTGGAGAATGTGTTTATCAGGGGTGAGTCACTGGTTTCCATGCCTACAGTCAAAATCCCACAAGCACAAATGAACAAAAAACAGAGAACAGAAGTAACAGAAGCCCGGATACAAAACAGGTATTTTCTTCATCTTTGAGACAGAAAGCAATTGTGGTTATGTTTTTTTGTTTTTTTGAAAGAACATTTATCAAGATACATCCATCAACTAAGTAGCTACATAAGAAGTGGTAGAGTGAAGCTAGTTCAGTGAATATACTATTACCCAGAGAGCATTACAAGGGCAATGCAAATCTAAGATAATTTGTATTTATGCTGTATACCATTTGATTATGACAGGGTCCAAAATGTTAATGTGATATTAATACAAGAGGAATTCAAAACTGTTTCCTATAATTTTTAAGACTTTTGTTATAGTAATCAGGCTCATTTCTTGAAGAGCATTGGTATTAAATATTGCTGGTTGTGGTACCACAGTACTTCACAGCCTTCAAGATAGTTTAATCTCATATGTAACAACATAATTATTCCTCAGTTAAGAATCAGTAGGAGAATTTGCTAGCTGCCACATTGGTGTATGTCAATGATATATTCAGGATTAGGTTTTAAAAAACAACAAACAATATCTATTTGATATACATTGAGGTGGCCATGAAGCAAAACTATAAAGGAATTTATTGATATTTGGAAACTTCCTCTACATGCAGTGGATCACAATATTAGTTTGTGTGTTTCCAAGCAATAAATTAAGACAAGATTACATATCCTGAAGTACCAGAGAAGGCATTTGTATGAAAAAAGACCTAAATTGAGAAATGGTTCAATATAGTCTCTATAAAAATGATTGAATGATTACACAATATACTGTCATGGCATTTTGTGTGAAATTGGTTATAGGATTAAAAAGAAACAAGAACTTCACTGAACTTTCATAAGGCAAGAGCACATACAACTTAGGGTCAACAAATTAAAAGAGGGGACAGGAAACATATTTTATTAAGAAAATTAATGCAAAAACATGAGGACCTGAGTTCAAATCCCCAGAAGTCACATAAAAAAATATGTGTCTTAGCTAAAGCAATAGATGATTGCTTCATCTTGGCTTGTTGCTCATGGCTTGTTCAGTATGCTTTCTTATACAAGTGTGTATTCCCAGGCCAGAGGTGTCACCACCTACAATGAACTCTGCCCTCCCAAGTCAGACTATCTCCAGGCTTGCTTATGCAGTATATCGTTCTGTATCTGCCTTGATGCTCACACTGATTGAACAGAACCGGTACTGGAGCAAAGTGAAGAAAAGAGATAGCATCTGAATATCTATGAGTTACTAACAAGAAAAACTAGGGAATGAAGAATTTTGTGTAGATGCATTTATGTAAGCTTCTGTCTGTTCTGTCACAATAGAATTTTCTTTGCAGCAAGGTGGTGGTGGCACATGCCTTTAATCCCAGCACTCAGGTGGCAGAGACAGGTGGATCTCTGTGAATCTGATTTCAGAGGCTCCAAAGCTACAGAAAAATCCTGTCTTGAAAAACTTTTTTTTTTTAAAAAAAAGGTTTTTTTTTGTGTGTGTGTATAGATAAAATAGCTAAAAGTTTTTGGGAATGTTTACATTACTACTATATTACTAAGCAAGCACGTAATTCACAGTAAATGTTAATTAATGATAAACAGATTATTAAAGTGAGAAATAAAGGATATTTGCACAGAAATAACTATGTTTTTGGTTGTGTGTCTATGTACATTTGTGTATGCGTGACTGTGAAAAAGAAAATTAACTAGTATTTTAGTGCTAACTCCTGAGGAATGATGGCTTCTATGAGATTTTCAGTTAATTCTAATAGCTTGGAGGAAGAACTTTGGAAAACATGCATAGGTCCCTCTCAGGACATCATTTTGCACTGTTTAATGAAAGTCTTCTATATGTCGGGGTAGATTTTATTGCCTGCTGTGTGAGATAGATTTTTTTTTTAATTTTACCTGTCTATAAACCAAAAAGCCAAACAATAGTATGCAGAGACAGAAATATGAAGGCAGAGGAGATTTGTGTTCTTCAGCATCAACTGCAGAGGACTCCAGGCTGCTGTGTACAATGCCTGGGTGTGGGGATTAAACTCAGAACTCAGGTGGGCTGTCTTGGACAACACCAGATATCTGTAAAGAAAATTATGAACCAACTCACTAGTGAGTTTTTGCATATTCTGACCTTGTATCTAAGAATTCATAAAAGTGGCGGTGTTACGGTTTCTTAAGAATCACATGGACATATTGTTTTAGAGGATTGGGATTGACAGCTGCTCTTCAACAGCTCAGTGGAAAGTGGAGCATCCTCTACTGACAGAGAGTGCTGTGCTGCAGGTCACATTATTCAGCCTCTAAGAGTGGAGCTCATCATAGGAAATTGAGGAAATGCATTTATGGCACTGGTGAACACCATGGACTGGGTCAAGAAAAGAAAGATCGCTTTCGTGGATCAGATCCTCACTGCTCTGGCCATCTCCAGAATTAGTTCCTGTGGTCACTACTCACAGCTTCATTGATACCTGCACTGTACCCAGCTTTAAGGATTACTGCAAAAGTTTTAAAAATAATTACCATTTTCTGGATAGTGAGAAAACATTTCAACATCTGGCCCTCTACATGCCCCAATGTCTTTTAGTTTTTCAAGACAGCCAGTTTCTCAAATTCTGTTTTGCTTTGCCTAATGTGGAGAATAAAAAAATGTGTTTAGAGATGCTTCTGGTGTTTTTGCTCATTTTGTTTTTAAACACTGATGCCTAGATTGATTTGATTGATTTTGTTTTTAAACATTGGTGCCTAGATTGATGGATAAAAGGGAATTATGTCCTAAAATTCCAACTAAAATAGCCATGTCCACTATTCTAAGCCTCATTTGCCCATACACTTCACTGTGCCCCATCTCTCTCTCATCTCCTCATCTTTTCCTTGTTCAGACTTCTGAATTCCATGCATCACAACACCTAGAGTCCAGAGATGTCAGCACCTCAGCCCACAGAAAACCCCTGAAAATGTTGGTAACCTTCCTGTTTCTGTATCTTGGTTTTGTTCTCTTCTACTTGTTTCACAGCCTTGGAACTCTTGACATTTGGGAGAAAAAATACAATTGCTTTGTTTTTTGAAGCCACTGGACTTGATTTTTTCCTTAGGCCATACCTCTTTTATAAATCCTTACAACAGTGAGCTAAGACAGGCTTTTCTTTCTGGGATGTGGTGCCTTGAGATACAGGCCCAAAGGTAAAGAAATGCTTGCTTTAAAATTAACCATACTGTTTATAACTCTTCATGGTCTAGAGCAGCTTTCCAATGTTGCTAATGCTGTGATCTTTTAATACATTTCTTCATGCTGTGGTGACTCCCAAATATAAAATTATTTTCTTTGCTACTTCACAATGGTAAGTTTGTTAAGGTAATGACTAGTAAGGTAAATATCTGATATGCGGCCCCTGTGAAAGGGGTTTAACCCCCAAAGGTCATTGTTGTTCATACCGTTCTTAAATTTCAGTGTCACCGATATGACAAGGGGAAATCAAGTCAGACATCCCACTGATATTTTGATGGGATATTAAAGGTACAGATAAGATGCAGTGTTCTACCCTCAAGTGTATCTCTGAGGACATTATCTTCTCACTCACTTTCTAAAATATAAGCAACAGGAAATTTGTAGCCAAAGCATATTCTCAACAAAACAAAAACACAGCAACAAGAGCATAAAATCTGAAACCCATGGCTCTGAAGAAATGCAGGAGTGTGTGAATAGGATTTTTTCCCTAATTTCTTTTTCAGCATATTCCTTTGGGAATGTAGAAAGGCTACTGGTTTTGTAAGCTAATTTTGAATGCTGTTACTTTGATATGCCTATGCCTCTCTCTGTAGTAATGTGTAAGATTTAAGAACATGTTTTTGAAATGAGTACTTTATAAATCTGCATATAATGTATGATTTTTTTTCATGCAGAAACTGAACATTTGTTTCTAAAGATGTCCCAAAAGAGTGTAAAGTAATGAGTTGTACAGACAGTATCAGAGAGACAGGTGGACACATGATTTTTAATTTATTTTGTGCCTTTGCAGCCAGGTGGATGCTGCAATAATTTGAACACTGACTGATTTAAAAATAAAACATGTTCTCACCCCTCACGGTCCTGACTTTCTTTCTCATGTTCTCCCTCCTTCTGCTCCTCATCAGGACCTTGGGAGCTCAGTCCGGTGCTCCAATGTGGGGCTCAGTCATTTTCTTCATCTATTGCCAGGTGGAGGTTCTATGGTGATACGCAAGAAATTCATCAGTATGGCTATAGGAACTGGCCCTTTCAGGCTCCCTCTCCTCAGCTGCTCAAGGAACTAGCTGGGGGCGTCTCCCGGGAAACCCGGGAATCCCTCTAGAGTCAAGTCTCTTGACAACCCTCAGATGGCTCCCTTAATTAAGATATATGCTTCCCTGATCCCATATCCACCCTTCCTGTATCCCAAGCATCCCATTCCTGGGAGCTCCCCCCATTCTCCCCTTCACGCTTTTCTCTCCCCATCTTCCCTTGGCTCCGTCTTGCCCCACCCTCAAGTTCCCAATTTTTGCCCAGCGATTGTGTCTACTTCCAATATCCAGGAGGATTACTAGGAGACGGTGGGACAGAACTAAACGGGAGATCACCAACTCCTGTTGGAATGGGACTGATGGAACATGAGACCAATCCGGACTCTCTGAATGTGGCCGTCGGTGGAGGCTGACTGAGAAGCCAAGGACAATGGCGCTGGGCTTTGATTCTTCTGCATGGACGGGCTCTGTGGGAGCCTTCTCAGCTTGGTTGATCACCTTCCTGGACCTGGGGGGAGTTGGGAGGACCTTGGTCTTAACATAGAGTAGGGAACCCCGATGGCTCCTTGGCCTGCAGAGGGAGGGAGGGGGGTATGGGTGGAGGAGAGGGGAGGGAAGGGGGAGGAGGAGGAGGGGAGGAGATGGAAATTTTTAAATATAAAAAAAAACATTAAAAAAACATGTTGAGTAAGAGTAAGCTGAGGTATCATTGACCAGGGAACCTAGATCTCTGTAGAAGATGTGAGAAAAGAACAGGCAAATCTTGAAGTGGGAAGTCAGGTTGAATATAGAAGACAGACGATTAAACAAAGGTCACTGTTGTAATTGAGAAAAACAACTCAAGCTAAATAGGTATTGTTGGGGAAAAGGCAACTGAGGGGAGGCCTGTGTTCTTCAAAACCAGAATTTCATTGGAGACCTTGTTAGAAGCTAAAGTCTTTTGATACTGTCCGAGAATATCTAAATATAAATTAAAAAATGGGGCCTAGTGTTATGTCATTTCAACATGTTTTTAAATTTAATTTTTACAGTTTGAGAAATGAAACAATGAAAGTCACTCATGTTAAGTATATTTGGTTCAAACTTGTTACCTAGATTACTATAAATGTTGGCGTTGGAAATATTCATGTTTCAGGACTAAAAGAAAGGTTTCATTAGTTTAAAAAAAAAAACCTGAGATATAATGAATGTGTGTGTGAGGGTAATGTCTGTTAGTCTTAAGTGATTGGTTTGGGTTCCCAGCAGAAGTAAGTCCCTTCTACTGGCTTTCTTGTTGAGGATATTCTTGTTAGTTTCTAGAAAGAGGTGAGTATTGGTCACTTTCTTATACTTGTTCCTGCTGTGAGTTGTCATCTTCATTCCTTATATCCGCAGATGACTCAGGAATGCTCACATGAGACTGATCATCTGGGTTCTGGGTTTGTCCTCTGTGTGAGTAAAGAGCAGATTATATGGACACAGACAGAAGACTTTATTCTTATTTTCCCTCTCTGATCTTATCTGTTCTCCCATGACCTGTCTTTCTCTTCAACCTCACTATTCTCACATTTTTCTAAATTCTTTCCTCCTCTTTTCATAAACCAATAATACAAAAAAAGTCTCACGTGTTCCTGAAAAAAGTATGTCCTTAAAATGGACAAAATTAGGTTTAACCTACTTTAATTTAGCAAGAAGATGTTTAAAAATTAGGAAGTAAATGAAGAAAAACTATTAGCAGCATTGATATAGTCCGTGATAGTTTGGGACATTGTACTGACTTGTAGCCTGTGTGTTTGCATACGCTCTTTTGAGCCCTGTGCTCAAGGAGCACTGGAATCTGAAGGTGCATGAGGTGCACAGTGGAATCCTGGTTGTTCAGACAACATTTGCTGAGAAAACAGTTCACTTTTTTTATTACAAGAGGTACACAGTTGTGTACAGAAATACAGAGAAAAAAAAAGACACAGATCCCTACATCTACATGTTTGTTCATGAAACTGTACAGTTTTTGAAAAAAAAAAACACTGGAGAAGAAGGAAGTTGTAAAAACTTTTTACAACCACTGAGGAACCACCATCAAACATTTCCCACATGGCCTCATCTTGCAGCATTTCTGCTGGAAGTGTCTCTTAATGAATTTGCTTGCCCTCCTCCTGGTCTTAAGACTAAAGATGGTGACAGATCTATAAAGTGTGAAGGGGCTCTAGTACTCATTCTTTCCTTTACATCAAAATGAGAATAAGAAGGCACTTGAGCAGTAGTTCTCAACCTGTGGGTCATAATCCATTTGGTAAACATCTGTCTCCAAAAAGTATTCACAGCACAATTCAAAATAGTAGCAAAATTATAGACATAAAATAGTATGAAAAAATTTATTTTGGGGCTTACCACAACCTGAGGAACTGTATTAAAGGGTCAAAACATAAGGAATGCTGAGAACCACTGCTCTAGAAAATCAAAAAAGACTGAGGAAATAAAGAAATAGTTGAAGGATGAGAAAATTGGGTTTTCCTTTCTCTTATGCAGGCAGGGGGTGGGGGGATTGTTCACTTTGGACCCCTAAGAAATAAAACACAAGATTACTTGAAAAGCTAAATCTCAAATCTCCAGAGGTCACCAATATCCTACAGGTCACCAATATTTACAGAGTAAAGTAACTTTCGATTTCTACCCACCTTACTATGAAAACGTCATACTTTTTTTGTCAGACTGTTCTGCTGGAAGGGGGAAGACAGATGTAAGGCACTTGGTAAAAGTTCTTACTATTTTAAGTGTCACTTATGTCAAATTAAATGATCAACTTTTTATTGCTTGCTGGCAGCCCCCAAAATACCTGCTTATTTTAGCTAAAAACCCATCTATTTTGTGTATTTTATTCTTCTGAGACAGTCTCCAGTAACTCAGATTGGCCAAAATCTCCCTGTGAGGCTGAAATTGACACTGAACACCTGATCCTGCTACATCCAACTAGCCAGTGATGGGATTTAAGGCATGACCCACTCACTGTACCTAGTTTTACTCTACATATTTCAGTGTTTATTTTAGTGTCTGTTTACACCTTTCTTTCATTGAACCTTTTTTTTTTCCTCTTCACATGTTGTCACAGGCAGTGAATCTAAGAGGAAAACATTGAGGGATGTTGCTTTGTACAGGACAGTGTCTTCACAGTATTCTTCCTCTAGCCTTGCTGTTTCCCCTGCAACCTGACAGCATAGCAGGATCTTGTCTATATAAATACAGTATATCTGGTTAGAATCAGATCTCTTTAGGCCAGCAGATCTCTTTGTGGGCCTGAGCAGACTGTGGGTCTCCCTTCTGGTGCTATGTATTAAAGTGTTGTCAAGGTGCATTAAACATCTATGTGTGGATTTCACATGTCACCAAACCACCAGGTAAATATCAAAAGGACTCATAATGATTGGTGAGCATTAAGCTATAGCAAGAGTAAGATTGTGTTCATTGAAAACTATAGAGCCTCTAAAGACACGTGTGCCCTATTAGTACACTCCAAATGCACATAAATAACACAGGTGGTAACTCAGCAATATCACCTAAACATACATTTAAGTAGTGATGGAAATTTAATTCCAATATCTGGGTTATTTGCATGGGCAGTAATCCTTTAACGATGGTAAGCTTCCCAAATCACACACTGGACCTTTAATAAACGATACAGTGTCAGTCTTCTTTATTTCTCACCTTGGTGGACTAAAGTACCATTCTTTATTTCTCACCTTAGTGGACTAAAGTACCAAAGAGAAATAAGGGAGCAAAGTACACTCATATGTCAAGAGGAGGGTCACCTTTGGGGAGGTCAAAGGTGCCATTGTTTGGCTCCTCCTAATAAAAGCAGCTACCTTGCTTTTCCTAGCACAGGCTTAGGAAACTACAGAGCCTTCTCCAGGATACTGATGGTCCTGCTCACAGTATCTTGCTGGCCCTGAAATTTGCTCAGAGCCCAGATGAAGGCATAAACCAATATAGGGTGGGAGTTGGAACATCTCATAAACTAATTAGTTCACTTGTTATTGGTCAGTTTGAGTATAGAAGACAAGACATTTTAAAGGTCTCATTTGATCTAACTTTTTATTACTCCTATGCTGTGTTGTCTTGAATGGTGTCATGTGTGTGTGTGAGAACATGAATACTTTGAATAGATTATAGTACATATCATTTATCTGCAGACAATTGTAGGGAAAATGGATTTTTCAAGGTAATATTGGAGAAACCAAAGACCCGTTAGTAAGAACCTCAGAGTAGTTTTAGAGTAGTTCCTTCAAACACTTTTGTATGTATCCTTTGCACTTGCATGCTACTGATACTAAAGGACTATTTGTGCCATCTCCCGAGGACAGAGGCTTATCCATCTCATTAGTCATTCTCCACATCTACCATATATACTGGGTTTTACATTTTACTGTCTGATATCCAAACTTGATCAATTCAAATTACACAAAGCCTAGACAAGGTAAAGCATTGCAAAGCAGTGGAAGGGAATATGTGTTTATTTGCATTTGAGCAAATGAAAATGCAACTTTAAATTCAAAATCAACAACTGAATATTATGGCTAGTACTGACGTTATGTGTTAGAGTTATTTTATGTTGGTCTGGCATTACAGTTATTACTAAAGCTAGCATTAAAATTTACCATTGTCTTAATGTTATTTTCCCCATTAATATTGACAAGAGTATAAAAGCATTTAGAACCTCACTATCCACACAGAAACAATGTCGTGGTAAAATTTTTGCCAGGAGATTATAAATCTCACCCAGTTATGTTTGCCTTATATTTTCTTCTAACTTAAGTATTAATCCATGTATTTTCCATCTAAATTGCAGATTTTGCTTTAGAAAATTTTGCCAGTGTCTCCATGCCATCTCTGGTCTATTTGCCTTGACTCTGGCAGGAGAAGTTATATGCCCCAAGATGATGAAATTCTTACTG
This sequence comes from Arvicola amphibius, assembly GCF_903992535.2. Classification (NCBI taxonomy): domain Eukaryota; kingdom Metazoa; phylum Chordata; class Mammalia; order Rodentia; family Cricetidae; genus Arvicola; species Arvicola amphibius. The sequence continues at coordinate 17,292,134 of NC_052048.2, forward strand.
TCTTGGCTGTCTTCAGGATTGGTTTGCTATGAGAAAGTAAAAATGAAAGTAGCATTTCATCCTGGTTAATATAATGATGAATGAAAATGATCTTGCTGCCTGTGCAGAAGCAGTCTTTACAGTACCTGTTGTGCTACTAACCCCCAAATGCTTTATTTGTTTAACTCTCAGTGAAAATCAAACTCATTTATTTCCTAAGATTGCTGGCCAGAAAGATCTCGGCATTTAACTATCTCTACCTGAGAGAGCAGGGATGTATTGATGTGCTATTATACTTAACATTGTTTAAGTGTGGAAGATGCACTTATGATGAAGAGTTTATGATGAATTTACCAACTAACAATGCTTTTATTTTCATTACCTACAGAATTTCTCTTGGGAAATTTTCCAGTGCCTTCCTTGATGAACTTACTGCATGACTGGATAAAGAGGAAGAAAGGTCTCAGAGGATCTAATTCTCACTGTTCTAACTCTTTCTAGAAGTGGCTTGCTTTGCACAGTACTAATAAATATTCATTTAACTCTGTTTAATATGCATGTATTTGTGCATGTGTGTGTATGAAGAATTATTAATCATATAACCTTGGGACAATCATATATTTTAATATCTAGTTTTTAAATATACTCAGCTTACTTTATTTATTTGATAGCTAATCTCTCCAAAATCTAGTTTTTTTTTAGTCAAAGGAGAAGAGAATTATTTTTGGTGATACTCATTAACTTTGTTTTATTTTTATGGTGGTGACACAGGAAAGACTCCTCAAATGAGTGAGCATGAAAGCAATGTGACTGGAAAGACCAAATGAACAACACAATAGCTTTTCACATGAGACTCTCCTCACTCTAGACACTGCACTGAATCCCTTATTTGTGTCCTGGGCTTATTTTAATTCTCATACAAGCAGCCGGGAAAAGATGTAGCCACATACAAAGGATGACAAGATCTCAGCACCATGATCAAAATAAAGGGCCTTTAAATAGTGATTTTTCTCTTTCTTTAATTAATTATTATGAAACCCTGTTATTAATGTAAAGGTAGATCTCAGTAACTAAGTCATTCATGTTTGTCAGTCATCTCTCCCAGTATATCAAATTCACTATTGCAACTGAAATCACATCTTTGTTGTTTGATGGTTATTCTTAACACCCAATAACCAAGACAAAACAGTTAAAAATATATTTTTTTATAAAATAAGAAATTCTAAGAATGAATTAAAAGAAGGTTGTTAAAATAACAGAAGCTAAGTCCATCACAAAAATGTGTCTATCCCATGAATTTTTTGTTGTGTTTTTATTTTGAAGTTACAATTTCATTCAGATAGAAGCATTTCAAAAAGAAAATCTGATTAGTGTGCAATTCTAAGGAGAATACAGATAGATTAGAGCACTATGTAGCTATGTCAAGAATGTGTGAAGTGCAGTCAAGCTGAAAAACAAAAACAGATGGCACTCATGACAGTAATGTGATTTTTAAAGGTATATAAAAGATTTTGAGTTCTTGGAAACTAAATTGTTTAGTACCCCAAACATGGAAGTGCCAGAGAAGATGGTCATATGAGGGTGGCATGTGTGAATTTCAGTTCTATATTCAGGATTAGGCAAAGAATACAAACCCATTACATCATACTGGATTTATATGAATAAAAATTTCAGGAACATAATATACTCCAATCTATGGAATCTTTACAGTCCCCAAATACTACATTCACTTTGGACCCAGTTCCTGATAAAGTTCTAGAATATGTGAATGTATATCTTCTCTTTAGGGAAATCTTTCTGGTAATGGCTCTAGCTTTCTAGGAATACTACACAAACACTTCATGAGATTTTATTAGCCATATCTGACATATTATTGATCAATATGAGGAAAATGTGGTTTCCTCTATTTCCAGCATCTGTTTATTTTAATTTGCTCAATTATAACTGCTGAGTTAGTTAGGCTTTTGGGTTTCTTTCCAGAGTAACCTCAGAAATTAGTTTCCACCTCTACTCTCTTCTTAGGGACTGATTCTCAGTGTGTATGAGGCTTCCATTGAACTGATCATGTTGTCTATCTCTGTTATTCTGTATTTTGCAGACTGCAAAGTCTCTTTGACTACATGCTTATGAAATGACTCCATAAACTGCTGCTGTTTCTACTTCCCTGATTCTGGCCTCAGCAGGGTCATCAGTGAGTCTATGCTGATTCTTAACTCTGAGGAACTCCTGTGGAAGATCACTTAAAAGAAATCCCACACTATCTCAGAATTGGGAAATAGGTCAAATTAGAATCCTCTGTTTGAACAGAGATCAGAAAGCGAATCCCACAACTGGAACAGAGAGGCTGGAAAAGAGGTTGGACACATTCTCTACATCAGTATAATATAGTATGAGGCCATGCCCCAGTGGGCGAGTAACCACTAGCTGTAAGACTTCTTACAGCACCCCCCCTTTTGTTTAAATAAGAGAGTTCTAAGCCTAATACAAAATATATACAATGAGAACAAATATATTCAATAATTATTCTCTCCTGACTAGTTTAAATCTTGTATAATAAATAACTTGGGCAAGTCATGGGAGGAAAGTAACTACAACTATCTAGTCTTCAACCCCATCAAAGATCCAAGAAGGAAAATTATTTGCAAAGCTGTGTTGAAGCAACCAACTTTGTCTAAGGGCTAGAATAGCTGACATACCATTTTCAGAGGCAGGAAATATTTCAAAGCCATCTTATTCTGTCTTGGCAAGATTTGACAGTCGTGCTTATCCATTTATGGATAACATGTATCTCATCAGTGTTTGAGGCATTGGCATCTTGGCCCAAAGACCAGTTTTGCCAAGAAGAAAACAAGATCCAAGTGGAGTGTCTTCATTTTTCAACATTCTCTTGGAACTAGATCAGTGCTGCCAGTATCAATTGTGCCTTTAACAGAACTCTTAAGTTATTTAAATGCCATATTCTACAGCTCTTTTAAGTGGCTGAATATTACCTATCTATGGAGAATATAATCTTTATGTATCTAAAGAACTTGACTAGTCTAACTATAAGGATGACAAACATAAATGACTATTGATCTATAATCCTTAATATCTACCTATATATCTTAAAGACTAAGTCTTCATATCAGAATACTATACAGTAAACAATTGTGCAACAAATGAGGACAATTACCTCAAAATATAAGCAATGTATAAGTATCTTGATCAGAGGTAGAAAGGTACAATGCAATATGATAAATATATATCAATATATAAAAATGTTTTAAGCAGAGGTAGAGGCATGCATGCATATAATATTAAATATAATTTAAATTTGTATCAATATACAACAATCTATACCAATGTAATTGCCTATTAATAACTCACAAATATTCACTGTATTACTCATTACTATTATTAGTGTAAGCTCACACTAATCTATTATCCCATCCAAATTTCCCTTTTTTTAAAAAAGAGATCCCTCAGCCTATAAAATTCCCCACCAACCCCCAACTCTATACCAATTATAATCATCCCTTAAATGATGTCCCTAACCCTGCGGACAAACTTGTTGGGAGAGGGGATGTTATCTTCTAGAATTACTTCCAGCTGTCATGGGGCCAATGTTCTTTCTATGGGATCCCGTGAAAGTAAAATGATGGTTAAGTTCCAAGATTATTGTCTGGTATAACTACAAATAATCTCTGAATATTTGGTAGGGTTTTTCTGAGCTTCCTATTTAGAGTTCTGGCCAGAACATTGTAAAAAAGTGCACCATTTCAGCTAGCAAAGTTGGAACCATCTTGAGTAGCTGGTACCCAAAACAGGTCTGGTAGTAGCACTATCAACATCATGAAGTAATATCAACCTGGTGGAGTTGTTGTTGTGAGGCCCCATCTTCTTCCTGGGACTTCAATGATTACTGCAGGAAAATTCATTATTCATTGTGGAAAACTTAAACATTCTTTATATAGACATATACAGACATATATATTCAATGAAAGGTATGATAGATGCAAAAATAGATATGAAGAAAAGTAAATTTTTTTCTAAATTCTTTTTACTTTCTGTTCCATATGATGGCTCCTGACATGAGACAGAAACTCTGAATTTTTATTTTAACAACATGCTTGGATTAATAGAGGGACAGAGCCAATGCCTAACTCCAGAGCCAACTCTCTCTCTCTCTCTCTCTCTCTCTCTCTCTCTCTCTCTCTCTCTATATATATATATATATATATATATATATATGTCAGTTACCTGATCCAATAAATCAGGTTCTTTTTTCTTTTCTTTTTTTTTTTTTTTGGTTTTTTCGAGACAGGGTTTCCCCAGAGTTTCTAGAGCCTGTCCTGGAACTAGCTCTTGTAGACCAGGCTGGCCTCGAACTCAGAGATCTGCCTGCCTCTGCCTCCCGAGTGCTGGGATTAAAGGCGTGCGCCACCACCGCCTGGCCCTTTTTCTTGATGATCGTTATTGTATAGTTAATTTTCCTTCTGTCAGCATCCAAACAGGGTCTCTTGAATTTTTGAAAATAAGTATTTTCCGGAAAAGACAAGAACAGAACTCTGCCCCAACCCATATAAGGTTTCCTTACTATCTGTATGGTTTTACCATTGTGGATAAGCTGTCATTTCCCCTTTTCAAGAGGTTTCTCCTTTTAAAACAGAATCTTTATTCATTTTGAAGGTATCCATAATTTTTTCTTCTCCTGTGGAAAGAAGAGCAAAACCCCTTCCCTAAAGCAGCACATCTCCTGGCTTCCATTGTGAGGACAACACATCCTTGAAATAAACCAGTTGATTTAATTCAGCAGACTTTTCTGTTATCCAATGTCTCTCTGCTACTGTTGTCCCTTTCTCATTAGCGTTATGAAAATTCAAAGTTAATAAAGCATTAGGTAATCTATTCCTAGGGGCATTTTCACCCCTTTCTGTTTTGTTTAACATGCCTTTTATAGTTTGATTTGATCTTTCTATAATTGCCACTGTTTAACCTATATTGATTTCTCAGTCAATCATTTTAAAGGTGGGCTGTTAGTACCTCTAAATATTTGCTAGTTGCTTTATGTTCTTGTATAGCCTGAATGGCTGATGACCTTTGTGTATAGTACCTTTTAATATCCTTCCCAGAATTTTGAGTTCCTGGGACTGTAGCACCGTTAATCTGGGTATTCCATTGCAGCAGCAGGTCATGACACCATACATTTACTGAAATATTAGCCACATATGGCCTCAGCTTCCCCTTTTGACCTTCAGGCCCAATACAGTCAACCCATCTTGTGCTTTGTTTAACTTGGTTCCAATTCCTAGTAATTGAACATCTGCCTCTTGAAGAGGCCAATTTGGATGCTGAGGTTCTGGCTTGATGATCCTCACATATGCACCTGTGTCTATAAAACCAACAATTACAATGCTATTTATATGCACTCTTAGTTTTGGTCATTGATCAGTTATAGAAGTCTGCCAGGATATACGTTTTCTATTTCCTATTGGAATTTTTGACTTATCCTCCATGTTTATGCCATCATATAGAACAGTATGGTCTTTTACCTAAGGCTCTGGAGTTTGTAATTTTCCTGGTGAGACATGTCCTCCACAGTTATTGGGAACTACTGGGCCACTTTTGGCTTGGGGGCTTGTGAAAGACCCCTTAAGGAGTTTCTTTTTTTCTTTTCTTTTTCTTTTTTTTTTTTTTTTTTTTTTTTTGGTTTTTCGAGACAGGGTTTCTCTGCAGCTTTTTTTAGAGCCTGTCCTGGAACTAGCTCTTGTAGACCAGGCTGGCCTCGAACTCACAGAGATCTGCCTGCCTCTGCCTCCTGAGTGCTGGGATTAAAGGCGTGTGCCACCACCACCCGGCCTTAAGGAGTTTCTTAATGGTATCGGGTTGCCTTGTCTGTCTTTTGTTAATCTGCATTTATTGACCCAGTATTGGCCTTTGCCACACCTTCTACATATACCTGAAGGCTGAGTCTTCTTATTATTGCCATTGCCAGAGGAGATAGTATTCCTAGTAATTCCTTGTCTACAATCCCTTCTCAGATGACCTATTCTACCACAATTAAAACATTTGGCATTTTGATGTCTCCTCATTCCTTTGGAAATTTCTTCTCCTATTCAAGATTCCATATTATAGTATAATCTCAATGTTCATTGTATGCAGCATCTATTCATCCATAGGTGCTGATCTAACTTTTAAAGGTCCAGTATGTTTTTGCATTCTAAGTTTGCATTTTCAAAAGTCAGAGATTCAATAAGTACTGATCTAGCATATGGGTCTGTTATTCCTATTTGTACAGCCTTAGTTAATCTTTGTAAAATGTCAGTACAATATTCTCTCTTGCCCTGTTTAACCCTGGTATATGATGCAAAGCATTTTTGTAGTTCTTGAATCCTTTCCAAAGCATTTAAGACTGCTTTGTGGCACAGGGACAAGATTTCTTCATTGTAAAGAGCTTGAACCTGTGGGTCAGCATAAGGGCCTTCACCAAGAATTTGATCTTGGGAAGTCTCAAGGCATTTTTTTCCTTGTTTTTCCAAAATTTTGGCCTTTTCTCTGAAATAAATTTCAAACATTAATTCAGGTCCATCAAATAGGACTGCTGAAACTAATTAAATCCAGTCATGTGAGGTGGCTTTAATGCTAGAAGACCATGACTTTATCATCTCCTTAACAAATGTGGAATGCAAATCATAAGTTACAACAGCTTGCTTAATTTCTTTCAGATCATTCATTCCTATTGGTATCCATCTACCTTCTTTGGATCCTTTTGGGCCTTTAGAACTTAATGCTTTGTCAGAGTATGTTACAGGTTAGGAAGCTAAAACCTTGAGTAATTCATTTCTGACAGCTACTGGTGATGTTGAGTCCTGTCCTTGTGCCATCTTTCCCTGTTCATCTGTAGTGTGGAGCTGCGGGCTGGCTTCCCGCCGCCTGGCTCCCGCACGGCTAGCTTATACCCCGAAATAACAACACACAAATTGTATTCTTTTAAATACTGCCTGTCCCATTATTTCTAGCCTCTTATTGTCTAATTCTCACATCTTGCTTTAACCCATTTCTAATAATCTGTGTAGCACCACGAAGTGGTGCCTTACCATTTAGTTTCTAGCATATGTCCATCTTGGGTTGGAGCTTCATCCCATCTGGTTGCAGAGGCAGGGCAATTGTCTGAGCCATCTACCTCACTTCCTTCTTCCTGTTCTGTCTACTCCACCCACCTATTTTCTAACCTATTAGGCCAAGCAGTTTTCTTTATTAATTAACCAATGAAATCAACAGATTGATAGAAGACCCGCCTCCATCATTCATCAGCTCCAATAACTTCTTTAATTATTTCAAATCTTTTTATTATTGTCTTTTGTAAAGCCTGAATCTCCTGACCTGTATATATTTCTAATGATTTCATTGAGGCACCTAGCCTGTGGTCCTCATTCTGCACATGTGATTCCAAGGTCTGAAGTTTCTCCTTTAAAGATAACATCTCATCCTTGCACATTACTTGAATAGCTTGCAGATTGCCATCCTGGAGAGACAGTCTTTCTGCTAACTTATCATAGCTTTTTAACAAATATTGATTGTCAAATTCAATAGTATGAATTCTTTCAGATAACTTCTTAGTACCCTTAGATATGGATTTAATTTTGTCTATCAAATCAATGCTGTCCTTTTTAATAGTATTAATTTTTCAGGCAACTTTTGATTTTTGATGGTATTAATCCTATCAGCTAGCTGTTCATTATTAGTTTGTAAAGATTGTATCATTCCTAAAAGTGACATATTCATTCTTAATGATAGAATATGGAGAAGAAAGCTGAATCTGAATACCCAATAAATTGAAGTATCACCATTACCATATAAGCCTTGCATAATACAATCCATAGTATTAGCAAAAAAACTACTAAAAGTTTCAATATTAACATAATCTGCCATAATGATTTATTAATTGCCTGTTACAAGATCCAGTAAATTGTTTTAAGTGTATTCATCTTTATTGTCCAGCAGATATTGTAGTTGCAGTTTCATGGTGATGACAGGACCAGTCTTGAGCAGCTTTAGTTTCTGAGCTGCTTCAGTTTTCTGCCTTGGTACTGTTGAAATACTGAGAAATATGTTTTCCTTGACAAATTAAAAGCAATTACATGGAGCAAAAAAACCAGAACTCATGGGCAGGGAGCAGAAACTGGAAGCTGCACAAGTCACCACTTGGCAAGAAATCGTGCTGGGGAATGTGGCAGTAGATCATACCCTTGGGAAATTTCCAAGTTGCCACATACAGTGAATACCGTTGTGGCGTGTGTTCTACAAACAAACAAACAAACAAAAAACAAAACAAAAGGCTTAGGTAAAAGCAAGCCAAGAGGGTGGTTGGGAGACTGCCTGGTCCGTGGACTGGCTAGTCCGTTAGGCAATCCACTGGGGTGGCATGGAGTTCAATTCCATGTGGTTGCCAAATGTGGAAGGATGTTTAAAAGAAATCCCACACTAGCTCGGAGTTGAGAAATAGATGGTTTTTATTTAGGGGTAGACTCACAAATCAGAATCTTCTGTTTGAATAGAGATCAGAAAATGAATCCTGCAACTGGAAGAGAGAGGCTGGACACATTCTCTACATCAGCATATATAGTATAAGAGGCCACACCCCAGTGGGCAGGTAACCACTAGCTGTAAGACTTCCTACAGCAAACTCTCAGCAGTAATGAAGGAGACTTATTTCTGGGACACTGTGTTCTTCTGGCTCTTTCCTTTGTCCACTGAGCACAACACTTATTTTCTTCATAGTGTGCTTTTTCCTAAAATGTGAATACCAGGGAGAACATGGGTTTAATTTTACCAACTGCAGGAAATTTGCTGGAGACTTTCACTATCTCCTTTCTGAGAACATATCTGAACATTTCCATAGATGAATAAGGCAGGCTGGCAAAATTTATCAATCTTTCACTCATCTATGTAATAATATCCATGTAACTATTTATGTATCTTTTTATCAATGTTTATTTCCATTCATCATCTATCAACTATCTATCATCATAAATCTACCATTTATCAGTCACTTATTTATCAATCACTTACCATCACCATTTCTCAATCTATGTATCTACCCATCCAATTACACAGAAACCACCCTTTACTTCCCCAAACTGTAAAGGATATATTAAAAGTAGTATAATACATTAACTGACAGGACAACAATAATAAATACTAGAGTGGACAGAGGAAAACCCATGAGGCCTCCATCCTACAAATAAACTATAGTGACCAAGGAATTCTAAGCAAGAAAAGTGTCTTTTCCAGGGATTTTTACAATTGATTATCTGATACTAGATAGTCATCACTGAAAAGATACACTTATGTAACTTAAGTAACATTATACACACTGAACATGTAACATTTATGTTGTAAGGAGATACATGAATATACATATATGTATATTACAAGAATTAATGAAAAAGGAGGTCATGAATTTGAAAGAGAGCAGGGAGGGATATATCAGAGGGTTTATGTGATGGAGGAAATGATGTAATTATGATCTCAAAAAATATAAAAAACAATAAAAATTATAAAGAATAGAGTTCCGGCAACTTATTGCTTGAGTTTTTTTAAAAAATAAATTGTAGTGATGATAATCCACAATGTGATATAGTTTTATTATTTTTAAATATAGACATTGAAGATGAATAGTTAGTGGATTATTGCATTAAATATAGTGATATAAACAGAGAGATGCAGTGATAGAATTTTGTTTGGTTAAATCCTTTTAAATTGCTGTGTTTGGCAGAAACACCATGTAATGTATTAATAATGAAATAAAAATAAGAATTAATGCACTAATTTGTAAATTTATATAAATACAACATTTACAAAGACATTCATAAGACAACCCCCATCTGTCATTTTACTCTCTATATAAAATACATGGGAACTGTTCTTGGTGACACTCTCACTGTTTCTGGATGAGACCATCTTTACTAAAAACTAATGTTCAGTAAGAAATTCAAGTGTTTCTTATTTATGGTGGAAGGTGAAGGTTTAGTGGTTGGCTTAGGGAAGTACCCATTGTTTAAGTTGCTCTCTCCCAATAGATACAAATTCCATCCCATTTTAGAAGACCTTGAACTTTGAAGTGCCAGCAGCAGCTCCCACTCCACAAAACCCCGCCCCAGAGTGTTTTGCATTTCTCTTTGTCTTCTTCCTCGTTTTTTCTTACTGGGAAGGACTCATAATAGGAGGACCTTCTTGCTTTTACATTATGGTATGATTATGTTTCTATTATTTTCTATTCTTAAAAATTTCCCTTAAAATGTTTCAATAGATGGACTAATTTACCTCTTCATTATTTCTTACCTCTAATGCTTGAGGCTTTCCATTTTGATTTGATTTCCAGGAGACTGAGGTTGTGATTATCCTGGAATACTTCATCTTTCCTGCAAACTGCATAGGGTTTTTTTGTTTGTTTGTTTATGTTATTGTTGTTAGACTATGTCACATCATGCAGCCTAGGCTAGCTTTAAACTTTTCTTCCTCGTGAGCCTCTTTAGTGCTGAGCTGTATTTATCCATGTGCATCATTCCACCTCTTCCTGAAACTTGATTGCATATTTTCCTGTTATTGTTGATTCTTCTGTTCTATTTTGGGGAATGGCATGATGGCTAACGTCATTCTCCAGATTATCTGGGCACAGTCTAAGCAGTCATCCTTTATCTGCCACGATACCTCAGGTAGGTTTAGTGGCACTGCTCTTGATGCAAAGTTGAGGAATCAGATAATGTCTGAAAATCTTTGGTGTTGGTAGGGAAATCAGATACATAGCAAAAGGAAACAGAGAGTTGTGAGCATTCTTCATAAAGAGACAAAGCCATTTATTTAATTGTTGTTTATTTTATAGCACTGGAGGAAAATGTCTATATTTTTTCTCATAGATACAACAGTCTCAAGTTTACAAATATTTATATTATTATTGCCTCACCTGTACTTTAAAGTAATTTTAGACAATGTCTCACCAGTTATCATAATATCTAGCATGAAGTAGATACACAATAAATGGTAAACATCACTGTTTAAATTAACAATTAAAATTTAGATAAAATAAAAATGTTTATTCATGTATATTTATATGTACAGGCATATGTGTGAATGATGGCCTTATAAAAAGTAAGATCATTAGTATTCTCAGTATCAAGTATTTGAAGAATAGTGATTTTTGTCATTTTTTTAGGTAACTGAAAATGTATAGAAATAATTTTGGAAAACCTAGGTAGGGCCTTTTATAGACAGCATTGTGATGTGTTCTAGGAGCTACTTATTTTATATGTGAGTCCAGATATTTGTTTCCTGACTTAGTTACATTTCTATAATATTAGTGGTCAAGAAAAAATATATTCAGACTAAAGAATGTAGATGAGACAAAACAAAACAATTTAATATAATTTTATTTTCATGGCAGCCTGTAGGTAGTCAATGTTTTTTTCAGTGGCAACTACAGAAGATACTTCAGGCAAAGAACATCTGGATGATGTGCAGCTGGGCTGTCTTCAACAAAGCCTTTTATGGAAAAAAAAAACAACCCAACTCATTAGTAAATGTTGGATCATTGACTTTGGCTTTGAGAGTTTATGCAAACAAATATGTTGAGAATCAGACACAGAGTTTTAGAAGGTTGCATTAGCACATCGTCAGTAGTGCAGAAGATACCGGCATCATGGCAGTGACAATAAGTGCTATCTCTACAGGTCACACTTATAACTACTGTAAATATGGAATTCATCATAGGAAGTTTAGGAAATGCATTCATAGCACTAGTGAACATCTTGGACTGGGTGAAGAAAAGAAAGATCTCTTTGGTGGATCAGATCCTCACTGCTCTGGCCATCTCCAGAACTGCTTTTCTGTTTTCACTGGTCACAACTTTGTTGGTAGCATTACTGGACCCAGCTGCAATGACAGTGAGAAGAGGATTAAAAATGCATATTATCTCCTGGATGGTGACCCATCATTTCAGTGTCTGGTTTGCTACATTCCTCAGCATCTTTTATTTTCTCAAGATAGCTAATTTCTCAAATTCCATTTTTCTTACCCTCAAATGGAAAGCAAAAAGAGTGGTATTGATAACACTGGTGGTGTCTCTGATAATCTTGTTTATAAATATTATAGTCATAAATATACTCACTGATGGACCTAAAGTAAACACACCCTACAGGTCTAGTTCCAATAACACTGTAGACGTTTATGTGCTCATTTTACTCACCAACACGATGTTCACACTCATCCCCTACCCAGTGACCCTGATTACTCTCCTCCTGCTCATCTTCTCCTTGTGTAGACATCTGAAGAACATGCAGTGCCATGACAAACGATTCCGAGATGTCAGCGCTGCGGCCCACATAAAGTCCCTGCAAAGTGTGGTCACCTTCCTGTTATTATATACCGTTTTTGTTATGTCACTTCTTTTCCAGACTTGGAATATTAACTTTCTACAAAAAAAATCTTATGGTTTTGTTTTTCTGGAGTACAACAATAGCTTTTCCCTCGGGATACTCATGTGTCTTGATTCTGGGAAACAGAGAGCTAAGGCAGGCCTTTCTTTCAGTGCTGTGGTGGCTGAGGTGTACATACAAATATACAGAGAACTGATATACCTAAAACATTTCAGATGTCCTCTTCCACATTCTAGAGAAAAATTAGTTCATAATAGCTAGACTTTAGAAAGGAATCAGGTTTATGAAACACAGAAGTCACAAGCCTTCAGGCAAATAATTCCTTGGAGCAGAAGATAGAGAGCATTGTTGTTTGTGATTAGACAGGCAGCAATGCAGGGTATAAGGATAAGATTCTGCCTGTCACAGAGATCAGGATGTTTTTAAGGTCTCTTGTGGGAGAGAACGAAAGGGAGAAGTTGTTCCATGAGGAAATAGACCCAAGGTTGGCTGAGATCATCTAAATGGAGATGGAAACAGTATATGTTTTGGTAGTCTGGCTGCATACAGTGATTCAGAGGGGCCATGGACAGTCCTACTACGAGGTCTTTGCAGGAAAAAAATGAAATACTTAGTATATAATATAACAGTGGTTAGTTTTTCTGTTTTCTGCCCTGTCTTTAAGGGTCTGTCTGGAAAAGTCACAGGAGGTGAGAAGTACTTTTGAAGTTCTAGAGGAATGAAAGAAGAGACTACAGGATGGGGCTCATGATATCACAGCACCTGAAGGGAATAGAGACTGCAGGAATGTGGGTGAATCTAATGATAAGCAATGCTTCGATGTGTAAATTTGTACTCATCAATTATTTTTCAGTTGTTTGTAGCTTTATGAATTCTAGAAAAATCAATGTAGATTAAGCACTATCCAAACACAGCCCAGGTTTGCAGAAAAGGTATAAATATGTATATTGTCATAAAAAGATGTGCATTAGGACCACTTATGTGTAAAAACAAATATTAGCATAAATTGACTATCAATAGTTATTTCTTTAAATATTTAAAAATGATTCATGACTAATATAAAAGATGCGTCTATACACAAGCAAGGTGTGAATAATGCAAAATTATTTCATTCTATGTCAAAAGAATGAATTCATAACCTAGAAAAATGTCAAGGAATTGAGTCCATAGTATATGTTTAGACATAAGATATACTTATCCAATGTTTCAAGTATAAAATCAATTTAGAAAATTAAACAAACAAACAAGTAAAAAACTTCTGGGCCACTAGCAAATGCCTCAAACTGCTGATTTATATCCTTTCTCATTTGGTTGTGTAGGGGGACGGAATTAATGCTACTGTCTTGTCCTCTGTCAGTCACATACCACCTGACCTACAAAGTGAGTTTAGGACATTTAAGACTATTACCCAGACAAATACTGTCTTAAAAAACAAAAATTAAAAAAATAAAAATAAAAGAAATAGAGTTTTTAAAAAGCCACATAAAGATGGAAAATACACAGGGAGTCTGGATACTGAAGTGTTATTGTGTTATCTTTCCATCATTTGGCTGATGAGAAAGAAGAACAGCTGCTAAAAGACATTTGATTATAAATGTTGCTGGATTAATTCAACCTGTATATTTTGAAAATACCCATTCATTGATTCAACTTTGAATTTATTGACTCAGTGGAATGGCCACAACATTTCCTACTTTTTGTCTAAATAAAAAGGAAAAGTTTCAGCTCTAAAATATTAAGACTACATACAATAAGAACAATTATCAATTAAGAAATACATTCAAAATGTCTAGTATATTAGTATTTGGTGAAATCAGAGAAAATTCTCTCTATCATCTATCTATCTACCTATCTATCATCTATCATCTATCTACCTATCTATCTATCTTAATATATGAATTTATTCTAGCTTAGTAAGTCCTAAGTTTTGTACCTAATTCACTTTCTACCATAACTAAGGAAAACTGTAGCTATAATTACCTTGTCTTTAACCCCACTAGAGATCTGAGAAGAATATGATATTACCTGACTATACAGGAAGTGCAGATCAAGCAACTTCCAAAACTAAGAAATTACAGAGAAATCTGGCATCCTGGATAGTCACTCTAAAGTTATTCTGTAATGTTGGGACATACCTCTTCAGCCTACATGCCTAAAATATCTGACAGACTTTTCTGTGAAGCAGGAATTTTGAAGGACTGTTGTACCTTCTCTTGACAAAGTTCAGCTATTGCCTTTTGAGTCCTGTTTGTCCAATTTGGACAGCATATTTTCAGCAGTTGAGACAAAAACAGTTTCTTTGACCAATGACTAACTTTTCCCCAAATTAGAGCAAACTCCCTATGGAGAGTCTTTGATGTTCATCATCCTCTTTTGAAATAAATTGATACTACCAGTAGCAGACTTGTCTCACTGTCATGAAAAGCCTTATGTTTTTAAAACACAAAAATACTGGGTCATTGAAGTGTTTCAAGACCATTTGAAAGGTAGGACTGTTGGTACCTTCATCACCAGCTGTTGTGCCCTCCTTATGTACAACTTGGACAGTCTGTGAACATTCTTGATAATAACTTTTAATAATTCTTTCAGAAATGTTCTTTATCTTTTAGTTTGCTTCTGAGATTGGAGGAACGTTAATCTGTGTTTTCCATTGCTGCATTCTGATATTAGGAAGGCTCGATGCTTCGACCCTTTAATACAGTTCTGGTTACTCAAATGTGGGCATATCTGAATTTTGGGGGACTTGCCTAGAGAGGGAGTAAGGTGCAGTGTCTCCGTTTCTAAGACTATTGACAATTTGTGATTTCTGATGGGGTTTCAACCCAAAGGTTGATAACAACTGCTTTATGTGATCATGAAGAATAACTTAGATTCACTGATGTAATTTACATAAATTTGTTTTGTTTATGTATATTGGTAGTATTGACTGTCTGGATAAAGGAAGAGTAAACAAATAAAATGAATAAATTTACTCAAATAGGTGAACATTAAAATTAATTTGAGAAAAGGAAGCTTTGAGAACTGAGCATAGTGATGTGGTCATATGCCCTGTGTGAAATTTGAATTAGTGCTGTTAAATTTGAATTAGGACACAATCCTGTAAATTCTTAGAGATGTAAAAATCTTTCTTCATAGCTTATTTCCACAAATAAGTCCCTTAAATCTTTTCACTTTATGTTAAACTCCAAGTTTTTCACTTTGTTTTTGTAGATGAATTTATTTGTATTTTATGTGCACTAGTGTGTGCCTGCATATTTGTATGTGTACTGCATGCATACAGTTTCTGTGGAGGACAGAAAAGGGCATTTGCAACTAGAGGTCTCTCTCCTGCCTACTAGTTCCAAAATAATCACTCTAAAGCTTAAAATTAATTACAAACTGTTTGACAGATGGTTTCAGACTTCTTACTAGATAGCTCCTACATTTAAATTAACCCATTCCTATTATTCTATATTATACCACAAGGTTTGTGGCTTGTTGTCTCACATCTTGGTTTTCCAGAGACCACTGTTGTCTCTCAGAATTTGTCGTTCCCCCTGCATCTTTGCTTGGATTTCTCCCCTAGCAATATTCTGCCTTGCAATAGGACAAAGAAGCTTCTTTATTAACCAATGGTAGTAAAACATATTCACAGTACACAGAGGGGCATTTTACATCAGGCCTTCAATCACCTAGAACTGGAATTATAGATGATTGTGAACTACCATGTGGGTATTGAGAATGAAAACCAGGATGCAAGAATAATGAGTGCTTTCAATTGCTGAGCTATCTCCAGACAACTAAATTTATTTTTTTAAAGAAACATAGTTCATTTATATATTTATTAATTGAAAATAAGTTTTTATTTTATTTTCCATTTAACATTCTGAAATAATTTGATAAAAACATGTGATTTACAATAAAATATATATGAACTGGTAGCCACTATGAAAGGGATGTCATAGTGTTTGTTGGTCAGGCATTTGTGTTCCTCATAGCAGTATGGTACCCACACAGGTGTGATACTGTTTTTTATGTGTAGAGCTGAGGTTCTCAGATAAAACTTAGCCTTTATGCATGAAGATATCATCAGAGAATGAGAGTAATGATTGTCATGGAGGGAAGCTGTCTCCAGACTCAGCAAAACACTTGTACAAAAAAGTTGCTCAAGTCACTCTTTGCAATTACGCTGGAGGCTGAGGCAGAAAGATTAGGAGTGGATTTTAGTACTGTATGTAAAATTCATACAAAAATTAATTTAAAAATGACTATTTATTTCAAGTATCTGTAGTGTAGATGGAGTGGCGGGGCTGTGTCCTGACACCCGGCTAGCTTTACACCCGAAATAATTACACGGAAACTGTATTTATTTAAACACTGCTTGGCCCATTAGTTTCAGTGTCTTATTGGCTAACTCTCTCTTGCTTTAACCCATATTTAGTAATCTGTGTAGCACCACGAGGTGGTCCCTTACCAGGAGAGATCTTAACCTGCGCTTGTCTTGGAGAAGAGAAGCATGGCGACTGCCTATGGCAACTGCCTGAAGCTTCTGCCTTCTCTCTTCCAGAATTCTGTTCTGTCTACTCCGCCTACCTAATTTTCTGTCCTATTAAAGGGGCCAAGGCAATTTCTTTATTAACCAATGACAATAACACATAGACACTCCTCCATCAACTGTAGGATGGCAGTCATACTAAAGATCACAGCAATTATCAGCAACATAGCTCAGCAGATAAAAACATTTATCTCATACCCTGAGGATATAGTTCTAACACTGAGAACTACATAGTAGGTGAGAGGCAACCTCTTCAAGTTGCCCTCTGAACTCTCTAGATGGAAGTTTCTGTCCTGTCCAGTCCCACAGCCATTCAGCCCCCAAGAAGCACACAGAGGCTTTTTATTAATTATAAACTATTTGATCTATTAGCTTAAGCTTGTTACTAACTAGCTTTTCCAACTTAAATTAACCCATAATTCTTTTCTATGTTTAGCCATGTGGCTTGATTCCTTTTCTTAGTGCAGTAGTCTCATCTTGCTTCCTCTGTGTTTGGGTGGTGACTGCATCTCTGTCTTTTCTCTTTCCAGAATTCTCCTAGTCTGGATGCTCCACCTATACTTCCTGCCTGGCTACTGGTCAATCAGCATTTTTCTAAACCAATAAGTGTGACAAATCTTTACAGTGTACAAAAGCATTATCCCATAGCAGTTCTCCTTTTTTTCTTTTTAAAACAAGAACCCTGAATCTCATTTCCTTTGTTTAGCTTTTTTCCTGACCATTATCCAACTTGTAACCAACATGCTAAACAAAGACAAACATCTATAATTCATTCTTTGGGAATGTGGGCATAGTTTTCTAGGCTACTTCTTCCTCACTGGGGATGCTGGTAATCTTATGGAGACCCAAAGAAAATTTAGGTTTATGGTCAAGTACTGACTGAAGTATTCTGAGACTGGATCATCTCAGTCAGCGTCTTGAAGATGTTCTGGAAGTAGAATTTAGAGGAAACTGCAACAGAGGTGCTCTAAAATGTTTAGTTATCTGGGTCATCCACTCCTAATGAAGATTTTTCAGAGGTCTTTCTTGATCAAATGTAGTAAGGAGCTGCGGGGAGGCCTGCTTTTCATCCCGCCAGGCTCCTGCATAGCTAGCTTAGCCCCAGAAATAATAACACACAAACTGTATTCATTTACACACTGCCTGGCCTATTTCAGACTCTTATTAGCTAACTCTCACATCTTGCTTTAACCCATATTTAGTAATGTTTGTAGCACCACAAGGTGGTGGCTTACCAGGAAAGAGTCAGCATGTCTGACCTCCATGGCTGGCTCCATGGCTTCTGTCTCAGAGAGGAGAGGCATGGTGTCTGACTGACTTCCCTTCTTCCCAGCATTCTGTTCTGTCTACTCCACCTATCTAAATCCTGCCCTATCAAAAATCCAAGGCAGTTTCTTTATTAACCAATGAGAGTCCTCCATCAATCAAACCTTATTTGTGTTAACCCAGAATAAATCCACAGCCTTTCATTTCCTGTGGAAACAAATGCAAAACCTCTTCTCCAAAGTAACATATCTTTTTACTTAGATTTTGATGTCAAGGTATTTTCAAAATATATAGGTTGAATTAATCCAGCAACATTTATAATCAAATATCAAATATCTTTTAGCAGCTGTTCTTTTTTCTCATCAGCCAAATGATGGAAAGATAACACAAGAACATTCAGTATCCAGACTCCCTGTGTATTTTCCATTTTATGTGCCTTTTTAAAAACTCTATTTCTTTTCTTTTTTTTTAATTTTTGTTTTTTAAGACAGTATTTTTCTGTTTAACAGTCTTAAATGTCCTCTAACTCACTTCGTAGGTCAGGATGGCCTAAAACTCACTTAGATCCACCTGCCTCTGCTTCTAAAAGGCTAGGATTAAAGTACCACCCTGATGACTACTTTATTTCTGCTTTTTAAAAAACTTCTTCTATCCAAACTGTGTTGTTATTAGTATAGTGTGATTATTTGGGTCTGGGCAGCGGAGCAATGAAAGCACAGTCTCTATCAACAAATGGTGTCCAATGTGGAGCAAAAATTTCCACATAAAACCCGATAAAACTTTAAAAAAAGTATTCTAGGCAGACAAGAACAGAGTCTAGCACAGCTTCTTGGTAACCATTATCTTTCCTCTGGTAGGCTCTGTTCACTCAGTGTTAGCGACAAAAACCTTGCAGCTCTTTTAAGAGGATCTGACACCAAACAGATAAATGGTGTTTATGAGCAACAGGCTTCTTGGTGGTGGTATGGACCAAGAAACTCCACAGAGTTGTGGCAATAAATAGGGCCCCGGCCAGTACCTCTGCCACGAAGCTAGACTCTCATAAAGCTAAGGAATGGGGTGGATCCAGCTGCCAAAACTGCAGTGTTAACCCTAGCCATTTCACTTAGCATATTAAATACTCATGAGATCAGAAAAAAATACAGATACACAGTAAAGACTGATTCAGACAAAAAAATCTCTAAACAGTTTACAGTATATTAAAATATATGTAGGCTTGAAAAAGAAAAGAAAAAAGGATAGAGAAGGTTCTTAAAAATAAAGGAGCCATTCTAGGATTGGCAGAGACTTGACTCTAGAGGGGTTTCCAGGTGTCCAGGAAGATACCCCCAGCTAGTTCCTTGGGCAGCTGAGGAGAGGGAGCCAGAAATGTCCAGATCCTATTGCCATACTCATGAATATCTTGCATATCACCATAGAACCTTCACCTCGCGTTGGGTGGAGAAAATGACAGAGCCCCACATTGGAGCACCGGACTGAGCTCCCAAGGTCCTGATGAGGAGCAGAAGGAGGGAGATCATGAGCAAGGAAGTCAGGACCGTGAGGGGTGCGTTCACCCATGGAGATGGTGGGACAGAACTAACAGGAGACCACCAAGTCCAGTTGGAATGGGACTGATGGAACATGAGACCAAACCGGACTCTCTGAATGTGGCTGATGGTGGAGGAGGACTGAGAAACCAAGGACAAGGGCGATGGTCTTGGACTCTACAGCATGGACCTGCTCACTGTGAGTCTTGTCAGTTTGGTTGCTCACCTTCCTGGACCTATGGGGAGTTGGGAGGTCCTTAGACTTAACATAGTGAAGGGAACCCTGATGGCTCTTTGGCCTGGAGAGGGAGGGAGTGGGGGTATGGGTGGAAGGGAGGGGAGGGAAGGGGGAGGAGGAAGGGAGAAGATGGAAATCTTTAATAAAAAATGAGGGAAAAATAAAATAAAATAGGTATTGGGCCACATGCCTTTAGTCACACCACTTTGTAGGCAAAGGCAGGCAAATCTTTGAGTTTGAGGTTAGCCTCATCTATAGAGTAAGTTCTAGGACAGCCAAAGATATAAAGGGGAAACCATGTCTCAAAAAAAAAACAAAAATTAAAAAATAAAATGAAAAGAAATAGAGTTTAAAAAGTCACATAAATATGGAAAGTCCACAAAGAGGCTGGACTATGTATATTATGTCTTCTTTGAATTTTTTTTGACTGTGAATGAGCTAAGTACAGAGAGACATTTCATGGTACAGGCTGCTAAGCTCTACCAGCATATACATTTTAAAGGTATCTTAACTAAGGACATGTTACTTTGGAAAAAAGGGTTCTGTTTTTGTTTCCACAGAGGAGAGAAAGCTATGGATTTTTTTTTTTTTTGCCTATTATGGTTAGATTAAACCAGAACCCCTGAAGTGAAGGCCCAGGTATTCCAACATCCACAACAGCTATAGGACTGCTGACTGAGATGGACCAACCACACAGGATACCCCACAAAAGGTCTGATTAACAGTCACCAAAATCAGTAGGAAGTGATCTAGTAAAACTACACCCTAATTCTGAAATATTGTTTGCTTTCATTTAAAGGGGATTAGAAATGGTTAGTGGCCACAATCAAGGCCTTTCTAAAGAAAAAAGTGGGATATGATAAAGAAATGAATACTTTACATTGGAATGGGCTTTGGTTTAGCGATACAAATTTAAAGCCAGTTTTGTTATATGTATATTTCTACTCTTCTGTAATGCATTATGTTTATACAGCTCATTTAAAAAATAATATATAATTAAAAATTATGGATTAGCAGATATTCATCTATAATAAATAGTCAAATTGTAGTCATGTTAGTTAGGTTTTCTAGATGTTCAGAGATGTATTTCAGATGGATTGGTGTTATTCTAAGTTTTCAAAGACCTACAGAATATGACATAAAACGCTTTAAGAACTTAGACTTTTCTTTGTTTCTTTGTTTCTTTCTTTGTTTCTTTCTTTGTTTCTTTCTTTGTTTCTTTCTTTCTTTCTTCCTAACTTCCTTCCTTCCTTCCTTTATTTCTTTCTTTTTTGTTTTTTGAGACAGAGTTTCTCTGTGGCTTTGGAGCCTGTACTAGCTCTTGTAGAGTAGGCTGGCCTTGAACTCGCAGAGATCCACCTGCCTTTGCTTCCGAGTGCTTGGATTAAAGGCGTGTGCCACCACTACCTGGCAGAAGTTAGACTTTTCTTAACAGTGAGACAAGTCTTCTGGGAGCACTAATTACTTCAAAGAGGTTGATGGGCACTGAAGAAACTCATGATGGGATTTGCCTTCGGTGTGACAAGGTTAGCTATTTGGGCAAGAAATTGCTCTTGCCTGGATGGCTTGATGGTATGCTCTATGAACTGGACATGCAGGACCCACAGAAAACCGACTGCTGAACTTTCCAGAATACAGGATGGTCCTTCAGGATTCCTACTTCACAGAAGAAACTAAGAAAGCAACTGGTGAACTTTGCCAGTACAAGACAGATCAGACCTTCAAATTTCCTACTTTAGTGAAAAGTCTACCAGATATTGTTTGCCTTTAGGCTGAAGATGGATACTCCAGTGTTACAAAAGAACTTTGAGTGACTGTTCAGGAAGTGGGATATCTCTGTTATTTCTAGAACTTTGAAAGTTACTTACAATGCACTTCCTGTTTACTTAGGTAATATATCTTTCTGGGGTCTTTGATGAAGTTGAAGATAGTTATTATAGTTTTCCTTAGTTACAGTGAAAGATAAATTAGATATAAAACTTTAGACATACTAAGATAGGAGAGATGAGATTATTTTCCTTAATTTGCCAAGTGTAAATGGACTAAATATTATAACTATAATTCTTGCTTGATAACTGTTTTGTATATGTAATTTTACTATGTTAAAGTTAAAACCTCCCTTTTTAATTAGACAGAAAAGGGGAGGTGATGTGGCATGTTCTTCTGTATATGTGTTGCTCTTATTGGTTGATGAATAATACTGTTTTGGTCAATGACTTAGCAATCTAAAGCCATGTGGGAAATCCAAATAGATAAATAGAGTAGATGGAATCAAAGAAATGCCATGTAACTGGCAGAGGAGAAAGATGCCAGCATATTACCAGTAAGACACAGCCTTGTGGTGATGCATATATTTATAGAAATGGGTTAATTTAAGATGTAAGAGCCAGCTAGGAATACACTGGAGCCATTTGGCCAAACAGTGTTGTAATTCATATAATTTTTAAAATAATTATTTGGGTCTGGGCAGCTGGGAAATGAAAGTGCAGTTTCTGTCATTAGAACTCCACATGCTCAGTATAGTATTTACACACACACACAAACACACATACACACACACAAAAGTACTTTAAAGTATTAGTTAAAGAATCTGTCAGCATTCTTGATTGTGAAAGAAGGGCATGTTGAGCTTAATAACATTTTTTTATTTGCAATTGCAGAAAATAATTCATGTTGTATAGAACTCTAGAATTATTTTTTCAGATATCAAATGAAATATATTAATTTTTTTTGGTGCTGCTGCTGGTTGGTGTGTGTATGTGTGTGTGCGTGTGTGCTTATAAATAACACAAAAACACAGTCTACCTGCAGATAATTGTAGGGATAATAAACTTTCCTGGCAGATCCCAGAAAAACTAGAAAGCATTAAGAGAAAAGCAACCTTCAAATTTCTAATTTTTAATGCATGGTGCCAATGTATTAGTTGAAATAAAATATATTGGTGTTGAGGAATACTTATGGCATTTTCTGAGGACTGAGGCTCATCCACCACTTTTTGCATTCCCTTGCAAACCCTGCTGGATTTTAAAATGAGGGTACTTGGTGATATCCATTTACATAGAGACTAGAGAAGGCAAAATCTTGCAAAACAGTAGAAGAGAATATGTCTTTATTTGCATAGCAAATAAGACGTTGGCTTTAACATTTTCTGTTGATGATTACTGTGGTAAGTGTATGTGATGCATGATTCAGAGTACTTTTGCACTCTTTGGGGATAATACTATTTAAGATAACCAGAAGTGAACTTGGCTTTGACTTATTTAAATGTTTCTTTCCCATTAACATCAAGCACAGAGTGTAAAAGCATAGGGACTTTGCTGCCCAGCCACAAACTAGGTATTGTTTGAAATTTAGTACAGGAGGTTATAAACTGCAAACAGTATCATAGGCTTTGCTTCATGTTTTTCCTAATTTAAAACTACCAATGATCATATATTTTACCTGGCTATTGACAGAATTTGCTTTTGGAAATTGTGTTAATGTTTCCATAACATTGTAAACCATTCTGACCTTGTCAGCAGAAAAAGAAGTCCTACCAGGTGATGGAATTCTCACTAATCTGGCTATTCTCCAAACTGGCTTCTTTTTAAGGAGTGAAGACACAGGTATTCATCTAGTTCACATAGCCTACCCAGGTTGATAATTTGGACAAGTGAAGATGGATATACATCCTGCCTGTGATGGCAGCAATCTTCAAACACCTTCTTTATTACCAGCCTCAGCAAATTCATCTACTCAAGAGAGCCAAGTTATCCAATCTCTCATTTTTCTTCTGAAATGGAAAGGTGTCATTCTGCTGCTGTGGGGACTTCAGTGCCTTTGTTTTCTGAAGTTGCTATGGTAACATTACTAGACAATGGAACTTACATGAACCAACACAAGTAGACAAAAATATAGAAAATGTAACATAGAAGATCAATGGAAAGATAATTTTTTTAGGCAAGAGTTCTTTGTGTAAGAGTTCTTTGTGTCCTGGAAATTGCTCCTATAGACAAGACAGGCCTCAAACACACAACAGATCCACCTGCCTCTGCCTCCCACTGCTGGCTTGGAGGATTATTTTTTAAATGGTCAATTGTGACTATTTACCTTACAAA
This sequence comes from Arvicola amphibius, assembly GCF_903992535.2. NCBI lineage: Eukaryota > Metazoa > Chordata > Mammalia > Rodentia > Cricetidae > Arvicola > Arvicola amphibius. The sequence continues at coordinate 17,316,190 of NC_052048.2, forward strand.
ACTCTATAAAGCATTACATCCCTGGTTCATTTCCCATTACTATCCCACTAAGTATGCAAACATCCCAGTGAGATGAGACTACATGGCAAAGTGTTCTTAGGTGTCATCACCATGGTCCACAAGAAGGCTGTGCAAATTGTGGTCTCCTTTACTTGCTTTTTGTAGTCTATTTTGTGTGTCTTCATACAAGGTTAAACTCTGATAGGTCATCAAATGATCCACTCTGCTTAAGTTGACGGGCTACTAGTACCATTTAATATTCAAGCAATTCATTTATCCTGAGTTAGGAAAAATGATGCTGTCAAGGACTCATCTGTTGACTCTTTTGTCAGACAAAGCCTTGGTTGAAAGGATGCATCTTCTTGATTTGTAAGAGACAAATGCTAGAAACAGAACAAAACACAACAAAAAAATCATAAGAAAAAAGCCCAGTGTGGAGCTCTGTCTCTATCTCCATCCATCGCCAGGTGAAGGTTCTATGGTGATATGCAAGAAATTCATCAGTATGGCTATAGGATCTGGCCTTTTTCCAGCTCCCTCTCCTCAGCTGCCCAAGGAACTAGCTGGGGGCATCTCCCTGGACACCTGGGAACCCCTCTAGAGTCAAGTCTCTTCACAACCCTAAGATGGCTCCCTTAATTAAGTTATATGCTTCCCTGCTCCCATATCCACCCTTCCTATATCCCAAGCATCCCATTTCCCCAAGCTCTCCCCATCCTCCCCTTCACCCTTTTCTCTCCCCATCTCCATATAACCTTCACCTGGCGATGGATGGAGATAGAGACAGAGCCCCACATTGGAGCACTGGACTGAGCTCCCAAGGTCCTGATGAGGAGCAGAAGGAGGGAGATCATGAGAAAGAAAGTCAGAACCTAGAGGGGTGCGTTCACCCACTGAGAAGGCGGGACAGAACTAACGGGAGATCACCAAGTCCAGTTGGAATGAGACTGATGGAACATGAGACCAAACCGGACTCTCTGAAAGTGGCTGACGGTGGAGGCTGACCAAGAAGCCAAGGATAATGGCGATGGGCTTGGTCTCTACGACAAGGACGGGCTCTGTATGAGCCTTGTAAGTTTGGTTGCTCACCTTCCTGAACCTGGGGGGATTTGGGAGGACCTTGGACTTAACATAGTGTAGGGAATCCTGATGGCTCTTTGGCCTGGAGAGGAAGGAAGTGGGGGTATGGGTGAAGGGGAGGGGAGGGAAGGGAGAGAAGGAGGGAAGGAGATGGAAAGTTTTAATAAAAAATTAAAAAAACCCATGGATATCATTTTATGTTGGTCAACTATTGCTGGTAATGTTGCATGCTGGAGTATGGTTGATATATCCAGGGACACATCATTAGAGAAAACTTATTTTCTCAATACCAGTGGGTATCATTTTTTAAATAGCTGCTTGGCTATGATTGATATTCCATATTTAGATCCCCCTCTAAATGCCAGGACACCGGGCTTGAACTTGTGGAGACCCCATGAATGCTACCACAGCCTCTGTGAGTTTGTATGAGCATCAGTTCTGTCGCATCTGAAAAACACCATGGTTTTTGGAGTCATCTATCACCTCTGGCTCTTACAATCTTTCTACCTCATCTTTTGCTCTCTGAGCTCCCTGAGCCTCATGGGGAGGGCTTTGATGAAGAGAATCCACTTAAGATTGAATGCTCCAAAGTCTTCTCTGAATGAAACTTTCATGGCGGTATCTTCTTGCTCACCATATTATAAACAAAGTGGTATTTCTTCCCCGCTTTTAAAAATAGTTTAACTTGCACACAAATAATGACTTTATTAGGGCTTTTTCACACATTCTCATCATTGTGCATCTTTCTTCTTCTTCCCTCTTTTACTTCTGTCCTTCTACCCCTTGAAGCCCATTTGGTAGTCTCCATCCTCACCCAAATAGTTCCTTCCTGCTTTCACATCATGATTCCAATTATCTTCTCTTTCTTCTACACACAAGTATGTAATATACATACATATAGATTTATTTCTAATCAAATTCTGAATGTGAGAGAATGTATGAGTATTTGTTTTATGAGTCTTTCTTATTTTGCTTAGCACAGTAATCTATATTTGCACCCATTTCCCTGAAAGTATGATGATTCTATTATTTTACAGTTGTATAAAATGACATTGTCTATATTGTTTCATTGTCTTTTTCCATTCATCATTGAGGGACATATAAGCTAACTAGTACTTCAATAAATGCATGTTTATCTGGGGCTCATTGACTTAGAGACCTTCAACTATATAGTTTAGGATGATTTGGCTAGGTCATATATATATATATATATATACATTGGTTTGAGCTCTGGGATCCCTGGGGACTGAACCAGTGTAGGCCAGCCCACCAGATAAAAGGCTCCTCCTTTCCTTCCATTTTCAACAGCATTTATTGTCCTTTGTTTTCTTGAAGACAGAAATGCTGATTGGGGTGAGATGGAATCTCAAAGCAGTTTTAACTTGCACTTCATGGATGCCGAGGGTGTGGAATAATTGTTCAAGTATTTACTGGTCATTTGTTCTTCCTTTCCTGAGATTATTAACCTGTTTGTTGGTTGGATGATTTTGTTGGGAGTTCATTTTGAGGTTCTTGATGCATTTGATTAACTCTGTCTGTTACATAGTTGGCAGCATTTTTCCCTCTACTGTGGACGGTCTCTTTACTCTGCCAATTGTTTTCATTGCCATGCAGAAGCTTTTTAATTTCAAATAATCTCATTTGTTACTTTTGGACTTTGTACCTATGTCTTTAAGTGATTAACCCATTTTCTTCCAGATGTTAGAAAGTATTAGGTCTTATTTAAGGTCTTATGTCCTAGAGTGCATTTTTTACTCATGTAGTGTTTAGTCTTGTCTGTGACCATACTAGGCTGTGTTTTTTTAAATGTGATTGCATAATATAGTTTCAGATTAAGTTTTTTGATACCTCAGATCTGCTTTCTGCTAACGATTGTTCTGACTATTTGGGGGTATTTGTGTTTCCATGTGAACTTTATGATTGGTCTAGTTTTGTTGGGAATTTAACTTGGTTCTGAAGGGAATTGTGACACATCTGCTGCTTACATTCGATGATATAGCTTTTTCCCAATCTTATTTCACTTATTCCTGGGCATGGGAGGCTTTTTAATTATTTAGAGGCTTCTTCAATTACTGTCTTCAAGTAGCCACTGTAGAGTTCTTTTATCTTTCTGACTAGATTTATTTTATTTACTATTTTATTTTTTGGAAGTATTATATATAAATGGCATTAATTTTTTGCCAAGGGTTTTTATGAATATACAGAAGGCTACTGTTTTTTTGTGTGTGCTGAATTTTCTATTCTTTTACTTTGTTCAAAGTATAAGATCTTAGAGTTTCTTATTGGAGGCTTTAGTGTTTTTATGCATAGGTTCACACTGTCTGGAAATGTAAATACTTTGCCTTCTTGGTTTTCTGTTTCTATTTCTTTCTCTTGAACTATTTTACTTGCAAAAATTTTAAACAGTATACCAAGTAAAAACAGTAGGAGTGCAAATGATTTTCTAGTCAAGCATAAACTCTTCGCATGAAACTAATTTGGTTATTGTACACAATCTACCTAATACCTTTGTCTGTGTTTGTGAAAGGGTCTCCTGTAGCCTAAGCTGCCCTCAGATTCATTGTGTATTCACAACTGACTAAGCTTCAGATATCCCTGTCTTCATCTCCTGTTAAGGTGTTCTTGAATAAGGTTTGCAATAGATTTATTTCACCTGTGTCCTTTAGGGAAATTAGCCTTTAGTTTTCTTTAGTGTTATATCCTTATCCAGTTTTGGCAGCAGGAAAATTCTATCCTTTCTCTTTCAATTCATTGAATAGTTTATGAATTATTGGTACAAATTATTTCTTAAAGATTTGGAAGTACTCTAATGAATCAATCACATCCTGGGCTTTATTTGTGGAAGATTTTTATAACTACTCCAATATTTCTCTTTGCTACAAATCTGTTTAATTTGTTATAACATACTCTTTTAATTTTGGTAAGTCATGTTTCTAGGCTTTTATTCTCTCTTTCTAGATCAGCTTTTCTCATCTCTGGATTGTAACTCTTTTGGCAGTTGCATATCAGATATCTTGCATGTCAGATATTTATATTACAATTCATAACAGTGTCAAAATTGCAGTTATGAAGTAGAAATAAAATAATTTTATGATTGGGGTAACTACAACATAAGGAACTGTATTAGAGGATTGCAGCATTAGGAAAGTTGTCATGTAAGGTTTCTAAATTTTCCTCTGGATTCCAATGGACTCTATTGTAACTCCCCTCTTATTAATTTGGATCTAATTTTATATTTTTAGAATTTTCTACTTCTGTTAATAAAGTTATTATGTAATTAATAGTTTGAATGAGCATTACATTTTATGAACTTTAAAACTTGGTGCAGGATACTAGAGGTGCAGCTCTGAGTGTGTGTTTAGCATGCATGAAGTTCTGGGTTCAATCTCTGGGATTACAATCCCACAAATGCAATCAAATTTGCTAACTGAAGTGATACAGCCTATATGAAGTAGTGAAGTGTTTTGCTTCTTTTAGAAACCCATGGTATTTGTGATGAGATTCTTGAGACTGAACATCCACTAAGAGACATTTATCAACTCCAAAGCTTCTATAATGATGTCTGCTCAATGACTATACTTGGAGAACATGTGTTTGGGTAATGCAAATATATGCCAATGTGCATTTATCCTGTATTTCATCTGGGTATAACAGAATCCAAATATGTTAACCCAATATTAGTATGATAAGAATTTAACATGTTTCCTTGTAATTTTCATGATTGTTGTAGCAATCTTCTTCCTATAATAATAATAATAATAGTCCTATAGTGACTGTATATTATTGGCTATAAAAGAGCTAGAGTATTTCATAGACTTCGAGATCTTTTGATCTTGTATATAATCATTCCCTTTATTCCACAGATCAGGAGATTGGGAGAAACAGGAGAGTTTGTCATTTGTCAGATTGGTAAATTTCAACTATATATTCAGACTAGTTAAAGCACGTAAATGCATTAGAAATATCTTGGGTTGGACAGGACGCAAAACTTTTGAAGGAGGGACCTAACATTCAGAAACTACCACAACCATTTAGTGGACTACAAAATTTCTTGAGTTCATATATTTAATTAAGTCAAGGCCTCATGCGTACTAGTCCCAGAAAATATGATTTTGAATCCTGTTTTTCGGGCACTATAATATGCTAAGTGACCATGAGTCTTTGGTTACTCTGGGTTATATATACCTTGGCATTCTTGTGATATAGTTTAGTATACTTTTCAGAAGAGTTTTGATATACAGATAGCAGTGATTAAAAATTACTACCTTTTCAGGATGTTGCTATCTCTTAGGTTTTATGGTTGGCCACTAAGGAGAAATGAGCTGCCTCTTACTGGCTTTTCCTAATCATAACAAAACCTCAGGGCGCAACTAATTAGTTTATAGCCAGTTTTGAAGACCTTACTGCTCATGTGCTGTCATATATTTTCTTTACCAGGAACACAGATACAAAGTCTCTCGCAGGGCAAACGGTGATTGGCACATATTTCTCACTATGATTCTATATATTTAGATAGATGCATATTTATGAATGGGTTTGTATTGTAAAACATTGCATATTTGTCTTCATCTGTATGAGTTACATTAAGAAGCTACATTACTAAAAGCCTACATAAAAAGAACATAATAAGTTCACTTCTTTCTCTTCAATGATAATGACTTTTATAAAGAAGCTTTTCAAAGATTACATATAACAACACATAGGTAAATGATTATAATTTTAGAAACAGAGATCAACATCCAAAGATACAAAGGAAATTATGTCTGATTCACCACATTGCCTTTGTTTGGTACATGCAGTATATAAAAGATGTAAAGAATGACACACCTAACACAAAACCCCCATTGATGACTCCTTCTTCATATAATGCTGGATCTGAAATGGATAAACACTGCTCATACATGCTACTTACTTTTTCTGACTTTTGTACTCATTGTAAATTGCCCTTAGAGCTATATTTCACCTTGTTTGAAAAAGGCTGTCCTTACCCAGCATGTGAAGTTCAAGTGATAATCTAAAGTATTTCTGTCCAGACTGAAAGAGATGTAGTGTTCCTTCAGGACCAATCCCTTGGGGCTGAGTGGAGCAAGACTTTTCAGCCCTTTTCCTGAAAGCCCAGGAAGTTCTGCCATCAGTATTCACTCCACACAGTTAACCCCTATGCTTGAATTTGCATTTTTCTTCTCAAAGCTTATCCTTATGACCTGGAGGAGGTAAGCCAGAAGAACCATTGCATATTTGTGTTAAATGTCTCTGCAAAACCATGCATTACTGCCTAGGCCACTAATCTGGTGTGGTATAGGAAGTGATGTAATCTTTAAGAAGTAAAAGAAGCTTAGGGGAAGAAAATTGAGTTATTGGAGGTGTGCCTCCAGAGGTGAGATTAGGTCTACAACTGTGTTCTCTCATTCTGCCTTGTTGCCTCATGACAGGAGTACTTCTGCTCCATTACTGCCAGGATGTTCTGCATTACCACACAGACCACAAAACAGTGGAGCCAAGTGATCATAAGCTGAAATATCTGGACTGTGAGCTAAAAATCCCTTCCTGTTAAGGAAATCACCTCAGGTGGTTTGCAGTGCTGACAAGAGAACTAACAGAGGAGCATCCTATCTCTATGCTGATGGTATGTTTATTTCCATTCTTACTATTTCCTTAAAATTTGCCCATTCTGGCCTGGTTTCATTCTCAATATATCTTTCCCATAACTGTAGTGCACTCTTTTGCACAGTGTGTTTTTAGGGGACTATAGGAAATATAGAGTCAGTCTTTCACAATGAATTCTTCAAGTTTCCCTGGAGAATTAAGAGACTTTTTATTTTTGTTGTATGCCATCATATGATATATTATTTTCTTTATTTTAATAACTCCTTAAATAAGGATGACTGTAGCATGCTTTTTACTTCCCACATTTCCAGGCTGTGTATCCTGTTTTATTTGTCTTAGTGTCCAAAGTGGTGGTTACAGAGCATATGGTAAGTGATGGAAGGTAGAAAGCTTTGGATTTTGACACTCATTCGAAAGGAATCAACCTACTGAACAGAAAGAGGTAAAATTAAGGAGGATTCTTTCTGTTCAGAGGAACTCATTTACCTTAACAACAGCTCCAGGGACCATGTAAAAGTACCTCATTTCTACACATGGAGGAACATTCCCAAAGATTATTGAGTAACTGCATTGCTTACATGTAATGGTAACTTAGAATTCTGTGTAAAACAATGTCAAAAACAAAACCATAAAAAAAACACTATGAGAGAAGCTGTGCTTTGGGGAAACCAGCTTATATTCCCAGGTGATTGTGAGGTAAGAGGATCACAAGTTCAAATCCTGTCTAGACTATAGATTAACTTTTAAGGTCAGACTAAGCAACTTAGTGAGACTCTCTCCCAATAAAAAGTATAAGGGTGGCTAGGGATATAGCTTGTCAGTAAGAACAATCACCTGGAATGAGTAAGGATCTAGATTTAATTATTAATCTTGTAACAAATAAAATAAATACAACAAAATTTTAATTTTACTAAGCTTGACCTAGATGCATGGTGATTGAATCAGTGAGTATTGCTGGAATGAGAACACAAGAGGGATGGATTTAAGTAAATGTGTGCCTATGCATGTGTGTCAAGTGCATATTTATTGATGCAAAGTAAAAGGACTAGTATAATCTCTGTGACATGAACATAGCAGCAGTAATCTCTACAGAGATTTTAGGACAATTTGGGTACTATGTATGAAGATTTTTTGACCAATGTCTACATAGATTTACATATGTGTATTTTGTGTGTGTATGTATAATAACATTTCTGTTCATTTATAATATTTAATAATAATAATCTTTATTGATAATCACATTGATGAGTACCATATACCAATTCAAAATCCTTTAAATTACTATATGAATTATATTCTTTAATATTGCTCAGAGCTCACTCAGGTTGAATAACTAAAATGTGTAGATAAGGCAAAAGGAAAATAATGCAAATAGATACACCTTTGTTTGTATGTGAGCAGATAAGAATTCACCATTTCACCCAACTTGAAAAAAATTCCGAACTGCTGGATGTAAGGCATGATGTGTCTGGATGAAGAATAGCTGGGATCATTGGGAAGAAAGAAACAAGATTTTCAGAAGAAATTATGAACCAAGTCCTGGCACACTTAAATGTTTCCTAGTCAGTATTGTGTACATAGAATTTTAGAAAGTTAATATTTTAAATTTTTAACAACAAATATACAAAGCTTTTAAAAATGTGCATAGTGATATTATAAGTTGAAGCATATTTCCATAGACCATGAACAACAGCCTATGGTTTACTTCTGCACTTACCTTATTTATAGAAATAGTAACGGGAACTGTAGGAAATGGATTCATAGCACTGGTGAATATCATTGACTGGGTCAAGAGAGGAAGGATCTCTTCAGTAGATCAGATCCTCACTGCTTTAGCCTTTTCCAGACTCAGTTTTTTGTTGTCCATGCTCATTTTTATGTTGATATTCATACTGTGCCCACATTTGTTTATGGCTTTAGAAATGCTTATAGTGACTGAAATTGTTTGGACAGTGAATAACCACTTAAGCAACTGGCTTTCTACATGCCTCAGTGTCTTTTATTTTCTCAAGGTAGCAAATTTTTCTAACACATTTTTTCTTTACCTAAAGTGGAGAGCTAAAAAAGTGGTTTTAGTGACATTACTGTTATCTCTGATCCTTTTGCTTTTAAATATTGTAGTTACACTGGCATGTATTCACTTATGGATTAATTCATCTGAAGGAATCATGTTTTATAGTTTGAGGAATTTGACACTACTTTCCAGAGCTCTTTTATTCACCAACTCATCGCATGTTTTCTTACCCACAGCCTCAGTGTTCATGTTCATCCCATTCACTGTGTCCCTGGTAGCTTTTATCCTGCTCATCTTCTCCCTGTGTAAGCATATTAGGAAGATGCAGCTTAATTCCAAAAGATCCAGAGATACCAGCACTATGGCCCACACGAAAGCCTTGAAAACTGGGTTTTCCTTCTTAATTATATATGCAATATATTTACTTTTTATTGTTATAGAAATTTCAAGCCTTGGATTGGTGGAGAACATGTTGATCATTTTGTTTGAGTACTCTTCAGGATTAGCTTTCCCTACAAGTCACTCATTTGTCTTGATTCTGGGAAACAGTAAGCTGAGACAAGCCACTCTTTCTGTGCTACAGTGGCTGATATGCCATTCCAAAGATATGGACACCTTGGGTCCCTAATTAATTCCAGCATTCATTATGTAAATTTTTGAGAATGATCAATTAGTTTACAGAAACAAGTGATCCAATACTGGAAATGAGAAAAGTAGGGTCCCTTGGGGGGTATATGCAAAGAAAGTGGGAGGAGAGTAAAGGGGAATAGTAGTATACACATAATCTTATAGAGAAAGAGATAAAGGGGAGCATTTTAGGGAAGGAGGAGAGAGGTAAATATAGGAGGAGGAGCTCGATACATAAAATACCATATGGAGGCCTGGAAAACTCACAAAGAACATACCATTGACTATAAGAAAACCAAAAATTCAATATACATACAAACATGCATACATTATATGTATGTGTGTGTATATGTTTGTGTGTACATGTGCACATGTGTAGTAGTTTTAACGAAATTTTGTCATTTTGATGGGCAGCATTCCATCCAAGAGGTAGTCAAATACTACTTAAAAATATCCCCAATGCTAACCATGACTAGTCTTATTTTGAACTAATAGCCGAGGTAGTCTAAAAGACTCCTGGAACATAAAGTCTATTGTATGTTTCAGTTGTTACCTTTGGTTATTGCCAGTGGTAGAAGGTAAGTCCTTATTGCTAAAGACACCATGCACTTAGAAACTGGGCCCAGAGCCAAAGTTGTAACTAACCTATAACCCTCCTCCTTGAGGACTAGTTTTCGAAGTACTAGAATCCACTGTGTAAGATAAAAGAGGGAGGTAACTAACATCCTTACCCTGCTATGACAACTGTGAGTCACATCAACAACCACCATGGCACACTAATCCTATGGGTTTGGTAGTGACACACATATCTTGGCAGTAACCCATTACTCTCTAATTGTACTTAAAGCCTGTCAACAAGAGAGATAACATGCCTGTTCCTAGCTAACTGCTCACCAAATAATACTAATGAAATCATGATGATTGGAGGAGAAGCTACAAAACCAGTTACTAAATCAGCATAACCCCTAACAACAATCTATGACCATTTGTTCCTATACTCACAGATAAATGTAATCCTTTTTTTTTTTTTTTTTTTTTTTTTTGGTTTTTCAAGACAGGGTTTCTCTGCAGCTTTTTTAAAGCCTGTCCTGGAGCTAGCTCTTGTAGACCAGGCTGGCCTCGAACTCACAGAGATCCGCCTGCCTCTGCCTCCCGAGTGCTGGGATTAAAGGCGTGCGCCACCACCGCCCGGCTATAAATGTAATCTTTACTCATCAAAATTTCTCTTTGCAACACTTTAAGATCATTACAGCAAAACACAACAATTGAAATGCAGAGTTGTGAAGCCTAGTCCCAATGGATGCATCTAGAAAACACTCCCACACCCCAAACTCAGGGAATAATATGAAAGAGGGGGCAGAAAAATTGTTAAGAGTGTTGACTGAGGTTTTCTGTTCTGCCTTGTCCTGCAGCTGTTAAGTCCCAAAGAAATCACACAGAGGTCTATATTAGTTGTAAACTGATTGGCCTAGTAGCTCAGACTTCTTAACTCTTATAACTTATATTAGTCCATTATTCTTGTCTATGTTAGCCACGTGGCTTGGTACCTTATTTGGCGAGGCAGTTACATCTTGCTTCTTCTGTGGCTGTGTCACTACTGCAGAAAGAACTTTTCTCTTCCTATAATTCTTCTTGCCCCACCTCTACTTCCTGTCTGGTCATCCTGCCTCTACTTCCTACCTGGCTACTGGGCAATCAGCATTTATTTAAAATATAATTGACGAGGTACAGACAGTTGTACCACAGCATAGGAGTCAGAAGATCAGGGACTTTGCTTTGAGGTTATGTCCCCTACTAATAGCATCAGAAGATACATCAATTAAGTCTCATGAACATGACCACTTAAATGTCAGCTGAACAAGGAGGACACAAATGAGCATGCCAAACTGGATGTGGAAAAGCCACCAAAGAGTCAGTCCTACTCAAAGAACAATAGGGGCTGAGTAAAGCTGAAAATAGGTGAGGTGGTCTTCCCCAGGGGTGAGCACACCAATTGATTGTCCAGTGCCAAATGATCATTCCAGAAAACATACATACTATTAATGTTATATGGACTCTTCAGATTATATTTAGGAATATGTATGTATACATTTACAAATACATGCTCACATGCAACAACAACTGATGAAAAGTGGCCAGAAATTTGAAGGAAGTGGGAAAAGATATATATGTGGTTTTGGAATAGGAAAAGAAGGGGGAAATATAATTAAAGTACAATCTCAAAGCCAAAACCAAAAGATAAGATTAGAAGAATATTTCAAATAATTATGCAATCTGAATCCATCATATTCAAGAGTACTGAGTTTTGTAGGGAAAAATTAAGTTGAAATTTTTACTGCGTATAAAGTAACACACAAAGTGCAGAAAATATTTTGATTAAAAACCATTTGATAAGTATAATCTTTCAGTATTTTTTATTATGAGTTATTGTGCATAACTAAGTTTGCAAACAAATGTTTGGAATAAAAACTAACTAAATGCATTATACCCTTAGCAAATACAATTATGTATATCACCATTTCAGGATACTCCACACAGAACATGATCCATAATAGTAGCAAATTTTTAGTAATAAAGTAGTAATGAAAATAATTTTATGGTTTGGGATTACCACATGATGAACTGTATTAAGAGGCCACAGCATTAGGAAGGTTGAGAACCACTGTTCTTCTGTTTCCCAAGAACACTTACAGTGGGCTAGGTGGTAAGAGTTGGGGAGTAACTGCTGGAATACCAGGTTAGAGTCATCCTCCTAGCAGGACATATTGATAACATCATTATCATTGCCTTAGACCTTGTTATTGTATTGTTCTTCCAATGAGTTGGTATCAGGACAAGGTTAGATGAACTCCAAGACAGACACGGAATATTTATATTATGCCTGGGGAGAACACATGTACACACACACACACACACACACACACACACTAAGCAGCCCATACTAACATTTTAATATAGAAGTTGTAACAAAACTGTTGTATTAGAAATGAGAAATAAATTAAGATTGTTAAAATTTCAAATAATCTGAATACATATGAAAATAATATTTTAAAAATTTAGAATAATAGGGCTATGTCATTTATTTATTCCTTATTTTTCTTGGGTTTTAGAGACAGGAATATCATTGTGTAGCCTTAGTTGGACTGAAATTTACTATGTAGACTAGTTGGATATGAACTCATAGAGCTCTACTCTTCTTTGATTTCCTCTACCTGCCAGGTGCTGGAATTAAAGCTGTGTACCACTTTGCCTGGCTGTGACTGTTCTTTGAGTAGTCTAACTGTTACTTCTTTCAAATGAAGAATTTTCAGAACATATTTATTAGGTAAATGTGATTTGTTGGTTATACACATAATCAAAAAATATTTTTGTGGAATTATAATTACATAATTTCCTCCTTTTTCCCTCCCTGTAAATCATCCCATATAATGTTCTTTTCTCTCTTTGAAATTCAAAGGCCTCCCTTTTCATTAATCATTCTTGCATATGTGTGTGTTTGTGTGTGTGTGTGTGTGTTTATAAACCTATCAGGCTATACTATATGGTATTACTTGCATGTATGTTTTCAGGGCTTACCATTTGGTATTGGATAACCAAGTGGTATGTTTTTCTCTTGAGAAGACTATTTATCCAACTTTTATCATTGCTTAGTTGTCTGTCTGGAAATAAGGTCTTGTGAAATTTTACCCATCTGTGAGAGCATGATTACTGGTATTTTCCTTGTTCAAGTCATGTTTAGGCAGTCATGTTGATAAGACTTTATGGGTATAACTTCTGTAGTGTGGGAGGTTATTCTGTCTATGTGTTGTTTTCATTGGTTAATGAATAAAAAAAATTGCCTTGGCTGGTTGATAGGATAGAACTTAGGTAGGCAAAGAAGACAGAACTGAATTCTGGGAGAAGAAAAGAGTCTGAGAGAAGCAGTGGATCCTCCACCTGAGAGAGAATCTGTTTAGAATCTTTCCCAGTAAGCCACTCCCACGTGGCGATATACAAATTAATAGAAATGGGTTAAACTAATATAAGAGTTAGCCAATAAGAAGATAGAGCTAATGGGCCAAGCAATGATTTAATTAATATGGTTTCTGTGATTATTTCGGTTCTGGGTGATTGGGACAAATAAGTGGTTCCCTGCAACAATTGGGGCTCCAACATGTGCTAGCTAAATCCATGTAAAACCTGAGAGGGCTTGAAAAAAATTTAGACAAAAAAAAAATAAAAGTACAGAATTTAACACAGCTTATTGCTATTTGATGGAGGCTTGCTGCAGAAAGATTTTTCTGATTCAGCCGTAGCAGGAAAAAAGCCACAGCTATTTTAAAATGTCTATTTCTGGCCTATACTGCCAGAATGACCTCTGGCTCTTTTGGGAGACAGAGCATTTGGATGGGATTTGTGAGCAGACTGATGCAGCTTGCTTGATGGCAACTTTGACTGGCTCTGCGCCTGGAAGTGGGGAGGTGTGCATGGCTCAGAGAAGCAAATGGCTCTGCCATGCTGAACTGTGCAGAGCAAGCAGGAAGTATTGTTTGGACCAAATAATATCACAGCTTAGTTTCTTAAGTGCTTAGCATTTTAAAAACACAACCAAAAGTACCCCTGGACAGTAAAGAATTACAGATAATGCAATAAGGATGGATTCAGACATAAAAGACCTCTAAATGGGCCAGCATGTTGGATAAATGTATGTAGTCTTGGAAGAGAGAAGAAAAAGAGTATAGAGAGTCATAAAATAAAGTTAGTGCTTGAAAAGGTAATAAAGAGACAGTACAGATAGTCATAGATTAAAAGGAGTAAAGAAAAATAAACCACGTAAAATGGAAAATTCACAGAGAGTCTGGATTATGTATATTATTGTGTTTTCATTGAACTTTTTGACTGTGAAGGAGTTAAATACAGAGAGACATTTCATTGTATGGGCTGCTAAGCTAATCCAGCATGTATATTATAAAGGTATCATGACTTTCAGATTTGGGTCTAAGGATATGTTGCTTTGGAAAAGCTGTTTCCACAGAAGATGGGAATCTGTAGATTGCTTCAGGACCTATATGGTTTCATGGAACAAGACCCCTTGAAAGGTTGCTGTAAGCAACCCCACAAAGAAAAATACTTTGCCCAATAAACAGCAAAAAGCAGTTTGGAGAGAAATAACTATGCCCAAATTCCCAAATATTAACTATATTTTTTTACATTTAAATGGGGGGAATATTCTATAGATACTTGCATTGGTATGAATCTTGGTTTGTTGATACAAGTTTAAGGTCAATTTTATTATACTGTATATGTATATTTCTGCCCTTGATTAAGGTATTGTGTTTGTGTGGTTCATTTAAAAATGTAATGTATAACTAAGAAATATAAGTTAATACATAATCTTTTATAATAATCAAGTTTGTAGTCATAGTTAGATTTTCTAGATGTATAGAGATATATTTCAATTATATAAATATTCTTCAAATCTTTCATAGACCTTCAGAAAATGGCATTTAAATATTTTAAAAATTTAGAACTTTTCATGACAGTGAGACACATTTGCTCCTGGCAGCACCAAGCTACTTCAAAAGGATGATGGGCATTGAAGAGGCTATGGAGTTGGTTAGCAATTTGGGCAAGAAACTGCTCTTGCTTGGACTGCTTCACTGGACATTCAGGACCCATAGAGAAATGACTGCTGAACTTGCCTAAAGGTGAGATGATCCTTTGGGCTTCCTGGTTCATGAAAGAGTAGGCCAAACATTCTGCAGGATACAGAAGAAAGTGACTTGCAAACTGCCAATATAGGCAGACCTGTCTTTGAAATTTCTTGCTTCATGAAAAAGTCTTCTGGAGACTATGGGCATGTAGGGTAGAGATGGATGCACCAACAGTACAGAAAAACTTTGAGTGACTTTCCAGGCAATGAGATGTCTCTGTCAATTCTAAAGTTTTGGAAGTTGCTTACAGTGTACTTTCTCTTTACTTAGGTGATATTATATCTTTCTGGAGCCTTTGATGGAGTTGAAGGATTTATAGTTATAGTTATCGTTTTCCTTAGGTATGATTAAAGACAAAATAGATATAAATATTGTAACTGTAATTCTTGCTTGATAACTGTTTTGTTATATGTAATTTTCCTATGTTTAAAATAAAGCCTTCCTTTGGTGTGGGAGGTCCTTTTGTCTATGTGTTGCTTTATTGGCTAATGAATAAAGAAACTGCTTTGGTCTGTTGATAGATCAGAACTTAGGTAGGAAGGGATGACAGAACTGAATGCTGGCAGAGGAAAGAGTCAGAAAGAAGCCATGGATTCTCTGCTTGAGACACATACTGGTTTGAATATTTTCCAGTAAGCCACTGCCTTGTGGTGATATACAAATTAATAGAAATGGGTTAAAATTAAGAGTTATCCAACATGAAGATAGAGTTAATTAATTAATATGATTTAATTAATATGGTTTTGTGTGATTATTATGGTTCTGGGTGGCTGGGATAAACATGCGGGCCCTCTTCCTACACTTCTGATATTTCTTGGAGACACAGTCTCAGAGTAAGTACAGTTTCTCCAGCTCTGGCAACCTTTCTACCCCGTTTCTTTGAAACCTTTCCTGAATTTCAGGTGCTAGAGTGTTTTGTAGATGTATGAGTTGGGATTGTGATCCACAACTTTGCATTTTAATTGGTTGTGATTTTCTATAGTGATCTCTGTCCTTTGCAAAAAGAATTTTCCTTGATGAGAGAGAGGGCTTACCGGGTTATATGTCAGAAATAAAATATAAATTCTTAAAACAGGTAAAAAATGTTAGTTAGATGCAGATATTGAGACACAGAAATGAGAGCATGGTTATCAATTCTATAAGTAATGTTAAATCCTCAACAAAATAGAATTTTATTTTAGAAAGTATTTGCTTGCTTATTTGGGTGAAAATTGTCTTCAAATTGTAGAGTGTGTCCTTGGAATAGATTTTCATATTGTCCCAGAGCCACTCATTTATTCCTTTATGCAATTAGTAAATATAAATGCATGTTGAATATTATTTGTATGTGTTTTTGGATAAATTTTTATAAATTTTGGGATCTACTAAATGAAAAATGAGTCTACAATATGCTAATATGAAAAGACATATGTATGTGGCTATAATCTATATTCTTCATAACATTTTACTGCTCACCACATGTAACATATTTTTCATGTAAACAAACTTAAATAAATCCTCTGGTTTTGTTTCTTTTAGTTCACTTATAAATCCCTAATTTTGGGCACTTCTTGGTAACCAATACATCACCAGTCTTACAGTTCCTTTGATTCTGCTGCCACTTCTGACATGTGTGTTAGGATGATAATAGATATTTAGGTCACTTTTCAGGCTTTTGAAAGCTGATTTTGACGAAAACGCTGGTTCTTCACTGAAGCCCAAGCCATCACTCACAGCCCAGGTGAGTAACACTGACTAGCAGTGGTGAGAGAGGTGGATAGGTCTGACATGTGTACAGAAAAGCTGGAGATAGGTGTGGTGTATGCATCCTGACAGAGCGGCAACTACGACCACTTCTACATGAAATGTCAGCACGTTCATTATGTACCATACAGAGGAGGGGTTGTCTAGTCTTGGTAGGAGGTCTCTGTAAGTGAGCAGTCTCAGGCTCTAAGCTTTTAGGAAGAGGTAGCTGCAGTTGCTACATCTGTACATACTAGTCACATGGAGACTCCCAAGGAAACCTTTGCCATCCATCTAAGCCTTACTTGGGAAAACTTTTTCTCCTATGGGACTGAGGCATGATAATACTTGACCTGACTGTCCTCATTATCAACAATGCACATTCACTCAGGACTTCACTCACTCAGGGCTTCCTCTGCTCCCTACATGTCTTCACCTGTCTACAAAATAGCTGGAGCACAGTGCAAAGGCTTGTTATATTTGAGGAATCATAGCAAGTAATGGTTGGCTTTATCATTTGATTACTAACACTTGGTATAGTCAATATATGCATCTTCTTGTGGGTGAATAATTGAACAAGACATGCAAGTGTCTTATAAAGACACCTATATACAACAGTGGATTATAAATTGCTGAAGACACTTCGGTTTGAGGAAATGCAAGTCGTCACAAACTGTCTTCCTACAGAAGCTGCTATTCAGGTGGAACCTAAATGTAGCATTTCCTGTTCAGAAGCAAAGGGGCAGTGATGGGCTCACTGAAGGCCTTCTGTGTCCAATGTGCTCTCAATAGACTTGAGATGAGAAGTCCAGGAATCTGCCATCTCAACATCTATTCCACAGGACCTCAACAGCAAGATTATCAACATTTCTTATTGTCTTTTTTCTCCCAGACTTCAAATTTAGCTTGTGGAGGGAGTCAAGTTAAAGGAATTTTTTTGTTTGTTTTCACATGGATGAAAATTTCGTGTCTATAATTTTTAGTATATTTTTTGTAAAAATTTGCACATGCTTGCCTGCTACTTTGTCACCCTGAGACTTTCCAATAATTGAAGGAAAATTAATCTCATATAATCTCCTTATAAGTGATTACCTAAGCACATTTGCAGAAATGATTATGGCTAATTATTTAGCTCTCAACCTTTTCTCTGGGTCTTTCATCTTTTTTTTCAAAATTAATCTTACTTCAAGGAACTAAGGGTGTGGTCAGTCATAAACAGTAGAATAATTATTATACATGTTTTTCTGCCATCTTGTTATTTACTATTCATATATTATTACTAGATCTGTGCTTATGTATTAGCTAGCTATTGAAGATGAAGGACTCACAAACACTACTTGCCTCACAATTTGTGAGGCTGTGTATGTTCATGTACCTTGGTGCCTATTAGTAAAAACACTGAATTGATGTTGGAACAGTAGAGGGAAGGTGGATAAAACTATATGTCTTTGGTGTCTATGGAGAAATGTAACTTATAGGACAGGGGCAGAGGAAAAGGAGAAGGACTCTTTCTGTGTATATAGATTATTCATCTTAGTGATTGCTTCCTGGAACTATAAGGATATTCACACATATGTTCATATGCAGTCACACAATAGTCTTATTTTACACAATGTTTGCAATCAATGTTCCATGACTGAGATTTGCTAGCATTTTTTTAAAAAAAAGCAGATAGCACCTTAAAATTATCAGAGTGCCAGGCATGAGCTACATGCATAAATTTTCTGCACAGCAGAAAAAAAATTACAGACTTTGGGTTTAAATGTGTATGGATATTGGCATGTGCATACCTTTGAATAAAATCAAATGATAAATATATGTTTTCTCAGCACTGAGCTTTTGACAAATGATTATTTTCAAAGATTATTTTATTTTGGATGGTTTGCTAGAAATAATTTGCATACTGTGCATAGGTCTGGAGCATAGCTGGTTCAAGGTGTTTAAAGACATGTGATACTAAAAAATTCCTAGGCAGAAGTTCAGATTTTTGCTGCCTTATATAGGGGATAGAATTTTTATGTGATTTACCCAATACTCAGTGCCAGATTAATATCTAAGAGATCTGAGCAAAGTGATGAAAATAAGTCTATCTTTATTTGTATATTAGTGCACGAGAGATCAGCTTTTCCTTCATTAAAATTTGCATTGTCTCTAGCCTGCTGAATGTAATGCACACCACATCTGTATGGAGCTCAGTACAGCTCTCAGGAAAAATACAAGGCTTTTATTTTGGAAAGTACGAAGTCATTACCAAGGCTTAGTGGCTCATTTGGTATTAGGCTTGAAAGTTGTGTAAGGGAACATACTGTGAAGTTTTGAGAACTGAATATGCACAGCATTTTTGTAGTATGTGTTAACAAATCTTGAGCAGTGACAACAGAAATAGGAGCATTCACTGGAAGATGAGTGGTGTCCTGGAGAACACATTTACAGTCATTCTGAGTGTGGAATTTGTAATTGGCAACTTTGGGAATGTATTTATAGCAGTGGTGAACATCAGAGACTTAGTCAAGAGAAGACAGATCTCTTCAATGGATCAGATCCTCACTGCTCTGGCCATCTCCAGAATTGTGCTGCTGTGGTTAGTATTACTGAATTGGTGTCTATCTATGCTTTATCCAGAAGGATGGATAAATGAAAGAATGGTTGGGATAATCTGGACAGTATCCCACCAGTTTAGTCTCTGGTTTGCTACAAGTCTAAGCATCTTTTGCTTTTTCAAGATAGCAAATTTTTCCAGCACTCTTTTCTTTTATTTTAAATTTAGAGTTAAAAAAGCAGTGAGAGTGACGTTGTTTGCATCTTTGTTTCTCTTGTGTTTAAATATTATAGTTATTAATTTACCTGAGAACATCTTGATGACTGAGTATAAAGTAAATAAGTCTTACAACTTGAGTTTGAATAACATACAGCCTTCCGCGCTATGGCTTTTATTTGCAAACACCATTTTCACGTTCATACCCTTTTCTGTGTCCCTGGTCACTTTTCTCCTGCTCATCTTCTCCCTGTGGAAACATCTGAGGAAGATGCAGCAGAGTGCTCAAGGATGCAGAGACGCCAGCACTACGGCACACATCAGAACCTTGCAGACAATAATTGCCTCTCTCCTCCTGTATGTCCTTTTCTTTCTGTCTCTTGTTGCTAACATTTGGGGGTCTCTGCTTCTGGAAAAAAGAATGCTGCTTTTGATTACACAGTCTTCAAGAGCTGCTTTTCCTTCAGTGCACCCCTTTGTCCTGATTCTGGGAAATACTAAGCTGAGAAAGGCTTCTCTCTCTGTGCTGCTGTGGCTAAGATGCAGGCACGAAGACAGGGACCCTGAGGTGCAGAGAACCAGGACTTATTTGTGTAGGTCATCTTGCATACCTTAAAGGAACATCGGATCACAAAAATTTTGTATTTAAATTTATTGTTTCTGAATTTTATAAAAATGTATGTTATCTTTTCAACTTGGAAAAGAGTATTTTGAAGAAATGTTATCTAAACATTCTATAGTGTTTGTAGAACATATAAAATATGTTAATTTTTAGATACTAAAATTGCGTAAATGCAGATCAGTTGAATGCAAGAAATGATTATAACAAACCTTAATTTTATACCAGTTAATTCCTTTTAAGCATCTCAGAACAAGAAATATAAATATAGGTTATGTATTTATATTTGTTTCCTAAAGTAGAACTTTGTAATTTTATATACTATACCGGTTAGTTTTTTTTTTTTTTTTTTTTTTTTTTTTTTTTTTTTTTTTTTTTTTTTTTTTTTTTTTTGTTACAAGCTTGTGTCATCTTGGAAAAACACACTTCAACTGAGTAAATACCTCCATCAAATTGGGCAGTAGGCAAGTCAGTGGAGTATTTTCTTAATTGATGGCTGATATGTGTAGGCCCAATTCCTATGAGCAGTGGCACCCCTGGAATGGTGGTTCTAGGCTGTATACAAAAAGCAATCTGAGAAAATCATGGAGAACAATCCAGTCAGCTGTGCTCTTCCATGGCTTTTGAATCACTTTCTGCCTTCATTTCCTGCCCCAACTTCCCTTCATAATTGACTATAAACAATAAGCTGCAATAGATCTTTCAATTCCAAGTAGCTTTTGGTGATGCTGTCTATCATATTCCTAGAAAGCAAACTAGGACACACTTAAAAATATTTTTATATAGAAACTGTCAGTAAATATTAGATAAGAATTGACATATAGCTTATGGATTAGTAGAAATAAAATATTCAGTTTATCATTTAAAAGATCAGATTCAACTTAGAAATTGCAAAATTCATTATGACATCACACACCTATATTTTACTAGGTTTGAAGCAACCAGGTTGTCTTAGGAAAAGAAATTTAGAGGAAGTTGTAAGTGATCTACATTAGATAAACGTGAATGTCTTATAGGATTACATGTTGTTAGTTGATGGAGGATGGTCTTTTGGGGTTCCTGATTCAAGAAAGAGTCTGTGAGACATTCTACAGGACACAGCAGATAGTGACTGAACTGTCTTTGAAATTTCCAGCTTCATGGAAAAATCTGCTAGATACTATGGGCCTGAAGGCTGAAGATGGATGCCCCAATGGTACAGAGGAACTTTGGGTGACTGTACAGGCAGCAAGATGTCTCCATCATTTCTAGAGTTTGAAAGTTGCTTATTTCTTGTTTACTTAGGTAATATCATATCCTTCTGGAGTCTTTGATGGAGTTGAAGAATATATAGATAGTTGTTATTGTTTTCCTTAGTTATGATACAAAATAAAGTAGATATAAATATTGTAACTGTAATTCTTGCTTGATAACTGCTTTGTTATATGTAATTTTACAATGTTAAAGTGAAAGCCTTTCTTTTTTGTTTAAACAGAAAAAGGGGAAATGATGGAGGAGGGTCATGTGTTACTTTCATTGGTTAATAAAGAAACTGCCTTGGCCCTTTAATAGGACAGAAAATTAGGTAGGCGGAGTAGACAGAACAGAACTGTGGAAGAAAGAAAGCAGAGTCAGGCAGATGCTTCAGGCACTCGCCATACCTCTCCTCTCTGAGACGGACGCAAGTTAAGATCCTTCCCAGTAAACCCACCTTGTGGTGCTACACAGATTACTAAATAAAGCAAGATGTGAGAATTAGCCAATAAGAGGTTAAAACTAATGGGCCAAGCAGTGTTTAAATGAATACAGTTTCCATGTAATTATTTGGATAAAGCTAGCCGGGTGGTGGGAAGCAGCCCGCTGATCCTACTACAGATAGTACTAATTAAATAGTACAAATAAGAGGTAAACAAAATTAGTAAGTGAAGTTATAAAGAAATAAGATGTTTTAAAATGCTTTAGGTGCAAGAGCCATATGGAGAAAAGAGCATCACATGTGTATGTGTGTTCAATGCTATTTAAATATTTAGGGAGAAGATAGACATATTGAATATTTTAAAAATGAAGGCTTGTAATTCATCAAATAAATAAATTCTTTCAAATCCCTGTTTTCTTTGCTGTTTTGGTACGGTTCTTTCTTTTTTATCCTTATGCAATGCTTTCATTTGTTTAAATGAAACAAATGTTTTATTTGTTAAAAAAAACTATAACATGTCAAGAAATGATATCTATTTTTATTTTTTCTGCTACTGTTTGCAGACAGTTAAGCAGAAACAGGTGACATAAAATAAAACATGAGTGTTTTAAATATAAATTCTGATTTTTACATTAAGTTATTAGATAATCTATATATTTCATAATCTTTTATCTCTTATGCATATTTGACTAAGTGACTTCATGAGAAGAAACCTAGTTTTTGAGATCTAAAAAGACTTAGCAAGGCCTTAAGTTGCTAGCAGACAGCTTAAGAAAAAATCTTGGCAAAGTTGTGGGATGATTGATCTGGGAATGCCCAGCCCACCCAATAAATGGAAAGACTGCCAAATTCAGATGAAACATCAAGACACTGAGCTGATACTTTCCTGAAAACTTCCTTTCTAAGGGAAAGTTTCACAGTACCATGTCTTCTGGCAAAGACATGACAACTTGTCTAATAGTCTCAGAAGCACATTCTGGCTGAATATACGTTCCTCACTATAAAATGAAATGCACATCTTACACCATTGTTAGGCCAAGAACCTGAGGATATACAGGCCATAGAATCTATAGGCGAACCAGGAACTCTGATTCTTCTAAATTACTAAATGGACATGGTAATAAACAGATCCCTGTGATTATATTTATAGATTAATGCATCTCTCAACCCCCATTTGAGAAGCCTCTGTTTGTAATAGATGGCAATTAACACAGAGGCCTACTCTGGGCAAGGTGGAAAGAATAAAAGCCTGTAGAATGCTCAGCCCTAAGGGAGAGAGCTCTACTGCATGCCCTTCTCATAATACTAAGGAACATTGCAGTGGTTGAGGAAGGAATATGTAAGAGCCAGAGGAAGGGGATGACTTCAAGGAAACTGGTTTCTGGACACTGTAGGGCAGCTGCATATATGAATTTATAGTAACTGTTATAATGGATACAAGACCCATGTAAGCTCAAAGTAGAACAAATCCTAGCATGGAGAGGGGAGGAGGGAATGAAGGCCCACAGCCAAATCAAGGATCCTTGGCAACCATTGCCTGTAGGGAGATGGACACTCTCTTAAAAGAATATAGTCTCTTACGAACCAACCATGAGCCAGTGGCAGACCATATATTCAAGGATATATGAGTGTACAAATTGTGTTTAATAAGTGTTAAAAACATAAAAGAAGACATAAAACGTGTGGGTAGGGAAGTGGGAGGCTGAATCTGGGTAAAGCTATGGAAGGGGGTGAATGTAGCTACTTACTTTATGATATTTTCAAAAAACAGATGAAATTTACAAAATGAACAAATAGGTAAAATTTAGTTTCAAAAATAAAGGACCAAAATCAACAGATCAAATTATTACAATTTAACAAAGTATTAGCTCAATAACCAACAAAAATTTAATAATTTCACAAGTTCACAGAATAAAGTACATCATCCCAAAATGACACATGCAAGTAACATTGCACAGACTGAACAGGTTATATTTAGGAATATATATGTATATTCCTATACATATATGCATGCAGTAAAAACTAGTGAAAAAAGGTCATGAATATAAAGGAGAACTAAAAAGGGTATACGGTAGGGTTTGGAGGGAGTAAAGGGAAGGGAATTATAGTATAAAACAGAGAGAGAAACTTCCAATGATGTTTTAATAAACTCTATCAATAAAGAATTCTTTACTGGCAAGGAATACACAATTTCAAAGAAGAATGTACTCTTGTATAGGCTACTAGTGAATACAAAAGGTGTTGTTCTAGCTAATAGATTTGTTGTTATACATTATGTGTTCTTTGCCAAAATTAAATAATTCATCAATAAAATATAAATAATAAGAATATTCCATGAATTTGGAACATAAATGATACTTAGTCATTGATAAAATCAAAACAAGAGTACACAATTCAATGAATTCTCAAACTAGAGCTGAACTATAGTACTGTCTTAACTGATGTTGAAAATTTCAACCAAATATGGAATATTCATATTTGTTAATGCACTTATTAAAAAAATAGGTCAGTGACTAAAATAATTTTATCTGATGGAAATGGTTAGAAACTAATCTTTAAAAATAGAAATTATGGAGAAGAAAATGCTTACTTAAGTGTGTTATATACAGAATACTAGGCAATGTTGTCCATATTTAATTATGAAAACAACAATATCACTTTGATGAAAAAAGAAATTAAAATATATCAAAAGCACTTCATCCTGCATTTCATAGCTAGAAAATGCAAGTAGAACAAAAGATTGTTAAAAGTATTAACCGGATACCCTTCCTCCCATTTTTAGCTAAATTATAATTAAATAGACAATGGTAATTTGATATGTCAAAGTATTGGTTCCATTATTCTCAATGGGCACAAAAATATATGAACACCAAAGTACTTGTAAAATGACAAAGTGTATGCATATTAGGATGGCTAACATCCATTGTCAGTTTAATGGGTTTAATAAACACCTTGCTCCTCAGTTAGGCTTACTCTTGAGTATGTCTGTGAAAGCATTTAAGAGAGAATTACTTGAGTTCAAAGGACTAACACTAAATGTTGCCACCACCATTACACAAAATGGATTCCTGGGTTGAAGAAATAGAAAGAGGGGGAGAGCAGAAAACCATCTGAGCATGTTCATTTTTTTTCTCTGCTCTCTGATCTACCAAGATATAACAAGCAGTCATGGTTTTGTTATTATAAAATGATTCATTCCTATCACCATGGTTTCACCAATAGAATGGCCTATACCCTCACACTGCAAGCTAAAACAAGCCTTTCATTTCCCTAGTAGGCTTATGTCAGTAATATTGTCAAAGCAATTAAAAACATTACTAATGTAGAAAATTTCTGGTGCCGAGAAATGTGGCTGTTTCTGTTAGAAAACTGACCATGTGGTGTCCATGACTTTGGAATAGTTTGTAAGAAAAATACAGAAAAATTTGACACTTTTCAGATATCACAGTTATTGACTGTTCATATAAGAATTCAGGAGCGAGAATGTTAATAGAAATTATGACCATGGATTCAATGCACATGAACCTCACATGGATTCTGTTGAGAACTGAAACAACCAGTAAGTAGCAGGTGTTGTAAGGAAGGTTGTTTATTTATTTTCTGGTTGCCCAGACTCCCAAAATAAACACACAGAAACTATATTATTTAAATCACTGATTGGACCATTAGCTCTAGCTTCTTATTTGCTAATGCTTACATTTTACTTAACCCATCTCCATTAATCTGTGCAACACCATGAGGTTGTGGCCTACCAGCAAAGTTTCAACATGTCTGTCTCCAGTCATAGTTTCATGACTTCTGCTCTAACTCCTCCTTCTTTCTACCAGCATTCACTTTAGTTTTCCTTACCTACTTCTATTCCCTGCACAGGCCAAAGACAATTCTTTATTAACCAACTGTATTCACAGCATACAGAGGGAAATTCCACATCAAGCAGGATTTCTTTCGCTTGCCAACCAACTCCCAAATAAAGACACAGATATTTAGTGTTAGTTATGAATGCTTGGCCCTAACTTATGCTTGTCCCACTAGCTCTTATAATTTTTATTTAACCTATGTCTTTTTATCTACATTTTGCCTTGGAAATTTTCTACTTTTATTCTGTATGTCCTACTTTATGTCTGTCTTCCTGGCAGTTGCCAGGCTGGTTGACCCCAGGCAACTCCCTTGCTCTCTAACTTATTCTTTTCCTTTTTTACCAGCCCTGTCTATCTCTCTGATGCCTAGCTTTGACTGTGCAGCTTTTTATTAGACCAATCAGGTACCTTAGTCAGACAAAGCAACATATCTTTACATCATTAAATAAATGTAACATAAACAAATGGAACATGTCCTTATTTTTATATAAAGAGATACATTATATAAAGCAATATTCTGCAGCACCAGTGGTCATTAACATAGTATGCCAATGAATCTGGTTACATACTTTCTATGTCCATAAAACCTGAATGAGGATAAATTTAAATAATACAAGGAATTTTAGAACCATACAGCATTTATGCCATGGCATGATTGCTCCTCACCTAGGTGTATGGTGTTAAAATAAGAAAAAAGATTTGGGAAATTTAGCATTTGTGAGAGTCAGGATACCCATACATACTCTCTCTCATACACGTATAGACACACATGCTG
The DNA here is from genome assembly GCF_903992535.2 of Arvicola amphibius. Taxonomy (NCBI): domain Eukaryota; kingdom Metazoa; phylum Chordata; class Mammalia; order Rodentia; family Cricetidae; genus Arvicola; species Arvicola amphibius. The sequence goes on from NC_052048.2 coordinate 17,342,614, forward strand.
AGGAACAATCTTTGTACACTTTAAATGTGCGATGCCATAAAACAATCCCACACCAGCTCAGAATTATTGATTAAAAAAAATTAGTGATGGAGGAGAGTCATCTCTCTATGTGTTACTTTCATTGGTTAGTAAAGAAACTGCCTTAGCCCTTTAATAGGACAGAAAATTAGGAAGGTGGAGTAGACAGAACAGAATTCTGGGAGAAAGGAGGCAGACACTTCAGGCAGTCACCATATGCAGTTGCCATATCTCTCCTGTCTGAGTAGGACGCAGGTTAAGATCTCTCCTGGTAAGCCACCCCTCATGGTGCCACAGAGATTATTAAATATGGGTTAAAGCAAGATGTGAGAATTAGTCAATAAGGGCTAGAACTAATGGGCCAGGCAGTGTTTAAATGAATACAGTTTCTGTGTAATTATTTTGGGTGTAAAGCTAGCCGGGTGGTGGGATGCAGCCCTGCCACTCCATCTACAAAAGGGTTATTTATTTAAGGGGAAAAACTTACAGATCACCATCCTAAACAACAGTCCTCTGAGCGCAAACAGGAAACAGAGTCTAGCAGCCAGAACGGAAGCCGGAAGTAAGAGAGTAGGTATACAGTTCCTGCTGCTTTCTAAACTATAAGAGACCATATCCAAGTGGGCTGGTATCTTAAAGGCTATTGGCTGAAGGAGAAGAATATGGTCCCATGGCACCTCCCCTTTTTATTTAAATAAGAGAGTTCTGAACCCAATACAAAATCTATATACTAGGAACAGATATCAAGTATAATTAGAATTACAACCAGCATAAATAATATTTAGCAAGGAACATATGCTAAATGTTTTAATAAACATTCTATCCTATGGAGTCTAAGTCTTGTATAGGAAATGGCTTGGCTAGACCATAAGAGTTCAGTAACTATGACTATCTAATCTTCAACCTCATTGAAGGCCTGAGAAGGGAGATAATATTACTTGAGCAGGCAGGAAATGCAATCAAGTAGCTTCCAAAGTAAGCAATATATGACAGAGACAATTAGCTACCTGAGCAATCACCACCCAAAGTCTCATTTTGCAACATTGAAGTAACCAACTTTGGCTAAGGCCTAGTGTAACTGATAGGCCATTTTCAGAGGCAGAAATTTTTTTAAGACTGTCTTATCCTGTCTTGGCAAGATTTGACAGTCCTGCTTATCCATTTCCAGATATCATGTAACTTGTCAGTGGTTGAGGCATTGTCAGTTCCTATCCCAAAGGCCAGTTTTGCCAAGAAGAAAACAAGCTCCAAGTGAAGTGTCTTCGGTGCTTAACATTCTCTTGGGAATAGATTGGTGCTGTCAGAAGCAATCATGTCTTATGTCAACAGAACCCTAAGTAATTTAAATGCTGTGTTCCACAGATCCTTGAAGTAGTTGAAGAATACTTATCTAGACAGAATACAATCTCTATGTATCTAAAGAACCTAATTGATCTGACTGTATGTACAACAAACATGAACAACTATTGACCTATAATAATTAATACCTGTATGTTGATCAGAGGTAGGAGTAATATATGATACAATATGAAAATATAACATAAAAGTTGTATCAATATACAAAATGTTCTAAACTGAGGTAGAAACATGTGTATATATATATATATATATATATATATATATATATATATTTTAACTTTTATCAATAGACAAAAGATGGCATAAGTCACAAAACAATCCCACACCAGCAGTTTGGAATTATGATTAATAAAAAGTTATTTATTTAAAGGGAAAAACTTATAGATCACCATCCTAGACAACAGCCCTCTGCATGACCAGGAAAGGAATCTAGTAGCCAGAAGTGGAGCCAGAAGCAAGAGAGCAAGCGCATAGCTACCATTGCTTTTAAAAGCAAAAGAGACCATGTCCAAGTGGGCTGGTATCGTAAAGGCTAAGGCTGAAGGAGCAGAAGGAGCTCCCGCAGTACCTTCCCCTTTTGTTTAAGTAAGAGAATTCTAAACCCAATACAAAACAATATACACTAGGAACAGATATTAAGTATGAGATTAGAATTACAATCAGCATAAACAATATTAAGCAAGGAACATATGCTGAATATTTTAATAAACATTCTATCCTATGGAGTCTAAGTCTTGTATAAGAAATGACTTGGATAGGTCATAAGAGGATGGTAACTATGACTATCTAATCTTCAACTTTATCGAGGACTTGTGAAGGGAGATATTACTTGAGCAAGCAGGAAGTACAATCAAGTAGCTTCCAAAGTGAGTAATATATGACAGAGACAATTAGCTACCTGAGCAATCACCCAAAGTCTCATTTTGCAATGTTGAAGCAACAAACTTTGGCTATGGTCTAACATAATTGACAGACCATTTTCAGAGGCAGGAAAATTTTCAAAACCATCTTATCCTGTCTTAGCAAGATTTGACAGTCCTGCTTACCCATTTCCAGATATCATGTAAATTGTAAGTGGTTGAGGCATTGTCAGTTCCTTGCCCAAAGGCCAGTTTTGCCAAGAAAAAAACAAGCTCCAAGTGGAGTGTCTTTGGTCCCCAACATTCTCTTGGAAATAGATTGGTGCTGTCAGAAGCAGTCATGTCTCATGTCAAAAGAACCCTAAGTTATTTAAACACCATGTTCTGCAGAACCTTGAAGTGGTTGAGGATTACCTATGTAGACAGAATATAATCTCTATGTCTCTAAAGAACCTAATTGATCTAACTGTATGTACAGCAAGCATGAACAACTATTGACCCATAATAATTAGTACCTGCATAACTTAAAGACTCAAACTTCATATCAGAATATTAAATAACCTGTAAACAAATGTGCAACAAATAAAGACAATGACCTTAAAATTTAAACAATATATACGTATCTCTCTAAGTAGGAGTAATATATAATGCAATATGAAAATATATCTTAAAATTTGTATCAATATACAAAATGTCCTAAACAGAGATAATAACATACATATATACAATCTGACAAAATAACTTTGTATAGGTGTACAAATAAACATAAGTAACAGATATAATTTGAACTTGTATCAATATACAAAACTATACTAATGTAAATTATCCATGAATAATAGCTCACAAGTATTCACTCTATTACCCACTATTACTATCCCTTCCCCTTTTTAAATAAACATAGTTTTTACCCCAAACCTCTATCTAATACAAGTAATAATCAACAGCCCCTAAACAGTGTTCCCAAACCTATGGACAAATTTTTGGTACTGTGTAGTGGGGAGCTGTGGGCCTGCTTCCAGCCGCCCTGCTCCCAGCCACCAGCTAGCTTGTGCCCCCAAATAATTACACAGAAACTGTATTCTTTTAAACACTGCCTGGCCCATTAGTTTCAGCCTCTTACATATTGACTAACCCATATCTAATAATCCTTGTAACACCACGAGTGGTGTTTTACTGGGGAAGATTCAGCATGTCTGATCTGGCGGCTGGCTTCATGGCATCTGTCTCAGAGAGGAGAGGCATGGCAGTCTGCCCCAGAGAGGCGAGGTATGGCGATTGTCTGAGCCATCTACCTCACTTCCTTTTTCCTGTTCTGTCTACTCCACCCACTTAAGGGCTGGCCCACTAAATGAGAGTCCTCCATCAGGACTGGGGTATCATTTTCTAGAATTGCTTCTCGCTGTCATTGGGGTGATGTTCTCTTAATGGGATCCTGCAAAATTAAAGTGATGGTTAAGTTTCAAAATTACAGTCTAGTATAGTTGCAAAAATTTTCCAAGAAGTTGTTAGATAGGTTTTTTTTTTTTCAACATTCTTATTTGGAGTCCTGGCCAAAATGTAATGAGAAGGTGCACTATTTTAGCAGCTGGTACCCAAATAAAGAAGCGGTTTTATAGTAGTGCTGTCTGCATCACGATGCCACCTCAACTAGGTAGAGTTGTTGCTGTGGGGCCGCATCTTCTTCCTGGAAACTTCAAGGATTACTGCAGGAAAAAGATCTATAGGAAAATCTATTGTTCATCCTGAAAAACTTAAACATCATTCATATATACGTGCATTCTGTGAAGAATATGATATAGACAAAAAAAGCATAGAGAAAGTAAAAATTTTTCCTAAAGTCTTTCTTCTGTCCCATACCAGATGGCTCCCAATATGAAACTGAAACTCTTAATATTCCTTTTAACAACACGTTTAGATTTAGAGAAGTACAGAACCATTATCCAACTCCAAAACCAGCTGAATATAGTAATATACATATGTGCACATGTGTGTGTGTGTGTGTTCATGCAAATGTAAGTGTAACCCATACCTGGATTCATAAACCATATTCTGTTTTCTAGATGCTCCTTATTGGATAGTTTTTTTCTTCTGTAAGCATTCAAACATCCAGAGTCTCTTGAATTTTTGATGATGTGTATTTTCCTGCAAAGATAAGAGCAGAACCCTGCCCAAACCTTATGAGATTTGCTTACCACCTATATGATTGTCAACATTGTGGATGTGGTATCATTTCTCTTTTTCAAGAGGTTTCTTCTTTTCAAAGCAAATCTTTATTACTTTTGATAGTATCCATAATTTTTCTTCTCCTGTGGAAACAAGATCAAAACCCCTTCCTGAACAGAGTACATCTCCTGGTTTCCATTGTGAGGTCAGCACATCCTTGAAAAATACTGGTTGATTCAATTCTGAAGTTTTTTCCATTATCCAACACCTCTCTGCTGCTGTTGTTCATTTCTCATTAGTGTTAAGAAAATTCAAGGTTAATAAAACATTATACAATCTATTTCTGGGGGTATTTTCCATCCCTTTCTGTTTGTTCAGCATATTCTTTATAGTATGATTTGACCTTTCTATAACTGCCTGACCTGTAGGATTATTTGGTATACCTGTGATGTGCTTTATATTATAATAAGCAAAAAAGCATTTCATTTTCTTATATACATATGCGGGACCATTATCTGTCTCTATTTGTGCAGGTATACTCATGATGGCCATAACTTCCAATAAATGTGTGATTACCAAATCAGCCTTTTCTGAGCTCAGGGCAGTTGCCCATTGAAAACCTGAATACATGTCTATGGTGTGGTGTACAGATTTTAATTTACCAAATTCAGTAAAGTGGAACACATTCATCTGCCATATTTCATTCCTTTGAGTACCCTTTGGATTACTTCCTGCAGGGAACAGTGTTTAATTATAGAAAGAGCAAGTAGGGCATCTCTTTATAATCTTCTTAGCTGGTTGCCATGTAATAGAAAACTCTTTCTTTACACCTTTGCTATTGACATGATGATTTTTATGAAATTCTGAGGCCTGCAACATGCTTGTAATCAATAATTGATCAGTTTCAAAATTACCTTGGGCTAGAGGACCAGGCAGACCCATATGGGATTGGATGTGTGTTATGTACATATGACAAAGCCTATTCCTGATTATGTCTTGCACCTGGATAAATAATGAATTCAATTCTGTATTATCTGGTATAATTCAGCAGTTTCAATAACTCTTTCTGCATATTGTGAATCAGTAACTATATTAAGAAGTTCTTTAAAATCCCTTACTTAGCACCATAAGAATGACATATAATTCTGCCTTCTGAACAGAGTTATAAGGGCTTTGTTCCACATTACTCAATTCTTCTAATTTGTAACTTACTTTTCCTGATTTATTTGCATCAGTATAAAATGTACCAGCACTAGCTATTGGTGCATCACATACAATTCAAGGAAGAATCCAAGAAGTTCTCTTTATGAGGTTAAGTCTATCACTTTTGGGATAGTTGCTATTAATTTCTCCCAAAACATTAGCACAAGATTTTTGCCAAGGTTCATTGTCTTTCCATAACTTTTTTTATTTTATCAGTAGTAAAAGGCACTATAATTTCTGCTGGATCTATACCTGGTGGTTGACAAAGTCTCAGTTTACCTTTTATAATTAATTCAGAGAATTTTTCCACATAAGTTTTTATTTTTTTACTTAGTTTATGTGGTATAAATATCCATTCTAAAATAATATCTTCCCTCTGCATTAAAACTCCCATAGGAGAAATTCTGGAAGGCAATATGACTAGGATAGAACTAAGATTTGGATTCACCCTATCCTCAAGTGCCTCCTGTAATTTTTTCTCAACCATTGTCAGCTCTTTCTCTGCTTCAGCTGTTAATTCTCTGGGACTATTCAAATCTTTATCACCATCTAAGGTTTTGTTTAAATCAACTATTAGATCAGTTGTTATCCCAACAGCTGTAGACTGGAAATGTCTCCTAACAATCTTTGAAAGTCATTAAATGTCCGTAACTGATCTCTCCTAATTTGGCCTTTTGTGTATCTCCTCTTTGAATCTTTTCAGGAGCAATTTGTAATCCCCATTTAGACATGACCTTTCTTTACTTCTTCAAACATCCTTTCTAAAGTATCTGTATTTGAATCAGATTACAAAATGTCATCTATGTAAAGGTAAATTATAGACTTAGGAAGTTGCTTATGAATTATTTCCAATGGCTGACTTACAAAATATCGGTATAATGTGGAACTATTGAACATCCCCTGTGGGAGGATAGTCCATTGATATCTCCTAGTAGGCTGAGAATTATTATAGTAGACACTGTGAAGGCAAATTTTTCTCCATCCTTTTCTTTTAAAGGTATAGTGAAAAAACAGTCTTTCAAATCAATAACTATAGGAGGCCATCCTTTTGTTAATAGAGAAGGCAAAGGAAGTCCAGATTGTAGAAGACCCATAGGTTGAATTACCTTGTTGACAGCTCTTAGATCTGTCACCATTCTCTATTTACCAAATTTCTTTTTTAAAACAAACACAGGAGAATTCCAAGGGCTGGATGATTTTTCAATATGGCAAGCATCTTGTTGCTCTCGTACCAGCTATTCTAAAGTCTGTAATTTATCTTCAGCTATAGGCCACTGCTTGATCCATATTGGTTTCTCAGTTAACCATTTTAAAGGTAGAGCTTTTGGTACCTCTAAAGGTTTGCTAGTTGTTCTATGTTCTTGTACAGCCTGAATGGCTGGTGACCTTTTTCCATAATACCTCATTATATACTTCCCAGAATTATGAGTTCTGGGACTGCAGGAATGGTATCTGTGTATTCCATTGCTGTAGCAGGTCACGGCCCCATAAATTTATTGCAATATTGACAATATACGGCCTTAGTCTTCCTATTTGCCCTTCAAGCCTTATGCATTCAACCCATCTTGTGCTTTGTTTTACATAAGATATGGTTCCATTCCCAGGAACATTTACGTCTTGAAGAGGCATAATTTGGATACCAAGATTCTGGGGTAATGATACATCCATACCCTTGTCTAATAAGCCTTCAGTAAAAATGCCATTTATACAAACTCTAAGCCTTGGTCTTTGATCATTAATAGAAGTCTGCCAAAATATATGTTTAGTCTTTCCTACTAGATTTTTTGACTCATCATCCACATTTAACCCACCATTTAGACCAGTATTGTTTTTTACAGCAGGCACTGAATTTTTAACATGGTGAGACATGTTCTCCACTTTAGCTGTGAATTACTGGGCCACTTTTGGCTTGGGGGCCTGCAAGAGGCCCCTCAAGGGGTTTCCTGATGGTATCAGGTTGCCTTGTCTGTCTTTTGTTGGCCTGCATTCATTGGTCCAATGTTGGCCTTTACTACACCTCCTACATATACCTGAAGGCTGAGGTCTCCTATTTTTGTCATTCCCAGAGGAAATATTATTCCTAGAAATTCCTTGCCTACAATCCCTTTTCAGATGTCCTAATTTACCGTAATTAAAACATTTGGCAATTTGATGTCTCCACATTGCTTTGGAAATCACTTTTCCTACCCAAGATTCATCATTATAGCCAAATGTCTCAACATTCACTGTATGCTGAATCCATTCATCCATATGTGTTGATCTAGATCCTAAAAGCCAAATTATCTTTTTACATTCTAAGTTTGCATTTTTAAAGCCAGAGATTCAAGAATTATTCATCTAGCTGCTTGGTCTGTTACTTCTATTTTTAGAGCCTTAGTTAATCTTTGCAAAAAGTCAGTAAAGGGTTCTCTCTGTCCCTGCCTAACCCTGGTACATGATTTGAACCTTTTTTCTTATTGTTGTATCCTATCCCAAACATTCAAGGCTGCTTTGTGGCATAAGGACAATACTTCTTCATCATAAAGAGCTTGGACCTGTGGATCAGCATATGCTCCATTGCTAAGGCTTTGATCTTGGGAAACCTCCACACCTTTTTCTCTTCCTTGCTGTTCCACAAGTTTGGATTCTTCTCTGAAATAAATTCCAAACATCAAGCAAGTTCCATCATCCAATACTGCGGACACTAACTGAAAGAAATCATGGAGGATAGCTCTGACATTAGAAATGGGTTCAGGCTGTTGAATTTGATGTTCAGAAGTTATCACAAAATTTTGATAAGGTAACAGACAGAATGTACCTCCAGGCAATCTACATGACATCCAAGAAAAGTTAAGAAGGACATCTTATCTTTGAAGGGAAACATTAACTTCTTGAAACAGGTGCAGAATGGGGACCAAAAAATTGATACCTTAGTGAAATCACTAGAAACTTATGCAGGTCAGGAGATTCAGGCTTTAGGAAAGACAATGATAAAAAGATTTGAAATGATTGAGGAAATTATTGGAGCTGGTGAACAGGGTAAGAAGGCCCAAGGACAGGATACAATGCCACCACAGGCTGTCAGAACTTGTTTGCCCAGGGTCTTAGTGTCATACCCTGTAATATACTTTGACAAAGCATCAACTTCTAAAGGCTCTAAGAGAGCCAAAGAAGGTAGATGGACACCAATAGGAATGAATGATCTAAAAGAAATTCAGCAAGCTGTCATTAATTATGGCTTGTACTCTGCATTTGTTAAGGAAGTGATAAGGACTTGGGCTTCTAATGTCTAGGGAAACTCAAGTCCTTTTGCTTTTTCTTGTTGCTTTAAATTTCTCGCTTCCTTTTTTCAAAAGCACCTCCAAAGCATATATGGTCCACTTTATAGGACTGCTGAGATTAACTGAGTGCAATATTTAGGCATGGCTTTGCTACTGAAAGCCCACATTTTGAACATTTCCCTAACAAAGGATGAATGCAGTCCATAAGGTATAATTGCTTGTTTAATTTCTTTTTGATCAGTCATACGTATGAGCTTCCATGTACATTCCTTGACAACCTTAGGGTATTTGGAGTCAGATATTTTTTCTGATGTTTTTACTGCCAAGGCAGGCAGAACTCTGAGGAAGCTATCCTGGAGATTTTTTACATACTGATGAGGTTAGATTTTGCCTTTTTACCTTTTGTCATCATTTTTGATAATTTCCTCAATCTTTTAAAATCTGTTTACCACTGCATTTTGTATCATCTGGTTCTCCTGTCCAGTGTTCTGCTCTAATCCCCTCGTTGAGCATTCCAAGGTATAAAGTCTGTCCAGGAGAGATAATGTCTCATCCTTGGACATAATCTTTATATCAGGCATATTATTTTCCTGGAGAGATATTCTACCAATCAATCTGTCATACCCCTTTCACAGAGTCTGATTAAAACGTTCAACAATGCAAATTCTCTCAAATAATATTTCAGTACCTACTGTCATTGATTGGGTATCATGTGCCAAATCAGCTGTTTTCTTTTCTAGAATGCGGATTCTTCCTTTAAATAAATTACTATCCGTCTGCACCATTTTCAAAAGTATCTCAGTTGATTGAGTTTTGTTAGGTAAGTTGATCATATCCTTCTTCAGATTTCCAACCTCTTTCCTGAGAAGTGTGGTTTCAGTCTGGAAAGACTATACCATTTCTAAAAATGCCTAATTCCTACCCCTATTGTCAAACCATATTTTTATGAAAAAAATATTGAGTACAAGACTACTCCCCAGAAACAAAAATAGTGATATAGAAGAAACATCATATAAATTTTGTAAAAACTCACACATGTGTAAGTAAAGAGGCTATTGAAACCTTGGATTGTTAAATTCTTTGACATATTACCCCTTTAAATTAGCAACCTACAAAACTAACCCAGTTGGGCATAGCAGTACAAGTGAATTCATGTGGCTGGTCTGAATTTTGAGTTTAGAACGAAATGCTGAAAGATAAATCACAGACTGTGTGCTCTTCAGATGTCTAGAAAAACAAAATAGGCAAATGCAAACAAATCATTAGAATGCTGCAGAACAGCTGACTCAGATGGGAGAAGCCCACATCTCTCCCAAATATCTGTTGTGCACCCTGGTGGGAGGCAAATGGTAGATTGTGTGGGTACTTGAAGCCAATCGGAGGCATGTAAAGAGAAAAGAACTGCGACTGATTTGTAGAAAAGCCTCTGTGCAAGATTCTATATAAACTGCTGGCTCCATGCTCATGCTGTGGCTGAGAGAATGCTCACATCAAGCCAGTCGCACTGAGCTGGCAGCAGGCAGTAGAGTCAGGGATCGTAAAACCAAACTTTGAACTCCAGATGATGCCATAAAAAAATCCCATACCAGTTCAGAATTGTTGATTATAAAAAGGGTTATTTATTTAAGGGGAAAAACTTATAGATCACCATCCTAAACAACAGTCCTCTGAGTGCAAGCAGACAACAGAGTCTAGAAGCCAAAATGGGAGCCAGAAGCAAGAGAGCAGGCTCACGGTTCCTGCTGCTTTTTAAACTATAAGAGACAACACCCAAGTGGGCTGGTATCTTAAAGGCTATTGGCTGAAGGAGCAGAATGTGCTCCCACAGCAAATATGTATTACTCTCATTGGCTAATAAAGAGCTGACTGGCCTAGAGCTGGGGAGGAAAAGATTGAGCTGGAGAGCAAAACTAGGAGGACACTGGGAGGAAGAAGGGCAGAATCTCAGTAGTCACCAGCCAAACACAAAAGAAGCAGGATGTGTATGAATTGAGTTACCAAGCCATGAGCCACATAGTAGAACTTAGATAAATAAATATGGGTTAATTTGAGTTGCAAGAGCTAGTTAGTAATATGTTTGAGCTATAGACTGAGGATTTATAATTAATATTGCATCTCCATGCTGGTTATTTGGGAAGTGGCAGAAGGGAAAGAAAAGTCCATCAACACAAACTCTCTCTCTCTCTCTCTCTCTCTCTCTCTCTCTCTCTCTCTCTCTCTCTCTCTCTCCCTCTCTCTCTCTCTAACATACACACATACATAGAGAGAGAGAGTAGGGGAGCAAATAAGTAAATATAATAAAGAAAAAAGAAAGAATACTGGGAAAGCTTGTGTTATAATATCATTGTAAGAAAGTTCTAATGCCATTTCTTTTAATTTGTACATCTAGCAAATACTGTAATAAATATTATAATAGTATACACATTTACCAAAACCTTTAAAAATAAGACTGCACATTGAATTAATTTTGAAGTAAAGTCAAAATAACTCTTTCACAGAGCAGGATTAATATCCACTCCATAGGCAGAGAAGTCCTGAGCAAAATCATAAACTTGTCTTTTTTGTATAGTTTTCAAGTTGGTACAAATAATTTATGATTTCTTTTCAGTAAGGGTGTAGGGTTCTAATGAGAATATAATTTCTTTCTGTGAGCATGTAGGAGACCATACACGACTCCAATGACTCTATAGCTATGTTACAGCTCCCCAAAGACTAAAATCTTAGTACACTGATGTACAACAGTCAGGATAGATTGAGGTTTAAGATCAGATCATGGTCAAACACAGTTCTGTCTTTCATAGTAACAGCTTTTATCCAGTTTCTTTACTTTCCCCAATTACCTTGTCACTAGAAGTTCAGCTGACAATATGATAAATAATTTTTATAAATATAAATACAAATATATATAGATGTTTGTTTAATAGATACATATATACTTGCATAGATGTTAGATAGTTCGATCAATCAGATATGTTTGTATCTATATTTTTACATTGCAAAGATTTTAATTGCTTTTTACTTTTGAGATAACACTACCATCTCTCTTCTACTTTAAATCCCTCTTATGTGTCTATCCTTGTCCTTCCTCAAATTCAGAACATCTAAGCTGAATTTCTTTAGTCATTGTTAAATACATGATATACGTATATATTCCTAACTTATAGAAATATAATTTCATCAATCAGTATAAAGTTACTTGTGTGTATATGATTTTAGGGCACACTAATTATTATTGGGAAGACTTATTTACTCACTCAGAGAATTCCTTAGTTGCCTATAATTCCTTTTCTTTATTTTTATTGAGCTCTACATTTTTCTGTGCTCCCTTCCCTACATCTCCCCTCCCTTTCAACTCTCTCTCCCCATGCTCCCAGTTTACTCAGGAATCTTGTCTTTTTCTACTTCCCATGTGGATTAGATCTGTGTTTGTCTCTATTAAGGCCCTCATTGTTGTCTAGGTTCTCTGGGATTGTGATTTGTGGGCTGGTTTTATTTGCTTTATGTTTAAAAACCATTTGTTTGTGAATACATATGATAATTGTCTTACTGTGTCTGGGCTACCTCATTCAAAATGATGTTTTCTAGCTCCATCCATTTGCCTACAAAATTCAAGATGTCTTTATTTTTTCTGCTGTATAGTACTCCATTATGTAAATGTACCACATTTGCCTATAATTCTTTATCTAATCTTAGGATCTGTGAGATTTTCCCCTGCTGTGTTAGGGTATCTATTGGTGTTGTCTTTATTCAGGTCTGTTTTATGAGCCATGTTAGTGATACTTTATGGTGTAACTTCAGTGATTGAGGAATAAATCACTATTTTACTTTTGATGCAAATTTTAGAAATTATTTTTGGAGGCTTTCTTACTTTATATGGAAAAGATTTTTGCTTTTAGCAGCTGTTCTTTGGGTGGAACTGAAAGTAAGTGTTTACAAGCCAGAATTGTAAATACAGTGGCAAGCTCAGGAAATCCCTTCAGGGCTCAGTGTAGCCCTCACTTGGGACCTGAGACCTCTCCTCTAAAAAGCCCTTGAAGTTCTGGTACCCACAACCATTCTTCAGAAACCCAATATCAGGATGTTTGCACTTCACTTTGTCTTCTTTTCAGAGTTCATCTTTAATATATGAAGAAGACAAGCTAGAGAGTCAACTGCATCTACAAACTATAGAAGGTTTTTGGATACAGTTTTAGAATTTTTTTTCTGAAAATTTGCATGTGTTTTCTTCCTGTACTATCACTATATCTTTAACTTTAATGCAGGGCATTTGAATCAAACATCCTTTTACTAAGATCTTAGCTAAGTAGATACACACAGATGAGATGTTATTTAACCCTGTCTTTCTTCCCCTCCAATGGGCCTGTGTGTACTATTTTAAAAGACAGAGGATGAAGTCAGATCTATACACAGTGGTAAGTAACATCCTTCTCCGTCATTTCTGAGGTTAATGAGATATATTTGCCTGTTATTTTTGTTGCTATTTTATTTACTTAAATTATATCAGTGGTCCTTTGAGTAAACATTAACTATTGAAGCAGAAGAATTCCCTGATGTTTTTTCTATCCTGTATTTCTTGATGCATATTAGTGACTGCAGTAAACATCACATGTGCCAATGGAGGAAAATAACATACAAACTCTATGGAGGAATGCATTGACTTATTGACACTTCTTGAGAGCACAAGAGTAAAAATAGAGAGAACATCACTAAATTTTATTGAATATTTACATTTAAAATTCCATAATATATACTGAGTAGCATTTTAAAACAGGATCTTAAAATTTATGAGTAATTATCACATATGACTCAGATGAATAAAAAATAGAGAATAAACTGAATAACTGATATGAATCCAAAAGGTATTTAAATTAAATAAATTTATGTTTATTGGAGGATATTTTTGTTGGAAATTGTATTAATTTTATAAACATGCCAATATATTTTTAGGATTTTTTTTCTAGTACAGCAATTAATAAGGATCATTCTGCATGATGATATGGAGCACTTGCAGAAAGAATGTATAAACTGTACATGTAGGATCTCAAATACAATTTATTTTAAAATAATTTAAAAGATGAGATATTAACAAACTACTAGGGAAATGTTCATATGTTTGCATATATGTTAGAATTTTGTTATGTGACCTCTCTAGTGCTCAAGTTGTGAGATTAACATATACTGAAAATAGATAAATGAGAAAACTAGTATAAATAATTTTATCTCTACTTGTATCTTAGCCCAAGTGGATTCAGTGTTTCCTTCATTATCTGCAAACATTTCTAGGCTCCTGTATGAGGCATGCAGCATAAGGATGAAGCTCCACTCTCCGTGTAAATACAAGATTTTTATTATGAGAACAATGATGCCATTAGTGAGGGTTAATGGTTTGCTTGGTATATATATATATATATATATATCCCCATTTTTTTTAGGGAATATGCTATGAGGTCAAAGGAGTGAATATAAATAGCATTTTAGAAGTATACATAAGCAAAGCTTAAACAGTGACATAAAGTACTATGGCACTCATTTGAAGATGATTGAAATCCTGTAGAATACATTTCCAGTCATTTTGGATATGTAACTTCTAGTTGGAAATGTTGGAAATAGATGGATAGCTGTGGTAGAAATCATAGACTTGATCAAAAGAAGAAAGATCTCTTCAGTAGATCAGAGCCCCACTGCTCTTGTCATCTCCTGGTCAATGTGATTTGGTTAGTATTACAGAATTTGTGGTTGTTATTCTTTTGGCTGGCTCTTTAAGGGGCAAGCTACGCCCACTCCTGGTTACCTCTGACCTCTCATCGCCATCTTGGAGCCTTCTCTTTCTGCCCTCTCTTGGCGTGTGCACACTTCTCTCTCTCTCTCTCTCTCTCTCTCTCTCTCTCTCTCTCTCTCTCTCTCTCTCTCTCTCTCTCTCTCTCTCTCTCTCTCTCTCTCTTCTCTTCTCCCCCCCTCTCTCCTCTAAGTAATAAATGTCCATTTCTATGTCTGCCTACTGTGTCTATGTGCCTTTTACCCGCCGCATGTCCACACCCGCTGCTGGCTCTCCCAAACCTGCCACGAGCTGTCTCTCCCCGCTCACCACATGGCGGGAACAGCTCACCCCAGATGAGCCACGGCTCATGACCCACCCGGGGATCTTGGGTGACCCGCTTGGGAGCCTCGAGTCTCTGCTTGGGACTGGCTGCTCACAGAGCCTGCTGCCTGCCTACAGCTGCCGCCCGGGACTTTATAGCATTTTTTAAAAAGAACAATAGTGTCTATAATGCTTTACCTAAGTAAATGGGTCACTGAAGAAATGGCTAGAATATTTTATAGTACCTAGACAGCTGTCAGTCATTTTAGCATGTTATTTGCAATAAGTACCTTTTCTTTTCTCAAGATAGCAAAATTTTCCAACATTATTTTTATTTACCTTAAGGTTAGAGTTAACAGTGGTGACGGTGACATTTTTAGTGTCTATGGTTGTCTTGTGCTTAAACACTATATTTATAACTATACATTTCGATGTTTTGAACTCTAATATGAAGTTAACATGTCGTACAACTCAAGTTTGGCAAACACATAGATCTTCATACTTCTTTTATTTTCTAACACCATCTTTGTGCCCATATCCTTTGCAGTGTTGATGGTCACTTTTCTTTTGCTTATCTCCCCCTGTAAAAACATCTGAGAAAGATACAGCACAGTGTCTAAGGATACAGAAATGGTGGTACCACAGCTCTCTTGAGAGCCTTGAAGACAGTGATCATCCTCCTCCTTCTGTATACCTTTTTTTTTTTTTTTTTTTTTTTTTTGGTTTTTCGAGACAGAGTTTCTCTGTGGCTTTGGAGCCTGTCCTGGAACTAGCTCTTGTAGACCAGGCTGGCCTCGAACTCACAGAGATCCGTCTGCCTCTGCCTCCGAGTCTGTCTCTTGCTCCCAAAGTTTGGGGTTCTCTCATTCTGTATAGGAAGTTGCTGCTTTTGTTCACATATGCTGCAAGAACTGCTTTTCTTTTGGTGCAATCCTGTGTCCTGATTCTGGGAAACTCTAAGAGTAGAAAGGCTTCTCTCTGTGTTGCTGTTGCCGAGGTGCAAACACAAAGATGGGGACTCTTGGGTGCAAGGATCCAGGGCTCATTTTTGTGGATTATCTTGCACACCTGGATGAAAAACAGATGCAAATTATTTTATTCATTTTGTATTTATCTTATATTTTTCTTCTTCCTGTGTCAGGGCCCTTATGCCCCAACATAGAAACTATTTTTTCCCTAATTGGACTGGTACAGAGGCACTAGACATAATGAGACACAGTTCATACAGCCATATAGGATGGCATCTCAGGCTTCATTCATCCTGAAGACCTACCCAATGTGTATTATACAAAATATCTTTTATCCCCCAGGTAAACCAAGGTGGATCGTCATTAATATTCTCTTTCCCTTTGGTCGGGGGATGTGGTGCTACCAAAACACCTACAACTTAAGTCACCAGCCTTGGGATTAACACCTCTCCCCAGGCCATCTATATTTTAACAAAGGAGAAGGAGCCATATATCCTGGCCTTTGTCAGGTGGCTAGCTTGTTTGGCAGGATTGCAGCTGCCTTGGAAATTTAGCATGGCCAGAGAGACTGCCTGTAAATATTTTGTATGAAATATAAGGCCCACATTCCTCTAACTATTTTGCTCTATAAGAATATGTTCTCAATAAATAATATCACATGACTACTTTTGTAGTTGAAAAAAGTTTGTATATTAATACACAGATATTAAAATTTGTAGCAGTGCAGATTCCTGGAATAAAAGGCAATATTTCAGTAACAAATTATTTTATGTGAATTGAAATTTTAAAGTATAAAATGAGAAATCTAAGATAAATATGTATACATATTTTTTAAATAAAACTTTGCCATTTGATGTACATAAAATATATTTTTGTACATTAATTTTTAATTTTTAAAATTTAAATATAAGTTCATCTTTTACCCTCTTTTCTTCCTCCCTCCACTTTTTCAATGCTTCTCACCTTGCTTCCTTTCAAATTCATAGCCTCTTTTAAAAATATATTAATTCATGTATGTATATCAAATTCATAATTATGTATGTTAGTGTTACTCAAATGTGTTTGATTTTAGGACTGACCATTTGATACGGAAATAACAACTGTGGGGTTGAGCCCTAAGGAAGACTTCAGCTCTCAATAATACTTAGTTGCCTTTAGTTCTTTATTTATGAGGGAGGCCATACAAGGTTTCCCCATTTTGTGCTTATTCAGGTCTTGTGTAGGAAACCATATTGTATCCAAAGATACATGAAAATACCTTGTCTCAAAAACCCAAAAATTAAGAATAAAAATAAAAGAAATAGAGTAAATAAAATTAAAGCCATGAAAAGATGAGAAAATACCGAGAATCTGGATATTATATGTTATTGTATTGTCTTTGAATTTGTATGACTGCAGAGGAAGAAACAACAGTTATCAAAAGACATTTAATTATAAATGCTGCTGGATTAATTCAACATATATTTTTTGAAAACACTGACTTCAAAATTTAAATCAAAAGATATGTTACTTTGAAGAAGTTTTACTTTTCCTTCCACAGGAAATGAGAGACTTTGCATTCATTCTGGGTTAAAAAACCAGGTTTGATCAAGGAAAACCCCTCTAAAAAATTTCTAGTAGGAACAGATGGTCCAGATGATCCTATATTTCAGAGGATGTCTGCTGCAGCTTCCTCTGAGTTCTACATCCAGAACAGTCTTGGGACTTCTGTATTTGATGATCTAGGCTCACAGAATACCTAATCAGGACTTGACCATAATCCTAAATTTTCTTTAGGTCCCCATACGATTATCAGCACCCCCAATCAGCAGAAAGTAGCTTAGAAAACTACACCCACATTCTTCCAGAAAGGATTATGGATATTTGTCTTTGTTTAGTGTGTTGGTTATAAGTTGTTATGGACAATAGTCAGGAAAAATGCTAAACAAAGAAGATGAGATTCAGGTCTTATTTTGAAAAGAAAAAAAAGGGGAACTGCTATGGGACAATGCTTTTGTACACTGTAAAGATTTGTCACTCATATTGATTTAATAAAACATTGATTGTCCAGTAGCCAGATAGGAAGTATAGGCAGGGTAACCAGACTAAGAAAATTTTCGGAAGAGGAAAGGCAGGAATTGGTTTCCACCCAGATGCAGAGGAAGCAAGAAAAGAATGCTGTACTGATGAAAGGTACAAGTCACATGACTAAACATAGATAAGAATTATGGGTTAATTTAAGTTGTAAGGACTAGTTAATAATAAGCTGGAGCTAATGTAATAGGCCTAACATTTATAATTAATATAAGCCTCTGTGTGCCTCTGTGTGTTTTGTTGGACCTGAATGAGTATAAGACCATGCAGGACAGAAACTTCTGTCTACAATGGATTATATCAAATATATTTGATGGGGGATGTCCTTCTATATATGTTTTGCTTTTATTGATTGATGAATAAAGGTGCTTTGGCCAATAGCTTAGCAGAGTAAAGCCAGGTGGGAATCTGAACAGAGATATGTATTTATAGAGAGAGTCAGAAGAGTCAAAGAGATGCCATGTAGCTGCCAAAGGAGATAGACACTGGAATTTTACCCAATAAGCCACAGCCTTGTGGCAATACACAGAATGATAGAAATGGGTTAAGATGAAAGAGCTATCTAAGAATATGCTTAAGCTATTGGCCAAGCAGTGTTGTAATTAATATAGTTTCTGTGTGACTTTTAGGGTATCAGCAGCCAGGAAACAAATGAGCAGACTCCATTTACACCTACTAATATACATGTTTATCTGAATGAATACATTTACTTCTAAAAAGTAAATTGTAAATAATTAGCCTCAGCATTTAGGGTTGGAATAATGGCATCTATAATGTTATTAGAAAATAGTTTTAACACTTCTCAGGAACTCCAGGGAATAATATCTATATCTATATATCTATGTAGATATATAGATCAAAATTAATTAAAATTTTTATAAAGCCTATTGCTTCAGGAGTTCTATATACCAGCTTAAATTTTTATGATAAACCAGTTCTGCTAGACTTTATAAATATTACTAATAGTTCACACTTGCAAAAATTTAAAAGACACAAATAGATATATCTTCATTTTAATGCTAGCACATGAAGGCACCTTGTTTTCTTCTACAGCTATGAAAAATGTTAGGTAGTTATGGGTAAGACCATGATATCCAGATGAAACTTTTCTGGATATTCTGGTGGAAAAGCAAGATCTATATGAAAAAATAAGTAAATAAGTAAATCTAGTTTTTACATAATTTTGATGGTTCCAGGTTTAGCAGTATGTGCATAATATTTTAAAGGATTTTAAAGTTTCGATAGCATAATAAATTTTCATAATAAATTTTAATATTTTGAATTTTTATAATAAATTTTCAACATGAAGATTTTATAGTTTTGAATTTTCAATTCCAAAACCCATTTGGTATTTTATTTGTTTATTCTTTTGTTTTTATTTCTTTAAGTCTGAAACAGCCCTGGTAGACCTGGAACTTGCTTTGTAGATCAGTGTTACCTCAAAATCAGAGTTTGCCTGCCTTTGCCTCTTAGGTATAGGTATGCAGTGATTGAAAATCACATATGAAAACTCTAAAACAAAACGAAGAAATCATATTCAAAATTAAAGAAATTGAAAACTTAAGGCTGAAATAAATAAAACAGATTAAATATGTACAAAGCATCAATGAAACAAATAATTTGTTTTGTGAGAAAATCAACAAGACTCACAAGCTCTTAACCAAATTAATTAAAAGGCTTTGAAAGGATATCTGGTTTAAGGAAGTTACAAAAGAAAAGGGATATAGCAACAGACCCAAGGAATCCAGAGAATAATAAGTACATACTTCAAAACCTGTACCCTACAAAACTGGAAAATCTAAAAGAAGAAATTGATTTTCTTTATATATATCACATACCAAAGCAAAATCATATTCAGATCAGCAATTTAAACAGAAATATAACCCCTAGTGAAAGACAACCAGCCATTAAAATTCCCCCAAACAAACAAACAAAAAAAAAAAACAAGTCTGGGACCAGATAGATTAGTGAAGAATTTTACCAGCCATTAAAAGAAGACTTAATGTCAGTTATCATTGTTCTGCCAAATAGAAACAGAAAGGCCTTTGCCCAATTCATTTTATGGGACCATAGTTACCCTGACATCTAAACCATATAAAACCCAACAAGTAAAGAAAATCTGGGACCGATTTCTCTTATGCACATAGATGCACATGTGTTCAATAAAATAGTTGTAAACTTAATTCAGGACTATGTCATAAAGATCATCCACCATGATCAAAGAGGCCTCATCCAAGAGATGCAGAGTTTATAGTACATAAATTGACAAATGTAATCAATCAGTCCAGCATATAAACAAATGGATAGAAAAAACTACATTATCATCTCATTAGATGCCTTTAATAAAATATAACATTTCTTACTGATAAAATCAAGAATAGCTTAGGACACAAGGGTCATCCCCAAACATGATAAAGACAGTTTACTGAAGATCATAGCCAACATCAATTTAAAAAGAGAGAAACTCATAGCAATTCCACTAAAATTAAGTTTCAAGTTTTTAATTCAATGAGAGCCTTCCAGCAATTTTATTGGACTTAGTCTTCGGCATGACTTTCTTCTCTCTGGTTATCCCATTCATGAGTTACAATTTTTGGATAATAAGAAAGTAAGTTGAGACAGTCCTCTCTTTCTTTGCTTTTTTAACTTTGATATAAGCCCAGAAATGTAAAGTCCTTATTACCTCACATTTTAGTATTATCTTCTATTTTCTTTTGAATAAATTTGAATTAATTTGAGAAATTCTCTGTTGAATAAATTTGAGAAAATTGAAATTGTTGAAAAACTGAGAAAATAGTTTGAATAAATTGAGAATTCTCTGTTGAGTAAATTTGAGAAATTCTGTTGAATAAATATAACAATTTTGGTTGAATAAATTTGTACTTTTTCAATATTTTCTCAAAATTTTAAATTTTTACTTTAATTTTTTAATATTTTGGTAATGATTCAAAAGTATATTGTTCACCCTTCATGTGTTTGTATGCCTTTTTAGTTTCTCTTCCCATTTATTTATAGTTTTAAGATTAATTTATTTTATTAAAAAAGTCTTTTCTCATTTCACATACCAATCTCAGTTCTCATTCCCTCCTTTCTTCCTACTTCACCTTCTTTCCACCCCACCCCCATCCTCTCCTCAGAAACAGTAAGGCTTCCCATGGGTAGTCAACAAATTTTAGAACATTGCTTTGATGCAGGACCAAGGACCTCCCCACTATATCAAGGTTGAAGAAGGGTATCCCCTCAAAAAGAATGTGCTCCAAAACACCAGTTCAAGTACTAGGGCTAAATTCTTGTACCACTGCCAGTGACTACACAGACTACCCCAGCCATACAACTATCACCCACATTCAGCAGGCCCAGTTTGGTCCTATGCTGATTCCCCCATTGCCAGTCCTGTGTCAGTGAGCTCCCAATAGCTCTGGTAAGCTGTTTCAGTAGATATACCTATCAAGGTCTTGACACTTTGCTTATGTTATCACTCATCCCTCTCTTTGACTAGACTTTGGGAGCTCAGTCCAGTGTTTTGCTATGAATCTCTTCACCTGCTTCCATCAGTTGCTGGATGAAGGTTCTGTGATAATGATTAAGGTTGTCATCAACCTGATTACAGTGGAATGCCAGTTCAGGTACCCTCTCCTCTATTGCTTAGGATCTTAGTTGTGGTCATTCCTTGTGGAATCCTAGTAATTTCCTTAGCACCAGGTTTCTTGCTAGCCCCATAATGATCCCCTAAATCAAGATATCTCTTTCCTTGTTCTCACTCTGTGTCCTTCACCCATCACGATCATCCCATTCCCTCATGTTCTCCTTCATTATCCCCATCTCCACCTCCTTCCCTTCAAAGCTTCTTTCTCCCTCCACCACCATGATTACAATTTTCTCAGGAGATCTTGTCTATTTCCTTTTCCCAGGGGGATCTATGAATGTTTCTCTTAGGGTTCTTGTTAACTAGATTCTCTGAGGTTGTGGACTACAGACTGGGTATCCTTTGATTTACATCTATTATCTACTTAAGAGTGAGTAAATACTGTATTTGTCTTTATGAGTCTGGGTTACCTTACTCAATATGTTTTTTATAGTTCTATTCATTTGCATGCAAATTTCAAGATGTCATTTTTTTTTTACCACTGAGTAGTACTCCATGGTGTAAATGTACCACATTTTCATTATCCATTCTTTGAGGGGCATCTAGATTGTATGCAGATTCTGTTATTTACCAATAATGCTACTATGAACGCAGTTGACCAAATATACTTGTAGTATGATTGTGCATCTTTTGGGTATATACCTATGAGTGGTTTGCTGGATCTTATAGGTTAATTCCCAATTTTCTGAGAAACTGCTGTGCTGATTTTCAAAGTGGCTGTGCAAGTTTGCTTTCCCACCAACAATGGAGGCTTTTTCTCCTTATTCCACATGCTGTCTAGCATAAGCTATCATCATTATTTCTGATTTTAGCCATTCTGACTGTTGTATGATGGTATCTCAGAGTCATTTTGATTTGCATTTCCATGATGGCTAATGATATAGAGCAGTACCGTAAGTGTCTTTTAGCCATTTGAGATTCATCTGTTGAGAATTTTCTATTTAGATCTGTGCCCCAGTTTTTGATTAGATTATTTGGTATTTTGATGTCTAATTTCTTGAGTTCTTTATATATTTTGGAGATTAGTCCTCTGTCTGTTAAAGGATTGCTAAAGATTTTTTCCCATTCAGTAGGCTGCCATTTTGTCTTATTAACTGTATCATTTGCCTTATAGAAGCTTCTCATTTCAGAAGGTCCACTTATTTATTTTTGCTAACAGTGTCCATGTTACTGGTGTTATATTTGGGAAGTGATCTCTGTTGCCTATGTGTTCAATACTAATCCCAAATTCTCTTTTATAAGGTTTAGTGTGGCTGAATTTATATTGATGTCTTTGATCCATTTGGTCTTGAGATTTGTGCATGGGGACAGATATTAATCTATTTGCATTTCTCTACATGTTGACACACAGTTATACCAGTACCATTTGTTGAAGATGTGTTCTTATTTACATTGTATAATTTTAACTTCTTCATCAAATATCAAGTGTTCATAGGTGTGTGGACTAATGTAAGGGTCTTTGATCTGATTCTATTGGTCTACCTGTCTGTTTTTTTGCCAATACATCATGATATTTTCATTATTGTAGCTCTATAATAGAGCATGATGTCAGGGATGGTGATGCTTCTATAAGTTCCTTTATTGTACAGGATTGATTTGGCTGTCTTAAATTTTTGCTTTTCCATATGAAGGTGATTATTCTTCTGTCAAGGTCTGTGAAGAACTGTGTTGGGATTTTAATGGAGATTACATTGAATTTATAAATTGCTTTTGGTAGGATTGCCATTTTCACTATGTTGATCTTACCTATCTAAGAACATGGGAATTCTTTCCATTTTCTTAAATCTTCTTCAGTTTCTTTCTTCAAAGACTTAAAGTTATTGTCATACAGGCCTTTCACTTCTTTGTTCATATTATCACTCCTCTCTCTCTCTTTGACTGGAATCCTGGAGGTCAGCCTGGTGCTTGGCTGTAGATCTCTGCATCTGCTTTTCATCAGTTTCTGGATGAATGTCCTATGATGACAGTTATGTTAGTCACCAATCTGAAAGCCAGTTCAGACACCCTCTCCACTATTTCTAGGAGTCTTAGATGGGGCCATTCTTGTGGATTCCTGGGAGTTTTCTCAGTATCAGGTTTCTTCCTAGCCCCATAATGATTTCTTCTGACATGATATCTCTTTCCCTGTCCTCCCACTGCATTCCTCCCCCAACTAAAACAATCTTTCCCCTTATGTTCTAATTCCTATCCCCTCGCTTTTATGTGCCCCTTGTCACTGATTTACTCAGGAGAGATTATCTCTTTCACCTTCCCAGGGTGATCTGTGTGTCCCTCCTAGGTTCATCCTTGTCACAGCCACTTTAGAAATCTTTACGGTGGTTCCTCAGAAAACTGACAGTCAGTCTAATTTAAGACCCAGCAATATCAATCTCTGTCATATATCCAAAGCATGCATAATCATACTGCAAGGGTGCTTGCTTAACTATGTTCATAGCATCATTATTCTTAATAGCTAGAAACTGGAAACAACTTAGATGCCTCTCAACTAAATAATGGATAAATAAAATGTGATACATTTACATGGTGAAGTATTACTCCACTGTAAAAAACAACAACATGATAAAATTTGCAGGCAAATGGATGCGATGGGAAAAACGTCATCCTGAGTGAGGTAACCTAGACTCATAAAGATAAGCATGGGGTTTATTCACTCATACGTGGATATGAGAGGTAAAGCAAAGGATAACCAGACCACAATTCAGAGAAGATAGTTTATTTTAACTTCCATTTGCTTGATACACAAATGTGTACCATTTCACTTATAGTTTTTATGGGTCTTTATTAATGAGGTGCATTTCTTATAGACAATAGTCAGTGATAATAGCAAAGGTATGGATTGCTAATATGCCTATCAATGAGGGAATGTTAAAAAATATTGCAGTTGTATATCATGCATAAGAAAGGATAAAATGATGCTCTTTGTAGGGAAATCAATAGAACTGGAGAACATCATGTTAAGAAAAATATACCAAATTCCCAAAATAAAATCTAATGTATTCTTTTATATTCATAATTTAGATTTAAAAATAAAGTGCATAAACGTAGAAGGAAGGTTCTTTAGGTAGTAAGAGAAGATCAGTTTCACAAGGATGAGGTTCAAGAGAAGGTGATGAGTGATGAACCCAGGCAAGAAGAGTAATATGCATGTATAAAGCTGCCATAATGAAATCCAGTATTTTGTATGCTATCATAGTCAACACCTTGATATGATATAAACAAACTTGCATTTAAACAAACTTGAATTATTCAAACATTCACTATGTTTTCGGTATATTTAGTTAAAATATTTTACTAGCATATATCTATGAAAGATTTTCCAAATTATGTAAATATACAAAGCTGAATTGCAAAAATGGAAAGAGAATATTTGCATGTTCTCAAGGCATGTCTTTATTTGCATGGTTTAACTGAGATTTGAGCTTTCATTTCATAACATCATGTAAAATTGCAACCACGGGAAGGGAACATTTACAAAATCTGATTTCATATGAAAAATTTTGTGGTACATGTTTTTTTTTCCCCTGGGAGAATATGAATCTTTTCACTCAAGATAGCTTAGCTCTAACATATCAAACAAAAGTTCAGCCCAAGGTAGTACTGTTGAACCAACAACTTTAATCAAGGTTATTTATGGGGATACAGATAACTGGTCAAAAAAGAGATCTCTCTCCACAGCAATAGTTAACCACATATATAAATCCATGTTTAGAGAGGGGATCTTATATGCCACCTCATATTCTGCCTTTTACATGAGTTTATGTTTATTCTCATATGCCACCATATGATGCTCAAGGGTCTTCTATACTTCTAAGAGGGAATGTTTGTGGGCCCAGTCTTCACAGATCTTGTGTGGGTTATCATGGATGGCCATGGCCCTTTTATACCTATAACACTATGTTCCATTATATTCTATCCTTCTCCTGGCTCTTATTTTCCTTCTCATATCTGTATACCTTAATCTACAATGTTCTGTGAGCAGTGAAGGTAGTGATAAATGTTAAATTATGTTCTCATAATTTAATATATATAATGATATAGTGTTTATCATTAAATACTATGCCATGAAATTCACAGGTAAATGGATTGAGTTATAAAATCATCTCAGGTAACCAAGAACCAAAAAGAAAAATATGGTAAGAATTCTTTTACATGTGGATATTAACTTTTAATACTTCAATAGACATGCCATTATCTGAATAACCACAGAGGTTATTTAGTTATATCTATGAAAAACTATAGGTATAGAGTAAGGAACTGGGGAGGGAAAGAAGAATTTTTGACTATAGTTAAGGAGATACTGGGGTAGAGGAGTAGAATGGGAAAATTAAATGGGGAGGGGGAGAATGGAGTGAACTTAGGGAACATCAGATAAAACTAAGGACATTTGAAGGGGCATATGGAACCCTACTCAAGTGGAAGATTTTTCTCATATATGCATGCTATTTAATATATACATTAAATATTATGATATTATGTATATTTGATATATATATATATTATATATATGAAAGAAACCTGATTAGAGTCACCAATTAAATAGGATACAAATCCCTAACTAGATCTCTCTTGCCACCAAATGAAACCTCCAGTTTGAGGGATGGATTATATGTAGTTGAGTTGAGTTTTTGTTCAAAGGGTACACATGGAAACCTGCTAATAACACAGTCGTCATTGCTTTTGAATTCAATGTAGTGCTCCTAATTTAGGAACTGACTTTTTAACTTGTTTCCTAGTTGTCATTTTTGGCAATTATCCCCATTGGTATTCTTCTCATATATAGAAGCTACTTTGCCTAGAAGATGTTGTTAAAGTCAAAGTGTTTGGAGGGCAGAGTGACAAGAGCCATGGTGGCATGCTTCAGCATGTGGAGCTATTGATGAGTTCCCAAGTCCTGAGTCTTCCCAAGAGTCTTTGGAGCTCCCTATGCCAGCTCTTTCCACAGAACCTGACCCCAGGGTGGTTTGCATGTCTCTTGAGCTTTCCTGAGTTCATCATTCTTATCTGACAGGAGTCATATCATACCGAACTGCCTTCCTTTTGGTAAGTTTTAATTCTTATTTATTTATTTGTTCTTATTTTTTTTCAGAAAGATTTCCAAAGTTCTTCTACTATACCTAAGTTAAATATTTGTGGGAATTTAAAAAGTAGATTGGATTCATTTATATTGCACAATATTGTTGCAGGAGGCAAAGGATAGTCAGCCTCACACTCCATGCACTATGGCTACCCTACATCTTTATTAGTCATCTTTGATATTTACAAAACATTTTTCCCCTCATGTCTCTGGAATAGTGCTGATTTTATTTCTTTTTTCTCAGGTTCCCTTTCCCTATTAAGGAGAAAAAATTCTATGATATTGCTCATTGTCCATTTGTCCTAGGCTGCAAATCATCCTTATCTACTTTGATTTTTGTAATGATGGTCACAAAATAGATGTCGAGGGTAAGAGGTGATGTATTATATCTGATAGCCATTCATGTTAATAAAATAATTTGTCTTACTGGAAAAGAGAAAAGAAGGCTAAAAGAGATTCCTTGTAGATTTACTTCTTTGACTTCTTCAAGAAAGGAAAAAGAAACTTTAACTCATTTTCACATGGACAGAGTATAAACTCAAGGTTAATGAATATTTACCCTTAATACTACATAATTTGTACTTGAGGTAGGTCCCTGTCTAAACAATATTTAATATTGAGATACTAAGTGTGAGCCAGTTGTATAGTAATGAGCAAGCTGAATTTTTACATTAGAGAACAGAAATTTAGCCAATAATGTGTATTTATGGATTTTTTCAGTATACATGCCTTTATATAAAGTAAAGTGATCAATACATATTATTCTCAATATTAAGCACTTAAGCAGTTTTGATTCAGCCACATTGTTAGATAGTAGTTTATAATTAATATTGGAATAACTCACATATATATGTCATATACATACATATACATAGATATATACACACATATATGTATCCTTGTGCTGATCCTCTTTTGAAGAATCTAATGAATCCTTATGCTTAATTTCTACATAACAGTGCAAATTGTTATTAATTAAAAACAATTAATATTCTATATTAATTAGAACATTGATGAGTACTCAATTATTCAGATAATAAAATATGTTTGAAAGCAAACAAAAAGAGCAACTAAATATTGTTATCTGTATGTATGCAGTACAAAAACACAGTGTTTCCTTCAGTGTCAACAACTAAATCAGAATCCAGAGTCCTACAAGCAAGTTAGTGTTTGGATGAAGTTTCTGTCTTGTCTGTCATTCCAAGATTTTCATGAGGAAACAAGTAGACTGGTCATTAAGAAATCTTATGGCTTGTTTGTGTGATATTATATCTGTAATTTTTAAAGGATTACAATACATATTATGAAGAAACATTGGTGAATATATTAACAAATCCTCAGAAATTTGTATATTATTTTGCAGACAATGGTTGCTGTCCTAGAGAGAACATTCACAATCTTTTTAAATCTGGAATTCGAATGGGAACTTTAGGAAATGGATTCATTGCTCTGGTGAACTGCATAGACTGGGTCAAAAGAAGGAAGATTTCTTCAGTGGATCAAATCCTCACTGCTTTGGCAATTTCCAGAATCACTATGACATGGTTTGTGTTTTTAGATGGGTGGATATCTGTGCTTTACCCTGCATTATACTTTACTGGAAAAATGTTAAGATTATATTTGATCACGTGGGCAGTGATCAATCATTGTAACTTTTGGCTTACTACAATTCTAAACATATTTTATTTTCTCAAGATAGCCAACTTTTCTAACACTATTTTTCTTTACCTAAAGTTTAGAGTTAAAAATGCCATCTTGGTGACCTCGCTAGTGTCTCTATTTCTCTTGTTCTTAAACATTGTTGTTATGAAAATATACTATGATATGTGTATTGATGATGTCCAAAGGAATGTATCTCATATCTCTAGATTGTATAACTATGCACAAATTTGCGGATTTCTTTTATTCACCAATCCTGTGTTTTCATTAACACCGTTTGTTACGTCCCTGGCAACTTTCTTCCTGCTCATCTTTTCCCTGTGGAGACATCTGAAGAATGTGCAGCACAATGCCCAAGAATACAGAGATTTCAACACTGTGGCCCACATCAGAGCATTGCAGACTATCATTATTTCTGTACTGTTATACACTATTTACTTTTTCTCATATTTAGTGATGGTTTGGAGTTCTGATTCACAGGAAAAATACCTGATCTTTTTGTCTGTCTGGACTCTGGGAAGTGCTGCTCTTTCTGCTCACCCATTTGTTCTGATTTGGGCAAACAGAAGGTTGAGGTGGGCTTTTCTTTTAGTGCTATTGTTGCTCAGATATAGGTTAAAAACATAGAAGCATAGGTTTCCACACCATTTAGGGAATGATTTTGCATATCCTTATGGAAAATTAGGAGACAAGAGATTCTCACATGAAGAAATTTATATATTATAAATATTTTTCTCTAAGTATTTGTAAATTAGCAATTGAAAAGTTTAGAAAGAGCACAATGTAACCTTTGCTATAAACCTACATAGATAAGGATATCAGTACACATCACTTAGATGCGATGACTGTTGTCAGTCTATATGCTCTAATGTTTCATAGCTAAGATCCACAAATAAAAGAAAACATGAGGCATTTGTCGTTCAGGGTCTAGTTTAACTCATTTAGTATACTATTTCCAGTTCCACCCAATTACATGTAAGTTTTATCATATAACCTGAAGTAACTATGGAAGCCAGGAAAATAGAAAAGGAACATGGGGGAGGAGCAGTGAAAGAACTCTAGAGATGGGTAGGACACAAGCATTCTGGGTAAAAATGCAGAACAACAATGAAGGGACTTTTATTGGTGGGAGGAAAGAGGAATGAGAGATAAATAACACTAAGGATGTTTGAAAACCCATAGAGTAACATCATTAAGTTCTCACAGATAAAAATGTAATTGAGTTTGAAGTTGTATAAAGTGGGGTTATTATACTAACCCAAGGGACATACTTCACCCAACAAAATTCTAGTGCTAAATATGAGAAACCTCCTTTCAAATTGTTGATTGGGGGATCCAGGAGACTCTCCCAAAATATAGTCTATTTTCATTGCCTTTGGTTGCTTCCCAGAGTTTTACGTAAGATTCTATTGTTGAAGACATCACACAGTTTAGGTATAGGATTCAGAGGAATCAAACTGGAAATGTCTTGGAAGTCTTCTCCCTTAGGGAAAGGTTCTCATCATTTCAGAAGGTGCTAATGCAAGCTGCCAATGGAGAAAAATACAAAATACAAAATCCCACCCAGATTTAAAGCCTGTGAAAAATAATAATGAATGGCTCATAAAGATTTCCTAAATGGTATAATACTGACACTTATATCTTAATTGCTATCTAATTGGACTGATAAAGTCTACTCCATAGACGATAATGTCTGGCTCTTTGAACTTAACCACTTATCTGTGGCTGGAGAGGTTTCAGGCCTGAGATGAGAACTTCTGCTGTCATGCTTCTAAACCACACACACTACTTTCTACTTGTATTCTAAATACTTATATCCACAGATGTGTGTAGCTCCCTCCCTCATCAGAAAAAGTTCTTTTCAAGCAATTGGAGGTTACAAGAGAGATTCACAGCTGATAAAAAGACAGAGAATAAGTGGTCATGAGTTACTCACCTCCAGTCGATGCTTCTACCATTCAACTCCTGTATCTAACCCTCAGGGAACATTACAAAAGAGGTAGTTTAAAGATTCTAAGGGCCAGATGGTCAGGATAATTCATGCTAGAGAGTGTCTTCTCAATGTGATAGGAAAGTTGAACCCATTAAATCCTAACAATAAGGTTGCCTAAACAATACTTGCATAATGACAACAGCACTTGATGTCAATATAAATGAGGGAGATTTCACAAGGCACAACTCCTAGATGAAGAACTTCAGGCAATTGATGTGGCTAAGACAGGGTAATCAGTTTTTCCAGTGATGAATCTCCTAATTGGCATTCTGATCCCAAGTGTTCAAGGTGTGAACACTCATGTGCATGAACATACACATACACACACACACACACATACACACATACACATACATACACATACAGACTTAGGAATGAATGAAGTGGTTATATTTTTGAGAGTACTGGGTGATACTATAGGATACTGAAGGAGAAGGAGTACTTTTAGTACTCATATAAAATTCTCCAAAAAGTCTTAAAAATTACAATAAATAAATGTCTGTAGTCATAAATATTAGTAATTTTATTTAGGTATTCTTTTAAAAATGGTAAAATAAGATACATGCAATATGTAAAACATGTTTGTATTTATAAAGCAATGTAAAACTTCATTATTAAAAATAAAACTTATTATAATATATAAAATCATAGCATGGATAAGAAAGAGATTCATAAAGTTCCACCTCCATTCAAGGAGTTATTTGCAATTGATTGCTCTTCAGGAGAAAGTGTCAATACTTGTAAAATATGTGGACCTTGAGATCCATGTTCCAGTAGATGGTCCTATACAGAAGCATATACAACAGTACATATTTTATTTAAAATTACAGAAATTTATGAGGGAAAGTGATGAGGGGATAAAGAGACATCAGAAGAGAGGGATGACAGGGTAAGTTTGATCAAAACATGTTATATGCATGTATGAAATGTTCAAACAACAAAAGACAAATGCATAAATTTTTAAATATGCAATATGTAGAAAAGTCAAACAAGAACTGAATTACAGGATTAGGAACAAGTTGAAGCCAATATTAGACAACTTTCACGATGACATAGAATAAATTGGAAAAATCCTATGTAATATTTTTGTAAATTTGTATGTATTTTCAGTTGTGAGTGATATATAAATGTTATGATAGTTTCTAGCTGCCTACTTTATACAGAAAATTTTAATTTAGCTGAAAAAGACTTAAATAAATTTATGATTTTTGTTATTACCTATTTTGCCTCTTTCCTTCCTACCTTCCTTCCTGTCTTCTTTCTTTCATGGTGCTGATCATTGATCTCAGAGGATCACACAAATATGAAGTAACTGGCATTCTCTCTCTGAACTAACCCTAGGCCAGAACAATTTCTATTCCAAAATGCTGATTTAATGCTTTTTCTTCAGCAACCTTTATTAATTAGTGACTTTTAAAATTTTATGGTAGCTCATAGTCATATTTTAGTAGGCTAGAAAATTTTTGTAGTGAGAAGCTGTGGGCTGCGTTCCTGCTGCCCTGCTCCCAGCCACCTGGCTAGCTTATGCCCTGAAATAACAACACACAAACTGTATTCATTTAAACACTGCCTGTCCCATTAGTTTCAGCCTCTGATTAGATAATTCTCACATTTTGCTTTAACCCATATTTAGTAATGTGTGCAGCACCACGAGGGGTGGCTTACCAAGAAGATTCTAGCCTGCATCCATCTCAGAGAGGAGAGTCATGGTGATTGCTTGAGCCATCTGACTGACTTCCCTCTTTCCCAGCATTCTGTTCTGTCTACTCCACCTATCTAAAACTTTCCCTATCAAAAAGCGAAGGCAGTTTCTTTACTAACCATTGAGAGTCCTCCATCATTTCCCCTTTTTCTGTTTAAACAAGAAAGAAAGGCTTTAACTTTAACATAGTAAAATTTCATATAAAAACAGTTAACAAGTAAGAATTGCAGTTATAATATTTATATCTATTTTATCTTTTATTATATCTAAGGAAAACCATAACTATCTATCTATTCTTCAACTCCATTAAAGACTCCAGAAGGATATAAAATTACCTAAGTAAATGAGAAGTCAGCAACTTATAAAACTGTAGAAATCACAGAGACATCTAGCAGCCTAGACAGTCACCCAAAGTTCCTTTGTACTGTTGGGGCATCTATCTTTGGCCTTCAGGCCAATAGTATCCAGAGACATTTCCATGAAGCAGAAAATTTCAAAGTCAGTTCAGTCAGTATCTGCTGTGTCTTGCAGAATGTCCTGCAGACTCTTTCATGAGTCAGGAACCTGGAAAAACCATCTCACCTTTAGGCAAGTTCAGCGGTCCTCTCTTTGAGGGTTCTCTGTGTCCAGTTTATGCAACAGTCCAGGCAAGAGCAGTTTCTTGTTCAAATGGCTATCAAACTCCATAAGGAGCCTCTTCAATGCCCATCTTCCTCTTGAAGTAGATTGGTGCTGCTAGGAGCAGACATGTCTCATTGTCATGAACAGTCCTAAATTATTAAAACATTAAATGCCATATTCTGTAGTCTTTGAAAGATATTAGGAATGTCTATCTAACTGAAATATATCTCTACATATCTAGAAAATCTAACTGACATGACTAAAAGCTTGACTATTATCAATGATTATCCATTAACATCCTATATTTCCTAATTATACATTACATGTTTAAAATGAATTACACATACCTTAATCAAGATCAAAAATACATATAACAAGATTGACCTTAAATTTATATTAATAAAGCAAAATCCATACCAATGCAAATTATTCATAACTATATCATATCCCCCTTTAAATGTAAAAGAACATATATAAGCAATATTTGGGAATATGGGCATAGTTATTTCTCTCCAAACTGCTTCCTGCTGAATGGGGACACTGTTATTTAGGTCTTTTATGGTGTAACCTGTGTGCCAGGTTCATCTCAGTTGGGTGAAGTAATTTTCTGAAGGTGTTCACAGCAACCTTTCAGGAGGGCGTGGTCTATCGTACCATATTGGGTTAGAAGCAATCCACAGGGTCTCATCCTCTGTGAAAACAAAAGAAGACATTCCTTTCCAAAACATCATGTCCTTAGATCCAAATTTTAAAGTCAAGGTATTTTCAAAATATCTATTCTGGAATAGTTTAGCAGCATTTATAAACAAATATCTTTTAGCAGCTGTTGTTCCTTCCTCAGCATTCAAACAATTCAAAGAGAGCATAATAGCATACAATATCAAGATTCTCTGTGTATTTTCCATCTTTATGCAGCTTTTCTTAACCTCTATTTCTTTTATTTTTACTGTATTTTTTGAGACAGGTTCTCTATATATCTTTGTCCTGGAATAACTCTGTAGACCAGGCTGTCCT
Source organism: Arvicola amphibius (assembly GCF_903992535.2). Classification (NCBI taxonomy): domain Eukaryota; kingdom Metazoa; phylum Chordata; class Mammalia; order Rodentia; family Cricetidae; genus Arvicola; species Arvicola amphibius. The sequence continues at coordinate 17,376,306 of NC_052048.2, forward strand.
TGAACTCTCAGAGATCCACTTGCCTCTGCTTTCCAAGTGCTGGGATTTAAGGTGTATGCTAACACACCTTAAAGTCACAGAGGACAATCTACCTCTGCCTCCCAAGTGTTGGGATTAAAGGTGTGTACTACCACAACCAACTACTCCCTTTGTTTCTTTTTACTTTTAAGAAATTTAACCTTTAGCCTGCATATACTTTTTAACACATTGTAAACTATTTAGAGGTTTTTTTTAAAATTTGAATCTTTCTTTTACTGTAAATCTCTCTTTTTGTGGCCACCTGAGTCATTAATTTACCAAGCAATATCGGTAGGACTAAACTCGTATCTTTGACAGCTATATCCAGCCATTCCTTAGCTTTCTGCGATTCCAGCCTTGTGGCTGAGTTACCGCCCATAGCCACGTTTATTGCCACAACTCTATGGCATTTCAAAGTCCCTGCCAATAAGCAAGCTGCAGCATTCTTCTCAAAGACCACATTCAAATGTTCTGTACGAAGTCGGACCGCCTGCCTGAAAGAGTCAGAGTTTCCCCGGCAGGACAACTCAGAAAGCTGGCATTTTAAAACAGCACAACTTTTTTTCCTGCTACAGCTGAAAACTGAAAAGCATGTGTTTGGCTTTTCATCAACACTATGTAAGTGTTTCATGGCAGGACCTCTTCAATGAGCTGGAGGATTTTGCAGCTAAAGCTGAGTCAGGAAGCCTCTCTTAGATGAGAGTGTTTGCTTGCCTCTAGCAAGCAGATCAGACTTGAGAAATTGCTGCTACCAAGAAAACATGCTTTACTCTATTCTTTTCCAAGCGTTCTCAAGCTTTCTGTGGATTCAGTTATCCACGATGGGCGCCATTCTGTAGTGAGGAGCTGCAGGCTGCATTCCCGCTGCCCTGCTCCCGGCCACCTGGCTAGCTTATGCCCCAAAATAACAACACACAAACTGTATTCATTTAAACACTGCCTGGCCCATTAGTTTCAGTCTCTTATTAGCTAATTCTCACATTTTGCTTTAACCCATAATTAGTAATGTGTGCAGCACCACGAGGGGTGGCTTACCAAGAAGATTCTAGCCTGCATCCATCTCAGAGAGAAGAGACATGGTGACTGCTTCTGCCATCTGACTAACTTCCCTCTGTCCCAGCATTCTGTTGTATCTACTCCACCTATCTAAATCCTGCCCTATTAAAAAGCCAAGGCAGTTTCTTTATTAACCAATGAGAGTCCTCCATCAGTTTTCGATATAGGAACAATCCCTGGGTGGGTTGGGGTGTGGACTTATTACATCATTTAGCTAAATTGACATTTTGTCAAACTGTCTTCTAAATATCAATATTTATACCCCTAGAGTAATCCCACTGTCAGCCTCAGCCAGAGAAACTTTTCTTTGCTGTAAGCATTTATTAATTAAGAGACTCATCACTGGTAAGTGTGTTTTAGCCACTTGAGATTCTTCTGTTCAGAATTTTCTATTTAGATCTGTGCCCCAGTTTTTGATTAGATTATTTGGTATTTTGACGTCTAATTTCTTGAGTTCTTTATATATTTTGGAGATTAGTCCTCTGTCTGTTAAAGGGTTGCTAAAGATTTTTTCCCATTCAATAGGCTGCCATTTTGTCTTATTAACTGTATGATTTGCCCTATAGAAGCTTCTCATTTCAGAAGGTCCACTTATTAATTTTTGTTCACAGTGTCCATGTTACTGGTGTTATATTTAGGAAGTGATCTCTGTTGCCTATGTGTTCAATACTAATCCCACTTTCTCATTTATAATGTTTAGTGTTGCTAAATTTTTATTGAGGTCTTTGATCCATTTGGACTTGAGTTTTGTGCATGGGGACAGATATTAATCTATTAGCGTTTCTCTACATGTTGACACACAGTTATACCAGTACCATTTGTTGAAGATGTGTTCTTATTTACATTGTATAATTTTAACTTCTTCATCAAATATCAAGTGTTCATAGGTGTGTGGACTAATGTAAGGGTCTTTGATCTGATTCTATTGGTCTACCTGTCTGTTTTTTTGCCAATACATCATGATATTTTCATTATTGTAGCTCTATAATAGAGCATGATGTCAGGGATGGTGATGCTTCTATAAGTTCCTTTATTGTACAGGATTGATTTGGCTGTCTTAAATTTTTGCTTTTCCATATGAAGGTGATTATTCTTCTGTCAAGGTCTGTGAAGAACTGTGTTGGGATTTTAATGGAGATTACATTGAATTTATAAATTGCTTTTGGTAGGATTGCCATTTTCACTATGTTGATCTTACCTATCTAAGAACATGGGAATTCTTTCCATTTTCTTAAATCTTCTTCAGTTTCTTTCTTCAAAGACTTAAAGTTATTGTCATACAGGCCTTTCACTTCTTTGTTCATATTATCACTCCTCTCTCTCTCTTTGACTGGAATCCTGGAGGTCAGCCTGGTGCTTGGCTGTAGATCTCTGCATCTGCTTTTCATCAGTTTCTGGATGAATGTCCTATGATGACAGTTATGTTAGTCACCAATCTGAAAGCCAGTTCAGACACCCTCTCCACTATTTCTAGGAGTCTTAGATGGGGCCATTCTTGTGGATTCCTGGGAGTTTTCTCAGTATCAGGTTTCTTCCTAGCCCCATAATGATTTCTTCTGACATGATATCTCTTTCCCTGTCCTCCCACTGCATTCCTCCCCCAACTAAAACAATCTTTCCCCTTATGTTCTAATTCCTATCCCCTCGCTTTTATGTGCCCCTTGTCACTGATTTACTCAGGAGAGATTATCTCTTTCACCTTCCCAGGGTGATCTGTGTGTCCCTCCTAGGTTCATCCTTGTCACAGCCACTTTAGAAATCTTTACGGTGGTTCCTCAGAAAACTGACAGTCAGTCTAATTTAAGACCCAGCAATATCAATCTCGGTCATATATCTAAAGGATAAACAATCATACCACAGGGTGCTTTCTTAACTATGTTCATAGCATCATTATTCATAATAGCTAGAAACTGGAAACAACCTAGATGTCTCTCAACTAAAGAATGGATAAATAAAATGTGATACATTTACATGGTGAAGTATTACTCCACTGTAAAAAACAATGACATGATAAAATTTGCAGGCAAAAGGCTGTGATGAGAAAAAAGATATTCTTAGTGAGGTAACCCAGACTAGGAAAGACAAACATGGTATATATTCACTCATAAGTGGATACGAGAGGTAAAGCAAAGGATAATTTGATCACAATTCAGAGAAGATAGTTTATTTTAAATTCCATTTGCTTGATACACAAATGTGTAGCATTTTATTTATAGTTTCTGTGGGTCTTTATTAATGAGGTGCATTTCTTATAGACAATAGTCAGTGATAACAGCGAAGGCATGGATTGCTAATATGCCTGTCAATTTGGAAATGTTGGAAAAATATTGCATTTATATATCAGGCATAAGGATAAAATAATGCTCTTTGTAGGGAAATCAATAGATTTTAAAACATTATGTTAAGAAAAATAAACCAGACTCCAAAAATAAAATCAAACGTATTCTTTAATATTCATAATTTAGTTTTAAAAATAAAGGACATAAAAGTAGAAGGGAGACTATGTAGGTGGTAAGAGAGGATCAGTTTCATGAAGGAGAGGTTCAAGAGAAGGTGATGAGTGATGAACCCAGGCAAGAAGAGTAATATGCATGTATAAAGCTGCCATAATGAAATCCAGTATTTTGTATTCGATCATAGTCACTACCTTGATATGATATAAACAAACTTGCATTTAAACAAACTTAAATTATTCAAACATTTACTATGGGTTCAGTATATTTAGTTAAATTATTTTACTAGCATATATCTATGAAAAATTTTCTAAATTGTGTAAATATACAAAGCTGAATTGTAAAACAATGAAAGAGAATATTTGCATATTCTCAAGGCATGTCTTTATTTGCATGGTTTAACTGAGATTTGAGCTTTCATTTCATAACATCATGTAAAATTGCAACCACGGGAAGGGAACATTTACAAAATCTTATTTCATATGAAAAATTTTGTGCTGCATGTTATTTTTCCTGGGAGAATATGAATCTTTTCACTCAAGATAGCTTAGCTCTAACATATCAAACAAAAAGTTCAGCCCAAGGAAGTACTGTTGAACCGGCAACTTCAATCAAGGTTATTTATGGGGATACAGAAAACTGGTCAAAAAAGAGATCTCTCTCCACAGCAATAGTTAACCACATATATAAATCCATGTTTAGAGAGGGGATCTTATATGCCACCTCATATTCTGCCTTATACACGAGTTCATGTGTAGTCTCATATGCCACCATGTGATGCTCAAGGGTCTTCTATCCTTCTAATAGGGAATGTTAGTGGTCCCAGTATTCTCAGATCTTGTATGGGTAATCATAGATGGCCATGGCTCTTTTATACCTATAACACTACGTTCCATTATATTCTACCCTTCTGCTGGCTCTGAAATTCCTTCTCATATCTGCATACCCTAATCTACAATGTTCTGTGAGCAGTGAAGGTAGTGATAAATGTTAAATTATGTTCTCATATGTAGGGTTTATCATTAATTACTATGTCATAACAATAATAATATATTAGCATTTTAACTGTTTATATGTCTTCATACAGTACACAACAACAATGCATTATAAAACATAAGCTTTGGAAAACAGCTTTTGAGATACAACATATACAGTTACCAAAATAATGTAAGTAGCTTCCCCATAAGGACTTATGTCTTCTTCTCCAGTAACAGGGTTTCTTTTTGTCCTGGTACACTAGATAATTTTCCTTTTGGTGTGCTAAAATGCCTGGACAAAAGCAAGTTAAAAAAGAAACCTTTATTTTAACTTTCAGGCTATCATGAAGGAAAAGTTCTGTCAGAAGGCACTTGAACTCATTATTCTTACTGCATGTATCATAACAAAGGAAACAGTGATGAATATTTTTGCTCATTTTAATTTTTCCTGTGTAAATATAATCAGGGATCATTTCACTGAATGGTGTCACCCACAGTGAGCAGGATTTCCTACCTCAATGAATCTAATGAAGATGATTATCTACAGGCATGCCCAGAAGTCCTTGAATGTGATTCTAGATCTTATCAAATTGAATATTAATATTAACCACCACAGTAGGTATTTATAAATCATTTTTATCTCTATATGATAAAAAACATCACATTTTTAATCTATTTACCTATTTCTTTGAACCTATGCTTATTACATGGCTTAGTTATTATAAGTGGTATTGAAGTAATCATATACATATATGCATAATATATTATATGTATTATGTACCATATGCAGAATAAAATATGGATATATGATTCATTATATGACAATAAAATTTAAAATTTTTTTGAGAAATTTTGTATTGATATACATACCCTTCATTCAAGGATAAACAGAATCCCTTCAGTATAGAAAAAGAATGACAAGTGACATTAGGCTGGCCTTTTTGTTTTTGTTGTTTCTTTTCTTTTTATTGTTGGACATAATGAATTTACTAGAAAACACTGTGTCCATCACAATAATGGTAGCATTTCTTGTAAGAAACTCTACTTAATGTGGTGGAGAAAGAAGTGCCATAACTATGACTTCAGTGTTTTATATGTTTCCACAGAGATAAGGGATTGATTTCATGTACATTTTTTCTGTTTTGAACTTGTCATACCATTTATTTATTTTAGGCTTTTGTGCTTTTAAACCACATCAAGACCTCTGATTTTTCAACCATATCCTTCATTTTACATTCTTAAAATATTTCAACCTAAACATATGAAAAACTCTATTCTTTATTTCATATATAAAATAATGAGAAAGTGCAGAAATTTTTATACATACTTCATGAACCAATATGTAATCAATGTAATATAATATATGAACTCGATATGACAATTACTGGGGATTTCTTAAAGATCTTAAAATCTCATGAAAAATGTAACAATGAGAAGACTATCATAACAGTATCATCACAAGCAACTGGTAATTTATGAGGTATATTACAGACAAAGCAATTTCACTGATGAACATAGATGCAGAAATTCTCAATAAAATAACTGTAACTTTAATCCAAAAACATATCAAAAGATTACCCACTATCATCAAGTAGGCTTCATCCAAGAGATATAGAGATGATTAAATATATGTAAATTGATAAATGTAATCCTCCTCATATAGACCAAAAAAACCCACATGATAATCTCATTAGAAACAGAATAATCCTTTGACTAAACATAACACCCTCTATGATAAAAGTCCTTGGGAGACTAAGACTAAGGATATAAGGGATAATCATCAGCAAAATAAAGGTGATTTTTCAGCAATCTCACTCTGACATCATCAACCTAAACAGGGAGAAATTATTAGCACTAAAATCAGGAAAAAGACAAGGATAGCTATCCACTCTTTCCATACATATTCAATATAATACTTAAGGTCTTAGGAAAATAAGACAACTGCAAGAGATAAAATGTTACAAATAGAAAAGAGAGAAATTAAAACATCTTCATCTGCACATGATCCATACATGACTATAAAATATCCACCAGGAAGCTTCCACAGTTGATAAACATATTCAGAAAAAGTAGCATAGTATAAAGTGAACAGAATGATTAGCAGTCTTCCTATATGCAAACAACAAGCAGACTGAAGAAGAAATCAGGGAAATAATACCTTTCCCAAATGACCTTAAAAGTAAAATATCTTAAGGAAGTTCTAACCAAACTTTGGACATTGAAGAAGGTATCAGAATAAAAGGGCCATCTTACCAAAAACAATATTCTCATCATAATCCTTAACAAAATGTCAACACAAATTTTCACAGAAATTGAAAAGAAATTTTCCATCTTTATATGGAAACACAAAACAATCAAGGGTAGTAAAAAATCGTGGATTATCCAAACACTTCTGTAGGAATCTCCATGCCCTATCACAAATTGTACTGCAGAGCTATAGTAATAAAAACAACATGGTATTGGCTAAAAACAAACATATTTACCAATGGTATCAAATTGAAGATCTACACATGTTACAAGACTTATGAACATTTATCTCATAAAGAGGCCAGAAAAACAAAATTAAGATCAATAATTAATAAATTAGACCTTATTAAATAAATGCTTCTTTGTGGCAAAGGACACCTCATTTGGAAAAAATCACCAGGCTACAGAATGGGAAAAGATTTTCGTCAACTACACATTTGTTAGAAGCCTAATAAATAAACTGTATGAAGAACTCATAAAACTGGACATCAAGAACACAATCAAATTTAAAATAGTATGCAGATTTAAAAATAGTTCTTAAGAAAGGAAACACAAATGGATGAGAAATACTTATAGAAATATTCAACATCACTAGTCATTAGGAAAACATAAACCAAAATCACTTTGAGATTTCATGTTACTTGTACCAAAGTAACAAAGATCAATAAAACAAACACTGATAAGACACTGATAAGGATGTCATATAAGGCGAGCATTGATCCATTGCTGGTGGGAAAGCAAACTGGAATAGTCACTGTTGAATTCATTGTGGCGGTTCCTCAGGATGTTGGGAATAAATCAACGCCAAGATCCAGCTATACTATTTTTGGGTATATACTCAAAGGATTCTATATTGTGCAACAGAAACACTTGCTCATTTATGTCCATTGCTTCACTATTCATAAAATACCGAAATTGAAAATAGCTTAGTTGTCTGTCAACAGATAAATAGATATGAAGATGTGGTACATTTATACAATCAATGGGATATTAGTAAACTGCTAAGAAAAATGAAACCATAAAATTCATAGGTAAATAAATTGAGTTGTAAATAAATCATCGGAGGTAACCATGAGCCAAAAAGAAAAATATAGTATGAATTTTCTTACATGTGGATGTTAACTTTTAATACTTCAATAGGCATGTTACTATTTGAATAACCATAGAGGTTATTCAGTTATATCTATGAATAACTACAGGTATAAAGGAAGGAACTGGGGAGGGAAAGAAGAATTTTTGAGGAAGAGGAAATAGACTATGGTTAAGGAGATACCTGGGCTCAGGAGGGTAGAATGGGAAGATTAACTGGGGAGGGGGAGAAAGGAGGGAACTTAGGGAGCATCAGCTAAAGCTAAGGGACATTTGAAGGGGCATATGGAACCCTACTAGAATAGAAGATTTTTAACATATACACATGTTATTTAATATATACATCAAATATTATGAATATTTGATGTATATATATATATATATATACACACATATATATATATGAAAGAAACCTATGTAGAGTCACCAAATAACTGGGATACAAAGCCCTAACTGGATGTCTCTTTTCACCAAATGAAACCTCCAATTTGAGGGATGGGTTATATTTAGTTGAGTTGAGTTTTTGTTCAAAGGGTACACATGGAAACCTGTAAATAGCACAGCTGTTGTTGCTTTTGAATTCAGTGTAGTGCTCCTAATTCAGGAACTGACTTTTTAACTTGTTTCCTAGCTGTAATTTTTGGTAGTTATACCCATTTGTATTCTCCTCATATATAGAAGCTACTTTGCCTAGAAGATGTTGTTTAAGTAGAAGTGTTTGGAGGGCAGAGTGACAAGAGCTGTGGTGGCATGCCTCAGCATGTGGAGCTATTGATGAGTTCCCAAGTCCTGAGTCTTCCCAAGAGTCTGTGGAGCTCCCTATGCCAGCTCTTTCCACAGAACCTGACCCCAGGGTGGTTTGCATGTCTCTTGAGCTTTCCTGAGTTCATCATTCTTATTTGACGGGAGTCATATCATACAGAACTTCCTTCCTGTGGGTAAGTTTTAATTTTTATTTATTTATTTGATTTTATTTTTGTTTTTTTCAGAAAGATTTCCAAAGTTCTTCTACTTTACCTAAGTTAAGTATTTGTGGGAATTTAAAAAGTAGATTGGATTCATTTACTTTGCACTACATTGTTGCAGGAGGCAAAGGATAGTCAGCTTCACACTCCATGCACTATGGCTACCGTATGTCTTTATCAGTCGTCTTTGTTATTTACAATACATTTTTCCTCTGGTGTCTCTGGAAGTAGTGCTGATTGTTTCTTTTTTTCTCAAGTTACCCTTTCCCTATTGAGGAGGAAAAATTCTATGATATTGCTCATTGTCCATTTGGCCTAGGCCACAAATCATACTTATTTACTTTGATTCTTGTAATGATGGTCACAAAATAGATGTTGAGGGTGAGGGATGATGGATTAATTTTGAAACACATTCATGTTAATAAAATAATTTGTCTTACTGGTAAAGAGAAAAGAAGTCTAAAAGAGATTCCTAGTAGATTTACTTCTTTGAGTTATTCAAGAGAGGACAAAGAAACTTCCACTCATTTCCATATGGACAGAGTATAAACTCAATGTTAATGAAAATTTTCATTTAATACTACATAATTTGATTCTGAGGGCCCTGTCTAATCAATATTTAATATTGAGATACTAAGTGTGAGCCAGTTGTATGTAGTTAGCAAAATAGCAATCTGAATTTTTACATTAGAGAAACAGAAATTTAGCACCAACTTATGTGTATTTATGTAGTTTTGTGAGTACACATGCCTTTGTATGAAGTAAAGTGATGAATAAATATTATTCTCTGTATTAAGCACTTAAGCAGTTTTGGTTTCAGCCAGATTGTTTGATAGCAGTTTATGATTAATATTGGAATAACACACACATGTCATTTATATGACACACACATATGTATATCTATATATATATCTCTCTCTATATATATTTCCTGTACTGATCCCCTTTTGAAGAGTCTAATGAATCCTTATGCTTAATTTCCACATATTATTGCAGCTCTGTTTTGCTTTCTATATTAATTAGAACATTACTTTGATGAGTACTCAATTATTCAGATAATAAAATATGCCAGAAATCAAACAAAAAGTAACTAAATATTGTTATCTGTATGCTGGCATGCAGCACAAAAAAACAGTGTTTTTGTTAAGTATCAACAATTAGAAGAGATTACAGAATCCTAGCAGCTAGTTAGTGTTTGGATGAGGTTTCTGTCTTCTCTGTCAGTCCAAGATTTTTATGGGGAAACAAGTAGATTGGGTCATTAAGAAATCTTATGGCTTGTTTGTGTGATATCATATGTGTAAGTTTATAAAAGGATACAATACATATTATGAAGAAACTTTGGATGAATATATTAACAAATTCTCAGAAATTTGGATATTATTTTGCAGACAATGGTTGCTGTCCTAGAGAGAACATTCACAATCTTTTTAAGTGTGGAATTCCTCTTGGGAATCTTAGGAAATGGATTCATTGCTCTGGTGAACTGCATAGACTGGGTCAAAAGAAGGAAGATTTCTTCAGTGGATCAAATCCTCACTGCTCTGGCAATTTCCAGAATCACTATGACTTGGTTTGTGTTCCTAGATGGATGGATATTTGTTCATTACCCTGCATTACACTTGACTGTAAAAATGTTAAGATTATATTTGATCACTTGGACAGTGATCAATCACTGTAACTTTTGGCTTACTACAAGCCTAAGCATATTTTATTTTCTCAAGATAGCTAACTTTTCTAACACTATTTTTCTTTACCTAAAGTTTAGAGTTAAAAATGCCATCTTGGTGACCTTGTTAGTGTCTCTATTTCTCTTGTCCTTAAACATTGTTGTCATGAAAATATACTGTGACATGTGTATTGATGATGTCCAAAGGAATGTATCTCATATCTCTAGATTGTATAACTATGCACATATTTGCAGATTTCTTTTATTTACCAATCCTATGTTTTCATTTGCACCATTTGTTACATCCCTGGCAAACTTCCTCCTGCTCATCTTCTCCCTGTGGAGACATCTGAAGAACATGCAGCACAACGCTAAAGGCTCCAGAGATGTCAGCACTGTGGCCCACATCAGAGCCTTGGAGACTATCATTATTTCTGTACTGTTATACACTATTTACTTTTTCTCATATTTAGTGATGGTTTGGAGTTCTGATTCACAGGAAAAATACCTGATCTTTTTGTCTGTCTGGACTCTGGGAAATGCTGCTCTTTCTGCTCACCCATTTGTTCTGATTTGGGCAAACAGAAGGTTGAGGTGGGCTTTTCTTTTAGTGCTATTGTTGCTCAGATATAGGTTAAAAACATAGAAGCATAGGTGCCCAGACCATCTAGGGAATGATTCTGCATATCCTTAAGGAAAATTAGAAGACAAGAGATTCTCACATGAAGAAATTTATATATTATAAATATTTTTCTCTAAGTATTTGTGAATTAAACAACTGAACAAAGCACAGTGCAACCTTTGCTACAAACCTACATTGACAAGGATATCAATACACATGACTTAAATGCGATGTCTGTTGTCAGTCTATATATTCTAATGTTTCATAGCTAAGATCCACAAATAAAAGAAAACATGAGGCATTTGTCTTTCATGGTCTAGTTTAACTCATTTAGTATACTATTTCCAGTTCCACCTAATTACTTGTAAGTTTTATCTTATAACCTGAAGTAACTACGAAGCCAGGAAAATAGAAAAGGAACATGGGGAGGAGCAGTGAAAGAACTCTAGAGATGGGTAGGACACAAGCATTCTGGAGTGAAAATGCAGAACAACAATGAAGGGACTTTTATTGGTGGGAGGAAAGAGGAATGAGAGATAAATAACACTAAGGATGTTTGAAAACCCACAGAGTAACATCATTAAGTTCTCACAGATAAAAATGTAATTGAGTTTGGAGTTGTATAACAAGGAGTGATAATACTAACCCAAGGGACATACTTCACCCAACAAAATTCTAGTGCTAAATATAAGAAACCTCCTTTCAAATTGTTGATTGGTGGGGTCCAGGAGACTCCCCCCAAATATAGTCTATTTTCCTTGCGTTTGGTTGCTTCCCAGAGTTTTACGTAAGATTCTATTGTTGAAGACATCACACAGTTTAGGTATCAGATTCAGAGGAATCAAATTGGAAATGTCTTGGAAGTCTTCTCCCTTAGGGAAAGGCTCTCATAGTTTCAGAAGGTGCTAATGCAAGCTGCTAATGGAGAAAAATACAAAATACAAAATCCCACCCAGACTTAAAGCCTGTGAAAAATAATAATGGTTGACTCATAACAATACCCTAAATGGTATAATACTGACACTTATATCTTAATTGCTATCTAATTGGACTGATAAAGTCTACTCCGTGGAAGGTAATGTCTGGCTCTGTAAACTTAACCACTTATCTGTGGCTGGAGAGGTTTCAGACCTGAGATGAGAACCTCTGCTGTCATGCTTCTAAACCACACACACTACTTTCTACTTGTATTCTAAATACTTATATCCACAGATGTGTGTAGCTCCCTCCCTCATCAGAAAAAGTTCTTTTTAAGCAATTGGAGGTTACAAGAGAGATTCACAGCTGATAAAAAAAGACAGAGAATAAGTGGTCATGAGTTACTCAGCTCCAGTTGATGCATCTACAATTCAACTCCTTTATCTAAGCCTCAGGGAACATTACAAAAGAAGTAGTGGAAAGATTCTAAGAGCCAGATGACCAGGATAATTCATGCTAGATAGTGTCTTCTCAATGTGATAAGAAAGCTGAAACCATTACATTTCAAAAATATGGTTGCCTAAACAATACTTGCATAATGACAACAGCACTTGATGTCAATATAAATGAGGGACATTTCACAAGGCACAACTCCTTGATGAGCTTCAGGCTATTGATGCTGCTAAGACAGGGTAATCAGTTTTTCCAAGGATGAATTTCCTAATTGGCTATCTGATCCCAAGTGTTCAAGGTGTGAACACTCATGTGCATGCACATACACACACACACATACACACACAAACATGTACATGTACATACACATACAGACTTATGAATGAATGAAGTGGTTATATTTTTGAGAGTACTGGGTGATACTATGGGATACAGAAGGAGAAGGAGTACTTTTAGTACTCATATAAAATTCTCCAAAGTATCTTAAAATTACAATAAATAAATGTGTGTATTCATAAATATTAGTAATTTTATTTAGGTATTCTTTCAAAAATAGTAAAATAAGATACTTGCAATATGTAAAACATGTTGGTATTTAAAAAACAATGTAAAACATTTATTAAAAATAAAACTTATTAAAATATATAAAATCATATCATGGATAAGAAAGAGTTTCATAAAGTTCCACCCCCATTCAAGAGGTTATTTGCAACTGATTGTTCCTGGGAAGGTAGAGTCAATTATCGTAAAATTTGTGGACCTTGAGATCCATGCTCCAGTAGACATCAGAAGAGAGAGATGACAGGGTAGATTTGATCAAAACATGTTATATGCATGTATGAAATGCTCAAACAACAAAAAGACAAGTATAAATTTTTAAATATGCAATATGTAGAAAAGTCAAACAAGAACTGTTACAGGATTAGGAACAAGTTGAAGCCAATATTAGACAACTTTCATGATGACAATAGAATAAATTGGGAAAGGATGCAATATGTAGAAAAGTCAAACAAGAACTGTTACAGGATTAGGAACAAGTTGAAGCCAATATTAGACAACTTTCATGATGACAATAGAATAAATTGGGAAAGTCCTATGTAATATTTTTATAATTTTTTTTCTTCCTCGCTTTTTTATTAAAGATTTCCATCTCTTTCCCTCCTCCTCCCCCTTCCCTCCCCTCCCTTCCACCCATACCCCCTCTCCACCCCTCTCCAAGACAAAGAGCCAGCAGGTTTCCCTTCACTATGTTAAGTCCAAGGTCCTCCCAGCTCCCCCTAAGTCCAGGAAGGTGAGCAACCAAACTGACAAGGCTCACTGTGAGCCCGTCCATGCTGTAGAGTTCATGTTCATTGCCGTTGTCCTTGGTTTCTCAGTTTCTATTGTGCAAAATATATAAATGTTATGATATTTTCTAGCTACCTACTTTATACATAAAATTTTAATTTAGCTGAAAATGACTTAAATCAGTTTATGATTTTGTTATTTCCATTTTTGCCTCTTTCATTCCTACCTTTCTTCCCCTCTTCTTTCTTTCATGGTGCTGATCATTGATCTCAGAGGAATACACAAATATGAATTAACTGGCATTCTCTCTCTGAACTAACCCTAGGCCAGAACAATTTCTATTCCAAAATGCTGATTTAATGCTTTTTCTTCAGCAACCTTGATTAATTAGTGAGTTTTTAAATTTTATGGTAGCTCATAGTCATATTTTAGTAGGCTAGAAGGTTTTCCATATAAGAACAATTCCTGGGTGGGTTGGGGGTGTGGATCCACTACATCATTTAGCTAAGTTGATATTTTGTCAAACTGTCTTCTAAATATCAATATTTATATCCCTATAGTAGTCCCACTGTCAGCCTCAGCCAGGAAAGCTTTTCTTTGCTGTAGGCATTTGTTAATTCAGATACTCATCACTGGTCAATGTTCCGACATACAGGCAAGTATTGGGTACTTGGTCCTTATTATGGGATCTTTATGCCATCCCTTCCAAGACTTAGGAAACATGACCAGAATGAGTAGAAGCCATGTAAGAGCTGGAGAGTGGGAAAGCATGTTATACACTGTCTTCTGCACATGAACATGGCCTGACTGTTGCACCCATGAACTCACAGTTACAGTGGCTACCTGCAGGATTTCTGTACAAGACTAGACCCATGAAGATTGCGTGATGGACCTTGTAAACCTTTCTTCTCCCTGAGGAGATAGCTATAGCAAGTGAATGGTTGCTGGAATGAGGGTGAGTTGTATTCCTCAGAGACATAGCCACTGAAACTTTGCTGGACCATAACTAAATAACATCCTAACTATGGTCCTGAAGGTAACTCAAATTAAAGAAAGGCACAAAACCAAAAGAACACAAAGTTTATGAAAGAAGTGATACAGCAGGAGAGGTAGGAAGATAAGAGAATACAGGGAAGGACTTTGATCAAAATCACATGTAATTTAAACGTGCTTAAATATAAGATGATAGAATTTATTTTATAACAGTAATAAAAGATACATAAGAAAATTAATAAGCTTCATGGATAATTGAAAATTTTAAGCAGATTAAGCTCAAGAAATCAGTAAATAGAGACACTTGGTCATGTACCCCATGTTCAGTCCTCTTATGTCTTTAGTAACTTAGAGTCTTATGAAGCTTTAGAGATGAGCAATGTTTTGCTTATGGCTTTTTTCACCAACAAATCATACTAGACTTTGGGCATTGCATTGGCATCAGCTGTAATCTTGGAAAAATGCAGAATTTTTCAAGAGAGTCATGTCTGTTTTACATTTTCTTTGTGGCTAGTTTATATAGGATGACCCAGCCTATTGTGGGCAATGCCATCCTGGACAGGTAAGCCTGGGCTATATAAGAAAACAGCTGAATGTAAGCTCAGGATCAAACCAGTCAATAACTTTCCTCCATAATTTCTACATCAGTTCCTAATGGAGTTCCTGCTTTGACTTCCCTCAGTGATGTTACGGATTGTGACATGGAAGTTTAAACTAAATAAACCTTTGCCTCCCCAAGTTGTTTTCAGCTATGACATTTTTCACAACAGCAAGAAAGCAAGTTGTATCATGGTACAGCATAGATTTTTTTCTTTTAGAGATATTTTTATTAAAATATAAGCCATAAAATAAGAAGTGGACATATGTAGTTTAAATCCACCAAAAATGTATTTAAATATTTCTACAGTATAGCAAGTGATATGCACATTTTATAAACCTCATTAGTCACATATTTCTAATGTAAAAATGTTGAAGTATTTAGATTATAAAAGGTGAATCTAATGCTATGTAATGATGGCAAAGTAATCTAGAACCCATCAATAGAGGACTCCTCTAACAATTCAGAGGAAATAACCAAAATTCAGACTGTTTTTCAAGCTACACATGAATAGTGACTAAAAAAAAGACCCATAGAATGTGCAGTTTGAAGCCCAATCCTAAATACTATCCATTTCTTAAGGCATTTTAGAGCTAGTGAGTGTGTTATACAAAGAAGTGTAAATACAGTTTTCATTTGTTTGCAGAATGGAAAAACATTATAAAGATAATGATATTCAGTGTCCACATGTATTATCATTTTCACTATTGAAATTATGAATCAATGCTTTGCTGTATAAGAAAACCAAAAGCTGAAGAAGTTAAGAACATTATCTAAAGTCCTAGAGTTAGACAGTGGCATTCAGCAACATGTTTGTATGCGCAAATTGATTTCTAAACTTGATTTTTAAACTTATAACATTTTTTGTGTGTATTTATATTTTATATACATACTTTTGTAACTGTTGGGGTACTGAATCCAGGCCTCCTCCTGAAATCACAATGTAAAATTTTGTTATATGGAGCAGTATGATAAGTGTATAAACTATACCTTATACCTTAAAAGTCTCATAGCTCCTAATACAATGTTGGTGCTGCACCAACACTGTTACATTCTACTTTAGGAAATAATAAACCGTTCCCCTTTGCTTGTGAACACATATGCAGGATATGTACATATGGCATGCTCTAATAATGAAAGAATAAATGAATGATGGAAAATCAGGAAAATAAAAACTATTATATTATTTTAGAAACATAAAACTAGTCCACAGCGAAGGAAAGTGCCAGTGTACAAACATACATATTCACCCAAAGTGTGTGATTTAGCTGAGCTGGACATTGTCAGTGCTTGAATTAGTTAAATGGACAAGCTTTCCATGCCAGACCCTGAAACACAGAGTCCAGCAATCAGTAGCACCTCTCAGCCCCCTCTCAAAGAATTTTGTTCAGAGAATTTTAGTCAAGATACCTGCCAGTGAGTGGCTTTCTCAAATATAGGGACAGTATTGGGAGTACATAAAATCAGTTTTTAAAGTAAATGTTCTGAAGCAATCTTTGTGTACAATGCACTTCCAATAAAAATCAGACAATTTAATAATGTCTAGAAAATACTTGAAATGTTTATTTATATAATATTTAAGTATTAAACAGAGTAAGTTTAAAATATCTTTTTGAGAACCTTAAATATGAGCAATGTTTGATAAGTATTATTGCATCAAGAGTCTGGGTGGAAATGGAGATTTAAATCCCCATCAGTTCTCAAGAATTATTTCATCTTGAAATGAAAGGAAAATAATTTGTTACTAATTGTCTTTAGACTCTTTTCAGGAAATGAGTGAAATCTTTGTGTGGTAGTTGAGGTGAAGAGATGAACTTGGTATCCAATGAAAGGGATATTACCATTCCTGTTGGTATCTAAAATAAGTGGAAAGATTTGAAAGGAAAAATAGGGCTGTGGTGGTTTCAAAGAAAATTGCACCAATAGGGAATGACACTATTAGGAGGTGTGGCTTAAGTAATTATGGACTTGTTGAAGGATCTGTGTTACTCTATGAGTGGGATTTGAGTTCTCCTATGCTCAAGCTATGTTCAATGTGGCATAGAGTTGCTCCTGTTGTCTGAGGATCAAGATGCAGAATTCTTAGCCCCTTCACTAGCACCATGTCTACCTGCATGCCACTATGCCTCCTGCCATGACAATAATAGACTATAAATGTCTGAGCTGTAAGCTGGCTCAATTGGAGATTTTTCTTTAAAAGGGTTGCCATGGTCTTGGTGTTGCTTCACAGAAATAGAAGATAAAGCCAAACTTTTAAAGTACCTTTTCTATACAAATCTGTTATTGAAATAATTACACTGAGAAACAAGAATACCCAAGCAACATGTACACAATTAAATGTTATCAACTTAAGAGACTCTGGTATACTTTCTCTAATTAGGCTTCTATATTCTGGTACCAACCTCCAAGCTTTCTGAGACCAAAATGATGCAAAAGTTAAGCAAAGCAAAACACAACAAAATCATGAAAAGAAATATGTTCTCATTTGCAAGCATGCAAATGAGAATTCAGCTTTTATTGCAACATCAGTTATGAAAGAATCCAGCTTATAATATTTACATAAGTTGTACAAACTGAAGCTATGTTAAATTGTCTTGTTAAAGACAATGTTTTTTAATAAAAACAACTTTGAACTCTGACTTCAGCATGCTGTCATGCTTTTCTAATGAACACTGATCAATCAGGTATCAGAATATTTTAGAATGATTAAGAACCACCACCATGCACTATGGGCTTGTCTACCCCTCCCTCAAATATTTAGTAAGCTCTGTATCTTGTTCTGAGCATAATTTTCACCCAAGTAATTACAGGATTTGTTTTTAGAAATGTTGTATATTCTTAGTATTTGGAGGTGAGTTTCATTGACTGAGTCCTCAAATGTCTTCTCAGCTGAAATTCTCTCATCTCTTGCCATCTTCAGAATTGGTTTTCTATGTGAACTTTATGAGTTTATTTCTAGTGTGTAGCAATGTGTGTGCTTTTGTGGGGGTATGTGAATGTGAATTCAGGTGCCCAAGGTGACCAGTGGTATCATATCCACCTACAGCTGTTATGATATTGATAGTCATATGGATCCTGAGAAACATACTTCCTTCCTCTGCAAGAGCAGTAAATAGGTTTAACTAGTGATCCATCTCTCCATTTTTGCTTTGTGAGTTTTAATTCAAAAAATCTTATTTACTTAGTTGACAAATAACAAGAACTTTTGATTTCCTGGTCAGGGAGTGAATCATTTTGATAGCTAATAGAGCCTGTAATCACTTTGATCCAAGCACTTTTCTACCAAGCATTCATTTAAGCTGTTTCTAAACATTCCTATAAGGTCTTTCACCTAGTTTATTAAATAAAAGACATGTAAATATGTATATGAGATATATGATAAGATTTATAATAGCATCCCTTTATATTTTTTAAATTATATGCCTATTTTTTAATTATATGTTAGGGATTTTACAAAATTATGACTCCATGTTGCTCATGTAGCCATTTAATATTACTTTCTTTTAATGAATTATTGGTTTTATTTATATGTATTGAACATTTATAAGCCTATCTTGGTAAATTCTTGTTCTTCTACATTGTAATTTGTACCTCAGTACATTCTGATTTCATTTTATAAATCTCCATCTCTTTGGATGTCAAGCACATCCTATTATAAAGCACATATGAAAGAATATCTGAGGTAGATTTAATTTATAATAAGTTCTAATTTCTGGGAATTACTCTTGTTAACATTCTTATCTTGCCTAGAGATGCTTGTCTGCCTAGGGAGTAGAAGTCAAACCCAAGTTGTTTGCCATCTAGAATGAAAGGCATTGCAGTAGGAACTCTCCTCAGGGTGAAAGGATCCACTCTAAAGAGCCCTGTCTGTCTCTTTTATGAACTAAATGAATTTCTGATACTCCCACTCACTAGACTTGGACCACTCACGTCATTATTTGCTTTTTGGTTTGACCTCTTTTCAGTACTCATTTTTAGCACCTAATCTGAGCTGAGCCAGACAGGGGCTCCTTCCTGTGTTCTATTGTTATACTTTCTCTCAATTCTTAGAAGTTTTATATAAAGGTTTCACAAGATGTTCTATTATTCTTACTCAAAATACCTCTCTGAGGGATTTATGCATTTTCAGATAATGGATAACCTGTCTTTGGTAGGGGTTGCTTAGGATAATGGAATTGGTATCTAGGATATTAACAATAAAAAGGCTCATCTCTTTCTGTGCCATCTGTGAACTTGATGAAAGAAAATATTTCCTGTCTTTGGTAGCATTTACAGCTTTACTTTTTTGTTTATTTGTCAAGAATAATTGTGTCCTTCTGTTTACTTCTCATGCAAACTAGAAGCATAACATCTTTTATCTATCTTGTCTGCTCTGTTGTCCACATAGGGCAGATGTTGGTAAGAGGTGAAGCAGGTGGATAAAATCTGAAGACTTTGGGACTTATGAGGATATCATCTCTACTGGGCAAAGGAGAAACATTGAAGGAGGGTGAGGCTTGCTTAATGTTAGTATAAATGGATTTCTAGTATTTTTCATGTGCCCAGGAAATAAATACTCCATTGCTTACTGAATATTTATATTTCATTGTCAATATTAACTGTAGGTTTTTGAGGTACTGTCTTATCT
Source organism: Arvicola amphibius (assembly GCF_903992535.2). NCBI lineage: Eukaryota > Metazoa > Chordata > Mammalia > Rodentia > Cricetidae > Arvicola > Arvicola amphibius. Next base: position 17,396,278 of record NC_052048.2, read on the forward strand.
GACATATTCCTGAACATGAGGTGCATTAATATTAAATACTGAACTAGTGAAAAATTAGAATTATTGTAGAGAAAAACAGAGATAAATGAATATATATACATATATATACACTCATTTGGAAAAAGGAAAATATTACATGAATATTATTATCAGAATGTCTCCAGGACACTACTAGGCAATGATAATAGTTTTTCTTATGAGATCTGAGCAATGTTTGTGTATGTACAATAGATATTATAAATCCTAAATGGTTTTAGAAATTTCATGTATGAACTTATATGTATCCATTTTTCTGAGACAGGTTCTCAATATGTAGATCTGGCTATCATGGAATTCCTTATGAAAATGAAATAGAGTTTCTCTTATAGATGATGACTGTTATCCTAAATAGCATATTTTTAACCATTTTCATAGGGAGTTCTAGAACCAGACTGGCTGCAAACTCACAGAAATCTCCCTGCCACTGTCTCTTGAGAGATTAAATTAAATTGTGCATTGCTATGCCCCATCCCATCTGCTCATACTCTTCATGTTAAGTTTGTTTTAGTTTTAAAATGCCAGTTGTTCCTGTTAAAAAAACAATGATGAGATCAAAATATGTATTTTAGGGTGGAAAGCAAATGAATGTAAATAATATATTTTGTTTACATAGTAGTGCATGAAAATCAAACATTTCTTTAACACCAGTTGCAAACAACTCCAGGTTACTGTGTGTAAGATATCTACTTGGTGTAGGAGGTCCTTCTGTTTTTGTGTTGCTTTCATTGGTTAATGAATAAAGAAACTGCCTTGGCCTTTTGATGGCGCAGAACTTAGGTAGGTGTGTGGGGGAAACAGAACTGAATGCTGGGAGGAAGAAAGACAGAGTCAGAGAGACGCCATGGATCCTCCACCTGAGATGGACGGTGGGTAGAATCTTTTCCGGTAAACCTCTGCCATCTGGCCATATACAGGTTAATGGAAATGGGTTAAAGCAAGATGGGAGGGCTAACCAATAAGAGGCTAGAGCTAATGGGCCAAGAATTAATTTAATTAATACTGTTTCTGTGTAGTTATTTTGGGGCTAAGCAAGCCTGGAGGTTGGGCTCTCCTCCTACATCTACTATCTAGATGAAGCTCAGATAGGATGTGGGGGAAGGTGCAAGACTTTTATGAGGGAAACTATGAAGTCAGCCATTGGACTATCTTAGATTTTGCATTGGCTGGGTGAAATTTCAAAGAGAGATTCTTTCTGATATTCCATTTATCAAATAGAAATAGCATCTTAGATAAATGCAGCAACAAGTAACAGACAGCCATCTTCTTTTATAGGTGATGGCCTCAATCATAAGTAGCATATTTACCACCATTTTGACTGTGGAATTCATCATTGGGAGCCTGTTAAATGCATTCATAGCACTGGTGAATTTTCTGGACTGGGTTCAGAGAAGACAGATCTCTCTAGTGGATCAAATCATCACTGCTCTGACAGTCTTCAGAGTTGCTCAGCTCTGGCTTGTAGAAATAAACATTTTGATTATACTTACTTACTCAGTCAAAGTGACAGAAATAATACTAAGAGTGACCAGTATTGCCTGGGTTGTAACAAATCATTTTAACCTTTGGCTTTCTACCAAACTCAGCATCTTTTACCTTCTCAAAATAGTCAACTTTTCTAATTCATTTTTTCTTTACCTAAAATGGAGATTTAGAAAGGTGATTTCAATGAGCCTGATGTTGTCTCTGGTCCTCTTGTTTTTAAACATCAAAGTCATCAACACCCATATTGATGTCTGGATTGATATGAATGGAAGAAATATGCCTTATAATTTTAGTTCAATGAACTCTACTTTATTTTTCAAACATATTTTATCCACTAACTCTATTTTTGCTGTCATCCCCTTTGCTATGTCACTGGTGGCTTTTTTCCTGCTAATACTGTCTTTGTGGAAGCATGAGAAGAGGATGCATCACACTGCCAATGTTTCCAGAGATACCAACATCCGAGCTCACATTAAAGCCTTGCAAACTGGGATTGCTTTCCTCTCTCTTTATGCCATTTTTTTATTTTCCCTTGCCATCAATGTCTTCAGCATTGAATCAAAGGAGAATTATATAATTTTTCTATTTAGATTATTTATTGGAATAGCTTTTTCTTCATGTCACTCCTTTATCCTGATTTTGGGAAACAGTAAGTTGAGAAAAGCTTCCCTTTCTGTGATGTTGTGGTTGAGGTGTTGGCACAAAGATGCAGAGTGATTCATTCTATATTAAGTTTCTGGATCATCATGCATGTCAAACTATTACATCTACCTTATGTTTTAAACTTACTCTCTTGTCTTTTTGAAGATAAAACTTGGCATCATCTGCACATATGTTCAATGTTACAATTTCCTTCCAATTATTTGAGTTATTGGTGTTGATTTATATAATGAGCATTTTGCATGTTCAAAATGCTAAGTAATTGGTGTAAGCTGGCATTGATGTTTGTGAATTGAGAACATGCTAATGCTTAAGAAGAAAGTATAATGCTCTTTCTAGCTTTGGGATAAAGTTTATAAAATTATCTATACAGCAAATCTTTCTTGTGTTTTCTGATAAAATATGCTAAAAATATTTAGTACGTACTGTTATTTCTTCTGTTAAATTAAAATCATGATACAAGCAAATATGTCATGTTACATACTGTGTTTTCCTGTGCCTCATGTGATTCTCACATACAAGAACCTATAACAAAACTGTTACAAAAAACATGACAAACTGTAATGGTTAGTGCTAATTGGCAACTTAATAGACTATAGAGTCACCAGGCGATGAGCTTCTGGGGCCACCTGAAGCAGTTTATCTAAGTGTTTATAGAGAATGATCTTGAGCATATTCACTGATGTGGGAATACTGGCTCATTCTTATCCCTGCTTTGGACTTTGGGCTATAAGTACATACATGAAGAAAAGACACCGAGAAACACCAAACATTCTTGTCCCCCTGCTTCCTGACTGGATATAATGTGTCTTCTTCAAGCTTTTGCTGTCCTGATTTCTCTGCCATTGAACTGTAAACCAAAATAAGCCTGTTTTCTGTAACTCCCCTTTTCCGTGTATTTTTATCACAGAAATGAACCAAGAAAAAATAAAAATTTTGACAACAATGAAAATAACCCATTTTATGGTTTCTACATTCTATATTCAGTTTAACTAAAACTTTTTACCGTATTTCCATTTGCATACATTTCATTGAAATTGAAGCCATCACAGGCATACTGAAACTTAAAATGCATATGCCAGAAATCAACTATTGAAAGTATAGGGTAAATATTATCAAATTATACTCCATAAAACAGTGGAGTCATTCTTCCAGGGGGGGGGGAGTATCATTTGGAATTCTTGGCTAAAATTATGACCCCAAACTGAATCAGTTAATATAATTGTCAAAAAATACTAGTGCTACTTTTCACTCCCTCCAAATCATTGTAAATGTTGTTAAGGGTCTTATTTCAGGTTTTCTCTCATAGACTGAACTGTTTGAACTCCATGCAAAACAATGCAAATGAAAGCCCAACAAACAAAACATGCAGTTGAGTCTCTTTCACATTCTGATTGAGTTAGAGAGAAGGACATGCAATTGAAATTGTCAGGAGAAGGCTCCTAGTCCAACAGAGACTTAAAGAAAATAGGGCTTAAATCAGAATGGCATGTGATGTGAGGAAGACCACTTAAACTCAGAGGAAGTGCTTCCTGATCAGACAACCTCACATCAAGCCAGTGAGAGAGCCAGACAAACCAGAAAAGCCAACACGCCAGAAAACCACCCTGTGGGACGTTGACCTTGGATTTCTAACCTTCAGAACCGTGAGAAAAATAATTTCTATTGTTTGAGCCCTTTGGTATGTTGTTATAGTTTCCCAACACATTAATATGAAGACAGAAATCTAATAGGTAAAGAGTAATGTCAAATACATAAGCCCTATTGCTAATAAGAAAAAAACATTTACATGGTACCAATGGGATTTGGTAGTTTTATAAAGGTCTGTGAACATGCTGAGGCTTGTGCTTTAGGTGAGAGGAGACAAGGTTGTAATTTAGATGTGATTATTAGGAGGATTTTCAGATATGCTAGCAAGTATGTGCTACTTACAGAATAAATAAGAATAGTAAACTCTTTAAGAGAGAGCTGTGGTACATTTCTAAGTTGGTCCATCAATCTAAGATGAAGCATACAAGGTTAATTGCTGATAACAGGAGAAGGCATAAGCAAGGCCTTTGAATAGGACTCATAGCTTTGACTTTTCCCTTTAAGGTTCACATCAGAAATCAACTTTCCAATGCACCTTTTCAATTCTTTCATTTTCAGAATACAATATATCTTTGAACACTGTTTTATAAGCCTACTCCATATTCCAATGAATCTGACTTTGTCAAGAACACTAGTGAATCTCTGTTGCCAGCTCATAGTCATATTACCTGAGTTCACCATACAAACAATATGCCATAAATTGTAAATACCTCAACTGAGTAGAATGCAAACTCTACAGATATTCATTTGTCAAATATGTTTTAATTTTTGCTAGTTCTGCAGGAAAATTGAAACAATTTAAGCTTGAACTACAACAATAATATTCCCCATGACTTAGTGTCAAGGCTATATTGTCTTTTATGCTCCTATGGTACATTTTCATTCTAGGGTAGGAGATAGAGGTTGAAACATGTCCCCTAACTTATGCTAAGAACATACAGTATGTCAAAATAAAATGGATGCACCTGTTTCTCCATCTTAGTATCTCACCGTTTTATATGATCTTGATTAATAGGCTGCTTCACCTTAGTGACTTCTTCAGGGAGCTACAACATATTTCTACTACTTTCCATGTACAAAGGACTCATTACCTAAAGTTTAGCAAATATTCACATTTATCACTAGTTTAATGTGGAAGCACACTGAAACAATTTCTTATGAATGGTAATAAAGTCGGAGCTCAATGTATGATAAATGTTGAATAAATTAAAAAACATCAATGAAGTGAACAACTAATATTTAAATCTCAAATAAGTGTATGTTCATATATGAATATGTACAGATGTTTTCTATTGTGAATTATATAGTTTTATTCTTAATATTATGTACTTAAGCAATAATGTTCTACAAGAAGTTATTAGTAGGTAATAATTTGTAGAAGAGCTTTGATCATAAGCCCCTAGAGTCTTAATCTGAACTACTGAAAATATCTTCAATATTCAAGAACTCTTGTTTCCTGAGATTCTTGTTACTTTCTTCCTGTCTTAGAACATTTTGATTATTTCTTGTCCATAACTCATAGATTTGATTATTTCTTGTCCATAGAAAGAAAAAATAGAAAACCAATGCAAATCAACATGTCTTTATTTATATTTCAGTATCAGAGATGACAGTATTTCCTTCATCATCAGTCTACCACAGAATACCCAGAATCTGGATATATCTCAGTGGAACTGTGTAAAAAGGCAAACTTTCATAAATATAACTATGATTACCAATATTGGTAAATTTTCATGATTTTTTTATTTGTTATTTTCTTAGGAAAGATGTTATGAATTTCTTTAAAAACATTTAAAATGAATACATTAACAAATATTCTTCAGTGACTACAGAAACCAGGATATTCTCCTATGGACAATGGATATTACCATACAGATCATATGTGCAGCTACGATCATTGTGGAATTCATAATTGGGAGTGCTGCAAATGGATTCATAGTGCTGGTGAACATCATAGACTGGGTCAAGAGGAGGAAGATCTCTTCAGTGGATCAGATCATCACTGCTTTGGCAATCTCCAGAATAAATATGCTATGGTTTACATTTATTGCTACACTAATATCTTCACTCTATCCAGATTTAGAAATGACTGTGAAAATGGTAAGAATAAAAAATATCATCTGGGTTATTTCAAATCATTTTAGTATCTGGCTGGCTTCTACCCTCAGCATATTTTATTTTCTCAAGATAGCCAATTTTTCTAACTATATTTTTCTTTACCTAAAGTGGAGGTTTAAAAAGGTGCTTTCTGTGACATTGCTGCTGTCTCTGCTTTTCTTATTTGTAAATATTTTAGCAATGAACATACATATTGATGATTGGACAGAAAAATGCAAAAGAAATCCATCTTACAATTCTACATCAAGGTATTACACACAATTATACAGACTTATATATTTAATCAACACCATGTTCACATTCATTCCTTTCACTGTGTCTCTGATCATTTTTACCCTGCTCATCTTCTCCCTGTGGACACATCTGAAGAATATGCATCACAACATCAAAGACACCAGAGACCCCAGCACCATGGCCCACATAAATGCCCTGCAAATGATGGTCACTTTTCTCCTTTTCTATGTAGTTTTCTTTCTGTCTCTTGCCACACAAGCTTGGGTCTCTCAGTTTCTAGAGAAAAAAAATTTGCTTTTTGCTGCATTTATAATTACTTTTCCTTCAGTCCACTCATGTGTTCTGATTCTGAGAAACAGTAAACTGAAGCAGGCCTCTCTCTTGGTGGTGTGGTGGCTCAGGTGCAGGTCCAAATATGTAGAACCCTTTGTCCCCTGATACACTTTGTTGATGAATTTTAATAATGAAGAAAGAAATTGCTTTGTTAAAAAAATCTTGTTTATTAGCTATTTATATTTTCAAGTTTTGTTTTGAATGTATAGAAGTATTTTAGAGCAAAAGACTGATCATTTTACAATTCTAAAATTTTCCCAAAATAGAGCCTTGCTACAAAGAAAAAAATGAAAAGAATAGATATAAATATGGAAAGCTGTTATAACTCATTATAGTTCAATATTTAGGAGAAAAAATAATAGGTTCTAATAAATTAAATACATTTTTCTATTGTGAATGATAGATTCCTATAATGATATTTTATTTTCTAAACAAAACTGGAAAATGATTTATATAAATTAAAGACCTGTTTCTCTTCTAAAGTGATATTTATGATAATATCCTCCTAGTACATTTTCTGTATGAATATATTTTAGATTATAGGTTGAAAATCCAGAGATTGAACTGTAGTGAGGAGTGGGCAGGCCTGCTTTTTGTCCCACCCAGCTCCTACATAGTTAGCTTTACACCCGAAATAACAACACACAAACTGTATTCATTTAAACGCTGCCTGGTCCATTTGTTTCAGCCTCTTACCCACATCTTGACTGACCCATACCTAATAATCTGTGTAACACCACAAGTGGTGTCTTACCGGGAAAGATTCAGCATGTCTGACCTGGCATCTGGCTCCATAGCATCTGTCTCAGAGAGGAGAGGCATGACGATTGCCCGAGGCATCTGCCTCACTTCCCTTTTTCCCAGAATTCTGTTCTGTCTACTCCACCCACCTATGTTCTGACCTATCAGGCCAAGTAGTTTCTTTATTAATTAACCAATGAAATCATCAGATAGATAGAAAACACACCTCCATCACTGAACAAGTAACAACTTTGAAGTCCATGAATGTCTTGTCTTAGATCTTCTAATGTAAAGTCAGTGCCATGTATCTAAGGGATGTATTTGAGAAAGTAAGGGAGAGCACATATAAAGTTCTTTCAAGTACTGTCTACTCACTCAGAAGTACCCTGACCTCTGATACTACCCAGTTTCCTGAAAGTGTATTATGGCTTTTCATTCGGCTCAGTGCTTAGAAGGATCACATTAGTGGGGCAAGGGTCTTTTATCCTGTCACTTATATTGTACTATTTTAATTAAATGCTGATTGGTCAGTAGCCAGGAAGGAAGTGTAGATGGGATAACCAGGCAGGTAGTTTAGTAGGGCGAGGAGAACAGAAGAATTCTGAAAAGACGAAAAGCTGAGTCTGCAGCTGCCACTCAGATGTAGGGGAAGCAAGATGAGTATGCCTTGCTAAAAAAGGTACCAAGCCACGTTGCCAATGCAGACAAGAATTATTGGCTAATGTAAGTTTTAAGAGTTAATAAGAAGCCTGAACTAATAGGCCAGCCAGATTAAGATTCATGTAGACCTCTGTGTGTTTGTTTGGGATTAAATGGCTGTGGGACTGGACAGGACATAAACCTCTGTAACCAAAATGGTGCCCAATGTGAACAACTGCATTTACACAAAACCTGAGAAATCATGGGAAGTAATTCTAGACAAAAAACGAGCACAGTTAAGCATGGCTTCTTGGTAGCAGCATTTTCTCAGGTGGGCTATGTTTTCTAGAGGCAAGTGTGTCTCATTTAAGATAGGCTTCCTGACTCAGCTTTAGCTGCAAAACCTTGCAGCTATTTTAAGAATACCCACCAGTAAACATTTAAATGGAATTTATGGATAACCATCAGCTTACTTCTTGGTGGTGGCAGGGACTTTGAAATTCCATAGATCTGTGGCAATAAAGATGGCTTCAGCCAATACTTGTGGCATGAGGATAGACTCTCAGAAAGCTAAGGAATGGGATAGATCCAACATCAAATCCACAGCTTTAATCCTAGCCATATCACTTAGCAAATTAAAGACTCACATGGTCAGAAAAAGAGAGATATACAGTAAAGATCGATTCAAAGATGAAGAAAATCTCTAAATGGTTTACAGTGTGTTAAAAAATATATGCAGGCTTGGGAGAGAAAAAAATGATAAAGTCCTTAAAATAAAAAAGAAAGATAGAGAGTAGTTGGGTGTGATAGCACAAAGCTTTAAACCCATCACTTGGGAGGCAGAGGCAGCCAGATCTTTGTGAGTTCAAGGATAACATGGTTTACAGTGTGAATGCCAGGACAGCCAAAGATACACAGAGAAACCTAGTCACAAAAAGCCAACAATTAAAAGTAAAAACAAAAGAAATAGAATTTAAAATAGAGCCATATAAAGAGGGAGACCACACAGAGAATCTGGATACTGTGTGTTATTACATTCTCTTTGAATTGTTTGAATGCTGAGGAATGAACAACAGCTGCTAAAAGATATTTGGTTATAAATGTTGCTGGATTAATCCAACATATATATTTTGAAAATGCCTTTACTTCAAAATTTAAGTCAAAAGATATGTTACTTTGGAGAAGAGGTTTTATTTTTGTTTCCACAGGAAATGAGAGGCTGTGGATTCATTCTGGGTTTAGAAAAATAAAGTTTGATCAAGAAAGATCCTCTGAAGAATTTCCACTAGGAATGAATGGCCCAGATGATCCAACATTTCAGAGAACCTCTATTGGAGTTTCCTCTGAGTTCTACATCCAGAACAGTTTCAAGACTGCTGGCTGAGATGATCAAGCTTCACAGAATATTCCCGTCAGGACTTGACCATAATTCAAAATTTTCTTTTGGTCCCCATAAGATTACCAGAGCCCCTAATCATCAAGAAGTATCCTGGAAAACTACACCTACATTCTCAAATAATGGATTATGGATTTTTTTCTTTGCTTAGAGTGTTGGTTACAAGTTGTTGTGGATAATGGTCAGGAAGAAAGCTAAACAAAGAAGATTAGATTCAGAGTTCTTTTTTTGAAAAAAATGGTGGCGAAGTGTTCTTTTATCTTGTTACTTATATTCTATTGTTTTAATAAAATGTTGATTGGCCAGTTTTCAGACAGAAAGTATAGGTGGGGCAACCAGGCAGGAAGTTGAGGCAGGAAAACCAGAACAAGAGAATTCTGGGAAGAGGAAAGGGCAGTCTGCAATCATCACATGGATTCAGAGGAAGCAAGAGGAGAATGCTTCACTGATAAAGGTAGCAAGCCACATGGCTAACACAGACAAAAACTATGGGCTAATTTAAGATGTTAGAAAGAGTTAATGAGAAGCCTGAGCTAATAGTTTATGATTAATGTAGACCTCTGTGTGTTTCTTTGGACTGAACAGCTGCAAGAGACAGAAATCTCTGTCAACACATCCTGTTATTAGCTTTTGCTCTGCTGTCAGTATTTTTTCCTGATGCCCAGTGTTCACTTCTGGAGAAAAAAGAGTTGTCTGACATTAATTCAATAGTATTTGGCCTCTCTTTCTCTATGGTTAAGTCAAATATGCACAGTCTTGGCATTACCAAAACAGACTCGTCTACCTTCTGTGACATATAACAGTTATTGAATGAATAAATTTTACTAGAAATAATTTCCTAGAAATAATTCACACGACAGCTTAGAATGTAGAGATGGGAATCTTCTAATTCACATGACAGCTTAGAACGTAGAGATGGAAATCTTGGTCTCAGATCTTCCTCACCAGAAACAGGGTTTAATGTGTTTATAAGATGAAGAAGCACTCATCTATAAGATGAGGAAAGAAAATAAGAAACAGGAGGGATGAATAGTTTTTCCTCTCATATGCTATCAAACTTCTTAGGTATTCATTGGATGTAAGTTTAGAAAGCCAGTATATTTGCCTTATTTGTAGGTGGAACTTGATGTCTGTGGTGCGAAAAATCACATTGGATACTTGAAAAGCCCTGAGTGAGGGGGATGATATTTTAAACTGACAGATATGGGCATGGCTAACTCAAAATTCCTTAAAAACTATGTAAACACTTTTAATCATTAGTTACCATATACTGGAGTGCCACATGTATCACGATTCCTACTATTTACCTCTGATATGTTTTAAGTCAATTATGAAGTAAGGGAAGCAAATAAAACCACAAGGTTCTTTTTATCTGTTCTACTTCTACCCTCTATAAATGTCTCCAGTGGTATAGGTAACAACATCTATAGATCCCTGTATTAACAAATACATTTTTTCCAGTCTTTGGATAATGTAATTAAGGTGAAACATTAGTATCATAAAATGTAGTATGTTTTGGTTCCAAACTTTTAAGAGGCCCAATGAACACTCTGGCATGTGTGTGACAGGAAACAATGTTGTAGTATGGAATTCTAAGGCAGACAAAATAGAAGAATAATCCAGTTCTCACAAGGTGTTGATAAACAAAGCAGGCAATGTTAATACCATTGGAGACCTATATGAGATTAAAATATTGTTTGCCCTCTGTGTAACTTGGGTGTACTCATGCTCTGTACTTATGGTGTATTATTAAGAGCATGTGACTTTTACAGGATCACTGGTACTTGTGTGTAGAATTATCCTACACATAATTTCATTCTCTCTTCTTGCAGATTTTTTTTTCTCAGAAATAGGGTACTCTGTTGTTGAAGAGGATGCGGACCTACACTAACACAGCAGGGGTATGGTCTCCCCTGAGGGTCATGCCAGAAGCATGCACAGTGTCCTTGTCACTGAATCCAGTTCATTCTAGCCTAAAGGGGAAGGGTTGATTCACATAAGAGGTAACTACAGAGACATGGAAGACATTAATTCCATATACCTCTCCACAGAGGTAGAGAATGGGAGCATTTATAAACCAAACAAGAATAGTAGTTTAGGGCATCAGTTTGCCAGATTTTACTCAAGCAACAGAGTATCTCCTTTCCTTATTTCCCATATTCAACCCCACACTGTCTATTCAAGAAACATTTTACACCTTAATCTTGAGTTCTAGTAATTGAGAATTGAGGGATAATCTAGAGTGTAGTCTCAATATTGTCTACTTCTTGACTCACTCATATGTGCTTATGTACACAAATTTTGGCTGACTTTCTAGGGATATGAATGTTGTTTGACAGAGTTACACACTAAGAAGAGAGACCCTATTTTTGTATTAATGTTATATTCCCAGTAAAGATTCTCAGAAAGAGTATTTTTTTTCTGGGGAAAATGGTTGGCTTATACCATTTATATAATCAATTTTATTCTTTGTGGTCTGGTTTCTATAACTCTTACTCATTAACAATAGAAAAGAAACAAGTTCGGGGTTTCCTTTTTTTGCTATATACAGTAACAATTTCTTTACAGGCAAGGGAACAACACAAAATCTTAGTGATGATGAATCTATGTGTTTCAATTATATATCCAGAAATAAGTAAGCAATTACAAACCTAGTAAATCCACATTGGAATGCATGCTATTAAACAATCTAGGAATCATCAGTCATTCAACTACCTGGATTTTTTTTGCTTCTCATATAATAGTATCAGTTCAAAATCCCTTGTGGAGACATGTTCCTTTCTCTGTTACTATTAGCTAGAGAATGGTATGCCACATGAACACATACTGAATTTTCTTATGACATATTTGATGTTCCTTTTTCAAAGGAACTGAGTTTTGTCTATGGCAATACCAACATTGCCCTAGTACAAAAAGGTGGTTTAGAGATTTGAATACCCATTTCAGAGGTCAACTTCAGTGCTTAGATTCAATGTGTTCTCTAAGCACACATACACTATAATTAATATTTTTCTTTATTCCTCCTGTCCCACTCCTGAAAGTTCTCTTTGTTACACAGAAACAGCTCACCTAGGGAACTCTTCTTTGTCTGAAAGCAAACCTGTTTTCTACAATTCTGTTTCAATTATTTTCTGTAAAATATTTTTTAAAACTACCTCACTTTACCACCTTTCATACTTTAACTTCCTTAGCATACCTTTCTGATATGAGGAATTTCAAGATATTAAGATTCACATTTTTTTTCTCACCATTGCTTTTAAGGTCTGAGATTTGTCAACATTTCATGCCCATTTCCTTTTTCCTTTTTTTTTTGCTATCTCTGAGGATTATGGTTCATACATTTTTCTTAGGTAGTTGGCCTTGAATTACTTCATGTTTGGTCAATTATTTTTCAGATGTGGAAACAATTGCCTTTTAATATGTGTCCTCTATCTTAAGCAGAGAACATATCATCTTTTATTTAGCTTAGTGAATTCTCTGTTGGAAATAGAGCAGGTTAGGGTGGGAGGTAAGGGGATGTCAATAAAATCTAAAGGTTCAATAAATTTGTCTTACTGGCCAAAGGAGAACAAAAGATAAAATATTCTGATGTCAGGATGAGTTCCTTCTTCTCAGTGTCTGATCCAAGTGATGACAATAGTTTCCCATCCAAGTACTAACCAGGCCCAACCCTGCTTAGCTTCCAAGATCAGATGAGATTGGACTCATTCAGAGTGGCATGGCCATAGACAAGACTGTAGTTTTATATATAAAGGAAAACTTCTTCCAAGATTTTACAGATTGCATCAGTAATACTGTATTGTTAACATGGAAGTTCTCTCTTGTCCATTCTTCTTTTTTGTTTGCATATTTGATTTTTCAAATGTTGTCTTATGTAGTCCAGGATGACCTCAAATTGCCTACATAGCCAAGAATGACCTTGAACTCGTGATCTTTCCACTTCCACTTCCTAGGTGCTGGGATTATGAGCATTCACTTTGGTAGCACAACATTTTAACTGTAATTATGACACTAAGAATGTGCTAGATACATGACAAATATTGAATAAATAGACACCATGTACTACTGAATTGGAAAATTAAGAAGATTTAGATCCAAATAATTGTGTGTGATTGTAAATGAAGAGTAAGTATTCTTTTCATTATAAAATGTTCAAAGATTAATGATCCACATGAAATTATTAAATACCTGATACCTTATAAGAGGTGCTTTGACCAACATAAGCACAAATATCTCTGCAATTTTAATTTAAAATTGTTGGAATATCCTCAGGAAATAAGAGCAATCCTACAACCATATCAGATTCCTTCTGCTTTTTAGAGGCTATAAGAAGATTTTCTCCAAAATTCAAGTTGTTAGTATAAAACATGCAGTGACGACAAAACAAAAAGTCAATACAAGTAAAGTAAGTCTTCATTTGTATATTAGTCTACAAGAGTTCAACATTTACCTCATCTTCAGTTACACCTACTTCTACTGTAGTACAGGCACCGGGAAGAAACATAGCTGGACTGTGCTAGTACTGCATTCACAACAGAATTTCTCCATTTTGGAAAATCAGGTGCTTGTTTATGTGTTGCTAGATTAGGAGATTGAAAAAGTGAGAAGTTTATCAGATTTTAAAAGACATATAGACTTAGCTTTATAAATGAATGCACTAACAATTACACTTCAGTGAATGTAGACATCAGTACACTTTCTTACATGCAGAAGTCTTGCCATATATATAACCATTTACATCGTGGTCTTTGTAATTGGGAATACTGGGAATGTATTTATTATCTTGGTGAACTGCATGTATTGGATCAAGATAAGAAAGATCTCTGCAGTGGATCAAATCCTCACTGCTTTGGAGATCTCCAGAATTAATTTGCTTTGGACTAGATAATTATATTGATATCCTAAGGGTACCCAGATTTAGTGATAGCCATAAAATTGGTAACAGTGACTAATTTCAACTGGATAGTAGCATCTTTTATTTACTCAAGATAGCAAAATATTCCAATTTTGCTTTTCTCTCCTGAAAGGAAGAGTTAACAAGGTCATTTTAATAGCTGGAAAGTTGATAAGAGTGATTAGTTTCCTATATTGTTTTAAATCATTTTAGTTTGTGGCTAGCTACCAGCCATAATTTTTTTTCTCTCAAGATAGCAAAATTTTCTTATTCTGTTTTTTTTTTTTTTCTACATAAAATGGAGGGTTAAGAAGTCAGTTTCAGGGTCATTACATTGTTGATGTCTCTGGTTCTTTTAAATATCTAAGTGATGAAAACACATAGCTATCAAGATTGACTAGTTAAAAATAGTTTTATTATTCCAGATCAATGCATCTTTTACAGATTTCTAGGTTTCCTTTATTAATCAACATCACACTTATATTCACATCTTTTTCTATGTCCCTGACAGACTTCTTTCTGTTAATTTTCTCCCAGTGCAAGTATATGAAGATTCAGCTCAAAGCTAAGGGATCCAGAGATGACAGTGGTGTGACACACACCAAAGCCTTGCAAACTAAGGACCGTGGAAGGCATCCTTCTGTACATCATTTTCATTCTTTTTTTAAATGCAGCTTTGGACAGCTGTTATTCAGGATAGATTTTCATTTTGCTTGACCCTGCCAATGTAATTGCTTTTCCTTCAGTCTACTCTTGTATCCTGACTCTTGGAAACAATCATGTGGCTGTGGCTTACCGGGTAAAGCTTCCAGTGTCTATATCCAGCAACAGCTGCATGGCTTTTCTCTGACCCCAGCTTCTTTCTTCCTTGCTATAGGTCAAGTCAATTTCTTTATTCATTAACCAATAAAAGCAACACATAGATGGAAGGACCTCCCATACCAGAAATGAGCCTCCCTTTGATGCTGTGTTGCCCGATGTACACAATCTAACACTGTGGAATATTAGGGTCCCTGACATTCCTGGGCGGTAATATTATATAATATATATATATGTCACTTTATAAGAAAAACTTGTTCATCATTGTGTACTTTTAAAGTATTCATCTATTCTATGTTAATTTGTTTATAATTCAGTCTGAAAAAAATTCTAAACGTGCTACAATTCTAAAAGAATATATACAAGTATAGGTATTAACATAATTTTACAAAGAAAGTATGAAATCAAGCTATTTAGATATAAGAATGCTTTATAGTAGTTAACATAATTGTAGTGACATTCAGAAATTCATTAGATTTTCAATTTATTGGATTCTAATAGGAAAAGAGAGAAAATATATGAATATGAGATATGGTAAGTATGTAACTGTGCAGTATATGTAAATAAGATAATTCCAAATATAGGAACATAGGCATAATTTCAGTTAAGAAGTAAGGAACTACAAATAATTAGAAATCTTTTCTAGAAAATTATCTCAGAAGTATATGATGTTTTACTCAAGTTCCTTTATGTGTGCTAATTGCTTCACAATGAAGAACTATTATGAGTAAGTGATTTGCATCTGGATATGTATCCCATTTCTCTTATGCATCAGGGTTTGTCTTTTTCTTATTGAAAATAGGGGAACTTGGGGTGGGGTGGGATGGGGGATGGAGGGATGGGGAGAGAAAAGTGTGAAGTGGAGGATGGGAAGAGCTTGGGGGAATAGGATGGTTGGGATATAGGAAGGGTGGATATGGGAACAAGGAATTATATATCTTAATTAAGGGAGCCATTCTAGGGTTGGCAGAGACTTGACTCTAGAGGGGTTCCCAGGTGTCCAGGAAGACACCCCCAGCTAGTTCCTTGGGCAGCTGAGGAGAGGGTGCCAGAAATGTCCAGATCCTATTGCCACACTCATTAATATCTTGCATATCACCATAGAACCTCCACCTGGCATTGGATGGAGAAAACAACAGAGCCCCACATAGGTGCACCGGACTGAGCTCCCAAGGTCATGATGAGGAGCAAAAGGAGGGAGATCATGAGCAAGGAAGTCAGGACTGTGAGGAGTGCGTTTAGCCATTGAGACGGTGGGACAGATCTAATGGGAGACCACCAAGTCCAGTTGGAATGGGACTGATGGAACAGGGGACCAAACCAGACTCTCTGAATGTGGCTGACGGTGGAGGAGGACTGAGAAACCAAGGACAATGGCAATGAGCTTGAACTCTACAGCATGGACTGGCTCACTGTGAGACCTGTCAGTTGGGTTGCTCACCTTCCTGGACTTAGGGGGAGTTGGGAGGACCTTGGACTTAACATAGTGAAGGGAACCCTGATGGCTCTTTGGCTTGGAGAGGGAGAGAGTTGGGGTATGGGTGGAAGGGAGGGGAGGGAAGGAGGAGGAGGAGGGGAGGAGATGGAAATTTTTTATAAGAAAAAGAAAAAAAAGAATTCAAAAGAATGATTTTGAATGTGTTCAGAAAATTTACCAATGAATTAATCAGGGCACAAATAATTTTGGAATACACAATTTTGTAAATTAATTCAGAAAACAAAAACTTAAATAAAGATATTCAAGATATGAAAAAAAGAAAGAAAATAGGGTCTTCTCCCATGCAATATGTCCCAACCTCAATTTCTTTTAACTTCCTTCACTTCTCTTAGCTCCCTCATCCCCATTTCCCTTACCCCATATCCATTCTCCTTCTATTTACACTTCAGAAATGAGCAGGCCTCCAAGAGATGACTGCCCAACAAGATAAGACAAGATAAAAGAGAAAGGTGAAAGCCCTCATATTAAGGTCAGATAAGGAACCCAATAGAAGGAAAAGAGTCTCAAATGCAGGGAAGACTCAGAGATCCACAAGCTCCTACAGTTAGTAGTCTCACAAAAGCACCAAGCTAATGACCAGAACATACTCAGTGTGCCTAATGCAGATGCACACAGACCTCGTGTTTGCCATTTCAATCTCTGTGAGACCATGTGAGCCTTAATTATTTTATTTGATAGGCCATATTCTCTTAGAGTCCTCCATCTCTGACTCTCACAGTCTCCAAGTAACCCACCTTTTCTTCTGTAGTGTTCTTAGATCTACTAGAAGATGGACCCAATAGTGACCTCCGGGTTAAACTCTCTTTCTCTCTCTGCATAATATCTGGCCTCTTTGTGTTTGATTATACTTAGTGTGTGTGTGTGTGTGTGTGTGTGCATATGCGTGTGCAAGTATATAGAAATACAACCTCTGAATTCACTTTGATTTTTGTGTGTTTTAGGGCTGACCACCCTGTACTGAATAACCAATAAGGGACTTATCCTAGGTAAGGGTAATTTGCTTTCTCCAAGCATAGCTCTCTCATTTCTAAAGAAAACAAAGACACATCAGTTACCTATAAACAGTGATATACTTATTATACACATATGTTGTATTATAACCTTATATGTGCAAAATTTACAAATAAAAAACTCAAAGTAAAAATAAGAATGTACTTAGAAATAGTAAATAATTCCAAAGGAAAAGTACAATCACAGAAAAGTTTTTCTAAAAATCATATGCTAGAAAAAATTGTATTTTACTATTAAGTGTTCAGTATGGAGTTGAGTTGATGGGGAGGCAGTGTGAAGAATCTGGGAGGAGTTGCAGGAGGGGAACCATAATCAGAACATGTTATAAGAAAAATACTTTTTCAATTAAAAAAGAAATGCTCAAAAATTATACCATTCTACCCTTAAACTCAACTCAAAATTTGTTCTTAGTTGTTCCATTAACTGCTACTATTTTGAATGTCTGGTTCAGTTATTGGTGATTGCTATCATTAGAATACAGGCAGGCAGCTTTCTTTAAGCTGTGTTTCCTGGTGGGTTGAATGTGCTTCAGTGATGGCCATACACTTACTAGTGAGTATATAAGCAATACTAATGAGACTAGATGGGTTCTGTTTGAGGAGGCCTTGGCAATGCTACCAGAATCTATCCCTGATGAATGAGGTGACCTGTTGGAGTCCATTCCCTATGGTGGGATGCCTTGCTCAATCTTGATGCCTGGGAGGGTGGGTAGGGGTTTGGTCCTGCCTCAACTTAATGTGCCAGACTTTGTTGATTCTCATGGGAGGCCCTACACTTTTGGAAAAGTGGATGGGGAATGGATTAGGAGGGATCTAGGGGAAGCAGGCAGAGGGGAGAAAGAGAGAACTATGGTTGGTAGTAAAATGAACAAAAAAATTATATAAGAAAGTAAAAGATGGCAAAATGTTGATTATAGACTAGAGAATGGGTCTTGGAGGGCAAGGGAGATGGGGTGAATATGACTGAAATGCAATGCATGAAATTCTCTAGGAATTCATTAAAATAGGTTTTTAAATTGACTTGTACAATTTCCTACACATGCATTCTCACTACAATAGCAAATAATAGGCAGGCCTACTTTATAAACACTGTCACAGAGTAATTTGTTTCCAAATGCTGAAGTCTTAGCCCTCAGTGTGACTGTATTTGATGGTAACCATTTAAAGGATATCAGTAAAACTGAATGAAGTTTTAAATCAAGACTTTAATCAGAAAAGACCAGTACTCCTGAGAAGAGGAGAGACTTCAGGAGCCTGCTTACATAGCATAAGGCTCTGTGGAAATGTGTCCTTCTACCAGCCACTAAGAGTAGCCTCTTCAATTCCATTTCTGCTGCCCTCCTGATTTTAACATATATCCTGTTGAAGTAGGAAGAAGTAAAGCTGGATTTTCAAGCTACTATGAATGGAATCATGCTACAGAAACCCAGACAAACTAACCCAGATGTTGACTGAGGTTTCTGTTTTGCCCAGTTCCTGTAGTCATTAGGTCCCAAAGAAATCACACAGAGGTCTATATTAATTATAAACTTATTGGCCTAGTATCTCAGGCTTCTTATTAACTTTTATAACTTATATTAGCCCATAATTATTGTTTTGTCTGTGTTAGCCACATGTCTTGGTACCTTTTTCGGCAAGGCAGTCACATTTTGCTTGCTGTGTCTACCTTCCTCTCTGTCTGGGTGAAGACTGTGGACTAAAATTTCCCCCTTCCCAGAATTCTTGTCACTTCACTTCTACTTCTTGCCTGGTCATCCTGCCTATACTTCCTGCCTGGGTACTGGCCAATCAGCATTTACTTAATATACAAGTGACAGGGTTCAACCATTGTTCCACAGTACACAGAGAGAAAAATTTAGGATAAGGGGTAATGTTTAAGAAATGAAATAATAAATAAGGATAAAATGTACAAATCTTACCTCTGTATAAGTCCACCAAAATGTAATCTGATTACTTAAATTGTATTTATGTTGCTAAAAGAAATTAACTACACCATCAAACATATAAAATTTTAGTTGATTATAACTTAATTCTTTAATAATGCTCATTAATAAAACAAAAATATGTGCATAATACCCAATGGAAAGTTGACTCCTGAAAGAGGATAATAAAATTGACAGAGACATTATCTAATTTAAAAAGAATACCTAACATAATCCAAAAATGATTCAGAAGAAACTGTCAGACATGTAAACAATTATTTGTTACAATTAATAGTCCAGGGTTGGAGAGATGGCTCAGTAGTTAACACCAGGTACTGCTCATGCAGAGGAGTCAAATATTATTTTCAGCACTCACATCAGACAGTCCACAATTGTCAGTCAGTCCAGTTGCAGTGGACATGCTGTCTCTTATTTGTTTTTGTATCTGCATACTGTATGCATGTTGACACTGTCAGAGGAAAAGATTGGTTCTTCTGATTCTAGGGAAACTAATACTAGAAGTAAGCTCTGAAGCAGCTACATGAAAAGTCTGAAGAGAACTTAAATATCAAAGGAAAGTATAAATAAATAAATAATAATAAATTACAAGGTGTTTTATTCATAATCATACCCCATAATATAATTCTACCCATGTTCAACACTTTTAACTACCCACCCTCCTTTATGTCCTCTTTTTACTTCCTAAACCAATAAAGAACCATTTGTGCTGCCCAGACACTCTTGTATGTGTGGTTTTACCTTAGAACATTATCAAGTAATCAGGGTCTGTACTCCTAAAAAAAACATTTCTCACTCCCCCACAAGTTAACAGTTTTCATTACCTATATGACTAGGTATAAGATTGTGTGCCTAACTGATCTCTCTGATGGGGATTGGTCTGGCATGAGCTTACACAGGTTTTGAATGTGCCATGAGTTCATATGTGTAGTTTCCCTGCTGGATGTAGATATTTACTCATAGTTGTCCACTACCTCTTGCACTTATATTTTTTTCTACTCCCCCTTCAACAATGATGGTAAATTTGACATAGAAAACTTAAAGAAAGATTTTTTTTTTGCTCATTGATTCAGAGCATATAGTTTTCTGGCTCTATATGGTTGCTTTGGTCCCAAGTTAAGGTAAACTCTCAGGATGTCAAGATTATATGACAGAAATGGCCCCTTCCTTCTTAGCAATCAAGAAGTAGAAAGAGGCAGAAAGAGACTGGAGACATGATACATGTATGCATGCTCTCATCTTCTCACTTCTTCCAATCACCCAGGACCCACCTTCCATAGTTTTTCTCACTTTCTAATTGTATATTCAACTATCATTATATCAGATGATTGATGCATTAATTAGGTTAGAACCTTCCCAAAGCAATCACTATCATAAGATCACAATCAAGGACCTCATGTTACACTCAGACAGTACTTTTTTGTAGAAGAGGATGTGTGGCCCACTAACCCAGCAGTGGGTGGTCATTTCTTCTCCAATGAGCCATGTAAAAGCATGCACAATGTATCTGTTCCTGAATTCTGTCCAGTATTCTACCCCTCTGGTCTTCTATATTGCCTTGATGCCAAGAAATGCCCCAGGGCTCTGACTTTGCTTCCTCTTTAATTTACTGAAGTAACATTAGTCATTAATCAACTATGTTTAACATGTTTACATGCCCTCTTTACCTAAGATAATTCTAATTTATTATTCATCCACATCTTCCTAATTTCATCTGATAAATTCAAAAATGGTAACTTTTTATTAATCTTCATTTTATGATGCATTACTGAGAAGAAAAGTGCTTGCTTGCACAAAAGTTTCAGTCATCCTTCTTCAGTATTACCAGAAATAGAGTACAATCAAGTAACACAGGGTAAGGCACTACCCTATGTTCTACTGTGAGTAATGCAGAGCAGGTCACAGTCCAATCTCATCAAAAACTATCATCAAAGAAAAATAATTAAAAAATTTTAGGAAGTGGTGTCTTTTTCATACCCTTATTAAATTAAATCGTATGAGTTCCTATTGAATGAATGGTGATAACCATGTATTTACATTGCCCCATCTAGATACCGAAAATGTGTGAGTTTGAGTTTATAATTACAGCTGTAATGCTCTAAGGACAGAGAACTAAAAGCTTTCAATTATGTGAACTCAGTATTGCCATTATATGAAATGTAAATTTCAACATTAAGATGAACTGTGGTACTTTCTAAATATGTATAAATTAGAACTTACAAGGAAATTATTAAAGACACAGTAATCTCTGAAGAACTAATTTGCAACTTTAGTTTTTTGATGAAGTGTTGATGTCAGTCTCACCTTGTCTAGAAGACCACCTTTCTCAAGTAGCTGTCATTCAGGTAGAATGTAAGGTGTGTTCAACCCATTGTAAGGTACAGGAACAGGTACTGCAATACTACTCACTGCCCCCTGCATTCACAAGTTGTCTCTTTTCTACAATCACACATCCACAGTTACCTATATATTTATTTGTCTATTTTGCCTTTCTTCTTTCTTACATGGAAGAAGCAAAGCCAGGAGCCTTTCAGTCTGTAAGTTGATACTTCAATGATGATTCCAAATATATTTCATACTGGGTACTTTACTGACAGTTCATGCTGATTTTTTTTATACATTATTCCTTCAGAGACCTCAAAGTGTGTGGACTTTATACACAGCAATTTCCTAGATCCTTTCTGATATCACATGAAGTTGATGATGCATCTTTTGTTTGGTAGATGTTCCTGAATTGTTTTATTATTTTCCTTGGTTTTCTTCAGCTTTTTGCAAAACAATGGCATTATGCTGTTTAATTTCTGGCTCTAGTGGAGAGTATAGCATTAGTTGTTAGTTGATTATAGATTCAATAATGGTGGGATATAAAGAAACTCAAAAATCTCAAAGTCGTTGATGTTCACAAGAAATTTGTCCTATTGCATGAATAACAGGCAAAGGGTAAGGAGCACCCTTACTGTGAGCTTGAGCTCCCTCACTCTAGTGACTGCTTCAGATAGATTTGTACTAGTTTTCATATGCAAAGGAAATATTTACCTAAGTTTATTTAATCACTATATTTAGTTCCTTTTGTTCTCTTGGAAGTATTTTAAAATATTTTGACTATCTTGATACAAAGAATAAGATATAAGAGTAAGAAATGTTGATTAAGTGCAAAGTCTGCCATATTGAAGTGGAAAATTTTAGATAGAAATAAAAGTGAAGTGTGCATGTGTGTATGTATGTGTGTATTTGCTTGCTAGAATAATTGATGAAGTAGTTATTCTTACTAAATATTCAAAGCCTAATGGTCTACATCAAGTTATTAGGTAACTTATAGTTTGAACAATAAGAACATATGTCTCTCTGGAGTGCTAATTTGAAGTATTGAAATATCATTGCTACTTTAAAAATAACTTATACTGGTTTGAAGTCCAGTGTCCTCCTGCAGTGCTCAGAGTTTTTTGAATGGTCCTTGTCAAGACCTCAAGTTATCAGATTAAAATATGAAAGATAAATCCATGTATATAATGCAAATAAATGTATATGAATTTGCATGTTGGCATATGAAACTTCAGCATGTCTTTTATCATCTGTTAAAAACTCTCTGGGCTGCTATGAAAGAAAACATCGGGATGGAGCTCAACCTGCCCTGAAAATTCAATGCTTTCATGAAGCCAACTGAACCTGTTTTCTCATTTCTTTATTTTTGCATATGAAAACTAAACAAGTGTATATGCTGTATATTTTTAAACAATAGAGACAGATTATTAATACCAATTTTTCAGTGAGTTTAGGACATAGAACATTCACTTACAGACAATGAGTGCTGCTGTGCAAGTGATATCTGCAACAATACTCAATGTGGAGTTCATAACTGGGAATTTGGGAAATGGATTCATAGCACTGGTTAACATCATGGACTGGAGCAAGAGAAGAAAGATCTCTTCAGTGGATCAGATCCTCACTGCTCTGGCCATCTCCAGGATCACTCTGCTGTGGTCACTCTACATTATGGTATCAATATTTTCATTGTACCCAGATATAGAAGTGCTTATGAAAACAGTAAGACCGACTAATCTTATCTGGGTAATTTCTAACCATTGTAGCATCTGGCTGGCTACCATTCTCAGCATCCTTTATTTTCTCAAGATAGCAAATTTTTCTAACTCTATTTTCCTTTACCTAAGGTGGAGATTTACAAAGGTGGTTTCAGTGGCATTACTGGTTTCTCTGTTCCTCTTGTTTCTAAATATTTTAGAGACAGAAATACAAATAGATACATGGATGGATCAGTTCAAAGCAAATTTATCTTACAGCTGCAAATTAAGGAATTTTGCACACATTCCCAAGATTCTTGCATTAGCTAACACTATGTTTACATTAATACCTTTCACTATGTCCATGACAATGTTTTTTCTGCTCATCTTCTCCCTGTGGAAACATTTGAAGAAGATAAAGTACATTGCCAAAAGCTCCAGAGATGTCAGCACCACAGCTCACATCAATGTCTTGAAAACTGTGATTGCCTTCCTCCTACTGTATGTTATTTTTACTTTTTCTCTTTTGTTACACCTTTGGAGTTATGAGATTGAAGAAAATTTTTTTTTCAAATATTTTTGTCCTATAGGTGTTATTGCCTTTCCATCGCTCCATTCTTGTATCCTGATTATGGGTAACAGTAAGCTGAGGCAGACCTCTCTTCTGGTACTGTCACTGTTAAGGTACAAGATTCAAGGATGTAGACCCTTGTGGGGAGATAATTGCATACTTTCAATGAGGATTACTTCATAAAAAATTATACTTCATTTTCAATGTACATGTTGCAAATATACTTACTTTTTGCATACCATTCTGTAAGAAATAAGTGCTATACAAACAGACAACTTGGAGAAGAATAGGGATATGAAATATAGACATGTAAGAATATTTTAAGTAACATAGTTGTAATGGTGTTAAATTATTTGAGATTTTAAAATGATTAATTTATATTATAGAAACAAGCTATTTTCTAGGTAAATAGCTCATTGTTTGTTTGTTTGTTTTTTTACTGTCTAAACATGAACACTGCAGGTCAGCTCCCTAGCACCCAGCTTTAATAAAGGGAAGAAGGGAACTTACAAAACCAGGGTTCCAGCGATTTAGGAGCGCAGGAAAACAAAGAGAGCAAAACAAACACACATGGGTGTTTTATATGTTTCTTTTAGCCCAAGGGGAACACGCCCAAAACTGAATGTGATTGGCTGAGGTTTCCCATCAGAATCATGGTGACATTTTACTCAATTACTCTATGAGTAATGAAAAACAATGGGTAATATATAACATTATTTGGACTATACAATTTTTATTTGGAAATAAGTCACCACTTTAACAGAAACTAGACATTAGAAAATAGAAATTTGATTTGTTTAACACCTACTAGCAGATGATGTCATGTATGTGGCATCAACTCAAGTATTTTTGCATATTATGGAGCTCAGCAGTGCAACGGCAGTTCAAAATGAGAAACTGAGATCTTATAATGTAGCAAAAGTTTAGGACCTAGTAATAAATATATAGTGATTGGAGATTTCATTTGTTTTCTGAACTGGCAGTCAGGTGCTTTATCAAGTGACATATGAATTTTCTATGTCAAGTTCACTGTTTCTTGTTCATATTATCTACATGCAATTATAATCATTATTATTTCTTCTTTGTTGTGGGAAGTCCTTCAGCCAAGAGTCTTTAAGACACTGGCCCACTTTGGTTGTGGTCTTATATAGTATAAATACAGACAAAAAGCATATATGGGCCTCTTGGCTGCTGGATTCGATTCCAGTTCCCAGTGCATGCAGAGTACTGCAGATTGCTACTCTTTCTGTGAGCTTATCCCTGAATAAATAAGCCTTTGTTATACTGCATTCTAGAATATTGTACAACGCTTTTGTACACCAACAAATTTGTACACATGTAGCCTTAGTTTACAGCATTGCTGGGGTCCTGCTTAGACCCTTATGACCTCTTCCCTCCCCATGCTATTGAACTTCATTTTATAGCTGAACTACTCCTCTGGGCACCTGACAAGGTTTGACTCGGTTGACCTTCCAGTGACTTGGGAATTATATGCTGAACTGTGTTCAAGGAGCTTGGTTCCACCTACTAAGTGGCTGATTTACTGTTACCCACAGCTTTTTGCTGTAACTTCTATGTGACTTCTATGGCTTCTGCCAGGCCTGTTTTGATCAGGTGGAACTCTAACTGCAGGAGTAGGGGTTCTAATCCTGAACGTGGAACATAGGCTTACTTTCCCAGTTCATATAAAAAATATTTGGCCTAAGCTCAGGCCAATAACCTCATGGCCCTCAACTGCCTGTAAGTTTTCTGGGTTCCTTGATATCCTCTCAACTCAAATCTTCTCTGTATGTGGGTAGGCTGCTCTAAAGTAATTAACAAAATCTGTTAGTAATTCTAAGTCTCAAGTAATTCAGGTACTGATCTAGGAGCTTTCTTACTGCTGGCCAATCAAGATTATTATACCTACAATAATTTTCAGAAAATTATAACTGAGGTAAGTTAATTTGATTAATAAATAAATAAATAAATAAATAAATTGAAAAATTGTAAACCAACCCCAAGGTAATGACAGAAAATATCATCATCTAGGAATTTAACAAACTTTTTTTTTTGTTTCTACTGTGGATGGAATTCTGCAAGAGTTATATGAGTTAATTTATACATTTATTTTGGGGCCATAGTGGCTATTAGCTTTGTTCTTCATATTATATCCTTAAATAAAGAGTTTGATAACAGAGTCAGACATGAGAAACTTTTAGGAGGCATACAGTCTTTAGCTAGGAGGATTCATAGTATTTCAAATGATAACCTTAATTTGACAGGCCAAATTCAATCCATGTCAATAGGTTATGAGACCTTACAAAAGAGTACTGATATGGGGCTGGAGAGATGGCTCAGAGGTTAAGAGCACTGACTGTTCTTCCAGAGGTCCTGAGTTCAATTCCCAGCAACCACATGGTGGCTCACAGCCATCTTTAATGAGATCTGGTGCCCTCTTCTGGCATGCAAGCATACATGGAAGGAATGTTGTATACATAATAAATAAATAAAATATAAAAAAAGAGTACTGATATATTGTCTGAAAGGATTTATAGTGCTGATGTTGACAATCCAAACCTGTTAAAGTTATAAGCTATCAGTTAAAGCATCTCTCTAGGAAGGCAATCTACACACTATCCAAATAATCTCTAAGATGAGAAGATATCATTAATAGAAAAATTTAAAACCTTGGAATCATATGTGCAGAAGGATATTCAGAAATTAATTGATTTGATGAACTCATTAGAATTATTCACAGGTCAAGTGATTCAGGCTGTACAAAACACAATGATAAAAATATTTGAATCGATTGAGGAACTTGTCAGAACTGATAAGCAAGGAGAGGAGATACAGGCAAAGGATTTAGCATCACAAGTATCTTTCAGAGTCAGAGATGACTTACCAAGAGGTTTAGCTACTATCCTGTTATTACCTCTAAAAAGCCAGCAAATACTCAACACCCAACCAGATACACAAAATGTAAATGGAAACCCATAGGTATAAAAGATCAAGCGATAGTATCTTATGACATGCGTTTACCATTTATTAAGGAGATAGTGAAGACATGCACTTCAGTCAATAGGCTTACTTCACATAAGTGATTTCAATTAGTCTCAGCAGTGCTAGAATATGGGCCGCAATTACAGAGGAAGTGCTATTGGAGAAAGGAGGCGAAAGCCCTGGAACATCAAGGCATAGTCCAAGGATTTGAGGCTTCCCAAGATCTAATACTTAGTGAGGGCTATTATGCTCATCTATAGAGTCAACCTATTTACAAGGAATGCATCTTGTCCCTATGCTATACTGCCACATCCACGGCTGTTCCACCTGTGTGACAAAATGCCTCTCGGGTGGTGGCCTTTTCAAAATGAGGGGCTCGTGCTTCCCAGAGCTTGGCCCCGGGTGGCTCCCTGGCAGTTTGCTCGAGTTGTGGTGCCTGATCAGCCTCAGTGACTTCATTCACTTTGTTCTTGGTGATTGGTTCTTTGCATTGGCTCTTCTATTTTCTTTCTCTGTCCTATTTTTCTCTTGCAAAAAACTAAATCTGTTCAAGGAACCAGGAAACATTCCCAATGGCTCCTTGAATATGGAGGGACTGATGCGTCAGTCCCCTCCCTTGATTCAGGCCATTAATGTTATGATTAAGACTCTGGCTCACTCTCTGGGGGAATTTATGGATAGCCCAGAACAGAAAGAGCTCATGATAGGAGAAGATGGGTAAATTATGAAGGAAAACGTATGGAGTGACATGAGTTACCATTTACGGAGACGCTAGCCAGAATGAGAAACCCCTGGTGCATTTTAGATAGGAAAGAAAGGCAGGCTATTCTTGACAATATGAAGCCAGCCATTCACTATTGGGGCAAACCCTGGGGGTGGAATCCTGAAGAATAGTATTTGGGTTACCTTGAGGGCAGATATGATTTAGGGCCATGAGAAGGTTAGCAGTTGGTTAATGGTGTGAGACAGAATTTCAAAGAAAAGCTCTGCCCACCTGGCCCTGACCACAAGACATGGTGAAAACAATCAACTGCCTGTAATCAATTATTTATATGTTAGCTTTTGTGTCTGCCAACTTCCTTCTGTAATCTCATAAAAGTGATGCTTGAATTTTAGTAAAATTGCAGCAGATTCAAACCTCATTAGAGTTGTGTCTATCTGTCATTCGCCGAATCCCGGGTTCTCCTTAGTCTTCACCTCTGTTCTCCCTCAGTTTTCAATCTCCAAGAGAGTTGGTCTGCAGCACTATACAGTAGCCTTGAATTCTTATGACAGGAATCAAGAACTAGGAAAAAAATTGAATCATATACTAAGGCTACAGAGCAGTGGCATTATGCTGCTTATTTTTTATCTCAGTTAGAGAGTTTGTCATTAGTTGTTACTTTATTATAGAAACAATAATGGTGGGATGTAAAGAAAGACAAAAATCTCAAAGTCAATGATGCTTACAAGAAATTGCCCTGTTCAGGGAAGGACAGGAAGAAGGTGAGGAACCTGAGCCATCTCAGCTTAGTGACTAATTCAGTGTTTCAGATAGATTAGTATAAGTTTTCAATCATAAGAAAAATTTTACCCAAGTTTACTGAATCACTATATTTAGTACCAGTTTGTTCACTTGGGACTATATTTATTTATTTATTTATTTATTTTTGACCTTTTTTTCTTTTTTTTTTTAAATTTTTTATTCAAGATTTCCATGTCCTCCCCTCCTCTTCCCCCTTCCTTCCCCTCCCTTCCACCCATACCCCCACTCCACCCCTCTCCAAAGACAAAGAGCCATCAGGGTTCCCTTCACTATGTTAAGTCCAAGGTCCTCCCAACTCCCCCTAAGTCCAGGAAGGTGAGCAACCAAACTGACAGGTCTCACAGTGAGCCCATCCATGCTGTAGAGTTCAGGTTCATTGCCATTGTCCTTGGTTTCTCAGTCCTCCTCCACCGTCAGCCACATTCAGAGAGTCCAGTTTGGTCCCCTGTTCCATCAGTCCCATTCCGACTGGACTTGGTGGTCTCCCGTTAGATCTGTCCCACCGTCTCAATGGGTAAACACACTCCTCGCGGTCCTGGCTTCCTTGCTCATGATCTCCCTCCTTTTGCTCCTCATCAGGACCTTGAGAGCTCAGTCTGGTGCTCCTATGTGGGGCTCTGTCATTTTCTCCATCCAATGCCAGGTGAAGGTTCTATGGTGATATGCAAGATATTCATGAGTATGACAATAGGATCTGGACATTTCTGGCACCCCCTCCTCAGCTGCCCAAGGAACTAGCTGGGGGCGTCTTCCTGGACACCTGGGAACCCCTCTAGAGTCAAGTCTCTGCCAACCCTAGAATGGCTCCCTTAACTAAGATTTATAATTCCTTGTTCCCATATCCACCCTTCCTATATCCCAACCATCCTATTCCCCCAAGCTCTTCCCATCCTCCACTTCACACTTTTCTCTCCCCATCCCCCATCCCCCCATCCCACCCCACCCCCATGTTCCCATTTTTTGTCCAACAATCTTGTCTACTTCCAATATCCAGGAGGATAACTATATGTTTTTCTTTGGGTTCACCTTCTTATATAGCTTCTCTAGGACTTTTTACAAATTATAGGCTCGATGTCCTTTATTTATGGCTAGAAACCAATTATGAGTGAGTACATCCCATGTTCATCTTTTTGGGCCTGGGTTACCTCGCTCAGGATGGTGTTTTCTATTTCCATCCATTTGCATGCAAAATTCAAGATGTCATTGTTTTTTTACCGCCGAGTAGTACTCTAATATGTATATATTCCACACTTTCTTCATCCATTCTTCCACTGAAGGGCATCTAGGTTGTTTCCAGGTTCTGGCTATTACAAATAATGCTGCTATAAACATAGTTGAAAAAATGCTTTTGTAATATGATTGGGCATCTCTTGGGTAAATTCCCAATAGTGGGATTGCTGGGTCCTGGGGTAGGTTGATCCCAAATTTCCTGAGAAACCTCCACACTGCTTTCCAAAGCAGTTGCACAAGTTTGCATTCCCACCAGCAATGTATGAGTGTACCCCTTACTCCACATCCTCTCCAGCAAAGGCTATCATTGGTGTTTTTGATTTTAGCCATTCTGACAGGTGTAAAATGGTATCTCAGCGTTGTTTTGATTTGCATTTCCCTGATTGCTAAGGAGGTTGAGCATGCCCTTAAGTGTCTTTTGGCCATTTGAACTTCTTCTGTTGAGAATTCTCTGTTCATTTCAGTGCCCCATTTTTTAATTGGGTTCATTAGCATTTTAAAGTCTAGTCTCTTGAGTTCCTTATATATTTTGGAGATCAGGCCTTTGTCTGTTGCGGGGTTGGTGAAGATCTTTTCCCAGTCAGTAGGCTGCCTTTTTGTCTTAGTGACAGTGTCCTTTGCTTTACAGAAGCTGCTCAGCTTCAGGAGGTCCCATTTATTCAATGTTGCCCTTAATGTCTGTGCTGCTGGGGCTGTACGTAGGAAGCGGTCTCCTGTACCCAAATGTTGTAGAGTACTTCCCACTTTCTCCTCTAACAGGTTCAGTGTGTTCAGATTGATAATGAGGTCTTTAATCCATTTGGACTTGAGTTTTGTGCATGGTGATAGACACGGATCTACTTTCATTCTTCTACAGGTTGGCATCCAGTTATGCCAGCACCATTTGTTGAAGATGCTTTCTTTCTTCCATTGTGTGCTTTTAGCTCCTTTATCAAAAATCAGGTGTTCATAGATTTGTGGGTTAAGATCTGGGTCTTCTATTCGATTCCATTGGTCGACTTCTCTATTTTTATGCCAATACCAAGCTGTTTTCAATACTGTAGCTCTGTTATAGAGTTTGAAGTCAGGGATGGTAATGTCTCCAGAAGTTCCTTTATTGTATAAGATTGTTTTGGCTATCCTGGGTTTCTTGTTCTTCCATATAAAGTTGATTATTGTCCTCTCAAGATCTGTGAAGAATTTTGATGGGATCTTTAAGGGGATTGCATTAAATCTATAGATTGCCTTTGGTAGTATTGCCATTTTTACTATGTTGATCCTCCCAATCCAAGAGCAAGGGAGATCCTTCCATTTTCTGGTGTCCTCTTCAATTTCTTTCTTCAAAGACTTAAAGTTCTTGTCAAATAGGTCTTTCACTTCCTTGGTTAGAGTTACCCCAAGATATTTTATGCTATTTGTGGCTATCGTGAATGGTGACGCTTCTCTGATTTCTTTCTCTGCTTCCTTATCCTTTGTATATAGGAGGGCGACTGATTTTTTTGGAGTTGATCTTGTATCCTGCCATGCTACTAAAGGAGTTTATCAGCTGTAGGAGTTCTTTGGTGGAGTTTTTCGGGTCACTTATGTACACTATCATATCATCAGTAAATAATGAAAGTTTAACTTCTTCCTTTCCAATTCGAACACCCTTGATCCCCTTGTTTTGTCTTATTGCTATTGCTAGGACTTCAAGCACTATATTGAAGAGATAAGGAGAGAGTGGACAGCCTTGTCGTGTTCCTGAATTTAGTGGGATGGCCTTGAGTTTCTCTCCATTTAATTTGATGTTAGCTGTCGGCTTGCTGTAAATAGCCTTTATTATATTTAGGAATGACCCCTGTATCTCTAATCTCTCCAAGACCTTTATCATAAAGGGGTGCTGAATTTTGTCAAATGCTTTTTCTGCATCTAATGAGATGATCATATGGTTTTTATCCTTCAGTTTATTTATATGATGGATTACATTGATAGATTTTCATATGTTGAACCAGCCCTGCATCTCTGGGATGAAGCCTACTTGATCATAGTGGATAATTTTTCTAATGTGTTCTTGGATTCTGTTTGCCAGTATTTTATTGAGAATTTTTGCATCGATGTTCATAAGTGAGATTGGCCTGTAATTCTCTTTCTTGGTTGAGTCTTTGTGAGGTTTAGGTATCAGGGTAATTGTAGCTTCATAAAAGGAATTTGGCAATGACTGTTCTGTTTCTATATTATGAAATACCTTAAGGAGTATAGGTATTAGGTCTTCTTGGAAGTTCTGGTAGAATTCTGCATTGAACCCATCCCAAACAGGAAAGAATATACCTTCTTCTCTGCGGCTCATGGAACCTTTTTGAAAATTGACCACATACTCGGTAACAAAGCAAACTTCCACAGTTACAAAAACATATTAGTAACCACCTGCATCTTATCTGATCACCATGGATTAAAATTAGAATTCAACAACAATGCTACCCCCAGAAAGCCCACAAACTCATGGAAACTGAATAGTCAACTACTGAACCACACCTGGGTCAAGGAAGAAATAAAGAAAGAAATTAAAGTCTTTCTTGAATTTAATGAAAATAAAGACACAACATACTCAAACTTATGGGACACTATGAAAGCAGTGCTAAGAGGAAAATTCATAGCACTAAGTGCCCACTTAAATAAAACAGAGAAAGCACACATTGGAGACTTAACAGCACACCTGAAAGCTTTAGAAAAGAAAGAAGCAGACTCACCTAGGAGGAGTAGAAGACTGGAAATTATCAAACTGAGGGCAGAAATCAACAAAATAGAAACACAGAAAACAATCCAAAGAATCAATGAAACAAAAAGCTGGTTCTTGGAGAAAATCAACAAGATTGACAAACCTCTAGCCAAACTAATCCAACGGCAGAGAGAGAACACACAAATTAATAAGGTCAGAAATGAAAAAGGGGACATAACCACAGACACAGAGGAAATTCAGAGAATCATTAGATCTTACTACAAAAGTCTGTATGCCACAAAATTGGAAAATGTAAAAGAAATGGACACTTTTTTAGATATGTACCATATAGCAAAGTTAAACCAGGACCAGGTAATGCTCTAAATAGTCCTGTTAGTCGCGAAGAATTAGAAACTGTTATCAGAAACCTCCCTACCAAAAAGAACCTGGGACTATATTTAAACATTGTAACTATCTTGATTCAAAGAATGAGCTACCAAAATAAGAAATATAGTCTAAGTGTAAGTTCTTTCATAATGAAGTGGAAAATTATTTAGATAAAAATAAATTTGAGGTGTGTGTGTATGTATGTATATGCCAGAATAATAGATGAAGTAGTTATTCTCATTACTAGATATTCAAGTACTAATGATCTACATATAGTTATTAGATAATTTTTATTTGGACAATATGAGAAAATCTCCCTGGAGTCCTAATTTGAAGTGTTGACATATCATCGTTACTTAAGAAATAACTTGTGTTGGTTTAGATTTCATTTTCCTCTCCTGCATGACTTAGAATTTTTGCATGGTAGTTTTCCAGACCTCAAGCTATCAGATTAAAATAGGAAAGGTAAATCTATGCAATAATGCAAATAAATGTATATGAATTTGAATGTTGGCATATGAAACTTCAGCATGTCCTTTATCATCAGTCAAAAAGACTCTGGGCTACCATGGAACAAAGCATCTGGATGGGGCTCAACCAGACTTAGAAAAAACAATGTTTTCATGAAGCCAACTGATATTATTTGTTCTTTTATTTTTGCATCTGAAAACTAAAATGAGTGTATATGTGGTATACTTTGAAAAATTGTAAATATATAACATTTAAAATGATTGCATTTCCACCAATTCTTCAGTGACTTTATGACCGAGAACATGAAAACAATGAGAGATGCCATACAAGTGATATCAACAACAATGTTCAATGTGGAGTTTATATCTGGAAATTTGGGGAATGGGTTCATTGCAGTGGTGAACATCATGGACTGGGTCAAGAGAAGAAAGATCTCTTCAGTGGATCAGAGCCTCACTGCTTTGGCCATCTCCAGGATCATTGTGCTGTGGTCAGTGTACATAATGATATCAATGTTTTCAATGTACCCAGAATTAAAAGTGACTATAAAAACAGTAAGACTGACTAATCTTATCTGGATAATTTCTAACCATTTTAGCATCTGGATGGCCACCATTCTCAGTATCCTTTATTTTCTTAAGTTAGCAAATTTTTCTAATTCTATTTTCCTCTACCTAAGGTGGAGATTTACAAAGGTGGTTCCAGTGGCATTGCTGGTTTCTCTGTTCCTCTTGTTTCTAAATATTTTAGTGGTGGAAATACAAATAGACATGTGGATGGTTCAGTTCAAAGCAAATGTATCCTACAGCTGCAAATTAAAAAAATTTACACACATTACAAGGCTTCTTGTATTAACAAATGCTATGTTCCCATTATTACCTTTCACTGTGTCCATGAAAATCTTTTTTATGCTCATCTTCTCTCTGTGGAAACATCTGAAGAAGATAAAGCACATTACTAAAAGCTCCCAAGATGCCAGCACCACAGCTCACATCACAGCTTTGAAAGCTGTAGTTGCCTTTCTCCTGCTGTATGCAATTTTTACATTCTCTCTTTTTGTACAACTTTGGAGTCATGAGTTTGAAGAAAATATTATTTTCAAAAATATTTTCCGTGTTGGTATAATTGCTTTTCCATCGCTCCATTCGTTTGTCCTAATAATGGGAAACAGCAAGCTGAGGCAGACCTCTTTTCTGGTACTTACAGCATTAAGGTGCAAGATCCAAGGATGTGCACCCTTGAGTCTCTGACACAGTAGGTGGGGGATAATTTGCATAATTTCAATGGGGATTACTTCATAATAAATTATTGTTCATTTTAATGTACATATTGTAAATGCAATTGCATCCTGTAAGAAGTGCTATAAAAACTGAAAGCAACTATGAGAAGAATGAGAATAAAACATCTAAATGTAAGAATATTTTCAGTAATAAAATTTCAATGGCTGTAAATTATTTGAGATTTTCAAATGATTAATTTATACTATAGAAATATCCACTCCTGTTAGAGAAATAGTTAATTATGTAATTTTTTATTTACTATTGCTGTTTAAAAATGAAGACCTCAAATCAGCTCCCTAGCACCCAAGTAAAGGATAGATGTAGTTCAGCACTTAGGGATGAAACATAGGTAGATTTTGAGAATAGCTGGCTGATCAGTCTATCAGAAAGAGCAAACTTCAGTTTATAATTAGAGACCCTATATCAAGACTATAAGGATTAATTCATAGAAGTGGAATTCCATTGTATACCTCTAAATACACAGACATGTGCTGACAAGCATATATACATACATCTGTATGACACCCATGCATATAAATAATGATATAATAATAAAATTGCAATTAAATGCATACACCTGTGAAACAGTAAAAAATTTATAAATTTTATACACATAAAATAGTTTCTAATCTAGAAAATTGTTTTTATCATAAAATTTTCTATGCAGACTTACAAATCATAGTTTTAAATATCTTCTCAGAATCATGGTAGCATTTTGATTAAATAGTCTATTGGAAATATATATTTACAATTGGAAGTATTACAATTTTAATGAAAACTAGACATTATAAAATAGAAAATTGATGTGATTCATAGGCACTTGCTAGAGAGATGGTGTCATGTAGGTGGCTAAAACTTAAGTGTTAATGTATACAACATATATGTGGCTGCAACTTGAGTATTAATGCATACTACAGAGTTCACCAGTGCAATGTCTACTTTCATATGGAGAAATTGAGACCGAATGTGGCAAAAGTGTAATACATATATAGAGGTGTTGGGATTACATTTGTTTTTGAACTGGCAGCGAGAAGCTTTATGGAAGTGTCACATGAATTTTCTATGTCAAACTCACTGTTTCTTGTTCATGTAATCTGCATGTAATTTTAATCATTATGTTTCTGTTTCCTTTTAATATGGAAATTTTCATCTTTTGGTGTTGGCCTCATAATAAAATGTAATAAAATTGTTTTAATGACTTTGTATCGCAGAAGTAGGAGTAATTTCAGAGTCCAGAGTGCTGTTAGATCATAGAACCAGAAGGAATATTTCTTGGTGCTTCAATGGGAAGTGAAACACTAACTTATGACATAAATATTTTTAGATTATCTTCACAGCAAATAAATTTCTATTTGTTCTCAAAAAATCTACTACATTGCGAAATGTGTACTGTGTTTATTTTATTTATTTATTTCATGTACGTTAGTGCTTTGCATATATTTATATCTGTGTGAGGGTGTTAGATCCCCTGGAACTGAAGTCACAGAGAGTTGTAAACTGTCATGTGGGTTTGGGGACCTGAACCCAAGTAGTCTTCTGGAAGAGCAGACAGTGCTCCCAACCACTGAGCTCCTTTTTGTCTTTTTTTTTTGTTTGAGACAGGGTTTCTATGTGTAGACCCAGCTCTCCTGGAACTCACTCTGTACACTAGACTAACCTCAAACTCAGAAATCGGCCTGCCACTGCCTCCTGATTACTGAGATTAAAGGAATTGTTATTTATAAGAAAATTTTATATTTCTTGTTTATTGAATTAAAGTACTGACATATGGTAATAGTGGCACATAAAAATGATATATAATCTAATCCATAATACTATATTGAATAAAGTATATTGTTTGACCTTTGAATAAGTGGGACTTGAAACTATCTGATGCAAAATAAAACTAGAAAGTATCTAAAAAGAGTAAGTTATAGCCAAAAAGAAAAATGTCAAGTTAACTGACATGAGAAATCTTGTAAAGATATTTCAATGTTCTGAATAAATATATATCTATAAATCATATATATATGGATTTTTATACAATGTATTTTGTTATATTCCTTCCATTTTCCAAACTTCTATGAGATCTCCCTTTACCATCCACCCAAATAATATTATTTCTCTCTCTTTATAAAAAAAATAAAAGCAAAAAAAATCACCAACCCAAACCAACCAATTAATCAATCAAACAAAATTATGGAATCCACATATGTGTTGATCAGCTATTGCCTATATGCAGCATCATTCCATTAAAGAAAATTGATTTCCCTGCCACAAAATTTATAAATTGTACATATCCTGTTGGTTAGGTGTGGAACTTTAAGTCCATTTTCCCTTCTCCATACTTACATTTTTTTTTTCTGGATTTAACTTGTATTGGTCTTATAATGTGTCATGGTCTCTGTGAATTTGTAAGTGCCATGGCCCTTTTGTGTCTGGAAAATTCTATTTCCTTAGAGTCATTCACAGCCTTTGGCTTTTACAACCTGTCCACCTCCTCTTCTACGTAGATTCCTGAATCTTGCAGAGAGAAATGTGTTACCAGTATCCCAATAAAAATACAAACTACAAAAACATTCACTATCTTCTTCTTCTTTGGTTGTAAGTTTCTGTGTTAATTGTTATGAACTACAAGAACTTCTCTGATGAGAGTTTAGTGATGTACTGATCTATGTGTAAAGCAATGTGTTATTAGTAGTCATTTTGTTGTTATGCTCATTTATCAGAAAAATAATTTTTTCTTGTGCTTATGACCTATCTTGTTCCAGTTTCTTGGTCTCATTTACAAAATATGGTATGGGTTCAATTTCATAGAGTGGGCCTTAAATCCAATAAAATAGTGGTTGATTTCTCTGTAACTTAATTCATGACACTATTACACAAGTGGGCATATCATGCAGGCAAGTTGTAACTACATCTAACAGAGTTAAGATGTTTGTGAGATTGATGATTACTTAACATCCAGAACTGATCATTAGCCTAAAGGTTTGAAGATTCCAGTTGTATAGCGGTTAGATCTCTCCATGCTACATGTCAGAAGTGTGTGGTGCCATCTGTAACATGGTCTTTTGTTGACGATTACAATAAAGTAGTCCTACCCTAACACAGAATAGAATATAAAAAAAGTTTTTTTTTATTTAGGGATGGATTCACAGATCAACGGTCCTCTGCATGAGTGAGGAACAGGAAATGAATCCAGCAGCCAAGAGAGATGCACACATTTCTACATCTGTTTTTATAGCACCCAAGGTCACATCAAAAGTGGTCCAGCATCTAAAGGTCATTGGCTGAAGGATTTCTCCCAACACCTCCTACTTTTCTCTAAATAAGAGAGTTCCAAACCCAACGTAAAACTATATATATATGAAATATAAAAATTAGAATTACAACCACCATAAACAATATCAAGCAAGAAACATATCCTAATGTTTCAATAATTATGCTGTCCTAAGGAGTCTAAGTCTTGCATTAGAAATGGTTTGGCTAAGTCATGAGAGAGAAGTAACTAAGACTATCAAGTCTTCAACCCCATAAAAGACCTGAGAAGGAAAATAATATTACTTGGGTAAACAGGAAGTGCAAACAAGCAACTCCCAAACTGTTCAATAAATGACAGAGACACTGCTACCTGGCCAATCACCCAGTCTCATTTGATACATGGGGCAAGAAACTTTGGCTAAGGCCTCGAATAACTGACACATCATTTTCATAGGCAGGAAAAAATTTCAAAACCCTCTTACCCTGTCTTAGTTACGTTTGGCAGTCTTTTTTCCCTTGTATCCTGCTTGTCGAGTCCAGATATATATTTTGTCAGTGGTCACTGAATGGGCAGTTCTTTTCCTAAAGGCTAGTTTTGCCAAGAAGAAAAGCTCCAAGTGGAGTGTGTTTGGTGCCTAACATTCTCTCGGGAATTGATTGATGCTCCCAGGAGCAATAGTATCTCACATCAACAGAACCATAAATTATTTAAATGCCATATTCTACAGTTCTTTGAAGTGTTTGAAGAATACATATCTATGCAGAATACAATCTCTATGTATCTAAAGAATCTGATTAGTCTAACTATAAGTGTGACAAACATGGGTGACTATTGACTTATAATTCTTAATAATTATATAGCTTTAAGAGGAAAGCTTCATATTAGAACAATAAATACTCTTTAAACAACTGTACAGCAAAAGAGGACAGTGACCTCAAAATAAAACAATGTATAAATCTTGTTCAGAGGTAGAAATGTATAGTGCAATGATCCTAAAATTGTATCAATATACAAAATGTCTTAAGCAGAGGTAGAAACATGCATGTTTTATATGACAAAATAACTTTTCATAGATATACAGATATTATAAACAGAAGTGGGAGCATATTCAATATAACATAATTTGAATTTGTATCAGTATACAATAATCTATACCAAGTAAATTGTCTGTAAATAATAGCTCACAAATATTTACTCTATTAGTCGCTATTATTATCCTATTATCCCATCCACTTTCCTTTTCCTAGAGTATGATATAGGGTTCTTTATTAAGGAATAGACTCACAGATCAACAGTCCTCTGCACGAGTGAAAAATAGGGACCAAATCCAGCAGCCAAGAGAGATGTGCATGTTTCTACATCTGTTTTATAGTACACAGGACCATGCTCAAAGTGGTCTAGCGTCTCAAAGTTCATTGACTGAAGGCATTCCCCCAGCAGTCTTTTGTCAAGTTCTTCAGGGTAGTGAAGAACATTAACAATAGCCTGTAGTGTTTAGGGAGTTCTGTAGCAACTCTTTGGCCAACAACTCAAAAAAGTAACTCATTTCTGACACTAGAGATTTCATTTGCTATGATGAATATGATGTGGTGTTGGGTCATTATATGGTAACTGCACTTAAATCTTGCTCTGTCTCTCACTCACACACATATGAACCACCTACTGTAGTAATTTTTCTAAGGGAATTTCAAAAGACCTTCATATAGATACCTCAATCAATATTATACTTTAACTTGTCTTCCCATCCCCTTTCCCATTTAATCTTCTTATGCTAATTTTATCCTTTACCACTTATAACATTG
Organism: Arvicola amphibius; assembly: GCF_903992535.2. Taxonomy (NCBI): domain Eukaryota; kingdom Metazoa; phylum Chordata; class Mammalia; order Rodentia; family Cricetidae; genus Arvicola; species Arvicola amphibius. The sequence goes on from NC_052048.2 coordinate 17,435,853, forward strand.
GGAGATACCCAACTATACCCCGATCCCTAAGTAGATAATATATATAATATATGCAATATTGCATATTGTTTTTATAGCACTATATAATGTTATATTTTTAAAAAAAATATTTATTTATTTATTATGTATACAATATTCTGTCTGTGTGTATGCCTGCAGGCCAGAAGAGGGCACTAGACCCCATTACAGATGGTTGCAAGCCACCATGCGGTTGCTGGGCATTGAACTTAGGACCTTTGGTAAAGCAGACAATGGTCTTAACCTCTGAGCCATCTCTCCAGCCCCCAATATTATATATTATATATAAACATATGTGTATGCTTATATGTAACAATAATGATTAAGATGAGGTCACAAATTTGTAAGGCAGGCCATCCATGTGAGTACTTGGATGGAAAGAGGGAGGAGTCACAATGTTGCAAGACAGTACTTATATATTATATCCCCCAAAACTTAGAGTAAACAAGGAACCTACACACACACACACACACACACACACACACACACACACACACACCCTTCTGTCTTAGAACAACACTCTCTTGAATACAACACAGCTTACCAAAATGACCACAAAAAGATAGTTAAATGTTTTATTGAGAATCCACTCAGCTAGCCACTAGTTTGCTACATAGTTTCTTGTTAAAATTTATGTGTGGGGCACTTCCTGATTAGACATTGAACCAACTAAATGAAGAGACAAGAACAACTCAATAAAAGGTGTGTGTGTGTGTGTGTGTGTGTGTGTGTGTGTGTTAGATATATACAGGACATTATGCTTAGTGGTAGAAGGCATAAACCTGTATAGGGATGACAAAATTGATGACATCTTTGTATTAGAGAAATTATACAGTCCAGTGGAAAAAGACAAAAAGATTAAAATTCAAATAAAATGGCAAGAATGATATATTTGTCTTTTAGTAAAATTGCTTGTGATTGCACTGCAATACAAAAATAAATATAATGTGCATTTATCAAATAGATTCCTTAAGTTAACAGCACTGCTATACACTAGCAAAGGCTCTTTAGGCTATTTCATATAAAACTGGATGTTTTCACAATATCTACAAAAATTTGAAGGGACCCAGGAAAAGCATCAAACATCATATGTTGAGAAAGTAATTAAATTATATTGATGAGCACAAAAGTAAAACAGAAATATGTTTATACATACACATTTCTTCTGTAGACAATGTTCATTTTTGAAGGTAGAATACTCATTCCAAATAAATTCCAATTAATCATAATATATTTCATGGTTATAGTTAAAAGTACTGGATATATTTGACAACTGATGAATAATTAAACACATAGTCTAGTTAGGAGATTTTTTTTTAAAATATTGTAGTCTGAAAGGCTGGTGCAAAAAGGAAATAATTTAAGTCTCTGTAAGTTCTCCAAGGTTGCTGTAGAAAGTTTAACAGAATTAATTTGTATCCTAGAGTTGCTTCAATTTTTTTCAAAAACCAAGTCAAACATGTGGATGCTTTTCTAGTGACTATAGTATGTGTCTATTTTTTTATATTTTAGTGTTAAAAAAAATAAGCTCCTCTCTCAAAAAAGTTTAGTTTGCAAGGACAAATGACAGGCATACAGTGAAAGATAATTGTCTCTAAATCTTTTTTCTTGCAAAGGTTCAGGTAAAATAAAAAAGTATTTATTTTAAAGAATAATTTCCTAAAATTTGCACCTTATAATCTTCAATCAAATTAAAGCTGGATTATATCAAGTGGCTATTCTAGGTCTTTTCAGTTTCTTTCTGGAAATATCATGAGATAGTCACCTGGAAATATTCAGAGCTTTAGAGTTTTATCTCTTATGGCATTCTATATGTCCTAGGTCATGGGTACATATACTTTTGCTGTGTCATTCATGAAATACAAGGCATTAAAGCTCTCTTCCATCAGGGTCACTTGTGGTGTTTAAAATTCCCAGTGATCTTAATGGTATCCTGTATTCTCAGGAACTAAGGCCTGTGTAGTTCAGCAGGTACTCTGAGATGTGCTAAAAGAGTTTTTTCTTACCGCCGAGTACTACTCTAATGTGTATATATTCCACACTTTCTTCATCCATTCTTCCACTGAAGGGCATCTAGGTTGTTTCCAGGTTCTGGCTATTACAAATAATGCTGCTATAAATATAGTTGAACAAATGCTTTTGTAATATGATTGGGCATCTCTTGGGTAAATTCCCAATAGTGGAATTGCTGGGTCCTGGGGTAGGTTGATCCCGAATTTCCTGAGAAACCTCCACACTGCTTTCCAAAGCGGTTGCACAAGTTTGCATTCCCACCAGCAATGGATGAGTGTACCCCTTACTCCACAACCTCTCCAGCAAAGGCTATCATTGGTGTTTTTGATTTTAGCCAATCTGACAGGAGTAAGATGGTATCTCAACGTTGTTTTGATTTGCATTTCCCTGATTGCTAAGGAGGTTGAGCATGCCCTTAAGTGTCTTTTGGCCATTTGAACTTCTTCTGTTGAGAATTCTCTGTTCATTTCAGTGCCCCATTTATTAATTGGATTAATTAGCATTTTAAAGTCTAGTCTCTTGAGTTCCTTATATATTTTGGAGATCAGACCATTATCTGTTGCAGGGTTGGTGAAGATCTTTTCCGAGTCAGTAGGCGGCCTTTTTGTCTTAGTGACAACTAGGCGGTAAAAAACAATGACATCTTGAATTTTGCATGCAAATGGATGGAAATAGAAAACACCATCCTGAGCGAGGTAACCCAGGCCCAAAAAGATGAACATGGGATGTACTCACTCATAATTGGTTTCTAGCCATAAATAAAGGACATCGAGCCTATAATTCGTAAAAAATCCTAGAGAAGCTATATAAGAAGGTGAACCCAAAGAAAAACATATAGTTATCCTCCTGGATATTGGAAGTAGACAAGATTGTCGGACAAAAAATGGGAACATGGGGGTGGGGTGGGATGGGGGGATGGGGGATGGGGAGAGAAAAGTGTGAAGTGGAGGATGGGAAGAGCTTGGGGGAATAGGATGGTTGGGATATAGGAAGGGTGGATATGGGAACAAGGAATTATAAATCTTAGTTAAGGGAGCCATTCTAGGGTTGGCAGAGACTTGACTCTAGAGGGGTTCCCAGGTGTCCAGGAAGACGCCCCCAGCTAGTTCCTTGGGCAGCTGAGGAGGGGGTGCCAGAAATGTCCAGATCCTATTGTCATACTCATGAATATCTTGCATATCATCATAGAACCTTCACCTGGCATTGGATGGAGAAAATGACAGAGCCCCACATAGGAGCACCAGACTGAGCTTTCAAGGTCCTGATGAGGAGCAGAAGGAGGGAGATCATGAGCAAGGAAGCCAGGACCGCGAGGAGTGCTTTTATCCATTGAGACGGTAGGACAGATCTAACGGGAGACCACCAAGTCCAGTCGGAATGGGACTGATGGAACAGGGGACCAAACCGGACTCTCTGAATGTGGCTGACGGTGGAGGAGGACTGAGAAACCAAGCACAACGGTGATGGGCTTGGACTCTTCAGCATGGACCGGCTCACTGTGAGCCTTGTCAGCTTGGTTGCTCACCTTCCTGGACTTAGGGGGAGTTGGGAGGACCTTGGACTTAACATAGTAAAGGGAACCCTGATGGGTCTTTGACCTGGAGAGGGAGGGAGTGGGGGTATGGGTGGAAGGGAGGGGAGGGAAGGGGCAGGAGGAGGGGAAGAGATGGAAATCTTTAATAAAAAAAAAAAGAAAAAAAGAGTTTTTTCTTTTTTTTTTTTTTTTTGCATTGAACTCATAGTTTTCTATCATCTTTATTGAGGTCATCCCAATTCGACCCTCATTGCCCAGCATGGGTACTCCATAAATGTTCACTTCTTCAACAAAGTCAACCAGTCCCTACTATGTCAGCAGCCTCAGTGGTAGATACGTTTTCTCCTTTCCGCCAGAATGAAAATAGACGAATTTTCACAATCAATCACTAGGAGGTCTCCACTGTTGAAATAGAGGTCTCCTTTCTTAAGGAGTTTCCTGAGTTTCTTCTCCTCTGTCAGAGACTTTCCTCCAGCATAACCATTAAATGGCATAAGTTGTGTGATTTTGCAAATCAAGAGTCTGACATCATATTAAATCAGCTCATATGTTACAACATTTCTTTGTATGTGTCTATTTTTATGACTCGTGAACAATAAAGATGTGCAAGGGTAGTTTTCAGGAGTTAATTGCCTAAATGATAAACTTTTGTGTGAACTCAATATTGTCAGCATATGAATTGTGAATGGCAGCATTAAGATGAAATATGGTACTTTCTAAATATGTGTAAATTAGAACTTACAAGAAAATGATTAAAGACCCAGTAATCTCTGAAGAATGAATTTGCTACTTTGCTTTTGGTATGAAGTGTTAATGTCATTCTCACCTTGTCTTAAAGGTCACCTTTTCCAAGGGGCTGCTCAGGTAGAACATAAGTTGTGTTCAATCTAGTGTAAAGTACAGGAACGAGTACAGCAATACTACTCATAGCTTCCCCCTCTCCCAGAACTTACAGGCTTCAGGGGACATTTCAGTCTCTAAGATGATACCACAATATGCTCCTAAAATTTCTAAATATATTCCATTCTGGTCTACCTTACTTTCCGAACAGTTCAAGCTGATTTTCTTTGTTCATCGTTCCTTCAGAGAACACAAAGTGTGTGAACTTTACACACAGCGATACCCTAGATCCTTTCTGACATCACATGAAGTTGATAATGTATCCATTCTGTTTTGATTGGTTCATTTCCTTGTGTTGTCTTCACCTTGGACAGAACAGTGGCATTATGCTATTTATTTTCTATCTCAAGCAGAGAGTGTGGCATCTGTTGTTAGTTGATTATAGAGCCTATAATGGGGGAATGTAAAAAAGACAAATATCTCAAAGTCATTGATGTCACAAAAAATTGCCCTATGGGGTGAAGAACAGGCAGAAGGTGAGGAGTATGCTTACTGTGAGCTTGAGCCCCCTCACCCTAGTGACTGCTTCAGAGGTTCAGAGAGATTTGTACTAGTTTTCATATGCAAGGGAAAAATTTCCCTAAGTTTATTGAATTACTATATTTAGTATCCAATTGGAGACATTTTTAACATCATAGCTCTCTTGATATGAAGAATTAGTTACAAGAATAAGCAATGTTAAGTGCAGAGTCTGTCATATTAAAGTGGAAATAATTTAGATAGAAAAATGTGAGATGTATGTGTATTTGTGTATGCACATGTGCATTCTAGTTATTCTCATTTTAAATATTCAAGGACTATTGATCTACATCAAGTTATTAGACAACTATATAGGCCCAAATGAGCATATGTCTCTCTGTAGTCCTAATTTGAAATGTTGAAATATCATCATTACTTAAGAAATCTCTTATGCTTGTTTTGATTAGTTTCCTCCTGCATGATATAGAGTTTTTGACTGGTCCTTTTTCAGACCACAAGTTATCAGATTAAAACATGAAATGTAAATCCATGTAGATTGATGGAGGAGAGTTATCTGTCTATATTACTTTCATTGGTTAATTAATAAAGAAAACTGCCTTGGCCCTTTAAGAGACAGAAAATTAGGTAGGTGGAGTAGACAGAACAGAATTGTGGAAACAAGGAAGTAGAGTTGGGGAGATGCTTCAGACAGTCGCCATAGTGAGTCTTCATGCTTCTCCTCTCTGAGATGGACGCAGGTTAAGATCTCTCCTGGTAAGCCACACCTCGTGGTGCTACGCAGATTACTAAATATGGGTTAAAGGAAGATGTGAGAATTAACCAATAAGAGGCTACAGATAATGGGCCAGGCAGTGATTTAAAAGAATACAGTTTCCGTGTAATTATTTTGGGTAAAGCTAGCCGGGTGACGGGACACAGCCCGCCCGCTCCTTCTACAGTAGATAATGCAAATAGATGTGTATGAATTTGCATGTTAGCATATAAAATTTCAGCATGTCCTTTATTGTCAGGAAAATAAGACTTTGGACTGCTATGGAACAAATATCTGGATGGAGCTCAGCCTGACTTAGAAAATGCAGTACTTTCAAGAAGCCAACTGAACCTGCTGGTTTCTTTGCTTATTATTACATAAGAAACCTGAAGTGAGTGTACATGCTGTATATTTTTAAAAACTCTTGAGACATGGCATTCAAAATGATTGCATTAACATCTATTCTTCATGGAATTTAAGAAACAGAATATTCTCTTCAGACAATGAATGCTGCTATACAAGTGATATTTGCAACAATGTTCAATGTGGAGTTCATAACTGGGAATTTTGGGAATGGATTCATAGCAGTGGTGAACATCATGGACTGGGTCAAGAGAAGAAAGATCTCTTCAGTGGATCAGATCCTCACTGCTCTGGCTATCTCCAGGATCACTCTGCTGTGGTCAATGTACCTAATGATGACGATATTATCAATGTACCCAGATGTAGAAGTGCTTATGAAAACAATAATACTGACTAATCTTATCTGGGTAATTTCTAACCATTGTAGCATCTGGCTAGCAACCATTCTCAGCATCCTTTACTTTCTCAAGGTAGCCATTTTTTCTTACTCCATTTTCTTCTACCTAAAGTGGAGACTTACAAAGGTGATTACAGTAGCATTGCTTGTTTCTCTGTTCCTCTTGTTTGTAAATATTTTAGTAACAAACATACTAATAGATACATGGATGGATAAGTTCAATACAAATGTATCTTACAGCGACAAACTAAAAAATTTTACACGCATTCCCAGACTTCTTGTATTAACAAATACTATGTTCACAGTAATACCTTTCACTGTGTCCATGACAATGTTTTTTCTGCTCTTCTTCTCTCTGTGGAAACATCTGAAGAAGATAAAGCACATTACTAAAAGTGCCCGAGATGCCAGCACCACAGCTCACATAAAAGCCTTGAAAACTGTGGTGGCCTTTCTCCTGCTGTATGTAATTTTTATATTCTCTCTTTTTGTACAACTTTGGAGCTATGACTTTAAAGAGAAAAATATTTTAATATATTTTTACCCTGTTGGTATAATTGCTTTTCCATCACTCCATTCATGTGTCCTGATTATGGGAAACAGTAAGCTGAGACAGACTTCTCTTCTGGTACTGTCAGTGTTAAGGTGTAAGATCCAAGGATTTGGACCATTGTGTCTCTAACACACTAGTTGGGGGATAATTTTGCATAATTTCAATGAGGATTTTTTTTATAAGAATGTACTCTTCATTCTCAATGTTTGTGTTTTAAATATACTTATATTCTGTAAAAAGTGCTATAGAAACAGCAAACAATTTTGAAAAGAATGAGAATATAAAACATCTACATGTAAGAATATTTTACTAATAAAATTTCAATGACTGTAAATTATTCAAGATTTTAAAATGATTAATTAATAATATAAAAATACAATTATTGTCTATGGAAATAGTTCATTATATAATGCTTTTTGTTTTAACTGTTTAAGCATGAAGATCACACTGTTTGACCTATTATCACTACCTTATTAATGGTTAGCTCTTACATCTTAAATTAACCCATTTCCCTTATTTTATATTTTACTACAAGGCTCGTGGCAAAGTTCCTGCTTGCAGCTTGTGTCTTTCTTCTCTGGTGGCTACATGACATCTCACTGACTCTACCTACTTTCTCCCAGTATTCAGTTTAGTTTTCCTGACTAGCTCTATTCTGTCCTATCACAGGCTAAAACAGCTTCTTTATTCATTAACCAATAAAAGCAACACATAGAAGGACTTCCCACACCACTGAGCTTTTATTAATTGTGTGTCAGTGGATGATTTTATTGGTGTCTACAGCATGTGTCTTAATTAATAGCTTGTGAACAATAAAACAGTGAAAGGCTGTTTTTCAGCACATGACTCAACAAATTATTAGCTAACAAACAAAAAATGAGAAGGCTTTGAACAAAAAACTTTCCAGGGAATTTATTCCAACATTTTCTACTTGTATCCAATATTTCTGGCAAGATTAATTCTTGGTGACACTGAACCATTTCACTCTTTCACAGTGGTGTAAAGATCATTTATGGCTGCAGACATTTTTCCATACTCCATAAATTGAGTTTTAAATTTTCCTAGCTTAAGAAACTTGAGTTATGCAAACACCAAGTCAAGCAAAATTCACAACAATGAAACACACACACACACACACACACACACACACACACAAACGTGTGTGTCCTTGGCTAAACACTAAACAACAGTGTTTTCTTGCATGTGTTAGAATTAATTTGGCAAGAAAAGACTGTTGTTTAGTCAAGGACATAAAATGGATTCATAGATTTATTTTGTTTGCTTTGGGAATCAGTGTTTTATAGAAAATATTCCACTAACTCCAATCTTCAGCATCCTGTGATATTTTCCCACTTGAAATTTTTCACAGATTTTAAATGATAAGGACTTTCAAAATCCATGGGTACATAAGCATTGAGGTAAGAACATTAACTAATAATGGCTTTGGTGAATATGTTTTACTGTTTATTTTTTTCTAATCTTAAGAGTGTAAAAAAATAACATGACCACACAAGGAATGGAAGAATTTGTTTTTGGAAATCTTTGTCAAGATAATTATAGAATATATTACAGTGAACTGTAGTGATTACATTTAAATCTAAATGGCTGTACCACAAAAATAATCATATGTCTCTGCTTATTTCAGTGGTGAGTTAATAGCCAGGTGATAGAATAAACACAGATGTCTGTCAACATCTGAAAGGATAATGGACATATAAGTATGTGTATATAGATATATGAATTTTAAGCAGAAAGATATGTATATGTATATAGATATATGAATTTTAAGCAGAAAGATAAAGGTACAAAAATTTATCACTTGCAGGAAGTTGATTCCAATAAAGATTATATGTCAAGTGAAATGACAGTCTCAAATACAAATACATTATTTTTCATCTCATATGGGCCCTTTATTTTATAGATACAATATTACTCATACATGTTTTATCTTTGCAATTTTATAGTCGGACTCCCCAACCTACAATATTTATAATATCACTCAAACACACATGCGTGCACATGCACACACACACACACACACACACACACACACACTCACATACACAGTAGTAGTTAAATTCCCTAGAGAACAGCAAAGATTGTGACAAAGTAGAGGGGATTGAGAACATTTATGTGAAACTATATAATATAGCTATATAAAATACATTTATATAACCTAACACCATATAGAAAGTAAATGTCATAAACACACTTTTAAATTTATTCTTCTCTAGAGTTGCTTTGTAATGAAGAACTACTTTGAATAGGTGATTTGCATCTGGAGACATATCCTATTTCTCTCATGAATCAGGGTTTGTCTTTTTCTTATTGAAGATAGATGTTCCTCCCATTTAATACATCCCAACTGAAATACCTTTTACCTTCACTCCTCCTTACTTCCCCTACTCACATTCCCCTTACTCCATGTCCATTCTCCTTCCATTTCTACTTTAGAAAAGAGCATGCCTCCAAAAGATGACTGCCAAACAAGGCAAGAAAGAAACAATAAGAAAAGATGAAAGTCCTCATATTAAGGCTGGATAAGGCAATCCTATAGGAGAAATGGAGTCTCATATGTAGGAAAGACTCAGAGTTGCACCAGCACCTAGTATTAGGAGTCTCATAAAAACACCAGGTTAATGGCCATAGCATACTCAGTGTGTCTGATAAAGATGCACACAGACCTCATGCTTGCCATTTCAGTCTCTGTGAGCCCACATGGGCCCTGCTTAGTTTATTTGATGGGTCATGTTCTCTTAGTGTCCTTGATCTCTGCCACCCATAGTTTTCCTATATCATCCCAACTCTTCTGTAGTTTTCCCACATCTACTAGAAGATGGACCCACTAGAGACCTACAGTTTAGACTCTGACACACACACTCTCTCTCTCTCTTTCTCTCTCTGTGTGTGCATAATATATGGCTGTGGATCTCTGCACTTGCTCCCATTTGCTCCTGGAGTAGTCTCTTTAATGATGAATGAACAACTTACAGATCTCATGTCAAAGAATTAAAATGTCCAGATGAAGACTCCATGGAGACACCAGCTTGACCTCTCCACATTCAATGAGCTATGTGACTGTTGTCCTTGACAACTGGGCCTGTTGTCAGTTGTTAGCAGGTGACCCTCTCTATTACCATTGCCCTGGGTTGTTTTGGGATCTCCCTCAGACCCTCTTAGGCAACAACTTAACAGAATGTAACTGAATCCCACCACTGGAAGACTCATAGATACAAAAGATGGCCAGTTCAGACTTCATATGCTCCACTACTAGGAGACCTCACTAGAATCACACTCTCAGATTACAGGAAGTTTCCACTGAACTATGTATCTATACCATCCCCAATTATCCCAAAATCCCAGCAGTCCTCAAACACTATCCATCCATGCCTTTCCTCTCCCTGACCTGATCCCTCCAGCTCCTGATTCATTCTGCCCTCAGTCCACCTGTAGAAATACTGATTCCACTTCTCAGAGTGGTTCGTGATTGTCACATAGCCTTTCTCTTTAGCTGACCTTTCTGGGTCTGTGGTATGTAGCTTGGTTATTAATTAACAGCTAATATCCACTTGTAAATGAGCACATGCCATATTTGTCTTTCTGGGTCTGGGTTACCTCACCCAGGATGATTTTTTTTCTAGGTCCATCCACTTGCCTGAAAATGTCATGATGACATTTAATACAAACATCTGAATAATTCATTGTTGTATACAAGTGTAAATGTATAAGTTTCTTTTTATCTAATCATCAGTTGAGGGACTGGTTCTAGTTTCTGTCTCTTATGAATAAAGCCACAATGAGCATAGTTGAACTGGTGCAGGACAATTCTGTATTCTGTCAATTATGTTTTAAATAAATGCCAGTAGCCAGTCAGGAATTAAAGGTGGGACAACCAGACAGGAAGTAGAGGTGGGGCAATGACAACAGGAGAATTCTGGAAAGAAGAAAGCCCATTCTTCCTGAGTCCTGTCCTGACACCGAAGAAGGAAGATGTGTCCTACCCTGCTGAAAAAGGTACCGAGCCATGTGGCTAACATATACTAGAATAATGGGCTAATATAAGTGATAAGAGTTAATAAGTCTCTTGCCAACCCTAAAATGGAGCCCTTAATCCAGGTGTCCAGGGAGATGCCCCCAGCTAGTTACTTGGGCAGCTGAGGTGAGGGAGCCGGAAATAGCCAGATCTTATAGCCATACTGATGAATATCTTGCATATCACCATAGAACCTTCATGTAGTGATGGATGGAGATAGAGACAGAGCCCCACATTGGAGCACCGGACTGAGCTCCCAAGGTCCAAATGAGGAGCAGAAGGAGGGAGCTCATGAGCAAGGAAGTCATGACCGCGAGGGGTGCGCCCACCCAACCAAGATGGTGGGGCTGATCTAATCTGAGCTCACCAAGGCCAGCTGGACTAGGACTAAAAAAGCACGGGATAAAACTGGACTCCCTGAACATGGCGGACAATGAGGGCTGCTGAAAAGCCAAGGACAATGGCACTGGATTTTGATCCTACTACATATACTGACTTTGCGGGGTGGGGGGGTAGCCTGTTTGGATGCTCACCTTCCTAGACCTGGATGGAGTGGGGAGGAACTTGGACTTCCCACAGGGCAGGGAACCCTTACTGCTCTTCAGACAGGAGAGAGAGGGGGAGTGGAGGAGGGAGGGGGAGGTAAATGGGAGGCAGGGAGGAGGCGGAAATTTTTAATAAAAAATGAGTTAATAAGAAGCCTGAGCTAATGGGCCAATCAGTTTTATAACTTATGGAGACCTCTGTGTGATTTTCTTTGAGGCTAAGCAGTTGTGGGGCCTGACAGACAAGACAGAAACCGGACAGGACAGAAAACCCAACAAGTAGGCCCTCATGTTACATTTAACAAGTGCTCTTGTGTAAGAATGGAGTTTACCCAAAATAATATAGTTGGGTCTTGAGATTATGTTCCAATTTTTTTAGAAAAGGACATATTGATCTCCATTAGTAGCTGGACAATTTTGTATTTCCACCAGCAACATTCAAGAAGAGAAAAGTGTGTCGAGTGATAATTTAATCAATGAATATTATATGACGGTATGGAATTTTTTGTGCCATCTGGAACCAGGAATTTATTATGACAACCAACCTGTGTGTTATTGGAACAAAATTTAGTATAACTTCTATGTTACATATATAAGTATGAAAAATAATATTTTTGATTTATAAAAGTGTCTTTCCACATTAGTTTTTTGATAGAAATAGAAAGACAATCAAAATTACATTAAGTGAATGAAACAGGTAAATACTAAAATTCTTTTGAAGAATTGAGAGAAATAGAAATCCTGTCTTTTAACCTGTGCTCAGGGCCAATGATTCTTGAGTGAGTAACATACAATATGGTAAGTTTATAAGATGAACAACATTTTGATGTGGGAGTCCCCTCTGTATGCTGTGATTACCATTAATGAATAAAGAAACTGCCTCTGCCTATTGATAGAGCAGACTTAGGTAGGCAGGGAAAACCAAGCGAAATACGGGGATAAAGGAGGTGGACTCAGAGAGAAGCCACGGAGCCACTGGAGACTGATCCTTGGAATTTTATCCTGTAAGCCACAACCTTGTGGCAATACACAGATTAATGGAAATGAATTAAATTAAAATGTAAGAGTTAGTCAAGAAGAAGCTAGAGCTAAAGAACAAAGCAATTATTTAATGAATACAGTTTCTGTGTGATTATTTTGGTGCTGAGCTAGCCGGGGGAAGCTGCGAACCAACAAGTGACCCTTCCCCATACAATATTTTGTTTCTGTCTTACTTTTACAGCTTAGACTAATGGGTTGTGTTTAAATATTGATTTAATTTTTATAAGTTATATCATTTATCGACTAAATAATAAAGTGTGTGTTGAACTTATTTTCTCTGGTCCCTGAAGACTTTTCAATGCAAACAAGACATCATAAAACAGAAGGTGAAAGTGTTTGAAGGTAACCACATAACATAGGGTGTCATTATTATGTCAGATAATTGATATTTTGTATATATTTGCCACTCACATAATAATTTTCATGTAAAGAAGCTGGGCTCCTCAGATGCACAGTTTTGGCACTTGGATAAGGTATAAAATAATGTACAGTGATTGTTGTTACAGAATGGGACGTTCTGGTTAATATATAGTGGGATATACAGTGATTTTGGTTACTGAATGGGAAGTCAGAATGATTTGATAAAATGTTACATGAATTTTACATGCTAATCTCAGTTACTTGTTTTTTTTTTTTTTGTAATTAGAAAATCATGCCAGGTGATGGTGGTGCACACCTTTAATCCCAGCACTCAGGAGTCAGAGGCAGGTGTATCTCAGTGAGTTCGAGGCCAGCCTGGTCTACAGAGTGAGTTCCCAGACAGCTAAGCCTGTGATACAGAGGAACCCTGACTCGAAAAACCAATAAAACTCATATAATATACATATAATGTTTGTCTATTTATAATTTTAGATTTTTTTGTTTTTGTTGACTATCTGATGAAGTGACAGGGAACTTTCTAATGTTCTATGACTGTGCTAATAACTGGCCCCTCAGTGGATGGAATGTTTCTTAGTTTTGTCACTAGCAGGTATAATGACATTTTTAACATTCAAATAAAATGGTTGAAATTTTCTTCACACTGAATTATTTACTCATGATTTGATAAAATCCATTATAAGTATCAATATGTCTTATTTCATAAAATGCTATCATATTTTTAAAAATTTTTAAAATGCTTCTAATTGAAAAAATTGCATTATTTTATCTGTCTTTTTCCTTCATCTAGTCCTTCCCTCATGACTTGTCTTGAGCTCATCCTTCCTGATTCATCTTAATAGCCTCTTTGTCTTGATTATACTGTGTGTGTGTGTGTGTACAAGTATATAGAAACACTTTGATTTTTGTGTGTCTTAGGGCTGGCCACCCTGTACTGAACAAGTAAGGGACTCATACTAAACAAGGGTAATTCTCTTTCTCCCACCATGCTTCTCTCGTTCCTAGTGAAAACAATGATACATGTCAATATCCATAAACAATGATATACTTATTAATATGCATATGGCATACCATACCATTGAATGCATGACACCTACAAACTAAAGAAGCAAAATAAAAATATGAATGTACTAAGAAATTATGAATAATTCCAGAAGGAAAAATTAAAAATTCAGACACAGGAAAGTTTTTCTCATAATCATGTCCTAGAAAATAATTGTATTTTATTAATAAATGTTCAGCATGGAGTTGAGTTGATGGGGAGGCAGTGGGAAGAATCTGGGAGGGGTTGGGACAGGCTAATATTGATCAGAATATATTATGTGAAAAATAATTTTTTTCAATTGAAAAAATAAATGCTCAAAAATTATGCCACCATATCCTTAAACTCTTAACTCAAAACTGTCCTTAGTTATTCCATTAATTACATGACTTTTTAATTACTGGTTAAGTATACAAGCAAAACTAATGAGACTATATTGCTTCTTACTAAGGGGCCTCTAAAAGGTAAAAGGATCTATTGCTGATATTTGAGCTGGTGTTCTGGAGTCCATTCCCTATGGTGGGATGCCTTGCTCAACCTTGATGCAAGGGGCGTGGTAGGAGCCTCAACTTAAGCTGCCAGGCATTGTTGACTCCCATGGAAGCCTTACCCATTAGAAGAAGTGAATGGGGGAGGGTTTGGAGGGAAGGAGTGACAATGGGTGGGAAGAGGAAGAGGGAACTGTGTTTGGTATATAAAATGCAGACAAATTTTAAAACAAAAAAACTGTAAAGTAGACATAAAGTTAGATATGAAGTAGAGAATGGGTCTTGGAGGACGTAGGAGACCAGGTGAATATGACTGAAGTGCAGTGTGTGAAATTCTCTAAGAATTCCTTAAAATATGTGTTTAAAGTGATTTGCACAATTTCCTACATATACATTCTCACTGAAATAGCTAGTAATGGGCTGCTTTATAAAGACTGTCACAGACTGATTTGTTTCCAAATGCTGAACTCTTAATGCTCAGTGTGGTTGTATTTGAAGGTAACCATTTAAAGGATATCAGTAAACCTAAATGAAGTTATAAATCAAGAGTCTAATCAGTAAAGACATGTTCGCCTGAGAAGAGGAGAAGCTCCAAGAGTCTGTGTACATAGCATAAAGCTAATGGAAACAGGTCCTTCTAAAAGACCTACTAAGGGAAGGCTTACCAGCATCCAAATCTACTGGCCTCTTGATTTCCATGTATATCCTCTTGAACTATGAGGAAACAAAGCTTGATTTTCAAGCTACCATGAATGGAATCATGCTACAAAAACTTAGACAAACAAAAAGAGAGATAAAAATTTAGGATAAGGGTCAATGCTAAAGAAATGAAATAATACATTAAGAAAAAAATGTACAAATCTTAGTCATCGAAAATGTGATCTTATTACCTAAATTTGATTGCATTTAAGATTCTAAATAAAATTAACTATATTATAAAATACATATGGTTTTAATTGATTTTAATATTTTAGTAATATTTATTAATAAAACAAAATTTCTGCATAATGCCCAATGGAAAAGTTGATTCCTTCAAGAATATGATGAAATTGACAGAGACTTTGTCTAATTTAAAAAGAAAACCTGACATAATCCAAACATGATTTGGAAGAAAATGTCAGACACGTGAACAAGTTTTTGTTACAATTATTACTCAAGGGTTGGAGATATGGCTCAGTAGTTAACACCAGGTACTGCTTATGCAAAGGAGTCAAATTTTATTTTCAAGCACCCATATCAGACAGTTCACAATTGCCTATAATTCCAGCTGCAGTGGACCAGCAGGCTCTGACTTCTTTGTGTACCGGCACACTGTATACATGTGGACATTGTCAGAGTGAAAGATTAGTTCTTCAATTCTGGGAAAAGTAATACTAGAAGTGAGCTCTGAAGCATATACATGAAAAGTGTGAAGAGAACTTAAATATCAAGGGGAATTATAAATAATACTATAAAATTATTTTAGCAACAGGCAAGAAGATATTGCTCAATGTGTGTATATATATGTATATATATTGTTTTAGATTATATATTTTCATCTATTTTTAGTTTTCATTTATTATTAGTTTCTTGAGGGTTTTAAATTTCATACAAGGTGTTCTGATATATTCATATCCCATAATGTAATTCTTTCCACACTAAACCCCTTTACCTACCTACCCTCCTTTGTGTACTATTTTCTCTCATAAACCAATAAAGAAACATTTGTGCTGACAAACATTCTTGATCATGTTATCAGGGACTATGCTCCTGGAGAAAACAATTTCTCTGTCCTTTAGAAGCTAACAATTTCCATGACTATTTGGCTAGTAGTAGGGTTGTGTGCCTCACTGATCTCTCAGTGATGTGATGGGATTTGGTCTGGCTTAAGTTTACACTGGTTTTGAATGTGCTGTGAGTTTATATGAGTAGTGCCAAGTTGGATCTAAACATTTACCTGTAGTTGTCCACTGCCTCTTGCACTTATGGTTTTTCTACTCTGTCTTTTACAATGATGGCCTGTTGACAGAGATCACTCATTTGTTTCCAGCTGCCCAGACCCAAGTAATAACACAGAAACTATGTTATTTAAAACACTGCTTTGTTTATCAGTTTAGTCTTCTTACTAACTAACTCTTACATCTTAAATTAACCCATTTCTATTATTCAGTGTATTGACACAAGGCTGTGGCTGACTGGGTAAAGTTCCAGCTTCTGTCTTCTTAGGCAACTACATGGCAGCTTTCTGACTCTGTTTTTCCCTCTTCCTCTATTTGCATAGAATTCCTATCTCACTCTATTTTGACTTGCCATAGGCCAAAGCACCTTTATTCATTAACCAATAAAAGCAACAAATATACAGAAGGACTTCCCACACCAATGGCCTCTGAGATGTAGACAACTTAAAGATTTCTTTGGGCTCGCAAGTTCAGAGGTTTGTCAATAGTTGTCTGGCTCTATATGGTTGCTTCAGTCCCAAGTTAAAGTGGACTATCAGAGTATCAATAATGTATGACAGGAGGGGCTCCTTTCTTCTTAACAATCAAGAGTAGAAAGAGGAAGAAAAGGACTGGGGTAAGATATATGCATGCACGCTGTCATCATCACACGTCTTCCAATCATCAGGGCCTACTTCCATAGTGTCTCCCACTTTTTAATTATATATTTAATTATCATTATATGAGAGGATTGATGTATTAAGTAGGTTAGGGCCTTCCCCAAACAATCACTACCCATAAGCCTATAAACTTGAATCCAAGTCTTTCATACATAATGGTTTGGATCATCATTTTAAAAAGTAAATTCTGATTCTTATAAAAAATATTTTCAGTCTAGTCCAACCAGAGAGATAATCTAGATCTCACAAGGTATTGACTGAAGAAATAGAAGCTGTTTGTGGGACAAGAGGATTTGCATTGGCTAGTGTCAATTAGTCTACTTCCCGTGTGACCCAATTATATCCATGATCTCTAGTAGTAGCTGTGTTTATGAGAATATAACTGTTACAAGTTTTCTTGCTATTGTAATTAGAAGAAGCCCTAACCTAATTAATTCTCAGACAGAGTACTTTTCTGCTTAAGAGGAAGTATGGCCTGCACTAACCCAGCAGGGAGTTGTCATAGAGTTGTCATATCTTCTCCCATGAACCATGTCAGAGCATGCACAGTATCCCTGTTCCTGAATTCAGTTCATTATTTCCACCTTCTGGTTCTCTGTATTGCCTTGATGCCAAGAATTGACTCAGGGATTTGATGTTCCTTCTCCTTTAATTTATTGAAGTCACATCTGTCCTTAAACAAATATGTTTGATAAGTTCACAAGTTCACTTTCCCTGAGTAAAATCTGACATATCCATCCATCCATATCTTCCTGATTTCATCTGAAAAGTTCAAAAGTGGTAACTTTTTATTAATGTAATTAGTCTTTATTTTATGATACATTGCCAAATAAAAGTGGTTGCTTGCTTACACAAAAGTTTCAGTCATCCTTCTTCAATATTATTGGAAATAGAGTAAACCAATACATTGCAGTCAAGTAAATTAGGGTAAGGTATACCCCCACTTCTGTTCTATCAGTAGTAACGCAGAGCAGGTCACAGCTCATTCTCATCAACTACTCTCATCAAATAAAAATAATTGATAATATTTAGGAAGTGGTTTCCTTTTCATACGCTCATTAAATTAGGTCAAATTGTATATATTGAATGAATGATGATAACTGTGTATTTATATTGCCACATTTAGGTACTGAAAATATGTGTTTGAGATTATAATTACAGCTATAATGCTCTAAGTGGAACAAGATCTAAAAACTTTTAATTATGTGAACTCAGTATTGTTAGCATATGAAATGCGAATGGCAACTTTAAAATGAAATGCAGGACTTTCTAAATATGTGTAAATTATAATTTACAAGGAAATGAATAAGTAACCAGTAATCTCTGAAGAACTAATTTTCAGCTCTGAGTTTGTGATGAAGTGTTGACATCAGTCTCACCTCATCTGGAAGATCACCTTTCTCAAGGAGCTGTTGTTCAGGCAGAACATAAGATGTATTTATCCAATATAAGGTACAGGAACAGGTAGAGCAATACTACTCACAGCCCCTAGATTCACATTTTGTCACTTTGCTAAGACTGTACAATCACACATCTACAGTTACTTATATTTTTCTTTGTCTATTTTGCCTTCCCTCTTTTTTACATGGAAGAAGCCAAGCCAGGGGACTTATTAGTCTCTAAGGTGATACTATAATTATGCTTCTGAAATTTCAAAACTATGTCTCATACTGGTCTACTTTACTTTCCAGACAGATCATGTTGATTTTTCTTCGTTCATTGTTCCTTCAGAGATCACAACAGCAATACCCTAGATTCTTTCTGACATCACATGAAGTTCATGATTTATCTTTTGATTGGTAGATGTTCCTGAATTATTTCATTTCTTTGTGTTCTCTTCAGCTGCTACAAAGAAGTGGTATTATGCTATTTATTTTTTATTTCAATTAGAGAGTTTGGAATCAGTTGTTAATTTATTATAAAGCCAATAATGGTGGTATATAAAGAAAGACAAAAATCTCAAAGTCAATAACACAAGAATTAGCCCTATTGAGTAAAGGACAGGTAGAGGGTGAGGAACACTCTTACTGTGTGCCTGAGCCACCTCACCCTAGTGACTAATTCAATATTTCAGATAGATTTATACAAATTTTCATATGTCAAAGAAAAACTTAACCTAAGATCATTGAATCACTATATTTAGTACCATTTTTTTTCACTTGTGACTATATTAAAACATCCTAACTGTCTTGATACAAAGAATGGGCTACAAAAATAAGAAATGTTGGCTAATTGTTGTCTTTTATATTGAAAGGGAAAATTATGTAAGTAGAAATAAATATAAGATGTGTGTGTGTAAATGTTTGCCAGAATAATTGATGAAGTAGTTATACACATTACTAATTATGCAAGGATTAACGATCTATATCAAGTTATTAGATAACTTTTAGTTTGGACAATATGCAAATATGTCTCTGAAATCCTAATTTGAAGTGTTGATATATCGTCTTTACTAAAGAAATAACTTGTGTGGTTTAGATTCTATTTTCCTCTCCTGCATGACTTAGAGTTTTTGCATGGTGCTTTTCCATACCTCAAGTTATCAGATTAAAACATGAAAGGTAAATCCATGTAATAATGCAAATAAATATACATGAATTTGAATGCTAGCATATGAAACTGCAGCATGCCATTCATCATCAGTTAAAAGACTCTAGTCTGCTATTGAACAAAACATCTGAATGGAGCTCAAACCTAAATTAGAAAATGCATTGGTTTTATGTAGCCAACTGATTCTGTTTGTTTGTTCTTTTATTATTGCATCTGAAAACTAAAATGAGTATATATGTTATAATTTAAAAATTTTTAGATACATAATATTTAAAAAGATTGCATTAACACCAATTCTTCAGTGACTTTATGACCCAGAATATAAGGACAATGAGAGATGCTGCACAAGTGATATCTGCAACTATACTCAATGTGGAGTTCATAACTGGGAATTTTTGGAATGGATTCATAGCAGTGGTAAACATCCTGAACTGGGAAAAAAGAAGAAAGATAATTTCAATTTGCCCACACTTAAAAGTGACTATGAAAACAGTAAGACTTACAGATATTATCTGGATAATTTCAAACCATTTTAACATCTGGATGGCCACCATTGTCAGCATCCTTTATTTTCTCAAGATAGACAATTTTCTAACTCTATTTTCCTCTACCTAAGGCAGAGACTTACAAAGGTGGTTCCAGTGGCATTGCTGGTTTCTCTGCTCCTCTTGTTTCTAAATATTTTAGTGGCAAACATACTAATAGATACATGGATGGATAAGTTCAATACAAATGTACCTTACAGCTAAAATTTTAAAAAAAATTGCACACGTTACAAGGCATCTTGTATTAACAAATACTATGTTCCCATTAAAATCTTTCACTGTGTCCACGACAAAGTTTTTTCTGCTCATCTTCTCCCTGTGGAAACATCTGAGGAAGATAAAGCACATTGCCAAAAGCTCCTGAGACACCAGCACCACAGCTCACACCAAAGCCTTGAAAATTGTGGTTGCCTTCCTCCTGCTGTATGTAATTTTTATGTTCTTTCTTTGTGTACAACTTTAGAGTCATGAGGTTGAAGAAAATATTTCTTTCAAATATTTCTACCCTGTTGGTATAATTGCTTTTTCCATAACTCCATTAGTGTGTTGTGTATATGGGAAACAGTAAACTGAGGGAAACCTTTCTTCTTGTATTGTCAGTGTTAAGGTGCAAGATCCCAGGAGGTGCCCCTGTGAGTGTCTGACACAGTAGGTGGGGGATAATTTTGCATAATTTTAATGAGTATTACTTCATAAGAAATTATTCTTCAATTTAATGTACATATTGTAAATATACTTGTATCCTGTAAGAAGTAAGTGCTATACAAACTGAAAACTGCTTTGAGAAGAATGAGAATATGAAACATTTACATGTTAGAATATTTTAAATAATAAAATTTCAATAGCTGTACATTATTTGATACTTTAAAATGATTAATTTATAATATAGAAATATAACTCCTGTCTAGAGAATTAGTTCATTATGCAACTTTTTAATTTACTTTTACTGTTTAAGAATGAAGACTTGAGGTCAGTTTCTTAGTACCCAACTAAAGGCTAGACATAGCCCAGCATTTAGAGATCAAACACAGGCAGATCCTGAGGATCACTGGCTCATCAGTCTATCTGAAACAACAAACTCCAGTTTTAAATAATAGACCTTATATCAAAAAAGGTTTAATTCATAGAAGCAGACATCTAGTATACACCTCTAAACACACAGACATTTGTTGACAAGGACACATATATACATCTTCATGACACTCATATATATAAATAATTATATAATAATATAATAGCAAGTAAATATACATGCCTGTGATAGTATAAAAGTAAAATTGATTAATTTTTATGCATAAGATAATTTCAAAATTAGAAAAATTGCTCATTTCTCATAGAATTTTCTATGTAGACTTACAAATTATAATTTTTATATCTTCTCAAAATCATGGTGGCATTTTGTTCAAATAATTCTCTGGGTGTTACTTTCACAATGAAAATTAATGGGTCATGTATAACATTATTGGGAATATATATTTACATTTGGAGGTAAGTCACCATTCTAATGAAAACTTGACATTATAAAAGAGAAAACTGATGTGTTTTATAGGCACTTACTAGAGAGATGGTGTCTTATATGTGGCCACAACTTAAATATTTATGCATACTACAGAGTTCACCAGTACAATGTCAGCTTTGAGATCTTATAATGTAGCAAAAGTTTAGGTCCTAGTAATACATATATAGAGGTGTGGGGATTACATGTGTTTTTTGAACTAGCAGCCAGAAGCTTTATGGAAGTATCACATGAATTTTCTATGTCAAACTCACTTTCCTTGTTCATGTAATCTGTATGTAATTTTAATTATGTAATTATGTTTCTTTTTCATTTTAATTATGGCAATTTTCTTCTTTTGGTGTTGGCCTCATAATAAAATATAATGAAATTGTTTTAATGACTTGGTATTGCAGAAGCAGGAGTAATTTCAGAGTCCAGAGTGCTAACTGTTAGATCATGGAACCAGACAAAATATTTCTTAGTGCTTCACTGGGAGGTGAAATACTAACTTCACCTATCATATAAATATTTTAAAATTATCTTCACAGCAAATCATTTTCCCCTTTTTTCTCATAAAATATACTACAGTTATGAAATGTGTATTGTGTTATTTATTTATTTATTTCAAATGCATTAGTGCTTTGTCTGTATTTATGTCTGTGTATGGGTGTCAGATCCCCTGGAGCTGTAGTCACAGACTGTTCTGAGCTGCCATGTGGGTCTGGGAATTGAACCCAGTCCTCTGTAAGGGCAGATAGTGTTCCCAACCCTGAGCTCCATTTTCATTTTGTCTTTTTTGCTTGTTTGTTTAAGGCAGGGTTTTTGTGTGTAGCCCTAGTTTTTCTTGAACTCACTCTGTAGACAAGTCTAACTTCAAACTCAAGGGATCAGCCTGTTTCTGCCTCCTGATTACTGAGATTAAAAACATTGTTGTTTATAAGAGGATTTCATTTTTTTTTTGCCTATTGAATTAAAGTACTCACATATGTTAATAGTGGCACATAAACAATGATATATAATCTGATCAATAATACTATATTCAATAAAGCATATTTTTTGACCTTTGAATATGTGGGAATTGAAACAATCAGATGCAAACTAAAACTAGAAGTGCATAGAAAGATTGAGTTCTAGCCAAAAAGAAAAATGTCAAGTTAACTGACATGAGAGATCTTTTAAAGATCTTTAAATATTCTGGCTAAATGTATATGCATATAAATCATATATAACATATATATGCATTTTTGTACAATGTATTTTTGTTATATTCTTTCCATTTTCCAAACTTCTGCCAGATCTCCCTTCATCATTTATGCAGGTGAATATTCTTTCTCTCTCTTTATAAAAAATGAAACCAAAACCCACAAAATCCCCAAACAAAACCAAGCAATGAATGAATCAAACAAAAAAATTATAGAATTCACATGTGTATTGGCCAGTTATCCTTGTATGTGTGGCCTTCCCTAGGATGTGGTTGATATATGCAGTATCACTCCATTAAGGAAAATTGATTTCCCACCCCCAAAAGTTGTAAAATGTAGATAGTCTCTTGGTTAGGTGTCAAACTTTAAGTTCATTTTCCCTTCTCCATACTGAAGTATTTTTTCTAGTTTGAACTGGTATTGGTCTTGAAATCTGTCCTGGTCTCTGTGTATTTGTATGTACACTGGCCCTTTTGTATCTGGAAAATACTGTTTACTTAGAGTCATTCACCACCTTTGTTTCTTACAAACTGTCCACCTTCTCTTCTACATGGATACTTGAATCTTGCAGAGAGGGATGTGTTACAGGTATCCCAATAAGAATACAAGCCACAAAGACTTTTATTTTCTACTTTTTGTTTGGTTGTCGGTTTCTGTGTTAATTGCCATCAACTGCAAGAACTTCTCTAATGAAAGTTTAGTGATGCATTGCTCTATGGATAAAGCAATATTCTATTAATAGTCATTTTATTATTATGCTCATTTATTAGAAAAAGGAGTTTTCTTGTGCTTATGACCTATCTTGTTCCAGTCTTGTATTAGAAATAGCTTGGTTTAGTCAGGTGAGAAGAGTAACTACGACTATCTAGTCTTCAACCCCATCAAAAACCTGAGAAGAAAAATAATATTACTTGAATAAACAGGAAGTGCAAGCAAGCAACTCCCAAAATGTTCAATAAATGACAGAGACAACTGGCTTCCTGGCCAATTACCCAAAGTTTCATTTACAATGTTGGGGCAACAAATTTTGACTAAGGCCTAGAATAACTGACAGACCATTTTCAGAGGCAGCAAAATTTTCAAAACTCTTTTACCCTTTTTTTGGTAATATTTGGCAGTCTTTTTTTCTTTCTTTTTTTTTGTATCTTGCTTGTCCAGTAAAGACACCATGTATTTTGTCAGTAGTTGATGCATGGGCAGTTCTTTTCCCAAAGGCTAGTTTTTCCAGGAAGAAAACAAACTCTTAAGTGCAGTGTCTTTGGTGCCCAATATTCTTTTGGGAATAGATCGATGCTCCCAGGAGCAATCATCTCTCACATCAACAGAAACCTATGTAATTTAAATAACATATTTTATAGTTCTTTGAAGTGGTTGAAAATTTCTTATCTATGCAGAATAAAATCTCTATGTATCTAAAGAATCTGATTAGTCTATCAGTATGACAAACATGGATTACTTTGACCTATAATTCTCAATACCTATATAGCTTAAAGAGGAAAGCTTCATATTAGAATACTAAACACTCTTTAAAGAATTGTGAAACAAATGAGGAAAATGACCTTAAATGAAAACAGTGTAAAATATCTTGATCAGATGTAGAAATATATAGTGCAATATGGTAAAAGTATCCTAAAATCTTATCAATGTACAAAATATCTTAAGCAGAGGTAGAAACATACATGCATACAGTATGACAAAATGACTTTGCATAGGTGTACAAATATTGTAAACAGAAATATGAGCATTTTCATTAGAAAAATAGAATTTTAGTTTGTATCAATACACAAGAATCTATACCAAGTAAATTGTCTACAAATATTAGTTCACATGTATTTGTCCTATTGCACACTATTATTAAAGTGAGTAAGCTCACACTAATCTACCTATTATCCCATCCAGTTGTTTTTTTTTTAGTATAATAAAGGGTCCTTTATTTAGGGGTAGACTCCTAGATCAACAGTCTTCTGCACGAGTGAGCAATAGAGACCAAATCCAGAAGCCAAGAGAGATGCGCATGTTTGTACATCTGTTTTATAGTACGCAAGGACATGCTCAAAGTGGTCTAGCATCTCAAAGCATTGACTGAAGGCATTCCCCCAGCAGTCTTATTGTCAAGCTCTTCAGGTAGTGAAGAGTATTAACAATAGCCTGTAGTGTTTAGGGAGTTCTATAGCAACTCTTTGGCCAACAACTTTAAAAGAGTTGCACTAGAGATTTTATTTGATATGATGAATATGATGTATAGTTGGGTCATTATATGGTAAGTAAACTTAAATTCTCTCTCTCTCTCTCTCTCTCTCTCTCTCTCTCTCTCTCTCACACACACACACACACACACACGAACCATTTACTGTAGTAGTTTTTCAAAAGACCTTCATGTATATATCCCAATAAATATCATACTTTAACTTGTCTTCTCATTCCCCTTCCCATTTAATCTTCTTATGCTAATTTCATTCTTTACCACTTTATAACATTAGAAGATACCTACTATTTCCAGATCCCTTAGTAGATAATATATATCATATATGTAATACATAATATTGTACATTATATTTTAAAGCACTATATGATATAATATATAATATATAAATATATGTGTATGCTTATATGTAACAATAGCGATTAAGATGAGGTCATAAATTTGTAAAGCAGGACATTCATGTTGGACTTGGATTGGAAGATGGAGGAGTCACAATGTTGCAACACAGCACTTATATATGATATACTCAAAAATTTAGCATAAACAAGGAGCCTACACCCCCCAACACACATACACCCACACACACTCCCACACACACCTTTCTATCTTAGAACAATACTCTCTTGAAAACAGCACAGCTTTCCAAAATGAGTCACAAAAAATGTAGTTAAATGTTTTGTTGAGAATCCAATCTGCAGGCCACTTATTTGCCACATAGTTTCTTGTTGAAATTTATGTGTGAGCTACTTCCTGATTAGACCCTGAACCAACTAAATGCAGGGATAAGAACAACTCAATAAAAGGTGTGTGTGTGTGTGTGTGTGTGTGTGTTAGATATATACAGGACATTATGCTTAGTGGTAGAAGGCATAAACGTGTATAGGGATGACAAAATTGATGAAATCTTTGGATTAGAGATATTAGACAGTCCAGTGGAAAAAGACAAAAAGATTAAAATTCAACTAAATGGCAAGAATGATATATTTGTCTTTTAGTAAATTTTCTTGTGATTGCACATTGCAGTCCAAAAATAAATAGAATGTGAGTTTATCAAATAGAATTCCTAAGTTAACAGCACTGCTATACACTAGCAAAGGCTCTTTAGGATATTTCATATAAAACTGGATGTTTTCACAATAGCTTTAAAAACTTGAAAGGACCTAGAAAAAGCATCAAATACCATATGCTATTGAGAAAGTAATTAAATTATATTGATGAACACAAAATTAAAACAGAAACCTGTCAATTCACACATTTCTTCCATAGAGAATGTTCATTTTTGAAGCTAGAATCCTCATTCCAAATAAATTACAATAAATCATAATAGATTTCATGGCTATATTTAAAATTCCTGGTATATTTGGCAAATGATCAATAATTAAACACATAGTAAAGTTAAATAAGAAATAACTTAGGCTTCTTGGGATTATACTTTCCTCCTGCATGATGTAGAATTTTTGAATGTTTTTTTTCCAGACTGCAACTTATCAGAGAAGTAAATCCATGTAGATAATGCAAATAAATGTATATGAATTTGCATGTTAGCATAGGAAACTTCAGCATGTCTTTTATGATCAGTTAAAAAAGCTCTGTGACTGCTATGGAACAAAGCATCTAGATGGAGCTAAACCCGACTTTGAAAATTCAGTGCTTTCAAGAAGCCAACTGAGCCTGTTTGTTTGTTTGTTTATTATTATATACAAAACCTAAAATGAGTGTATATGCTGTGTATTTTTAATAATTGTTGAGACATGGCATTCAAAATGATTGCATTAACATCTATTCTTCAGGGAATTTAAGAAACAGAACATTCTCTTCAGACAATGAGTGCTACTGCACAAGTGATATTTGCAACAATGCTCAATGTGGAGTTCATAACTGGGAATTTTGGGAATGGATTCATAGCAGTGGTGAACATCATGGACTGGGTTATGAGAAGAAAGATCTCTTCAGTGGATCAGATCCTCACTGCTCTGGCTATCTCTAGGATCATTGTGCTGTGGACAGCGTACATAATTGTATCAATATTTTCCATGTACCATGATGCAGAAGTGACTATGAAAGCAGTAAGACTTACTAATATTATCTGGATAATTTCTAACCATTTTAGCATCTGGCTGGCCACTATTCTCAGTATCCTTTATTTTTTCAAGATAGCCAATCTTTCTTACTCTATTTTCCTCTACCTAAGGTGGAGATTTACAAAGGTGGTTTTAATGGCATTGCTGATGTCTCTGTTCCTCTTGTTTGTAAATATTTTAGTGACAAACATACACATACATATTTGGATGGATCATTTGAAAGCAAATGTATCTTACAGCTATAAATTAAAGAATTTTACAGAAATTCCTAGACTTCTTGTATTAACAAATATCATGTTCACATTAGTACCTTTCACTGTGTCCACAACAATGTTTTCTCTGCTCATCTTCTCTCTGTGGAAACATCTGAAGAATATAAAGCACATTGCCAAAAGCTTCCGAGACGTCAGCACCACAGCTCACATCAAAGCCTTGAAAACTGTGTTTGCCTTCCTCCTGTTGTATGTAATTTTTACTTTCTCCCTTTTTGTACAACTTTGGAGCTATGACTTTGAAGAAAAAAAAATTTTCCAATATTTTTTCGCTGTTGGTATAATTTCTTTTCCATCACTTCATTCATGTGTCCTGATTATGGGAAACAGCAAGCTGAGGCAGACCTCTCTTCTGGTACTGTCCATGTTATGGTGCAAGATCCAAAGATGTGTACCCTTGTGTCTCTAACATACTAGTTGGGGGATAATTTTGCATAATTTCAATAATGATTGCTTCATAAGAAATTACTCTTCATTTCCAATGTGTATGTTGTAAATATACTTGCATTCTGTAAAAAGCAAGTGCTATAGAAACAGTAAACAATTTTGAGAAGAATGAGAATATGAAACATCTATATGTAAGAATATTTTAGTAATAAAATTTCAATGGCTCTAAAACTATTTGAGATTTTAAAATGATTAATTAATACTATAGAAATACAAATATTGTCAACAAAAGTAGTTCATTATGTAATGCTTTTTATTTTAGCTGTTTAAGCGTGAAAACCTGAGGTCAGCTCCCTAGCACACAACTAAAAGTCAGGCACAGCTCAGCACTTAGAAATCAAACACAGGCAGGTCCTGAGATATCTGACTGAGCAGTCTAGCTGAAACAGCAAACTCCAGTTTTAAATGAGAGACGCTATATCAAGAAAATAATGTTTAATTTTAGAAGCAGACATCCTGTTTACACCTCTAAACACAAAAACATGTGCAAACAAGGACACCCACATACATATGCATGACACATATAGATATAAATAATGATATAATAATAAAATTACAAGTAAATGAGCATACCTATAAAACAGTAACAATAAAATTGATGAATTTTATACCCATAAAATAATTTCAAATCTAGAAAAATTGCTTAAGTTCTTATAAAATTTTCTGTATAGTCTTACAAATCAAATGATTTTTAGATATTCTCAAATTCATGTTGGTAGTTTACTCAATTATTCTATGGGTGTTAGTTTCACAATGAAAGAAAATGGCTCTTTATAACAATATTGGCAATATATATTTATAATTGGAAGTAAGTCACCATTTTCATGAAAACTGGATATCATAAAATTAAAAACTGACATGTTCTATAGGTACTTAGTAGACAGATGGTGTCATATATGTGCCTGCAACCTAAGGATTTATGCATATACAGAGTTCAACAGTGCAATGTCAGTTTTCATATGGAGAAATTGAGATCTTATAATGTAGCAAAATTTAGAACCTAGTAATTCATATATAGAGATATGGGGGTTACATTTGCTTTCTGAACTTCCATCCAGATGCTTTATAGATGTATCACTTGAATTTTCTATGTCAACCTCACTGTTTCTTGTTCATATAATCTGCAGGTAAATATAATCATTATATTTTTTCTTCTTTTTAATTATGACAATTTTTATTTTTGAAATGTAATGTAATAATTTTAATGACTTGGTATTGCAGAAGTAGGAGTTATCTCAGAGTCCAGAGTGCTAACTGTTAGATCATGGAACCAGTGAATATTCCTTAGTGCTTCACTGGGAGGTAAAATACTAGCTTCACCTAACATAAATTATTTAAAATTATCTTCACAGTGAATCAATTTAGATTTTTTTCTCATAAAATATGCTACAATTCTCAAATGTATATTATTGTTTATTTATTTATTTATTTATTTATTTATTTATTTATTTATTTATTTATTTATTTATTTATATTAATGAGACTAGATGGGTTCTGTTTGAGCAGCCCCTAGCAGTGAAACCAGGATCTATATTATTCCTGATTCATGAGCTAGCTTTTTGGAGCCCATTCCCTATGGTAGTATGTGGAGGCTAGAAAAAGAAGGTTCATTTCCACCTTGTCTGATGGTCAGAGAGTGTGGATATTGACAAGCATAGTTGCACATGTCAACTAAAGATGTGATTGCTTGGTTCTTTTGAAGTTAAGATAAGTCCACACCATTCTGACAGATGGTCAGGACATGCAAACATATTTCTGATTCTTCTTTTGTAACTCTGAGGTCACCTTGGGATGGGTGGTCTTCAGCATAGTGACTTCATCTAGAGCACCATTGCTATCTAGACAACAGAATGCTAATGATTGATGTCTCCGAGTGATAAAGTGATTGACTGTGAGAGTTATCCTTTCTATCATGCTGATAAAGCCTTTTGTTACCTCCCCCCTCCCTCAGCTTATGTTTGGCATAAAAGCTGTGAAAAAATAAATGTGTGTGGATTTCAGGATTTCAGTAATCACTGGAATACCCTCCTGGTATTATTTTATGTTTTCTGTCTTGTTATTTTTTGTGTCTTCATATTCTTTACTTATATTTCTTCAATTCCCACACACCTATTCTGACAAGAGGTGATTTTGCTCAGGCCCGCCCTAGACAGTGGGATGCCTTGCTCAACCTTCATGAAGGGAGGTGAGGTAGGGCTTTGGTCCTTCCTCAACTTAATGTCCTGGGATTGTTGATTCCCATGGAAGGCCTTACCATTTCTGAGGAGTGGGTGGCGGATGGGATAGGAGAGATCTAGAGAGGAGTGGAAAGAGGGGAGAGAGAGGTAACTGTGGTTGGTATGTAAAATGAATAAAAAAATTAAAATAAAAAATGTAAAAGAATAAGAAAAATTGGGTATGGAGTAGAGAATTGTTCTTGGAAGACCTGGGAGATGGGGTGACTGTGATTGAAAGACAATGTTTGAAGTTCTCTAGGAATTCATTAAAACATGTTTTTAAAGTGACTTGTACAATTTCCTATACATGCATTCTCCCTGCAATAACTAGTAATGGGCCTGCTTTAGAAAGACAGTCACAGACTGATTTGTTTCCAAATGCTGAAGTCTTAACCCTCAGTGTGGCTGTACTTGATGATAACCATTTAAAGGATATCAGTAAAATTAAATGAGGTTGTACATCAAGGTTCTAATCAGAAGAGACCAGTCCTACTAGAAGAGGAGAGGCTTCAGGAGTATGTTGACATAGCATAAGGCTCTACGAAAATGTGTCCTTCTATCATCTACTAGAAGAAGCCTCACTAGCATCCAAATCTGTGGCCTTCTGATTTTTATGTATATCCTCTTGAACTATGAAGAAGCAAGACTTGATTCTCAAGCTAATATGAATGGAATTATGCCACAAAAACTTAGACTAACTAAGAGAGAGAAAAATTTAGGAGAAGGAGTAATGCTGAGGAAATTAAATAAATAAAGAAAGAAAAAAATGTACAAACATTAGCTCTGTATGAATCACTAATAATGTGATCTTAGTACCTTTATTAGGTTGCATTTAAGGTTCTAAGTAAAATTAATTATACTATACATACATTTCATGTTTCATCAAACATGAAATTTTAATTGATTATAATATTCTTTAATAATGTTTATTAATAAAAAATCTGCATATTACCCAATAGAAAAGTTGATTCATTCAAGATGATGATAAAATTGACAGAGACTTTGCCTAATTTGAAAAGTAAACCTGACATAATCTAAAAATGATTCATAAGAAAATGTCAGAGACGTGAACAAGTATTTGTTACAGTTAATAGTCCAGGGTTGGAGAGATGGCTCAGTAGTTAACACCAAATATTGTTCATGCAAAGAAGTCAAATATTATTTTCAGCACTCGCATCAGAAATCTCACAATTGCCTATAATTTCAGCTGCAGTGGACCTGCTGTCTCTGACTTCTTTGTGTAACTGTATGTAGTAAGAAGAGCGGGATGCTTTTTGTCCTGGCCACCCAGCTAACTTAACCCCCAAAATAACCACACAGAAGTTGTATTAATTAAAATACTGCCTGGCCCATTATCTCTAGCCTCCTACTGACTAACTCTCATACCCTGATTAAACCCATTTCTAAGAATCTGTGTATCACCACAAGGTTGTGGGTTACCAGGAAAGATTCTTCAGCATGTCTGACCTGGAGGCTCCATGGTAGCTCTCTGAGTCTGCCTTCTTCCTCCCAGAATTCAGTTCTGTCCTCCCTACCTATCTAAGTTCTGCCATATCTAAAGGCCAAGGCAGTTTCTTTATTCAGCCAATGAAAGCAACACATAGACAGAAGGACCTCCTACACAATTTCCCCTTTTCTGTTTAAACAAAAAAGAAAGGCTTTCACTTTAACATAGTAAAATTTCATATATCAAAACAGGTATCAATTAAGAACTACAGTTACAATATTTATATCTGTTTTCTTTTATCACAACAAGGGAAAACTAGCTATCTATTCTTCAACTTCAACAAAGACTCCAGAAGGATATAATATTACCTAAGTAAATAAGAGGTAAGCAACTTCCAAAACTCTAGAAATGACAGAGACATCTCTCTGCCTGGATAGTCACCCAAAGTTTTTCTGTACTGTTGGGGAAACTATCTTAAACCTTTAGGCCCATAGTATCTAGCAGACTTTTCCATGAAGTAGGAAATTTCAAAGACAGTTCAGTCACTTTCTTTTGTATCCTGCAGAATCTCTCACAGACTCTTTAATGAACCAGGATCCTTGAAGGATCATCTCACCTTTAGGCAAGTTCAACAGTCATTTCTCTGTGGGTAGTGCATGTCAAGTGAAGCAGTCCAGGCAAGAGCAGTTTCTTGCCCAAATGGCTAACCAACTCTATAAGGAGCGTCTTCGATGCCCATCTTCCTCTTAAAGTTGCTGGTGCAGCCAGGAGCAGATGTGTCTCATTGTCATGAAAAGTCCTAAGTTATTAAAACATTTTAAATGTCATATTCTGCAGTCTTTGAAAGATATGAAGAATGCCTATCCAACTGAAATATATCTATGCATATCTATAAAATCTAACTAACATAACTACAAACTTGGCTATTATAGATATTTATCTATTAACCTATATTTCTTAATGTATATTACACTTTTTAAATGAACTGCATAATCACAATACCTTAGTCAAGAGCAGAAATATACATATAACAAGATTGACCTTAAATTTATATCAATAAAGCAAAATCCATATCAATGCAAATTATTTATCTCTATATCATACCCCCTTTAAATGTAAAAGAACATTTATAAACAGTATTTGGGAATATGGGCACAAT
Source organism: Arvicola amphibius (assembly GCF_903992535.2). Classification (NCBI taxonomy): domain Eukaryota; kingdom Metazoa; phylum Chordata; class Mammalia; order Rodentia; family Cricetidae; genus Arvicola; species Arvicola amphibius. Next base: position 17,468,605 of record NC_052048.2, read on the forward strand.
TTTTTCTCTTTAAACTGCTTTGTGCTGTATGGGGTCACTGTTAATCAGGACCTTTATGGTGTATCCTTTGTGTTAGGTTTATCTCAGTTAGCAATTTGGTGAAGTAATTTTTTGAGGGTGTTTACAGTGACCTTTCAGGAGGGCATGATCTATCATACCATATTGGTTTAGAAGCAATCCACAGGATCTCATATTCTGTGAAAACAAAAGAACCTCTGTTCCAATGCATCATATCCTTAGACCCAAATTCTGAAGTCATAATACCTTTATAATATACGTGCTGGTTTAGCTTAGCAGCCCACACAATGAGGTATGTCTCTGTAGTTAGCCCCTTTACAGTAAAAAAATTTAAAGAAAACACAATAATATACAGAATCCATACTCCCTGTGAATTTTCCATTTTTACATGACTTATCATTTTTTTTTACTTTCTTTAATCTATGATAATCTGTATTCTGTCTCTTTAAAGACTTTTCTCTTTTTTTAAAGCATTAACTTTATTTTGTGACTTTCTCTACTGTTTTTCTTCTCTCTCAAGCCTATGTATGTTTATCTAACACTATGACACATTTAGAGGTTTTTTTCTTTTCAAGACAGGGTTTCTCTGCAGCTTTTTTTAGAGCCTGTCCTGGACCTAGCTCTTGTAGACCAGGCTGGCCTCGAACTCACAGAGATCCGCCTGCCTCTTCCTCCCGAGTGCTTGGATTAAAGGCGTGCGCCACCACCACCCAGCTTATTTAGAGGTTTTTTAATGTCTGAATCTGTCCTATTGCATTGTTTTTAATTCTTTACTGTCTTGAAGAGCTTTTAAATTGCTAAGCAGCTTGGTGGCAGCTGCACTGGGTGTTGGCTCCAACTTTCTCCAATTTCAAAATGGTGGATATACCATTTCTTCTAGCTCTGGGGCCACCAGGTATGAGCCACACTCAACACTTTAACTCTGAGAATGAACATGCATACACTCTTTTCCATCTGACTTACAGTCAAATCTGCTACGCAGAGCACTGGGCAGCCTGGAAACATCTCTGTGTATAGTGGTGGGAATCTGCCATACTCTCCTGCCTACCCAAGCCTGATTCCACCATCTGCCCAGGCAGGAAGAGCTGAGCCACAGGCATGACCTCAGATACTTTCCTCCTGACCCCCAGTGGGCACAGAAACACTAGGGCCTATAAATGCCATTGAAATGCTTAATAGCTGGCATTTGTACTGGTGGCACAGCCCAGGAAGCCTCGTTTTAAAATGGTGAAGCTTTTTTTGTTGCTATTGCTGAGTCAGGAAATCTCTCTAAGGCATGCCCCAGCAAACAGCAAACTCTGTTTTTTTCCTGTGTGTCTATAATTAAGCTCTCTCAGGTTTTTTAAGTGGATTTAGTTCATCATGTTGGAGTGCCAATCCGTAGTAAGAGGAGCAGGCTGCTTTTGGTCCCAGCCACTTGGCTAGCTTAACCCCCGAAATAACAACACAGAAACTGTATTAAATAAAGTACCTCCTGGCCCATTATCACTAGCCTCTTACTGGCTAACTCTCACATCCCGATTCAACCTATTTCTAATAATCTATGTATCACCATGATGTCGTGACTTACTGGGAATAATTCAGCATGTCTGACCTGGAGGCTCCATGGCAGCTGACTCTGCCTTTTTCCTCCCAGAATTCAGTTCTGTCCTCCCTGCCTATCTAAGTTCTGCCCTATCAAAAGGCCAAGGCAGTTTCTTTATTCAGTCAATGAAAGCAACACATAGGCAGAAGAACCTCCTACACCAACTGCACACTGTATACATGTTGACACTGTCAGAGTAAAAGATTGGTTCTTCAATTCTAGGGAAAGTATTGTTAGACTAGAAGTCAGATCTAAAGCAGCTACATGAAAAGTGTGAAGAGAACATAAATACAAAGAAAATAATAAATAATAATAAAATCATTTCAGTAACAAATAAGATATTGCTCAATATATATATATATATATATATATATATATATATATATATATAATTTTTGCAACATATATACATATATATAATTTTGGATGCCAAATTTTCATCTAGCTTCAGTTTTCATTTCTTTTTTTAATAATAATTTTATGTTTAATGTAAATTAGAGACCAAAAACTTTTATTTTAGTTTATTTCATTTTTATTTTTCTTATTTTGACATTTTTTAAAACAATATTAACTAAATGGAAATACTTTTTCATATCGGATTGATTCAATGACCTTGATACAAACTAATAGTTTTCATTTCTTACTAAGATATTTATATTTAATACAAGGTTTTCTGATCATATTTGTACAAATGACTTTTCAAAGCCAAGGGCTTTGTAAAAGGTTTTTATACCAAAAAGATTTACGTTTTGTAATATTTTTTTAAATGAATGGCTGTCTTTTGCTATAGCTAACTAGCCATCTGTTACATATTTAGGAATTAATTCCCATAGTTTATAGCTGTTTTTTCCCACTTCCAGGCCTTTTTCCTCTCTTCTAGGTAAACACAGAGATCTGCCTTCCTGTAATTATCTTTACCAGCAAGCATATGGTCAGTGTGTAGGGACTAGGAAAGAGCATTCCATTTAAGATATTCACATATATCTAAGGACTTGCTGGAATTACTAAGAATTACTTAGAATTAGAAAGAATTACTGCTTTCCCTAGCTTTTGCTCTGGTTTTACCGCATGACCAGAACAGCTAATAATAGCATACTCTGGAACTGATAATTTAGAGACCTGGCTCTCACTTGACTCTCCTGCTTCAATGTGTGCTCCAGACCTGTAGGCCAATAGCAATTGCAGCATCTATTGTATGTACTATCTGATCAAAAGCCATGGCTTCTTCCTGACTGTTTACTTAGTTTGCTAGGTTAACTGATTCTATGTACTCTGGGAGAAAATAACTGGCATACTGATTTAAGCAATCATAATTTTACTGAAATTAAACCTTTTAGCTTTCTCTTCTATCACCTAAAATATATTGTAGTCCACAAATCTTCTTCTCTAGAATTCACTGATGATTTAATTCCTTTCTCAACTAACTTTTTCCATTAAGATGTTCACCAGAAATGCACTAGATACCCCACTATTTCAGCCATGGATCTATGTGTGTGTGTGTGTGTGTGTGTGTGTGTTAAAACTCTTATCTAATTTTTTATGGAGCAAAAGAATTATAGCCCTGGGACTTGGAGGACTGGGTATTTTCTGGTTTTAAAAATATGTATGAGTAGGAATGTTTGTAATGGAGAGAACAAGACAGAACAAGGAAGAATAATGATTGAAAGAGAAAACAACATAAACAGGCCTAACCTGTCATGAATAGACTTCTTTATCCTCAGATTTTTAAACCCCTTATTACTTATCTTGGCATTTTTAATTGAACCCTGAAAGGAAGTCTTAAAGGCTAGAACTTTAAACCTCCTGTTAGATCACTTGCCTAAATGCTTGAAGCTTCCAGCTGAATAGCAGCTAGATCTCTCCATGTTATATGCCATTAATGTGTGGTGCCATCTGTAATATGGTCCCTCTGTCAAATTCTGCAGGGTAGGTAATAATATTAGCAATAGCCTGTAGCATTTAGGAAATTATATAGCAACTCTTTGGCCAACAATTCAAAAAAGATATAACTCATTTCTAGTATAAGGAGTTTTATTTCCTAAGATACATATGATTTGGGTTATCATATGCAAATTTCTTTTAAATTTCATATATTTATGTTATATATTAGAATAATCTATAGTAGTTGTTTTTCAAAGGGCACTTCAAAACACCTTCATGTAGATATCCCAATCAATATCATACTTTATGTAGTGAGGGGCTATGGGCTGCTTTCCTGCAGCCCTGTTCCTGATCGCCGGCTAGCTTGTGCCCCCAAATAACGACACACAAATAGTATTCTTTTAAATACTGCTTGGCCCATTATTTTCAGCCTCTTACTCACATCTTGACTAACCCATATCTAATAATCTTTGTAACACCACGAATGGTGTCTTACCGGGAAAGATTCAGCATGTCTGACCTGGTGGGTGCCTTCATCGCATCTCTCTCTGAGGAGAGGCGCGACAGTCTGACTAACTTAGGAGAGGCGTAGCATCTGACTGAGCCATCTACCTCACTTCCTTCTTGCTGTTCTGTCTACCCCACCTACCTATGTTCTAACCTATTAGGCCAAGCAGTTTTCTTTATTAATTAACCAATGAAATCAACAGATTGATAGAAGACTCGCCTCCATCAACTTTAGCTTGTCTTCCCGTTCCCCTTCCTATTTAATTTTCCTATGCTAATCTTCCTCTTTACCATTGTATAACATGGGAAAACACCCTACTATATCCAGATCCCTTATGATGTAAATATATCATACACAATATATAATTTATACTATATTTTATTTTACTATGTAATATTATATATAGTATTTATAACATGAAAATGTACATAAGTATATATATATATATATATATATATATATATATATATATATATATATAAAACGATTAAGGTGAGGTCACAAATTTGTAAGGCAGAACATCCATGTGAGGGCTTGTAGGGGAAGAGGGAGGTGTTATAATGTTGTAAATTCAGTGTTCATTTATGATATCCCCAAAAACCTAAAGTAAATAATGAACCTATGCAATGTATACACACACAAACATACATACATACATACATACATACATACATACATACACAGAAACATGCACACACAAACACATGTCTTTCTGATGTAGAATAAAACTCTCTTGAAAATAACATAGCTTACCAAAATGAGCCACAAAAAAGAGTTAAATGTTCTGTTGAGAATACACACTGCAGGCCATTAATTCTCTACATTGCTTCTTGTTGAAATTTTTGTGTAGGATACTTCCTTATTAGACATTGAACCAACAAAATTCAGGGATAATAACAACTCAATAAAAGGTTGTGTGCTGGATACATACAGAACATTATTCTCAGTGGTAGAAGATATAAGCCTGCATAGTGTTGACAGAATTGATGAAATATTTGTATTATAGAAATTTGACAGTCCAATGGAAAAAGACAAAAATATTAAAATTCAAGTAAAATAGTAAGATGTTTGTCTTGTAGTAAATTTGCTTATGATTTCACACTGCAATCCAAAAATGAGTAGAATGTGAGTTTATCAAATAAAATCCCTAAGTTAACAGCACTGCTAACTAGTACTAGCAAAGGTTATTTAGGCTATTTCATATAAAACTGGATGTTTTCACAATAGCTTCACAAATCTGAAAGTACCTAGAAACATCATCAAATATTATATGTTATTAAGAAAGTCATTAGATTATATTGATAGGCACAAACTTAAAACAGAAATATGTTGATATATACTCTTCTGTAGATAATGTTCATTTCTGAAGGTAGATTAAGCATTCACAATATAATTCCAATAAATCATAATAGATTTCATGATTATATTTAAAATTCCTAGATATATTTAGTAAGTAACAAATAATTAAACACATATTCAAATCAGGAGGTAATTTTTATGAGTTTTGTAGACTAGAAGGCTTGTACACCAAAGAAAAGACTTTAAGTCTTAATAAGTTCTCCAAGGTAGTTGTAGAAAGTTTAGCAGAATTGATTTTTGTGTCTCTTAGTAGCTTAGAATTTCTTCAAAAACCAAGTGGAACATATGGATGGTTTAGTTGGTGTCTGTAGTATGTGTATATTTCTATGTCTTGTGAGTAATAAAGCTATGCAGCTAATTGCTTTTCAGCAGCTAATTGCATAAATGATTAGCTTCCTTTGTGTATTCCAGAAAATAAAATAAACACAAAACATACAACAACATATAAATAAGCAACCAAACAAAAAAGAGAAAGTTTTGAAAGGAAAACTTTGCAGCGAAGTTCCTCCAGACTTTTCAACCTGGATCCAATATTTCTGGCAAAATTAATTCTTGGTGACACAGAGACATTCAGCTCATTCTCAGTGGTATCAAATTAACTTACAGCTGCAGACACTTTTACATGCTGTATAAATTAAATTTTAAAATTTACCAGCTGACAGGGATAAGCTTAAAAAAATTTGAGTTATGCAAATACTAAACAAGCAAAATTCACAACAATGAAAAGTATAAATATTCATTTGCCTATTGCCAAATAAATCCAACTTACCTACAAGAAAAGACTCTTGTTTAGTCAAGGACATGAAATAAACTCATGGATTTATCTTGGGTACTTTGGGAAAAATAGTGTTTTATAGAACATATTCCACTGACCCCAATCATTAGAATACTGTAATACTTTCCTACTTGGCATTTTCCACATATTTTAAAAGATAAAGTGTTTCAGAATCCATGAGTACATAAGTGTTGAGGTAAGAACATTAAGAAATAATTGCTTTGATGAATATCCTTTCCTGCTTCTTCTTTCCCAGTTTTAAGTTTACTATTGTATAATAACATGGCAACCCAAGGAATGGAAGAATTTTTTTAATATATTTTTCAAAACTTTTATAGGATATATTACAGTGACCTGCAGTGGTTACATTAAAATCTAAATGTTTGTAAAACAAATGCAATCATATGTGTCTGCTTATTTCAATGTTGAGCATAATAGCCAGGTGGTAGAATAACCTAGATGTCTGTAAAAAGATGAAAGGAAAATGAATGTGTGTGTGTGTGTGTGTGTGTGTGTGTGTGTGAAATTTAATCAGAAATATAAAGGTACTAAAATATACCACTTGCAGGAAAGATTATATATCAAGTGAAATAAGGCAGACTCAAAACCAAATATATTCTTCATCTCATATGGGTCCTATATTCTATAGATACAATATTATATATATATATATATATATATGCTTTATCTATACAATTTTGTAGTCATACTCTCTAGCCTACAATATTCATAATATTACTAGCACACATACACTGGTGCACACACACACACACACACACACACACACACACACACACAGAGTAGTAGTGAGATTCCCTGTAGAATAGCAATGGTGGTAACAAAGGAGAGTATTAAGAGTGTATTTGTTAAACTATATAATATAGCAGTGTAAAATGTCCTTATAAAGTATATCACCATAGAGAAAAAAATGTATAAACACACTTTTTACTTACTCTTCTTTTGAGTTGGTTTCGTTTAGACAGGTTACAATGATACTTGACTGAAATTTATTCAGGTTAAAGGACTGGGCCTGGAAGAAATCCTATTCCTATTGTCTGGGTAATGATGAAACATTTTATTCCAGGTTTAATCATAGGCTCGAGGTATTATCTTTGGTCATGACAGTCCATTTACTTAGAATATTCATTATCCTATGTTTCTTACCTAAAGATGAGAAAAAGGGATGTGTTCTAGTGATGCTTCTGGCCACTTAGTCCATTTGTTTCTTTCTCTTGCTATAGGAAGCAAAAGTCAAATCATTTGTGCCTAAAGTTTCGAAAAAAAAGGTGACTTGAAAGAATAAACCATGAATTTTGTAATAGCGCAATTATTACTGAATTCACCTCATGAAACTTCATTGTTCTCTATTGCATACTGACCTGATTTCTGGTATTAAGGCCCTCCTTATATAAACATTACAGATTTAATTCTGTAGTAAATGATGACAAGACACAGCACCAAGGTCCTCATAAAGACCTTTCTCATTTTATTTGCTAGGTAAGTCCATCTTAGTCTTATAAAAACATGAGAGTCATTTTAGCTCTTTTAATAATCCACTAATAACAATTAATGCTGTACATATACGTCTGAGTTTGGGGTCATTCTCTAGAGCATCATTGACCTTCCTGGAGCCACACCTTTAGGAAGTCTCTCTCCCCTTTCAATAAGCCATTAACTATTTGTAGTTCTACAGTTAGTGGTTGGGACTCATTACTCATGATCTTATCGTTCCTTGCTTGACTGTTTACTGACCTAATCTGGCACAGGTCTCATTCAGCCAACCCCAGCCAATGTGAGTTTATGAGTGCGGCAGTTCTGTTATGTCCAGAGGATAGCTTTGCTTTAGTCCTCCACAACTTCTAATTCTAATTGTCTTTTAAGGCCCTCTGATGTAAGGATCCCTGATCATTGGGAAGGGGGTGAAACAGATATCTTATGTTTTGTTGAGTATTCCACAGTTACTATTGGCTATTTGACCAGTGGTGAGTTTTTGAGTTATCTATCATTTGCTATCCAAAATTTTTTCTAATGAGGTCTGAGCATTGCAGTAATTTACAGGTATGAATTCAGATATGAATTAAGAGGGTGCCTAGATATTATGTTCCTTTAACAAAATAATTGCAGTGGGTTCACTACTGGGGTCTATAAACTCCCCATCTATGTGTTCTTGGCCAGATTTGGAGTACCAGACTTATGTTTCCTCCTGGGAAGGAGGTCTTTAAATTCAATCAGAAAATAATTTATTAACCTCAAAACATGTGTGTCCTTATCACATTCTTGTGCATTTCTGATTACACCAGTCATTATTGTGCATTCAGGGTTCCCAGCTGGGTAAGACTGTTGACTGGGTAAGACTTGGTAAGACACTCCCCTTTTTCCCTCTCATCCAACAGCATGTGAATCACCTTCTAGAACTAAGACAGTTAGTCAGCAGGGAAAAAACTTTTAAGACAATACTGAGTTGATATTTCCATATCTATTACCAATAAGTGCAATGCTATCAGGAACTGAGTCTTCCCATAAAGCTCTGGTGGACAACCAAGAAGAACAATAATAATAGTAATAATAATAGTAATGTTTTGGTCATCTTCAGGACACTTCTGAGTAACCACTCAAGGAGAAGTATCCCACATCTGGTGCTTGCATTTTTTATGTGTCAATCCATAGCTTCTGAGAGGAACATTATCACCTGTGTAGGGTAGCAATGATTAATCATTTTATATGAGTATATATGATTGTGTGTTGTAAGAAATTTGTAAAATAATATGTGTGTATACAGCTTTTTAAAACATCCTTAGTGGTTTTGTCCCATCCCTTTATCTGCTCCACTTCCCGTCTTCCCCATTCTTCTTCTGACTTAAACCTCACTCCCAATTATTTTCCTTTTTTCATTCATTTCACATTGGCTCTCCTATCACCCCTCCCATAAGATATTTTTCTCTCTCCTCACAGGAAGTCTGGTTATAGTTTCTTGGATTCTGAATTAAACACATAAATGTGACAATTCAATGCTAGGATCAAAATATGGATGAGAACCTATAATGTTTTTCTTTCTGGGTCTGGGTTATCCAACTCAGAATAATCTGGATGCAGAAAATTATATGAAGCTTACATACATGCAAACACACACACACACACACACACATTTGTCAATAATATCATGGTGATATTTTGTATTGATTATTTTATGAGCAAAAGCAATATTCAACTTTCTGAAGCTTAGTCAATAATCAGCTAATTTCTAAAATAACAAATTTGTTGTAAAAGTTTTTAGTATGTTTTATATAAACTTATTTATGATCATATTATAAAATTACAGAATAGTGAATAAGTAACAGTTCTATAGTTCAAAGTGCAACTGACTGTGACTGTGAATCTTGAGCCAGTATCTGGATTTAAAGTGGCAATTTTTGCTTGAGAAGCAAGTCCAGTGTAGAATTGCAAAAGACATATAGAAATTGAGGCAAGAAAAGATAAGAAAAAGTGTTCTGCTATATGGTTCTGTTAGTGTCCACTTCACCTTACCCGAGACCATGAGAATCTAAGGGGCAACCAGCCTGATATCAGCTTCCTCTAAGACAGAAATAGGGAGCAGTTTCATGTCATACTCCTTTTGGCTTCTTTATTTCACTGCCTGGGGTTTCCTCAAAGTGGAACCAACAGTTCCACATCATTGAACTCTTTAATCAAAAGTAGGTTGCTCACCGCAGAGTTCCATGACTAATTGCTATGCCCTAGCTGTCGAGATTTTTTAGCTGCAAGGCCACTTCCATGTTATCAGGAACACACGAGGGTCTCATGCTCAGAGCAGCTGCCAGCATAAGAAAACAAGTCTTTACTCCAGCAGGCAAAGGGTTATAGAAAATTCAGGGTCTGAGAAGCTGCAGCCCCTAACCATCATGTAAAATTTTGACAAAGATAATTAGATACACTGAAGGAATAAGACATGTTAATTTGTACACATTACTATCTGCCTATATCTCATGCAGAGGCACACATGACCTTTAGTGATGACTGGCTTTATAAATTTATTACTAGTGCAGGATTACCAGGCCATGAGATCCTTCATCTTGTTTGATTCTCTGATTATTTTATTTCTTTCTCAGACACAAAGGTATCCTTGACTGGGGAGAAAATGATCTGACACTAATGATGTTGGAATTTGGTCTTCCTTTTCTTGTGTGTTTTGTTGTGAATATGCAGAGTACCTTGTTACTAAATAGGGCCATCCTGACCCTAAATAGCATGTCAATCTCTGAAGTAAGCATTAAATATGACAAGTAGGGAAAGTACTAAGAAAAAGAATCAATTCATATAGTAGCTATGCGTGTGAAGTTAGGAGTCACTATTTCATTCACCTTTATGAAGATTAGCTCTAGGGGACTTAGGAAGGACATTTGCACCTAGAAATCAGATCCCTGGGGCTGTTAAGACACCACCTATGCTATTTCAATTTTTTCTTTCTTTAGGTGTGTTAAGCTTTTTCTGTACTTTTAAAATGGGGTCCTTCAGGGTACCAGCCCTTCAGACCCCTTCACGGTCCAGCTAATATACTACAGCTGGTGAAGGAAAATAATTAAGGGGATCTGTGGAAAAAACAATCAACTCACAATTTTTCCTCAGTATGTTTCTTTACCATTTTTTTCATTGTACTCTATTCTATTTTTTCTGTCCTGTTTATAACTTCTTAGCTCTAATTCTTGGTCTCAACTCTAACTCCAATTTCAATTCTCCGCTATATTCTTTTTCTTTTTCCTATCTCTGGTAAATTCTGGGATGCTTTGTCTATAACTTCTTTTTATGCTTTTGTCTGTTTCTACTTCTTCTATCTTTTTCTTACCAAGCTGTAAAGACCCAAAAACTTTGCAGGCACAGGTGACCAGGGAACCTATGTAAACAGACAAGGGAAGTTTATGGCCCTTGGTCAATTAGAATTTTTGTCAAATTTTACCAAGCTTCAATGTTAGCAGACTCTTAAGCTTGATGCCTGTCAGAGACACCAGTGAAGGTTTGTGAGTAGATGGTTAATTATTTTTCCTGAGAGTAAGATATAAAAGTAAATCTCCTGAACTAAGGCTATCAGTTTATGTCTTTGTATATCAATTCTATATCCTTGGATATGTGGAAATGTCTTAAATGGAATGCTTTTGCCTGGATTCAAAACACTGACTAAATACCTGTCAATAAAGATAATTGCAGAAGGCAGATTTCTATGTTTACAAAGGGGAGAGGAAACAAAAACTTGGTAATGGAAAGCACACACAACACTGAAACACAAAAAAGTTGAACAAAGTTGAGTATTCAGATCTATTTTTCTGATTATTTATGTCACATGAAGTATGAACCTTTAAATTCTATTGTCAAAAGTTTATTTTAAATTGATAATACTAATGTTAAAGGGAAAATGAAGTTATGGTAATGTTTTCTTTTCTTTGAGTGTTTCTCTGGGTAGCTTTGGAGCCTGTTCTGGCACTCATACTGTAGACCAGGCTGGCCTTGAATTCACAGAGATCCACCTGCCTCTGCCTCCCAATTCCTGGGATTAAAGTCATGTGGCATCACCACCAGGCAGTTATGTGTTTTCTTAATTTCCTCAAAATCAGAAAATTATTCATTCATAATTTAATCTAGATTTTAATATGAAAGTTTAAATTTTATAGAAATATATACTAGAATTATTAAAATAGACATAATTATTTATGTACATAGAAATAGAAAACGAAATAATGGTTTGTTGTTTTAATTTTAGTACAGTGGCTGTGCCTCAATTTATTGCCTTTTCAGCCAGCAATTATGACTCCGCAGTTACCAGCCTGCTTCTCTGGCAGCAGGTTGGCCACTCAGGCAGCAATCTGCTAGGAATTCTGTTCTGGCAGGAACTGGCTCTGCCCATGCCACTAAAATTAGCTTTAGCTACATCTCTATTGTTCTGTTTAAAATAAAACTCTAGATTCAAAATCTGGGGTGAAAAACTTCTAGCTCAGAGAAGAGGCTAACTAGTAACTAACTAACCCTCTCTTCTTGTTGGCATTTCCCTGTACTGCTCACACAAACAAGCGCCACTCAGAACTCTTTATTACTTCTAGTGCATCTCTATCTCTTCAAGGTGTCCTCCGATGCTCTATGAATGCTGTCAACTAGTTGGAAACTCAACCAACGTTAATTTTGTTTAATTAATGTAATTGCTAAGTCGGTGTTTGCAGTATGATTGAGAGTCCTCCCAAGAGTATTTTATTTATCTCATTTTGACAACATTCAATTTGGTATAGTCAGTGAATAAACCTGTTCATAAATAAAGAATTAGAATAAAATATACAAAGTTTTGATAAAACTGACATATAACACTGACTTTGCAATGGATGGGTGGCATTCCCCTCAGGACACTGATTTTTCCCCTCCCCCAAAGTATATGAAATGTTAGAATCATGCAACATGCCATGAAAACATTATCTGAAAAGATTTTCCCCAGGAGCTGTTTGTTTTATGTACAAAACCAAAAGCTTTTCCAATCCAGAATGGAAGCTGCATGCTGAGACTCTGTAAAGCTCTTTGGAGGTGGGTATAATTCTTGCTGAAGAACCAAGTCCTGGATCTTTTTTGAAACCTCATGAAATCTCACTATCAGCACCAATCCCACAAAGCCCCACCCTTATCCTGTTTCTATTTGTTTGTCTTCATACTTGAGTTCAGTTTGCTACCAGGAAGTGAGTAGGCCACAGAGATTTTGTGACTACAATGAAGGTATGCTTGTTTTTCTATTCTTAAAATGTTTTCTCTTAAATGTCCCATTACGGATTATCATGCCTTATCCATATATCTCACCACTAAATACTGGATAATTGTGAAAGTTTTCAAATAAATAAGGTTCATTTTATTTGCTCAGTATTGCTTTATGAACTGAAATTATTATCAGCCCTACCCCTTTAAATAGTACTTGTCTTTATTTGCCATCCCTTAGGATTACGATTTATGTTTCCCTGCTATATTTAGCAATTATTCTTGAATTTAAATGAGCCTTTTATAATTCTTTAGTTATTGATTTGTGATGAATTATACCGTGATAATCATTCTTCATTTCTATCAGGCTGTATGATATTCTTCATGTGCCTTAGTGACAATTAGTGATATTGACAAAGTAGGTATTTTAGAGAATTGAGTGTAGGTGTCTATAATTTTAATTTTTTTGTGCTGTGTCCTCAGCCCTGCAGGACAACAGAGAGACTGAATAAAGAGGCATCTTGCTGTGTGTATGAGCTAACTCTCCTCCGTGACTATTCACAAAAGAATAAGTGTTTTATACTTTACATGCATGGGTATAGTAGTCCTGAATTTGCTGGATATTTGACTTTCATTCTTGATCAATTATGATGGAAAATGGCCTGAACAACTTTTACAAAACTTTTTAACTGTGTATAATGCCTTTTAGTTAAAAAAATTTCCATATACATGCTTCTAGTTTTGTCACCTTTTATATACTTTTATATACTAAGACATTTTTTAAAGCTTCTTGATCATAACTCAATTAGAACAAATGTGTAGACTAAGGTAAATATAGAAAAACCAAAAATCTAATGTTTTTAATTTTTAATTTACATTGCTATTTCAGATTTTAATATATTCTTTTTCATTGACTAGAAAATACTACAGATTCTGCTGGAGCTGTGCGTGATGAACGCAGTTCTGGTCTGACATGCCTGATCTGTGTGAGGAGACACATTTTCTGGGAAGAGCTTCAGACTCTGTCACTGGCAAACTTCCATGTTTGCAGCTTTGCTAGTGTGTGTGGGACAGTTAAGAGTAAATATGTTATGAGAATAAACTCAGAAGTTCTCAAAAATCTTCAAATCTACATTTATATAGATTTAGCATATCAAATGAATGTGTCAACAAAACTAAATATATATGAAAAATGGGGAATTTTTTTCAAACAATGTATGGTATCTTTCAAAACACATTTGTGATAATCTTAACCATGGAAGTAATAATTGGAAATTTAGGAAATGGATTCTTAGTTCTGGTGAACTGCATGAACTTGGTCAAGAGAAAGAAGATCTCATTAGTTAATCAAATCCTCATTGCTTTGGCGACCTCCAGAATTTGTCTGCTCTGGTTATCATACACATCTGTATTTATCACGGTACTGAACCCAGATTTAATGACTGCAAGGGCAAAAAAAGTCATTCACAATCTGTGGATTATAACCAACCATTTCAGCACCTGGCTTGCTACATGCCTCTGTATCTTTTATTTTCTCAAAATAGCCAATTTTTCAAACTTTTTTTTTCTTCATTTAAAGTGGAGAGTTAAAAAGACAGTTTCAGTAATATGGCTGGTGTCCCTGGTCCTTTTGTTTTTACATATTTTTCTGGTCAACTTGAATATTGGTGTGTGGATAAATGAATCTCAAAGAAACATGAGCTTCAGTTCTCATTACCCTGAAGAATTAAGTAAGCACATGTTAATTCTTCACACTATTTTCCTGTTTGTCCCCTTTGGTGTGTCCCTGTTATCTTTCTTCCTGCTCATCTTCTCCCTATGGACACATGACAAGAAGATGCAGCAGAATATCCAAGGATGCAGAGATGCCAGAACTACAGCCCACATCAAAGCCTTACGAATGGTGATTGCCTTTCTCCTGCTATACACCATTTTTATTTTGTTTTTTTTAATGCAACTTTGGAAATATGAGTTACTAAAGAAAGAACTTTTCATTTCATTTTGTCAAGTGTTTTTCCTAACTTTTCCTTCAGTACATTCATGTGTCCTGATTCTGGGAGATATAAAACTGAGGCAAGCCTTTCTCTCTGTATTCTGGTGGCTGGTATGCAGACCCAACAATATGGAGACCTCAGGTCCCTAAAACTTTGGATATCATGTTTCACATTCTAGAAGATTAACCAACAAAAATTTCTATCTTATCCATTTTTGGTTTCCTAATGTTATTCTTTGTTTAACTTCATGAATTTTATAAAAGCTATGTATGCAATAGGAACTATGGAAAAATATTAGAAATTTAGAATATTATATAAAAATTATTTTTTAATATATTTTTCTGAAAAGGACATGAATATGAGTCACTAAAATATAACCATAGCAATATATAATTTTTGTATCAGTCATTTATTTCAGAGATTTTAAAATTATTAGCTCATATATATATATATATTAATATTAATCATCAAAAAGTATACAATTATAGCCACATAAATATTATTTGGTAATATAGAATACATAGATAAAAGTTCTGCGGATAAATGAATCGTACATAGACAAATAATTAAAGTGCAATAAAGATGCTTTATTCCATGCTAAGCTATAATTAGAAATTACATGTTACTAATTCTTTAGAATTACGAGGCTGTTTTATTAAAATTATTGTATCTCTATTGCTAGCTTCAGCATCTACAATTATGAAAATGCTCCCATCATTTTTATTAATAATGGATTTCCACTTGCAAATATTATTGTATTATTTCCTATATTATTGAAGGAACATCATCTACTTTGTCTTGTAATTTTTAAATAATTTTAGATTATAATAAAACTGTATCATTTCCCTTCCATTTCTTCCTTCCCTCATCTTTCATATAACCCTTCTTTCTCTGATTCAAATTCATGGCCTCCTTTTCATTAAATGTTTTAACATGGATAATGGATTTGTGTGTGTGTGTGTTCCTAAATACAGAAACTGAGCTTGCTCGTACACATAGTGTTACTTGAATATGCATATTTAATGCATTACCATAACAAACCAAGGTTTATGATAGTTTTATAAAACACCATGTCAAAGCTTGGCAGTGGTGGTGCATGCCTTTAATCCCAGGACTTGGGAGTCAGAGACCATCAGATCTCTGTTAGTATGACGACAACCTGGTCTACAAAAGCTAGCTCCAGAACAACTAAAGCTGTTATACAGAGAAACCCTGTCTCAAAAAAAAAAAACCAACCAAACCAAACAAAACAAAAAATCCTCACCATGTTGATATTGTTGTTTTCTAATTCTTTATGCTATTATGTACCTGTATCATCCCACAGTTAAATAGTAGAATGTCAAAAGTGCAGCACTCACAATATATTAGTGATAAATGAATGACAAATATCAGCTTCTATTCTAATGCTCTTAATATATTTTGTATGGCAGAAACATAAGCAGTAAAATTAATTAAATTCATAAAATAGTTTCAAATATTTCATTTCAAAATATCATATACAAACAATGCAAAGTAGTCAGATACCCTATGTTCCATACAGTTACATATTCACCAGATATGATTTTGAACTATATTATAACTATAAAACTCTTTGTTCAGAAAGTTTTTCATAAAAAATATCTTCAAATTGCTGTTTTACCTTTGTAATATATTTTGTTAGCTTTGCAAATTTACTCATTAATCTAAAAAATTAAAGTTAATACCTAATTATTATACCTTTTTAAGACATTTCAATGAGATAAAAAGTAGTCATCTCCTATATTCAGGCACAAAGCAGAGAGATTTAGATATTTATGCAGTCAGCCATATATATATATATATACTTTCATGCCTTTTATTTTTGCCAATCCTAGGGATCAAACCTAGGGCCTTGGGCATGCATTCTATACAAATCTTTACTTCTAAACTACATCTCTAATAATGCCCCCCAACTCTTTCCTTCTGAGTACTCACATGTGTAAAGCTACTTTTCATGTGATTGTTACAAGATAATAACAGGACTTGAGGATGCCAGTAGAAGGTGAGAGTAACAACCTTCAGTAGAGGGAACTCCCCTACAGATTCAGGCAAAAAATAAGAAGACATGGTCATCTATTTTCAGGGATATCCGAGCATCCTCCCTTGAGCCCTCCTTGTTGATTTTTTTCTAGTTTCATCTAGTTTCATCCATTTGCCTGCAAATTTCATAATGTCATTGTTTTTAATAACTGAGTAGTGCTCCTTTGCATAAATGCATCACATTGTCTTTATTTATTAAATGAGTTAGGGAAATCTAGGTTGCTTTTAGGTTCTGGCTATTATGAATCAAGCTGCTATGAACATAAGTGTCCTTCTGATATGATTGAGCATCCTTTGGAAGTTTGCCCAAGAGTGATTAATCTGGGTCTTGAGGTAGATTAGTTACCAATTTTTGAAGAAACTACCATATTGATTTCCAAAGTGGCTATATAAATTTGCACTCCTGCCTGCAATGGAGGAGCATTCCTCTTGCTCTGTTTTCAGAGCTTTCTGTTCTGCCTCGTTCCCACAATAGTTAAGTCCCAAAGAAATCACACAAGGTCTATGCTAGTTATAAACTAATTGGCCCATTAGCTCAGGCTTCTTATTAACTCTTATAACTTATATTATCCCATTATTTTCATTTATGCTAGCCATGTGGCTTGGTACCTTATTCAGCGAGGCAGTCACATCTTACTTCTTCTGTGGCTGGATCACGACTGTGGACTAGGACTTCCTTCTTCACAGAATTCTCCTGTTCTCATTGACCTTCCTCTACTTCCTGTCTGATTGTCCTGCCTATACTTCCTGTCTGGCTACTGACCAATCAGCATTTATTTAAAATATAATTGACAGAATACAGAAAATTGTCCCACACCATTGCTCTACATTCTCTCCAGCATAAACTTTCATTTGTTTGATCTTAGTCATTCTGAGGGGTGTACGATTTCCCTGATGGATAAGGATGGTGAACTATTCTTCAATAGTTTCTCAGCCATTTGAGATTCTTCTGTTGAGAATTCTGTTTAGATCTGTACACCATTTTAATTGTATTATTTGTGGTTTTGTGGTGTCTAACTTTTTGAGTTCTTTATATATTTCAAAAATCAGCCTTCCATCAGATGTGTGATTTGTGAAAATAATTTCCCATCCTGAAGGCTGTCATTCTGTCCCTGCTAGTATCCTTTGCCTTACATAAGCTTTCAATTTAATGATGTCTCATCTATTACTTTGATCTTAGTGTCTGTGTTAACAGTGTTTTATTCAGGAAGTTGTCTCCTGGCCAATGTGTTCAGGCTCTTTCCCACTTTTTCTTCTAACAAGTTCAGTATAACTGGATTTATGATGAGCTTTGTGATCCACTTGTACTTCAGATTTTTTCAGTGTGATATATATGAACCTATTTGCATTCTTCTACGTGCTGGAATATAGTTATATAAGAATCATATGTTGAAGATGCTTTTGTTTTTCATTCTTTAATTTTGGCTTCTTCATCAAAAAATCAGGTGTCCATATTTGTGTGACTTTATGTCTGGGTCCTCAGTTCAATTCCATTGATAATCCTCCCTATTTTTATGCTCTATTATTTATTTTATGTTTTATTGCTATAGCTCTGTAATAGAGCTTGGAATCAGGCATGATAATACCTCCAGAAGTTCTTTTATTGTACAGAATTGTTTTAACTGTCCTTGTTTTTTTTGTTTTTTCATGTGAAATTGAATATTGTCCTTCCAACATCTGTAAAGAATTGTGTTGGAATTTCAATGAGGATTGCATTAAATCTTTACATTGCTTTTGGTAAGATAGCTACTTTTACTATGTTAATGCTATCAATCCATGAGCATGGGAGATCTTCCCATCTTCATATATCTTCTCCAATTTTGTGTGTGGACTTGGAATGGGTGGAGTGGGAAACATGAAGGGCCTGGTTGGAAGTGGATGGAACAGGGAGAACTAAAAGAGATGACTGGAAAGGGGGGGGCATTTTGAGGTCAGGTAGAAACCTGCTGCAAGGGAAACTCTCAGAAATCTACAAGAATGACTTCAGCTAATATTTCTAGTAACAGTGGATAAATAGCCTGAGTTGGCCATCTCCTATGATCTGGAAAGACTTCCAGTGGAGGGATTCTGAAACCAACCCAGCCACATAATCTTCTACCTACAATTTGTACTACCCATAGGATATTCTGGGATAATAATGGTGGTGCAGAGATTGTGGGGGTAGGCAACCAATGACTTGTCCTGTCTGAGACCCATGCCATGAAAGTGAGATTACCCCTGACACTGCCTGGAGTACCAAAACCCAAAGCCTGCATGGTGCAGAGACCTATGATAAAACCAAACATGACTGGAGAAAAATATGTCAACATAATGATACCTACTGATATTCTATTAATTAATACTCATAGATTGGTGCCTACCAAAATTGTTATCAGAGAGGTTCCATCCAGTAACTGATGGAAACAGATGCAGAACTCACAGATATTAGGCCGAGCTCGGGGAACCCTGGTGAAGAAAGGGAAAGAGATTGTATGAGCCAGAGGGGTGAATGATATCACAAGAAAACACATAGAAGCAACTAACCTGGGCACATAGTAACTCACAGAGTCTGAACCAACAACCAGGAGCCTGCATGGGACTTACATATGTCCTCTACATATATGTGACAGTTGTGTATCTTGATCTACTTGTGGGACTTCTAACAGTAGGGCCAGGGACGGACCCTAACACTTTGACTGTTTGGAGGAACCTATTCTTAATACTGGGTTGCCTTCTCAAGCCTTATTATAAGTGGAGGTCCTGATTTTTAATGTACCTTGATATGCCATTCTCTGTAGGTACACATGGGAGAGAATGGGAGAAGAGTATGGAGGGAAAGGAGCAGTAAGGATGTAAAATAAATAAATAAATTTAATTAATAAAAATAAACATTTTTATTAATAAGAATAAAAAAGAAGACATTCCCAATCACAATTGATAGCAGAAAAATTTCAAAAGAATATGTGATTTTGATGTTTATAGCATTATTTTAAATCTTTCTATGATACTTGATACATAATTATGTTAGAGAATCTTGCTCTTAGGTTTGTAGCCCAATATGTCTGGATAGCTTTCTGTGCTTGGGGCAAACATGAGGTCTCCCTTTCTCAGCAGGGTATCTTCTTCCCTGTCTAACATTAATAGGAGTGTCCCTAATCTCAGATTTATTTGGTGGATGACCTTGCAGAGAACTCCCTGCAAATGCTGTTTGATTCAACACATAAGTCTTGCTCTTTCCTCCTGCCCATATGATAATTATGACCAATCAGCCATTCCCATCATAAACCTAAGAATCCTTACATACCTTATACAGGGTACTACTACCTACATATAATTATTTTGTAACAATCATTCTACTTTAACTTTCCAATCATAACTCTTTATTGATTTTGATTTACACAGTGGTGTGACTTGAACATTCCAAGTTTATACTGGTAATGCCTTCTCTATATATAAAGAACTCATGTTTCTTCAGGAACAAATACTGATCTGGGCTTTTAGATAAATATTTTAATTTTCTAAAATTATTTTCAGAGTTCTCAACATGAAGCCCACTAATTTGTACAATTAGTGTATACCAAAAACCAAGCAGAAGATGGTAGGCTGTTTTGCGATCTAATTCTTAAATGTTGGTTATATGTATTTGCTTTAAAAAATAAGAGGTTACATTTTCTTGAAATACCCTTTTCCACCTATTTGCCCCAAGGAGATGACTGTCTTTGATACTGAGGTATGTTCTTAGAGGCCATTGAAAGGTAAACCTTGTGTTCTAATTCAATCTACTAGTGTGTTATTTTTATTGGAAATGTTATATAATCAAGATAAAGAATTATTGAGATATGGCTATTGATTACTGTCAACTTAAGAAGGTAAAGGTTTCTTTGGCTTATATTTTTACATCATTTTTCATCATGAAAGAAAATCAGGACAGAAACTCAAGCAGGACAGGAACCTGGAGGCAAGAGCTGATGCAGAGGCCTTAAAATGGTCTGCTTACTGATTTATATGCCATGGCTTGCTCAGGCTTTCTTATAGAACTCATGACCACAATCCCAGGGATGACACCACCCACAATAGCCTAGGTTTTCCCTAATTAAGAAAATCACTATTTAAGAAAATGCTCCATGGACCTTCCTATAGTCCAATCTTTTTTAAATTAATGTTTTTTTAATGATCTTTTCTCATTTTACATACTAATACCAGTTCCCACTCCCTCCCCTCCTCCATGCATTCCTCAGCAAGGGTAAGGCTTCCCATGGAAAGTCAATAAAGTCTAGCACATTGTTTTTAGAAAGGACGAAGGCCCTGCCCACTATATCTAGGATGAGCAAAGTGTCCTTCCAAAGAAAATGAGTTCCAAAAAGCCAGTAGAAGCAGTAGAGATAAATTCTGGCCTCACTGTCAGTGGTCATACAGTTTGACCCAGCCATACAACTGTCACTCACATTCAGAGGGTCTAATTTGGTCTTATTTGGTTCCCTCACTGTCAAACCGAAGTCAGTGAGCTCCCCTTGGCTCAGGTCTGGTGTTTCAGTGGATATACACATCATGGTCTTGCCCTCTTGGCTCGTATTCTCACTTCTCCCACTCTTCAAATGGACTTTGGGAGCTCAGCCTATTGCTCTCCTGTGGATCTCTGCATCCATCAGTTGAACGCACGTTCTATGATGACATTTAAGACAGTCATCAATATGACTGCACAGGGCAAGGCCAATTCAGGTACCCTCTCCACTATAGCTTAGGGTCTTAGCTGGAGTCATCATCATGATTTCTGGGAATATCTCTAGTGCCAGGATTTTTGCTAGCCCCGTAATGCACCCCCCATCAAAATATCTGTTTCCTTGCTCTCCATCTCTGTCCTTCCCATTATTTCACGTTCTCTCCCCAGCTTCTCCCCTACAGGTAGGCTGCTCCAATACCCTCCTGCCCATTGATCAGACTCTGTAAGCTACAATTTCCTCTCTTCTTCGCTCAGACCCACCCATTCCCCATGACCCAAAGTCCAATCTTATGGAAAGATTTTGTCAATTGAGTTTCCCTCCTCCAAGATGACTTTGCCTTGTATCAAGTTAACATAAAGCTAGCAAGCACAAGTTTCCTTTCTTGCTCTTTTACTTGGTGCTTTGTAGGCATTCTGTACCTTATTGATCATCGTCTTTGATAGATTTGGAAGAATATTTTCTGTGATTTTATTGAAAGTATTTTCTACAGTTTACTAGAGCATTTGCCACCTAGGACTATAATTCAAAGATTTTGTTATCCCATGGTTTCCTCAAGCTTTCCCATGTTTTGTATACATTTTTAGAAATTTCTTTTTGACCTCTGTCAAGTGATTCAGTTCTTTGTCTTTTAGTCTCAGTACACTTTTTCCACAAAATCCATTCAGTTGGTGAGACTTTTCACTCAGGTTTTAATTGAACTTGTTGAGTGTTTTATTACCAACCTCATTTCAGTTTGGCTCTCCATAAGTAATTCTGTTTTTTAAATTAAATTTTCATATTTTAGATTAATTGAGCTTTGGTTGTTTTCTTGTAGTACATTTTAAACTTGTTAAACAATATAGTTAAATAATATAGTTATAATTATTCTTTTAAAATATTTGAGATTTCTTCTAAATCATTCTCAATGAAAGCAATAACAACCTAGATGCCCTTCAGTGGAAGAATGGATGAAGAAACTGTGGAATATATACATGCTAGAATACTACTCAGCGGTAAAAAACAATGACATCTTGAATTTTGCAGGCAAATGGATGGAAATAGAAAACACTATTCTGAGTGAGGTAACCCAGACCCAAAAAGATGAACATGGGATGTACTCACTCATAATCGGTTTCTAGCCATAATTAAAGAACATCGAGCCTATAAATTTGGGATCCTTGAGAAGATAATAAGAAGGTGAACTCCCAAAAAAAGATATAGTAATCCTCCTGGATATTGGAAGCAGACACGATCGCCAGGCAAAATTGGGAACTTGAGGGTTGGGCAAGACTGGGCCAAGGGAAGATGGGGAGAGAAAAGTGTGAAGGGGAGAACGGGGGGGAGCTCGGAGGAATGGGATGCTTGGGATATAGGAAGGGTGGATATGGGAGCAGGGAAGCATATATCTTAATTTAAGGAGCTACCTGAGGGTTGTCAAGAGACTTGACCCTAGAGGGGTTCCCAGGTTTCCAGGGAGACGCCCCCAATTAGTTCCTTGGGCAGCTGAGGAGAGGGAGCCTGAAAAGGCCAGTTCCTATAGCCATACTGATGAATTTCTTGCATATCACCATAGAACCTCCACCTGACGATAGATGAAGAAAATGACAGAGCCCCACATTGGAGCACCGGACTGAGCTCCCAAGGTCCTAATAAGGAGCAGAAGGAGAGAGAACATGAGAAAGAAAGTCAGGACCTTGAGGGAACAACCATCTGGCGACAGATGGGGAAGGTGACTGAGCCCCACATTGGAGCACTGGACTGAGCTCCCAAGGTCCTGATGAGGAGCAGAAGGAGCGAGAACATGAGGGAGAAAGTCAGGAACGAGAGGGGTGCGTTCACTCATGGAGGCGGTGGGACAGAACTAATGGGAGATCACCAACTCTAGTTGGAATGGGACTGATGGATCATGCAACCAAACCCGTCTCTCTGAATGTGGACAACAGCGGGGGCTGACTGAGAAGCAAAGGACAATGGCTCTGGGCTCTGATTCTTCTGCATGGACGGGCTCTGTGGGAGCCTTCTCAGCTTGGTCGATCACCTTCCTGGACCTGGGGGGAGTTGGGAGGACCTTGGTCTTAGCATAGAGTGGGGAACCCTGATGGCCCCTTGGCCTTGAGAGGGAGGGAGGGGAGGTATGGGTGGAGGGGAGGGGAGGGAAGGGGGAGAAGGAGGGGAGGGAAGGGGGAGGAGTAGGGGAGGGAGGGGGGAGGAGGAGGGAAGGAGATGGAAATTTTTAAATATAAAAAAATAAACCATGAGAAAAAAAAAAGAAAGCAATAACTATATTAAATTGGTGAGTTTTGAGGAAGACTTAATACTTTGATTTTTCACATTGCTTTCTCTCTATGCTACAAGTTGTGAATCTAAAATTAGTTGGTTACTTGCTTTGGTTCTGTTTTTGTATTTTTTCAAATTCAAGTACCTTTCTTTCTTTAAGTGTAGGCACTTAATTTTCTTTTGTTTTATTGCATTTTTATATAATTTAAGAAAATTTCCACTTTATTACACATATGGTATAAACATTTTATTCAATAAAATGTGAGTTAAACAGTGATCAAGTACTAGACAGGGAGCACAATCTAAAAGAATATACTAAGCAAAGCAGACGTCCTGCTTTAAATTTACAGTACACAGCAAATAAAGCAAAACTGAATTAAAGCCTTGAAAATAGGAAACTACAAAAATACCTCAAAATCTGGAAAATTAACCCCTGTTCATGGGTTGATAGGATTATAATAAACCTGGCACCCTATGAAAAACAATCTACAGATTCAGTAAACTACCCATGAATATTCCAATAACTCCATAGAAATTATAAAAGATCAATTGATTGTAGAATAATAAAGCACCAAGGATCACTAAAATAAACTTGAACATTAAAGAAACTGCTCAAAGTATTATCATTCAAGACTGAAGCATAAGTCCATACATTGAACAAGACATATTTTTAAATAAAGAATTAAATACATGCTGGAAAAAAAAGATAGCAGTTTCATCCAACAGATCCTAGTCAAACTAGATGAGTTCAGAATGAAAATAGATCCTTATTTATCAACCTGTTTAAAACTCAATATGGATCAAGGACCTCCACATAATGCCATATTCCATAAAAATAATAGAAAATAGAGTGGGGTACAGTTTTGAACTTTTTGACAAATGAAAAGGCTTTCTGAATAGCACACTTATAGTGCAAGCTCTAAGAACAACAATAAATGAGACTTCAAAAAACTGACGAGTTTCTGTATTGCAAAGAATACCACAATTCAAGCAAAGTTGTAGATTACAGCATGAGAAAAGATCTCTACTAATTAAGCATTCAATAAAGGTTTAGTGTAAAAAAAGCAACAAACAAACAAACAAAAAACAAAACTGAACATCAAGAAAAAAATAAGTTCTCATATAAAAGTTAATAGAGAGTTATCAAAAGACAAAACTCAGAAGGTTGAGAAATACTCAATACTCAGCACTCTTAGTAATCAGGAATATGCAATCAAAACATGACCATAATGGGATAAATCAATAAATAAATGACAGCTTATCCTGGTGAGCATATGGGGGTAAATCAAATATTTATCTATTGTTGGGTTGGTGGAAATGAAAATTTGTACAGTCACAATGAAAATCTATGTGGTAATTCCTTAGGAAGCTGGGAATAAATCTACCTCAATACCACTCATGGACTCTCATAGAATCTCAAAGGACTCTAAATTTTATACAGAGATACCTGGCCATCCATATTCATTTTTTCCATGTTCCAAATAGCCAGAAACTGGAAACAGCCTAGATGTCCATCAAGTGATGGATAGATAATGAAAATGAAATATATTTACACAATGGGATATTATTTGATTATTAAAATAAAATTATTAAAACCATAGGTAGATGGATAAAGCAAGAAAAACAAAACATCCTGACTAAAGTATCTCAGACATCAAAAGATAAGCATTATGTTTTCCTTTGTGTGTGGATGTTAGCTTTAAAGTATTTGAAATGTGTGTTACAAGCTGTGTAACCAAAGAGGTCAGGTATTAGTTCAGGAACTATGGGGTAGTGGAAGAACTCCTCAGGAAGAGAAAACATAATGCAAAATTATGGAGATACAGGGATTAACTATAGGAGGAGAATTAAATGAGGAGGAAGATGAAATGAGAGGAAAGGGACAACTAACACTAAAAAACATTTGAAGGGCTATATGGAAACACACTACCATAGATGCTTTATAAAATATGTATCCATATGAAAGAAGTCTAAATAAAATTACCAAAAAATGGGGAGACAATCCCCAATGAAACCCCTTTTCCACCAAGTAAAGCTTCCAGAGCCTGGAATGGGTAACATGTAATTGAGTCACTGGTTAAAAGGGCTCCATGTAAACCCTGAAATATCCTAACCTATTCACAGAGTAAGTGTTACTCTCTACACAATGATGCTATGGCCCTGTTTCTGAAGAAAACACATGTCATTGAAAATGGATAAGTTAAACTGGCGCATACTTGGTGGTAGTGTGCTCAGAATCAAAATGATTCAAACTGTTGTTGGCTTTTGTTCTTCAGCAGCCTGTATTGCTACTTTTGACACTATGGACTCTAGTCAGCTAAAGCCCAAGCACAATTAAAGAAAGAATTCTCTGAGGACCATTATGAAAAATACAAGGGAACAATTCATGTCTGTATTTTCTTAGAACGTTTAGGAAGCCAAATATGTGAGAGGTTCAGGAGGTAGGATGTGCTTATTTGTACTTATGGCTTATTATCTTAATTATGGAAGGTTTTGAAAAAATACAGAAAGATATTGTAAGAAAATTCAACAGGTATTTTCCTGTAATCCTCTCCACATATTTGGTGATAATAAACTATTTAAATCAATTTCAGAAAGCAGAGTCTGACATTTTCTACATATTCGACATTTCAGATTTCAAATGCTAAATGAAATCCACACTTGATAAGCAGATGCTGGACAAGGTTACAATTTACAAAACCATGAAAAAGAATATTTTGTCATTTGCAAGCTAGCAAATGAGAAATCAGCTTTTCTTACAGCACCTGTTGATGAAAATTCCACCCATGAGGTAATCTGTGGATAGAACTTCAGAGTTGTTTGAGGATGATGTTTTCTATGCAAATTGAGCTTTTCCAGCAATGTACTAACAAACTTTTCTAAACAAATTAATTGATTTCTAAACAAATAAGAGCTGTTTTCTAGAAGTTAAGACATAGATTTGAAACTGTGATCAATCTGAGCATTGATAGAACATACCTTTGACAGGCAAATCTCTGTGAGTTTGAGCTCAGCCTGGTGTACAGAGTGAGTTCCAGGACAACAAATGTTACACAGAGAGACACTTTCTCAAAAAAACATAACATAGCAAAACAAACAAACACAGAGTCAAAGAAATTGTGACCAAATGCATCTTTATAGAGTTGACAAATAAAATGTCATTGATCAATGTTCTATAGCTAGGAAAATCATCTAGATCCATGAACAGATTGAAGCACCAAGGCCCATAAAATATCTTAAATTGTGGGTTTTATCTTCTTAAATGTGTCTGTCTTGAGTCTTGTCTAGAGTGTCTGCCAGGAGGTCTCATGGCATCGAAATAAAACTGTGTACTAGAATTATTCATCATCTAACCCATGGATTTATCCTAGTTTAGAAGTTAACAACCAGAGAAGCACTCTCTTAGTTATGAAAGAAGCAAGGCAGTGTCTGAAATAATGAAATTGTTTTCATTCTTTGTACTAACAGGTACAGGGTGTAGTGTGACTTTTCACAGAAACTAAACTAAAGGCATTTCTGTCTCCTTAGATCTCAGGCCATTGTATATCCAGAATGCTGTTATTTGAGTAATTTCTAAAGATATTTACACTAGATTTTAATTATGCCAATTACATTAAAAATTTTGCATGTGTGCAGGTGTTTCTGAAATTTATGAAACTAATTAAAATTTATTGCAATAGTATATGCCGATTTTCATGCAAAAACTCTCTAATCATATAAAAATGTAAATTTTTATGCAGGAATTTTTTCTGAATTAGAAAGGCAGGTATATTCATGTTCTGTCTCATTTTTTTTCAATTCGAAGTATGTATGATATATGTTTGTGCAATACATAAAAACATTATCTTACTTCAGTATATTAAGTATTTTAAGCTATGTCACATTTGTCTATAATTTTAGGTTCATATATAATTATCAGACCTTACAACATTTTAGGAAGACAAGAATCTTAAATCTTAAATAATAAAAAATATGTTTGAGGTAGTTATTATATAGTTATTATATGATGTTGATTTCTTATCTTTTTGTATAAAAAGAATCATTATAATAACATATGTGTGTGGTATTATGGGACAATAACAAATTATTTAAAATATACTTGATATATGATCAACACCATCTGTAATTACTCATACCAGATTCAATTTAAATAGATGAAAATCTCAGAGAAGTTTTAACCATTTGATGACAGAATAAACATGATGTCTTGACTTTGTTATTTTTACAAGTTTCTATATATAAAAACATGCTATATATAAATATAAACACATAAAATTTTTTTAATTAAGGAAAGACTTTTAGAAGTTTAAATCTGTCTGAAAATTTTTAGCTTTCTTAAAATTCATCTTAGCTCCTTTTTATTTAAGATTCTTTCAAACATTGTATTTTGATCACATTTTCTCCTCACCTAATTTTTTTTTTTTTTTTTTTTTTTGGTTTTTCGAGACAGGGTTTCTCTGCAGCTTTTTTAGAGCCTGTCCTGGAACTAGCTCTTGTAGACCAGGCTGGCCTCGAACTCACAGAGATCTGCCTGCCTCTGCCTCCCGAGTGCTGGGATTAACGGAGTGCGCCACCACCGCCAGGCTCCTCACCTAATTTTAGAAGATAGTCCCAACTTCTTGCCCAAGAAACTTCCAAGTTTTTTCATTTGTTTTTTCCCTCTCAAAACCAAATTAAGACAATCCAACATAAACAAACAAAAAACAAAACAAACAAAAGCAAAACTTAAAAGAACAACAATAACAACAAAATCACTGAGACTAAAACATGCTGAGATAAAAACAAACAAAACAGAACATCCACAAAAAAGATGAAGTTCATTTGTGTTGGACAAATATTCCTGAGCATGAGGCTTGCCTTGGAGTGTGGTTTGATACAACTAGGGACACTCCACTGGAGAAAACAGATTTTCCCTTTACCTTCAGGTATGATATTGTTAATAGCTTCTTGATAGGAGTGAGACTTCTATTCTATTTCTCTTCACAGTGGATTCATATTCATTCTATGAATATGATATCATAAGAACTTAATCTTTCCAATCCTAATAAACATTACATTTTCAAGTAGTACACAATTAGTCCATGTCCAACCATTAAAATTACATATGAAAAAATATAATAGTAGCAAATTTATTACTATCTGTTTTAACATCATACTTTAAGTTATGGTGGAGTGAGGAGAACTGTTGACATAATAATAAATGACAAATTATCTTGCAAGAAAGAGATTAGTCAACTTGAATAATAGCTGAAATGTAACTGAAGGTTACTTTCCTGCCCGCTAGTTCCTGAATAACCGCTCCAAGACTTAATATTAATTGCAAACTCTTTGACTGATGGCTCAGGCTTAGTACTACTTAGCACTTACATTTAAGCTAACCCATCTCTATTAATCTATATGTTGTAACATGCCCCATGACTTATAGATAATGCTCTGACATGTTGTTCTCAGTACAGTTGGATGGCATCTCCCAGCTCCATTTCTTTTTCCCTGTATCTCATTTGGATTTCCTGCCTGGCTCTTTTCTGCCTTGCTTATAGGCTAAATCAGCTTCTTTATTAACCAATGGAATTAAGTCATATCCACAGCATACAGAAGGGCATCCCACATCTCCCCTTTTCTGTCTAATTATAGAGGAAGACCTTAAATTTAACATTGTAAATATCATATCACAAACAGGTATCAATCAAGAATTACAGTTATAATACTTAGTCTATTTGTGTTTGGAAAAATTAAATAAGATACTCTATCATCTATCCTATTTTTGTGAGTCTAAAGTTTTATATTTCACTTATCTGTTATCATAACTGAGGAAAACTGTAATTATAACTCTCTAGTCTTCAACACCATCCAAGACCCCAGATGGAAACAATATTACTTAAGTTTCAAGAAGTGAGTTGTAAGCAACTTTTAAAATTCTAGAAATGACAGAAATATCTGGTTTCCTGGACAGTCACCCAAAGTTCTTCTGTAATATTGCAGCATTCATCTTCAGCTTATAGGCTTAGAGTGTCTGGGAGATTTCTCAGTGAAGCAAGAAATCTGAAGGACTATCCCACCTATTATGGCAAAATTTGTAACTCATGTTCTTTTTCTCCAACAGAATGTCTGTAAGATTCTTCTGAAGGACTGTCTTACCTTCCTCGGCTAGTTCATCAATCATTTTTATATGAGTCCTGCATGTTCAGTTTATACAACATATTGTCAAACAGTTCAGGAAAGAACAGATTTTTGTACAATAGATAGTCTTGTCACATTGAAGGCAAACTCCATAAGGAGGTTTTTTGAGGCCCATCATACACTTGAAGTAATTGCTGCTACAAGGAGCAGATGTGTCTCACTGTCAGAAAAGTCTAAATTTTTAAAATATTTTAAATGCTGTAATCTGTAGGTCTTTGAAGTGTTTGAAGATTGCCTATCTATGTAAAATATATTTATATACATAAAAACCTAACTAATATGACTGTAAATTTGACTATTACAGATGACTATTAATTTGTATTTCTTAACTGTACATTAAATTTTTACATGAACTGCATAAACATAATACTTAAAACAAAAGTAGAAACGTGCATATAGTATAACAAAATTGACCCCAAATTTGTATCAATAAACCAAAATCCATGCCATGTAATGTATTTTGAGATTAACAGTTGTTTTTGGAATTAAAGTAGATTCAATAATCTACCTTTTTCATTTCTACATCACATCCCCCTTATTTTCTTTAGAAAGAGTTATTATCTAGTTATAACCAACCCCTTTTAAGTGAAAACAAGCACTTATAAACAGTATTTTGGGAATTTGTGCAAGTTTTCTATTCTACTTCCTGCTGATTGGGGGCATTGGCAATAGGGATCCTGATAAAAAGTTCTGACTGGGGCTTTATGTGTTTGTTACCTTAATATCTCAATGGCATCTGCCTGATTCCGCCTTCTTTCTCCCTGCATTCAGTTTAGTTTTCTCACCTAGCTATATTCTTTCCAACAATAGGTCAAAGTAGCTTCTTTATTAACCAGTGGTAATAAAACATATTCATATCATACAGAGGGCAAACCCACATCAGTTTGTCCATTTCAGCCAGTAGCCTTGAAGCTGCTATGGATGTTGGAAAACCTGGAACATTATTGCAATTAGAGACCTTCAGGGGTGTCTTGCTTGATCAAACCGTGTTAATCTGAAAAGAATACATAGCTTCTCATCTATGGAAACAAATGCAGAAGGGCTTTCCCAAAGCAACATCATCTTGAACCCAAATTTTGAAGTCAAGATATCTTTAAAATACATATCTTGATTTAACTTAGCAGCCACCACAATCAAATATCTTTATGTATTTAGCTAATTAACAGTCAAATAGTTAAAGAAAACACAATAGTATATGTAGTTCAGACTCTGTGTATTTTACATTTTTACATGACTTATTGCAGTTTTTGTTACTTTATTTCTTCTTTATTATGTTTAAATTTTCTTTTAATCTATGTCTGCCTATTCTTTTTTTCCTCTCTCAACTCTACACATCTTTATTAAATACAGTGTGGCCTTTTAGAGATTTGTTTTGTCTTAATACATCTTTATTGCTTATCTGTAATCATTTTTTGACCAGGAGAGTATTTAAAATGCTAAGCTATTATGGCTAAGACCACAGTTTTGGCTGTTGAGTTTTCTGTTTGGTTTTCCAACATGGCAGAGGTATGTTTACCACCTCTGGGATTCATGCTGAGACCCCCAACTCTGAGATGCAGTGGGTCCATGCCACCATCAAACAGTTTGTAGCATATTGCCCATAAGCATATTCCACTAGCAACACATGGCTGATTAGCCACTCTATTCTGAGGTCTGTGTGACATTGCAGAAACCTGCTTGGATCCTGGTGGCTGGTGCCTGGCTCCATCTTGTAGGCAACTATTGGGAGATGCATCTCTGTGCTGCTACTGGTATGAGACTGTGAAACTAGGAATTTCAGCGCAGCTCCATTTCTGTGCATTCTGAAACTTTTAAAAAGCTTTCTCATGTCTTATATGCATTCATTTCAGATGGTGGGTGCCATTTGTAACTGGAGGTGTCTCTCCTGCCCACCAGTTCCCGAATATCCACTCTGAGGCTTAATATTAATGACAAACTGTTTGACTGATGGCTCATGCTTAATAGAGCATTTAAATGAACCAATTTCTATTAATCTGTATATTGCCACATGCCCCATAGCTTATGGGTAATGAATGCTCTGGCATGTTGTTCCTTGTGTGGCTGGATGTCATCTTCCTGACTCTGCCTTCTTTTTCTTTGCATTTCTGCTTAGATTTCCCACTTGCCTTTATTCTGCCTGGCTATTGGCAAAATAATCTTCATTAACCAGTGACATTAAGACATAGTCACAACATACAGAAGAGCATCCCGCATCACTGAAACTGATATGATATTATTGCCTTTTATTAAATGCTAGTGTTTTCTTCCAAATCTTAAGAAAGTGACTCACTTAGTCCTTCATAATTCTGTTGTTTATAAAACCTTCACATCAGTATGGCGGGAGCCAACTAAGATGAGGTGCAATTTGTCTGCAATGGGTAATATCTAGCATATTTATCCTGGAGCATTAAGTATTTGGTCAAATGATACATTAGGTAAAAATGGGTGAAAGAACAGAGGAGCCAACATCAGGACTAGCAATTATGGAGACAAAAACAGTCTTCACCACTGTAGATTGCATGTTCTAGATTCAAACTGTGTCTATAAACTTCTATAAATGAAAGCATTTCTTAGAGAAAAAGTTGAAAATTACACAATATCAGCAGATAATATATTAATGCAAGTATAGCAACAGTGTAAATGCTGAGAACATGAAACATACAAGATATATGGAGTTTATAACAATAATAGTTTGGATTGTATATAAATTGTTTTGGTAGATTTGTATGTAATTTTCTTTAATAGCAAGCTGTTAATTTCTTTATTGGTGCCTTCTGGTTTTGCATACAAAGTGACATTTATTCTACTATCACTTCTAATTATAACAGCTTCCTTCCCCCAAAGTAATTCTGAGTTAATATTTTCCAATATATCTTATAGATTTTAAAAATTACAACCATGAAAATAACAGTGAAGTAAATACAGGACTCTTATGTATGAAATTCCATGAATGATTTTTCACAGGACTTTTACAACCTGAGCCAGACTTTGATAAAGAAGATGGATACTTGAGAAATCTTGTTTAGTCCAAAAATCAAAAGATACACCAAAAAAGGAGTGAATAGCATGATATGTAGTGTTGCACTGTGTATGTTACATTATTTAATGATCTTATAATTTTCTGTTATTGGTACTTATTGGTACAATATTCTTAATACATTGAATTAGAATGACATTTCATAAAACATCAATAAGATTGATAGTTCAGAATAGACATGTTGCTTCTACTCAAAAAATGTGTATTTAGATTGGTGGGTCCTTTTTTAAATTTTTGTCATAATGAGTCAAAAAAATTATGTCTGACATTAATAGATTTTGGTGCAGTGTTGAAGAAAGCACAGGGAAGAGTACTGTTTTCAAAATCCAAAGTAGAATTTCTTTTAGTTTTCCCACAAAATGATTATCAGCTAACAGACATTTCTGTGACAACATACTTAGTGACAAACAACACATCAGAGGGACTGTTGGGCAGTGAGTGAGACTCCCTCCTGGAGAACAATTGCGGGTCTTGAGTCTATGAAACTGTATTTTTCTGGTCTTCTTTCATTAATGTCATTTTCTTTGCAGATTAGAGACAATGTGAAAATTTTGGCAGTTGATAAAACTGATTTATATATATATATATATTTTGGTTTTTCGAGACAGGGTTTCCCTGTAGTTTCTAGAACCTGTCCTGGAACTAGCTCTTGTAGACCAGGCTGGCCTCGAACTCAGAGATCCGCCTGCCTCTGCCTCCCGAGTGCTGGGATTAAAGGCGTGCGCCACCGCCGCCCGGCTGATTTATATATTCTTATAATTTACTACAAACCCACCAAGACAGCAGTGCAATTAATTAGGAAGGACATGAATTAAGGATCTAGAGATTATGTTACATTCAAAGAATATAAGGGCATATGTGTTGTTAGCATTCCCAGGTGATAAAGTCAGTTCCTCTAATTCTGTCCCAGGAAGTCACAGAGAATATGTACATGCGCCTTTTCTGTCATGTGCAGGGCATTCTCTGGAGATTCTGGTGGCACACTTTCTGTTTATTCACCAAGGGTTTGTGGAATGACACCAAATTCTTAGATTCTGGTCTTTATTGTCTCGATGTTAAGGTGAGTGAAAGCCTTTCAGTTTCAGTTCAAAATATAACCTCAGGAAGCCACCTTTCAGCTCAGTCTGGTAGGGTTACAGACTTTACCAGACTTTGGTCTTGAAATTCCACTTCATGTGGCTGTCACTTTCTCCACATCGTGCTTAAATCTGACCTCTTCAGAATCATCAGCCTGAACTTCAAGCATTACTGGAGGAAACTGGTACAAGATGCAGTTTGTTAGAACAGGATTGGTCAGGGAGCAATCTCTACAGAAGCAAGTGGTCCTTTAAAATCAGAACAATTAAAACAGCAGCCCTGCTGTGGAACCAGAGACTGTGAACATTGAAACACAGCTGGGATGGGGTAGGGTACAAACAGAAATGAAATTTTTGGCCAGGCAGTGGTGGCGCACGCCTTTAATTCCAGCACTCGGGAGGCAGAGGCAGGTGGATCTCTGAGTTCGAGGCCAGCCTGGTCTACAAGAGCTAGTTCCAGGACAGGCTCTAGAAATTACAAGGAAACCCTGTCTCGAAAAACCAAAAAAAAAAAAAAAAAAAAAAAAGAAATGGAATTTTTGGGGTGAAAAATTCCAAAAGTATATATGGTCCTCTTCAGTCTCAATTTTTAAATACCAATAGATGTTGGCATGTTGATTTTTTTATCAGGAGCATTCCAGATTCTATTTTCACACAGATGGTGTCATCACCATGTCAACTTTCTTATCTGAGACTTTTATGTCATTAATCCCTCAATGTCTGTGGAGGGCTTGCTTGTTTGTCCTGGCTGCCCAGGACCGAAATAATCACACAGAAATCATATTCATTAAAACACTGCTTGGTCCACTGCTAGCTTCTCATTGGCTAACTCTTATATAAATTTAACCCATTTCTATTAATCTATATATTGCCACATGGCAGTGGCTTACCCGTAAAATTCCTAGCATCTGTCTCTGGCGGCTCCATGGCTTCTCTCGGACTCTGCTTTCTTCCTTCCAGAATTCAGTGTCATCTTCCCCACCTACCTAAGTTCTGCCCTATCAGCAGGCCAAGGTGGTTTCTTTATTTATTAAAGAAAGCAACACATAGACAGCAGGACATCCTACATCACCTCACTGTTATTTGATCTTTCTCAGTCTCATAGAGGAATAATTCTCATCTGTCTTCCTATTTTTGTCATCTGTATGCCCTCTCAACCTAGGACTCAGCACTTCTACTCAGTTCAGTTAAAATCATCTTGCAGATGATTTCACTTTTTTTTTTCCACTGAGAAGGTAGCTAAACATGATTCATGAGTTTGATATAGATTAAATTGTGTTCCATATCACACAATTTCTTTGTCATCTCACAAAAACAACTTTTTATTGTTCAAAAGTATCTTTAAAGTTGACAATATAAGTATATCAGAAAGAGAAAAAAATTTAAATAGTATTTGTTTTAGTTTTTGCTAAATTAGAATGATACTGTTCCAGAACTTAATTTAGTTTTACATTTTATGCAATATTTTAAATATTTATAGAAATGTATACATGGGATAATCATTGTATTCACAATAACCCAGATAGAGAGAAATAAAGGTTAAATTGTGATTGATTTATCTTGTTTGATTGATTGAATTCTGTATAATAATTATAAAATCAGGATATGAATAAAAAATGTAGAGTGCTAAACCTAACAAAATATACCTAAATCAAAACTGACTCTAAAATGAAGGTACTGCTTCTTTCTTTGGGACTAACTTTGGAGGGGTGGGTTGTGGCTGAAGTATGTTAGCATTGTCCTTGGTATCCTATCACTTTTCGGATAGATGATCTTTCACAAGGTTATATGTGACATGTGGAATCCTGTGGTGTTTTCAAAGCAGAGCAAAAGTTGTGGTTTTGGACTCAGGAAAGAGCCCCAGAGTGAGAACAGGACTCCCTGGCAAGGAACAGAATTCTCTTTTCTAATAGCTTGTGTGTATGATCTAGATAATGATCTAAAACAGGCATACTTTGGATTTTGGATGAGTGAGTTTAATAAGCAAAACAAAGTAAAAGAAAAAATAGGAAGATATTGATACATGGATGATAAGTAACACAATAACATCATGTCCAACACTGAAAACATCCAGCAGAAATAAACTTTGAAAGCTGCTTTAAGTCAACCAAATGTGGTTCCCATTAGATAATTTCAGGCAATGCAGAATGGTCCCTCAGCTGAGACTTCTAAAGAAAACAAGACATAGCAAATGAGATAATGCCTTGACAGGTAGTATTCACAGCATCTAGCAGAAAAGTTGCTGGGGAAGGTGAAATTGTCAGCTGGAGTTCACAGTTGAGATTTCCCTCAAGAAATGAAATCCCCATGGATGAAATACCAGCCATCTTTCTTGCTTTCAGCACCCTTATATCATTGGATAAATGCTCTTGGACTGTTTGTCCTCCATTATCTCTGAATTAGAGTGGAAGCCCATCCCCAGAGACATGACTTGGGAGGTCATTTTGAATCAAACATGCTTGGGGAGGAAATGAAGGGAGAAAACTTACAGAGCCATATTCCCAGTGACCACAAATACTTAAATGCAAAAACACCCAGGTGAAGGCTAGATGATTGTTTGCAGAAGTTGGCACTTTCTTTCTACTGTCTAAGTTCTGGAGATCAACTATGTGTCATCAGACTTGGCAGCAAGAACCATTACTCACTGAGCCAACTCACCAGCTCTAATTCATCCATTTTTGCATGTTTTTAGTATTTTGTAAATAGTAAGAATTAAATTAACATGTAAATATTTCTAAAGGTTAAAATGTTCTATGACACAAGACAGAGAAAACA
This sequence comes from Arvicola amphibius, assembly GCF_903992535.2. Classification (NCBI taxonomy): domain Eukaryota; kingdom Metazoa; phylum Chordata; class Mammalia; order Rodentia; family Cricetidae; genus Arvicola; species Arvicola amphibius. The sequence continues at coordinate 17,505,524 of NC_052048.2, forward strand.
AGTCTTCTGTCTGCATTCCAGATATTAAATGAGTGGTAACATATAATCATATTTATTTTAGAATTAAAGGATTCTTTAACATAATGAAATAAATGATAACTTTTGTACTAATAGGCAATAAAAAGATAAATTAATATATTTGCTGATGCTCATGGCTATGACCTTGTACGTGCTCAGCAAACATGCTTCCACCAAGCTACAACCTCTGTAGCTCACCGACCCACCATACTTCTACTTGGGACCTCCTGCCTTTACTGCTCCTGCCACCACAGCAGTATTGTCCCCTGTCCAGCCATATTGAACACTTCTAGCTACTTGCACCCCACCCCAGGCTAATACCAAAAAACAGCTACTTTCCTTTGCTCATCATTCTGCCTTCACTACCATTTGTCAGCAGATCTGGTTATAAACCTAGTAATTCTTAAAGTGAAAATTTGGGCTTGAAAAACTAATTAATTTTTAAAAGAAGGGTAAAACTTTCTCATGATAAAAATCAGAAATATCACAATACTGGAAATTAGGACCCTGTTTAGTGCTAGTATGGATAGCTTAAAAATGGAAAAACAAATAAAGTGAGATGATAAGGAACTTAGCTAGGGTTGACATGATGTTAGTAATAATTGTTATAAGTGCAACAGTTCATATTTTATTTCTTAAAAGCAGTTTGATAACTGTGTCAAATATGATAATTTGACCGATAATACACAAGCCTTAGGAAGACTTGCTATTTGTAAGATACAAGGTTTAGAAAGATTTGCTACTGACAAGATATAAGCCTTAGAAAACTTACTAGTAAAAATAAGAAAAATTTGACTAGAAATATACAAACCTTAGAAGGACTATCTGTTTATGAGATACAAGCCTTAGAAATGCCTACAAATGAAAATGAGAAAAATGGTGAGATACAGACAGAGGAATTTAGACCAGAACCTATCAAACCATTGCATTATGAAATTGATGAGGAGTGGTCTAAGCTTATTAAAAGACCAACATTAATTTATCTAATTATCATATAAAAATCACTACCATATTATAGGGACTCCCAAGACTATGCAGAAGGTAATTGGAATCCTATAGTAATGTTAAATTTGAGGTGGTTCAAGAAGTCATTTTATATGGTATTCATTCATCCTTTGTAAATTCTTGGACAATGCAGAAAAGAATTATTTCACAAGAAAGCAAAATTTTAGTTATAGCAGTATTAGAAGCTGGTCCTCAGAATGAAAAACATGGTGAAGAGAAGAAGCTAGAGTAATAAAAAAGCAAATAAGGGTTAAAGGTATTGAAATTCTCAAGATCAGCTCCTCAGTGAGGAACAATATGGTGATTTGCAAAGACAGTACACATTTGATGATCATACCTTGACCCTATGCCAAAAGCAGCTTTGCATGCTTGGAACAGTGTTGAAGAATCAGGAAAGAGAGACCAGTCATTTACTAAAATTATATTAGGCCCCAAAGAAGTCTTCACTTATTTTTTGCAAAGATTAACTTCAACTATATTGAATGATATTATATCCAGAAGTTAGACAAATATTAATTGAATCCTTGACTGTTAGAAATGAAAATTCCAAATGCCGATGGGAGATTAGGCATTTATAGGCAAGATCACCACCCATAAATTGATAGATCCAAAATACCACTGATATTGAATCTTGTGTTTATAATGCTTTTCTAACAGGGGAAGTAATTTTTGAATTTTTAAAAACGTAAAAATGTCAGATGTTTCAATTGTGGTAAGCAAAGTCATCTAAAAAGGGACTGTAGGAAAGGAATTCCTAGAAATAATGTTTTTTCTAGAGATAATCCAAACATAAAGTCCCAGCCTCCAGTTGCTTTAGGAAGGCTTACAGCCAGTGGTTACCCACCAACTGGGATGTGGCCTCTTATACTATATATGCCAATGTAGAGCATGCATCCAGCCTCTCTTTTCTTGCTGGGGGTTTTGGTTTCTGATCTATGTTCAAGTAGAGGGTTCTGATTTGTGAGTTTACCCCTAAATAAATAGCCATCTATTTCTCAATTCTGAGCTAGTGTGGGATTTCTTTTGAGCATCCTTCTTAATTCTGAAGTATGCAGTAGGTGCAGCAAAGGCTGGCATTGGACACATGAATGCAGATCAACAATAAACAGTCAAGGTAACCCTTTGCCATTGTGAAACATCTTGGGGTCTCAATGTCAAAGTTAGTTTAATCATTCTGTATCAGTCAGTCAATTCATCCACAGAGGAATTTAAGAACCTAATGCTTCTTGTAAAAAACCATGCTGCTATGAAAAAATACTATTCTGAGAGAACAGCTTCAAGAGATTAAAAAAATTCAGGAAAGACCATAAAACAAAACAAATATTTTGGCAATCTTCTATAAATTATGAGAGACCTAAGAAAAAATACATATAAGTGCTATCAAATTTTGTATAACCACCATTGGAAATATTTGGTAAATACGTTCCTCAGTCTATAGTTTACCATTATATGGATGATTCAGATGCAAATACAAACTGATTCAAATGCTAATAATTTAGTGAAAAATGTGTGAACAAGTAAAGACAAATTTGCCTTGTTGGAGATTACAGATTGCTCTTGAAAAAATAAAAAGAGGAGATTCTATCAATAACTCAGAATATAAAATAAGTTTACAAAAGATTCACCCTTAGAAAGTAAAACTCAGCAGTTATGAATTCTTAATGATTTTCAGAATTTACTGGGAAATAGTAACTGGTTATGACTCACAATTTGATTAAGAACAAAGAACTAAGTAATTAATTTCAGACCTTACAAGGTGAGAAGTACTTAAATAGTCCACGAAAATTATGTACTGATTCTGAGAAATGATAGGCTTTGGCAGAAAAAAATTACTAGACGATACATATGTGGATCTCTAGAACCCAGAGCTTGATTGTATGCTTATCATTCATTCTCAGCTTCTCAGACCCAAAATGATTACCCAAAACTGCATTAATTAAATCACTGCTTGGCCTAATAGCTTATGCACATCTCTAGCTGGCTCTTACATCTTAAATTAACGCATTTTTATTAGTTTATATTTTACCACGAGGTTTGTGGCCTATTGGCAAGGTTCAAGCTGGCAGCTAACGTTGTCCTCCTCTAGCAGCTATATGGCATCTCACTGAGTCTGCCATGTTTCTCCCAGCATTAAGTTTAGGTTTTATACCCTGATCCACTCTGCCCTATCACAGGCCAAAGCAGCTTCTTTACTAACCAATGGTTGCTGTGGGAGCACATTCTGCTCCTTCAGCCAATAGCCTTTAAGATACCAGCCAACTGAGGCATGGTCTCTTACACTGTAAGAGCAGCTATAAACGTGTACCTGCTCTCTTGCTTCTTGCTCCTGCATCCAAATGCTACACATGGTTTCTGTTTGTGCAGATGACTGTTATCTAGGACAGTGATCTGTAAGTTTTTTCCCTTAAATAACCTTTTCATTAGTCATAACTTTGAACTGGTGTGGAATTGTTTTTGTCACTTCCATCTTCATCTGGCACCCAAATGTTTGGTCTTAGAATCCCCCAGCTCTGCTGCATGCTGCCAGCTAGGAGTGAGCCCAGCTTGGCACAAGCCCTCCCTCAGCCTGCTGTGGACTGTACGTGGAGCCAGCAGTTCATATAGAATTATTGTGCAGTGGCTTTTCTTGCTACAGATCAGTCTTATTGCTTTATACTTTCTCTTTACATGCCTCCAAGTGGCTTCAAGTTCCTATATGTTGTATTGTTTGCCTCCAGCCAGGGCACACCATAAACATTCAGGTGAGATGTGGGCTTCTCTGGTCTGAGCCAGCTATTCTGCGTCTTTCTAATTTTTTTTTTGCATTTGCCTATTTCACTGCTCTAAAGACATCCACAAAGCACACAGTCTGTGATTTATCTTTCATCATGTCACTCTAAAAAAAAAATCTCAGACCAACCAACTGACACCTACTGGCAGGTAATGGCTATTGCATCTACTGGAGCTCAAAACCAATAATAGGTAAGATTGATAACTTGATAATTTAAAAGAGCAATATGTCAGACAACCTAACTGTCCAAGGTTTCAATAGCTTGCATTAGAGCAGAACACTGGACAGGAAATCCAGACATTGCAAAAGGTAGTCATAAATAGACTTGAAAAGATTGAGGAACTTATCAAATTTGATGACCAGGAACAAAAGATACAAAGGCAAAATTTAACCTTGTCGGTACATAAAATCTCCGAGATAGCTTCCCCAGAGTTTTGCATGCCGTTCCAGTAATAATATCAGAAAGATTACATGGCCCCAAATACCCTAAGATTGCCAAGAATATTCATGGGAGCCCATATGTAAGATTGATCTAAAGGAAATTAAACAGACAATTGTAGCTGACAGACTACATTCATCCTTTATTAGGGAAATGGTCATAATGTGGGCTTTCAGTAACAAAGCAATGCCTCAAGGTTGGACTCAGTTAATCTCAGCAGTCCTAGAAAGTAGACTGCAGTTACTTTGGAGGTGCTTTGTTAATGAAGAAGCTAGAATTTTAGAGCAACAGGAAAAAGAAAAAAAAAAAAACGTGAGATTTCCCTAGATCAAATTCTAGGAGAGAGACTACTCTGATCCTCACGATCAAACTACTTATGTTGACCACATCTTGACCCTATGTAGAACAGCAGTTTTAAAAGCTTGGGACAGGATTCAGGAACTAGGAAATAAGTTGAATCATATATTAATGTTAATCAGTGTCAGAGAGAAACTTTTAGTGACTTTTTGCAAAGAATAACTAGGGCTGTACAAATAGGGGTAATCCCAGATGCTAGACATATAATATTTGAATCTTTGGCTTGAGAGAATGCAAAAGGATCCTTGGGCCTTTAAAGATCACATCAGCAACCATGGATAAATGGGTGTTGCATACATGAATGTCAAGACACTTGACTATGGCACTGAAGCTTGGGTAGGAGAAGCAATTTCCAATGGTAAGAGAAGACATCAAAATACCAAATGTTTTAACTGTGGTAGAATGGGACATCTGAGAAGGGATTGTAGTCAAGGGATTACTAGGAATAATGTCTGCCCTTGGAATGGCAGAAATAGGAGGACTCAGCCTTCAGGTATATGTAGGAGTTGTGGCAAAGGCCAGCATTGGACCAATGAATTTAGGTCAACAAAAGATAGACAAGGCAACCTGCTATCATCAGGAAATGCTGTGGGGGGCTCTTGCAGGCATGCATGATGAATGTGTTCCACTCATTCCCAGTTACTGTGGAGAATATGTCTCACTAGGAAAATGTAAAAAATTTGATTCCTACTGTAGACAATACTGGTCTTAATGATGGGCTAAATGTGAAAGATGAGTCAAAAAACTCCCATAGGAAATAGGAAACTTATATTCTGGTAGACTTCTATAAATGATCAGATACTAAAGCTGAGTGTATATAAATGACATTTTTATTGAAGGCTTATTAGACACAGGTGTAGATTTAAGTATCATTACTCCAGAATTTTGGCATCCAAATTGGCCTCTTCAAGAGGTATATGTTAAGTTCCTAGGAATCGGAACCTTATCTCAGGTAAAACAAAGCATAAGATTGGTTGAATTCATAGGGCCAGAAGAACAAATAGGAAGACAGAGGCCATATATAGCCAATAATGCAGTGAATTTGCAGGACTGTGACATATTGCAGCAATGGAATACCCAGATTAACAATAGTGCAATCCCCAAAACTTAGGTTTCTGAGGAAAAATATTAGAAGATATTATAGATGATGGACACCAGCCATTCGGTCTGTACAAGAACACAAAGCAAATTCAAAGCAAATAGATAAACCTTCAGAAGTAGCAAGAGCCCTATCTTTACAATGATTAACTGAGAAACCAATATGGATCAAGCAGTGGCCTCTTGCTGAGTAAAAGTTGTAGGCTTTAGAACAGCTAGTGCAAGAGCAATTAGATGCTCGACATATAGAAGAATCTACCAGACCTTGGAATTTTTCTATATTTTTTTAAAAAGAAATATGGAAAATGGAGAATGGTGAGAGATCTTAGACTATCAACAAGTATATTCAACTGATGGGCCCTCTACAATCTGGAATTTCTCTGCCTTCTCTGTTTCCAAGGGGATGGCCTCTCATAGTTATTGATCAAAGGATTGTTTCTTCATTATACCTTTACAAGAAAGGATAGAAAAATGTTTGCCTTCACAGTGCCTACTTAAAATAATTCTCAGCCTACTAAAAGATATCAATGGACTGTCCTCCCACAGAGACTAATCAATAGCCTCACTCTGTGCCAATACTTTCTAAGTCAGCCATTGAAAATAATACATAAGTAATTTCCTAAGCCATTGGAAATATACATAAGCAATTTCTTAAATCTGTAATCTACCATTACATGGATGACATTTTGTTATTTGATTTAAATACAGATACATTAGAAAGGATGTTTGAAGAAGTAAAGTCTCACCTAAATGGGGATTGAAAGATTCAAAGAGGATATTCTGTTAATTACCTACGTTACAGAATCAGTTTACAGAAAATTAGAACACAAAAGGCACAAATTAGGAGAGACCAGTTGTGTACTTTTAATGACTTTCAGAATCAGTTTACAGAAAATTAGAACACAAAAGGCACAAATTAGGAGAGACCAGTTGTGTACTTTTAATGACTTTCAAATATTATTAGGAGACATTTCCTATCTACGATCAGCTATTGGGATAACACCTGATCTAATAATTTATTGAAGAAAAACTTTAGATAGTGACAAACACTTGAATAGTTCCACAGAATTAACAGCTGAAGCAGAAAAGGAATTTACAGTTGTTGAGGAGAAATTACAGCAGGCACATTGGATAGGATGAATCCAAATCTTAATTGTATTCTAGTCATATTACCTTCCAGAATTTCTCCTACAGAAATTTTAATGCAGAGGGATGATATTATCTTAGATTGGGTCTTTTTACCACATCAACCAAGTAAAAAAGTGAAAATTATTGTGGAAAGGGTCTCTGATTAATTATAAAAGGTAAATTGAGACTTCATCAATTAGCAGGTATTGACCCTGCAGAGATTATAGTGTCTTTTACTACAAAAGAAATAAACAAAGACAATGAACCCTGGCAAAGGGCTTGTCCTAATTTTTCGGGATAAATTAATAGCAATTAAACTAAAAGCAATAAACTTAACCTTATAAAGAGAACGTCTTAGTTTCTTCTCCAAATTGTACATGATTAACCAATAACTCGAGCCCATACATTTTATCCTGATGCAAGTAAATCAGGAAAGGCAGGTTACAAATCAGAATAATTAAGTTAGGTGGAACAAAGCCCTTATAACAAAGCCCTTATAATTCTGTCCAGAAGGCAGAATTATATTTTATTCTTATGGTACTAAGGAATTTTAAAGAACTTCTCAATACAGTTACTGATTCATAATATGTAGAGTTGTCTTGCATATTGAAACTGCTGAATTTATATCAGATGATACAGATTTGCCTTCACTATTCACCCAGGTGCAAGACATAATCAAAATAGGCTTTGTCCTTTATATATAACACAATACAATCCCATATGGATCTGTCAGGTCCTTTAGCACAAGGTAATGCAGAAATTGATCAATTATTGATTGTAAATGTGTTTCCAGTCTCTGAATTTCATAAAAGAATGATGCCAATAGCAAAGATTTAAAGAAAAACTTTCTATTACATGGCAACAAGTTAAAGAGATTATGAAGAGATGTCCTACTTGCTCTTTCTACAATCAAATATCATTGTCTGCAGGGTACCCTAAGAGTACTCAAAGAAATGAAATCTGACAGATGGATGTGTTCTACTTTGCAGAATTTAGTAAATTAAAATCTGTACACAACCCATAAACTTGTACTTGGGTTTTCAATGGGCAACTACGTTGAGCTCAGTAAAAGCTGATTTAATAATTATACATTTATTAGAAGTCATGACCATCAAGTGCTTTCCTACACAAATAAAGACAGACAATGGTCCAGCATATGTATCTAAAAAAAGAAATGATTTTTTGCCTATTACAATATAAAGCACATTAAATAATAATAATCCTACAAGTCATGCAGTTATAGAAAGTTCAAATCAAATTATAAAGGATATACTCAATAAAAAGAAAGGCGTGGAAATCCCACCAAAATAGATTAAATAATGCATTATTAACCTTGAATTTTTTAGCAGTAATGAGAAAGGAACAACAGTAGCAGAGAGGCATTGGAAATGGAAAAAAATTGATTTGAATCAACCAGTATACTTCAAGGATGTGTTGAGCTTACAATGGAATCCAGGAGATGTGCTATGTTGAGGAAGGGGGTTTTGCTCTTGTTTCTGCAAGAGAAGAAAAATTATGGATACCATCAAAATTAATATGATTCACTTTAAAAAGGAGAAACCTGTTAAAACAGAGAAATGATAGCTCATCCACAATGGTGAAAACCATACAGGTGGTAAGGAAAGTCATGTAGGGTTGGGGCAGGGTTCTGCTTATACCTTTCCAGGAAAATACACATTGTCAAAAATTCAAGAGCCCCTAAATGTTTGAATGCTGACAAAAGGAAAAATAACTATCCACTAAGGATCAACTAGAAAATGGAATATGGAGTACTGGTTGCACTTACATTTACACATACACACACACACACACATACACATCTGGTTTTGGAGTTGGACAATGGGTCTGTACTTCTCTAAATCCAAACTTCTTGTTAAAAGGAACATTAAGAGTTTCTGTCTCATACTGGGAGCCATCTGTATTGGACAGAAGGAAGACTTTAAGAAATATTTTACTTTCTCCATGCCTCTTTTGTCTAAATCATAGTCTTCATCAAATGTATGTTTATATGAATGATGTTTAAGTTTTCCACGATGAACAATAGAGTTTCCTATATATCCTTTTCCTATAGTAATCTTTGAAGTTTCCAGAAAGAAGATGGAGCCTCACAGCAACATTTCCACCTAATTGAGATCATATCATGATGCTGACAATGCTACTATAAGACCAATTTTTGGGTACCAGCTGCTGTAATGGTGTACCTTCTCATAATGTTCTGGTCAGAAGTCCAAATAAGATATTTGAAAACAAAACAAAAAATTATCAACTGCTAGGATATTGTTTGTATCTATACTAGACAGCAATTTTGAAACTTAACTATCACTTTACTTTTGCAGGATCCCATTAAGAGAACATCATCCCCATGACAGCAGGAAGCAATTCTAGAAGATGACACTCACTGTCCCAAACAAGTTTGTCCTTAGGGTTGGGAACACTGTTTAGGGGTTGTTGATTATTACTTGTACTAGATAAAAAGATGGTTTGATTATAGTAGTGGGTAATAGAGTGAATACTTGTGAGCTATTATTTATGGATAATTTATATTATATTGGTGCAGATTTGTATACTGATAAAAGTTCAAATTATATTTGTTATTTTTGTTACATTATTTGTACACGTATGCAAAATTATTCTCTCAGATTGTATATATGCATATTTCTACCTCTGTTTATGACATTTTGTAAATTGATACAACTTTTAGGATAAACTGTCATATTGCATTATATATTACTCCTACCTCTGATCGAGATACTTATATATTGTTTACATTTTGATGTCATTGTCCTTATTTATTGCACATTAGTTTACAGATTATTTAATATTCTGACACAAAGATTTGTTTTTAAGTAATACAGATATTAAATATTATAGGTCAATAGTTCATATTTGTTGTATGTACAGTCAGGTCATTTAGGTTCTTTAGATACATAGAGATTGTATTCTGTCTAAATAGGTAATCTTCAACCACTTCAAAGATCTGTAGAACATGACATTTAAATAACTTACAGAGACATGATTGCTCCTGACAGCACCAATTTATTCCTGAGAGAATGTTAAGGACGGAAGACACTCCACTTGGAGTTTGTTTTCTTCTTGGCACAATTGGCCTTTGGGCAAGGAACTGCCCATACCTCAGGCACTGAAAAAGTACACAGTATCCAGATATGGATAAGCAGGACACAAGGAAAAAGACTGTCAAATTTTTCTAAGACAGGGTAAGATGGTTCTGAAATTTTTCCTGCCTCTGAAAATGGTCTGTCAATTACGCTAGTCCTTAGCCAAAGTTGGTTGCTTCAACATTCCAAAATGAGACTTTGGGTAATTGCTCAGGTATCTAATTGTCTCTACCATATATTACTCACTTTGGAAGCTGCTTGATTGTACTTCCTGCCTGCTCAAGTAATATTATCTCCCTTCTCAGGCCTTCGATGGGGTTGAAGATTAGATAGTCATAATTATTATACTCTTAAGATCTAGCCAAAGCATTTCCTATACAAAACTTTATAGGATAAAATGTTTATCAAAATATTTAGCACATATTCCTTGTTTAATATTGTTTATGTTGGTTGTAATTTTAATTATACTTAATATCTGTTCCTAGTGTATATAGTTTTGTATTTGTTTGGAACTCTCTTATTTAAATAAAAGGGGAAGGTGCTGTGAGAGGACAGTTTGCTCCTTCAGTGAATAGTAGCCTTTAAGATACCAGCCCACTGGTGCATGGTCTCTTAAACTGTAAAAGCAGCTGTAAATATGTGTGCCCATTTTCTGGCTTCCAGCTCCTGCTTCTGGCTGTTTTGTTCCTATTCATGTAGAGGACTGCTATCTAGGACATTGATCTGTAAGTTTTTCCCCTTAAATAAATAATCTCTTTATTATTCATAATTCTGAACTGGTGTGGGATTGTTTTGTGACTTCCATTTTCAAATGGTATACAGAGGGGAATCCCATATCACTTTATCTTTCTCTGAACCCTTCAAACATGCTTGTTAAAAAAAAATTCAAAATCTCTGTCCCATGTCAGAAGAACCACCTGGTATGGGACAGAATAAAAACACAAAATATGGACTATTCTATTGTCACTAATATCACAATCTTTTGGTGTTATTTTGACTACTGAAAAATTTTATTTAGGTACATATATTATCTCAATATTTATAGAGTTATTATATATGCATATATATATATATATATATATATATTTAAACCTTATTTTATGATGTTAGTCATCATATGGAGTACTATTGATTCTATAAGTAGGCTTCAACTAGCTTTATATATGTGATTTTGGGCTTGAGTTTGAAGTATATAAACTAGGAACTAAGTTTGTGTTAACCCCAATGTATTTAATAGATTGTTGTCCTTTAACCCCTCTGAAATCTGCTACATACGACATTTAAAATGTTTAAGTTTTCAGCATTGAACCAAGACCATTCCTAGCAACAACATTTGAAGTCTCCAAGTGGATGTTAGGGCCCCACAATGATGAATCCATTTGGATTGTGGTAATGCCAATAGGTTAACAATCACCACCCAAATATCAGCTTTGGACTGCAAAGTATTCAAGACAACTTTAAAGGAGTTGATAGGATTATCATCCTCATAGAAAACTACTCCAGTAAGGAATTCAGATAAACCTTGCACTCTACCATCATACAGAGACTGGACAACAGCTAACTCTCCAAGAACTTAATCTTAATCCCAATTTTCTTTTTTAAAATTTATTTTTGTTGAGCTCTACATTTTTCTCTGCTCCCTTCTCTGCCTCTCTTCTCCCCTTCAACCCTCTTTCAAGGTCCCCATGTGATGGAGGAGTGTCTATGTGTTAATTTCATTGGTTAATAAAAAATCTGCCTTGGCACTTTAATAGGACAGAAAATTAGGTAGGCAGAGTAAACAGAACAAAATGCTGGGTAGAAGGCAGTGAGACAGATGCTTCAGGAAGTCGCCATAGGCAGTCACCATAGGCAGTCGCCATGCCTCTCCTCTCTGAGATGGATGCAGGTTAAGATCTCTCCTGGTAAGCGACCACCTCATGGTGCTACACGGATTACTAAATATGGGTTAATTAGACAATAAGAGGCTGAAACTAATAGGCCAGGCAGTGTTTAAAAGAATACAGTTTCCGTGTAATTATTTCAGGTGTAAAACTAGCTGGGTGTCTGGACGCAGCCCCGCTGCTCCATTTACACACATGCTCCCAATTTACTCAGGACAGAAGTCTTTTTTTTTTTTTTTTACTTCCCATGTAGATTAGATCTATGTTTGTCTCTCTTAGGGTCCTCATTGTTGTCTAGATTCTCTGGGATTGTGATTTCTGAGAAGGTTTTCTTTGCTTTATGTTTAAAAGCCACTTATGAGTGAGTACATGTGATAATTCTCTTTCTGGGTCTCAGTTACCTTACTCAAAATGATGATTTCTAGCTCCATCCACTTACCTATAAAATTCAAGATGTCGTTATTTTTTTCTGCTGTGTAGTAATCCATTGTGTAAATGTAGTGCATTTTCCTTATCCATTCTTCAGTAGAAGGACATTTAGATTGTTTCCAGCTTTGGCATGACAGATAATGTCACTATGAACATAGATGAACACATGTCCTTGTGGCATGATTGAGCATCCTTTGGATATATACCCAGAAGTGGTATTACTGGGTCTTGAGGAAGGTAGTTTCCTAATTTTCTGATAAATTTGTTAGGGGAGATTTGCTTCTGTTGATTGCTCAGAGACTTTCAATAGAGTCTGACCTTAGTTTGAAGTTCAAAACCAAGAATCCCCTGGCAGAGTCTGAGAAGGATAGAAGGACACATGGAAGAGGAAGAGGAGAAGCTGAGAAGAAGCACAGCTCTTTCTAGCTGGGAATTGGAGAGAAGAGAGTGATCATTTCTATTTAACTCCATTGATGTCTCAGGTTCTTTCTTTAATATTTACTCCTAAGTTTTATTTTTTAATAAAACAATAAGAGTAATTACAATATCAGACCCACAATAAGAAGCCAAGAAAACAAAATGTTTTGGAACAAGGATGAAGATTGCTGGGGCTGTTACTAGCTCAGGAGAGCTTAGTGGGCTTTAAAGTGTTTTTTGTTCCACTAAATTTGACTCACTGACAATGAAATAACATTCTTCTCTTAAGACCACAAACATTCCACCTACCCCCATTTCATAGTTATTAGGTCAAGGGCTCTTCAATTCTGGAAAACTATGCCTTGCAAGAGAGCTTATTTATCTTGGATTGACTCATAGTTTTCAGTTGTTGATGTCATGGCCTGGTCAAATTTGTCCCAAAAGTTCCCTGGTCTGTGTGATGGCAGCAATTTCAGTGCCTACTGCACCTGGAGGAAGGGTGATCCCAACATCCACTGGAAAGGGGATGAAAACCTGTCTGTATGAGTGGATACAAAGGAGGAAAGCATCTTTGTCTTTCTTGAACTGGTATACCTGTGGAGTACTCATCATACAAGTATTCAAAAGGTGGACAAGAAAGATTTAACACATGGTTGGGCTTTTCCCTTGAACTAAACAAGAAGGGAATGTATGGTACATGTTGTCCTGGAAACAGTGATGTTAAGGAAACATTGATAATGAGTAGGCTTGTCCCAGTTGGAAATACAAACTGTATTTTGGACAACTGGTCAAATAGAGAAATATCTGACAGTCAAGAATTAGTAGATTTTATTGTGGATCCTGGGTGAAAGAGAGTAGTACTTACTGGTACGGCTGTCAGGAGACCTATTGATGGCTGCACAGTAGGAGCAGCAAGAGGCATAATGGTATGTTATGTAGTGAAAGGGAGAAAGTCAGCAACATATTGAACATATCGGTCCCATGTGATGGTGACTTTGATCTGATGATGAACCTATTTTTTCATGAGAGAATATTGTGATGTGTCAGAATGTATCAGTATGCTGGGATAAGCTGTCAGGATACATGAAGATCAGCCATAGGTATTTGAGCTATGAGTGAATCGTGGAGCTTCCCCTGAACTCCTACATGCCAGTGCTCATTCCAGAGATCAGGTATTGTGAAGGAACAAGCTTTCCTTCACAACTTTCCATGAAGTTTAGATTATGGGACTCTTCCATATCATAATATTATCTTCTGCATCCTTCCTAGGTTTCTATGTCAGCCAGGCTTTCCGGTTTGAATTCAGATTGTCTGGATGGGAAGCAAATGAAAGGGTCATTTGTACATTTGCTGTAATTAAGGTAGAGGATGAAGAAGACAGCATTCAGGCACCCTTCAACTGGAGAGTCCCCAAAACATATAATGATGTTGTGATCTTGGTAAGTCTCCCAAACAAAGAAAACTTGAAAACATTGAAAAGTATTGGGGGTGGGAGGCTGAGCATTAGCATCTAAAAAAACAAAAACAGTCAAGCGAATAATGGAAAGTGAAGGTTAGGGTTGGCAGCTGTGTCATCAGGCTATATCAATAAGGAAATGTATATCTCCTCAGGGAATCTGTTTATGTGTTCTCAGGTGTCTTTGCACTTCCTCTTAATCTTCTTTGTGATTGACAAGTGTGACATCTTTTTGACTGGAAGGTTCCTGTTGGATATTGCAGTCTGGTACCCAGACAGTGAAAAGTTGATCCTGTGGCAAAACAAACAAATCCTCTTTCAATTGTTAGCAAGGTGTCAGGACACATCCAACACTCTTCAAATGGGTCCTTCCATGAGACCAAAATGGGTGGTGTGTTTGTTGGGTGGCTCCACTGATGGATAATGGGGGTTTGTTCTGCATAGCATAAAAATTCAGCACACTGAGTGTGAACAGTGCCATATAATGGACTAGTAGTAGGAGGCCCTGTGCTTGTTTGAGTATTTTTTAAAAGTTTGCTATGTTCATTCAATGATGGTTTGGCCCTGAAGATTACGGGTGATGCTGTGTGGTGAGCTCTTTTCCAGCTGTCACAACATTTTTAATTGGTGGCTCTTAATGTCATGTCAGCTATCAGTTTTGATCAGGACAGGGACCCCATGACAATAAAAGTGTAGATAATATGATTAATTAGTATTTCTTCTGAGCTTTTACCAGTCTGTATTATAGTCACAGTGAAATGAGCATAGTTGTCAATAGTGATGAATACAAATTTCTACCTTCAAAATTATTGAATATGGGTGACATTAATCTGCTCTGATATTGGTGATGAGTTTTTATTTAGAGGGAATATGAATTAGGAAGGCAGAAAAGGAGTAAAATTTGAGAGTACTTTTAAGGATTTTTATGAGACTATTAGAAAACTTGAGTCATAGTCTTCTTAAGTTGATATGGGTTAAGTGATGGAATTCTTTAGTGGAAAGGAGTAACATAGTAAAGGACCCAGTCATGGAAATCTTATTGACTAGAGTGTTGCCTTCAGAAAGAGCACCAAATGGGGATGAGTGCTCTTGCATATGGCTGATAAATATGGCACATGTTCTTGTTTGGAATATACTGAAAATTTTTATTACTAGTGGAGATAGAGGGTTGTCATTACACTTGCCACAAGAGCAGGCTCGCCAAAGTAGCAGATTACCCACAAAGATGCTTTCTGAATATAGATTAAATGGTTATTTGAAGTATGTTAGAATTGGGAAGATGGCATACATATCTTAGAATTGGGCATTATTTTTCTAGGAGGAAAAAAGATGGGACAGTGTCATTGTCTCCTTCATATATTCTTTATGTGATCCCTTGTTACTCTCTTCATGTGAAAAAGCCATGGGGGCCTGTGAGATAGTGGCTAGAGAGAATAAGTGAGGTGGAGGGAACCCATCTAAGGAGCAGTATGGAAACAAGAAATTTATCCTTGGGGTAGTGGTTTTCTATTTTTCCTGGGAAGCCAGTGAGGCTGTTAGCAAAAAAAAAATGTGTGGTTTCTCAGGAGCCATTGGATATCTGGGATGGGAAGGGTACAATAATTTTATCGAGTTCCTTCCTTTGACTACAATTGTAAGGTTCATATTATCTCCCTGTCTTTATCATAGTGAATAATAATCTAGGAGCTTCCCTACTGGTATATGAAGTCATTCTAAAATTTCCTGAGACTAGTGTAGATTTCTGATTGCTTTGGGGGAGAAATTAAATATAAGTATTTGATTAACTGTTGTGGATCATATCAGGCTAATGACACAAACATTCCCTTTAGTTACTGGCATCAGAAAGTGAAGGGAGTAGGGGTTTTTGTCACCCTTTAGATCAAATGGAGGCTGTTATTGTTTTGTTTGATGGGGAGCCAAGGTTTCAACCAGTTAATATTGCCTAAGAAGTTTTGAATGGTATTTAAGATTAGTGGTTTGGAGTAGTCAATAATAGGTTTAGCTGCCTGGACTGAAGGAATGTGATGGGGTGGTGGGACAAGTTGGATCTTATCTTCTGCTATCATAAAGCCTTCATCTTTGAGGACCTTTATTGATTGCTATTCAAGATTTTCTAAGGTTAGTTGTTGATCCTGTCTTTTGTCTTGCCATATTAATAGGTCATGCATATAATGATATATGTGGAGATCTGATTTAATTGGGAGTTTTTATGCAACAACTACAGCTTCCTGGCAAATGATGAGGCTGTTAGCCATGTCTTCATGGAGTATCTTCCATTCATATCTATCAGCTGGTCCTGAGTTGTTGATTTTAGGTATTGAAAATGTGAAATGTTTGCAATCTTGTTCATGGAGTAGTCTTGAAAAGTAGCACTCTTCAATGTCTAAAACTAATATTGGGGCATTTATTAGTAATGCATCGTCAAGGGGAGTCCATGCTGACATGAGTCCCAAATTTTCATAGTTTGATTAATTGCTTTAAGATCTTGGGAGAATCTCCAGGCCCTGGTCTTCTTTTTAGTTACAAAAACTGGGTGTTCCCAGGGTTTTAGCAATAAATGTGTCTAGTGTCTAATTGGCATTTAATCAACTATTATAAGATAGTTAATTTCTTCCAGTTTAGTGCCCACTGTTCCACCTGATCCATTCTAGGCAGGGAATGAGATATTCAACAGTAGTCCTTAGAATTGCAGGTTCTGTTAATCTTTATATTTTTGGTAATATTCTATCTAGGGGCATTCTCCCTCTTCTCTGCTGCAAAGAACTACAGTAAGTCTTCTAAGACATCTCTTCCTAGTAAGTTAGTGGTCATGTCAGCCATGAGACGTCTAAAGGTCCCATTTCTTTCATCATCTGGGTCTTTCCATCTATAAAAGTCTTAGATAATATACACTTGGGAGAAAACATCTACCCTCATCAGTTGGGATCCTGATCTAATGTTGGCCTATCTCTGTGGGCCAACCCCATCTCTTACTTCTCAGTCTACCTACCAAAGTCCCTGCAGAAGCAGTAAGCTTCCTAAAAGGCTCCAGTTGGCTTGGATAACCATAGTGACACAGGCCTCGGACCTTGGGACTCCAGCTTTCCCAGTGAGGTGCTGTTGTTCCTGGATAGACTACCAAAGTCCAAGGAGGGCCCCAGTTCACCCTCCATGCACTACTAAAAACTTCACAGTGTCAGTTGCATAGAATTGCCGACCTATCAGGACCATCGGGAAGGTCAGAAGCTCCAGAAGAAGCAGGCAGCTCAGATGACAGGCACACAGTCCAGGGAGGTCTGAGAGGGGCCCACAGCCTTCACTGTGGCCTAGATGCACAACAGGCTAGGGAAGCCTATTACCTTTGAGCCCAAACCTCAGAGTTTCACCTACATCAGAGGCTTGGACAGCACCCTGAGACCTTAGTCAAGCAAGGCACTCACACCAATCACAGTTCTCATTCATCAGGTCTGGCCTGGACTGGTCTCCAGGCCCTCATCTTCTGTGCCTCCATATAGCTCACTTTTCCTTACAAGGTGAACATGGCACTCCCACAGATGACAGGTCACTCTATCTTACCTGTTAGCAGCTCTCTGAGAAGGATGGACATCTGGTGGTCAAGAGTCAACAGGGCTGGGAAATTGTATCAGATCTTTATGTTTAGTGATTAGTGGGGAACTTTTGTGGTTCCTTAGGCTATAGCCATATGCTCACATGGTGTTTCTGGACAAGAGATGGAGTTCGGGAGCTGAGCATTGGTTCTCTGCCTTCTGGGGAGTAGCTTTTGTATAGAGAACTGGAAGAACAAAAACAAACAAACAAACAAAATATGCATTCCTAACTGGATGGGCAGACAAACATGACAGACAACATGGAGGGAAGGATGGGGGTCCCAATACTTACTTGCCAAAGGGACCAAGAGGTTTTTCACTGAAAATACACCAATTGGGTGTGCTATGCAGCATCATGACTAAGGAGAGGACGATGACTAAAACCTGTCCTGGTCAAAACACAAAAATTACAGTGATAACAAAAAAAGGAGGTCTGACCAGGTGAGCTTTAAACCTGTTAGAAGTCCCTGTTCCAGTGGCCAGATATTGCTGGGCCTAATGTCTTTCTTGGGGAAAGGGGTGAAATGGCATGGCATCAATGACCAGATGCTGGGAGTCAGGTAGAAGGTTTTCAGCAGACTCGTTTATTTAGCAACAGGGAAAAACAAAATAATATCCTCCCAGCACCCATGAGTTCTGATCTGTTGACAGTTGCCATTTCATGTTCATCTCTCATTGGCTAGAAATGATCAGGACTGCTGGCAGTGCTGCTTGCTAGGAACTCAGAAAACACTGCTTGGTAGCTCCTTCTTAGCTAGGCACAGACAGGACCGTTGACAGCTCAAGGTAGACTCCTGGTTGTCTCCTTTGGTTTGGTAAACCTTATTATCCTTCATATACACCACACCATTGATACCTATTCAGGTTTTCAATGGGAAACTGCTTTGAGTTTGAAAAGGCTGATTTGGTAATCACTCATTTACTAGAAGTTATGACCATCATGCATATACTAGCACAAATAAAGACAGACAATGGTCCAATATGTCCCTAAGAAAATGAAACAGTTTTTTGTTTATTATAATGTAAAGCATATTACAGGTATACCACATCCTGCATGTAAGGCAGTAATATAAAGATCAAATCAAACTGTAAAGGATATGTTAAAGAAACAGAAAGGGATGAAAAATACTCCCAGAAATAGATTTCATAATGCTTTATTTTCCTTGAATTTTCTAAAGACTAATAAGAAAGAAACAATGGCTACAGAGAGACACTGGATAATAGAAAAAAATTAGATTTATATCAGGTAGTATATTTCAAGGTTGTGTTGACATCAGAATGGAAACCAGGAGATGTGCTACATTGTGGAAGGGGTTTTTCCCCTTATCTCCACAGGAGAAGAAATGCTATAGATACCATCAAAATTAATGAAGATTCATTTTGGAAAAGAGAAACCTCTTTGTAAAGAGAAATGATAGCTCATTCACAGAAGTGGAATCTTACAATTGGTAAGGAATCCTTATAAGGGTTGAGCCAGAGTTCTGTTCTTGTCTTTGCAGGAAAATACCCATCTTCAAAAAGCTGAGAGACCTTGGACATCTAGACACCTAAAGAAGAGTGATAGCTATCCAGAAAATATCACCAAGCAAAGATAAATCTGATTTATGGTACCAATTTCCTCTGCAGTGTAAAATTTTACTACCTAAATGAAACACGATTCAGTGAATCATGATTAATAAAATGTCAGGGTCAGAAACTGGAGTTCAACCTGAAGATCCAAACAACAAAACAGCCACTGGCTCTTACCTCAACCTTAGTCTGAAAAGGTGATTCTGCCCTCAGGAATTTCAGAAGGTGACTGTATCTGAGAGCTGTCTCTTCCTCCATTTATATTCCTCTCCAGGACTAGCATTAAAGGCATGCACCACTGGGATTAAAGACATGTACCATCCGATTTCTATGGCATCTAGGGTAGCTACTGGGATTAAAGATGCGTGTCATTGTGGTTACTGGGATTAAAAGTGTGTGTTACCATAATCTAGTCTGTAAGGCTAACCAGTGGGACTGTTTTACACTTAGATATTCAGGCAGTCTTTATTTACTAAAATACAAATGAAATTCCAGTACACCTAAACATATACATCTCCCTACTTCTCAGTATAATGGTAGTCATGACTCACTTAAAAATCAAAATGGCTTTGGAGTTGGACAGTGGCTATTCTTCTCTAAATCCAAGCATGTTGTTAAAAGGAAAAGTCAGAGTTTCTGGCTCAGATGAGGAGCCACCTGGTTTGGGGAGAAGGGAGATAAAATTTAGGGACTACTATTACCAAAACTCTGCTTTCAAAAAATTTTTACTTTCCCCCATACCTATTATTGTCTCTATTGTACCTTTCATTGAATATATGCTCATATAAATAATGTTTAAGTTTTCCACAATGAACAATAATTTTTCCTGCAGTAATCTTTAAAGTTTCCAGAAAGAAGATGGGGACCCACAATAATGATTCCACCTAGTTGACATGATGTCATTATGCTGATAGCACCACTTTAAGATTGATTTGGGTTACAAACTGCTCAAGATGATTCCAACTTATCTAACTGAGATGGTACATCTTCTTACATGGTTCTGGCCAGAATATCAAGTAAAAATTTCAGAAATATCTTGCCTACTGCTCAGAGACTAACTGAAATTATACCAGATAGTAATCATGAAACTTAACCATCATATTAGTTTTTGTAGGAAGCCATAGAAATAACTTTGCCCCCTTGACAACTGGAAGTAATTCTAGAAAATGACATTCCCTCTCCCAACAAAGTTTGTCCTCATGGTTAGGAATTTGATTAGAGGTTGATTCTAAGTGATATAGGGTTGGGGTTAGAAATGAATTAAGGTCAAGGATCTCTTTTGATAAAGAAAAAAGGGGGATTGGATGGGATGGGATAAATAGGTAGATTAGATTATTACTTGTGAGATATTATTTATTTATTATTATAGACCATTTACATTGGTATAGATTGAATATGCTCCTATTTCTGTTTATATTTGTGCACCTCTGCAAAGTTATTTTGTTATATTGTATGCATGCATGTTTCTAACTCTGCCTAAGACATTTTGCATATTGATACAATTTTAGGATATATTTACCATATTGAACTATACATTTGTACCTCTGATTATGATACTTATATATTGTTTATATTTTGAGATCATTGTTCTCATTTGCTGCACTGTTGTTTAACAATCCTTTAATTTTTAATATGAAGCCTTAGTGTTTAAGATATATACATATACATATATATATATACATATATACATATATATATATACACATATATTAAGAATTACAGGTCAATAATCATCCATGTTTGTCAAACTTATAGTTAGATTAGTCAGGTTCTTTAGATGCATAAAAATTTCACTCCACATAAACAGGCAATCTTCACACACTTCAAAGAACTGTAGAATATGGCATTTAAATAATTTCAAATTCTTTTGATGTGAGATACGATTGCTCTTGGAAACATCCATCTATTCCTGAGAGAATATTGGACACCAAAGAAACTCCACTTGGAGCTTGTTTTCTTCTTGGCAAAACTGGCCTTTGGGCAAAGGACTGCCCCTGCCTCAACCACTGACAAAATGCAAGGTGTTTGAACTGGACAAGCAGAATACAAACAAGAAGACAGTCAAACCTTGCTAAGACAGGATAAGAGGGTTTTGAAAATGCTTCTGCCTCTGAAAATTGTCTGTCAGATACTCTAGGCCTTAGCCAAAGTTGGTTGCCACAATGTTGCACAGGAGACTTTTGATGATTGCCCACATATCTGCTTGTTTTGGTTATTTTTTCCACCTCTTGGAAGTTGTTGATTGTACTTCCTTTTTACTCAAGTAATATTGTTTCCCTTCTCAAGTCTTTTATAGGGTTGAAGACTAGATAGTCACAGTTACTTTCCCCTCATGACTTAGCCAAGCCATTTAAAATATAAGACTTAGACTCCTTAGGATAGGATAAATATTGAAACATTTAGCATATGTTTCTTGTTTGATGTTGTTCATACCAGTTGTAATTCTAATTTTTATATATGTTTTTGCCTCTTTTCCCTCGATAGTACTTGATATTTGTTCTTATTGTATATAGTTTTATATTAGGCTTAGAACTCTCTTGGCTGGATTGTTGGATTTGGTTCTAGTTCCCAGCACATGCAGAGGACTATGGATTGCTACCCTTTCTGTGAGTTTATCTCCAGATAAATAAACTTTTGTTATACTCCACACTGGGCTATTGAGGAACTCTTTTGTACACTAACAAAAGATAACAGAGTAATAGCTTGGAGAAATACACTCAACATTACAAATCAGTAGAAAATGTCCTGTCATTTTTTTATATGACCAGGGTTTTAGGAAATGAACATAATATATGCTATTCGCAAATATTCTGATAATTTCCATATGTGTATCAAACACTGAAACACATATATGCATCTTCACTTAATTATATTGTTAAAGTATTTTGTAGTAATAACTCTTAAAAATTACTCAAATATCAGCCTTTTGTAAAAAGAACAGGAGGTGTAGTCATTTTGGGTTTTGGTAGAAGCAAATAACACAGAAATCCAGATACTGATCTTTGAATGTAAATACTTACCTCACATAATTTATGGGGAAGAAAATATGTTTGAAAAATACCATCTTAATAGTCAACATAATATGCTAGAGCTAGTAACAAAGATACAATGCTTGATATTTACTAAACATTAACAATTTTATATTTTTCTTTCTTTTTTATTGATTTTATTGAACTATACATTTCCCTCTGTTCCCCCCTTTCCTCTCTATTCCTCTTCAACCCTCTCCCATGGTCCTCATGCTCCCAATTTACTCAGGAGAGCTTGTCTTTTTCTACTTACCGCATAGATTAGATCCATGTATGTCTCCCTTAGGGTCCTCACTGTTGTCTAGGTTCTCTGGGATTGTGAATTGTAAGCTTGTTTTCTTCGCTTTATGTCTAAAACCACTTATGAGTGAGTATATATAATATTTTTCTTTCTTGGTGTGGTTTACCTCACTCAATATGATGTTTTCTAGGTCCATCCATTTGCCTGCAAATTTCAAGATGTCATTATTTTTTTCTGATGTGTAGTACTCCATTGTGTAAATGTACCACATTTTCCTTATCCAATTTTCAGTCAAGGGGCATTTAGGTTGTTTCCAGGTTCTGGCTATGACAAACAATGATGCTATGATTATAGTTGAGCTCACGTCCTTGTGGTACAATTGAGCATCCTTTGGGTATATACCCAAAAGTGGTATTGATGGGTCTTGAGGAATGTTGTTTCCTAATTTTCTGAGATATCATTATACTGACATCCAAAGGGGTTGTACCATCTTGCATTCCCACCAGCAATGCAGGATTGTTCCCTTAACCCCACAACCTTTCCAGCATAATTTGTCATCATCGTTTTTGATCTTGGACATTTTTGCAATGTTAGTTCCAAAGATGGAATCTCAGAGTTGTTTTGATTTGTACTTCTCTGATAACTAAGGATGTTGAACATTTTAAGTGTCTTTCAGCCATTTTAGATTCCTCTGTTGAGAGTGCTCTGCTTAGGTCTGTACTCCATTTTTTAAAATCTATATATTTTTATCTATAAAATGTATTTTATCACAGTTGCATAACAATGTCTTAACTTCTTCAAATAAAACAGCTCTGGAGATGGGAAAGACATTGAATTTCATCATCTGAGATGCTATATCTCCTAATCAATGTAAGACAGGACACCAGTACAGTGAAGACATTAGGAAAATTTCCAGAAACAAATTCTCTTTTTTCTCTTGCTTGCATGAGAATCATTCTCACTAATAAACAAGTTTTGAGGCTGTGTGTGTGTGTGTGTGTGTGTGTGTGTGTATGAGAGAGAAAGAGAAAGAGAGAGATAGAGATCTCCATAGCTACAATTTCTTAATCTCTAAACCAGAAATTCAATCAACATTGGGATTTTTATGTATATTGAACTTTCAGGTTCCTATTACTGCCTTTGAACAGCATAATGTAGGAAAGTACATAGTATACTTTAGCAATCTCAATGGTTTGCTTGGAATACTCTGTCCCTCAATCACCTCAGAAGCCCTGTCCACTGACTGCATGTTATAGTCACTATAGGCTGGAATTTTCCACAGTAGATACTGGAGGATAAGCTCACTTCTCATTTGATTGCTTGCAAATGTAGTCATATTCTCTTTCATAGTTTCTATTTCCATTTTCATAGTTTCCATTTTTAACCTTGTCTAGCATCTGCTTCATTTGAGTTGATCAAGTATAGCTAATATTTAAAATTCAAAGAATTGAGCAGGAAGAAAATGTCTAAATTACTAGATGGAAACCTAATCTGCCACTGATTTGAGTAGTTTATTATTATCAAAAGATAATGTTTTAGAAATTTTTGCATTCATGTTGAGTATTAAGAGGAAAGACCTTCAGAGATTTCCTCTTAATATCTCCCTTCTTTTTTTCTCAAAATTCCAAGAAAATTAAACTTTCTGTAATGTGGATAATAAGCACAAATAAACACACCACTGCCACCTATAATCTGCCACAGTTTCCTTCTGGCTTTTTAAAAGTCCTAAGGAAATAAAGAAATGAAATTTATTTCATACTTCCCAAAGTGTTCCTCAAAGTGAGAGGCAACCCCTCAACACTTATGTGTAATCAGACTCCTTACCCTGTAATTCTCACCAAACACATTGCTCAGACTATCAGTACCAGAAAACTCCTTTCCCAGTGATTAATTAAAGTTTAACTCTTTAGTATTTCTGAAGCATTTCATGGATGCTCCGGAAATCTACTCGTTTTTAATTAAAACTGTGTTGCACCACAAATATCTCACTCTTTGAAAACTGATTCCTTCATTAAAAGAAATCATCTAAATAAATTATATTGTTTTTTCAAATTAAAATTTTCTTGTGTGTATGTGTTATGTACCTGAGTGTATGTAAGTGTTCCACATATATATGGGAGATCCGGAAGGTCAGGAGAGTTGTTGGATCCTCAGGAACTAGGTTTGCAGAGGGGTGTGAGATACAGCATGGGTACTGGGAACTAAACCAGAAATGAGATTCTTTGCAAAAGAAGTAAGTGCTCTTAAGTCCCAAACCATTTCTCCAACCCTAAATTATTATGCAGAAGACATATTCTCATACCCCTTTTAGATTTTATTAATAAGAAATGATTTTGTCATTACAGAATTTCAAATGCCATGTTCTAAATTGTCTTGACTAAAGAATAGCTTAGATTATATTTGAAAATATTGCTTGACTTCTTTTATTTGATTAATGCACTATCTATTTATCTGTGTCTGTTAAGGAGAGTTTCACATAGATAATGGAAATCATCCCAAGAGAAAAATGTATGTTATAGGAAGCAAAGGGTCACAGTCATAGAAACCTATAGGAATTAAAGTTCCAAGCACTGAACCTTCTATAGGATTTTGTATTTTTACAAAAATTTAACTTGTGCTTTGTTCCAAATCCCCCATTTCTCTCTTTCAAAATTAAAATTTCTAGAATATGTCACAGTATGTTGAAAGAACGCAGTTTGCTTTTTAATTTCACATGGCCACAATTAAGAAACTACCTAGAGTCCCAGAAAGCAATTTAGATTTTTAAAACAACAATGAAAATGTTAAAGATGATAGGGTTTGGGGATGTTAGACTAAATGCATTTTGCATTATGATATAGCCATGAACCTACAGAGTTTATTAAAAGGAATGTGGTAGTTTTAATTAAAAATATTCTTCATGGGCTCAGGTATTTGAACAATTAACCCCAGTCAGTAATATTTTTAAGGAATGGGGTATAGCCTCTCTGTAGAAATATATCACAGGGAGTAGACTTTGAAAGTTCCTAGCTGCATCTCACTTCTAGTTTGCATTCTCTGCTTTGTATTTTCAGCTGAAGATGTGATATCTTATTTCCTTGCTCCCTCTGTCCACTGTCATATCACCTTTATAACTTTCTCTTTTCCATAATATGGTCATAATGTTTTATTACAGCATCAAGAAAGTAACAAATACAAATGCTTGCATGATAATACCATTATCACAAAAGCAAAATTCCACTAAAATCATTTTAAACACTAATACACATGTACATAGCTAGCATTGTGTTATATTATTAAATTCAAAAAGATTTTATCTGATTGTTATAATATTATTATATCAGACACAAAGGGAATACATTGAATGACTACCTAGAAAACTAATGAAAAAGCAAAATAATTTGGCTCTGAATTACAACATTCCAACCCTACACTATCATGAAGTCATTGTTCAAATTCTACTCTATCAGTCAGTAAGTTTTCCATGATGGAAATTTAACGTAGATGTGTCTAGTTATGGTAACTATATCACACAAATTGAAATGCACATAATTCAGTTGGCAAGACTCTCAAATTCCTCATGTTGTATATTTTAATTCACAATTTTATCAAAAATACAGGGAAGGTTCTTAAATTTCCCCTTCCCTACAGATATAGGAAATCAATAACCATATTCTCTATTGAATGACATTGACAGGTACACCACAAAAACTCTGATATATACAGCGAGTGTGTGACTTCATAGTCTTTGGTAAGCAAATTAATTAGATATCAAATATCATAGAGAAAATGTAGAATACTTGCTTTAAGTATCAAGCCTACACATACTATGCAATGTTTGTCTGCCACCAACGGTTACTGGAAATGTCTTCTTGTGTTTTATATGAATTTCTGTCGATGTTCCCTCTATTGAAGGTTGTTACTTTCACCTTCCTCTAGATCCTCATGTCTTGGACCAGTCAATGGAAAGTACAATTAACCATGTGTGAGAACTCAGATGGAAAGAAGGCAAAGACACTTATAGTAACTGTTGGGGATGTAGCTTATACTAAAGAACTTGTCTACTGTACATAAGGCCATAGTTTTCATCTCCAAACTGAGAAATATAAGAGGTTCTTCTCTTGGAAACTGCTTGGAAGAGAGGTTCACTTCTTTTGTTTCAGAGCATCTGTTTCTCTTTGAAATGTATTCAAATGGTGCAATGAATAGATGTCAACCATATACATTTTTTTTCAATGGATGAGTAAATATTTGTGAGAGCATGGAAAAGTATATCATAAAGATAATGTAGAAACGTTGAAGTAGTTATTTATAAAAAATAGATCTGAACAAATAGAAAGATTCAGAGTCACGTAATATTAAAGGTATAACTGCATAAAACACTTGGCTTATGACCAGGCTTCACTGCCTATGTCTATTGTAAAATTATTTGAAATTATTTCACAAATTCATTTAATTTTATAGGTTTTCCAATTATCCCATACAATAAATCGTAAGAAGAGGTAAATACAAGATCTACTATTGTGTATGGTCATCAATAAAATATTACAAATTATGATAATGTGGATGTATAATAGTACAAAATATAAAAAAACCAACAATTTCAAAGTAATGGTTTTTTTAGAAGTAGTATGAATTTTTGTTTCATATAATTGAGCATTAGACCAAAATAATACAGAAAAAATACATTGTACTTAGAAATGTAAATTACATAGTCTTAATAATCAAGAAGATATTTTAAAATGATTAATAATGAAACAAATAGTATAGACATAATAATTTAACACAGTAGTCTCATAATTCTAAAGAAATGACCAGAAAAATTCCAAATTGAGCTCTGTGTTTAATAAAATACCTTTATTTACAGTGGTTTATAAGTCTATATGATAGTATGCATTTCTTCTCTAAACTTTTATCCACATAGTCTATATTATATTTATATGGTTTCAATCACATGCTTTTATTACAGTTGATATGGATACTAAAACACATATAGTATAGAAAATAACACAAAATCTCAGTGGTTAATAATTGTTACAAAGTCTATGTAATTTTAATATATTTCTGTTTTAGTGGTTACAATTACAGCCTATTTGAGTGTGTAATAAGAATAACTTTGCCAGAACCTGGAAACAACCTAGATGCCCTTCAGTGGAAGAATGGATGAAGAAAGTGTGGAATATATACATATTAGAGTACTACTCGGTGGTAAAAAACAATGACATCTTGAATTTTGCATGCAAATGGATGGAAATAGAAAACACCATCCTGAGCGAGGTAACCCAGGCCCAAAAAGATGAACATGGGATGTACTCACTCATAATTGGTTTCTAGCCATAAATAAAGGACATCGAGCCTATAATTCATAAAAAATCCTAGAGAAGCTGTATAAGAAGGTGAACCCAAAGAAAAACATATAGTTATCCTCCTGGATATTGGAAGTAGACAAGATTGCTGGACAAAAAATGGGAACTTGGGGGTGGGGTGGGATGGGGGATGGGGGAATGGGGGGATGGGGAGAGAAAAGTGTGAAGTGGAGGATGGGAAGAGCTTGGGGGAATAGGATGGTTGGGATATAGGAAGGGTGGTTATGGGAACAAGGAATTATATATCTAGAAAAAAAAGAATAACTTTGTACACTACTTGCTAAATTAGTAATATTAGCTGTTCATTTATTGCAAAGAAAACATAAAATTTATGCAAAGTCAAAGAATATTTAAAATATAAAAGTGAAAAATACAGAAGAAATTTTTATTTGTTAATCTTTTCCTAGAATATGCAACATGATCTCTTGTGTTTTGAAGAGCTGGGGTTTCCATATTTTTGAGCCTGCTTTTCAGGCACTACAGCACAGAGAATGAGAGGCTTGTCTCAGCTTCATATCTCCCAGAATCAGGACACACGAATGGAATGAAGGAAAAGCTATATATACAACCTGACAGAATAAAATGAAAACATCTTTCTTTGTCAACTCATATTTCCAAATTTGTATTAACAGAGACAAGACAAAAATGCTGTATAGCAGAAGAAAGGCAATCACAGTTTGCAAGGCTTTGATGTGGGCTGTAGTTCTGGCATCTCTGGATCCTTGGGCATGCTGCTGCATCTTCTTGTGATGTGTCCACAAGGAGTAGATGAGCAGGAGGAAAGAAGACAGACATACACCAAATGGGACAGACAGGAAGGTAGTGTGAAGAATTAACACATGCCTGTGACAGTGTGCCTGGTAATGAGAATTAAAACTGTAGGATATGTTTCTTTGATATTCACTTATACATATATTAATTTTTAAGTTGATCAGGAAAATATTTAAAACCAAGAGGACCAAAGATACCATCAATATTATTGAAACTGCCTTTTTAACTCTCCACTTTAAATAAAGAAAAAGAGAGTTAGAAAAATTGCCTAACTTAAGAAAATAAAGGACACCAAGGCATGTAGCAAGCCAGATGCTGAAATGATTGACTATCATCCATGAATTATTAAAGACTTGTGTCATCCCTGAAGTTCTTATTGAATCTGGATACATTGAGGAAATTAATAAAGTTTTGAACAATAACAAAATCATACAAATTCTGGATGTTGCCAAAGCAGTGAGGATTTGATTTACAAATGAGATCTTCTTTCTCTTCACCCAGTTCATGCAGTTCACCAGTACTAAGAATCCATTTCCTAAATTTCCAATTATTAATTCCATGATTAAAATGATCATAAATGTGTTCCAGAAGATATCACTTATTGATTGCAGAAAATGCTCCATTTTAAAATATGTTTTGAAGATTTGTTTACATACTCACTTGAAATGCTATTTTTAAATTATTTTTTGAGAATTTATGAGTTGATTCTCATAACATATTCACTCTTAACTCTGCCACATATACTAACAAAGGAGTAAACATGGAGGCTTGCCAATAACTGAGTCAGATCTCTTTCAATGAAAATATGGCTCCTCTCATAGCTCAGACGATGCAGACCAGGAAATTCTTTGTACACACACAGCTCCCATAGTGTTTCCTAGTCACTGATTAAGTTTGGAAACTCACATGCTCCTGTGCAAATGAAAACACATTACTTTCATTACCTAGATGTTTGCTTCAATCCAGGTATTTTGATATGACTATTTGAGTTCTATATAAAAATGCCTTTAGAAATTCTCAAGTATTTCTGAGATATATGGCTTTATAGATGCTTTAAAATTACCAATCTGTGCAGAGTCATGGCCATACAATATTTATAGACCTCACATTCTGATCTATTTAATAATGTCATTTAGTTCTTTATTTTTATAATATTAAGTAGTAAAAATAATATTTCTTTATTTCACATGCATAGCTGTATCTGTACAAACGTATACTCATAAATACATATTTATTGAGATTTAAATACTTTTAGGATTTTCAACGTGTCCATATTTATTTTGCAACTAGACCATGCTTAGTATTGTACAAGTTGGTCAGGTCATGCTATGATACACATTCCATTTTAACTGATGAATTAGGTCTATTTTACTTGTATGTAAGGTGTAAAATTCTTCATTTTTATTGAGCTCTACATTTTTCTCTGCTCCCCTCCCTGCCTCTCCCTTCCTCCCTTTAACTCTTCCCCAAGGTCCCCATGCTCCCAATTTACTAAGGAGATCTTGTCTTTTTCTACTTTCTACTTCCCATGTAGGTAAGATTTATGTAAGTCTTTTCGTGTCCTCATTGTTGTCTAAGTACTCTGGAAATCTTCTTATGTTGTGAAAAGTCAATGAGAAGAATCAACTCACCCACACACTAAGGCACTTTCTCATTTCCAGTCTCTTTGACTGGTAGAGCTGATTCTTCCACAAGCAACAAAGGCCATCAGACTGTAACCACCTCCCTTTAACAGTCTCCAGTATCTGCTTTTAAACTTCACTGATTGTCACCAAAGCAGAGGAAGGATGTCAAAAATGCTGGAAGATATAAACAATGAGAATTTTGATATTATCATAATTTAGTAATTAAAACGCAATACTGGATATAATTAAATAAAGTCAGGAATGGTTTCCAAATACGGTATAGATGGCAGAGAATGACAGGCTGTAATGTAATGTCTAGGTTTGATAGTATTTTCAATCACTGAATTAAAGAAAGTGAACCTGGTTAATTTGAAAACCCATAATTATCCATAATTTGGTGGTAAGACAAATGGAAAAAGCATAACAGGCTACTTTGGAATATATTAGGGAAAGTATCTAAGAATGGAAAAGCACACATACCTTCAGTGAGGCTGAAGTGGTGAGGCTTCTTCCAGGGAGCAAATGAGTTCAAGGAAGAAGAAAAACAGAAATAGGACAAAGGGGTGGAGCTGTGTGGAATGGGTGCTGATAACGAGACTTCATAGGCTTTCAGAAAAGAAACAGGACCTCGGTCTATAGTGAGGATTTCATTCTGGATTAGAATCATCTCAATTTCCACCAGATCAGTAGCTCCTGGGGAGACAGTCTTTTCAGACAAGGTGAGAATGCTATATAGCATCACACTGACATTTCGGCTGCAGAAGAAAATTAAAAATTGACATGTATTTTTTTTTGTATTTTTCAAAACCCAGAGAAATGTGCATTGAAAAGGTTATATTTTTCCATTTGTTAAATATCTATCAATAAACCAGTAAGTAAGTGCCTCAAAGAAGAGAGGTGCCTTCACCCATTACAAAGTCAATATTCTATGCCTGTTTCATCTATAATTTATTATATTCTATTTTAATTTTCATTTATACTAGTCAGTATACTGATTAAACCAAAATTAAGCATTCATAAAGAATGTAATCAACCACAATTTTATTTATTCCTCCATGCCTAAAAAAGTATTTCTTGGGTGATAATTCCTGGTACATATTTCTATCAATAATATTTTATGATATTAGAAGATTCTCTGATAAGCTGAGCTGATTGCATGAGTCTTAGGTCAACCTAACCACCTGGAAAGGATACTCTCTAACTTGTTGATCTGGCTGCAGGTTACCCAATGCACTCCAGGTTTTCAGTTTTTTGGAATGTCACCCATGCCTGGGTGAACTTTTGGTGACGTAGCTGTCTTTGAGTCACTCTATGTTCCTATACCCTTCATTTATATTCCCATTAGTTATCCCAAACAAAACTCATTGGTTCAGAAAGTTGGAATTTATCTGTACTTTGATCTACCAACAGTTCCATATATAGGGTGAGTGGATGTTTGTTCACACTGACCCTCTGCCCCAGGAATAGTATCATATAACAGGATTTAAATTCAATCTGAAAGTTGTTGATTACACCAAGGAATGTGTAATAGACTTTATAGGTTTAAGGAAAAACAATGACACAAACTTAAATAGATATAAAAAGGGATAGATCTGGGAGGACTTGAGGGAAATAGATAAATAGGATCGAAATATATGAAATTCTCAAAGAATTAAAAAAAATTTAAACATGGATTCTCAGTGACAGTGGATCATTCAAGTGTTGCCAAGATGATTATTTTCATTCTGCAAATTTAAATTTTTCTATCATGGCCTAGGTACTGAGTTTCATAATTTTACTAGTTGGTATGATGAACCCAAAAATCATGCACAAATTTACAAAAATATGCATCAACACAATGCAAGACAGCATTCCTCACTTGCTTGCTAGTAAATGAGACTCTAACATGTACTGAAATATCAAACTAGAAAAATAAAGAGAGCAAGGGGCAAAACTTCAGTTCATGAATAGGTGCTTATTTTGTCTCTTTTAGGAATAATAAACCAACCTTGAAATCATGCTTTATCATAGTGTTGTCCCTTTCTGTTTGATGTTAGTCAAATAATTAAGTAAAGGAATTTTGTACATGTCTAGTATCCAAATGTGATAAAATCTTAGATTATCAGATTAAAAATTCACAACCAAAGATATCAGGCATGGCTTCTACCTTCTCCAACAACTGATGACTTTACAAGGGAGTATAACATGGCTTACTCCAGCCCCAGGGGAGCCAAGTAACTATCAAATGAAGCCTCTGAAACCATTAGCCCAGAAAAATCTTTCCACTTTTTTAGCAGATTGCCTCTGATTATTTTGTCACAGTAACAATGTTGTAGGAATTTAGCAGAATCTCTGTATTGGGCAGATATTAGAATGAACAGCTGTGTTTTTAGAAGTTGTGACTTTGAGAAATCCTTTTGAAAAACAGTGATTGTTTTGGTGAAGGAGCATTGCAGGCTTCCCATGACTTTGTGATGCTGTAAAACAATCCCACACCAATTCAGAATTAGGATAATAAAAGAGTTATTTATTTAAGGGGAAAACTTACAAGTCACCATCCTAAACAATAGTCCTCTCAGCACAAACAGAAAGGGAGGAAGGGAGTCTAGCAGCCTAAGGGGAACCAGTTCACTGCTTTTTAAACTATAAGAGACCATGCCCAAGTGGGCTGGTATCTTAAAGGCTATTGGCTGAAGGAGCAGAATGTGCTCCCGCAGCAACTTTGGTTACAAGGTGCCTCTGACACACCTGAAGCTCTTGAATTACTGTGTATTGCAACCAGACATAATAAAGGTCTAGAGTCATGGGGGCTTGTGATGCTCTCCTTTAGTAAGACATGTCAATTAGATTAAGGACCTTGGTATGAGGAACTACTTTGTTTAACAATCAATAAATACGCCTGTATGGCTGTTCAGGATTCAGTCCTTGAGAAGATGCTGGACCTTCCTGCTGCCACATAGGCCTTAAAATTTCATCTTAGACTGCCTTCTTTTTACAAGTGTCCTGTGCTCTTATTTGCAAATATAGTTTTGAAAGAATCCTCATTCTGCAAATACATTGTAATGCTCTGAGAGTAGGCATTAGCTTTATAGACAAAATATAGTTAAGAAAAATAAGGATTCATTAATGAAAATAAAAAACCAGAGATTAATCACTGATAATTTTATCAGTAATTAATTTAAAAACAAAATTGTTCATTTCAAATATTTTTAAAGGTAAAATTTGAGGGACATTTTACTTTAAAAATCTTATTTTCTAAAATCGTCCACCCTAGAATGGCTCCCTTAATTAAGATATACATTTCCCTGTTCCCACATCCACCCTTCCTATATCCCAACCATCCCATTCCCCAAGCTCTCCCCATCCTCCCCTTCACACTTTTCTCTCCCCATCTCCCCTGACCCCCCATCCCACCCCACCCCCAAGTTCCCAATTTTTGCCCGGCAATCTTGTCTACTTCCAATATCCAGGAGGATAACTATATGTTTTTCTTTGGATTTACAATCTTATTTAGCTTCTCTAGGATCACGAATTATAGGCTCGATGTCCTTTATTTATGGCTAGAAACCAATTATGAGTGAGTACATCCCATGTTCATCTTTTTGGGCCTGGGTTACCTCACTCAGGATGGTGTTTTCTATTTTCAACCATTTGCATGCAAAATTCAAGATGTCATTGTTTTTTACCGCTGAGTAGTATTCTAATATGTATATATTCCACACTTTCTTCATCCATTCTTTCACTGAAGGGCATCTAGGTTGTTTCCAGGTTCTAAAATCCTCCAGTTGGAGGGATTTCTGATTTGGCTCCTCCTCCTCTTCTTTTCTCTCTTTTGTCTTCTGTCTGCCCACCTGCTCATTTTAACAACTCTGTTTGGTGTTATAATGTGTAAATACAGAAAGAGTAATTTATTTTATTTGATCTGTTGAGGCTAGTGTAAGAGATTAATCCAAACCTGGGCAAAGTAGCAGCATCTGCTGTTTTGCTATCTCTTTTAGGTGAAGGAGACCTCTTAGAGAGAAGAGATAGACTCATAATACCAGAGAAGTACATGCTTACAAGGACCGGAATGCTCCTTGGATTCACAAGCCTAACGTCTTCTCTCTGAGGTTATATTAGCAATAATAATTATTGGGGAGGAGTAGACTTTCTTACTGATGAGCTACCAGCAAATCTAGCATCTTTCCTAAGTCCTGACTAGCTGTGCTAGGATAGACTGCGCATGGGTGCAACTATACTGAGACACTCAAGTATATATAAGTAACCCCTAGCCCATCTTTTCAAAAGCAATCCAAGGAAACTCACTGGTTCACTAAGCTGGATGTTGATGAAATCATTTCTTTAGTCTGTCATTAGTTTTTTTTATCTAGACTGAATGTCTCTTCTGGATTACATCCTTCTATACAAGTTATTTACTATTGACATACTAATTGTGAAAATAAATTATGTTAGGTGGATTATATTCTACTTACTTAGGTGTGATGTATCAAACTTTCAAATTCAGAAATGCAAAATTTTGTTGAACTTCATAATTACATCTTCACCTAGATCCATTATTTTTCACAATTACAAAGCTTTCCTATATAACATCATTATTTTCCTCTATCGTTGTTACTCCATAGACTAGAATATAAAAATAATCACTATCTATCTATGCTATATGAAAAAGTAAAAGAGGTTAAAAAAAGGAAAACAGAAAATGTAGTAAAATTATGTAATTTATAATAATTGCCAAATAAATATAACAGGATTACCTGTGCTAAAGATATCATTTATAAATTCTGGGTCAAGTTGGAAAAGCCCAGATCTCTATAGTTGATGGAGAATTTTAATGCTTTTAATAAAGCTAAGCAGTTAGCATAATAGGGAATAGAGAAGACTCTGACCATGAACTCTGTCCTCAGTTCCTTCAGACCAATATGTTTGTGGGTGTTAGCAAGCAGTCACTGCACAACATATAAAAATAAGAACTATATATGGTCTTATAGTTCAATGAACTGATCTTGACAACTATATTTTAACATTCCATTTTACTTTGTTATTGTCAAACATGTTTTGTTTACTGTTTAGTACTGACTTAAGGTCTTAAATAAGAATGCAAAAATTAATTTAAATTCCCCACAGAAATAATCACTGCTATATATTATTTTTTGTTGTGTTTTGAAACAAATTCTGTCTATGGAGCTTTGGTTGGAATGGGGGTTCCTGTCCAGTAACACTTGTCTTGAGGTTGACGTTATCTCTTATCTCTGCCTTTCAAATGCTGGGATACAATATACCCAATTACACCTGATAACGACTGTTTCAAGACTCTTATTTGGTTTACTTGAGCAAACACATTTACATTTGTATGTTTTATGTCTAATACTCTATTTGTAGTAAACCTGGCTAAAACATTTTGAAATTTATGGTTTGCAACACCAAACTTTATAAAATAAAACATGTCAGACAGAAGAACATGAACCTCATCCCCAAAACAAACACACAAAATATGCTTAATCTGTTGGAAAAATAATTATTGTTGGATGGATTTTTAATTATTTTCTTATAGAAAAATATTCTTAACAAGCAGTTTCTATTTAAAATAGTTCAAGGTTTTATTTTTTTCAAATTAGGAGGTGATTATCACTGCTGTTGATAATGAAGATGATATTATTTTACTTGTATTTTACTCATAAATGTAATGAAGTAGCAAGCACTTGAAAAATGTAAAGCCATGTGAAGTCAAGTGCCTGATTGTCCTTCTTTGTGGTAGGACTTTAACAGGCTTCTTTAAAACTAATTATATTATAAAAATTGAAAAAATAGAACTCATAGATTAAATATTTTGACATTTAATAATATTAAAAATGAAACCATGAAAATAAATTACATGAAAAACAAATATATAAAATTCCTTAACTCCACAGTAATGAACACAAGTTCTTTTGAGAAATCTTTGGAAAACTTTCGAGGCCAGAGAGTTAGTTCACTGGTTAAGAGCTTTTGTTTGTGAAAAGGACCTGGATTTGATTCCCAGCAAACACAGGGAGGCTTTTCGCCTCAGGCACTGGTGATACATGTGGTATTCTAACATACATGCAAGGAAAACACACAAAATATTAAAATTAAAAAAAAATTAACAAAGAATTATTTAAAAATACTGCTGATTATTTGAGTCAAATAATATTTAAATACAAATGATATTGACAATACCTAAAATGATAATTATATAAATATATAACGATGGTACATATATTTGAAAATATTTATATCTTACAGATATTTATAGTGGAACAAATGGTTTGAAGTACAGCAAATGACTACTTTAAACTTACATGGTATCTTTGACAAGGTCTTTAACTTAGGAGACAATAGTACAATGATTCTTCTACCTATGAGAGAGGCATGAGAGGGCACATGTGTGAGCACATGCAAGCACTATACACACAAGCTTTTGTCAGCTTTTCAGGAAAAATAGTGCATAGGTGATAGGTGTTTTCATCAGACTTTTTGAAGTATTAGCCTTCCTAGTGTCCCTTATCAATTTGGTTAGGAAATTGGGTTTTTTAAAAAATACATAAATCTGTTATTTAATAATCAGTAATAATTCTATATATAAACATTATGGAGCAAGAGATTTACAAACTCATTGCATATCCTTTGACTGAGTTTTAAAATTTTAATAACAAATCAGTAACATAGATGAATACAAATTATGGTGGGCTTAAGCGGGAGGAAACTGTTTTAAACCAAATCCATAGATTTGTTTATTTGCATGCTTGCAAATGAGACTGTGGCTTCTCTCTAACCTCAGCTCTGAAACTCACCAGTTCCTAGAAGGGTGTATGAATAAAATCTATCTGAACTGTTTTGCAAACATTCTTGTTTCTATAAAAAAAAGCCTAAATAGATGCACCATCACACAGGTCTGCTTTTGCACTAGATGTGGCCATTGTATTTAAACACAGCAGGATCTTCACTGACTATAATGCAGAGCACAGGAATAAGTGTGTTCACATAAATCACAGCCCCGGACACGAGAGCTAAATTTCGTTTTTCCTTTTTTAAAAACTATTTGTTCAGATGCAATGAGTTTTTTTTCTGATCATTGCAACCTCCGCAATGATGGCAGAGATTATACTTGGAATTTAGCCAATGTCTTCATTGTTCTGGTGAACCTTACTGGCTGCATCAAGAGAAGCAAAATCTCCTTAGCTGATAGAATTCTCACTTCTCTGGCCATCTTCAGGTTTGGTTTGCTTTGCATAGTATTCATGAATTGGTGCTCAACTGTGTTTAATCCATCTTTATTAACTGTACAAGTAAAATCTTTTATTTGTTATGCCTGGGCTATAACCAACCATTTTAATACCTGGCTGGCAACTATACTGAGCATATTGTATTTTCTGAAGATAGGCAATTTCTCAAACCTTATTTTTCTTGTCCTGAAGGGAAAAATTAAGAGTGTCATTGTAGTTATACTTTTGGGGGAGTTTGCTGTTTTTGTTTCCTAATCTTCTGATGACAACCACATGTGGCAAAGTTCAAGTGAATGATCACAGTGGCAACTTGACTGGGAAGACCAAACTGGCTTATGTCTTAAACCATACAGTTATGATGACATTCACTCTGAACAATGTCATTCCCTTCACCATATCTATGATCTGTTTCCTGCTGTTAATCTATTCTCTGTGTAAACACCTTAAGACAATGAAGCTTTACAGAAAAGGATGCCAAGATCCAAGCACTATGGCCCACATTAAGGCTCTGCAAGGTGTGATCTCCTTTTTGCTGTTATTTTCCATGTTCTTTCTATGTCTGATCATATCAGGTTAAAGTTATATGAAGTCTCTGGATGAGCCAGTCCATCTGATTTGTCAGGTTATTAGAACATTATATCTTTCAAGCTATTCCTACATAATGATATGGGGAAACAGGAAGTTCAAACAGGCCTTGGTGTTGACAATGGTGCAGGTGAAAACAAGCCTCTGGCTGAAAGAACCAAAACCTTAAAGTCCTTCAACCAATAACAGAGACATGGTGTGACTATTTTGAAAAATGGACTATGTTTAAATTATTTCTAAAGAAATTTCTGGAAAGTATATATGTGCCTACTAAATTAACAGTTTTTTGTGTTTGTGTACAAGTATAAAATACACAAGAAAACCTGTCTATAGCATTTCCTTAATACTGCTTTAATAAAAACTATGCCATTATTCAGAATATGATTCACATTTTTTTCAGAATTATGGAGCTAAGTATAACCAATAAAAATATTTATCCTCTATATAGTAAGTTTAAAACTATTTTTAAATATTATGTAAAATTGTTAACTTGTTTCAAGAAATCATTACTGTTCACATTGTTCTTTGTACCACATGTATATATCAAGTTTTTTCAGATTTCGGATATGTTATCTATTACTGGTCAACCCTAAATATGGGTGTGTACAAGCAAAACTAGAATTAGTAGGGTTTTTTTGTTTGTATGTATGTGTTTGTGTGTGTGTGTGTGTGTGTGTGTGTGTGTGTGTATGATGATAATTATAGCAAAAAAGGCCTTGATTTTAAGCAATTGGTGGGAGGAGATGTCTCAGAAGGAGGACGAAACTGATACAAATACAGTACCTCATGCATGAAATTCTTAAAAACAACATTTGATTATTTTAAAAAAATATTTTTTATTCTGGAATAAAAGTTGCAAATTTAAGTACATCTGTATTAGATGAAAATCCATTATTTTATCAATGAAAATAAGAAATGTGGTTAAATATTGTAAATATATTCATCTGTTACACAATTTTATGACAGTTTTTCATTGACACTATCTCAATAATCTAAGGAAATTGTAATAGCTGTGATCAGAATTCATCAGCTCTATTATATTCTTTGCTCTCCTTATTGCCTCTTCTCCTGCCTTCCCTAAACCAATGATTCTCTCCTCTTTTGTAGATCACACTGGATAAGAAAGTACAGGAGGGGAGTAAGGGAGAGGGGAGAGAAACCCCTCCGCAGGTAGAGGGTAAGTAGATGAAGAGTAAGAGAAAGAGAGTTGTATAACCAAAACTAAGCATATGTAGATTTCAATGATGAATCACCATCTCTTTTGGACATCTAGTATACTCAGTTCTAAATCAAATATTGAAGACTTGTTTGAGGTAGATTTTAGTTTCAAGAATTGTTGAGTGGTGGTAGGTCACACCTTTAAGACCAGGATTGAGGAAGCAGAGGTAAGCAGATCTCTGTGAGTTTGAAGTCAGCCTGGTCTACAGAGCAAGTTTTAGGACAGTCAGGGCAATACAGAAAACCCTGTCTCATAAACACAAAAATTAAAAGCAAGCACAACAAAGCAGGAATTTTGAGGCCTGGGAACATTAGAGAAAAAAAAAAAAACAAGAGCTCCATACCATGCTTTGCAGCTGGGGCAGGCAGGGCATAACCAGGTGACAACCGGGTTTCCCTGGCTATGCCGAGCCTAGTGGTCTACCCTGACACCTCAGACCACAGTGACATCCAAGCATAGGCTACTGTCTAGGATGCCCGGGGTCTAAGCTTCAACTTGTGTCCATGTAAATATCTGAGTGCTGTGTCGCCACCAGGGTCTTGAAAGTGGACTACACTTTCACTAAGAGCCACGGTGTCATCTGGTCTGGGACTTCTGCCAAGGGCCAAGTCTGCCTACAGCAACCAGGTTATGAGTTGATGTTCATAGCTCCTGTTACCATCAAGGGTTGTGAGGATGACTGGACCTGAGACCATGTGTGACGTTCACATTGAAATCTCTCATCCATATCTTGATGCTGGTTTCACCTTTGAAGACACAATTGTTTCTTAACAGGTGCCACCCAAGTTTTGCCTTCTCTAGGGACCAAGGTTCTACCATTTACCATATGCCTATGAATTGATTGGTTATTTTTATTTCCCTGTTTGCCCTCTGTATCTATCTTTGCTATCTGGAAGGAGGCGAGTGAAAAAGATATTTCTGTCATGGCACTGAAATTGCAATTTTCATCTTGCAAATTTTTCATAAACCATTTATCTGCTGAAACATATAGGTTGTTTCTATTTTCTAGCTATTGTGAATGGACTGCCATTGAACATGGCTAACCAAGTCTGTAGGTTAGAAGGTGTGAATAACTGGTACAGCCAGGTACTATAATCGATTTATTTTAGCATTATGAGAAGTCTCCATACTGATTATCATAGTGGCTAAAACTAAAAGACAAAGGAAAGAAATTCAGATTTTCTTCTATTTTCAGTTTTCTTTAACATTGGGGCATGCTGTCCTATTTCTCTTTTCTGCATATCTCTACTGTAACTGGAATCATCTGTGAAAATTTTACTCTATATTTCCTTCACTTTTACTTAGTACTACTAAGAGATGGAGACTGTGTCAAACATTCACAATAAGTTATCTTACTCTATGTTTCTTGAAAGTCAAGATGTATTTTTCTGTATCTTTCTTAGCATTTGCTTTTTCTTGTCTTTTTTTTTTGTTGTTGTTCTGTCTATTCTTCATCTCTTTAAAAACATCTCTGTCATACTGCTTAGTTATCAGCATGCCCGGTTCATGAAGTGATGGAGCAGATACTGAAGGAAGGGGAGGTACAAGTTACACATCCCACAATTTGTCACGTTTATGTAGCACTGTGTCATGCTACACAAAAAAAAGAAAAAGAAAATGGGGAAGATTTTGGCTATATGATGGAACCTACACATCAATGTAGTGGCATTTCATTTGTATTTCAATAAATAAAGCTTGCCGGAAGACTAGAGAGTGAAACAGCTGCACTGGTCAGTCTTACAGTCCAGGCAGTGGTAACACACACCTTTAATCTCAGGAGCCACACTAGTAGCATGCCTTTAATCCCAGTGGTGCATGCCTTCAATCTCAGCCAGAGAGAGTATTATAAAATGGGAGGAGACAGATCTCACAGATCTCAGTATCAGTCTCATTCCGAGATTACTGGAGGCAGGGTTGCCATTTTTGGACTTAGGTTTAGATAGGAGCTAGTGGCTGGCTGCTTTGCCTTTAGGAAATTTAGGTTAAAACCCAATTTCTCTCTCTGAGTTTTTATTAATCATGCATCACACCAATGAGTCTGTTTTATTGAGCCAGTGATAGAATCCCATCTTATCATGAGCACAGAAAATGTGAATAGTGTATACCTGTGATCAATCATTGTTTTAATTGGAAAATGTGGAAAAATGTATCTTTACCTGAAGCAAGACACACTAAAGTAGTGGTTTTATACTAGTATAATTTCTTTACCGATACATTTTAGGTAAGATGTTTAAGTTTATTGTCTTAAGCTTGTATTAATAAGGGTTAAAGCAGTTTCATTACTAAACAAAAATCCTATCCTGTCTATATCTTTGCCTTAAGCTATTACCATCTGCAAATTCACAAACTTAGTTCCAGACCTGTGTCCCTA
Organism: Arvicola amphibius; assembly: GCF_903992535.2. Taxonomy (NCBI): domain Eukaryota; kingdom Metazoa; phylum Chordata; class Mammalia; order Rodentia; family Cricetidae; genus Arvicola; species Arvicola amphibius. Next base: position 17,547,202 of record NC_052048.2, read on the forward strand.
GAATTGTCTTTGTGTGCCAGCTTCCTTTCCTGGATGAATGTAACTACAAACTCTTATCAAATAATTTTCTCTTTAGGGAAAAAGGAGACCATCACACAAAGTGACAAATGTGTAGAATACAGAGAACAACAGACTGTGGAGAACCCAGCTCCAGATGATATATTTATATCACAGCTCTGGCTCCTATGGTTCAGGAAATATCTGAGAAGAAAGGGAAGAAAGATTGTGAAGGTCAGCATACCAGGAGGTCTGTTGTGAAATTATCTCTTCTGGAAATCGTCGCGTAAGCAAGAGAAGAATGCCACTATCAGTGAACATGATCATGTTGAGGTAGAAAGTTTTGTGTGATCCCTCCTCTAGATGCAGAACAAGTAACTAATGACTGCTGGGAGAAGGACCGATTTTTCCTAGATCTGAACCTCCTTATTACTTGGCTAATACAGAATGGTCAGATCTGAAGCATATATACTCAAACAGCATAAACAAACTCAGAAGGTTATATCTATAAGTTTTTACATAAAAGTACGTACATACACAGAAACAGCATACATATTTGTGTGTAAAAATAACAACCATGGAAAAAGAAATTTGAGAGTAGGGAGGCATGGAAGGGATTGGAAAGAAGGTACCTGGCAGGGGGCGGGAATGGAGGAAAAGTAGGGAAGGGGGATGATAAGTATGCACATATAAAAATTATCCTACCCTGACCTAGATGTTTGCCTTCAGTTATTATCTATCTCCTGTATACTTACATCTCACCCAAGACTACATGAAGCTGGGAGGCAGAAGGAAAAAAATGGCTGGACTCACAAATAAGGATCTTATAATTCTATCCTCTTTTCCTTATGATAGGAAAGATAAACAAACCGATTGCCATTTTTCTGTACCTAGCTTAACTGTATTATTACTGAATTCAGTGTTGTGACTATGACACAAAAGCATTCTGTAGTTTTATCACGACAACCATGATAGCCATGGTTGAAAAGTGATTTAAACCAAGGACAACTAAGAAGCGCCCTTGAGACAGTATCTTCATAAGAATTACTGAACAGATAATGACATCATTTGATGCTAATAAAAGTAAAAACCTGGATTATTGGGAAAAGGAATAAAATGGAATGGATTTATGATGTGGCAGTGCTCTCTGTGTGCGGTTATTACCATTAATGATAAAGAAACTGCCTTGGCCTGTTGATAGGGAAGAACTTAGGTAGGCAGGGAAAACAGAACTGAATGCTGGGAGAAAGAATGCAGAGTCAGAGAGAGACACCATGGAGCTGCCAGAGTTAGAAAAGCCAAATCTTTGCCAGTAAGCCACTGCCATGTGGCAATATAGATTAATAGAAATTGGTTAAATTAATGTAAGAGTTAGCCAATAAGAAGCTAGAGCTAATGGGTCAAGCAATGTTTTAATTAATATAGTTTCTGTGTGGTTATTTTGGTTCTGGGCAGCCAGGATGAATAAGCAGATTTAATAAGTTTGGGTTATGTATAGTAAATATGTTTTTATGTATAGTAAATGATATACAAAATGCAAAGTAAAATTATAAATCAATATTATATTCAGTGCCTGGGCTTTTAGAAGTATTACCCTTTCTACATTATTATGAAGATTCTATAAGATAGACTCATTGACTAGAATTTTTCGATTGTGGAGAGTTATAATATTATGGATCCAAAATCAAATTATCTTTGGCAATCTTAGTCTCCTTAGTAGCAATCTATTGTTCAATTGTGTGTCTGATCTCCTATTCTTTCAGTTATGAGTAAAAACCTTTTGAGTATACTAACAGAACACTCATATCTGATAACCTCAAAAGATAAGAATATCTTCAAATCATAGCCAAAAGCATTAGCAGAGTTTCATCTGTTTTTCTGTAATCCACTTACCAGCTTTTCATACAACTGCAGCACATGCGAGAAATGCCATATTTTACAATTTTCTTTTATCTGTAACTAGAAGAAGTTCATGCAACCATTTCCATGTTGATTTCTTTTTTCTTGGGCAACCTGAATTTGTGTTCCAGGGATATGGTCAAAAATGTTTGCCTCAGAATAAAGTCGTATTTTCTGAGGTAAAATATTTGTTTTGCACTACCTCTCTGAGAGGCAATTCAGTTAGAAAACTCCAGCCTTACACCTGAGGAGGTTTAAACAGAATCTGTGCACATACCTTGGAATTTTTTATGAACCCCTGTTTGTTTCTTTGAAAGTTCTTTGCTTTTGTTTTCTGTAAGTGTAGTAGAATTTTGTTGTATTCATTGCCCCATGCTTATTTTACAGACTAAAATGTGTATTTAGGACAAAAGGAACATCTTAGAGGAGAAAAGCATCATCATAATGAAAAAAAAGTAAAAGAAAAACTTCAAAATGATGCAAATTGGCTTTTTGCATATCATTACATTGAAATTGAGTATTTGTTCCAGCATTGGTCAACTATAAGACTGCAGACCGCTTTGTTCAGAACATCCTGCATCTGTTCCAAGCAACTCAGTGTCTGAGAAAATGACAGTGTCATGGAAACCTTCATGTTTCTTGGCTTATCATTGTATAATCAATTATAAATGGGACAATATTTTGTAATATTCAATAAATACCATTGCCACTTGAAATTATTTCATTAAGGAACTTTAAGAGTTGTATTAGACTTCCTGTATTATTTATGGACAATGGGTACTCTCATACAGAGCTTCTCTGGGGCCATTTTCTTTGCAGAATTCATTTTTGGAGTCTCAGCAAATGGATTCATAGCAGTGGTGAACATCATGGACCTAGTCAAGAGAAGAAAGATCTCTTCAGTGGATCAGATTCTCACTGCTCTGGCCATCTGCAGGTTTACTGAATTCTGGTTTGTAATTATAATTGTATCTCTATATAATGTTTGGTCAGATTTGTTGATTATTGAGAAAATGATAGCAATTATTATGGTTTTATTGACAGTGTCCAATCATTTCAACATCTGGCTTGCTACATGCCTCAGCATCTTTTATTTTCTCAAAATAGGTAATTTTTTCAACTCTATCTTTCTTTACCTAAAGTGGAGAGTTAACAAGGTGGTCCTAGTAACACTGCTGGCATCTCTGTTTTTTTTATTTTCTAACATCATAGTTACAAATATACAACTTGATGCCTGGTTTGATGGATTTAAAAGTAATATGTCTTATAGTTCTACCTTGGATATTTCTGTGCAACTTACCAAAATTATTTTATTTACCAAGTACATATTCACATTCATACCCTTAACTGTGTCCTTAATGACATTTCTCCTGCTCATCACTTCTCTGTGGAGACATCTGAAGATCATGCAGCTCAGTGCGAGAGAATCCAGACATGCAAGCACCACAGCCCACATCAGAGCTCTGCAAACTGTAACAGCATTTCTCTTACTGTATGCCATTGTCCTTCTGCTATTTTTTGTTCTAATTTCAAGACTTGAAATCCTGGAGGGAAGCATGCTGCTTTTTTATCACCAGATTATTGGATATGCACATCCTTCAGTCCACTCTTGTGTTTTGATCCTGGCAGACAATAAGCTGAGACAAGCATCACTTAAGGTACTGTGGTGGCTGAAGGGCAAACCCCAAAACATTTAGCGCCTTGGTTCCTAAAACGCATGCTACAATTCTTGGGGAATGTCAGGCCACATGAGACATTTGCATGCTGGAAATTTATGGATTTCTATTCATTGCTTTGGAGCATAAGATTTTTGCAACCTGAAAATGTATGGTTGGAATGAACTCTAATTCAACACACTGCATTCATAGAAATATATTTATAAAAAGGTACATTAGTATATTTATATTCAGGGATATATTAATATATGATGCTTAACTATAAGACATCTTTCTATTAATAAATTTAGAGATTTGTCACCACAAGGCTTTCTGAAAGTTTAATATGAAATAAAATTTATGCTATATACAGGTGCATACAGAAATAAATACTATGGAGAGAACATTATAGTTTTATTCTAATAAATGTAACTTTTAATGTTACAAATATCTTAAACATTTTAAATTAGAAGTAAAGATTAAAATATGTGTTGGATTCAGATATTCTGCATGCATGAATTCAAATGAAGATTCTAGGAAGCATTTTTCAAATTTCTCAATATCATAAGGTCACATCATCCTAACAATCCTATTAGAGTCTTTGTTTCAAATTAAAGAAATATTGGAATACATCATTCTGAGGTACAACTGTGACAATTAAGAGGTACTCATTTTGTGATGCAGTCATCTGCAATGTACCAAAACATTTGAAATTTAATTTGTAAAAGATGAAATTATGACTGATAGCAGTCTTCTAATTGAGTATCCTTCTAGGAAAGTGTACGTCCTTAGTTTATTGCATCACATACCTATGAGGTGAGAAGCAACAGGTTTGTCCTAGGAATAGAAATGTAAAGAAGCCTATGGGGAACAGTCATATGATTAACAGGAAAATGATCTTATTTGACAGAAATGAAAATAAAGTAAACAGAATTGGTAATCAGTTCAGTTATGTTCAAAAGCTGAAATAGAGGAGGTAAAAATGATCATGTGTCCTATATTTTCACTGCTAAATCTTCATTAAGTTATCAACCTACTCATTTCTAGAAGTGGATTATTCACTTCTTATTTCTGTAAAGAAATGCGTTAAAGTGTAGAGTCCTGATTTGCAATCACTTTTCTTGCTCTCTTATTGTTGTTCACTAATTTATTCATTCATTCAATCACTAAAAAGTTTTACATCAAATATTGTATGACTATAACATTGTGATATATCTGGTATTTTTATTTGCAGATGGAGAATGCCATTGTTTTAAAAGTAAGCATTTTACTTGCATTTTTGATAAATTTCAATGAAAATAATTGCCAGGGACAAAAAAAAATGTGAGTCAGCTCCACCTTGACTAAAGATCAGAGAGTTTGAGCTTATTCTTTCTTCTCAACGGTGTTGACAATAGGTGTGGTTACAAACAAGAGATCCTGATCTAGGGTGTGATTAATTAGAATTTTGAGTATAGAGGTTGATCTGTTCCACCTTGACCAAATCAGAGAATTCAGTTCTATTCCTACTCCTTTTAGATCAGCAGGAAGTTCTAGGAAGTGGCTGCCTGCAGGATATTTGGACTAAGGGTTTGGTAATTACCTGTCCAAAAAGCAAAATGCTTGACTGAGGATGCTCTGTTTATTCCTTATATCATGTTAATGAAGTCTGTTGCCTGCCCTTCTGCTTTTGCTGTAGAAGGAGTAGCAGGCCGCTTCCCGCCAGCCTGCTCCCAGCCACAGGCTAGCTTTACCCAAAATAATTACATGGAAAACTGTATTATTTTAAACACTGTCTGGCCCATTAGTTTCAGCCTCTTACTGACTAACTCTCAAATATTTATTAACCCATTTCTAATAATCTGTGTACCACCACGAGGTGGTGGCTTACTGGGAAAGATTCTAGCCTACATCTGTCCTGCGTCGAAGAATCATGGTGTCTGCCTCATTGCCTTCTTCCTCCCAGCATTCTGCTCTGTTTACTCCGTCTACCTAATTTTCTGTCCTATTAAAGGACCAAAGCAGTTTCTTTATTAACCAATGAAAGTAACACATAGACAGATGACCCTCCTCCATCATTTTGCAAGTATATAAGCATGTGGAAAATAAATGCAGGCGACGTCAGTATTCATTGAATTTCCCTTTTGATATTGTTTTGTGTTTGTGTCTTTTATTTCTTTCATATCTCTGTTCCATTTGCTTATAAACTATAATCCTCACACGCCTACCAAGGCTGAACCATGACAGGCAGCATGCGGACATGGTGCCTCCTCCCACCTATGGTAGGACCACTGAGACTTCTGGGAGCTGCTGCCACAGTTGCAGGCAATCCTTGGTTTGTGGTAGAACCACTGAGCTGCAGAGAGAAGTTGCATGTGGCTCAAAAGAATGTTGCAAGCTGAGGACCCAGGTTCCCTGAGGGAAGGCCAAGCAACAGAAAATGCAGCTAACTGTCCTAGCCTAGGAAACAGATGTGGACCACAGCACAGCTCTGCCTATCCAAGTAAGCATCTGTGAAAATGTAAATGAGAAAATTGTTATCTTCCAGCTAGTGATACTTGTAGCTTGGATTAGAAAGATAGCTTAGAAACTTTAAATGATTCCAGAATATATTTTGGAGAAACCCAAAGGCTATGTTCCTATTTATTGTTGTTTACATGGGATCTTGAGCCTCTTGGTCAGGTTATTAAGGGGAAAAATAATTTTAATTTCACCAGTAAACTGACAGAAGCTGATAAACAAATTATTGGCTCTATAAATCAAACAATAAATGTGTCCATAGAGCTCTGAAAACACAACTTAAAAAACCAGGGATTTATACCTTTAGTCTATTATGGAAAGGACCCAATCCTATTTTAATATGGGGTCAAGGGTATGTTTGTGCTTTTTTTCACAGGAAGAAACTGTCTGGAAAATAGAGGAGTACCTGTCCTGATGATATTGTAGCCACTGGTGGTCCCACAGACACATTGGAGTGAGAACCTGTGTTCCTGACCTTGTTATCTCATCATGCTGAAGTCTGAGACAGGAAAAAAGATTGTAGTGATGATTGTTGATTCCTAGTTTCTTGGTGGATCTACTAAACAAATTTCTAGACCTCAGTGTACCTAGTATGCTGATGGAATGTTTGGCAGTTTATCCATACTATATCTTAGAACTACATTTTTCTCCTCTTGGGAAAAAAGATTCATTATGGAGACAAAGGTCTACTGGAGTCCGTCTTCAGAAATTGGGAGAAGTAGCCTAAAAGTTTTTCCTCCTGCTCAGAGACTGGTACAGTTCAAACTTATCATTGAAACTTAGAAGCAGCAATGCAAATGGACTATAGGAGGGAAAAACACTCGTAGCTCCCCCATCACAGAAACCTTTTCTTGTCTTCTGATTAGACTGGATTTAAAAGAACTGTGATTTTGCAAATTGTGTGTATATTGTTTATTTCTATGCTAGAATTATAGAATTGACCTGTTAATGTTTGTAACTGCTTTAGTTCATTTTGAAGACATTACTGATTATAAAAAGGTTAGAGCTTGTTGGAAAGAATTGTGACATTGTCAATATATCCATAGATTTAATATGCTTAAAAGGACAAATTTGGATTTTGATTGTAGCTAAAAGTTGTTAAAGACATCCTAGAATATTTATAAAGACAATCCCACCTCTGGTCTTCCTCCACTCCTTTGTTATGAGATATTATATCCAAAAGAGTATATGTATGACAAAGCATTGTCTGCTTGCATATCATTATCTAGTTTCTGGTTATCTCTTTTAACAGAAACCTGGCTCCAATGTACACAGAACCCAGAGATGAACTCTCCCATAACTTGTTATTTACAGAGGCCAGTAGCCAATGACAGATAAGATCTTTCTTTTCCAGGTGCCTAAGACAAAGGGCATACTTGACAGAATGTATTTACTGAAGAAGGGTACGTCTAAAAAATGGGAAAAGGGCCCCTAAGACAGGCATGGTCATCTGTCCTATAGGAGAAGCACAGTCTTTGTTAAATAACTAAAAAAGGATAAATTGCCAGGACTCACAGATGTGAGCCCATTACACCTTGACTAAAGGTCAGAGAGTTTATTCTTGCTCTCTCAAAATTGTTGAAAAACAAGAGATCCTGTCCTAGGCTATGATTAATTAGCATTTTGAGTATAGAGGTAGGTGGATCAGCTCTACCTTGATCATAGTTCAGATAATTCAAGTCTATTCCTGCTCTTTCATGGGAATTGGCAGGAGGTTCTAGGGACTGACTGCAGGGTACTAGGTCAAAGGGCATGGTTCTGTTTAAACAGTAAAGTGCTTCACTGTTTATTCCTTATATCATGTTAATGAAGTCTGTTGCCTGCCCCTCCCCTTTGGATTGAGGTATATAAGTAAGTGAAAAATAAAAGTGGGCGATTTCAGTATTCATTGGATTTCCCTCCCAGTATTGTTCTGTGTTTCTGCCTCTTATTTCTCTCACATCTCTGTTCCCTTTGCTTAATAATTCTAATCCTCATGTTCCTACCCTGGAATGTGTGAATCCCATTGAGGATGGACTATTGAAGGGGAAGCCTAGCCCAAAACCTTGTTTTGTAAGGCGTGTCCCCCTTGGTTTAAAGGCGTGTCCCCCTTGGTCTAAAGGCGTGTCCCTCTTAGGCGTGTCCCTCTTAGGCGTGTCCCCCTTAGGCTAATATTGACTTATAAAATCTTGCGGGCCTGTGGCCTGCCTGCTCTTTGTTTTCCTGCCCTCCTCGCTGGAACCTTGGATTTGTAAGTTCCCTTTCCTTTCCTTTATTAAAACTGACATATATATATTAAAGCTTGTCTGGTGAATCATAACTGCCGATCAACCACGCACCTTCATTTGGCGTCCAACTAGGGCATTTGGGAGCCTTCAGCTCCAGTTCCCACACTGCGTGGCAGGGATTCGGCCTTGGGCTCTTGATTGCTTCAGAGCAGTTTCCCAGACTAGCCTGTCCGAGCCCGCTTGTACGGAGCAAAGGACGTGTGTGTGTGTGTGTGTGCGTGTGTGTGCGCGGGTGACTCAGTCCGAGCTCGCTAACCCCTCAGGCAGCACCAGTCCCGGCTGAGTTCGGCCTGGGCCCTGACCTGCCGGAGACTAGCGGTTACTGCCGGAGTCCCAACATTCGAGCTCCGCTGGTACTGCAGACTCGGTTTGGCCGAGCGGTTATTGCCCTAGCGACCTACTGGCAGGGAACGGTCATTTCAGGTAAAATTTCTTTTGATTAAAAAAAAAAAAAAAATGTCTGACCATATCACCGTTGAAAGCTTCTGCAATCTATTTAATTATACTATGGTAGAAATATTACAGGATACATATGATATTCCCATAACTTGGATGTTTATAGGGCTTGCAATTTTTCTCGTATTTGGTTTCTCCCTTACATGGTTTGAAAATAGAAAAATGATAAAGTCCTTACAGAATGAAACCAGGATTCTTAGGACAGAGGTTGAATGCTTAAGAAAGGGCACAACTGTTTTGAGTGACAACTTTAAGTCGGTCGAGGTATTTGCAAAAACAATTCAGACTGACACCAAGAAAGAGTTTGAAGGTCTCAAGGAAGGGAATAAGGCTTTGTCTGATATGACTCGGTCAAATGAGCAAAATTTAGAAAAACTACAGTCTGATATTAAGGAGAGACTCATTGCTGCGGAGGAGAGAACAGCTGATTTGGATCGTAAACTTCAGTCCCTGTCTGAAACATTATCAGAGAGAATTAAAACTGCTGAATGTGAAAATCGGATTTTGTCTAAAGGATATGACAGATTGGCTGACAGATTGTCAATACAAGAAGGCACAATTCATGCCATGAAAATTCTATCCAAGGATGAGATACTAACTCTACTGGACAAACTTCATGTTTTGGAATCCTCCATGAAGGCCTTGGAGCATAATTCTGGACAGGAGATCCAGGCCTTACAGAAGGCAATAGTAAGCAGATTAGAAAAGATTGAGGAAATTATAGAACAGGAGCAAACGGTACAAAGGCGAAATTTAACTCCGTCAATGAGTAAAACTCTCCGGGATAATTTCCATAAAGTTCTACCTGCCTTTCCAATAGTAACGTCAGAAAAGGTGACTGGTTCCAAAAACCCTAAAGTCATCAAGGAATATACATGGGAACCCGTCCGTATGAATGATCTCAAAGAAATTAAACAAGCTATTATGAACTTTGGGCTACATTCGTCCTTTGTTAGAGAGATGCTCAAAACTTGGTCTATAAGCAATAAGGCAACGCCCCATGATTGGGTACAATTAGTATCAGCTGTTCTAGAGAGTGGGTCACAATTAAATTGGAAATGCATGTTCAGACAAGAGGCTAAACCTTTAGAACAGCAGGAAAGAGCAAAGGGAATTGAGATCTCCCTAGATCAAATTCTAGGTGAAGGACTTTTCTCCGATCCTCTGGAACAAGCGAATTATGATGAACACACCTTATCCATATGTACTACAGCAGCCTTAAAGGCTTGGGACAGGGTTCAAGACCCAGGACAGAGACTGGAATCATATATCAGAGTTAAACAGGGTCAGAGAGAACCCTTTAGTGATTTTTTACAAAGGCTAACTAAAGCTGTACAGATAGGGATATCTGACCCAGAAGCAAGACGTATAATAATTGAATCTTTGGCTTATGAGAATGCCAATGTGGAGTGTAAAAGGATCCTGGGGCCTTTAAAGATGAGATCAGCGCCCTTGGACGAATGGGTCTTACATACAATGAATGTTGAATCATTTGACTATGGCACTGAAGCATGGGTCGAAGAAGCAATTTCTAATGCAAAAAGGAGGCATCAAGTTACCAAATGTTTTAATTGTGGCAAGATGGGACATATTAAAAGGAATTGCAGACAACGGATTTTCAGAAATAATAATAATAATAATAATAACAACAACAACAATAATAATAATAACAATAATAATAATAATGCCTCTTCTAGAAATAACAGACGTAGGAGGACTCAGCCTTCAGGTATATGTAGGAGATGTGGAAAAGGCAGACACTGGACAAATGAGTGCAGGTCAACAAGAGATAGACAAGGCAACCTGTTGCCACTGGGAAACTCAATGGGGGGCCTCTCGCAGGCCCCCATGACGAATGTGGTCCAGTCATTTCCGGTTACTGCCGAGAACATGCCTCATCAAGAAAATTAGAAAGCCCTATGCCTGCTGTTAAAAGCAAAAATGGCCTGAAAGATGAGTTACGTGTATTTTGGCAGACTTTTATAAATGAACAAAGACCAAAGTTAAGAGTATGTGTAAATGGCATTTTTATTACTGGCCTACTGGACACAGGTGCGGATGTAAGTATCATTACTCCAGAATCTTGGCATCCGCATTGGCCTCTTCAGGATGTAAATGTTCAGTTCCTGGGAATTGGAACCCTATCTCAAGTAAGGCAGAGCACGAGATGGGTTGAATGCATAGGGCCAGAAGGACAAAGAGCAAAATTAAGGCCATATGTAGCCAATATTGCAGTGAATTTATGGGGCCGTGACCTGTTGCAGCAATGGAATACCCAAATTAACATTCCTGCTGCTTCTAGAGCCTATATCACCGAGGGAAATATTAAAAGATATTACAGAAGGCAGAAACCGGCTGTTCGGGCTGTACAAGAATGCAAAGCAATTGATGGCCCTTCAGAGATACGAACAGCACTGCCTCTAAAATGGTTGACTGAGAAACCAATATGGACAAAGCAATGGCCTTTAGCTGAGGAAAAGTTGCAGGCTTTAGAACAGCTGGTACAAGAGCAATTAGATGCTCGACATATAGAAGAATCTACCAGCCCTTGGAATTCTCCTGTATTTGTTGTTAAGAAAAAATCTGGTAAGTGGAGAATGGTGACAGATCTCAGGGCTATCAATAAGGTTATTCAACCTATGGGCTCTCTGCAATCTGGAATTCCTCTGCCATCTTTATTACCAAAAGGATGGCCTCTCATAGTAATTGATTTAAAGGATTGTTTCTTCACTATACCTTTACAAGAAAAAGACAGAAAAAAGTTTGCCTTCACAGTGCCTACTTATAATAACTCTCAACCTACAAGGAGATACCAGTGGACCGTCCTCCCACAGGGCATGTTGAACTCTCCCACCCTGTGCCAATATTTTGTAAATCAACCATTGCAAATAATACGCAAGCAATTTCCCAAGTCGATAATTTATCATTACATGGATGATATTCTGTTATCTGATTCAAACATGGCTACTTTAGAAAGACTGTTTGAAGAAGTAAAAATACTTTTACCTAAATGGGGATTGCAGATTGCTCCTGAAAAAATTCAGAGAGGAGATTCTGTTAATTATCTAGGTTATAAAATAGGTTTACAAAAAATTAAGACACAAAAAGCACAAATTAGGAGAGATCGGTTACGGACTCTCAATGACTTTCAAAGGTTGTTAGGAGACATTTCCAGCTTACGACCAGCTGTTGGCATAACACCTGATATGATAATTCATTTAAATAAAACCTTGGATGGTGAAAAAGACTTAAACAGTCCCAGAGAATTAACAGCTGAAGCAGAAAAGGAGCTGAGAATGATTGAAGAGAAATTACAAGAGACACATGTGGACAGGGTGAATCCAGAGCTCAGTTGTATTCTCGTCATATTGCCTTCCAAAATTTCTCCTACAGGAATTTTAATGCAGAGAGATGATATTATCTTAGAATGGATCTTTTTACCACATAAACCAAGTAAGAAAATAAAAACTTATGTGGAAAAAGTCTCTGAATTAATTATAAAAGGCAAATTGAGACTTCGTCAACTAGCAGGCATAGACCCAGCAGAAATTATAGTTCCTTTCACTGCTGATGAACTAAAAAAATTGTGGGAAGATAACGAACCATGGCAAAGAGCTTGCGCTAATTTTTTGGGAGAAATCAATAACAACTATCCGAAAAGCAAGAGGCTTAACTTTATAAAGAGAACTTCTTGGATTCTCCCCCGAATCATCCGTGATGCTCCAATAACTGGAGCACGTACATTTTATACTGATGCTAATAAATCAGGGAAAGCAGGTTACAAATCAGAAGATTTGAGTAAGGTGGAACAAAGCCCTTATGATTCTGTCCAGAAGGCAGAATTATATGCCATTCTTATGGTGGTAAGGGATTTTAAAGAACCGCTTAATATAGTTACTGATTCACAATATGCAGAAAGAGTAATCTTACATATTGAAACTGCTGAATTTATACCTGATGATACAGAACTAACCTCATTGTTTATCCAGGTACAAGACATGATCAGGAACAGGCTTTGCCCTATGTATATAACACACATCCGATCTCATACGGGTCTGCCAGGTCCTCTAGCAAAAGGTAATGCAGAAATTGATCAATTGTTGATTGGTAATGTGCTGCAGGCCTCTGAATTTCATAAAAAACATCATGTCAATAGCAAAGGCTTGAAGAAAGAATTTTCTATTACATGGCAACAAGCTAAGGAAATTGTAAAGAAATGCCCTACTTGCTCTTTTTATAACCAAACACCACTGCCTGCAGGGGCTAATCCAAAGGGCACTCAAAGGAATGAAATCTGGCAGATGGATGTGTTTCACTTTGCAGAATTTGGCAAATTAAAATATGTACACCACACCATTGACACTTATTCAGGTTTTCAATGGGCAACTGCTTTAAGCTCAGAAAAAGCTGATTCAGTAATCACTCATTTATTAGAAGTTATGGCCATCATGGGTATACCTACACAAATAAAGACAGATAATGGTCCAGCTTATGTCTCTAGGAAAATGAAACAGTTTTTTGCTTATTACAATATTAAGCATGTTACAGGTATACCATACAATCCTACAGGTCAAGCAGTCATAGAAAGATCAAATAGAACTATAAAGGATATGTTAAACAAACAGAAAGGGGTGGAAAATACCCCTAGAAATAGGTTACATAGTGCTTTATTAACCTTGAATTTTCTCAACGCTAATGAGAAGGGGACAACGGCTGCAGAAAGACATTGGATAATGGAAAAGTCTGCTGAATTAAATCAACCAGTTTATTTCAAGGATGTGCTGACCTCGCAGTGGAAGCCAGGAGATGTGCTGCGTTGGGGAAGGGGTTTTGCTCTTGTCTCCACAGGAGAGGAAAAATTGTGGATACCGTCAAAATTAATAAAGGTTCGGTTTGAAGAGAAGAAGCCCCTTGGAAAAGAAAAATAATTCATTCACAAGGATGATGATCATACTGATGGTAAGAAAAGCATATAGGTTGGGGGCAGGGTTCTTTTCTTATCTCCACAGGAAACCACTCATCTTCAAAGAACTTAAGGGACCCTGGATATTTAAATACTGATGCATGGACACTAGTTACAACCTAATATGGATCAACACAGAACCCGAATATGTTTAGTAAGTATAAAACATTTTTTTTACATATATACTGTGCCTTTATTTATATGTATATAGAGCTGGTTTTGGAGTTGGACTATGGCTCAGTCCTTCTTCAATTCCAAGCCTGTTTATAAGGGATATCTCAGAGTTTCTGTCTCAGGTCAGGAGCCATGAAATGGGACAGAATAATAATAGTAATAATAATAATAATAATAATAATAATAATAATGATGATGATGATGATGATGATGATGATGATACTTGATAAACTTTCTTTGCCTTTCCTCATATCTGTCTGTCTTTATTATACCTTCCATCGAATATATATATCTGTATATGTCTTTGTAGATAATGTTTACCTTTCCTGTAACAAACAACAAATTTTCCTTCAGTAATCTTTGAAGTTTCCAGGATGAAGATGGGGCCCCACAACATCAATTTCACCTGGCTACTATGACGTCATGTTTTTTTAATAGCGCTAAAATTAGACCCTTTTTTTTGGTTTTTTTTTTTGGTACCAACTACACAAGACAGTTTCAAATGGTGTACAATTTTGACAACACTCTGGCCGGACCTCCTCAAAACACTCAGAGGAAATTACAATTTCCTCGACAAAATGTTATTCTGGGAATTTTACCATCATTTGCTTTCATGGAACCCCCTGAGAAGAACGTCGCCCCCATGTCAGCTAGAAGCAATCTTAGAGGACGACGCCCCCTCTCCCAACAGAGTTTGCCCTCTGGTTTAGGGACATCATTTGGTAGATGGTATAGGGTTGAGGGGATGGGGGAGGTATTATATGGACTCAGGGGTGTTTAAAAAAAAAAGGGGGGGGATTACCTGGTTTGATGGGATGATTGGTATTTGTGAATTATTGTTATTAGAAAATTGCATTGGTGTTGATTCTTGTATATTGAACATTGTATGCGAGTATGCTTCTACCTCTATTGTATGAGAGTATGCTTCTACCTCTGTTTAAAACAATTGTTATATTGAGATATTTATCATATTGCAATGTACATTTCTACCTCTGATATTATTTGTATAATGACATTGTTTACGTTTGGGGATATTGTCCTCATTTATTGCACAGTTGTTTTTCAGGTTTTTTAGATACATAGAAATTATATTTAGTATAGATGGTATAATCTTCGACCTCTTTGAAGAGCTGTAGAACATGGCCTTTAATCTAACCTAGAGTTTGGTACTTATGAGACACAATCACTCCTGGCAACACCACTCTACTCCCGAGAGAATGTTGAGCACCAAAGACACTCCACTGGGAGCTTGTCTTCTTCTTGGCAGAAGTGGCCTTTAGGCAAAGAAAAAGCCCATACCTCGACCACTGACAGAGTTTCAGAGTATCTGTAAATGGATAAAAACAGGATTGTCTTATCTTGCCAAGACAGGGTTGGACAGTTCTACAAAATGTTCCTTGCCTTTGAAAAATGTTATGTCAGTTGTGTTAGGCCTTAGCCAAAGTTGGTTGCCTCAACATTGCAAAACGAAACTTTGGGTGACTGCCCAGGTAGTTAGTTGTCTCTGTCATTTGTTGCACATTTTGGAAGTTTCTTGTTTGTACATCCTGGTTGCTTAAGTAATATTACTTCCCTTCTCAGATCTTTGATGGGGTTGAAGATTAGATAATTGTAGTTACCCTCTACATTATTTAGACTCCTTGAAATAGAATGCTTAGTAAAACTTTTGTTATATGTTTCTTCTTAATATTGTTTGTTGTTTGTAATTTTATATTTATTATTTGTTCCTATTGAATATAGTTGTATTTGGTTTGGTTCTGTCTTATTTAGACAAAAGGGGGAGATGAAGGGGAAGCCTAGCCCAAAACCTTGTTTTGTAAGGCGTGTCCCCCTTGGTTTAAAGGCGTGTCCCCCTTGGTCTAAAGGCGTGTCCCTCTTAGGCGTGTCCCTCTTAGGCGTGTCCCCCTTAGGCTAATATTGACTTATAAAATCTTGCGGGCCTGTGGCCTGCCTTCCTGCCCTCCTCGCTGGAACCTTGGATTTGTAAGTTCCCTTTCCTTTCCTTTATTAAAACTGACATATATATATTAAAGCTTGTCTGGTGAATCATAACTGCCGATCAACCACGCACCTTCAGACTATGACAAATATATTGTGGCAATCTGTATTCTTCATAGCTTTCTAATAGTTGCATGCACAGAATACAATCTCTCATGTGAAGATGAGAATGTGGTATTAGAAGATGTAACTCGAGGTGGATGAATTGTCAGCTGTGAATGCAATAAGAATTGTCTGTACCTCAAGCTCAGACAAAAATATCTGGAGACAGCGTTTGCCGCCACATGGGATTCTGTTAGGAATGACTGAGAAAAGGCACATTTGTTAAATGTGTTTGTAGCTCTTTCAGGGGACTCAAAGAGTTTCTTTCTCAGCAACCACATTAAGTGGCTCACAACAACCTGTCACTATATTTTAAGGAATCAGATGTTCTCTTCTTTCCTCTACAGGTACCTGTGATCACATGATAAAATAATACCAAACCTATTTTAAAGACAAAAATAAGTATTTTAAAAGTGTGATGGGAATTTGTAAAATAATATATAATTTAGTTTCCAAATTAAATTTTCTAAAGTTTTAAGAGATTGGGTGCCAAGTGATAGACACATGGCAAAGTATGGAAACTGCTTTTAATTTACAAGTTGAACAAAATTGTTTGAACTGTAAGATATATTTTGTTTTTAATTTTATTCTTTTGGTCGTTGGTAGACAAAATTATAACACATAAAATACCATGTTTATTTTATTTTGTACTTTTAATGATTTATAAAATATTTATATTAGCTTATAAAACACAATGATTTGAATATTCAAAACACTAAGTATTTGTGATGCTATCTGATATTTCAATTTCCATATGGGGAATGCCAATGATTTAAAGTTAGCCTGTTACTATCTTAAGCTTCTAGATAAATCTTCATTATGTTATATGAAGGTAGCACTCCAATAAATTCTATCATAATTGTGATGTGTTGTGCATTCTATGAGTTTAACCATTATATAAATCCATACATCTATAAGTATACATAGACCATAGTAAGAATCATGTCTCCTAAAATTCCCTAGTTCTTCCCCTCTGCAAATAGTCATCATGATTCCATGATTACTGAAAAAAATAAAACCACATGTGATTTCTGCTCCTAGATATTTCTCTTTCTTAGAATAATACTTTGGGAGGAGAGATGGTAGATAAGAAAGTGTCACCTTTCATTCAACATAATGTTCTTGAGATTAATCCATATTTTGTCACTGAGTTGTATTTCATTTATGGATGAGGCACAGTTGTTTAATAATCCTTCAGAAGATATACATCTTTTCTTGCCTTGAGCACCAAATGTAAAGTTGCTATAAATAAAAATATCATCAAGTCTGTTTTGCTATTCTTAATTTGACCATACAGTTCCTTTTTTTTTGATAAATTACAACATAAGTATTTAGAGTGGTAGATAAAACAATCAATCATGTTTTCTGTTCCATAGTAATTTATATTTTTAAGGGATTCAGTAAAAAGTTATTGAAAAAATGGTAAATGTTTAATTTAAATGTGTTGAATAAATGACAAACAATTCTTAAGGAAAGTTGAATTAATTAATCATTAGTTGACATGTCAACATGGGTGAGGAAAATTTTATGATGGCCCCATGCCTAGATGAAGAGCTATGAGCAACTGGTGAGCAAGAAAATTAATCTTCCACAGCAATGAGCTCTCTAATTTGTTACCCAATACCAAATAGTCAGTATCAAAAATTTATGCATATAAACATACTAAATGGATTCAAGGTTTGCATTTATATGTTTATTAATGTGTGTACAATAATTCCTTTAAAAAAGATGACATGAATTTGAGAGGAAGAGGGAGGAATATCAGAGGAAGAAAAGGAGGGAGGGTTAAATGTGTACTTACATTTTAATTAAAAATAAAAAAAAAATAGAGAAGAAAAACAGCTTTAGGCTCTGGGCCCAGGCTGGCCCAAGGACAGCAACAGCTGCTCAAGGCAGATGGGGCCTAACTGGGATCTTTCCAATAAGCAGAAGAAAGCCAGCCAGGGTCCCTGGACCCAGGTTGATAGAAAGGCAGCCAAGGGCCTGCCTGGAACCTAAGAGGGCAGAACATGTGGGCCCCCTCATTTTAAGTAAACAGTCGGCAGAGGATTGAGAAAGTTAGAGAAGCAGAATGCTTCATATATCATGGAAAGACACATAAAGGAAGAAAGCAGCTTGTCACCTGGATCCATAGTGATGGTGGTGAGGAATAGGTTAAGGAGGGAGGTCTGCCTGCCACCTGGGATCATGCTAATGTCTGGATATCTATCTACCAAGGCCATATGTGGACCTCTGGGCCTACAGTAGCTAAGGTCTGTCTTCATACCCATGACTCCTATTGCTGTTGAGTGCCATGCTGACTCCAGGGGGCTGGACTGCCTCCTGGGGCTGAGAGGAGGTTCAAAGCCATTCTGCTACTGGGGCTATACTGATCTGAGTGGCTTTTGCTGTCACTTAGGGCAAGAATAACTTCTAGGCCTAGGTTGCTGTGGGGGACCATGTCTGTGCCAGTGGACATAGTGCAGCTGAGGTCTGTATAGATACCCATGTCCCTAAGGTGTTACCAAAGGCCATATGAAGCCTGAGGTCTGGGCCACATCCTGAGGCATTGTTGATGCCCAGAGGCCATGCTGCCATCATGAGTGCCATAGCTACCACTCAGACGAAGGATGTTGACCAGGCCAAATTGCTACCTGAGACGATGTCTGGGTCCATGGTCCAGTGGCAGTTGGGGTCTGCAGTGAACTCTGTGGTACAGTTTATCACTAAGTCCTATAAAGGTGAATATGATCTGGGCAAAAGCCTATATCACATCAGGGGTCAGATTGGTGGACTTTGCTACCACCCAGGACCAGGTTGCCATTCAGGCCCAGGCTGCTGCCGAGGGCCATGTCTGGATCTGGGGCCCTGTAACGGCCAGAGTCAGGATTGACATACGTGGCTCTGGTTGCCCCTAAGTATCATGAAGAACCTCAGGGTCAAACCAGCAACCCGAGTCTGGATTCGTGACTGAGGATGCATTCATATCTGAGTGTCTGCCCTGCTACTCAGCAATATGGCTACGTTTGGGCCCGAGTTGCAGCTGAGGACCATGTCAGAGTCCATGGCCCCACTACAGCCAGGCTCTATAGTGATGGCCAATGCTTCTGCTACAGTGGAAGGCCTTTCAGACACCCAAGATCAAGAGCCAAGTTAGTGTCTTGGGGCCATGCTGCTGCTGGGAGAAATGGTGATGTCCAGATCTAGCTGCTGCTACGGACCATATTGGGGTCCATGGTTCTACTGCACTGGGGGTTTGACCTAAAGTCTGGCTCCTGCACTGTCATTCATGGTTACAAGAGTCACAGTGCTGGGGCTGCAATCTGAGGCCTCGGCAATGTCTAGTGATCACACAATTGCCATAACTATTACCACCTGAGTAATCTTTTCCACCAACTAGAGCCACGATGTCATCAGGGGCTGAGCTATGACCAAGGGCCAAAGTATGGGTCCATGTTCCAGCCAAAACTGGGGTATGTGTTGACATGTGTGGCCAGTGACACCTCAGGAAGCCTTAGGAATCATACAAGATGAAATCAGAGGGCTATACTGAGACAGTCCCACCCTTCATTGCTCTGGGAAAACTGGCCTTACTTCTCACCCCCCCCCACTATAGCAAGAGAACCAGCTCCTTCACTTGGAGAGGAAATCTCCCTACTCCTCTCCACAGGCAATGGAGAACCTACCCTGAGGGCATGCGTGTTGGGGAGCTGACTCTGCCACCACACTTGAGGTGAGTGGCCCCAGTGGCTCAATCTGACCTGACTAGCTAAAACCCAGTCCAACAACTGGGCCTTGGATTGAATCACTCTAGCATCTACCCCATCTAGGTCCTACTGGAGCTCATGAAGGTACTGGTCCTGCAGAATGATACCTGCAAGATCTCTAAAAGACAGGATACCCCAGAAGCGACTCAGGGAAGATCCAGTGAGGATGGTGTACCATAAACCAGAGGCCTTAAGCCAGACCAATGACTCATTGCAATGGACAGTTGCCAGCCAAGCTGATGGGACAAAGTGGTATACTGAATGGCACATTGAAGTCTCCAGTGCCATCAGAATGGATGAAGAGATGATGGAGAGGCAGGAGGAAAGGAGAAGCAGAGATTTTGCTGCTTCTGATGTGGATTTTGTTTGTTTGTTCTATGTTGGTTTAGTGGTTTTTTCTTTCTCTCTCTCTTTTTTCTTTTTGTTTTGTTCTTGCTTTTGCTTGCTTGTTTACTATGTTTTATTTTGTTTTCTTTCTTGGGGGAAAATGTAGCAGGGATGAAGTTGTTTTGTTTTCTTTTGGCAGGTATGCAACAGAGATGAGGGGAGAATATAGAGGAATTATGAGGAGAAACTCTCAAAGTTTCAATGAAGAAATAAAATAAATAAAAATTTAAAAGAAAGTGCTAGAAATAAATGTTTACATTGTATTCTTATAAACAGATAGCTAACATTACTAATTTGTAAATATTACTATGTTTAATCCCAGGAACAGTAGCACAATTTTTATGCTTAAGGAAAAAGAAGAGATTTCATTCTTTTTCAAGGACTCACAGATGCAAAGTGAAGCACTTGAAATATCAGTACATGGATGAGTTGCTTCCAGCTTTATCATGGTCATGAAGCCTTGCACCATGACCTGTAAGAACTAGATTCATCTCTCTGTGTATATGTCAACATTTGTGAATACTTCAGTGCCCTGGATTGAATTTTTATATTTCCTAATGTGTAAAGCCTGTGCTATCTTTTAGATGATCAATGTTTGCAGATTTTTAGTGCCCTTAAGCTCTAGGGAATATCACTACATTTTTTTTCTAGATATACTAGAAAACTCTCATTTGCTCCTGGCATCCAAAGATATAAAGCAGTATTTTTCAGACCTGTGAGATTAAAATTAAAAGCTCCAATACAGAATATCTAATTACTCAGACATTGTAAATACCACAAAGCTAAAAAATATTACCGTAGAATATTTATTTTGCCTGAGTGAATATAGAACTATCATGAGGAGAGTCTTGGGTTGAGAAGAAACAAAGGAAGGGGATATCCAAGCTCTCTATTTTCCAAATACCACAGGGGATATGAATATCTATAGATGGAGCAGAGGGCTGTGTCCCGCCATCTGGCTAGCTTTACACCCACAATAATTACACGGAAACTGTATTCTTTTAAACACTGCCTGGAGCCGGGCGGTGGTGGTGCACGCCTTTAATCCCAGCACTCAGGAGGCAGAGGCAGGCGGATCTCTGTGAGTTCGAGGCCAGCCTGGTCTACAAGTGCTAGGTCCAGGACAGGCTCTAAAAAAGCTGCAGAGAAACCCTGTCTTGAAAAACCAAAAAAAAAAAAAAAAAAAAGAAAAAAAAAATAAACACTGCCTGGCCCATTAGTTTCAGCCTCTTATTGGCTAATTCTCACATCTTGCTTTAACCCATATTTAGTAATCTGTGTAGCAACATGAGGTGGTCGCTTACCAGGAGAGATCTTAACCTGTGTCTCTCTTGGAGAGGAGAAGCATGGCGACTGCCCTGAAGCGTCTGCTTTTTTTCTCCCAGAAGTCTGTTCTGTCTACTCCGCCTACCTAATTTTCTGTCCTATTAAAGGGCCAAGGCAGTTTCTTTATTAACCAATGAAAGTAACACATAAACAGATGACTCTCCTTCATCAAATAGCAATACAATAACATTCTCTGGCTGGAGTGGCATGGGTGGTTGATCCAGAGTTTACAAATGTCACTTGTAGGGGGCTACATTATATGCCTCTCATAACTGTACAATGTTTGTGAACTTCTGTAAGGAAAGATCCTGATTTAAAGAGGAACTTCTATTTTACAACCTAAAGCAAACTATTATAATCCAAAAGGGAAGACACAGCTGAAGATAAGATTAGGAGGTGGTAAAAAGCAATTGTTGTTTTAATAAGATATGTGCTTATGAATCTAAAAGGCTTCACCCTTAGATGGCTGGCTCACAGGGTTCTCCTGCAGTGCCTTTCTGCTTCCTCATTTCTACACCAGAAGCAAGAAGATTACTAAAAAAGTAGATAACCAGCTTGGTCTTTAGGTCAGGGAACCTAAGGTTAGGGGGAGCTACATCTATAACACCTTCCCCCAAAATGTGGTTGGAACAAGCAAAACAATTAGTAAATAAAAATAATAGAAGATTTAGTAAAGTGAAAAGAGAAAATACATATAGAAGGTTTAAGATGTGCCCAGCAGCCGGGCGGTGGTGGTGCACGCCTTTAATCCCAGCACTCGGGAGGCAGAGGCAGGTGGATCTCTGTGAGTTCAAAGCCAGCCTGGTCTACAAGAGCTAGTTCCAGGACAGGCTCTAAAAAAGCTGCAGAGAAACCCTGTCACGAAAAACCAAAAAAAAGAAAAAAAAGAAAAAAGAAAGATGTGCCCAGCAGAAAGAACAACAAAAAAATCTGTATTCTGCATCTGCCAATGTTTTCATTGAGGTGGGAATAAAGACTGTGTATTCTGCTCTGGGATATGAGCCTAGCATGTAGAAACTCCTGTATTATTTCAGTCCAGTCAAGGAAACAAATAACTGACAATATTCCACAGCTGTCAGTTTTGAGTGATGATCTGTTAAAGTCTGGTCTATTTTGGCTGAAATTTAAGCTTGTTTGAGATAGGAGACAGTTATCCCGTTCACTACAATAACTTTTCCTTTTAACTCTTGCTAACTTTGCACACAAAAGGTATAAGAAGCTAAATTTATTGTTTTCATTCTGTTTATTAGGTTTTGAGATAGTTTAGAGCCCCCAAATACTTTCCCAGTCCTGTTTGGATTAAGCATTTGCAAGCATTTTGAGGATTGCTTTTTGATATGTGTAACATGAGGGCCAGCTTGTTGGGGTTAATGTCCCGCCTGGTACCCCACAGTTGGCAAGCCCCAAAGAAAATCACACAGAAGACTCCATAAGATTATGAACTGATTGGCCCATTATCTCAGGTTACTTATTAGCTCTTGTAACTTATATTAACCCATTATTCGGATCTATGTTAGCCATGTGGCCCAGTACCTTTCACAGTGGGGCAGATCACATGTTGCTTCTTTGGATTCTGGGCAGGAGTGGGAGGAATGGGCTTCCTCCTTCCTAGCATTCTCCTGTTCTCATTGCCCCACCTCTACTTCCTGTCTGATTGACCCACCTATACTTCCTGCCTGGACAATCAGCATTTATTTAAAATGTGATTGACAAAATACAATTCTCCCGCACCACTTCCCCCCACCTTTTTTTTAAACAAAGAAAAATATCTATAGTCCATTTTTTTGGGAATGTGGGCATAGTATTCCAGGCTACTTCCTGCTGGTTGGGGGGCACTAATAATCTTATGTGGACCTAAAAAAATTTAGAATTACAATCAAGTCTTGACTGGAGTATCCTGTGAGTCTTGATCATCTCAGACAGCAGTCTTGAATCTGTTCTGAATGTAGAACTCAGACATCTGGGCCATTTGTTCCTACAGGAGATTTTTCAGGTGGTCTTCCTTGATCAAACTGGATTTTTCTTAACTCAGAATGAATCCACAGCCTTTCATTTTCTGTGGAAACAAAAGCAAAATCTCTTCTCCAAAGTAACATACCTTTTGACTTCAATTTTGAAGTCAAGGTATTTTCAAAATACCTTTCTTGGATTAATTTAGTAGCATTTATAAGCAAATATCCTTTAGCAGATGTTGCTCCTTCCTCAGCATCCAAACAATTCAAAGAGAGCATCATAGCATACATTATCAAGATTCTCTGTATATTTTCATCTTTATGCAGCTTTATTTTAATCTGTATTTCTTTTATTTTTACTTTTACTTTTTGAGACATGTTCTCTGTATATCTTTGTCTTGGAATAACTCTGTAGACCAGGGTGTCCTTGAACTCACAGAGATCTGCCTGTCTCTGCCTCCCTAGTGCTGGGATTATAGGTGTGTGCTACCACACCTTGAACTCAGAAATCTGTCTGCCTCTGCCTCCCAAACTTTGGGATTAAAGGTGTGTGCTGCCAGACCTTGAAGTCACAGAGGTCAATCTACCTCAGCCCCTTGAAGTCTCAGAGGTCAATTTACCTCTGTCTCCCAAGTGTTGGGATTAAAGGTGTGTACCACAACACCCAAACTACTCTCTTTCTTTCTTTTTTATTTTTAAGGACTTTTACCCCCCCCCTTTTTTAAGCCTGCATATATTTTTAACACACTGTAAACCATTTACAGCTTTTCTTCATCTTTGAATCTCTCTTTACTGTATATCTCTCTTTTGCTGACCACATGAGTTTATGGAGATGATTAAGCCATGGCTTTGATGGCTGGATCCAGCCCATTCCTTAGCTTTCCAGCCTCGTGGTGGAGGTACAGGCTGTAGCCATTTTTATTGCCACAACTCTATGGCGTTTCAAGGTCCCTGCCAACAAGCAAGCTGCAGCATTCTGCTCACAGACCACACTCAAGTGATTTGATAGTCAGACTGCCTGCCTGAAAGAGTTAGAGTTTGCCCTTGGCAAGACAGCCCAGAAAGCCGGCATTTTAAAAGCCGCAGCAGCTTTTTTCCTGCTGTGGCTGAAAGCCGAAAGGCATGAGGTCACCTTATTATCAACACTATTAAGTGTTTTGTGGCAGGACCTCCTAAAGAGCTGCAGGGTTTTGCAGCTAAAGCTGAGTCAGAAAGCCTCTCTTAAATGAGAGTGCTTACTTGCCTATAGCAAGCAGAGCAGACCCGAGATATTGCTGCCACCAAGAAAACCTGCTTTACTCTATTCTTTCCCAAGCTTTCTCAAGCTTTCTGTGGATTCAGTTATCCACGTGGACACCATTCTATAACATGAGGGCTGGCTTCTTGGAGTTAATGTCCTGCCTGGTACCCCACAGCTGGCAAGCCCCAAAGAAAATTACACAGAAGACTCCATAAGATTATAAACTGACCCTCCTCCATCAGATACGATAGCACTTGACACTTGCAGATATCTTTGAGAATCCCAGTTACTCCACTTACTGCCTAGAGTCTTTTCTGATGCCCTCTATTTCCATCTCCCTGCTGCTTATGGCTGCTGATATCTGAAGCTTGCCTACTCAGCAAGTCGAGTAACCACTTTCTTTTCTCAATCATTCCTTTCTGTGTCAGACTTTGAACTTTCTTGATAATGATATATAAGATTGAGAATATGGAAAAGAAACTTTGTACACTGGCATTGGGAAAAATACAACTTCTTTAAGTTGTAAGTCAAATTTGAAAACTAATTGTAAATGTCCAAGTGTTCTGTATACCACTCGAAAAAATTTGAGTGATTAATAAAATGCAAAGCTGTTCAATTCATAAATTGATAATTTACTAAATAATTTCGTATCAGGTGGAATAATAATATTTTATATTAGTCAAGGTTAAAACACTATTTATGGTATTTTATTAATATGAATTTCAAATTAATCATTTTACTTAAGTCTGTATTTTTAAATTCTGATTTCTTTTCTTCTGGCAGAGAGATGTTGACTCTTTAAAATTAATCTCTCTTTCTTTGTTTGAAGCAAGTTTCTGCTCTCAGAGTGGAAAAAATGGAGGCTGAGTTCCACTGGAATCTGAAGTTTTGTTGAAAAACACATACCTGTCACCACAAGTCTTTAGCGTCCTCAGTGACTTAAAAGACTCTTGAGTAAAAAACCTCCTTTCAACTTTATATTTGCTGAATCAGACTTTTGAAACTTTTGTACCTTAGAACTCAAGTTGGCACAAACAAATTTCCTAAGTCTGAAAAATGCCAAAGATGCAAAAGAGTGGGAAAGAGTATTTCTTAATTTGCATATCAGCAAATGTGAGCTTGGTTTCCACATCATCTGCTGAATATTATAGCCCATGGCAAACATATAAAAATGTTAGTTAGGACTTATCAGAGAACTGCAGAAAAATACCTATCAAGAATATGTGCAAATTCAATGCCAAATGGGAGATGGCTGCCTTGCTTTAAATAGGAGACTGGAGAAAGAGCAGGACAAAGAGGAGGAAGAATTTAGCTGCACATTGAACCATATGCCAGACATTTACTCATTACATGACGAGCGGTGCGATTAAACTTTGAGTTTTCTGTGTTTCAACATGGGACCTGTCCTGCACAGCATCTCCACTACTGTAGTAGTTGCAGAGTTCATTTTGGGGAATTTGAGCAATGGATTGATAATAGTGAAAAACTGCATTGACTGGATCAATAAAGGAGAGCTTTCTCCAATTGATCAAATCCTCATTATCTTGGCAATTTCCAGAATTAGTCTCATCTGGGAAGTACTATTTATTTGGGTTAGAACTCAATCAATTTTATTTATTACCAAAGAAGAATTAAAAATAGTTATGTTCTGCTCTGTACTCTCTGGCCACTTCAATCTCTGGCTTGCCACAGCCCTTAGCATCTTTTATTTACTCAGAATAGCTAATTTCTCCTGGCAGATCTTTCTCTACTTGAAATGGAGACTTAAACAACTGATTGTGGGGGTACTGCTGGGAAGCTTGGCCTTCTTGCTTGCAAATCTGATAAAAACGAGCATGATTATTGAAGAGAGATTCCATCAACATGGAGGAAACACAACTGTGAATTTCATAGAGACAGAGTTTGTACTATTTTCAGAGCTGTTTTTATTCAACATAGCTATGTTCACTGTAGTACCATTTTCATTGGCTTTGATGTCTTTTCTCTTGCTAATCTTCTCTTTGTGGAAACATTGCCAGAAAATGCAGCTCAATGCCAGAGGACACAGAGACCCCAATACCAAGGCACACACAAATGCCATGAAAATTATAGTCTCCTTCCTCCTGCTCTATGCTACTTACTTTCTGTCCCTTCTGACATTATGGATTGCTAAGAAACATCATTGTGAACTGGTTCAAATTATTTGCATGATAACTGGACTCATGTATCCTTCAGCACATTCATTAATCCTCATTCTAGGAAATGCTAAATTAAAGCAGACTTCTCTTTTGATACTGAGGCATCTGGGATGTTGGCTGAAAGAACAGAAAATCCCAACTACATGAAGCATCTAAACAACATGCATTGTTGTAAAGAAGAAACAAATCTATGAGCAAGTAGTTCAAGAACTTTTTTCCTTTGTCATAAAATTTATTATTTTAAGCCTATATCACTGACTCAGGAACAGAAAACATAGTTATTTTAATTCTTAATTTCAATTAAATCAAATAATAGTATGCTACTTTAATCCCAGAACTCCTTTAATCCCAGCACTCAGAATGAAGGTAGATCTCTGAGTTTAAGGCAGTACAGTCTGCATGGTGATTTTCAGGACAACAAGGGATGCAAATTCAGTTCAACATGTTCAAATTATGAAAGATCTTCTTTCATAAAATTATTTGCATCATATTTGAGAAATCATGGGCCAAGAGTCACTGGAAGTTTATGCAAATCAAAAAAACTCCACTATAACCATTCTGCCTAGAGACAAATATACCCTAAGAAGGAGTGAGTAATAATGGCAAGAAACTAAATCAGCTTGATGGAAATATTGGGTAACAGGTATCTGCTTATGAATCTATATTATGTATTCTTGGTTATGGTTGCTATAAATGCATCTTATTTTAAAGCATGCATCTCCTATTCAGCAAGTATATAGGCTGTAATAGTATATACGATATACTCAAAATAGTAGAATTTGTTTATTTACCTATTTTCTTACTTTTCCTGATGATGTAAAAAATGTCTTAATTAAATTAAATTTACAAAGAAAGTTTTATTTCAGCCCACAGTTCAAAAGTATTTTATTCCTTTTTTCTAGCACCATGAAGATCACTGCAGTCTTTTTTTCAAAGTGTATATGCAATTTCATCTTACCTAAAAATGTTAAATATTTATGATGAGCATTTTTGTATTATCTACAATTTGAAACCTTTTAGAGGCAATTGTGGATAGTTATTCTTACCATTTAGAAACAGCTACAATTAGTTATTTATATTCTACTTTTGAACATCAAACCTGTTGGCTGCAAGTGACCCATTTTATATTATACATTGGGGGAGGCACTTGATGTAATTATTTTATTAGATCGTGAAACTATGTTTACTTGAATTAAGGATTTTGAGTTTAGTTATTTAGAACTGAAATAGAGAACTTATTACTTTTGCTCATATCTACAGTGTATAAAATGATTAAGAAGTATGGAAGAACTGTGTTAAAGTTAAACCTTTTCATTGATTATTCTTACCCCAGGGTTTTGAAATTATAGTAGTTACTTTACTGACCCCACTTTATTGATCAAGAATAGCCCTGCAAATTGCAAACATGGCAATCATGGAGCCTATATGGGTCTGTGGAAATATGTTTTGGTTGTTGCTTGGTGGTTTTGTAGAACTCCTAATAGTAGGAGAGGAGATATCTCTGACCCTTTTGCTTGCTCTTGAGACTTTTTCCCTCCAACTGGTTGCCTCATCCAGACTGATATAAGGGTTTGTGTCTAGTCTTATTGTATCTTGTTATGTTTTGTTCGGCTGATATCTCTGGGAGGCCTGCTGTTTTCTGAAGGGAAACAGAGGAGGAGTAAATATGGAGGATATGTGTGTGTGGGTAGGTATTGGCAGAAATGGAGGGAGAGGAAACAGTAGTCGGATATTGTATGAGAGAAAAATTAAAAAAAAAAACTTCAAAACCTTTATCCATATGTTACTTCCAACATTTATGGTGGATATTTGCTTTTTCCACAGTTGCTTTCAACATGTTGGCTGCTTTCAGCAAATGAAAAAAGACTAACATAATTAAAAATAATATAATAATATAAAACTATGGCCTTTCTATTGAACTATGGTGTACATCTGCATAAATGTGTAATTTAAACCAAGCATTTTAAAATTAGTATTATTAGCATACAATGACTATAACAAAATAAAATTTTTCTATGATTATATTATTGTGGCTTCCTGGTGGTACTGGTAAGTGGTATTCCAGAACTGTAATGAATAGTACATTGAAGATAAGTCACTTTACATTCTGATGACCTATAAATGGTTTCTAATCACTGGCCATGATAAATAAAACTTATTGGTATTAACTATCCTAGGTCAGAGATTCTTCAGGTCTAATCTTCATTTTAATTTACTTAAAAACACATAAATGAGTTATATTTGCTGCTATTTTTCTTCCTGAAGTGTCAATCTTTAAGAAGTGCAATGTGTTCATTTTATTCCTTCTAACTTTGCATGCCAACAGGCAAATCACTATCCTTGATATTGGCTGCAATCACTTATAGGTAGGTCTTTATCTATAAATTTAATTCAATCATTCTCAATATGGAATTGCTAGTCACATTATAGAGATGATTGTATCAATTTGGCTAAGTTTTAACTTAGTTCTGATAATCAAACATTATTTGATTTTGAGAAAGATATAAGCCCTTCCAAATCCAAAAGAACTCTGTGTTTTTGGAATCTCTGATATTTTCCCTAAGCATACATTATTCTGATTCATTTTTTTATCAGCCTAATTAAAATCATCCAAATATTATCCAAATGTAATTTTTTCTTATGGTGTGAGAAAATTCTTAAATATGTGGTATTCCTTGTGACAATTTAGTAACTGTTTATTCTTATTTTGTTTATAATCAGTTAATTATCTTTCTTTGGTTGCTGTTAAAGAATGATTCAAATATTAATTCAATGTTTTATTAATATGTTATAATTATTTTATATTATTATCATACATTTAATTAAATTATATATTACAATTATTATTTATTTTAGTTACAGGTCCTATAATTTATTATTACTATTCAATATTTCAGCACTACGTATAGTAAACACTGACCAAAATACTGATCAAATTAGTATATTAAACACTTGCTTCAGAACCAAACCTCACATTCTCATTTTTCTTAAAGAATTGTGCTATTTCTGCTTATATGGTTTGTTGAATAGTCCTGCTGAAATTACCTGATGCGAGCCAGAATGGTTCACAAAACACACAACAAAACCCATATGAAGAGTTTATTAAAGAGAAAGACATGTGCATAGAGGCCTGAGAAAGTTAGTGCAGGGAGAGCGTGGAGTGGACATGTCCAGCTTTTAAAAGCTGCCTAGTGTATGCACACAGGGGCTTCCATAGCTGGGTCATGCATAGGTGATGTGACCATGTTGCATTTATGTCACATAAGGCCTGAGGATCCTGAGTGGCTATGTAATTTACCTAAATGCTTCTTGGTACATGCATGGCCCTGGAACTTGGAAGTGCCAGCCACAGCACTTTGTGGTGGGAAACATAAAACCTGTGGTCACAGATGGGTGTGTGTTGATAAAAGGTTTTTACATACCAATAAACCTCTCCACCAATGCAACAATCCAATCAGACCAAATCAAACTGATTTTTTAAAAGAAAAAGCCCATGTTTAATGGATGCCAGCACTCCTGAGTGCCCTTTCAGGCCCTCAGAGAGGAGATGGGGAAGGAAGACCAGTAATGTACATGTTTGTTCTCTGGGGAGTAGTTTAAATATCCTGTGGGAGTGGTCTTGAACATCATTGAGGAGGGGTCACTTTTTTGGCAGGGTTTCTCGGGGGTGGAGGCTGGACTGAGGAAACTCCCAGGGGAGGGGCTTGTGATGGGACTTTCCACCCAAACATTCAGACTTTTTGGATTTATGGATGCCAGGGGCTAACTGAAGCCTTAACCCAAACATTCCATACTATTTGGGCATATGCATGTCAGCATCTGCCGACCGCCTCGTTACACATCTGGGGTGATGCTTTCAAAAAACATCACATACTCTATAGGTATAGGGGTGCCAGTTCAAGTCTGGCTACTTCTTGCAGGCATGGGGCAACATGGGAAAAGGGAGATGTGAGTGTTGGTGGGCTCATGATTAGCAGGATGTATGGGTGGAGAGGCATCTTATTAACTGCCATCCTGGAGACCTCAGGCATCTGTTTCTAGAGGGAGATGGGAAGGCACATTGCTAGGAGAAAAAATATAGTCATTATCAGCCCTATGAATGGGGCTAGCCATTTGAAGGGTTTTAACTACCAGAAAGAATTGAACAGAGAAGTGCCCTAGTTATACAGGAGAGGCTTGGGTGAATAAGTGAGATACGAGAGCAGATATGCCCTTTTAAGCCAGATTTTAGGTGTTAGGTAAGTGTCCATTTGAGCCAGGAGAGGTGGTACCCATGATGAAGTTCCAGGAGCTAGTGCATGTGCTGGCATTGTCTAGAAGGCCCAATGTAAGTTGGTCTTGGCCTAGAAAGCAGGAGTGACCTGTAAAATATGCTTGAAAATGGGTTGGGTTTAAATAGGCTCTGGAGACTCTTAGTTTTAACTAGACGAGATTTTTTGATAAAGCAGCAGAATGTTTTACCAGGAACCTGTACGTATCTGTAAGACTACTGGAACAGATTTACATCTTGGTGTCATAGCAAAAGACTATGGCTTTAGGTTAAAAAGGAATGAGCTGGTTGTGGTGGCTCACACTGGTAGGATTTGCTGAAAGAGGCAGAGGCAGGACGATCACGAGTTCGAGGCCAGCCTTTTGGTAATAGAGAAGGCAAAGGAATTCCAGATTGTAGTGGGCCCATAGGTTGAATTACCTTGTTGACAGCTCTTAGATCTGTCACCATTCTCCATTTACCAGATTTCTTTTTTACAACCAATACAGGAGAATTCCAAGGGCTGGTTGATTCTTCAATATGGTGAGCATCTAGTTGCTCTTGTACCAGCTGTTCCAAAGCCTGTAATTTATCTTCAGCTAGCGGCCACTGTTTAATCCATATTGGCTTCTCAGTTAGGCATTTTAAAAGTAGAGCTGTTGGTACCTCTAAATGTTTGCTATTTTAGAAGACAATTAAAGGGAGTTAGAAACCCTGAACCTCTGAAGACACACCTGAAATCTGTCAATCCTAGACTATAAAGCCTGTGAAAGAGGCATACCTGTCTGTATTTTTAGCAGGAAACTTAACAAATGAAGTAATGAGTTACCAGTACCTTAAGCCATCAAATGCCATTAGATAGATCTGAGAGGGATAAATGAGGAGAAATGAGATAGCATTTTTAGCAACAAAGGCAATCCCCAGTTGATGTGGGCAGGTCTTCTGTTTTAATAAAGAAACTGCCTTGGCCAGCTCTTAGGTGGGTGGATTAGACAGAACAGGAAAAAGGAAGTGAGGTAGATCGCTCAGACAGATGCCACGCCTCTCTTAAGTTAGTCAGACTGCCATGCCTCTCATCAGAGAGAGAGAGATGCCATGAAGCCAGCCACCAGGCCAGATGCGATGCAGCTCCAGCCCTAGATGGACGTATGTTAGAATCTTTCCGGTAAGGCATCACTTCGTGGTGCTACACAGATTATTAGATATGGGTTAATCAAGATGTGAGTAAGAGGCTGAAACTAATGTGCCAGGCAGTGTTTAAAAGAATACAGTTTGTGTGCTGTTATTTGGGAGCTTATGCTAGCCAGTGGCTGGGAGCCGAGCGGGATGAAAAGCAGGCCTGCCTGTAGCCCCTCACTACACCCAGTCTCTCCATAGTCTTTGGTGAACACCATTTTAAGAAATGGCACTTGCCTTGAGCTGCTGAGCCCAGGAGGCCTGAAGTTTTCCTGGGGTCGGGGGATCAGTCTACTTGTCTTGGCAGGATGAGATGATTGATTCCCCTGGTGTAAAGTCCACAAAGCTGATGAGGTAGAAGGCAACTTTTTGCTGTATGAGTGGCTTTGCTATATCCAAAGACAAGCCTTCAGGTAGAAGAGCTTTTCCAACCATGCATCTTCTTGGAGGAGCTACAAAATGCTGCAGAAGTTGGCATGACTCTCTGTCATAAGAAGGTCTTTTGTTAAATGCCATACTCTTAGATCTGTAAAGGCACTTATGTTTCAGTGTATCATTACCTGATCGGTATATCTAAACTAGACATTGTAGTGTTGAACAGTGGGCCGCGTTCCCACTGCCTAGCTCCTGGCCGCCTGGCTCCTGCACGGCTAGCTTAAAACCCGAAATAACAACACACAAACTGTATTCTTTTAAACACTGCCTGGCCCATTAGTTTCAGCCTCTTACTCACATCTTGACTAAACCATATCTAATAATCTTTGTAACACCATGAGTGGTGTCTTATCGGGGAAGATTCAGCATGTCTGACCTGGTGGCTGGCTCCATCGCGTCTGTTTCCCTGAGGAGAGGCATGGCATCTGTCTCAGAGAGGAGTGGTGGGGCATTGTCTGAGCCATCTACCTCACTTCCTTTTTCCTGTTCTGTCTACTCCACCTGTCTAAATCTTGCCCTATCAAAAAGCCAAGGCAGTTTGTTTATTAGCCAATAAGAATCCTCCATCAAGACATAAGTTAAATTTAGGCATATAGTTTATCCAATTAGATGCCACTTACCAATGCTAGCAGAAGCAAGAAGATTAGAAGGAATATTTCAATAAGTCAAAGAATTTTGGAGATGGAATGTCTTCTTGGTAGAATCAGCCCACATGGGTACTCTTACCAAAGATAGTACTGAGGTCAAAAATGGCAGTTACACATATGTTTGTATTCTTCCAGTGCTATGTAATCTGGCGTTACAAGTTTTTGCAGATTTTAAAACAAGCACACATACACATAGATAGATAAAATAAGCATACTGTGGAAACAAACACACATGCGCACACACAGACATAAAACAAGAATATTGAGGCCACGTTATTTTAACAACCTCTTTTTTAGGAACCTGTGTCAGATGACTAACTTAAAATGCTAGTGCAGGCTAAAGAATCCAGGAAAGCACACAGGTGATTCCATTAAGAACCAGATTGGCAGATGCTATAAGGAAAAATAGAAACATAAGGACAGAACACCTATGCAGTTTTAGAGTGGAAGGACTGGGGAAGTGGATCCACTGTAGAGAGAATCCCAGCATGACCAGATTTAATGCCAGGAATGCAGACAAACAGTAAACAGTTAGAGAAAGAGAGAGGGGTTTGGGGAAGGGGATCAGGAGGGAGAGTGGGAGTGGGAGCATAACATCCAGAAACCATGGACATATGAGGGTATTGTTTACATGCCAACAAAATTTAGTTTAGGAATTAAGGGATGTAATGTGTCAGATAGCCCCAATTAAAAAAATATAGAAGGTAGCCCAATGGTGTTTTCATGACAAAATTGTTCACAAAGAAGAGGTGTACAAAGTCATTAGACATTTAATTATTTGGGAAATTCATACAGGAAATGCTGTCAATAATCCTTTGAGGTCTTCAGTGGTTCCAGTTATATTTAAATAAGTAAAACAACTCACAATGAAGGGATAGCTCATGGACATCAACAATGTGGAAAAGCATTAAGTTGTTCCAGTAATTTATAGCAAATTAAAGGAGTCACTTTAGCAGGAAATTCTGTGATAAACCTCCTCTGAATGTCATTTCAAAAACTTGAATGTACATGAAAGATTTCACATAAAAATAAAAGACCTGTACAAATGTGGGCAATGCTGGAAAGTATTTATGTGTTACAACATCTTTAAATTTATGAAAGAACTCAGGAATCTTACATTACAAATTTTGGGAAACCTCTATTCATATACTTTTCTAGAACACATGATGATAAATAGTAGTATAAAAACAAAGAGACATGTTAAACCCAGAGAATATCAGTACCTTTTATTGTCCCTGCATTAATTTCCAGCCAAAAAGAAAACACAATAGAGATTATAAAAGCAGTGGGATATGAAAAATATGCAAAGGACTCTACAATGACTTGTAGGAGTACACAGAGAGTGATGTTGGTGCAGTTCCATGGTGGAGAGTTTATACAGAAGGCACAAGGCTGGTGACTGATCCTCTAACAAAGAAAGAAAATCAATATACTGGAGTAGGGGTTCAGCAGTTAAAGTACTTGCTGCCCTTGTAGATTACCAGGTCTAATTCCCAGTTCTATACTGTGGGACTGTAACTGCTGTAACTCCAATTCCAGAGATTCCATTGACTGCTTTCGACTTCTTTAGGCTATAGGCATGCATGTAGTATACATACATACATTTATACCCATAAATTAAAATAAGTAAATCTAAACAATTTTAAATTTACAACACTATACATGTATAAACCAATTTTATAGAATCTTTTAATTTATTTTCATTTATTTATTTAAAACCTTTTCTTATTTTTGAAAGTGTCATACATTTATACTCTGTATATCAATCATATTAGTCCACACAATTTACTTCCAAATCTTATATTCTACTTATACAATTTTGGTATTAATAATTTCCAATACCCAGTTAGTGGTACCCATATCCAAATGAATAGACTATAGTCTGATAAGGCATGGATAATCCTCTAAAGTCCATGTCTTTAAAGGAAACTTACTTTACCTACTTGGATGGTCATCAACTTTCAAAACTCTTCCAGTATAGATGGGACTTCAGGCTGCTTTCCCACCTCTGCTGAGATTTTGACAGGCTTGATCTTGTACAGATCTTTTACAGGCCACTAAAGCTACTGTGAGTTGATACATACAATATCCATATCATGTCCAGATATTGCCATCTCACATCCTCATCCATTACCCTTTAATGAAGTTTCCTGAGCATTGAGCAGTTGGAAGTTGATATTCATGACCCATTTGAGATGTATATTCATTCTACCCTGCTACTCAGAATATCTTTTCTATTTCCCCAGCTCCACATAACTAGCTTTTCTGTGCCTGGATTTTAAACTCCATGATGTATATGAATAAGACCATGGAAAAGAGATAGCAAAGATGATATAATTTTAGTAGTGGTAAATATCTTCATGCTCTGAAAATCACCTGATCAACTGTATATGGTTAATAAAATACAGACCTTTTAAAAGGGAGGGGAGGGAAGGGGGAGGAGAAGGGGAGGAGATGGAAATCTTGAATAAAAAAATGAGAAAAAAAGCATAAATCATGTATTTAGGAGAGAAAATATTTTTCTCATAAGACAGTAAAGGTATACTTATTGTAGTCAAGATAAAGTAGTATTGCAAGTATTTTGTTGACACAAATATCAAATTAGTCATTTTCCTGTCTGAACATTTTCTGCATTTTGCTGATTCTCCAGAGAGAGAAAGAGAGAGAGAGAGAGAGAGAGAGAGAGAGAGAGAGAGAGAGAGAGAGAGAGAGAGGACAGAGTGGTAACGATTTTTCACATGAATCTTTTTTTTTTTGTTTTCATCTTCTATTCTCAGTGTTAGAAGGATGAAGCCTGAACTCTGGGGAAAACTGAATTCTTATGAAACAATGTAAATTCATCTCTGCATTTCACCTTAGTCTTCAGTGGCAATATAACCCATGACGTTAGAACTCAAGGATCCCAACCAAATTTCCTTAATCTGAAACCTGATGAAACTGCAAAACAGAATATATCTTGATTTGCATATCAACAAATGTGAATTTGTTTTATTTTCTAAATCATCTGCTGAAGAGTTCAGCCCATGTGTGGACAAACATGTTAGCAAGGACTCTACTGAGTATTGCTGAAAAAAAAAATAACAAGAAAATGTGCAGATTAAATGTCATTCAGGAAATGTTCAGCTTGCTGTATGATCAGCAAATATAGAAGGATCTGGAAAAAAGGAAGAAAGAATTTAATCTCACATTTGGACCACCCATGGGGCACTTGGCCAGCACATGATAGTGCTATTAGACACAGAGCTTTCTCTGAGCATGGAACCTGTTCTGCATAGCTTTGCCACTATAATAATAGTTGCAGAGTTCATTTTTGGGAATTTAAGCAATGGGTTCATAGTGCTGTCAAACTTCTTTGAGTGCATCACTAAACAAAAGCTTTCCTTAATGGATAAGATCCTTCTTACATTGGCGATTTCAAGAATTACTCTAATCTGGGAAATATATATTTGGTTCAACACTATATGTGATCCAGCATTATTTGTGATTGGAATAGAATTACAAATTCTTTATTTTAGCTGGATGCTTTCTAGCCACTTCAGTCTCTGGCTTGCCACAGTCCTTAGCATCTTTTATTTACTCAGAATAGCTAATTTCTCCTGGAAGATCTTTCTCTACTTGAAATGGAGACTTAAACAACTGATTGTGGGGGTACTGCTGGGAAGCTTGGCCTTCTTGCTTGCAAAT
Source organism: Arvicola amphibius (assembly GCF_903992535.2). Lineage (NCBI taxonomy): Eukaryota > Metazoa > Chordata > Mammalia > Rodentia > Cricetidae > Arvicola > Arvicola amphibius. The sequence continues at coordinate 17,584,231 of NC_052048.2, forward strand.
CTGATAAAAATGAGCGTCACTCTTAAAGAGAAGATCCATCAATATGGAAGAAATAGTACTGTGAATTCCATGGGTATGGGACTTCACCTGTTTTCTGAGCTGATGTTATTCAATATGACTCTGTTCTCTGTAACACCATTTTCACTGGCTTTGTTCTCTTTTCTCCTCTTAATCTTCTCTTTATGGAAACATCAACAGAATATGCAGCTCACTGCCAGAGGACACAAAGATCCCAACACCAAGGCACACACAAATGCCATGAAAATTATAGTCTCCTTTCTCCTGCTCTATGCTACTTATATTCTGTCCCTTCTGACAGCATGGATTGCTGAGAAACATCACAATGAACTGGTTCACATTATTTGTATGATAACTGGATTCATGTATCCTTCAACCCACTCATTAATCTTGGTTCTAGGAAACTCTAAGTTAAAGCAAAATTCTTTTTTGATACTGAGGCATCTGGGATGTAGGCTGAAAGAAAAGAATATACCAACTGCCTAAGGTATCCAGGCAACATACAGTCATGTGTTCTAGATAACAAAGAAATCTATGAGGAGGTAGTTCGAGGACATTTTATTCCTCCCTTTGGCTTCTTGAAATGTGTTATAATTTTTCAAAGAATGTATAGCGTTTTCTTTTACCTAAAAACATTAAGTATACATAATTAATATTATTACTGTGTATAATATGTGTTATCAATGTTTTGAAATTTTTTGAAGAAATTATTAATAGATGTAGTCCTCATTTAATACTATTAAGAGCTAATTTTTAAAAATGTAAACACACAATTACCTACTTAAATCCTAAATACAAACCTCCAATATTAGGCTCTTAGTGACCAATTTTAAACTCTTCATTAGGTTGGGCATTTAATGGAATCACTTGATTATACCATGAACCTGTTGTTACTTGGTGAATGAAGGATAACTATAGCAGTTATTTAGTACTGAAATAGGAAACTTTTTATTTTTAAAAATTTTAATGATAAAATGACAGTTTGTGAGCAGTAACTTAAAAGTTAATATAGTTAACTATATATAAACCATGACTTTTCTTTTTAATTACACTATATGTGTATATAAATGCTTATTTTACTCCATGGGGTTTTAAGTAAAAGGTAAGTCATAATATGTAGCAAAATACAATTTGTATATGTTTATTTAGAATTTTGATTATTAATAGACTCCCCTCAGGAAGCCTAACAGCAGTATCCTCTGAAGTGCATCATCTTACCAACACTCTTCTCATCCAACGACTTGTCTGCTTTTAATAGTTATGCACAGTTCTTTGGTTTCCATAATTTTGTGTATATTTACTAACAGAGAATTATGATTTGTAAAGGTTTTTAGACTCCATACTGTTCCTTAAGTTTTAATAAATTTGTTGAGTAGTTTATACTTCATTTGTTGTTTGTGTTGTGGTGTTGTTTCTGTGTTGTATTGGTGAATAGAATATATTGCTTTTTAAAATTTATTTATTAAAAATTTCCACCTCCTCCTTTCCTCCTATTTACCTCCCCCCTCCCACTCCCTCTCCAGTCCTAAGAGCAGTCAGGGTTCCCTGCCCTGTGGGAAGTCCAAGGTCCTTCCCCCCTCCATCCAGGTCTAGGAAGGTGAGCATCCAAACAGACTAGGCTTCTGCAAAGTCAGTCCAAGCAGTAGAATCAAAACCCAGTGCCATTGTCCTTGGCTTCTCAGCAGCCCTCTTTGTCTGCCATGTTCAGAGAGTCCAGTTTGATCACATGCTCATTCAGTCCCAGTCCCACTGGCCTGCGTGAGCTCCCATTGGATCAGGCCACAGTCTCAGTGGGTGGAAAGTCACAGTCCTGACTTTCTTGCTCATGTTCTCCCTCCTTCTGCTCTTCATTTGGACCTTAGGAGCTCAGTCCAGTGCTCCAATGTGGGTCTCTGTCTCTATCTCCATCCATCACCAGATGAAGGTTCTATGGTGATATGCAAGATATTCATCAGTGTGGCTATGGGAGAAGGCCAGTGCAGGCATCCTCTCCTCTGCTGCCCAAGGAATGAGCTGGGGACATCTCCTTGGACACCTGGGAACCCCTGTAGAGTCAAGTCTCTTGCCAACCCTAAAATGGCTCTGTTAATTAAGATATCTACTTCCCTGCTCCCATATTCACCCTTCCTCCATTGCTTTTAATAGAATCATTTGAACTGTTAATGAACTATGATTGGTTCCTAATTTTTGGCCTTCATAAATAACACTGCTATAAATATTTGTGTAGGTATAATTTTCTCATTCAGGGTTTATGATTTTACATTTTATTAATCTAACTTTAATTTGGTTTATTGATTTGTCTGAATTATTAAATTTGAACTTATTAGATGTGAGATTCCCCTCTGTATGCTGTGATTATGTTTTATTACCATTGGTTAATAAAGATACTTCTTTGACCTATGGCAGGGCAGAATATATCTAAGTTGGAAAACTAATCTGAATTCAGGGAGAAAGAAGGTAGAGTTACACCACGTAGCTACCAAGGAGAAAGATGCCAGAACCTTAATGGTAAGCCACAGTTTAGTGCCAATACACAGATTAATAGAAATAGGTTAAATTGAGATATAAAAATAGGAATATGCCTGAGTGATTGGGCAAACAGTGTTGTAATTAATATAATTTTTATGTGATTATTTGGGTCTGGGTTTACTGGGAAACAAAGGCTCAGTTCATTCCTTGTTCAGTTGGAGTTAGTGAGCTCCCATTAGCTCAGATAAACTGTTTCAGTGGGTGTCCCCATCATGGTCTTGACCTTTTTGCTCATAGTCTCACTCCTCCTATTCTTTAACTTGACTTTGGGAGCTCAGTCCAGTGCTCTTCTTCAGGTCTCTACATTTGCTTCCATCAGTTGTTTAATGAAGGTTCTATGGTGACATTTAAAATAGTCATCAATATGACTATAGGGCAAGGCCAATTCAGGCACCCCCTCCTCTATTGCGTAGGGTCTTAGCTGCAGTCATCCTTGTGAATTCCTGGGAATTTTCCTAGTGCCAGGTTTCTTGCTAGCTCCATAATGTTTTCCTCAATCAAAATATCTGTCTCCTTGTTTTCTCTCTGTCCTTCCTCCATCTCGACAATACCATTTCTTCAAGTGCTCCTCCCCCTCCCTTTCTCCCTTTCTCCTCTCCAGCTGTCCTTCTTTCTCCACCTATCTCCATGATCCCAATTTTTTCATGAGATCTTGTCTATTTTTCCTTCCTAAGGGAATATATATATATATATATATATATATATATATATATATATATATATATTTAACTTCTCTAGGGTTTTGTTATTTAACTTCTCTAGTGTCATGGACTACAGGCTCATTATAGTTGAGTACAGCCAAGTTGATATTTCTGGGTCTGGGTTTACCTAACTCAGGATTTTTTTCTAACTCCATCCATTTCCATGCCAATTATAGGATGCCATTGTTTTTACCACTGAGTAGTAAGTACTCCATTGTGTAAATGTACCACATTTTCTTTATCCATTTTTCAGTTGAGGGATATCTAGGTTGTTTCACAGTTCTGGGTATTACAACTAATGATGTTATGAACATAGGTGAACAAATGTCCTTACAGAAACAAATAATTTTTAAAAAGTGAAAAAAAGTCTTTAAAGAGACAATAAAAGTAACATAAAAAAGCCACATAAGGATGGAGAATACACAGAATCTGGATTATTTATACTACTGTGTTTTCTTTGAATTTTTTGACTGTTAATGAGCTAACTCCAGAGAGACATTTGACTGTAAGGGCTCCTCAGCTAAACCAATATAAATGTATCTTGACTTCAAAATTTGAGTGTAAGCGTATGTTACTTTGGAAATGATGTTCTGTTTTTGTTTCCACAGAGGATAGGAACCTGTGAATTCCTTCCAGGCTAATGCGGATTGATGGAACAAGACTCCCTGAAAGGTCTCTGTGAATCCTAAAAATAATTTGACCAATAAAAATAGGAAGAGGTTTGAAGAAAATTATATCAGAATTCCCAAAATGATTGTTTATATATGTCTATTTTTATTTTAAAATGATTGCTTATAAATGGTTAATGATCACAGTCAATTTCTTAAAAAAATAAAGGGATGTGATACAGAGATGAATACTTTGCATTGGTATGGATCTTGGTCTACTAATACAAATTTAATGTCAATTTTGTTACACTATATATATGTATTTCTGCTCATATTTAATGTATAGTGTTTGTGCAGTTCACTTAAAATATAACATATAGTTAAGAAATACAGATTAATAGACGTCATCTATAATAATCAAACTTTTAATTATATTAATTAGGTTTTCTAAATATACAGAGATATATTTTAGTTAGATAATTTTCAATACTTCAAAGATCTACAGAATATGGCATTAAAAGGTTTAAGAGCTTTGACTTTTCTTGACATTGAGACATGTCTGCTTCTGGTAGCACCAATCTCCTTCAAGAGGATAATGGGCAATGAAGAGTTTCCTTTTAGAGTTTGTTAGCCTTGCCTGGACTACTGTTTGACAGTATACTTACCCTTCTATTAACCTTGGCCAGTAGGTCATTCTTCAGTGACAGGGTCCTAAGATGAAGGGGAAAAAGCAATAAGATAAAGAATATAAGAAAGCTGGGGTCAAGAAGTATTGGACAAATTATGTTTTTTTGACAAGCAAGTTTATTGAGAAGCACAACATTTTATACACAGTTTTTCAAGAATGGCAAAATAGGACAAGTTGGCAAAAACTATTATGCAATAGGACAAGTCATCAGGAGTCAATTAAGCAATGTTGTTACACAAGAGGAGCACAGAATCTCTCAAGAGCGGCAGAGGCCAAGCACATAGCAGCTTTGTACTAAGCAGAGTCCCTCAGACTAAGAAGTCTGGGTTCTCAAGATCCAAAGCTGCAGGTTCCTTGAGGTCAGGGCCCAAGACTGGCTCTGCCAAGCATGTATGCGGCTCTAGAAAAGGGGTTGAGTTCTTTCTTCATTCATCAGTATCTCAGGGAAAGTGTTGGATTGGTCTAGCACTCAACACTTTGTTATATCCAATAATTCTTAATGTTAAGTGTTTTCTTGTCAAATTTCAATATAATTTGTTTTCTGGTTAATTCAGACCTTTAATGGTTTTAATAGCTTGGATAAACATTTCCTTGAGCGAAATATAAGTAGTATATAACACATGGTCAATAAAAATACTAAACAAACATAAGAATACTGTGCTTAATGGTGAACTATAAAATAGTTCATACAAATATCAGAATAAGGAGAGCTTTGTAGGAAAGCTAGAGATTGTAGCAAAATAGAGAGTGATAAACAAAAAATTAATAACAAGAATTACTTTTGTGTTCATAATGTTTTGCATAATTAGTAATACAATGTTATCCACAAAATGATTAGTTGATTAGAATAATATCATGAATGTCTAGCAACATTGTCAAAAATATTAAAAATATAGCTATTTATCATCAATAACTATTGAGAACATGAAAATTTCAAGTATTCTTTGCAATATTATCAGGAAAATTATATGTATATTTATTTTTCAGATTTATTAAACTATATTATATATCATTAAATGAATATCTGAATAAATAGAAACATAAATCTTGTTATTGAAAAGATAGATTCAGTTTCTTAAGATGGATATTTGATTTAGACCCTGTATCCAAAGCTAGTCCAGTGAAATTCACAGTGAGTTAAGAAATATCTACAAAATTACTGAAATTATAATTAAACAACAAAAGTGCAAGTTCTTTTTGTTGTTGTTTTGAGACAGGGTTTCTCTGTAGCTTTAGAAGCTGTCCTGGAACTAGCTCTAGTAGACCAGGCTGGCCTCGAACTCACATATATCTACCTACCTCTGCCTCCCGAGTGCTGGGATTAAAGGCATGTGCCACCACTGCCAAGAAAGTGCAAGTATTATGTCAGGAAGGAAGCCTTTGTATGAAAGCAATGCTTGTTAAATCTCACAGAATGAGAGCTCTTGCTGGGATAAAGAAGTAAGTATCATCTGGTTTTCATGACTCTTTTCTCATTTGGAAAATTACAGGATATGATATTTCATGCCTTTGTTTATTTTTTTATTACATTATTTATAATATAATAAACTAATATATATTAGTTTTATATTACTTATAATTACATCAGAAGGCAAAGAAAATGGGTGAGAGTAGGTGAAAGAGAGTATCTATATCTATAGCTTGCAAATAAAAACGTTATAAGTATTAACTTTCAGCAGTCAGTGTTTATTAAGTTCTTAAGGGGAGTGAGAAGCTTAATAAAAGCAAAATATACAGAATTCACTTTAAATTATTTTTTGTAAGTCTATTTTTGTTTAGGTATAATCTTTGAACATAGTCCCAGGTTACTTCAGGATTATTTCTTTCAAGTATACCATCTCAAAATAATTAATTTCCATCTTTCAGTTTCCTACAGGGTTCAATTACTAGGAATTAAAATTTTACTAACTGATATCTCTACTTGAATACCCAAATCATGTGGTATAGGAGAAGAAAATATTCATAAAACTTGAAAGAGAATATGCCTTCAGTTCCATGCTAGCAAATGAGAGTTGAGGTTCTACTCCAAAGTTTGCAGTCTATCGCCAGATGATACAATAAAGGAATATGTGTGAATTCATTTGATATCTTATTGTAGGGCTCCTTTTCTTGACATTAGCCACAGAATTAAAAAGAAAAAGGGTTTAAATGTATACACAAGATAAAAAAGATGTTGGTAGAAGTTTAGGTCAAGGAAGTAAGCCCTTTCAGTGTCAAGAGATTTTTCCCAGAAGTCTTCATGTCTCTGAAGCAGTCATGGGATGTATAGCTTGATCAGAACACCAAAGATCTCGATGTGATGAATTCACTTGACTGTGACCATTGCCACAGTTTGTTTTATTTGGGAAAGTAAGTGCACTGGTATTCAACTGTGGTTGAAAATGAGACACATAATGGACAAGAGAAAATAATTAATCAAAATTACTGACAGTGTTTGTTTAAGCCATTTACCATCTTCCTTGCTTGCTATGATTTTTTTTTTTTGGTTTTTGAAGACAGGGTTTCTCTGCAGCTTTAGAGCCTGTCCTGGAGCTAGCTCTTGTAGACCAGGCTGGTCTCGAACTTACAGAGATCCGCCTGCCTCTGCTTCCCGAGTGCTGGGATTAAAGCCATTCACCACCACTGCCCAGCTTTTTTTTTTTTGGATATTTTGCTTTTAGACTCTATGCAAAATTGAGCACATTAAAAATGAGGTCCAATACGAATTATTAAATCTGCACACATGAGTCTGCTTTATTTTGATAGTATAATTTATTGTTACTCAAGGTTCTTATTTGAATGTTCATCTTATTTTCCAATGTGGCCCTCAAATATTCACTAGAGCCAATTTATTTAAATGTAAAAGACCACAAAGTCATTTCTTCAACAGTATTTAAATTGGGTACAGCACTGGGATAATGCTTCATCACATTAATGCCAGTAAAATTGCCATATAATGCCAGTATAAAGCTATATGGGCAGATGCAGGACAGAAAACAGCTAGATCAACCTATAAAAATTGTTCATAAAAAAACTCACTTATGAGCTCTGACAAAGCTCATAAGTTAACATGGACTTTTTTTCAGACTTAAGTTAAACTGATTTTGCCAATTCTTATTTTTTTTCCAGAGACAGGGTTCCACAGTAGGTATGTAAATTGGAAATCAGTCTTTAGGACAAAATGGCCTTGAAATCATAGAGATCCACCTGCCTCTGCCTCCTGAGTGCTGGGATTACAGGAGTGCACCACTACCATCTGGTTCGATTATGCCAATTCTTACACAATTAAACAAAATGAACCTTCTTTGCTCACATTGATACTTGTCAGACATTTGGTAAGAACAGAGAGAAAACAAATGAATGCAACTATGCAATGAAAAAAACAGAGAATTAAAAACATTAGTTTAATTGAATAACTTGTATCTGTGTAAATGGAAGACTTCCGTTTGTCTCATAGATAGTTGTAAGACAGACTTATGTTAGAGACAGCCTTAAAATACTTTAAGATCATATGTTCACAGATAGTTTAGTTTTATTATGCTTACCTTTCTGATAAAAGTTATACTAAAACTGTCAAATTTATGTTATTTATTTAGATGGTTACATGGTTCGGTCTCCTATGACCAATTAAAATGATAAAACACATTAAGAATTAGATAGAGTGACAGGAGATATTTTATATCATTTGAAGCTATTATTAAGTTGTTTTCTTGATTTCTCCTCTGTCTATTTGTCATTTGTATATAGGAAGGTTACTGAGTTTTGTGAGATAATTTTTTATTCAACTACTTTGATGAAAGTGTTTATATGCTGTAGGAGTTTCCCAGGGAAATTTTTTTTAGGGTCTCTAATATATACTTTCAAATCTTTTCCAAATAAAGATACTTTCACTTCTTTCTTTCCTCTTTATTTCTCATTGATATTCTTTAGTTGTCTTATTGCTCAAGCTAAGACTTCAAGTACTGTATTGAATAGGTATGGTGAAAATGGACAACCTTTCCTTGTTCCTGATTTTAGTGGAATTACTTTTAATTTCTCTTCATTTCTGTTGATGTTGGCTATGGGCTTGCTGTAAACTATCTTTTTATATTTAGCCATGTTCCTGTATCCCTAATATTTCTAGAACTTTTATCATGAAATTTTGTTGAGTTTTGTCAAAGGCCCTTTTTCATCAAGTGAGATGTACATGTATTTTTGTCTTTCAGTCTATTTATATGGTATATTACATTTATTAATTTACATATTTCGAACCATTCCTTAATCTCTGGGATAAAACCTGCTTGATCATGGTGAATGATTCTTTTGATATGTTCTTGGATTCAGTTTGCAAGTATTTTATTGAGAAATTTTCATCTGTGTTCATAAAGGAAATTGGTCTATAATTTTTTGGGATCTTTATGTTGTTTGAGGTATCAGAATAACTATGACCCAATAAAACAAATTAGAAAATATATATTCTGTTTTTATTTTCTGGAATAATTTGATAGGTAGTGGTATAAACTCTTCTTTGAAAGTTTGTTCCTGGGATTTTGGGTTGGAAGGCTTTTAATTACTGCTATTTCAACATGGATTATAGGTCTGTTTAAACTGATTTTGATTTAACTTTGGTAAGTGGTATGTATCAAGAATATTATTCATTTATCTTATATTTCCAATTTTGTTGAGTATAGGTGTTCAAAGTATGCTCTTATAATTGCATGAATTTCTTCAGTGTCTAATTATGTTCTGTCTTTTCATCTCTAATTTTTTTAATTTGGATTTTCTATCTCCTCCTTAATTTAAATAAAGCTTTGTTAATCTATTGATTTTGATTGTTTTCAGAGAACAAACTCTTTGTTTTATTGTTTCTTTTAATATTTTTGTTTATTTCTATTTTATAGATTCAGTCCTGAGTTTGTTTTATTTTTTGCAATCTTCTTTTGAGTTTAATTTTTCCCTTTTGTTCCAGAACTCTTGGATGTGCTGTTAAGTTACTAGTATGATATCTCTACAGATTTTCATGTAGGCACTTAATGCTATAAACTTATCTCTTAGAAATGCATTCATTGTGTCCTAAAAGTTTGGGTATACTGTGTATTCATTTTTATTAAAATCTAGAAAGTCTCTAATTTCCTTATTCATTTCTGTCTTGATTCATTTTTAATTCAATAGAGAACTGTTCAGTTTCCATAAATTTGTAAGCTTTGCGTTGTTTCTGTTATTGGAATCCAGCTTTAATCTGAGGTGGTTATAAAGAATACAGGATGTTATTTCAGTTTTCTTGTTGAGACTTACTTTGTGTTGAAGTATGTGGTTAATTTTCAAGGAAGTTTGTCTTAGTTGGGGTTTTTGTTTCTGTGAAAAGTCATCATGTCCATGGCAACGCTTATTAGGACAATGTTTAATTGGGACTAACTTACATTTTTAGAGGTTTAGTCCATTATCCTCATGGCAGGGTATGGCAGCATGTAGACAGACATGATACCAGAGGAGTTGAGAGACCTAACCTTGATTTGCAGGCAACGGGAGGAAAATTGTGCACCACTGAGCATAGCTTGAGCAAAGGAGCCCACCCCCAAAGTGATATGCTTCTTCCAACAAGGCAAGACTTATGCCAACAAAGCCACAGCCCCTAATAGCACCACTCCTTTTGGGGCCATTTTCTTTCAAACCACCACAATGTTCCATGAGAATATATTTTCTTTTGTGTTTGGGTGAAATATTCTTTAAATATCTGTTAGGTCCATATGATGGAGGAGGGTCATCTGTCTATGTGTTACTTTTATTGGTTAATAAAGAAACTACCTTGGCCCTTGAGTAGGACAGAAAATTAGGTAGGCAGAGTAGACAGAACAGAATTGTGGGAGAAAGAAAGCAGAGTCAGGCAGACGCCTCAGTCAGTCGCCATGCCTCTCCTCTCTGAGTTGGACGCAGGTTAAGCTCTATCCTGGTAAGCTACCACCTTGTGGTGCTACACAGATTACTAAATATGAGTTAGTCAAGATGAGTTAGCCAATAAGAGGCTGAAGCTAATGGGCCAGGCATTGTTCAAATGAATACAGTTTCCATGTAATTATTTCGGGTGTAAAGCTGGCTGTGTGGGAGCTGGGTGGTAGGATGCAGCCTGCTGCTTCTACTACAAATGGCACCCAGACTTGGATAACTGAATCCACAGAAAGCCTGAGAAAGCTTGGAAAAGAATAAAGCATATTTTCTTGGTAGTAGCAATTTCTTTGGTCTGTTCTGCTTGCTAGATGCAAGCAAGCACTCTCACCTAAGAGAGACTTCCTGACTCAGCTTTAGCTGCAAAACCCTGCCGCTCTTTTAAGAGGTCCTGCCAGGAAACACTTAAATGTTGCTGATGAAAAGCTGAATGCATGCCTTTCGGTTTTCAGCTGTAGCAGGAAAAAGCTGAGCCATTCTGGTCCGTCCTACCAGAGCAAACTCTGACTCTTTCAAGCAGGCAGTCCACCTGAATGTGGTCTGTGAGCAGAATGCTGCAGCTTGCTTGCTGTCAGGGACTTTGAAATGCTATAGAGTTGTGGCAATAAAAATGGCTACACTTTTCTCTCCCCATCCCTCATCCCCCCATCCCACCCCACCTTTTTTGTCCGGCAATCTTGTCTATTTCCAATATCCAGGAGGATAACTATATGTTTTTCTTTGGATTCACCTTCTTATGGGGGAATAGGATGGTTGGGATATAGGAAGGGTGGATATGGGAACAAGGAATTATATATCTTAATTAAGGGAGCCATTCTAGGGTTGGCAGAGACTTGACTCTAGAGGAGTTCCCAGGTGTCCAGGAAGATGCCCCCAGCTAGTTCCTTGGGCAGCTGAGGAGAGGGTGCCAGAAATGTCCAGATCCTATTGCCATACTCATGAATATCTTGCATATCATCATAGAACCTTCACCTGGCATTGGATGGAGAAAATGACAGAGCCCCACATAGGAGCATGGGACTGAGCTCCCAAGGTCCTGATGAGGAGCAAAAGGAGGGAGATCATGAACAAGGAAGTCAGGACCGTGAGGAGTGCATTTAGCCATTGAGACGGTGGGACAGATCTAATGGGAGACCACCAAGTCCAGTTGGAATGGGACTGATGGAACAGGGGACCAAACCGGACTCTCTGAATGTGGCTGACGGTGGAGGAGGACTGAGAAACCAAGAACAACGGTGATGAGCATGAACTCTACATCATGGATGGGCTCACTGTGAGCCTTGTCAGTTGGGTTGCTCACCTTCCTGGACTTAGGGGGAGCTGGGAGGACCTTGGACTTAACATAGTGAAGGGAACCCTGATGGCTCTTTGGCTTGGAGAGGGGCGGAGTGGGGGTATGGGTGGAAGGGAGAGGAGGGAAGGGGAAGGAGGAGGAGATGGAAATTTTTAATAAAAAAATGAGAAAAAATGGCTACAGCTGGTACCTCTGCCATGAGACTGGAAAGCTAAGGAATGGGCTGGATCCAGCCACCAAAGCCACGGCTTTAGTTCTACCAATATTGATTGGTAAGTTAAAGACACATGTGGTCACAAAAAGAGAGATATACAGTAAAAGAAAGATTCAAAGTCAAAGAAAAACTCTAAATGGTTTACAGTGTGTCAAAAATATATGTAGGCCATAAAAGTAAGAAAGAAAGAGAGTAGTTGGGTATGGTGGTACACACCTTTTATCCCAACACTTGGCAGGCAGAGGTAGATTGATCTATGAGACTTCAAGGGGCAGAGGTAGATTGACCTCTGTGACTTCAAGGTCTGGCAGCACACACTTTAATCCCACTGCCTGGGAGGCAGAGACAGACAGACCTCTGTGAGTTCAAGGACAGCTTGATCTACAGAGTTATTCCAGGACAAAAATATACAGAGAACCTGTCTCAAAAAGTAAAAATAAAAATAAATGAAATAGAGGTTAAAATAAATCTGCACAAAGATGGAAAATACACAGAAAATCTTGATACTGTATGCTATTATGCTCTCTTTGAATTGTTTGAATGCTGAGGAAGGAACAACAGCTGCTAAAAGATATTGATAAATGCTGTTGAACTAATACAAGATAGATATTTTGAAAATACCTTGACTTCAAAATTTGGATCTAAGGTTATGATGCTTTGGAAAAGTCCTTTTGTTTTCACAGAGGATGAGACCCTGTGGATTGCTTCTATTCCAATATGGTATTATAGACCATGCCTTCCTGAAAGGTTGCTGTGAACACCCTCAAAAAATTACTTCACTCAACTGCCGACTGAGATGAACCTGGCACACAGTTACACCATGAAAGATCTGATTAACAGTGCCCCTATACAGCAGGAAGAAGTTTGGAGAGAAATAACTAGGTCCATATTCTCAGATATTGTTTATGAATGTTCTTATACATTTTAAGGTGGATATGATATAGATATGAATAATTTGCATAGGTATGGATCTTAAGATCAATTTTGTTTTATTTATATGTATTTCTGATCTTGATTAAGATATTGTGATTGTGTAGTTCATTTTAAAATGTAATGTATAATTAGGAAATATAGGTTGTTAATGGATAATAGTCAAGCTTATTGTCATGTTAGTTAGATTTTCTAGATATATAGAGATATATTTCAGTAAGATAGGCATTTTTCATATCTTTCAAAGACTACAGAATATGACATTTAATGTTTTAATAACTTAGGGCTTTTCATGAGACACGTCTGCTCCTGGCAGCACCAATCTACTTCTAGAGGAAGATGGGCATTGAAGAGGCTCCTTATGGAGTTGGTTAGCCATTTGGGCAAGAAACTGCCCTTGCCTGGACTGATGCATAAACTGGACACAGAAAACCCACTGAGAGAGGACTGCTGAACTTGCCTAAAAGTAAGATGATCTTTCGGGGTTCCTGATTCATGAAAGAGTCTGTGAGACATTCTGCAGGACACAGAAAAAAAATGACTGAACTGTTTTTGAAATTTCCTGCTTAATGGAAATGTCTGCTGGATACTATGGGACTGTAGGGTGAAGATGGATGCCCAATGATACAGAAAAACTCGGGATGACTATCCACATAGCAAGATGTCTCTGTCACTTCTAGAGTTTTGGAAGTTGCTTATAATGTACTTATTGTTTGCTTAAGTAATATTATACATTTATATCCTTCTGGAGTCTTTTATAGAGTTGAAGAATTTATAATTATAGTTATAGTTTTCCTTAGTTATGATGAAAGATAAAGTAGATATAAATATTGTAACTTTAATTCTTGCTTGATACCTGTTTTGTTATATGTTATTTTACTATGTTAAATATAAAGGCTTCCTTTTTGTTTAAACAGAAAAGGGGAAATGGTATGGGAGGTCCTTCTGTCTATGTGTTGCTTTTATTGGATAATGAATAAAGAACTGACTTGGCCCATAGCATGGGAAGAAAAGGGTAGACTCAGATAGACCTGATGGAGCTGCCAGATACAGATGCTGGAAATTTTACCCAATAAGCCACAACCTTGTGGCAATACATAGATTAATAGAAATGGGTTGAATTAAGATAAGAGTTAATCAATTAGAAGCCAGAGCTAATGGGCCAAGCAGTGATTTAATTAATTCAGTTTGTGTGTGATTATTTCAGGTCTAAGCTAGTGAGGTGGCCAGGAACAAACTAGTGCCCTCCCTACTACAATTGCATATCTGATTAACTCATGACAGCTAGACCATCCTTTAAATCTCTTCCTTCTGGTACCTCAAGTAAATCACCAATAACATTACTTCTGACATGGATGTAGCCAGTGTTAAAGCTCAAATGGAACTGAAGTCATTTGACTGGTGAAGTGCTGGAAGATCAACACAAACACATATCTTTCCAAGAGCATGGATAAGTTTAGGAAGAAAGCACAAACTATATATTCAAATACCAAATTCTTTGATAAGGTAGAAGGAATGCCAATTCTGCCTCTAGAATCTTTCTATTGATAATAAATGGAGTGATTAATTCTACCCTTTCCTATATGCTATTGCTTCTGTTTTCCAAAACTTTAATTGAAATCAAAAGTATACAACACTGTCTATTGTTTCAATGAGTATTTCTGAATATTTATGTCAGAATTAGCAAACTTTAACTATAAAGCTGGCGGCTTCCTAGAGCATCCATCAGCATTCTAAGTCAATAAAAATGTGCAAATGTACTATAGAGGCTTCATAGCTGAGGGAGAATGTTTCAAGAAACTTGGAGATGAAAACCTTATAAAATATTCTTTGTTATATAAGGTCAGCAATACCTTTTATTGTAGGCTTGCTGAGCAAGGAACAAAAAGCAATAGGTAATAAAAAGTAAAAACAAATAGTTCCTTAAACACACTGTTTTTTTTTTCAACTTCCCACCTTCTTCTCCAAACATGCATGTTACCTACATAGATGGAAAAGAGATTTACTTCCGTAAATTTTATTTAAATACAAAATCACCCAAATGAATAAACTAAATTGTAACACTGGAACTTGACTCAAATAAGACCTTAGTAAATAGCAACAATCACCCTCAAATGTTATTACTATAGATTGCATGTCTATTTACAGGATATTTTGGAGAATTGTCAATTGTATTTGTTTGATAAAATGCTGATTGGCTAGTAGCTGAGCAGGAAGTACAGGCAGGGCAACCAGACTAGGAGAATTCTGGGAAGAGGAAAAGCAGAAATGCAACATCATCCAGAAGCAGTTGAGAATGTCTTACTGAGAAAAGATACCAAACTACATGGCTAACATAGATAAGAGTTTGAAGGCTTAAGTCACAAAACAACCCCACACCAGTTTGGAATTATGATTAATAAAAAGGGTTATTTATTTAAGGGAAAAAACTTACAGATCACCGTCCTAGACAACAGCCCTTGGCACGACCAGGAACAGAGTCTACCACCCGGAAGCAGGAGCTAGAAGCAAGAGAACAAGCATATGGCTAACACTGCTTTTTAAAGCAAAAGATACCACACCCTAGTGGGCTGGTATCTTAAAGGCTATTGGCTGAAGGAGCAGAATGTGCTCCGAGAGCAAGAGGTATCAGCTAACTTAATTTGTAAGAGGTAGTTAGTAATAAGCCTGAACAATAGGACAAGCAGTTTATCATTAATATCAGCCTCTGTGTGTTTATTTGGTATTGAACAGCTGCAGGACTAGATAGGACAGAAACTTCTTTGGACAGAGAATATACATGACAGTGGAATAAATTTGACCTGAATGGATTATGAAAGCATCATGTTAGAATTATATGTTCGGGACATTAGTATCAGGATTATTCACAGTACCCAGAAGATCAAGGTTACAAAATTTATTTGTAATGTGCATTAGTATTTGAATGATATATTAATGATAGCTTATTTTCATAATTGTTAATAAAATCAAGTATTTTATCTCAATTATTTTAGCAGAATTATCTTTAAATTCAAATACTTGCCTTATAGAATTCTGGCCATTTCTCAGCATTTTACAAAGTTACAGTGTGTAAATTCCATTTAGGAACCAATATCAGAAGAAAATAAGTGTTTTAATAGGAAAAGAGAATCACTAAATAACCCATAGCTATTAGATCTTGTCCATGTTCAATCCTATAATGATCTCAACTACTTATTTAAGATTTGAAGAATGACTTTTCTACATGAATATGGAAAATCCCTCTGTAAAATTTTTCTATACTCTTTGAATCTTAATTTTAAAAATTACAGATGTCTGTCAACAGAAGAATGAATTAAAAATAGTACATTTACACAAGCAAATATTTCTCAGGTGTCAAAGAAAATGACATCATGAAATTTGAACATGAATAAAATTAGAAAAAAATTATCTTGAGTGAAGTAGCTTAGATCCAGAAAAATAAATACAGTATTTATTCACTTATATGTGGATTAGTCTTTGAATAAATAAAATCCAGGCCATAATCCATAGGCCAAAAGAGGTTAGGTATAGAGGACATTATTAGGGAGACACATAGACCTCCCTGGCAGGGGTAAACAGGAGTAGATTTAAATGGAGGACTGGGAGCAAGGATGAGAATTGGAGAATTGGGAGGGAAGGTTGAGGAGAGATAGAATTTAGGAAGAAAATATGGGAAGAGATAGCTAGAATTGTGAAGCAATTGAAGGATGGCATAGAAACCTAGTACAGTGGAAACTTCCTAAAATATATAAAGGCAATCCTAATAAAGTCTCAAAATATTAAACAAGTATCTCATTCTTGTGCCTTTTCTTGGTGATCTTTTCCTTTTCTTGGTTCATCTTGTTCAACTTTAATGTGATAATTTTTTAAAATCTTGTATTTCATTTTGTTATGTTTTGTTGTTATCTCTTAGAAGTCTGTTGTTTTCTAATGAAAGACAGAAAAAGAGAGGATCTATGTGGGAGGGGAAGTGGAGAAAAACTGGGAGGGGTAGAGGGAAGGCAAAAGTAATCAGGATATATCACATGAGTATAAAATCTAATTTTAATAAAGGGGGAAAATTACCTGACAATTGTTACAGATCTATGTGTGTGTATTTTAAGTTTTAAATTACAGCCTTATTTTGATATGTAATTTAAAAAGTAGATTATAGCATTATATACAATAAGGTGATAGGATAAGATTACTCAAGATTTTGATAAGATATGAAGATTAGACAAACTCTTGGAAATAAAATCTGTAAAGTCAATCATTTAAATAGAATATAAAAATTATTTAATCAATTTTTTTACAGAAATAAATGTTTTATGCTAATATCCTGTTCATAGCATTAGTTTTAAATTTTAGAATTCTTGGAATCTTTTATCATATTCAGGGACAGGTAACTGCCATTTGGTATTTTATTCTGCAAAACAATTCTTTATGACACATCACAATCCATTTTTGTTTTAATCTCTAAAACTGCCAAATAAGAAATGACACCCCAGAACTGATTACTATACCTACAGATCAGACTATTGATAAGACTATGTCAGAGATGCTTCTCTTTGCAGTAGCCGGACAATTTTTGCTTATACTTTTGAATTAGAACCTCCTATAAAATTATTATTACTATATTTTACCTGTAATAAGTTAAAATTTTGATATATATTAATATTTTTATATGAAACACTGGCCTTTTCCCTAGTGTATGTAGTCTATATTAAGCAATGTGCCATAATCTCACATTTGTTTGCATTAGTGAAATTTAAAACCTTCCATTAAAAATTGAAATTCTGAAATTATACACAATGTATAATTATCACTCAAAGGGGAAGCAATAAAATGCAATTGTTTCAGAAATAACGTATAAAATTCACCAAACCAGAAAATAACTGATTCATATATTTTTAAAACATTGAGATAAATTTAAATTTTTTAAGAGTTTTTATGTGATATATTCTGATTACAGTTCCCCTCCTCCAATCAGTCTCAGATCCTCTCCACCTCCCCCACCCACCCAAATCCATACTTTTCTTGTTCTCTCTCATTAGAAAACACACAGGCATCTAAATAATAATAATAATAAGTAAAATAAGATAAAATTAAAACAAATTATTCTTAGTGGCTTCATTTAAAAGATAGTTTCAAAGATGATTTAATTATTTCCTATATATTCCTGTACATTGAAACTATTACTAAAGTGCTTGTTTCAGATTTAATTGTCAGTGTGTCTGTTATAAATCACTAGTGAAAATGTAACCATTCAAGGGCTCTGTATATAATTGCCCAGAATAAATTATGTATATCACATTTTAGGCATGAAAATAAGCTCATATATTATATGATAAAACAGGCAAAAACTTGCAAAATATGCAGGAGATTTTGTCTTCATTTACATGCCAGCAATAGTATTCATAGTCCACCTAACTCCAGCTTGAAAGGGTTCCTTGCTTGGAAAGGTAATGTTATATTTTATTGTGCAATATTTGGAGAATAAGAGTATGCTTCACAAATGCTCCACTAAGTTCATTGTTGCATGTGCCTGGCACCTTTCTGTTGGCCACTGATCACAAAATATGCAAGAACTTTAGTCCAAGTCTAAACACTGGAGGCTGATAAAAGATTAGGTCAGAGAAGTCACAACCAGCTTTATTAGTCAGGGATTTCTTTTCTCTAACAATGGCTTATCATTTCCACACTGGAAAGTAAAGCAAAAACGTATGTGACACCATAAGATAAAATAAAATATTCTAAGTATTCCAAAAGTGTATGTGTATATATATATATATATATATATATATATATATATAAATATATATATATATATATATATATAGTATATGATATATAATCACAAAACAATTGTGTCTTCTCTCCTTTGCACGGAAATTGTTAAAATATGTATATTGAGCAAGCACAGTTGCTAAGACCATAGGAAGACAGGTGCCAAAATGTTTGGTTACCATCTATGTATCTAACTATCACCCATATGAAAAGCCAGGGATGGCTGTTTATGCTCACAAACCACAAACTGGGAGAAGACAGGCAGAATCTGAGAGATTGCTGGTTAGTCAGCCTAGCCAAAACAGCAAACCTTGGGGGCAAAAAGAGACTCTATGTTAAAGGAATAAGGTAGAGAGTGATAGAGAATGGCATCCAATATCCTTTTTAGGACTTTACAAGCACATGCCAGAGCATTCATTTGTGTGCACTGCACACATACACACACACACACACACACACACACACACACACACATTTCTCATTATGATACAAGTAGATATATGGATAAGTGGAATTGAATTTAAATCTCAGGAAAATATCTTCAGATAAATCTGTCTGATTCATGAGAGAGTTGCCAAAGAGTATATATTTTATACAAATCAGTTTCTTTAACAAATGGTGCTAGAAAACAGGATGTTTACAAACATCAAGCTGAAAATATATCCCTATCTGTCATTTTGGAAATAAAAAGGAATGAAATAAAATGAATAAATTAAAGCTTGAATGTAAAACAAAAAACTAAAAGTCTCATAATAGTTATTTTCACCTTTTTAAAATTTTTACTATTGTTGCAGCAAAATATCCAATATCAAGAGTATAACAGAGAGGAATGGTGTTATTTTCATTTATGGTCTGAGTGCAGTCCATCATGGCAGTCAAAGCAATGAGAGCAGCTGCAGCTGAGAAATGTTGGTGACTGCTCTTCCTTTCTTTTGTTCATTCTATGACCTCAGCCCACAACATGGCTTTCCTCACATTTTGGTGGCTCTTCTCATCTCAGCTAAACAATTTTGGAAGGACCTTCACAGTCACATTCATTCTATTGTCTCCTGGATTGTCCTAAATTCCACCAAGATTAACCTTTTGATTCTACCAGAAGAAAATGAGAGATACCTTCAAATCGTATACATAGTAGAAGACTTTTTTTAATAGGAGTCTAACTGCTTAGAAAATAGTAATTCACAGGGGATTCTACCAAATTAAAAAGATCCTGTACAAGAGAGGAAACAACCAACATTGTGAAAGGGCATCTTAAAGAGTGGGAGAAAGCCTTTGTAGGCTACACAAGTGAACAGATACTAATTAGTCAGAGTACAAAAAGAAATAAAAAAAAAATAATGCCAAAGTAACAAATAAGTGCTCCTACCCACAATGTTAATGTGCTGATTCCTGGTCTCTTCTGGTGAATCTAGTTATTGAGAACTGATCTTATTTATGACTTTTTATCAACCCAAGAGATCAATCACTTGATAGAGTAACATATAGGTGGTACATATAGGAAGCATATGATATGTGATTTTCATGAAAATACATGAAAAAATTTTGTTAATCACAGATACATCAATAAAGATAGGCAGAAGAATTAATTCTGCCCAATATTGCTTGGGCAATGATTTTTCTTATGGTTACTCATAGAAGCGAAAGCAACTAACAGACATTTATACCATTGAAAAAGAATTTCTCTCCATTAATTATTTTCTTTCTTTTTTTTTTTTTTTTTTTTGAGACAGGTTTCTCTGTAGCTTTGGAGCCTGTCTTGGAACTGGCTCTTTTTTTTCTTTTTTTTTTTTCATGGTTTATTTTTTTATATTTAAATATTTCCATCTCCTCCCCTCCTCCTCCCCCTTCCGTCCCCTCCTCCTCCCCCTTCCCTCCCCTCCTTCTCCCCCTTCCCTTCCCTCCCCTCCACCCATACCTCCCCTCCCTCCCTCTCAAGGCCAAGGAGCCATCAGGGTTCCCTACTCTATGCTAAGACCAAGGTCCTCCCAACTCCCCCCCCCGCCCCCCGTCCAGGAAGGTGATCGACCAAGCTGAGAAGGCTCCCACAGAGCCCGTCCATGCAGAAGAGTCAGAGCCCAGCGCCAATGTCCTTTGCTTCTCAGTCAGCCCCCGCTGTTGGCCACATTCAGAGAGACGGGTTTGGTCGCATGATCCATCAGTCCCATTCCAACTGGAGTTGGTGATCTCCCCTTAGTTCTGTCCCACCATCTCCATGAGTGAACGCACCCCTCACGTTCCTGACTTTCTTTCTCATGTTCTCTCTCCTTCTGCTCCTCATCAGGACCTTGGGAGCTCAGTCCAGTGCTCCAATGTGGGGCACAGTCATTTTCTTCATCTATCGCCAGATGGAGGTTCCCTCACAGTCCTGCCTTTCTTTCTCATGTTCTCTCTCCTTCTGCACCTCATCAGGACCTTGGGAACTCAGTCCGGTGCTCCAATGTGGGGCTCTGTCATTTTCTTCATCTATCGTCAGGTGGAGGTTCTATGGTGATATGCAAGAAATTCATCAGTATGGCTATAGGAACTGGCCTTTTCAGGCTCCCTCTCCTCAGCTGCCCAAGGAACTAACTGGGGGCGTCTCCCTGGAAACCTGGGAACCCCTCTAGGGTCAAGTCTCTTGACAACCCTCAGGTGGCTCCTTAAATTAAGATATATGCTTCCCTGCTCCCATATCCACCCTTCCTGTATCCCAAGCATCCCATTCCTCCGAGCTCCCCCCATTCTCCCCTTCACACTTTTCTCTCCCCATCTTCCCTTGGCCCAGTCTCGCCCAACCCTCAAGTTCCCAATTTTGCCTGGCGATCGTGTCTACTTCCAATATCCAGGAGGATTACTATATCTTTTTTTGGGAGTTCACCTTCTCATTATCTTCTCAAGGATCCCAAATTTATAGGCTCGATGTCCTTTAATTATGGCTAGAAACCGATTATGAGTGAGTACATCCCATGTTCATCTTTTTGGGTCTGGGTTACCTCACTCAGAATAGTGTTTTCTATTTCCATCCATTTGCATGCAAAATTCAAGATGTCATTGTTTTTTACCGCTGAGTAGTATTCTAGCATGTATATATTCCACAGTTTCTTCATCCATTCTTCCACTGAAGGGCATCTAGGTTGTTTCCAGGATCTGGCTATTACAGATAATGCTGCTATGAACATAGATGAGCAAATGCTTTTGTAGTATGATTGGGCATCTCTTGGGTAGATTCCCAATAGTGGAATTGCTGGGTCCTGGGGTAGGTTGATCCCAAATTTCCTGAGAAACCGCCACACTGCTTTCCAAAGTGGTTGCACAAGTGTGCATTCCCACCAGCAATGGATGAGTGTACCCCTTACCCCACAACCTCTCCAGCAAAGGTTATTATTGGTGTTTTGGATTTTAGCCAATCTGACAGGTGTAAGATGATATCTCAAAGTTGTTTTGAATTGCATTTCCCTGATAGCTAGGGAGGTTGAACATGACCTTAAGTGTCTTTTGGCCATTTGAACTTCTTCTGTTGAGAATTCTCTGTTCAGTTCAGCACCCCATTTTTTAATTGGGTTAATTGGCATTTTACCGTCTAGTCTCTTGAGTTCCTTATATATTTTAGAGATCAGACCTTTGTCAGTTGCAGGGTTGGTGAAGATCTTTTCCCAGTCAGTAGGCTGCCTTGTGTCTTAGTGACAATGTCCTTTGCTTTACAGAAGCTGCTCAACTTCAGGAGGTCCCATTTATTCAATGTTGCCCTTAATGTCTGTGCAGCTGGGGTTATGCATAGGAAACGGTTCCCTGTGCCCATTTGTTGTAGAGTACTTCCCACTTTCTCCTCTATCAAGCTCAATGTGTTCAGATTAATATTGAGGTCTTTAATCCATTTGGACTTGAGTTTTGTGCATGGTGATAGATATGGATCTACTTTCATTCTTCTACAGGTTGACATCCAGTTATGCCAGCACCATTTGTTGAAGATGCCCTCTTTCTTCCATTGTGTACTTTTGGCTCCTTCATCAAAAATCAGGTGTTCGTAGGTTTGTGGTTTAAGATCCGGGTCTTCTTTACGATTCCATTGGTCAACTTCTCTGTTTTTATGCCAATACCAAGCTGTTTTCAATACTGTAGCTCTGTAATAGAGTTTGAAGTCAGGGATGGTAATGCCTCCAGAAGTACTTTTATTGTATAAGTTTTTTTGGCTATCCTGGGTTTCTTGTTTTTCCATATAAAGTTGATTATTGTCCTCTCAATCTCTGTGAAGAATTTTAATGGGACCCTGATTGGGATTGCATTGAATCTATAGATTGCTTTTGGTAGAATTGCCATTTTTACTATGTTGATCCTCCCAATCCATGAGCAGGGGAGATCCTTCCATTTTCTGGTATCCTCTTCAATTTCTTTCTTCAAAGACTTAAAGTTCTTGTCAAATAAATCCTTCACTTCCTTGGTTAGAGATACTCCCAGATAGGAGGGCGACTGATTTTTTGGAGTTGATCTTGTAACCTGCCACGTTACTGAAGGAGTTTATCTGCTGTAGGAGTTCCTTGGTGGAGTTTTTGGGGTCGCTTATGTATACTATCATATCATCTGCAAATAATGAAAGCTTAACTTCTTCCTTTCCAAATTGAATCCCCTTGATTCCCTTATGTTGTCTTATTGCTATTGCTAGAAGGAACTAGCTCTTATAAACCAGGTTGGCTTTGAACTTACAGAGATCTGCCTGCCTCTGTCTTCTGAATGCTTGGATTAAAGGTGTAAGCCACCACCACCCAGCAAAACTTGAGATAACAATAGCATGTCACACTTGGAGCTTAGAGTTCCGTAACACACTACTCTTCCTCCAGGATTTTGATTATATATTCTATCTCGGTGAGGGTTTTGGACCTTTAAGAAAGTACTATACATGTAGGATATGTTATCCCATTTAGAGTTGTCATGAATCTCACAGTCACCACCACCCATTACTATAAGCAGGTACCTTGAGCAAGGCTAACAATCATAAACATAAGTATAAAATACAATTTGATAGAACCATCAGATCTCTGTATCTATTTAACAAGATGTGGCTAGTAGCATAGTCACTAAATCATATAGCTTACTTAGTTTGTTTTCCTATACATGGGTCCTGCTCTGTGAAGTGGGATGTTAATCTAATTGGAAAACAATGGTTTGCACACAATAACAATCATGTCACCGTTACACCACTGAACATTTCTTGGCATGCTGAAAGCACTAACAATAACAGGCTGCTTTAATTATCAAACAGGATCATGAATGGTAGTTCTGGAACTACCTGCATAGTATTTTCTGGCATACACAAGAAATAGCCATGGAGCTTCCAGCTTAGATACAGCTCAGTTGTTCAATGTCCTGAAATCAGAGCAGTAGGTAGTTTAACCAACTAGGCCATACCATCTAGTTCTCACATAAGGCCAGTAGCAATTGCAATGACTGCGCTCAGGGAACTTCATAAAAACTAATAAAGAAGTAGCCTACTCTTGCCACATAAATTTTATTTAATCATATATGACAACTCAGAGGGTCTTTTTCAATTCAGACAAAGTACCTTTATTTAAATCATACCATTATCACTTTCTATTTATGGCCATTGGTTGCTAGAGAGTTTAACTTTGTAGGGTACCATCTGCACCTTGCTCAATATAAAATTCCTGAGACTTTTACTGTTGTGCTTCACCTCTGCACCCTAAGCAGACTGATTTCTGATCATTGTTTATTTAAGTGTAATGCTGCTGCTTTCAGGTACTCGTGTGTGTGTGTGTGTGTGTGTGTGTGTGTGTGTTTGTGTGTGTGCCCATGCATGTATGCATGCACATTATGTATGTATACATATACATCATATACGTGTTAGCATTATATGATAAATGCTTTTGATAAAAGGTTAGTAGGGTAAGATCTCTGGAAGTGAACTACTCAATGTCATTAGCAAAGGCAAAACATCTTGGTATTCAGTAGTTAATGTGATACTTGGGAATATGAGGAGAGAGAAAATATTAGAAAGTTACCCTATAACATGAAAAGATGCTAACACTGGAATCAATTATTCTATCTACAGAGCTCATGTTGAGTAGAGAAGACTGATGGGAGACACTATATTGTTATTTTTTCTATTCTACAAGTACTCTCCATCAGCTTTATACCTGTACTTGATCCTTGGGTACTCCTAAGTTTATTTTCCTATAGACAAGAAGCTCATCAGGATTGGATTATATGTTTCAACTGTTTCAGGACCATAGATTTTGCTTTGGATATAGTCTATAATCTCCTTGGTATGATAGGATCTGAGATAGTATATTGACCAATATTGAATCTCTTGGGCATGTCTTGAATGCTTAAAGAACCCTGGGATTTGGTGGAAAATCATCTACTGGAAAAATTTGTACTACCCTATCTCAGTATCCACCCCTTGATTCTCATTGCCATTTGTGTTCCTCAGTGCTTCTAAGAAGCCATGCACACCAAGATTGATATCTACCCGAAGAAAAATACTTTTCAGATTACTAGGGCCCAATAAATCTGCAAATCAGTATTTGGCCTTCTGTAGCACTGCATGCTCCTCACTTTAAACCTTCAGGCAACGTCTCCCCTGATAGATCCTTTCAGGCCCATAAACTTTTCTTCCAAGCCGGGCAGTGGTGGCGCACGCCTTTAATCCCAGCACTCGGGAGGCAGAGGCAGACGGATCTCTGAGTTCGATCCAGCCTGGTCTACAAGAGCTAGCTCCAGGACAGGCTCTAGAAACTACAGGGAAACCCTGTCTCGAAAAACCAAAAAAAAAAAAAAAACAAAAAACTTTTCTTCCTCCAGAACACCCAGTAAAACCCTATTTTTTCTGCCCATAAAGTAAAGGATGCTTGAAGGACTTGCACCTTGTAAAATTGTGTCCCATCATGGGGCTCAGTAAAGTTTCAGAAGCCCCTTATTTGGTCATGTGAATTAGCTAACTAACACTGCTTCCCTCATACAAAGTTCCTTAAATTTACTGAAGTTTATTAAATACAGGTCTAATTTTACTTCCTCCCTCATATTCACTCAGTCATGTAAAGTAGCAAGCTGATACAGTGATCTCATCATCTGCTTTATCCAATTTACCTGACAAATCAAAGGATGATACACTAGCACTGTCCACATGTCTGCTTTCCATTTTAACTGATCTTTTATAGAGACAGATATATTTCTATGCAGACAGCTGCCACAGAACTGAAAGTCTTATCACCCACAGGAAGGCCAATGCAGCTTCATGACAATCTTGTTTCATATTCATTATTTTACAAGATTACAGTGTATTTTCTGATCCAGCCTTTTTATGCACCATCTTCATATTCTGTTGGTGGACTGCACTCATCAATGATATATAGAAGATATATAAAGTAAAATACCTCAGATTTAGCTTATGTACTTTTCACCTACAGTGAGGTTAGATATCATTTCATGTCACAAGGAGGATAGCAACATTACAATTACCCCCACAGTTTTACACTCATGTGGTTTAGCTTCTGTTGTATATCTTATCATCCAACTCATGAGCAATGTAATTTTCCTACATACTCATTTCCATGTCTCTGAGTGCCTGATGAAGTACCGAATGTAGAATGATTTCTTCTTGAGAGATGTAAACTATATCTGTTATTTCCAGATAATGCACTAATGGGAGATCAAAGGAACAATTTCACTCATCCTGCTTAGCAAATTAATGACTATAACTGAAGTTACTTATAAGAACATGATTTCTGGATTTCTTATAGGAACATGGACAAAATATAGGCACCTTTACCCTAAAAGAAGAATAATTCTCCAGCAATTATTAAATATTTATTGTCAGATGGGACCACTGCCTTAGTTAGGGTTTCTATTGTGAAGAGATGCCATGACCACAGTAACTCTTATAACAAAACACTTAATTGGTGTAGCTTACTACAGTTTTGGAAGTTCAATCTGTTATCAAGGTGATAAGCATGGCAGTATGAAGGGCAGACATGGTGCTGACTTCATCTTGATCAAAAGGCAACAGGAAGTGAACAGAGACTGGTTGGTATCTTAAGCATAAGAAACCTCAAAATCTACACCCACAATGACACACTTCTCCAACAGGACCATACCTGCTCCAACAAAGCCAAACCTCCTAATACTGTCTCTCTCTATGAGCATATTGGGGCAAATTACATGAAAAGGAACATATTCTATTCCCTGGTAGCCATAAGCATTTAGCAGTATCATAAAGCAAAACACATCAGTCTAACTTCAAAAGTCCTCATAGTCTTAGTATTGTTTAAAATTCCAAAGTTCAAAGTTTTTTTTTCTGAGATTCACAGTCTTTTAACTGCAATGCCCTATAAGATCAACATCAGAAAAGC
Organism: Arvicola amphibius; assembly: GCF_903992535.2. Lineage (NCBI taxonomy): Eukaryota > Metazoa > Chordata > Mammalia > Rodentia > Cricetidae > Arvicola > Arvicola amphibius. Next base: position 17,611,222 of record NC_052048.2, read on the forward strand.
AATCACATATTTCCAAGATATAAAGGCACAGGATATGCATTACCATTCTAAAATGTAGGGAGGCAGCAAAGTGAGGAAATACTTGGAAGAAAGCAAGATTATAAATCAGCTTGGCAAACTCTAAACTCTGCATCTCCATGTCTGAGGTGAAAACAATTCAAATCTCCATTTCTGCTCAGTCTTATTAAATACAGCATACTTCTCTCTCTTGGCTGGTTCCACTCACTGCTAGCAGATTTCTTTGGCAGATATCCCATGGCTCTAGCATCTTTAACATTTTGGGGTCTCCAAGGCAATCCAGGCTTCAACTTCACCACTTCATGCAATAGCCTCTCTACCAGGCATCCGTTCAGAGACACCCCTGATACATACCTGGCCTCAGTGACTCTCAATCTTGGGAGAAAAATTCACAGCTCCTTTCTTTTATCCTTAGCTCAAGAACTATGTGGCTGAAGCTTATAAGTTTTGCTGCTTACTGGGCTTGAAACATTCCCCCTTGTACAATTACATCTTCATCATCTTTCTGTCTTTCACTGCCTAAACTTGACTGTCCTAAAATTGGATCTCTAGACCAGGATGGCCTCAACCTCAGAGATCTGCCAGCCTCTGCCTTTGAACTGTTGGGATTAATGTTTTGTGCCTCCACACCCAGATCTAAGCTTTTCTTTGAATCCTGTTCACAAGCTGGAAATTTAGCTTAGCTGGATCTTGTTCTGAGGTTACTACTCCCTTTATTCCATTTCTTAATGTTTATCTCCTTAAACACAAAACTTAACTCCATTTCTTTTCTCCTCAAAAGTTACATTTTCTTGCTACTTTGCATGATGAATATTCATTAGAATTACCACTAATAACCATATAACAGCATCTGTACTGGGTTGTTTTGAGATTTCCTCTGCCAACAGAATTAATCCAAATCTCCAAACTTTAGCCTCAAGCACACTGTTCAGACAAAGAAAAAAAAGGAATCACTTTCTTCATGAAAATATCACAAGAATGATCTTAGGCAACATATTAAAATTCTCCCCTGAATCCTCTCAAGGTAGTCACCCACAGCTCATCAAATAATTCTCAGTGCCATTGTCTTCCATGATCTGATGCTGGATTTCCCTCTTCATGCTATGAATATGTTTTATTACCATTGGCTATAAAGAAGCTGTTTTGGCCAATGGCTTAGTAGAGTAAAGCTAGGCAGGAAATCCAAACAGAGATATAGAAAGAAAGTAGGTGGAGTCAAGGAGAATCTATGTAACTGTCAGAAGAAAAAGATGCCAGCTGTCAGACAGAAACTTGCCAATAGACCACATCATCATGGTGATTCACACATTAATAAAAATGGTTAATTTAAGATATAAGAGGTAGGTATAATTATGCATAACCTATTAGTCAAAAAGTATTATAATTAATATAGTTTCTGTGTTATTATTCAGGCCTGGGCAGCTGGGAAACAAACGAGCAGCCTCTGCTTACAATGATTCTACTAGTATGGCCCATTAAGAAAGGCTTAACCTAAAGTACCAAAACTCAAATTCTCCCAAAGAAAAACATGAGCAGGCATATCACAATATCCCAATCCTTGGTATCAACTTTTGTCTTAGGGTTTTTATTGTTGTGAAGAAACACCATGGCCATGAAAACTCTTACAAGGAAAACATTTAGTTGGGGTGGCTTGCTTACAGTTTCAGAGGTTCAGTCCATTATCATCATAGTAGGGAGCATGGCAATGCATCAGTAGATGTGTTGCTAGCTACATCTTGATCAGAAGGCATCAAGATATGAAGTGAGACTGGGCAGTATTTTGAGCATAGAAAATTTCAAAGTCCACCCTCATAGTGACATATTTTCTCCAACAAGACCAAACCTACTCTAACAAAACCAAACCTTCTGATAGTGCCACCACGATGAGCTTATGGGACCCAATTAGATTCAAATCACCCAAAGCACCATAAGATACTTATTAGTTTTCTATAATATCATGAGGACTTTTAGTGGATCAATCATGCAATTGTGTTTTAGTGGTTAATCTTAGCAGATTTGAAGAGAGCAACAGCCATATTATTCCTGAAGAGCACATTCCAAAGCAAGTCCCCACTGTTCCTGGCCATTTCCAACCCCCTTTCTCCTACCCCAAAGCTGTGAAGTGAACAAATGTTCTTTCTAAATCCTTAGTGCCATCCTCCACACTATGTTAGGCTGCTGCCTTAACAGAGTCTCATAGTAACAGAGTCTGTTGTCCATGAGCTGAAATCTTTTAAACCATAAGCCAAATAAACCTCCCTATTTTTACTGTTTTCCTTACATATGTGTAACAATGGCAACAGTACACTCCAAGGAATGACTGAAGTAGAGTTTACAAAGCATTGGGGGGCACTTTGTTGTGTACTCTTCAGAAAATTTAAAATAAATATGAGATAAATATTCATGAAGCAAGGTCAAACTTTTGTGTCTGCCAAATCATAGTGGACTGTGTCTCCCTTTCGCATTTGTTCAGTTTTCCTCTTGAAAATCCCTAAAGGGAAATCAAACAAAGTAAAGAATGTTATAATGACTCATGTCTTTTGAGAACACAGACCTTCCTTACATTAGTGTATGTGTACAATTGTTGGCAAAGTATCCCAAAACTAAGTTTTATTCTTACAGTATAAGAAGTTAACTTAAACTACCAAATTGTATAGGGACAACTTGTCATTCTGGATGTCATAGGACACAGCAAACAATGGTTTTACTTGCATATCAGGTTTTGTTTTTGTTCATAAAACCATTCAAAAATCTAAGGATACTATAACTTTCAGTTTTCTTGCTTAAACATTGATTGCATTCCTTAGCTGTTTTGTTGCTATGAAAAGTTCAAGGAGAAACAATTAAATATGTATATTGGCTCATTGTGTAAGAAGGTACAGTTCATGATCTACTGACTCCATTTCTGTGGACCTAAAAGAAAAATAAATTTATGGTAACAAGAATGTGGTGGGTACAAACCACTCACCTTATGAAGCATAAGAAAAGAAATGGAAAATATTGGAGGATAAGATATACAGTCTTCCAATACAACCCACACAGTAGAAATTTCCACCTCTTCCAAAAATAATGTTATCATCTGGGGACTATGCTTTAAAAAACACAAACCTGAAGGTAACATTTCATATTCAAGAACATTGCTTTCCCACAAGTAGCTAAAGCCTCATCACAGTCTCCTACCTGAAAAGCATTTAGTACATCTTCAAGAATCTTCAGTTAAAAATATATCATATATTTGAATGTTTTTATACAATTACTTTACCACTAGAACATTACTAAGATTGATATTAAAGCATAATATGTGTAGAAAAGCAGAATACCTAGAATTATTAAAATCAGGGGTTTTGTCCAAAGTAAAAGTAGGGTTAGTAGTAGTATGTGATTCATTCATTGCTCAGCATTTATAAATAATGCTGTCATATTAGATAGCAGAATTAGTAGGAAGAATTAAAAGTAATTTTGATTTTGTAATGCTGATTCCATAAAATTTAATAACAGGTTACCTTCACAAACAAGGAAAGAAATAAAAAAATTGCAAATGAGCCCATCTCTATTTGCATTCTAGCACATTGGAATTCAATAGTTCTTTCATCCCTTATGAACTGACATGTTACACACACAGTACCTACAGAAGTTCAGTCAAACTGGAAGGAAAATGTAAGATTCTTATGCTAAAACTAAAAGTAAGTCACAAGTAAATCTTCAATTTTATATTTTAGCACAGTGTATGTTCTTTCTTTAATACAGAATATTTCTGAATTTTAGAAAAATCCACTAAGAAATATTCACCATTGGATTTTTGGAAACTGATTTTTGGGGTCACATAAAGAATGGCTACTATTCTACAGAGCATATTGACATTCATTTTCATTGTTGAGTTCTTTGTTGGAAATTTGGGGAATGGATTCATAGCACTGGCTAACTGTGTGGATTCTGTCAAGAGAAAAAAGATTTCTTCGGTGGATCATATCCTCACTGCTCTGGCCATCTCCAGATTCTTTCTACTGTGGGTTACATTTCTAGACTGGTTAATGTGTATAAAATTCTCCCCTTCATTCATGACTAGAAATATATTAAGAATAACTCAGATTTCCTGGAATATAAGCAATCATTTCAACATCTGGCTTGCTACCAGCCTCAGCATCTTTTATTTTCTCAAGATAGCCCTTTTTTCTAACTCTCTTTTCCTATATCTAAAATGGAGAATTAAAAGGGTGGTTTTGATTGTGTTGTTGCTATCACTGGTCCTTCTGTTTTTGAATATTTTTCTAGTAATCAAACATATTGATGCCTGGACTGATGGATACAAAAGAAACACATCCAACAGTTTGAGTTCAAGTTTTGTAGAATTTCCCAGGCTTTTTTTATTGCCAAGTGTAATGTTCACATTGATACCTTTTGGTGTTTCCTTGACAGCTTTCCTCCTCCTAATCATCTCCCTTTGGAAACACATCAAGAAAATGCAGCATTACACCAAAGGATGCAGAGATGTCAGAACATTGGCTCACATCACAGCCTTGCAGACTGTAATAGTCTTCTTTCTATTTTACATCACTTTCTTTCTGTCTCTACTTGTGGAATTCTGCATATTTGATATAGAGAAAGAGCTGACTATTCTGTTTGCAAGGGTTGCTATAACTATTTTTCCTTCCATACACTCATGGGTCTTCATTCTGGGGCACAGTAAGCTGAGACAGGATTTGTTTTCAGTATTGCAGTGGTTGACGTATTTTTGTAAACATATGTAAATCTTAGATCCATAAATCAGTTTACATGTCATTTTGACTATTCTACAGAAGAATAAGTTCACAAGAAATTATTGAATTTCTAAATTTGTGCTTTACATACTTTTTTACTTTCTAAATTTTGTGAAAATTTGCTGAGACAGGGCTATCCAAACGCAAACTTAGAGTGATAGCCAGGTTTCTTATAGTGAACAATTCTGTAAATATTTTGCCATATATCTCATTTTAAGATTTACAAGTCTGCAATATATTTCTGCAGTGAGTTACAGTTACTAAAAATAGTGAAACCCTCAAGCGCAACTTCCTAAACTTCACTTTTTTACTTAATTCTCTTGTCATTTTTCAAGTACGACATCATATCATTTGCATATAATTATTAAAATGTTCATTTTGTTTTTTGTTTCCATTTATTTATTATTATTTTACAGAAGATAGTTTTATAATAAAATTGCTCAAAATTTAAAACATAAAGTAACTGCGATAATTAACATTTCTGTTCATAAATAAAAGTTTTTTCCAGTCTTCCCAGCTAGTATAAGACTGACTTCATCTTTGATACATTTGTTAAATCTATACTCATATCTTTTCTACTAAAATATCTGTTAATGGTTATCAAATATACATTTATATATAATAATTTACTAGGATAATTATGTTTTTCTCTCTCTTTTGATCAAATGTAGTAATAAATGTTGACAGTTATACACAAATGCATTCCTAATGTATGCAGTCTATATTAACCAAATAAGTCACATAAATATTCATATGTTTATATTACCATGAATTTAACACCATCATAGGTAAACTGAAATTCAGAAATTGTATGCAAAAATGACAATATTTACAAGGAAAACAAACCAAACTTAATTGCTTGAGAAATATTTCCCCCTCAAAACCCTAGTCCTAAAAAGAATTGATTCAGATTTTCAAATTGTTTAATGTGTAACTTACTATCCAAAGATGAACTGTGCCCTAAGCAATTATTTATATATTTTTAGTATAAAAGCCAAAATAAATGAATTGGGGAATGTGGTTTAATTGATAGTGCTGTACCTTAGCATGTATGAAGTTTGATCCCCTGAGATTGATTCCTAGATTATTTTAAAGTTATCATTGCTCTGATAAGACACCATGACCAAAGCAATTTGGAGAGGAAATGGTTTGTTTGGCTTACACTTCCATATCACATTTCATCAGTGAAGAAAGTCAGGGCAAGAACTCAATCAGGGAAGAAACCTGGAGGCAGGAGCTTATGCAGTGGCCATGGAAGAGTGCTGTTTACTGTAATGCAAAATTCATAAAGACAAATCCTGTAGACTGCAAGTGCTGTGAGATGAAGCTCTTGTACACTATAAGGATTTGTCACTTGTATTAGTTTAGTAATACTCTGATTAGCCAGTAGCCAGACAGGAAGTATAGGCAGAGCAACTAGCCTAAAAGAGTCAGTCACCAGCTAGATACAGAGAAAACAAGATGAGAATACCTCACGAAGAAATGGTACCAAGCCACATGGCTAAACATAGAAAAGAATTATGGGCTAACTTAAGTTGTAAGAGCTAGTTAATAATAAGCCTGAGCATATAGGTCAAAGAGTTTATAATTAATATAAGCTTCTGTGTGTTTCTTTGGGACCGAATGGCTGTATAACCAGGTGGGACAGGAACTTCCATCCAATTTAAAACTTGTAAAATCATGTAAAAAAATATTTCTTCATTTACATTGAAGAAATAAGGATCCTGCATCACTTAAGTTTATTGCTGAAGGATTCCTTCCTATGAAAGGGAATACACTATCTATTATAACTTATTTTGTGCTGTTGAGGGAATGACAGTATTTCTTGACAAAGAAAATACCACTGAACTCCTTTAGTATTGCATTTTTGATTGACAGTCATCAGAGGAGGTAGACAGATGTGAAAAATTCAGTGTACATAAACTCATCTAAAACCCAGGCACTGAAAAATAAAAAAAAAACTTCAGTCGTAAAATATATAACAACCAAGGAACTTTCCTTGGACACTTCATTCTGTTTAAATTAATCTATTACTGTCATCCTAGTAATGCATAAATTACTTCTGGAAGTTTAAGAGTGAGTTCATGGCTTTGATAAACTACATTTAGTGGCAAGAATGAAATGGTTCCTCATCAGATTTTTTTCTGCATGAATTTCTCTGGATTTTTCTTATGGTACAGAAAAGTTAATATGCTCATAGAAAAGGGTAATTAATTCAAGGTTTTATGAAAGAAAATAAAAATTACTGTCTCGTTACTTTGGCAGCGATTAACTGCATTTATGCATGAGTTCCTAATAGTCTCACCAACGTATGCTCAAGATAGCTAGAACCACCAACTATACTTTCTCTACTGAGAGATAGTAGAGTCTGTTACCTTCCTGCCATGGTATGGAAAGTTAGGAGCTCCCACATATTTATTTGATCTTGTGGCAGTAAATCTGGAAGAGACTAAGAAGGTGAAAAAGCATGATGCTGTGGGAGCACCTTCTGCTCCTTCAGCCAATAGCCACTGAAATAGGAGCCCACTGGGGCGTGGTCTATTTATCTTTAAAAAAGAGCGGCAAGCCTGGGCTCGCTCTCTTGGTTCCGGGTCCTGCTCCAGTGACTAGGCTCCTTTCCTGACGGTTGGTGTTTTATAACTTGTACCCCCCAAAATAAATACCCCTTTAAATCCTAACTGGTGTGGGATTGTTTTGCGCATTATCTGGAGCCCAGTGTTTGGTTTTAGAACCACCCAACACACCCCTATACCCCGGCTCGGCTGCCTGCCTCAGGCTCGGCTGCCTGCTGCCAGCTCCGCTTGGCCAGCTTGGCTTGGCACAAGCCATCCCTCAGCCTTAACCTCCAGGCCTCATGGGATCTATTCTGAGTGGGTTTTTAAATTCCCCCTAGCAATGTGAGTCACAGAGCTCTCAGCGCAAGCAGTTGCCAAAGCTAAAAACCCCTTAGGGGAAAAAAAATCTTCTTTTGAAGTCCCAGCAATGCTGTTTGAAATCTCCCCTGCCATAACTGATTGGGAACGCTGCAACCAGCTTGACCCTTAATCCCAGCACAGGGACACAGGGCCCACAGCACTCGGCCTCTTTAGACCTCTTTAGCAGCAGCTTAGTGGCTGTGTAACGACCCTCTGCATCTGGTTGAACAGAGAGCCACTCAGTGGGCCGGGCTGCTTTGTCTATTGACCACTAGAAGCTCTCTGACTTTTTGTGCTCTGTGCCTGGCCTCTGGATTTTCTCTCTGTGTACATCTGACCTCTCAATTGACTCATTTCCCCCAGTTTTTAAACAAATAACAGAGCAGATTTTAAAACAGAATTTGTCGTGACACCTGCAGTGGTTCCAGTCGCAATTCGGAAACAGCGCCATCTTCTGGCTAACAGGTAAAATGGCAGGTTTCTTTTTTAATGGGACTCTAGCTGTGGCTTTTGCTGCACTTTGGGAGAAATCACAAGTGGCCTATATACCTACGGAGGTGCCTCAATTTACTTGTTATTAGGTTTTAGTTTCCTTCTTAATGTTATATCATTATGGAAGTATGTGGCATTAATTGATAGGATTAATACCATGATAGGCAAAATTGACTCCTTATCTAAGGGTACTAGGAACTTACCTGAAAGGATCCAAGCTGTTGAATTTGACTTTCAGAAGTTATCACAGAGTTTTGGTGAGGTAACGGACAGAATATACCTCCAGGATGGCAACTTACATGATATCCATGGACAGTTCAAGGACAAGATATTATCTTTAAAAGGAAACATTAAGACAGGTGCAGAATGGGGACGAAAAAACTGATATCTTAGTGAAATCACTAGAAACACATGCAGGTCAGAAGAATCAGGATTTAAGAGAGACAATGATAAAAAGATTTGAAATGATTGAAAAAATTATAGGAACTGACGAACTGGTTGAGAAGATACAAGGGCAGGATACAATGCCACCACCAGCTGTTAGGACTGGCTTACCCAGGGTTTTAGCAACATACCCTGTAAATTATTCTGACAAAGCATCAACTTCTAAAGGCTCAAAGGGAGCCAAAGAAGCTAGATGGACACAAGTAGGAATGAATGACATAAGGAAATTAAGCAAGCCATCATTAATTATAGCTTGCACTCTACCTTTGTTAAGGAAATGATAAGGACTTGGGCTTCTAATGTCAGGGCTATCTCCCATGATTTCTCACAGTTAGCTTCAGCGTTCCTCGAAGATGGACCTTCCTTGATGTTTGGAGTTTATTTCAGGGAAGAATCCACACATATGGAACAGCAAGGAAGAGCAAAAGGTGTGGAAGTTTCACAGGATCAAATTATTGGTTTAGGAGCTTACGCTGATCCATAGGTCCAAGCTCTTTATGATGATGAAATATTGTCACTATGCCACAAGGCAGCTTTAAATGCCTGAGATAGATTACCAGAGCCAGGCAGAAAGGTAGAGTCATATACTGGGTTAGGCAATAATAGGGAGAACCCTATGCTGACTTTTTGCAAAGATTAATTGAGGCTCTGAACACAGGCATAACAGACCCAGAAGCTAGATGACTAATTCTTGAATTGCTGGCTTTTGAAAATGCAAACTTAGACTTCGAAAAGATCATTGGGCCTTTAAGGTCTAGATCAGCACCTATGGATGAATGGATCCAGCATACCATGAATTTTCAGACCATTAATTACTATGGTGAATCTTGAGTAGGAGAAGCAATTTCCAAAGCGATGAGGGGACATCAACCTACCAAAGGTTTTAATTGTGGTAAATTTGGACATCTAAAAAGGGATTGCAGGCAAGGTATTTCTAACAATAACACTTCATCTGGGAATGGAAGGAATAGGAAACCTTGGCCTTCAGGTATATGTAGGAGGTGTGGTAAAGGACAAAATTGGACGAATGAATGCAGATCAACAACAGGCAGTCAAGGCAACCCGATACCATCAGGAAACTTCCTGAGGGGCCTCTCACAAGCTCCCAAGCCAAATGTGGCCCAGCCATTCCCAGTAACCATGGAGGACCTGTCACACCAGGAAAATTAAAAACTCTAGAAGCTTCAGTACATAATCATAAGGTTCTAAATGATGCAAATTTGGAGGATAAGTCAGAAATTTAATTAGGAAATAAGAAGCATATATTTTGGCAAACTTCTATAAATGATCAAGACCAAAGCTGAGAGTATGTATAAATGGAATTGTGATTGTTGGCTTGATAGACACAGGAGCAGATATGAGTATTAACACTCCAGAATCTTGGCATCCAAATTGGCCTCTTCATGAGGCAGATATTCAATTACTAGGAAATGGAACCATATCTCGAATTAAACAAAGCACGAGGTGGGTTGACTGTTTTGGGCCAGAAGATCAAAGAGGAAAGCTAAGGCCATATGTAGCTGATATTGCAATAAATTTATGGGGCTGTGACCTGCCACAACAATGAAATACCCACATTAACATTCCTGCAGTCTCAGGAACTCATAATTCTGGGAAGGATGTAATAAAGTATTATGCACAATGGTCACCAGCCATTCAGGCTGTACAAGAACATAAAGCAACTAACAAATCTTTAGAGGTACCAACAGCCCAACCTTTAAAATGGTTAACTGAGAAGCCAATATGGGTTAAACAATGGCCTTTAGCTGAAGATAAATTGCAGGCTTTAGAACAATTGGTACAGGAACAATTAGATGCTTGACATATTGAGGAGTCAACTAGACCTTGGAATTCTCCTATTTGTTGTAAAAAAAGAAATCTGGCAAGTGGAGAATGGTGACAGATCTAAGGGTTGTCAACAAGGTAATTCAACCTATGGGCCCTCTACAGTCTGGACTTCGTCTGCCTTCTCTGTTACCCAAAGGATGGCCTCTTATAGTTATTGACTTGTAGGATTGCTTCTTCACCATACCATTACAAGAAAAGGATAGAGAAAAAAATTACCTTCACAGTGCCTACTTATAATAACTCCCAGCTTACTAGGAGATACCAGTGGACTATCCTCCCACAGGGAATGCTCAATAGCCCCAGGCTGTGTCAATACTTTGTAAGTCAGCCATTGGAAATAATACATAAGCAATTCCTAAATCTATAATATAACATTACATGGATGACATTTTGCTATCCAATTCAAACATAGATACTTTAGAAAGAATGTTTGAGGAAGTAAAGATAATTTTGCCTAAATGGGGATTACAATTTGCTCCTGAAAAGATTCAAAGAGGAGATTCTGTTAATTACCTAGTTTACAGAATAGGTTTACAGAAAATTAGGAAACAAAAGGCACAAATTAGGAGAGACTGGTTACGGACTCTTAATGATTTTCAGAGATTGTTAGAAGACATTTCCAGTCTATGACTGGCTGTTGGGATAACAACTGATGTAATAATTCATTTAAACAAAACCTTAGATGGTGACAAAGATTTGAATAGTCCAAGAGAGTTAACAGCTGAAGCAGAAAAGGAACTGATGATGTTTGAGGAAAAATTACAGGAGGCACATGGATCCAAATCTTAGTTATATTCTAGTCATATTGTCTTCCAGGATTTCTCCTATGGGAATTTTAATGCAGAGGGAAGATACTATTTTAGAATGGATCTTTTTACCACACAAACCAAGTAAAAAATTGAAAACTTACGTTGAAAAGGTCTCTGAATTAATTATAAAAGGTAAACTGAGAGTTCATCAACTAGCAGGTATAGACCCAACAGAAATTATAGTGTCTTTCACTACTGATGAAATAAAAAAAAGTTACAGGAAGGCAATGAACCATGGCAAAGGGCTTGTGCTAATTTTTTTGGAGAAATTAATAGCAATTATAAAGAGAACTTCTTGGATTCTTCCTCAAATTGTACATGATGCTCCAATAACTGGAGCCCATACATTTTATACTGATGCTAATAAATCAGGGAAGGCTGTTTACAAATCAGATGAATTGAGTAAGGTGGAACAAAGCCCTTATACTTCTGTCCATAAGGCAGAATTATATGCCATTCTCATGGTGCTAAGGGATTTTAAAGAACCTCTTAAAATAGTTGCAGATTTACAGCATGCAGAAAGAGTTAGCTTGCATATTGAAACCACTGAATTTATACCTGATGATACAGAGTTGTCTTCATTGTTTATCCAGGTACAAGACATAATCAGGAATAGGCTTTGTCCGATATACATCTGGTCCCATACAGGTCTGCCACGTCCTCTAACACAAGGTAATGCAGAAATTGATCAATTATTGATTGGAAGCATGTTACAGGCCTCAGAATTTCATAAAAAAAAACATCATGTCAATAGCAAAGGTTTAAATAAAGAGTTTTCCATTGCATGGCAACAACCTAAGGAGATTGCAAAGAGATGCCCTACTTGCTCTTTCTATAACCAAACACCACTGCCTGCAGGGGCTAATCCAAAGGGCACTCAAAGGAATGAAATCTGGCAGATGTATGTGTTCCACTTTGCAGAATTTGGAAAATTAAAATATATACATCACACCATTGACACTTACTCAGGTTTTCAGTGGGCAACTGCTTTAAGCTCAGAAAAAGCTGACTCTGTAATCACACATTTATTAGAAGTTGTGGCCATTATGAGTATACCTGTACAAATAAAAACAGATAATGGTCCAGCTTATGTCTCTAGGAAAATGAAACGTTTTTTTGCTTATTATAAAATTAAGCATGTTACAAGTATACCATACAATCCTACAGGTCAAGCAGTCATAGAAAAATCAAATCAAAATATAATGGATATGTTAAATAAACAGAAATGGGTGGAAATGGATTACATAATGCCATATTAACCTTGAATTTTCTTAACACTAATGAGAAAGGAACAACAGCAGCAGAAAGACATTGGATAATGGAAAAGTCTGCTGAATTAAATCAACCAGTTTATTGCAAGGATGTGCTGATCTCTCAATGGAAGCCAGGAGATGTGCTACGTTGAGGAAGCAGTTTTGCTCTTGTTTCCACAGGAAAAGAAAAATTGTGGATACCACCAAAATTAATAAAGGTTAGATTTAAAGAGGAGAAACCTCTTGAAAAGGAGAAATGACAACATCCACAATGATGATAATCATACAGGTGGTAAAGAAAAACACAGAATGGGAGTAGGGTTCTGTTTTTATCTCTACAGGAAAACACTTATTTTTGAAAAATTCAAGGGACCCTGGATGTTTGAATACTGACAGATGGGAAAATAACTACCCAATAGGGACTATCAAGAAAACTGAATAGGTTCTGTAAGTATGGAGCTCTGGAATGTACTAAATCATATTTCTAAATTTATAGAGCTGCTTTTGGAGTTAGACTCTTGGCTCAGTACCTTTCTAATTCCAAGCCTGTTGTTAAGAGAAAAACGAGAGTTTCTGGAGTTTCTGTCTTATGTCAAGAGCCACAATATGAGACAGAAAGAAATATGAGTTTAGAAAACATCTTTGCTTTTCTTCATATCTATCATACCTTTCATTGAATATATGTATGTCTATATATGTCTATATAATTAATGTTTAAGTTTTCCACAATGAACAATCAGTTTTTCCTGCACTGACATTTGAAGTTTCCAGGAAGAAGATGGGGCCCCATAACAACAACTCCACTCAGTTGATATGACGTCATGATACTGATAGCACTACTACAAGTCCTGTTTTGGGTGTCAGATGCACAGATGTTCCAACTTGGTTAGCTGAAATGGTGCACATCTTGTACAACATTCTGGCCAGACCTCCACAAAATACTCAGAGACTGCTTAGAATTTTAAAAGACATTGATCTTGAAATTTAACCATATAGCCAGGCGGTGGTGGCGCACGCCTTTAATCCCAGCAGTCGGGAGGCAGAGGCAGGAGGATCTCTGTGAGCTTGAGACCAGCCTGGTCTACAAGAGCTAGTTCTAGGACAGGCTCCAAAGCCACAGAGAAACCCTGTCTTGAAAAAAAAACCAAAGAAATTTAACCATACTTTACTTTCACAAGATCCTTCAGAAAGAACATCACCCCCATGACAGCTGGAAGTAATTCTAGAGGATGATGTCCCCTCTCCCAGCAAAGTTTGTTCTCAGGTTTAGGGACAATATTTAGGGGTTGATTATAATGAGTATACAGTTGAGGGTTGGGAGAGGAATTTTATAAGCTCAGGTATCTTTTTGAAAAAATAAGGAAAATTGGATAGATAATAATAGTATTTGTGAGTTATTGTTAATAGATAATTACATTGGCATAGATTTTTTTGTATATGGATACAAAGTTAAATTATATTGAATATTGTATGCATGCATGCTTCTACCTCTGTTTAAAACATTTTTGTGTATTGATATATGTATACCATAATGCAATGTACATTTCTACCTCTGATTAAGATACTTATATATTGTTTCTGTATTAATATTCATTGTTTACATTTGGAGGTCTTGTCCTCATTTATTGCAGAGTTGTTTATTGTCATAGTCCTTAAGTTAGATAGGTATTAAGAATTGTAGATCAATAGTCATCTATGTCTTTCATATTTATAGTTAGACTAATCAGGTTCTTTAGATACATAGGGATTATATTCTGTATAAATAGTCTTCAACCTCTTTGAAGAGCTGTAGAAATTTGCATTTAATTTAATCTTAGAGTTCTGTGGTAGTGAGACACAATCACTCCTGGCAACACTGACCTATTCCTGAGAGATTGTTGAGCACCAAAGACCTCCACTTGGAGCTTGTCTTCTTCTTGACAAAACTGGCCTCTGGGCAAGGAACTGTCCGTACCTCAACTACTGACAAAATACACAATATCCGGAAATGGATAAGCAGAACTATCAAATCTTACCAAGACAGGGTAAGATGGTTTTCAAAAATCTCTTGCCTGTTAAAATCCGGAAATGGATAAGCAGAAATGTCAAATCTTGCCAAGACAGGGTAAGACGGTTATGAAAATTTTGAAAAAGTATGCTTAGAATAAGGAATAACTATTTTTTCTCCTTTTTAGTAAACTGTGGTAAAGTCAGAAATCAGCTTCCTTACTCAACTGGCTTCACTATTTTACTAATTTTCTCTTGTCATCTGCAACTATAAAAACCCATTACCTACAACAAGCTTTTTCTTTTGGGTCACCAACCAGCTCCCAAATCCTGACACAGAGACTTCTTATTGGTTAAGAATGTTCAGCCTTAACTTTTCTCTTATTTTATTTATTTATCTATTTATTTATTTATTTAATTTATTTATTTAAAAAAACTATCTTTTTCATTTTACATACCAATCCCAGATTAAACTCTCTCCCCTTCTCCCATTCTCTCTGCCTTCCCTCCCTCCAGACCCCATCCACTCCTCAGATAGGGTAAGGCACATTGCTTTGGGGAAGGTCCAAGGCTCTCCTTACTTTAGGTTGAGCAAGGAATCCACCCAAAGAGAATGCATTCCTAAAAGGCCAGTACAAGCACTAAGAATAGGTGCCACTACCAGTGGCCCTGCAGTCTGCCCCAGCCATACAACTGTCATCACATTCAGAAGGTCTAGTTTAGTCCGGCTGAAGTTGGTGAGCGCCCATTAGTTTCAATGGCTGTCCCAATCATGGTCTTGACCTCTTTGCCCATATTCTCACTCTTCCCACTCTTCAACTGGGTTTTTGGATTTCAGCCCAGTGCTCCACTGTGTATCTCTACCTCTGTTTCCATCAGTTGTTGATGAAGGTTCTGTGGTGACATTTAAGATATTTATCAGTCTGACTACAGGGCAAGGCCATTTCAGGGCCTCTCTCCTCTATTTCCTAGGACCTTAGCTGGGGTCATCCTTTTAAGTTCCTGGGAATTTCTCTAGAGCCATGTTTCTTGTTTGCCCCATAATGGCCCCCTCAATCAAAATATCTCTTTCCTTGCTCTCATCCCTGTTCTTCCTCCAACTCATCTATCCCATTCACTCAAGTTTTCCTTTCACCTCCCATTCTTCCCTCCTCTTCCCCTTCTGCCCTCCCTTTTCCTCCCACCCCCATGATCCCAATTTTGTCAGGTGATCTTGTCTATTTTCCCTTTCCAGGTAGATCTATATATGTTTTTCTTAGGGTTCACCTTGATACTTAGCTTCTCTAGGATCAGGGACTATAGGCTTTTATATCTATGCTTTACAGGTAATATCCACTTATGAGTAAGTACATACCATGTTCATCTTTCTGTTTCTGGGTTACCTCACTCAGGATGTTTCTTTTTCTAGTTCCATTCATTTGCATGCAAGTTTCAAGATGTCATTTTTTTCTGCTATTACTCCATTTTGTAAATGTACATTTTCTTTATGCATTCTTTGGTTGAAGGGCATCTAGGTTGTTTCTAAATTTTTACTATTACAAACAATACTGCTATGATCATTGTTGAAAAAATGTTCTTATAGTATGATTGAATATTCTTTAGGGGTATGTCCAAGAA
This sequence comes from Arvicola amphibius, assembly GCF_903992535.2. NCBI lineage: Eukaryota > Metazoa > Chordata > Mammalia > Rodentia > Cricetidae > Arvicola > Arvicola amphibius. The sequence goes on from NC_052048.2 coordinate 17,627,361, forward strand.
TGGTATTGCTGAGACCACTTCTTAAATGTAACACCAGAAGCACAGACACTGAGTGAACAATAGATAAATGAAACTGAGAAGCTTTTGTAAAGCAAAGGACAGAGTCAATAAGACAAAAAAAGGCAGTCTACTGAATGGAAAAATATCAGCAACTCCACACCAGACAAAGGATTGAACTCTAAAATACATAAAGAATTCAAGAAATTAGAAATCAAAATTCTAAATAATCTAATTAAAAAATAGGATACAGAACTAAACAGGTAATTCTCAACAGAAAAATCTCAAACGGCCAAAAGACACTTAAGGAAATGTTCAACACCCTTAGCGATCAGGGAAGTGCAAATCAAAATGACTCTGTGATACTATCTTATATCAGTCAGAATGGCTAAGATCAAAAACACCAATGATAGTCTATGTTGGAGAGGATGTGGAGTAAGGGGAACACTTACTGGTGGGAATGCTGGTGGAAATGCAAAATTGTACAACCGTTCTGGAAACCAGTATGGCAGTTTCTCAGAAAATTGGGAATCAACCTACTGCAGGACTCAGCAATATCACTGTTGTGAATATACCCAAAGGATTATTTCATATTTTAATATTTCTCTTCATGTATCTTTTGCCTCAGGGCTTTTTATCTTTCTTCTTTTCTTTTTCTTCCTTCCTTCCTTCCTTCCTTCCTTCCTTCCTTCCTTCCTTCCTTTCCTTCTTTCTTTCTCTCTTTCTATATGCCCTACTTTCCTTCTGTCTCCATAGTGCCTGTCTGGCTTCTGAACCTGGCTATGTCTCTTTCTTCCTCAATATTTTCTCTTTCTTCTGTCCTCTCTCCTCCTATTTACTCTCTCTGCCCACCAACTACACCTATTTCATTCCTGCCTATTTATTGATTTTTTCAGCTTCTTTTAAACATATTCAGTGCCTTAGGCAGGCAAGGTGAAGCAGATACAACACATTTCTACATAATTAAACAAGTACAGCATAAAAATGTAACACGTTTGCATAGTAAAAAATATTCCACAATTATCTATATATACAAATTTGTAGCATTTATTTATTTTACTTATTTACCAACTTTCTTGTTTTATTGACTACATCTTGAAATGTCTTAGACACACACACATGCACACACATAATTACTAACTGTAATAATTGACTTCTTTGTTGATTTGTTTATAAAAATATTTTCTTTGCATCTTCTAGATGTGAGACTGACATCCGCTTTGATATAAATACCTTTTAAACATACTTGGGGATAACTTTTTATGTTGATCTTTTCTAAAAGAATAGCTGTTGATAATTTCCAAACAAGTATTTTTTTATTCATTTGGATGATATACTTTCCCTTGTCCTCTGACTGTTCAGTAGAATGGCACATGTTAGTAGTGTAAATTGAGCAAGGGTAGTTTTCATAGTGTGCACAGTCTATATTAATCAAAAACACCTAAATTCTCATGGTAATCTTTTTTTTTTTTTTTTTTGGTTTTTCGAGACAGGGTTTCCCTGTAGTTTCTAGAGCCTGTCCTGGAACTAGCTCTTGTAGACCAGGCTGGCCTCGAACTCAGAGATCCACCTGCCTCTGCCTCCCGAGTGCTGGGATTAAAGGCGTGTGCCACCACCGCCCAGCTTTCTCATGGTAATCTTTAAAAGAAATCTGAAAATATCAAGCATAAATTGAAATTTAGAAACTATCTACAATGCAATAATCAGCAATATTCAAAGTGGTAACTAACCAAATTCAATGATTTCAAAAATAATTCCATTATTATGTGTCATTATGCAACAAATATCCTGCAACAAAATGTTTTTTTTCAGGTAGGCTAGGCAGTCCTGAGTTCAGGTTGTAGACCACACTAGCCTTGAAGTCAGAGATTCATCTGTTTCTACCTCTTGAGTATTGCAATGAAAGATATGTGCCACCACCACCTGCAATTAGTAGTTTATTCACAATTCCTACATCATTTTACACAAGTGAATTTTACATTCACTGGTACTGGTGTCCTTAATGGAATCTTGTGGGAAAAAAATCTGTATTTCTGTTTGAAGTATCAAAAACTTACTATGAACAAATCTATTCTTGGGAATTGAGAATAATCAAGTTTCTTATTATATAAATATGCATAGAAAAAATGGCTTTGAGAGAAACAGGAAATACTGAAGATTATTATGTAATCTTATGCTGACATAAAAATGTGCTATCTGAGCAAGGTGGAGGCAGGCATTAAGGATTCTCACTTGTGAATGAACTTATTCATTTCAATGTCTATTTCATGAGACAACAAGTATGTTTCCTTCTGAATTCACAGACACAGATGAAGTATTTCAAGTTTATTGAGCACCTGTATTTAATAATATATACTTGAAATAATTTTAAACAAATTCTTAATCATCCATACAATTTAAGCATGAGATACATATTTGCTATATAAAATTAAAAGGATTATTAAAATTTAATAATAAAGAATTTTAACACAAATAAAATATGTTTTTTGCAAAGTACTTATTTCTCCATTTCTCTCTGTGTGTGTGTGTGTGTGTGTGTGTGTGAGAGAGAGAGAGAGAGAGAGAGAGAGAGAGAGAGAGAGAAATGTGAGAGAATATAGGTCTTTATAAACAGAAAATTTAGATTTTCATTGCTGAATATTTCAGCAATAATGCAATAAAAAGCTGGCAGTTTTTAGAAAGAGCATTTAGTAACATATTCACATCTACTCCTGCAGGCTGTTTTCAAGCTGAAAGGAAAGCTCAGTGCTCAGAAAGTAGCATATTACATAGTAAGATTCAGTTCTATTAAAACCTCAAACATAAGAATAGGTTAGCTATGTGGACAGTGAAGACATGCAAATGTGCACATATTTACTTACTTGCTGCATTTTGGAATTTGATTTCATCGTTAGTGACAAGACTGAGCTGTTGTTGCTAGGACACAGAATCTGCATGAAGTGCAGGTGAGCTGTGACAAAAGCTACAAAGTCTTTGGCTGCTTTGTGGTGTCTGTTTTAAACATTAAGAATTTTCATGAACTTTCATGAATCAGATATTTGCCGCATTTTAGATAAATTCAAAGGAATCCACCCTGAATACTGGCATTGGGACATTGTCTTAAAGAGAATGGGTATGATGATAATGATCATGCTTACAATCATTTTCATTGTGGAATTCATAGCTGGAAATTTGGGAAATGGATTCATAGCTGTGGCAAACATTGTGGACTGGGTCAAGAGAAGAAACATCTCTTCAGTGGATCAGCTCTTCACTGCTTTGGCTGTCTCAAGAATCTCTATGCTCTGGGTAGTATTCACAGACTGGTGCGTTTCTGCACTTTACCCAGCTTATTTGGTTACAGGATATATGGTGAGAATTCTTTATATTACCTGGACTGTGACCAATCATTTCAGCATCTGGCTTGCTACCATCCTCAGCATCTTTTATTTTTTCAAGATAGCTGTTTTCTCTAACTCTGTATTTCTCTACCTAAAATGGAAATTTAGAAAGGTGCTTTCAGTGGCAATGCTATTGTCTCTGTTCCTCTTGTTCTTAAACATCCTAGTGATAAACACCAGCATTGATACTGTGATTAAGGAAATTAGAAGAAATGCATCTTATATTTCGATTACAAGAACTTCTCTACAGGTCTTTAGGTTCCTCTTATTCCCCAGCTTTATATTCATTTTCATCCCCTTCACTGTTTCTCTGACGGCTTTTCTCCTGCTCATCTTCTCCCTGTGGCGACATCTGAAGATCATGCAGCACAACACTAAAGGCTCCAGAGATATCAGCACCACAGCCCACATAAAAGCCCTGCAAATGGTGGTCATCTTTCTTATGCTTTACATCTTTTTCTTTCTATCTTTAGTTGCAATAGTTTGGACATCTGATTTGGAGAATATTCAAATCACATTTTTTGCAAAGGCTTCTGTAATAACTTTTCCTGCTCTTCACTCATGTGTACAGATTCTGGGAAATAGTAAACTGAGACAGGCCCTGCATTCTGTACTGCAGTGGGTGAGGTTCAGGTCAGACAAGAGACCTCCATATTCCTAGACCACTCAAGACATTAGTTCATATATTCTATAAGAAATCAGTTTATGCAAAAGGTTTGGTTTGTGTATATAGCTTTTATATAAAACTTTATAAAATTTGACCAGTGTGCTCCAAAAATCACTGTTCAAACCAAAGAGCTTTGTAGTATATGTCAGGTGTTCATCTTAGTATAGTTTGATATGGAAGAATATTGACAAAGCATGATTGAGCATAAAAAATCTTTATAGTAAATATATTATGAAGTTTTGATTAGTTTTTTAAAATTTCACATAAATAAGTCTATGATATCATATATAATTTATATTTATAATATGCATGTGATTTAAGTACATTAAAAAAGAGGGTTTTATTTTGTTGGTCCTACAATTCTTCCTCAAGGCATTCTGTTTTCTCTAGCCCTCTCAGTTTTTTAAAAGAGGACCATTACTCAAAGATGTTGTACTAAAGTCTCAAAGGTTTGATATCAAATACAGGAAATGGTGTCATGGACACAGATGATCCACAAAATCTCATACAAATTGTTGAAGAACCAAGACCTACTAAACAAGTGTCTGGACTCTAACATACACTTGTGTATCTTTAAACCAAAATTGGATGCACTTGAGGAAAAATATACAAGCTAAATCAGAAACCCAAGTACTGTGATAATATAAAGAAACTCTCATGACTGCTTCTTATGCTTTACACACACACACACACACACACACACACGCACACACACACACACACATGCACACACACACAAACAATTAAAAGGAGTTGATTTTCACTTTTTCCTATGCAATTGCTACTGCTATTACTGTTGTTTAAAGTTTGGATAGATTTTGTACCTTACTGAAACATAGAGAGATAATGTCAGATCTGGTGATGCTGACTGCATGGGCAACTATGAGTTTATAACATTAATCTTGGGAATTGCAAGATGTATTATACAGACTTTATAAATAAAACTACTTTATACATATGAAAATTGAAGCTGATCTTTTAAAGTATTTGCTTTAATTAGTGTGTTTTTATTGATTTTTATTTTGATAATGCATTAGAAACTTATTGTCATAAAAATTTTCAATTAGTTAAATTGTTTTAGGTTTATCTACCACCAACTTCTTGCTTTCAAATTTATGATTTCATACTTTATTAATTATTGTTATATACATGCATATATGTACATATTTCTAAATATACACATACAACCTTCTCAGCTTCTGGATTCAACTCCTGTTCCCTGTTCATGAAAAAGACTATAATCTGTGAGTCTACCCCTAAATAAAGAACTCTTTATTATACTAAAGAAACAAAAGTTAAAAATAAAAAAGTAGAGTTTAAAATAAAGTCTGTTAAGGTGAAAAATACACAGAGAATCTGGATACTGTATGATATTGTGTTGTCTTTATATTGTTTTATGGCTAAGGAAGGAACAACAGCTGCTAAAAGACATTTGATAATAAATGCTGCTGGATTAATTGAACAAACATAATTTGAAAATGCCATGATTTCAAAATTTAAGTCAAAAGATATGTTACTTTGGAGAAGATGTTTTGCTTTTGTTTCCACAGGAAATGAGAGGCTGTAGAATCATTCTGGGTTAAGAAAAATCAGGTTTGATAAAAGAAGACCCCCCCCCCCTGGAAAAAATCTATGATAGGAACAGATTACCCAGATAATCTGAAATTTCAGAGGACTTCTATTGAAATTTCCTCTGAATTCTATCTATATCTATAACAGCCTCAAGACTAATGATTGAGATGATCAAGCCAAAATGAATATTACAGTCAGAACTTAACCATAATTCTAAATTTTCTTTACGTCTCGTAAAATTATCAGCATCCCCAGTCAGCAGGAAGTAGCCTAGAAAACTACAACCCATTCTCAAAAATATATTATGAATGTTTCTCTTTGTTTAAAATGTTGGTTACAAGATGCTATGGATAATGTTCAGGAAAAAACCTAAACAAATGAGATTAGATTCATAATTCTTCTTTGGTAAAGAAAAAAAGGAATGTGTTGTGGAACAATGATCTTATATCCTGTAAAGATTTGTCACTTGTATTGGTCAGTCTGCAGTCATCACCCAGACACAAAGGAAGCAAGATGAGAATGCCTCACTGATAAAAAGGAACCAAGCCACATGGCAAACACAGACAAGAATTATGGATTAATTTGAGATATAAGAGTTAGCTAAAAATATAATTAAGCTATTGGTCAACCAATTTATAATTAGTATAACCCCCTGTGTGCTTCTTTGGATTTGAACAGCTGTGGGACCAGGTGGGACAGAAAGCTCTGTCAAAAGCTCCCCCACCCCTGTATTTTGGCAATGATTCATTTACTTTTCTGATTACTACAGTTATTCCAGGATATGTACATCAGAAAAGCTGAAGCTAGGAGCCTTAGATGAGAAAGAAATGTGACATTTGTCTTTGTGAGTCTTAGCTACGTCAGTCAATGAGATACTTTCTAGTTCCATCCATTCACCTCTAAAGTTCTTTATTTCATTTTTATTTACAGATGAATAGCATTCCATTGAGTATGTACCATATTTTCCTTATCCACTTATCTGTTGGACATTTAGGTTGTTTCCATTTCCTAGACATTTAAATAGTAGAAGCAAACACAACTGTAGAAATATCTATAGAGTAGGATTTCAAGTCCTTTGTGCATATGCTGAGGAGTAGTAAAGATGTATGAAGCTTTTCCAAAATTATGTGTATGGGGGTGCAATTGCCTGGAGGTCCTATAGATACCAGAGGCATGGAATCCTGTGGAACTTCAGTTACAGTTAGTTGTGACTTACCCTACCTAGGTACAGGGTACAGAACTCAGGTCCTCTTTAAGAGTGCTATACTATGAACTGTTGGACCATTTTCCAGCCCTATACTCTTAATAAAGTTAATTTTTTATTAGTTTATAAAATAATGGGTTTTCATAATGTTTATTTACTCATTCTTAGCTTGGTTAAACCATTAGCTATGCTCTTTATCCACAATACCCTCTTAAATCTTTATTTCTTGGTACCCTTACTCCATTCTTTCTTAATTGTTGTGTTCAAGTATTCATTCCTATTAAATAATATAGGTTTATATGCATCAGTATTTTTCATATGTAGTTCATTTTCATTATCCCTTTCATTATTCTGTGGTTTCTGATCATTGTACTACATGTTTAAACTTCTTTACACTAGTATTTTCTCTCTGTGTTTTCATTTTACCTATATTGTATTACACCCCTTAATGCATTTCCCTCCCTTATGATGACCCATTTCATGCTCATTTGATTCCATACACCTGGTAGACACACAAAAATGTAATTGAAGCTAGGACACATAAATGAGGAACATGCAAAGTTTGTTTGGGAATGGGAGGAGCTTAAGTGAACTCAGTATACTTTTTCTAGTACCATCCATTTACCAGAACATTTCATGATTTCAATTTTCTTTGCAGATGTGCAATGAAATATTTGGTATATTAATCACATTTTCAGTATCCATTATTGATTCTTTTCTCCAAACATTGTGAATTGAGAATCTGTGAGCCAGGATTACAAGTGTCTCTGTGTAAGATGTAAGGCTCTTGCATATATATTCAGGAGTTGTTTATCTGTGTCATAACACAGTTCTATTTCTAGGGTTTCTTTTTAAAAGAAAAATTAAGATTGATTTCAAAATGGCAAAATCAGCTTGCATTCCCATCAACAATATATAAATGTTTCCCTTTTCCTGTATTCATATTTGTTGTCATCTGCACTCCTGACCATGGGCATTCTGACTAGGGTAAAAGTTAATCTAGAAGCATTTGTGAAAGCTAATCTTGGTTATTTATTTGACTATATCTGGAATAAACTAAACTTAAGACCCTCAGCACACCTTGAAGAATTTTTCTGGATTGGATCATTTGAAGTAGGAAGACCTGTCCTAAATTTGGGTCATCTGAGCTTGGAAGACCAATCCCAAACATGGACCACATTCTTGAGTCAGTCTACTTAAAAATTGATTATAAATGCTGCTGGGTTGACCTAACATATATATTTTAAACATGTTATGACTTCATATTTTAAGTCTAAAGATACGCTATTTTGGAGAAGAAATGAGAGGATGTGGATTCATTCTGGGTTAAGTAAGAAAAATAAGGTTTGATCAAGGAAAATCCCCTGAAAAATCTCTGATAGGACTGGGTAGCACAGGTGTCTGAATTCTACATCCAAAACCGCCTCAAGACTGCTGTCTGAGATGATCAAGCCTCACAAAATACTCCAGTCAGGACTTGACCATAATTCTCATTTTTCTTTAGGTATCCATAAGCAATCAGAAGAAAGTAACAGAAAACTATGCCCACTTTTCCCGCAGAAAGAATTACGATGGTTTTCTTTGTTCATATTGTTGGTTAGAGGTTGTTATGGATAATGGTCGGGAAAAAAAGCTAAACACAAAAGATTAGATTCCGAATTCTTGTTTTAAAACAAAAAAGGAAAAGTTCTGTGGGCCAATGTTCTTGTACCCTGTACCCAAGATTTGTTACTTGTACTTTAATAAAATGCTGATCAGCCATAGCCAGGCAGGAATTATAGGTGGGGTGACCATAACAGAAGAATTCTGGGAAGAGAAAAGTTTCAGTCTGCAGTCAAAACCCACACACAGGGGAAGCAAGCTGAGGCTGCCTCACTAATAAAAGGAACAAAGCCATATGGCTAACACAGAGAAAAATAACAGGTTAATTTGAGATGTAAGAATTAGTTGATAAGAAGCCTGAGCTATAGGCCAACCACTTTATGATTAATGAACACTTCTGTGTGATTTTGGGGGAATGACCAGCTGCAGGATAAGGCATGAGAGAAACCTCTGTAAACAGAACATGTTGGTTTGGAGGGTGCTTCTTGATGTGAGTGGTCTGACTCCTCCTCTAAGGGGCCTCATGAATATATGGTGTCAAAGTAGTAGAGAGGTTAACACTGGACTATTTCTGAGAATGCTTATTGTGGGTAGCTATTACTACCTCTGGAGAGGAGTTTTTATGACTGGCTAGTAGAATGGGGATGAGAGAAACAGAGGGAGTCACTCTTGGGCTGACCTCATGCTTTTGATCAAGAAAGTACATGCCCATCAGGCTCCCACATGTTTTCAAGAGAAATCCAGGTGGCCAACACCACAACATCATTCCAAAAAATCCTCCAAAATTCTATTCTTAACCTTAAGTCCACTGTTGACCAATATTAATTTCAATGCCCTCACCTGATGTTTCTTTCAGTGGGAGGGTAAGTTACCCATTCTCTTAATTGCAGTAGACACAGAGAAGGCAAGAACAGAGTCTAAATAGACAAATCAAGGCATAAATAAAACAGGAAATATGTTGAATGCAAGTGTCTTACACTTAGACCATAGATGCATGCCTATACAATGTTTCTGGATGAGAGCGGAAGGTTGTAGAGCACCATGGGGTTCTATCTCCAGGGGGTTATTCCTTATATGAATCCACCTGGTGAACCAAGAGCAGTAGTGGATGTCCCTTCCTAGTGCACAATGGGTAGCACACACACATGAGAGAGAGAGAGAGACAGAGAGTAGAGATAGAGATAGAGATAGAGATAGAGAGAGAAGAGCATCCCATGCTCACCTTTATGAGGACCAAGGATATAAAATATGGATGGGCCAACTCACCTGAAAAGCCAACAAGAAGAGTAAATTGTAATGCACTGCAGTCATGAAGAGAAGTCTAAAATCACAATGATAAAAAAGTAAATGTATACCAACCTAGGATCATTTGACATACTGCTAGCAACACAAAACAAGGATTCTGACACAAAATAGCCATGGCAATCCAAAAGATATTCTCTGATTCAAGTGGGGTCAAGATCAATGCCAACACAAAATCCATAAACCCCATATTGGGCACCAGATGTTGCACATGACCCTGCGTGGACAAATATTTAGGGAGGGAGGAAAAAAGTGCAGAGTCAATGACATAGATATTGGGAGTTGACTGAATCGTGAATCATGTAGCCATAGACACATTTATTGCATAAATCATGCTTCCCTATACCCCCCCATACACACACTGTGTCCCATGGTCTTCAGTCTGTGGAACTGGCCACCTTCTTTTGGTTCCATTTAACAGGCAACCCCACATCAGTAATCTTCAAGCATAATGAAGAACTCAAGGTTGGCCCTAGTGAAAGTTATTAGTGTGCATGCTCATGAAGGACAGTCTATGCAAAAGCAGCCATAACCCAGGCAGACTATTTTCCTTCTACAATGGAGCATGGATACAACTCAAGCAGAAACCAAGAGACTGATGATTATTTGATGCAAGTTGACTCTGGGGATGGAAACTTGAAGAGCCTTTGGAGAGACCACAGTAACTGTATTTATAGGATTCCTCCACTGTGTAAGCACAAGACATTAGGCATTTCTACGGTTATTTTTGGCTCTGGGGAGTAGAGGCAAAGAGCATCATGACATGAGCTAAGCTGCACTGGCATTTAGGTTTTGATCATGTGCAAAATGTTTACAGATCCAGGAGAAAAAGTCTCTAAACAGGTCACAATGTGTCTAATATGTACATAGGCTTAAGAAAAAAATGAAGGAGTTATGATAGACTAGCAGATAGAGTATCACTCCAGGGTGACAATTTGCACACTATCCAAATAATACCCAAAGATGAGTTGTTATCTTTAAAGGAGAAACTTCAGACCTTGGAATCACATGTGCAGAATGAGTACCAGAGTCTAGGTGCCTCAATGAAATCACTAGAAATATATACAGGCCAGGAGATTCAGACTTTACAAAATACAATAGTAAAAAAAATTAAATGATTGAGGAAATTATTGGAGCTGAAGAAAAGGGAAAGAAGGCACAAGGACAAGATTCAACATCACCAGTAGTTTTCAGAGATGATTTATCCAGGAGATTATTTTCCTACCTTATCTACTCTGACAAAGCATCAAGATCAAAAGGCTCAAAAGTATAGAAAGAAGGTAGATGGACAACTATAGGAATGAATGATCTAAGTGAAATTAGGAAGCTGTTATAATTTATATCTTGTACTCCCTGTTTTTTTAGAAAGATGATAAAGACATAGGATTCTAGCATCAAGGCAGAACCACATGACTGGCTTCTGATAGTTTCAGCAGTCTTGGATGATGGGCCATAGTTGATGTTTAGAAATTATTTCAAGGAAGAAGCTAAAATTCTAGAACCACAGAGAAAAGCAAAAGGACTTGAAATTTCCCAAGATCAAATTCTTGCTGAGAGCACTTATGCTGACCCACAAGTTCAAGTTGTTTATGATGACCAAATATTGTCCCTATGCCACAAAGCAGTCTTAAATGCTTGGTACAGGATTCAAGAACAAGGAAAACAAATTGAATCAGGGTTAAACAGGACCAGAGGGAACCCTTTAGTGACTTTTTACAAAGAATAACTAAGGCTGAACAAATAGGATTAACATACCCAGATGCTAGACTAGTACTTATTGAATCTTTGGCTTTTGAAAATTCCAACTTAGAATGCAATAAGAAACTTGGGCCTTAAAAGGTTAGATCAGCACCTATGGACCCTGCTTACAATGAACATTGACACATTTGATTATAACTCTGAATCTTGTATAGGAGAAGCAATTTCCAAAGGAATGAGGACACATCAAAATGTCAAATGTTGCCGGGCGATGGTGGCTCACGCCTTTAATCCCAGCACTCGGGAGGCAGAGGCAGGCGGATCTCTGAGTTCGAGACCAGCCTGGTCTACAGAACTAGTTCCAGGACAGGCTCCAAAGCCACAGAGAAACCCTGTCTCGAAAAACCAAAAAAAAAAAAAAAAGGTCAAATGTTTTAATTGTGGTAAAATAGGACACCTGAGAAGAGGTTGTAGGCAAGGAATTCCTAAGAATAATATCTCCTCTGTGAACTGCAGGAATAAAAGGACTCAGCCTTCAAGTATATGTAAAAGGTGTGTTAAAGCCCAACATTGGACCAATGAATGCAGATCAACAAAAGACAGACAAGGCAACTGGATATTATTGGGAAATTACTTGAAGGACTTTTCTCAGGCCTCCAAGCCAAAAATAGCCCAATCATTCCCACTTAATGTGGAAGACAAGTTCCTCCAGGAAAATTAAAAATCCAGAGACTTCTGTAAAACACCATATTGTTCTATATGATGACATAAACATGGAGGATAAATAAAAAATTCCAATAGGAAACAGAAAACAGACTTCTATAAATGATCAAAGACAAAATCTAAGAGTGTGTATAAATTACATTGTAATTATTGGTTTGAAAGACACAGGTGCAGATGTAAGTATCATTACTGCAGAATCAGTATCAAAATTGGTCTCTTCAAAAGGTAGATGTTTAAATGCTAGGAACTGGAACCATATCTCAAGCTAAACAAAACATGATATTGGTTGACTACATTTGGGACAGAGGTCAAAGAGGGAATCTGAGGCCATATGTGACTAATATTGCAGTAAATTATGAGGTCATGACCTGCTGCAGCAATGGAATATCCAAATTAACATTCCTGTAGTCATAGGAACTCATAATTCTGGAAAGTACATCGTAAGGTACTATACACAAAGGTCACCAGCCATTCAGGCTGTATGAAAACATAAAGAACTTAGCAAACCTGTATAAGTTCCAACAGTTAAAATGGTTAACTGAGAAACCAAGATGGGTTAAGTAGTGGGCTCTAGATGAAGAAAAGTTGCAAGTTTTAGAACAGCTGATACTAGAGCAAGTAGATGCTCAGCATATTGAAGAGTCAACCAGGACTTGGAATTCTCCTGTATTTGTTGCAATAAAAAAATCTGGTAAATGGAGAATGGTGACAAATCTAAGAACTGTCAATAATGTAATTCAACCTATGGGCCCTCTATAATCTGGAATTTCTCTGCCTTCTCTATTACCAAAAAATGGCCTCTTATAGTTATTGTTTTGAAAGATAGTTTCCTCACTATACTTTTACAAGGAAAGGATAGAGAAAAATTTGTCTTCACAGTGCTTACTTATAATAATTCTCAGCCTACTAGGAGATATCAATGGACTATCCTCCCACAAGGAATGCTCAATAGCCCCACTCTGCACCAATACTTTGTAATTCAGCCATTGGAAATAATACATAAGCCATTTCCTAAGTCTATAATTTAACATTGCATGGATGACTTTTTGCTGATTTTAACATAGATATTTTAAAAAGAATATTTGAAGAAATAAAAAAGGTTTTGCCAAAATGGGGATTCCAAATTGCTCCTAAAAATACAGAGAGGAGATTCTGTCAATTACTTAGGTTATTAAATATGTTTACAAAAACTTAGTACACAAAAGGCACAAAGTAGGACTCATTGTGGGCTCTTAATGACTTTCAAAGATTGTTAGGAGATATTTCAAGTCTATAACAAACTTTTGGGATAACACCTGATCTAATAATTCATTTAAACAAAACCTTAGATAGTGATAAAGGCTTGAATAGTCCCAGAGAATTAACAGCTGAAGCAGAAAAGGGATTAACAATAGTTCAGGAGAAATTACAGGAGGACATGTGGATAGGATGAATCCAAATCTTAATTATATTCTAGTCATATTGCCTTCCAGAATTTCTTCTATGGGAATTTTAATGCAGAGGGATGATATTAATTTATAATGAATCTTATTACCACATAAACCAACTAAAAATTTAAAAACTTATGTGGGAAAAGTCTCTGAATTAATAATAAGGGTAAATTGAGACTTCATCAACTATAGACCCAGCAGAGATTATAGTACCTTTCTTTTACTACTGATGAAATAGAAATGTTATGGAAAGACAATAAACAATGGTAAGGAGCTTGTGATAATATTTTGTGAGAAATTAATAGCAATTATTCCAAAAGCAATATACTTAACCTTATACAAGGAACTTCTTGGATTCTTCCTTGAATTGTATATGATACTCCAATAACTGTAGCCCGTACATTTTATACTGATGCAAATAAATCAGGGAAGGCAGGTTACAAATCAGAAGAATTAAGTAAGTTGGAAAAAAGCCCTTATACTTCTGTGCAGAAGGCAGAATTATATGCTATTTTCATGCTGCTAAAGTATATTAAAAAACATCGTAATATAATTACTGATTCACAATATTCAGAAAGAGTTGTCTTACATATTGAAACTGCTGAAATTATACCAGAGGATACAGAATTGAATTCATTATTTTTTTCAGATGCAAGACATAATCAGGAATCTACTTTGTTCCACATACATAACACACATCTGATCCCATATGGGTCTGCCACATCCTCTAGCACAAGGTGATACAGAAACTGATCAATTATTGATTGGAAGCATGTTGCACACCTCAGAATTTTATAAAAAAATCATGCCAATAGCAAAAGTTTAATGAAAGAGTTTTCTATTACATAGCAACAAGCTAAAGAGATGATAAAGAGATGTCCTACTTGCTTTTTCTATAACCAAACAGCACTACCTGCAGAGACTAACTTAAAGGAAACTCAAAGGAATTAAGTCAGGCAGATTTATGTGTTCTACTTTGCAGAATTTGGAAAATTAAAATATGTACACCACATCATTGATACTTATTCAGGTTTTCATTGAGCAACTGCTTAAAGCTCAGAAAAGCCTTATTCAGTGATTGAAAACAACCCTAAGACAACAGACTAGGATCAGGCTACAAGTTAGTATACAAATGTAATATGATTACAATTTGCAGTTGATAGCTAATTGCTTAATTTTATTGTGTAATCATAACCTCTCATTGATTACTGACAGTAACTGAAAACATTTCCTAAAAGTGAGAAGTGGCAGTGGTGTCACACATCTTTAATACCCAGCAGTCAGGAGGCAGAAGCTGGCAGATCTCTGTGAGTTCAAAGACAGCCTGATGTGGGATTCTCCTCTGTATGCTGTGATTACCATTAATGAATAAAGCAAGGTGTCTTGAGCCTATAGCAGGGCAAACACAACTAGGCAGGGAAAACAAAGCTAAATACTGGAAGAAAGGAGGCAGAGTAAGAGATAAGCCATGTAGCCCCACCAGAAACAGATGCTGGATTTTTACCCAGTAAGCTACAGCCAGATGGCAATACACAGATTAATAGAAATGGGTTAAATTAAGATATATGAGTTAGCTAGAAATATGCTGGGTTTTTAGGATTCCTCCACTCTGTAGACATAGGACACTTGGAGTTTTTATGGTTTTTTGTCCCTATGGCAGGACACATCCTTATTCAGTAAAAGCAATCTTTTGGCTCAAGGAATCAGAGTCTCTGATGGCAGTGGACAAAGTCATCTGGGACCCGTGTTAGGATGCTGCTATTAGCATGGGATGAGGGGCTGAGGATAAGGCTTGACTCATATTCCTATAAGGACATCACATACAGAAATGATGTAAAAAAGTGTACTTGCTTACAAAATTGTCAAAAACAAAAAATTAACAAAATAAATGAGAACATATGGACCCACAGGGAAAGACTATGCAGGACATATAGAAAGAAAGTATTCATCTTGACTAAACAGTGAAAGACATGGAGAAAAGACTGATGGAGCTTTTACAACTTGTCAGCATTGTAGTCTCCAAAACTTCTGTATCTACTGGCCTGGACTGTAAATTATTTTAGAAGTCATACTGAACTAATATTAGGACCAGGTTTTTCATTGTATATAAATTAAGAACTATTTGTATGTTTGTTATTGAATTTATAAGACCAGTGAATACTTAAAGGATTCCTCACACATCATTTACCTTGGAGCTTGTTGCAGTCCCACTCAAGACTGCACAGAGTCTCTTTTTAGTGATATTGTTTGCTCTGAGGTCTTCCAAATCCTCTGTTCATAGGTGATACTTTTCTTTAGTGATGCATTAATCTCTTCACACTTTGCCTACAGTAAAGAAGGTCAGGGAAATGGCACCAATTGTATGATGTGTAGTGGAATTAGTATAGGTCAAAGATGACTTTTCCCTGTATGTCACTCTCATACCAACTCATAGGAGAGCATGGCCTTCTTCTGCTCCTCTTATCTTACATGAAGGTTAACTATAATTAAGGATGTTGGTAACTCATATCATGGTATTCTGCCTATACAGGGTCTGCAGAATTAGGTAGTTATGGTAATTACCTGAGGGATCTTCCAGGACAAAACAACCATACCAAACAGCCAATCAAGCCAAAGGACATAAGCATATCAGATTTCCATATAGCTAGGGAGAGTTGTCACTCTGTCTGTAAAAACATATACTGAGAAAATCTTCCTGAATTCTTGGGAAAGGACAAATTACAAATAATGTAATGTATAATACAGGAAACAGTGATCTGCACTCAAGAAGGAGCTTGGCTTTGAATTTCCAACCCCTGGTCCAATTCCACTACTTATCTCAGCAAAATAATTCACAAAATTTAAAGTAATTTTGTACTATAATGAACACTAAAAAAGGGTTCATAGGAATGCAAGGTGAAAATAACAGTTGCATATGCTAATAAACATCTGTCTTAGGTAAGTTAGATTAACTTCCTATTGTCAGATAGGATGGAAAACATACACAGTTAAAAAGGAAAAAGCAAAGACAGCTGAATGGAAATGTGATGACATTTTGCTAACAAATTTTAAATACAAAATTGAGCAACATAATGAAGATAGAATTGATAATGATATGGAGTGTTTTATACCTTATCCTGTGAGGTTTGATAAAAATAATCTAGTTATACCATAAGAAAAGACACGGGGAAAATTGTTCTACAACCTTCTAATGGCAGAAGTTTGGATAAAGACAGGTTGGATACAAAATTTAATCAGCATGCTACAAAGAAAATAACTCTGTGGTAAAGATCACTTTAAGAAAACAAAATAGAATCTGACTATAAGTGAGAACAATAAACAACATATATTTACAGATGATAGCAAATTACTTAATTCTATTGTGTAATTATGGCCATTCATTGATTACTAACAGTGATTATAAACATTTCCTAAAAGTGAGAAGATATAAGCCCAGGTTCATGGAACATGCGGGAAGGGTACTTGACTGTGGAAATCTCAGAAACATGAAGCAGCATGTGCTTGTCAAAGAATTTGTATTTGTGTTAAAATTGTAGAAATTCATGGCACTTTTTGTAGATCTTTTGGTAACAGGGATAGAATATTTTAGAACAGGGCAGATGACTCATCTGCTAAAGGGCTTTCCTCCAGAGCTTGAGAAACAAAGTTGTGACCATCCTGAATCCAAGTATAAAGCCAAGTGAGAGGACATGTTTTTAAAATCCCAGAAATAAATGATCTGGAAGATGGAGATACCTTTATCTCTGGAGTTGCAAGCCAACTATCTTCTAAACATGATAGCTTCAGATGAATGAGATACCCCATTGTAAATACAAGGGGGAAAGAGACATTTGACTACCAACTGTCCATGATTTACCATGCATGTAACAAATGCAAACAATCACACAAAAACCACATCGTCACACATTCATTCAATACTTTGTATGTCATAAACATTCAATAAATATTCCTGTACTTAAAAAAGAAAAATACAGAATAATTTTGATGTTTAGAAACATATATTATCAACATTTCCAAAATAATCAATTTCATTTTCTTGGATTATTGATGTGTTTTCCCACATTAAGTTCCTTTAATATATTACACATCAGCACTTCATGCTCATATAATATTCACTTCCAAAGTTTAGGCAGGATATTTTAATGATTTTATTGAGATGTACATTTTTCTCTGTTCCCCTCTCTACTTCTCTCCTCTGTTTTTACCATCTCCCATGGTCCCCATGCTCACAATTTATTCAGGAGATCTTGTCTTTTTCTACTTCCCATGTAGATTAGATCCATGTATGTCTTTCTTAAGGTGTTCATTGTTGTCTGGGTTCTCTGCAATTGTGAATTGTAGGCTTTATGTTGAGGTCTTTCATCCATTTGGACTTGAGTTTTGAGTATGGTGATAGGTATGGATTTATTTTAATTCTTCTACATGTTGATATCCAGTTTTGTCAGCACCATCTGTTGCATATCCTTTCTTTTTTCATTTTATATTTTTTGCTTCTTTGTCAAAATTTAGGTGTTTGTAGTGTGTGAATTGATATCTGGGTCTTTGATTCAGTTCTATTGGTTCTCCTGTCTGTTTTTATACCAATAGTGGGCTGTTTTCAGTTCTGTAACTCTATAGTAGAGTTTGAAGTTAGAGATTGTGATGCCTTCAGAAGTTCTGTTATTGTCCATATTGTCCAGGATTGTTTTGGCTATCCTGTTTTGTTTTGTTTTTTTTTTTTTGCTTTTCCATATGAATTTGAGTACTGTTCTTTTGAGATCTGTAAAGAATGTTAAATTTTTTTTTTGTTTTTTTGGGATAGGGTTTTTCTATAGCTTTGGAGCCTGTCCTAGAAATAGCTCTTGTAGACCAGGCTGGCTTCCAACTCACAGAGATCCTCCTGCCTCTGCCTCCTGAGTGCTGGGATTATAGGCATGTGCCACCACTGTCTTGCAATTTTAAAAATTTTAATGGGCAATGTATTGAATCTGTAGATTGCTTTTGGTAAGATTGCCATTTTACTATGTTAATTCTACCTACCAAACAGAATGGGAAATCTCTCCATTTTCTGGCATTTTCAAGTTTTTATTCAAAGAGGAGAAGTTTTGTCATACAGGTCTTCCACTTGTTTAATTTGAGTTACTCCAAGTTATTCTACTTCTGGCTATTGTGAATGGTGATGTTTCTCTGATATCTTTTTCAGCCCATTTACCATTTGTGTAAAGGAGAACTCCGGATTTTTTTTTTAATTAACTTTGTAGTCTGCTACATTACTGAAAGTGTTTATGAAATGTAGAAGTTTCTTGATAGAATTTTGGAGATCACTTATGTAAACTACGTATGTTCAGCAAACAGAGAGAGTTGGACTTCTTTTCTGATTTTTATCCTCTTGGTCTCCTTTTGTTGTATTATTGCTGTAGTTAGAACCTTAAGAACTCTATTGAATAGATATGGAGAGAACCTTGTCTTGTTCCTGATTTCAGTGGGATTGCTGTGAGATTTTTTCCATTTTGTTTGATGTTGGCTATTGGCTTGCTGTATCTTGCTTTTATCTTTGTATCCCTGCTTTCTCTAAGACCTTTATCATGAACAGATGTTGTATGTTGTAGAAGGCTTTATCTCCATCTAATGAGATGATCACGTGGTTTTTATTTTTCAGTTTGTTCATATGGTTGATTACTTTTACAAATTTTTGTATGTTGAACCATCCCTGAATCTCTGGGATGAAGCCAACTTCATCATGGAAGATGATTTTCCTGATGTGTTCTTGGATTTGATTTTGTGGCATCATTTTTTATTTAAGCCTACATATATTCCATAGAGTAGATAACATGTTAGATGTTAGAGGATAGAATATTTTAAAGCTTATGATTTTTTTTCTGTCTAGGGCTCCCATTATAATTGAAAGTAAATACATGTGACTATATTTTAATGTGGCAAACCAGGTTCTTAGGAATCATTTAATTTCTGGAAAAGCCATTATTGCCTAATGGCAATATTATATTATATTGCCCTAACCCAGAGATGGTTAAACTGCATTTTCTTTTATTCCAACAAGTATGTAAGAACATGTGAGATAATTAGTTTAACACAGAGACAGACAGAAAAATAGGTAGATATATTAGATAGATAAATCACACACACACATACACACACACACACACACACACACACACACACACACACACCTCTCTTTAACACAGAGAGAAATTCCTGTGATATTCCAAGAGGCTTAGAGCATTTCTTTATACTATCTTGAATACAATAAAAACTAGAACTTCATTTAGAAAGATGTCAGATCTATCAGAATTTTAAAACATGTTGAATTATGGTTTTGAAGATGATTAAGCACAGTTGCTGCTATTGTAGAAGATACAGATTTTGTTCCTAGCACCCACACAGCAGTGCACAACTGCCTGTAACTCCAATTTCAGGGAACCTTTTGCATTCTTACGGCCTGTCCAGGCACTGAGTTCATGTGGTGCTCTTGTATATTCAGGCAAACACTTCCATGCATAAAACAACATAATCAGATATTTAACAAACATATGAGTTACAGAAATCATAACTCACCAAAAAGTAATACTCAAGTTATAAAATATTAAGGGGAAACAAATGAAGTTATAAAATGTTAAAATCTCCAGTTATATAAATTTTGAGAAGTCTAACTTTTGTACTTAAGGATTTAATGTAGAAAAATTTAAAGTATAAGACATTGTGTATATTAAATACACAATAAGCATCTTGGTTTTCAGTTCTGTAGTATTTTTCTTTTAATATAGACATATTTTGATTTTTTAGTTATTATGTATAATTTGTTCTGCCTAAATGTATGCCTGCATGTCAGAAGAGAGCACCAGATATCATTATAGATGGTTTTGAGCCACCATGTGCTTGCTGGGAATTGAACTCAGGACCTTTGGAAGAACAGCAATTACTCCTAGCCTCTAAGACATTTCTCTAGCCCAATAACATTCTTCCAAGAAAATATCACTATTTTAGCCAATATCTTCTTACATACAATATTTTCTGATGTTAAGAATCATCATTGTAACTGATGAATAAATCAACAAAAAATCTTATGAAGATAAATCACAAATGTAATTTCTCTGTCATAATCCCTCACTTATCTCATCATAGTAGCATATTTCTACAGTCTCACCACTACTAAGGTGGAAATAAACAGATGAGGGTTAAAAACATATGTGCCTTCCTAGAAACACCCTGTCATTAAAAAAGAGCAAAGGGAAATCTCCTTTATAAAAGTGTCTAGTGTTCTTATATCTATTTAGTTTCTTTCTTCTATTTTCCTCCTTCAAATAGTGGATCATTTATCTATTTAGCAGATATCCTATATTATTTTTCTTAAAATTAAATATTTCATAGCTTACATTCTCAAAAAGATAATTGATCTTTTTCTCATATACAGATTTTTCTTACTGTTTTTACTTTTAGTTTCTGTCTTAGTTTATTAACTGTATTTTGTGCAGAATGTGCTGACACATAAAATAAAATGTCAATGTGGCACAGGATTTTTTTGGTGTGCTGAAAAGACTCTGTGTTCTGTAGTAGTTTAAATACCAAAGGTGCTCAAAGGCTTATATATTTAAATGCTCAGTCGTTAGAGAATAATGGTACTTGAGTGGGATTAGGAGGTGTGGTCTTGTTGGAGTAGATGTGGACTTGTTGGAAGAAGTTTGTCACTGGTGATGGGGGTTTCAGAAGTTCAACCCAAGCTAAGCGGTTCTGTCTATTGCTGTTGATGCTGATTTGAATGTAGAACTCTCAGCTACCATTTCCTGATTCCAGATGGAAGACTTCCCATCCTTTTTTATTAAATTATATAATTTATGAAATTTTCACCTCCTCCCCCTCCCATTTTCTCCCCCTCCCACATACTCCCTCTCTCTTCCCCTCCCTCTCCAGGCCAAGGAGCAGTCAGGGTTCCCTGCCCTGTGGGAAGTCCAAGTTCCTCTTCCATCCATCTAGGAAGGTGAGGATCCAAACAGACCAGGTTCCCACAAAGCCAGTACATAGAGTAGAACCAACACCCAGTGCCATTGTCCTTGGCTTCTCAGTCAGCCCTCCTCGTCAGCCATGTGCAGAGAGTCCGGTTTGATGACATGCTCCATCAGTCCCAGTCCAGTTGGCCTGGGTGAGCTCCCATTAGATCAGTCCCATTGTCTCGGTGAACGGTTCTTCGAACAAGCACAAATAATTTGGAAAAATTCATGAGGATTAGATTTTGTTTCTGAAAAACAGGTTTTCTTTTTCATTCTAGCTTGTTCCAGGATGGTCTCATGATGGAAAGACACAATGCAGCATCATTCTCTAAAATGCCTTGGTGATTTCCCTGAGGTAGGCTGTCAGAAAACTGGAGCACATTGCAGTAACACAGCCACCTTGAAGAGTTCTCTTTGTATCAGGGGATCAATCTCTCAGGTGGAGACAGCAGTCCTCACTGCAAAATAGCCTCCCAGTGAACGCAAGTCATGTGACTCTTGAACATCTTAGCCAGTACACAATTTGTCTATCTTTCTTTTAATGGGAGGGTATAAATTTGAAATGTATGAAATTATTCACACCCTAGTCAATACTGGGTTGTGGGCACTTCTTCTCCAAGGAACCTTCAAGGACAGGTTGTTTTCTTGGTAAATCAGACTTTCTTAAGACCTCAAATTTATAAAAAATGTTTGCCTTTTTAATTGTTTTTCTTTTTATTATTTTTATTGTGCTATACATATTTCTCTGCGCCCCTCTCTTCCTCCCTTCTCCCTTGCACCCTCTTCCCTGATCTCCATGCTTCCAGTTTGCACAGGAGGTCTTGCCTGTATTTTCTTTCCATTTAGACTCATGTATGTTATAATATGTACTCACTTATAAGTGGTTTTAGACATAAAATAAAGAAAAACCAGACTAAAATTTACACCCAGGAGAACCTAGACAACTAAGAGGACCCTAAAAATTTGTTTGCTATCTGATAATTTTTTTCTGTAGATTCAGTTAAGTTAAAGAGTTAATCACATCCAATAGAGTACATAGAAATCTGTTCATTTTAGCTTCTGGCACATTTTTCAATTGGGAGAGCAGGGATAGAGCATGAATACAATTCAAGTAAAATCACTCAGAATAAATATTTCCTAGAAATTTTTTCTAGGACTGGGAAGTGAAAAAGCATTTCAAGAGACCCAAGGTACTGAATTTGAAGGATTCCTCCACTCTGTAGACATAGGACACTTAGAGTTTTTATGGTTTTTTTTTGTCCCTGGGGCAGAACACATCCTTATTCAGTGTAAGCAATCTTTTGGCTCCATGAATCACAGCCTCTGATGGCAATGGACAAAGTCATCTGGGACCTGTGTTAAGATGCTGCTATTAGCATGGGGTGAGGGGCTGAAGATAAGGCTTGACTCATATTCCTATAAGGACATCACCTACAGAAATGATGTAAAAAAGAGTACTTGCTTATGAAATTGTCAAAAAATAAAAAAATTAACAGAAGAAATAGAGAACATATGGACCCACAGAGAGACACTACTGCAGGACATACACAAAGAAACAATTCATCAAGACTAAACATTGAAAGACATGGAGAAAAGGCTGATGGAGATTTTACAACTTGTCAGCATTGTAGTTTCTAAAATTTCTGTATCTGTTGGCCTGGTCTGTAAATTATTTGAAAGTCATGCTGAACTAATATACAGACAAGCTGTTTCAGTGTATATAAATCAAAAGCAATTTGTATGCATGTTATTGAGTCTATAAGACCAGTGAATACCTAAGGGCTTCCTCACACATCATTTACCTTGGAGCTTGTTGCAGTCTCATTCAAGACTGCACAGTCTCTTTTTAGTGATATTGTTTGCTCTGAGGTCTTCCAAATCCTCTGTTCATAGGTGATATTTTTCTTTAGTGATGCATTAATCTCTTTCACACTTTGCCTACAGTGAAGAAGGTCAGGGAAATGGCACCAATTGTATGATGTGTAGTGGAATTAGTATAGTGTAAAGATGACTTTTCCCTGTATGTCACTCTCATACCAACTCACAGGTGAGCTTGGCCTCCTTCTGCTCCTCTTATCTTACATGAAGGTTAACTATAATTAAGGATGTTGGTAACTCCTATCTTGGTATTCTGCCTAAACAGGGTCTGCAGAATTAGAGGTAGTTATGGTAATTACCTTAGAGATCTTCCAGGACAAAACAACAATACCAAACAGCCAATCAAGCCAAAGGGCAGGGTCTTATCAGATTTCCATATAGCTAGGGAGAGTTGTCACTCTGTCTGTAAAAACACATATTGAGAAAATCTTCCTGAATTTTTGGGAAAGAACAAATTACAAATAATGTAATGTATAATACAGGAAACAGTGATCTGCACTCAAGAAAGAGCTTGGTTTGAATTTCCAACCCATGGCCCAACTGCATTACTTATCTCAGCAAAATAATTCACAAAATTTAAAGTAATTTTGTACTATAATGAACAATAAAAATAAGTGTTCGTAGGAATTTATTGTGAAAATAACAGTTGCATAGGCTAATAAACCTCTGTCTTAGGTGAACTAGATCAACTTCTTATTGTCAGATAGGAGAGAAAACATAAAGAGTTACAAAGGAAAAACCAAAGAGAGTTCAATGGAAATGTGACGCATGTTGCTAACAAATTTTAAATATAAAATTGAGCAACATAATGAAGAATAGAATGATAATGATATGGAGTGTTTTATACCTTATCCTGTGATGTTTGATAAAAATAATCTAGTTATACCATAAGAAAAGACACGGGGAAAATTGTTCTACAACCTTCTAAGAGCAGCAGTGTGGATAAAGACAGGTTGGATACAAAATTTAATCAGCATGCTACAAAGAAAATAACTCTGTGGTAAAGACCACTGTAAGAAAACAAATTAGAATCCAACTGGAAATGAGAACATAATTCTATTAATTCTATAATAGATTAAGTAATTGGCTATCATCTGAAAATTTCAGTTGTATTATAATCATGCCCATTCATTGGTTACTAGCAGTGATTGATAACATTTCCTAAAAGTGAGAAGATATAAGCCCAGGTTTATAGAACATGCTGGAAAAGGATTTGACTGTGGGAATCTCAGATACATGTGCTTGTCAAAGCATTTTGTATTTGTACTAAATGTTGTAGAAATCCGATGGCACTTTTTGTAGAACTTTTGTTAACAGGGATAGAATCGTTAAAAACTGGGCAGATGGCTCATTTGATAAAGGGCTTTCCTCCAGAGCTTGAGAAACAAAGTTGTGATTGCCCTGAATCCAAGTATAAAGCCAAATGAGAGGGCACATTTCTAAAATCCCAGCAATAATTATCTGGGAGATGGAGATACCTGTATCTCTGGAGTTGAAAGCCGACAGTCTTCTCAACATGATAGTTTCAGATCAATGAGATACATCATCATAAATATAAGGTAGAAAGAGACATTTGACTACCAACTGTTCATGATTTACCATACATGTAAAAAATGCAAACAATCACACAAAAATCACATCAATACACATCCATTCAAACACACATCTAAAGAACAGAACAATTTTAGTTGTGTAAATCTCGAAGTAGTCCCCATTTTGAAACAAAAAATTAGGAATTTTAGACAGTCTTTGTGGGATTGATTTAGATGAGGCTGCAGGAATTTCATTTTATCCAAAAAATAACCTCTTTATGATGAAATCATTATCTAGTTTATAGCCAATAGTTACAATATGATCAAGGGTCAATGGCTGAAAATAAGAGATAAAGGTATGAGGCATCTTTGTGTTTGCAAAAATATCAGTGACCATATTCACAATCATATATATACATATATATATATATGAAATTTGTGTAATTGCAAAACTCTAAAATAGGGATTGACATGATAATTATGCTTTATCAGCTGTTAGTACAAGTCACACTATCAATGCCTCATATTATAATACTTGGCAGAACTCCCAAAGAGGAGTCAAGGATGCAGTGTTTCCTACTTTGTAAAAGGTGAGGTCATTCAGGATGCAGATCAAAGGCATCATTCTTCTGCTCTGTCTTATAAAGGCAGAAAACCCACTACATGCAGCACAGACTTGGAAGAAACTCCAGAGACTCCAAGATGCTGGTTGTCCTGTTCGCAGCGGCCTTGCTGGCCCTGAGCTCTGTTCAGCGTGTCAGTGAAGGTAAGAAAGCATGGCTGCTTGTTCAGTGAATCTGCTTGTGGGTAACAGATCACATGTCACTCCAGAATGATGCAGGGAGAGCGAAGAAGACTAGCAGAAAGGCAGGACTGGAACATCAGTACCAAGGAAATGCATTTCAATCCTCATCCCGAAACAAGGAGAGGGATGCTGACATGTACAATAAAATCTTGGTTAAGTATTTGAAAAGAATGATGAAAAGGTAGGGATCAATGTCTAGATTCACCTTTCAGTGTTACAAAAAAAACAGGAAAGCTCACCAAAGGTAAAAAATCCAGCTGTGAATATCCTTTAATGAAGTAGTCAGTGGAAAACAGGCATCATGTCTCCGAGAATGTAGAACAGAAGAAAGGAAGAATGTAGGGCCATTTCTGGGTAAGATAGTCAAATTTGAAATTCCAATAATTTTATTTCTCTCTTGACCATGGAGACAACGCCTGTAAAACTAGTTGTCTGAGACTTCAAATACTAGCTCCAAGCATCAAGATAAGATGTTTGATACCATCAATACATGGATTAAGAAAAAATTTCTTTAAAAAGTAGGCGGGGGAGATTATGATGATGATTGGCAAACTGTTAAGAGGAACTATGTGATAGCCATTGAGTTGATAATTAAAGGAAAAAAGACATTTATCTCATCAAGGAATTTCTCTCTTTCTGTTATGTACCAATAAAGAACTTTAGTCTGCATCTCAAAACCTAATCACGGACCCTCTGTTTCAGCATTCCCCGAAGTTCCCTCTCCCAACCAAGGTTTTGGTCTTAAGCAAGGCCCACCCCAGCAAGGCTCACCCCAGCAAGGCCCAACCCAACAAGGAGGCCCACAGCAGAACCAAGGCCCTCAGCAAGGAAGACCCCAACAAGGAGGCCAAGGCCCTCAGCCTGGAAACCAGCAAGGCCCACCCCAACAAGGAGGCCAACAGCAGAACCAACGCCCACAGCAAGGAAACCAGCAAGGCCCACCCCAACAAGGAGGCCAACAGCAGAACCAACGCCCACAGCAAGGAAACCAGCAAGGTCCACCCCAACAAGGAGGCCAACAGCAGAACCAACACCCTCAGCAAGGAAGACCCCAACAAGGAGGCCAAGGCCCTCAGCCTGGAAACCAGCAAGGTCCACCCCAACAAGGAGGCCAACAGCAGAACCAACACCCTCAGCAAGGAAGACCCCAACAAGGAGGCCAAGGCCCTCAGCCTGGAAACCAGCAAGGCCCACCCCAACAAGGAGGCCAACAGCAGAATCAACGCCCTCAGCAAGGAGGACCCCAACAAGGAGGCCAAGGCCCTCAGCCTGGAAACCAGCAAGGCTCACCCCAACAAGCAGGCCAACAGCAGAACCAACGCCCTCAGCAAGGAAACCAGCAAGGCCAACCCCAACAAGGAGGCCAGCAGCAGAACCAACGCCCTCAGCAAGGAAACCAACAAGGCCCACCCCAACAAGGAGGCCAAAAACAGAACCAACGCCCTCAGCAAGGAAAGCAGCAAGGCCAACCCCAACAAGGAGGCCAGCAGCAGAACCAACGCCCTCAGCAAGGAAACCAACAAGGCCCACCCCAACAAGGAGGCAGACCACAAGGACCTTCCCAGGGCCAGCGTCCTGAGTAAGCAAAGGTACATTGTCAGGTAGGATTTGTCTTACTTTTGATGAAACATCATATGCCTACAGTTTTACATTTACAACATTCAGTAACTCAACTTTGAAAAATTTATATTACATGGTTTGGGTTCTCAGTACTACTTGGGTATTCTGCAGTGGTATTAGAAGATAATTTATACTTTGTATATTTCTCAAGTTTTGTGATTGTTAGGAGCAATATCTATAGATTTTTTACAACATGAGCATACATTGGTTTTGGAAAAAAGAGCTATGTTCTCCTTAAATTCTGCTGTCTCCTTGCTCATGTCAGCATCTCCACCTGCATTTCCACCTTGGTACATAGAATCTTAATGCAGTGCTGTTAAATGTTACCTGCATTTTTAGAATACATTCATATTAGTATATAACAAAAATAAGAAAAATTAACTAGAAATCAAGGCATCAAGTTAAATCTTATAAGTATATGTGATCATCTCTCCTCAGTACCCCCACCATCAATGTCTCTCACTAATTCATCAACACTCAGTAGAAACACATATACACAGATAGACAGTTTTTTGTTATTTTCATATCTGCACATTATACTTGTCAGTGAATTTTCAAGCTGGTTTAATGTTTCATTAGTGTAGGGTGTGTCTCCGTAACCATCTTTCTACATATGTCTTATAATTTTCATGATTTTTCTGAGACAGCATTAGTATAGGCCATGCTGGCTTCAAACTTGCTCCATGGCCATGTATACTCTAGAATTTCTGATCATATTCCTTCTTTCCCCAAGTACTCTGATTATAGGTATATGTCATAATCACCAGTTTAAGATGGAATGCTTTCAAGCTAAAGCAATATAAGCAATAAATATATTTTCCCATTTTTATCCACAATTTAGAATGCATTATAGCCTATGTGATTATTAGGAGTGAGTGAGGGGAGGCAGAAAGAGAAGAGTGAAAGGTAAAGAAATAGGAAATAAAATACACAGACTTCTATCTACATCATTTACAGTGCTAGGAAGGGACAAAGAAACTTCATCTTACTGTACTTTCCTATAACCTCCTTTGTTTGTTTCTTTCAGAAAATGGGTAAGAAGAGAATGACTTTGCTGCATTGTTCATCTGGAATAATGTGACCATAATTTATCTTCTTAGAACCAATAAAATCTCAATCATGCAATTTCTGACTCTTGTCTCTATTTATGTGTGCAGGCTAGGATAGACAGAAATTTTTGTCTCACCTAGTCCTTCAGTCATTCAGTCCCAAAGAAACACACAGAACCCAGTATTAGTTATAAATTAATTGTTTAGCCCATTATCTCAATCTTATTATTAACTTCCTCATACAACTTTAATTAACACATAATTATTGCCTATGTTTAGCCCTGTGTCTTGGTAACTTTAATCAGTTTAGCATTCTCATCTTGCTAACTCTGTGTATGGCTGGTGACTGAATCATTGCTTTTCCACTTCCCATGATATGGAGTTTCCCCTCTGTATGCTGCGACTACCATTGGTAAATAAAGAACTGCCTTGGCCTGTTGATAGGGTAGAACAGAGCTAGTCATGGGAAAGCTAAACTGAATGCTGGGAGAAGGAAGGCAGAGTCAGAGAGAAACCATGTAGCCCCGCTAGAGATAGATAATGAAACTTTGCCAGTAGGCCACAAACCTTGTGGTAAAATATAAAATACTGGAAATGGGTTAATAATAGATGTAAGAACTATTAGAAATATGCTTAAGCAATTGGCCAAGCAGTGATTTAATTAATACAGTTCATGTGTAATGATTTCAGGGCTGAGAGCTGGGAACAAACAAGTGGCCTCCTTACAACATTCCCAGAAAACCCGTAGTCAAGTTTCCCCACCTATGCTTACTACCTGGCAACTGGCCGATCTTCTTTTTATTAAACCAATTCAAATGGCAAATCTTTACAGGGTACAAAAGCGTTATCCCAAAGCATGTTAGTCTGAAATCTGAATACTTTAGACACAATTATAAGTACCCAGGACCCTATACCCTAGATGCTTCTACCATTCTCTCTTCCTGTGTCCATAATCCAGCTGACAGATGAAAACAATTCCATTATATCCACAATTGTCTATCTTCTAAGAAGAATACAATTTGTATATACATATGATATATACATATATGCATATGTATTTATGTAGGTACATATATGACATATGTGATACATATATTTCATAAATCTTCAATAAATATTCCTGTACTTAAAAAAGAGAAAATACAAAATAATTTTGAAGAGTGTTTAGAAACAGATTTTCTTATCATTGTGAAAATAATCAATTTCATTTTCTTGGATTATTGATGTGTTTTCACACATTATTTTCCTGTAATATATTATACTTTCCCAGTTCATGTTTAAATAATATTGACTTCCAAAGTTTAGGAAGAATTTTTTATTGATTTTATTGAGATATACATTTTTTCTCTGCTCACCTCTCTTCCTCTCTCCTCTGCTTCTTCCCCCTCCTATGGTCCCCATGCTCACAATTTACTCAGGAGATCTTGTCTTTTTCTACTTCTCATGTTGATTAAATTCATGTATGTCTCTTAGGGTACTCATTGTTGTCTAGGTTCTCTGGAATTGTGAATTGTAGGCTTTTTTGCTTTATGTCTAAAAGCTACTTATGAATGACTACATGTGATAATCTTCTTTCTGGGTCTGGGTTATCTCACTCAATCTGATATTTTCTAACTCCATCTATTTGCCCACAAATTTCAAGATATCATTTTTTTCTGCTGTGTAGTACTCTGTTGTATAAATGTACCATATTTTCCTTATCCATTTTTTGGTAGAGGAGCATTTAGATTGTTTCCAGTTTCTTGCAATGATAAACACTGCTTCTCTGAATTCATACCTTGTGGTATGATTGAGCTTTTTTTCAGTATATTCCCATACGTGGTATTGGTGTGTCTGAGGAAGGTTATTCTGTAATTTTCTAAGAAATTTCCATACTGATATCCAAAGGGCAATACCAGTTTTATTCCCACCAGCAATGTAGGAGTGTTTCCTTTACCCCACATCCTCTCCAGAATACGTTTTCATGAGTATTTTTCACCCCTGCCATTCTTACAGGTATAAGATGTGATCTCAGAGTTGTTTTGATTTGCATTTCTGATGGCTAAGGATGTTGAATATTTCCTTAAGTGCCTTTCAGCCATTTCATATTCCTCTGTTGAGAGCTCTCTGTTTAGGGCTGTACCCCATTTTGTATTGGATTATTTGTTCTGTTGAAGGCCAATTTCCTGAGTTCTTTGTATATTTTGAAGATCAGTCCTCTGTATAATGTGCGGTTGATGAAGATCTTCTCCCATTCTGTAGGCTGCTGTTTTGTCTTGTTGACCACATCCATTACTTTACAAAAGCTTCTCAGTTTCAGGAGGTCCAATTTATTAATTGCATCCCTCAGTGTCTGTGCTGCTGGGGTTATATTTAGAAAGTCATTTCCTGTGCCAATGCATTCATGTGTACTTCCCACATTCTCTTCAATGAGATTCAGTGTGGTTGGCTTTATGTTGAGGTCTTTGAGCCATTTGGGCATGGAGATAAATGTGGATCTATTTTATTTCTTCTACGTGTTGATATCCATTATGCCAGCCCCCGTCTATTGAATATTCTTTCTTTTTTCATTTTATATTTTTTGCTTCTTTGTTAAAAAACAGGTGTTTGTTTTGTGTGAATTAATAACTGGGTCTTTGATTCAGGTTCATTGGTTCTCCTGTCTGTTTTTATGCCAATAGTAGGCTGTTTTCAGTATTGTAACCCTATAGTAGAGTTTCAAGTCAGAGACTGTGATCCCTCCAGAAGTTCTGTTATTTTCCAGGATTATTTTGGCAATCTTGGGTGTTGTTTTTTTTTTTTTTCTTTTCCATATGAATTTGAGTATTGTTCTTTTGAGATCTGTAAAGAATGTTAAATATTTTTCTTTGGTTTTTTGAGACAGGGTTTCTCTTTAGCTTAGAAGCTACAGTGAACTGGAACTATCTCTTGTAGACCAGGCTGGCCTTAAACTCACAGAGATCTGTCTGCCTCTGCCTCCTGAGTGCTAGGATAAGGGCATGTGCCACCACTGTCTTACAATGTTAAAAAAATTTAATGGGCATTACATTTAATCTTTAGATTCCTTTTGGTATGATTGACATTTTTTACTTTTTTTATATTTTAACTCTACCTGCCAAACAACAAGAGAAATCTTTCCATTTTCTGGCATCTTCAATTTTTTTCTTCAAAGATGTAAAGTTCTTGTCACATAGGTGTTCCACTTGTTTAAATTGAGCTACTTCAAGATATTTTATGTTATTTTTGACTTCTTTTCTGATTTGTATCCCCTTGGTCTCCTTTTTTTCTATTATTACACTAGTTAGAACCTTAAGAACTCTATTGAAGAGATATGGAGAGAACCTTGTCTTATTCCTGATTTCTGTGGGATTGCTGTTAGTTTTTCTCCATTTAGTTTGATGTTGGTTTTTAGCTTGCTGTATATTGGTTTTATGTGTGTATCCCTGATCTCTCTAAGACCTTTATCATGAATGGATGTTGTATATTGTTGAAGGCTTTTTCATCATCTAATGAGAAGATCACGTGGTTTTTATTTTTCAGTTTGTTTATATGCTAGATTTCTTTGACAAATTTTTGTATGTTGGACCATCCCAGCATCTCTAGGATGGAGCCAACTTGATCATGGTAGATGATTTTTCTGATGTATTCTTGGATTTGATTTTGTGGCATCATTTTTTATTAAAGCCTACATATATTCCATAGAGTAGATAACATGTTAGATGTTAGAGCATAAAATATTTTAAAACCTATGATTTTTTTTCCTGCTTAGGACTCCCAATATAATTGAAAGTAAATACATGTGATAATAGTATAATGTGGCAAACCAGGTCCTGAGGAATGATACAATTTCTGGAAAAGCCATTATTGCCTAATGGCAATATTATATTATATTGCCCTAACCCAGAGATGGTTAAACTGCATTTCCTTTTATTCCAGCAAGTATGACAGCACATATAACATAATTAGTTTAACCCACAGACAGACAGATAGAGAGATAGATAGGTAGGCAGATAAATAGGTTTGATATATTAGATAGATAGATCACACACACACACACACACACATACACACACACACATCTTTTTAACACAGAGAGAAATTCCTGTGATATTCCAAGAGCCTTAGGGCATTTTTCCATACTACCTTGAGTAAAATAACTATTAGAACTTCATTTAGAAAGATGTCAAGGCTATCAGAATTTTAAAACACGTTGAATTATGGTTTTGAAGATGACTAAGCACAGTTGCTGCTGTTGCAGAGGATAAAGCTTTGTGTTTGGTTCCAAGCACCCACACAGCAGTGGACATCTGTCTGTAACTCCAATTTCAGGGAATCTTTTATCCTCTTATAGCCTGTCCAGCCACTGAGTGCATGTGTTGGTCATATATATTCAGGCAAACACTTCCATGCATAAAATAACATAAACAGATATTTAACAAACACATGAGTTACAAAAATTATAACTCACCACAAAGTAAAGTCATAAAATATTAAGAGGAAACACATGAAGTTATAAAATGTTGAAATATCCAGTTATATCAATTTTGTTCTGCCTCCATGTATGCCTGTTTGCCAGAAGAGAGCACCAGAATTCATTAAGATGGTTATGAGCCACCATGTGTTTGTTGAGAATTGAACTCAGGACCTCTGGAAGAACAGCCATTACTCTTAGCCTCTGAGCCATTTCTCTAGCCCAATGATATTCTTCCAAGAAAATATCACTATTTTAGTCAATATCTTCTTGAATACAATACTTTATGATGTTAAGAATCATCATTGTAACTGATGAATATATCAACAAAAATCTTATGAAGAGTAATTACAAATGTAATTTCTCTGTCATAATTCCTTGGTTTTCTTATCATAGTAGCATATTTCTACAGTCACCAAAGAGGAAAAATCTCCTTTATAAACCTGTCTAGGGTTCATATATCTATTTAGTTTCTTCTATTTTTCTCCTTCAAATAGTGGAATATTTATCTATTTAGCAGACAATCTATTTTGTTTTTCTGAACAAGAAATATTTCATAGCTTACCTCCTCAAAAAGATAACCGAGGTTTTTATAGACACAGCTTTTTCTTACTGTTTTTACTTTTAGTTTCTGTGTATTAGTTTCAAGTTTTAGCTTATTAACTGTCTTTTGTGAAAAATGTGCTGACACATAAAATAAAATGTCAATGTGGTACAGAATTTTTTTTAGTGCACTGAGAAGACTCTGGGTTCTGTAGTGGTTTAAATACCAATGGTGCTCAAAGGCTTACATATTTAAATACTCAATCATTAAAGAGTAGTGGTACTTGAGTGGGATTATGAGGTGTGTTCTTATTAGAGTAGATGTGGACTTGTTGGACGAAGTTTGTCACTGGTGTTGGGGTTTCAAAAGTTCAACCCAAGCTCAGTGGTTCTGTCTATTGCTGTTGGCTGCAGATTTGAATGTAATACTCTCAGCTACCATTCCAGCACCATGTCTGCTTGAATGTTGCCATGCTTTTGGCCAAGATGATAATAAAATAAATCTCTGAAGCTGCAATCCCCCAATTAAATGCTTTCTTTTTAAGATCTGCTGTAGTCAAAGGCTTTTTTGCATCTAATGAAATGATCATGTGTTTTTTTTTCCTTCAGTTTATTTATATGGTGGATTACTTTGACAGCTTTTCATACATTGGACCATTCCTACATCTCTGCAAATAAGCCCAATTGATTGTGGTGGATTAACTTTTTGATGTGTTCTTGGATTGGGTTTGCTATTATTTTATTCATTATTTTTGCATAAATGATCTTAAGGAAAATTGTTCTGCAATTCTCTTTCATTGTTGTGTCTTTGTGTGGTTTTGGTACCATGGAAATTGTGGCCTCATAAAAAGATTTTGACAGTGTTCCTTCTGTTTCTATTTTGTGGAATAATTTGAGCAATATTAGTATTACCTCTTCTTTGAAAATCTGGTAGAATTTTGTTTTGAGATCATCTGGCCCTGGGCATTTTTGGGGGGATGAGAGACATTTAAAGACTACGTCTCTTTCCTTAGGTGTTATTGGTGTATATAAATTGTTTTTCTGATCTTGGTTTAATTTTAATATGTGGTATCTATCAAGAAATTTGTTTGCTTCTTTTAGATTTTTCACTTTTATGGACTACAGAATTTTTACAAATGACCTAGTGATTGTCTGGATTTCCTCTGTGCTTGTTGTTATGTCTTCCTTTACATTTCTGATTTTGTTAATTTGGATATTCCCTTTCTATCTTTCAGTTATTTTGTCTGTCTTCTTAATTTTATCAAAGAAGTAACTCCTTCTTTCATTGATTCTTTAAATTGTTCTCTTTATTTCTCTTTTATTGGTTTCAGCTCTCAGTTTATTTTCTGCACTATATTCCTACTGTATGTGTTTCATTTTTTTACTAGAACGTTCAGGTATACTGTTAAGCTTCTAGTGTAACTGGAGGCTTCTCTCACACTCATCAGCTACCAAATAACCACTCTGAATCTAAATATTAATTAAAACTTTTTGGCCTATTAACTCAGGCTTATTAACTAGTTCTTATGTCTTAAATTTCTATTAGTGTATATTTTACTTTGTGACTCATGGCTTGTTACCTTGAATTTTGTTTTCCTGATGACTGCTGCCAAACACCTCACTCAACCTTCTTCATTCCTATATCTGTATTTGGCTTTCCCATCTAGCTATATTCTTCCCTGCCATAGGCCAAAGTAGCCCATTTATTAACCAATGGTAATAGCACATATTTACAAGTATACAGAGAGGTATCCCAAGTCCTTTTTACTTTGCTCTCTAATTAAAACAGAAGGTTTTAACTTTAACATTACATTTAAAATTACATTTATAAAGCAGGTACTAAGCAAAAATTACAATGATAATATTTTGTCTATTTGAATTTGGCAAAACTAAAAAAATACTCTATTAATATCTCATCTTTATGAGAATAAATTTTCATGTTTAATCTATTTTTATAACCTAGGACAACTATAATTATAACTATCTACTCTTCAACTCCATCAAAGACCCCAGAAGTGCTATGGGAGCACATTCCACTTTTTCAGACAATAGCTTTTAAGATACCAACCCACTTGGGTGTGGTGTCAGTTACTCTAAAAGCAGTTGTAAAGTGTGTGCATGCTCTCTTCCTTCTAGCTGCTAGACTCTGTTCCTGCTCACACAGAGGACTTTTATCTAGGACAGTGATGTGTAAGTTTTCCCCTTAAATGAAAAACCCTTTTATTATTCATAATTCTGAGCTGGTGTGGAATTATTTTGTGACATCCATCATCATCTGGCATGCACCATTTGGTTTTAGAAACCCCAGCTCTGCTGCAAGCAGCCAGACTTAGAGCATGCCTGGCTTAGCCCACCTCAGCCACAATCTGTGCTCGGAGGCAGCAGTTCATGTAGAATTCTCACACAGTGGCTTTTCTTGCTATGTACCATCTGCCATTCTTTATGTTATCTTATTACATGTCTCTGAGCAGCTTCAAGTCCCCACATGTTTATGTTGGTGAGTATAACCTTCCATTGCACACCTCACAGAAATATTTTGTTATCCCTGTTCTCCTGCTGTTACTGACAGATTAGGGCCTACTGTGGTGCACATAATCTATGATTTCTATTTAAAAAACTATTTTTAATCTGATGGAGGAGAGTTATCTGTCAATGTTCCTTTCATTGGATAATAAAGAAACTGCCTCAGCCCTTTAATAGAACAGAAAATTAGGTAGGTGGAGTGGACAGAACAGAATTGTGGGAGAAAGGAAGCAGAGTTGGGGAGACACTTCAGGCAGTCGCCATAGTGAGTCACCATGCCTCTCCTCTCCGAGATGGACACAGATTAAGATCTCCCCTGGTAAGCGACCACCTCGTGGTGCTACATGGATTACTAAATATGGGTTAATTAGCCAATAAGAGGCTGAAACTAATGGGCCAGGCAGTGTTTAAAAGAATACAGTTTCCATGTAATTATTTTGTATGTAAAGCTAGCCAGGTGGCAGGATGCAGCCCCACTGCTCCTTCTACAGATTGGCGCTCCAATGTGGTGACTAAATCCACTTAAACACCTGAGAGGGCTTTAAATAAAGGAGAGAGAGAGAGACAGACAGACAGAGAGAGAGAGAGAGAGAGAGAGAGAGAGAGAGAGAGAGAAAGAGAGACAGAGTTTAATACAGCTTTTTGCTATTTGCTAGGACATGCCTAAGAGATTTCCTGTTTCAGCAATGGCAGCAGAGAAAAAGCTGAGTCATTTTAAAATGTGGCTTCCTCGGGCTGTGCCGCCAGTGTGAACTCTGGCTTTAAATCATTTCAATGGCTTTTATGGGACTGGATATTTGTGTTCCCGCTCAGGATTGGAAGGAGAGTGCTCTGAGACCATGCCAATGGCTCAGCACTCTCCACCTGCATCTGGGCAGAAGGCAGAATCAGGCTTAGGCAGGCGGAAGAGCATGGCGGATTCCTGACGTCATACAGAGAGATGTTTTCAGACTGCGCGGTACTCTGCATGTCAGATTTTATTGTAATTTGGATGAAAAGAATTTCTGTGCTGCATTCTCAGTCTCAGAGTTAAAGTGCTGAGTGTGGGTCCTACCTGGCAGCCCCAGAGCTAGCAGAAAATGGTATGTCCTCCATTTTGAAATTGGAGAGAGGTGGAGCCAACATCCAGAACAGCACGTGGCTCTGCAGCCCAGATCTGCAACTGATTTAGTCACAAGTGGCTCCACCATGTTGGTCTGGGCGTGACAAGCTCACAGTACCTGTTTTAGACCCAGGAATGTCACAGCTTAGATTTTTAAGTACTGAGTGATTAAAAGGTGCAAATCAAAAGTGCTCCTGGATAGTAAAAAAATTACAGATTCACAATAGGACAGATTCAGATATAAAAGATATTTAAATGGATCACAATGTTGGATGAATGTACATAGGCTTGAGAGAGAGAAGTAAAAATATAGAGAATAAAGTTAATGCCTTTAAAAAAAGGGTAAAGTTTTTAAAGAGACAGAATCAAGTAAACTGATAGAGTAAATATAAGCCACGTAAACATGGAAAATTCACAGAGAGTCTGGATTCTTTGTATTATTGTGTTTTCTTTAAAGTTTTTGACTGTAAAGGAGCTAAGTACAGAGAGACATTTCATTATATGGGCTGCCAAGCTAAACCAGAATGGATATTATAACTGTATGACTTCAGAATTTGGATCTAAGAACATGATGCTTTGGAAAAGTGGGTCTTCTTTTGTTTTCACAGATGATGACACCCTGTGGATTGCTTATATCCCAATATGGTATGACAGACCGCGCCATCCTGAATGGATGCTGTCAACACCCTCAAAAAATTACTTTGCTCAGCTGCCTACTGAGATGAACCTGGGAGACAGGTTATTCCATGAAAGACCTAATTAACAGTGCCCCCATACAGCAGGAAGCAGTTTGGAGAGAAAAAAACTGCACCTATTTTCCCAAATATTGTTTATAAATGTTCTTTTACATTTAAAAGGGGATATGATATGGAGATGAATAATTTGCATTGGTATGGATTTTAAGGTCAATTTTGTTATATGTATATGTATTTCTGATCTTGATTAAGCTATTGTGATTGTGTAGTTCATTTTAAAATGTAATGTATAATTAGGAAATATAGGTTGTTAATGGATAATCATCAATAATAGTCAAGCTTGTAGTCATGTTAGATTTTCTAGATATATAGAGATATATTTCAGTTAGATAGACATTCTTCATATCTTTCAAAGACTGCAGAATATGGCATTTAATGTTTTAATAACTTAGGCTTTTCATGACAATGAGACACGTCTGTTCCTTGCAGCACCAATCTACTTCAAGAGAAAGATGGGCATTGAAGAGGTTCCTTATGGAGTTTGATAGCCATTTGGGCAAGAAACTGCTCTTGCCTGGACTGATGCATAAACTGGACACAAAGAACCCACAGAGAGAGGACTGCTGAACTTGCCTAAAGGTGAGATGGTCTTTTGGGGTTCCTGATTCGTGAAAGAGCCTGCAAGATGTTCTGCAGGACACAGCAGAAAGTGACTGAACAGTCTTTGGAATTTCCTGCTTCCTGTGAATGTCTGCTGGACACTATGGGCCTGAAGGCCGAAGATGAATGCCCCAATGGTACAAAGGAACTTTGGGTGACTGTACAGGCAGCGAGTTGTCTCTCTCATTTATAGAGTTTGAAAGTTGCATATTTCTTGTTTACTTAGGTAGTATTATATCCTTCTGGAGTTTTTGATGGAGTTGAAGAACAAATAGGTAGTTATAGTTTTCCTCAGTTATTATAAAAGATAAAGTAGATATAAATATTGTAACTGTAATTCTTGCTGGATAACTTATGCTATATGTAATTTTACTATGTTAAAATGAAAGCCTTCCTTTTTTGTTTAAACAGAAAAAGGGGAAATGATGGAGGAGTGCTTTCTGTCTATGTTCCTTTCATTGGATAATAAAGAAACTGCCTCGGCCCTTTAATAGAACAGAAAATTAGGTAGGCGGAGTGGACAGAACAGAATTGTGGGAGAAAGGAAGCAGAGTCGGGGAGACACTTCAGGCAGTCACCATAGTGAGTAGCCATGCCTCTCCTCTCCGAGATGGACACAGATTAAGATCTCCCCTGGTAAGCGACCACCTCGTGGTGCTACATGGATTACTAAATATGGGTTAATTGGCCAATAAGAGGCTGAAACTAATGGGCCAGGCAGTGTTTAAAAGAATACAATTTCTGTGTAATTATTTCATATGTAAAGCTAGCCAGGTGACAGAACACAGCCCCGCTGCTCCTTCTACATTGATCTAAGAATATCTTTCAGCACTTCACTCTAAAATCACATTCAGAATAGTCACGTGACTTCAAGTGCACCACTAGGCCCAGCTGGGTTCATTTCATAGGTGGCCATGAAAACTACTGGCAGGTAATAGTTATTGCACTACTCCAGCTCAAAATCAACTATAGGTAAGATTTATATCT
The DNA here is from genome assembly GCF_903992535.2 of Arvicola amphibius. Lineage (NCBI taxonomy): Eukaryota > Metazoa > Chordata > Mammalia > Rodentia > Cricetidae > Arvicola > Arvicola amphibius. Next base: position 17,666,762 of record NC_052048.2, read on the forward strand.
TGAAACACTTAAAACCCATTGAATGACAGTATGTACTGAAACATTATTTGAGATAATTTGTACTGTTGAATGTATTAATTGCACTCTCTCAAAGGGTTATGACATGTTGACTGATAGAATGTCACTCCAGGAATGTAATATGCATGCTATGAAGATTATGTCCAAGTATGAGACATTATCTCTACTGGACAGACTTTATAACTTAGAATCCTCAATGAGGGCATTAGAGCAGAACACAGGACAGAAGATCCAGACTTTATGAAAGGCATTCGTAAATAGATTTAAAAAGATTGAGTAACTTATCAAATTTGATGACCAGGAACAAAAGGTACAAAAGCAAAATATAACCACATCAGTACGTAAAAGTCTCTGAGATAGTCCCACAGTGTTCTGCCTGCCTTTCCAGTAAGAACATCAAGAAGACAGCTGGGCGGTGGTGGGGCACGCCTTTAATCCCAGCACTCGGGAGGCAGAGGCAGGCGGATCTCTGAGTTCGAGGCCAGCCTGGTCCACAAGAGCTAGTTCCAGGACAGGCTCTAGAAACTACAGGGAAACCCTGTCTCGAAAAACCAAAAAAAAAAAAAAAATAAAAAAAAAAAAATAAATAAAAAATTAAGAACATCAAGAAGAGTATATGGCCCCATGTACCCTAAGATTGTCAAAGAATATTCATGGGAGCTTATATGTATGACTGATCTAAAGGAAATTAAACAAGCAATTGTAGCTTACAGACTACATTCATCCTTTGTTAGGGAAATGGTCAAAATGTGGTGTTCCAGTAACAAAGCAATGCAATAAGACTAGATTCAGTTAATCTCAGCAGTCCTTGAAAATGGACTGCAGTACTTTGGGGGTGCTTTTTAAAGGCAGAGGCTAGAATTTTAGAGCAATGGGAAAAAGCAGAAGATTTCCCTAGAGCAAATTCTAGGAGAGGGACTTTAATCTGATCCTAAGGATCAAGTTCTTTATGATGAACACACCTTGTCCTTATGTACCACAGCAGCTTTAAAAGCTTGGGACAGGATTCAGGAACTAGGAAACAGAATTGAATCATATATCAGAGTAAAACAGAGTTAGTTAGTGACTTTTTACAAAGGCTAACTAGGGCTGTACAAATTCGAGTAACTGACTCAAGAGTCAGATGTATAATAATTTAACCTTTGGCTTATGAGAATGACAACATGGAATATAAAAGGATCTTTGGGCCTTTAAAGATTAGATTAGCACCCATGGATGAATGGGTCTTGCATACAATTAATGTTGAGACACGACTATGGTACTAAAGTTTGGGTATGAGAAGCAATTTCTACTAGTAATACAAGACATCAAAACACTAAATGTTTTAATTGTGGTAGAATGGGACATCTGAAAAAGGATTATAGACAAGGTATTCCTAGGAATAATGTCTCCTCTGGGGATGGCAGGAATAGGAGGTCTTCCAGCATTTGTAGGAGGTATGGCAAAGGCTGATATTAGAACAGTGAATGTAGGTCAACAAATGATAGACAAGGCCACCCAATACCATCAGGAAATGTACTGTGGGTTCTCTTTCAGGCCCCCCAGCCAAAAGTGGCCAAGTCATTCCCAGTTACTATGGAGAATGTGTTTCACCAGGAAAATTAAAAAAAAATCCAATGCCTGCTGTTAAAAACAATACTAGCCTGAATAAAGGATTAAATATGGAGGATGAGTCAAAAAGTCCAATAGGACACAGAAAATATATTTTCTGGTATATTTCTATAAATGATCAAAGACAGAAACTAAGAGTGCATAAGAATGACATTGTAACGGTTGGTTTGATAGACACAGGTCTGAATATATGATTACTCCTGAATCTTAGCATACAAATTGGACTCTTCAACAGGTTCAGTTCTTGGGAATTAGTAGTGAGGAGTGGTGGGCAGGCCTGCTTTTCGTCCCTCCTAGTTCCCGCATGGCTAGCTTTACACCTGAAATAACAACACACAAATTTTCATTTAAACACTGCCTGGCCCATTAGTTTCAACCTCTTATTGGCTAATTCTCACATCTTGCTATTACCCATATTTAGTAATCTGTGTAGCACCATGAGGTGGTGGTTTATGGGGAAAGATCTTAACCTGCATCCATCTCAAAGAAGAGAGCTATGATATCTGCCTCACTTCCTTTCTTCCCAGCATTCTGTTCTGTCTACTCCACCCACCTATGTTCTGACCTATCAGGACAAGCAGTTTTCTTTATTAATTAACCAATGAAAGCAACAGATAGATAGAAGATACTCCCACATCAGGAATTGGAACTCTATCTTGGATAGAACAAGGCATGAGATGGGTTAAATGCATAGGGACAGAAGGGCAAATAGGAAGACTAAGGCCATATATAGCCAATATTGCAGTGAATTTGTGGGGTTGTGACCTATTGCAGTAATAAAATACCCAGATTAACATTCCTGCAGTCCCAAAAACTTATGATTTTGAGGAAAATATTAAAAGATATAGACGATGAACATCAGCTATCAGGCTGTACAAGAACACAAAGCAATTGATAAAGTTTCAGAAGTACCAACAGCCTTACATTTAAAATGGTTATCTGAGAAATCAATATAGGTTAAGCAATGGTCTCTATCTGAGGAAAAGTTGCAGGCTTTAGAACAGTTGGTACAAGAGCAACTAGAAGCTTTACATATTGAAGAATGTACCAGCTGTTGGAATTCTCCTGTATTTGTTGTCAAAAAGAAATGTGGAAAATGGACAATGGTGACAAATCTTAGAGCTGTCAACAAGGTTATCCAACCTACAGGCACTCTACAATCTTGAATTCTCTGCCTTCTCTGTTAACAAAGGGATGGCGTCTCATAGTTATTGATTTAAAGGATTGTTTCTTCACTATACCTTTACAAGAAAAGAACAGAGAAAAGTTTGCCTTCACAGAGCTTACTTATAATAATTCTCAGCCTACTAGGAGATATCAATGGACTATCCTCCCATGGGAAATGCTCAATAGCCCCACCCTGTGCCAATACTTTGTCAGCCAGCCATTGGAAATAATGCATAAGCAATTTCCTATGTTTATAATCAACCAATACGTGGATGACATTTTGTTATCTGATTCAAATACAGATTCTTTAGAAAGAATGTTTGAAGAAATGAAGAATGTCTTTCTTAAATGGGAATTACAAATTACTCCTGAAAAGATTAAAGAGGAGATTCTGTTTGTTACCTATGTTATGGAATAGGTTTACAGAAAATTAGAATGCAAAAGGCACAAATTAGGAGACACTGGTTGTGAATAATTAATGACTTTCAAAGATTATTGGGAAACATATCTAGTCTACAACCAGGTGTTGGGATATTATCTGATGTAATAATTTATTAAAACAAAACCTTAGATGGTGATAAAGACTTGAATAGTCCCATAGAATTAATAGCTGAAAAGGTATTGACGATTATTGAGGAGAAATTACAGGAGGCACATGTGGATAGGGTGAATCCAAATCTTAATTGTATTCTAGTCATAATGTCTTACAGAAGTTATCCTACAGGAATTTTCATGCAAAGGGATGATGTTATCTTTGAACGTATCTTTTTACTACATAATCCAAGTAAAACATTAAAAACTTATATGAAAAATGTCTCTGAATTAATTATAAAAGATAAATTGAGACTTTGTCCATTATCATTTATAAACCCAGCAGAGATTATAGTGCCTTTTATGCTGAAGAAATAAAAAAATATGGGAAGAAAATAATCCTGGCAAAGGGCTTGTGCTAATTTTTTGTGCAAAATTAATAGCAATTATACCAAAAGTGATTGGCTTAACCTAATAAAGAGAATTTCTTTGATTCTGCCTAAATTATATGTCATGCACCAATAACTGGAGCCTGTACACTTTATACCAATGCAAACAAATCTGGAAAGTCAGGTTACAAATCAGAAGAATTAAGTAAGGTGGAACAAAGCCCTTATAAATCTGTCCACAAGGCAGAATTATATGCTATTCTTATGGTACTAAGGAATTTAAAGAACCTCTCAATATAGACACTGATTCACAATATGCAGAAAGAGTTGTCTTGCATACTGAAACTGCACAATTTATAACAGATGATATGGAGTTGACTTCATTATTCATCAAAGGTGCAAGACATAATCAGGAATAGGCTTTGTCATATATGTCTATATCTATCTATATATCACATCCAATCCCATACAGGTCTCCAGGTCCTCTAGCACATGGTAATACAGAAATTGATCAATTATTGATTAGAAGTGTGTTGCAGGCTCTGAATTTCATAAAAGACATCATGTCAATAGCAAAGGTTTAAAGAAAGTTTTCTACTACATGGCAACAAGCTAAAGAGAATATAAAGAGGTATCCTACTTGCTCTTTCTACAATAAAACATTGTTGCCTGCAAGGAGTAATTCTAAATGTACTCAAAGGAATGAAATATGGGAGATTGATGTGATCCACTTTATGGAATTTGGTATACCCACACCATAGAGACGTATTAAGTGTTTCAATGGGTAGCTGCCTTGATCTGAGAAAAGGCTGATTCATTAATCACATATTTACTAAAAGTTATGGCCACCATGGGCATTCCTATAGAATTAAAGACAGACAACGGTCCAGCATATATATGTAAGAAAACGAAATGGATTTTTTTTTTGCTTATTATAATATAAATCACATTACTGGTATACCAAATAATCATACAGGTCAGGCAGTTATAGGAAGAGCAAATCATACTATAAAGGATATGCTGAACAAACATAAAGGGATGGAAAGTATCTCCAGGAATAGATTGCATATTGCCTTATTAACCTTGAATTTTCTTAACACTAATGAGAAAAAGCAACAGCAGCAGAGAGACATTGGATAATGGAAAAAGCTTTTGAATTGAATAAATCAGTATATTTCATGGTTGTGTTGACCTCACAATGTAAACCAGGAGATGTACTACATTGTGGAAGGTGTTTCACTGTTGTTTCCACAGTAAAAGAAAAATTGTGGATACCATCAAAATTAATAAAGTTTTGCTTTGAAAGGTAGAAACCTCTTAAAAAGAGAAATGACAGCTCATCCACAATGGTGACAACCACACAAGTGGTAAGGAAAGCCATATAGGGTTGGGGTAGGGTTCTGCACTTATTTTTGCAGGAAAATATCACGTCGGCAAAAACTCAAGAGACCCTGGATGTTTTAATGCTGACAGAATGAAAAATAACTATTTACTAAGGATCATCTAGAAAACATATTATGGAGTAGAATCAAGGTACTGCTTATACTTACATTTACACACACACACACACACACACACACACACACAAAATCAGCTGGTTTGGGAGTTAGACAATGATTCTGTACTTGTCTAAATTCAAACATGTGGTTAAAAGGGACATTCAGAGTTTCTGTGTCATCAGGAGCCATCTGGTATGGGACAGAAGAAAGACTAGGAAAAATTTTACTTTCTTCATGCCTATTTTGTCTATATCATATTCTTCATTGAATGTATGTTTATATGAATGATGCTTAAGTTTTCCACAATGAACAATAGATTTTCCTACAGATCCGTTTCCTGTAGTAATTGTTGAAATTTCCAGGAAGAAGATGGGGCCCCACAGCAACAACTCCCCCTAGTAGATGACATCATGATGCTGACACTGCTACTATAAGACTGCTTTGTTGGGTACCAGCTGCTGAAATGGTGCACCTTCTTATGATGTTCTGGCCAGAACTTAAAAACAAGATAAGAACTTAAAAACAAAACAAACAAACAAAAAACCTATTGACTGCTCAGAAATTATTTGCAAATATACTAGATAATAACTTTGAAACTTAACCATCACTTTATTTTTGCAGGATCCCATTAAGAGAACATCACCCCCATGAGAGCAGGAAGCAATTCTAGAGGACAATGCCCCCATCACAAAAACTTTGTCATTAGTTTTGGGAACACTGTTTAGGGGGTTTTGGTTATTACTTGTACTAGATAGAGGGTTGGGGTGAAAACTATGTTTGCTCAAGAAAAAGTGAATAGCAATAATGGGTAATAGAGTGAATACTTGTGACTATTATTCATGGATAATTTACATTGGTATAGTTTTTAATATACTGATATGAGTTCAAATTATATTTGTTATTTTTGTTTACATTATTTGTACACATATGCAAAGTTATTCTGTCATATTGTATATATGCATGTTTTTACCTCTGTTTAGACATTTTGTATATTGACACAACTTTTAGGATATATTTTCATATTGCATTATATATTACTCCTACCTCTGATCAAGATATGTATACATTGTTTACATTTTAAGGTCATTGTCCTCATTTGTTTCATATTGTTTACAGATTATTTAATATTCTGACATGAAGTTTTAGTCTTTAAGTTATACAGGTATTAAATATTATAGGTCAATAGTTGTTCATGCTTGTACATGTAGTAAGATTAATTAGGTTCTTTAGATACATAGAAATTGTATTCTGTCTAGATAGGTAATCTTCAACCACTTCAAGGATCTGTGGAACATGGCATTTAAATAACTTGGGGTTCTTTTGACATGAGACATGATTGTTTCTAGCAGTACCAATTTATTCCCAAGAGAATGTTGAATACCAAAGACACTCCACTTTGAGCTTGTTTTCTTCTTGGGAAAACTGGCTTTTGCTCAAGGAACTGACAATGCCTCAACCACTGACAATGTACATGGTATCAGGAAATGGATAAGCTGAACTGTCAAATCTTTCTAAAACAGGGTAAGATGATTTTCAAAAATTTCCTGCCTCTGAAAATGATCTTTCAGTTTCACTAGGCCTTAGTCAAAAGTTGGTTGCTTCAACATTGCAAAATGAGACTTTGGGTGATTGCTCAGGTGACTAATTGTCTACATCATATATTGCTCACTTTGGAAGCTACTTGATTGTACTTTCTTTCTGCCTGCTCAACTAATATTATCTCTCATCTCAGGCCTTCGATGGGTTTGAAGATTAGATAGTTGTAGTTACCATACTATTATGATCTAGCCAAGACATTTCCTTTACAAAACTTAGACTCCATAGGATAAAATGTTTATTAAAACATTTAGCATATGTTCTTTGTTTAATATTGATTATGCTGATTGATATACTTGATATCTGTTCCTAATGTATATAGATTTGTATTGGGTTTTGAACTCTCTTATTTAAACAAAAGTGGGAGGTACTGTGGAAGCACATTTGCTCCTTCAGCCAATAGCCTTTAAGATATCAGCCCACTTGGGTGTCATTTCTTATACTGTAAAAGCAGCGGTAAATGTGTGCCCACTCTCTTGCTTCCAGCTTCCACTTCTGGCTGCTAGACCCTGTTCCTGTTCATGCAGAAGACTGTTTTCTAGGACAGTGAGGGGTAAGTTTCCCCCTTAAATTAATAACCCTTTTATTATTCACAATTCTAAACTGGTGTGGGATTGTTTTATGACTTATGTCATCATAACACATATACAGAAGGACATCCTACATCAGTATTTGAAGGTCTATATTTTAATCACATTTTAAAGTTTATTTTTGTTCATCTTATTTATTTTATTTTTTATTTATTTATTTATTTATTTTTTTGGTTTTTCGAGACAGGGTTTCTCTGTGGCTTTGGAGCCTGTCCTGGAACTAGCTCTTGTAGACCAGGCTGGTCTCGAACTCACAGAGATCCGCCTGCCTCTGCCTCCCGAGTGCTGGGATTAAAGGCGTGCACCACCACCGCCCGGCTTCTTTTGTTAATCTTATTGATTGTTTAAAGCATCATTTTACTATGTAACAGAGACTGGTGTTGAACTTATCATCATCTTGACCCAGAATCCCAAGTGGTGAAATAATTAGCATACAACACTATGGTTAACTATAATTATCTCTTTATGCTACAGATTAATGCTATTTATTGAAATACAACAGCAAATGATACATGTTCTTTTAATTTTTAATTCTTTTAAATGATAAATGTTCTTTTAATTTTATTTTTTAGAATATCATTCATCAGTCTCCTTTTTTTCATGATATCAAACAATATATTTTCCGTTTTACTTTCTAGTACATTGTACCAGCAGATAAAAACAATACAAAAACAACTATGGAGGTTTTCAGTTATTTTAAGAATACAATTAGTTCTGAGACCAAAATGTTGGAGAAATCCTTTGTCTTGTTTCTCAGACTTCTCCAGACACAGGCCAGCCTTACTACTTTCTCAGCTCTTCCAGCCTAACGTTTTAGACACTTCACTTCAGAGGTTCTGAACCTGCAGATTGTGATCCTCTTGGGGTCACACAACAGAAAACCTGTATAACATAATGATCCATAACAGTACCAAAATTACAGTTATAAAGTAGCAATGAAATAATTTCATGTTATGGGGTCACCACAACATGAGAAATTTTATAGAAGTGTTGCAGCATTAGAAAGGTTGAGAACCACTGCTTTATATGTTTAATATTTCCTCCTCCTGATCTTCTTGCCCCTCACAAATCCACTCAGACATTTATTTCATTTAGTTCTTTGTTAAGTTTCCTGAAATGTAGGCCTCCTCTGAGGACAGGACACCAAATCATAAGCCCCATAACTCACTCTCACAAAGTAGATGGAAAAAACAATTATTTTGGAGAAATAGTACATATGACATTCAGGTTATCCTCCTGCTCTCCTGTTCTCTTGTTTTTTTTTTCTTATTTTTTTATTAAAAATTTCCATCTCCTCCCCTCCTCCTCCCCCTTTTCTCCCCTCCGTTCCACCCATACCCCCACTGCACCCCTCTCCAAGACAAAGAACCATCAGGGTTCCCTTCACTATGTTAAGTCCAAGGTCCTCCCAGCTCCCCCTAAGTCCAGGAAGGTGAGCAACCAAACTGACAAGGCTCACAGTGAGCCCGTCCATGCTGTAGAGTTCATTCTCATCACCGTTGTCCTTGGTTTCTCAGTCCTCCTCCACCGTCAGCCACATTCAGAGAGTCCGGTTTGGTCCCCTGTTCCATCAGTCCCATTCCAACTGGACTTGGTGGTCTCCCATTAGATCTGTCCCACCGTCTCGATGGCTAAACGCACACCTCACGGTCCTGACTTCCTTGCTCATGATATCCCTCCTTTTGCTCCTCATCAGGACCTTTGGAGCTCAATCCGGTGCTTCTATGTGGGGCTCTGTCATTTTCTCCATCCAGTGCCAGGTGAAGGTTCTATGATGATATGCAAGATATTCATGAGTATGGCAATAGGATCTGGACATTTCTGGCACCCTCTCCTCAGCTGCCCAAGGAACTAGCTGGGGGTGTCTTCCTGGACACCTGGGAACCCCTCTAGAGTCAAGTCTCTTCCAACCCTAGAATGGCTCCCTTAATTAAGATATATAATTCCTTGTTCCCATATCCACCCTTCCTATATCCCAACCATCCTATTCCCCCAAGCTCTTCCCATACTCTGCTTCACTTTTCTCTCCCCATACCCCATCCCCCATCCCACCCCACCCCCAAGTTCCCATTTTTTTCCAGCAATCTTGTCTACTTCCAATATCCAGGAGGATAACTATATGTTTTTCTTTGGTTCACCTTCTTATATATCTTCTCTAGGATTTTTTTTACGAATTATAGGCTCGATGTCCTTTATTTATGGCTAGAAACCAATTATGAGGGAGTACATCCCATTTTCATCTTTTTGGGCCTGGGTTACCTCATTCAGGGTGGTGTTTTCTATTTCCATCCATTTGCATGCAAAATTCAAGATGTCATTGTTTTTTACCACCGAGTAGTACTCTAAAATGTATATATTCTACACTTTCTTCATCCATTCTTCCACTGAAGATTCCATCTAGGTTGTTTCCAGGATCTTGCTATTACAAATAATGCTGCTATAAACATAGATGAACAAATGCTTTTGTAATATGATTGGGCATCTCTTGGGTAAATTCCTAACAGTGGGATTGTTGGGTCCTGGGGTAGGTTGATCCCAAATTTCCTGAGAAACCTCCACACTGCATTCCAAAGCAGTTGAACAAGTTTGCATTCCCACCAGCAATGGATGAGTGTACCCCTTACTCAACATCCTCTCCAGCAAAGGCTGTCATTGGTGTTTTTGATTTTAGCCAATCTGACAGGTGTAAGATGGTATCTCAATGTTGTTTTGATTTTCATTTCCCTGATTGCTAAGGAGGTTGAGCATGACCTTAAGTGTCTTTTGGCCATTCGAACTTCTTTTGTTGAGAATTCTCTGTTCAGTTCAGTGCCCCATTTTTTTAATTGGGTTAATTAGCATTTGAAAGTCTAGTCTCTTGAGTTCCTTATATATTTTGGAGATCAGACCTTTGTCTGTTGCGGGGTTGGTGAAGATCTTTTCCCAGTCAGTAGGCTGCCTTTTTGTCTTAGTGACAGTGTCCTTTGCTTTACAGAAGCTGCTCAGCTTCAGGAGGTCCCATTTATTCAATGTTGTCCTTAATGTCTCTGCTGCTGGGGCTATACGTAGGAAGTGGTCTCCTGTGCCCATTTGTTGTAGAGTACTTCCCACTTTCTCCTCTAACAGGTTCAGTGTGTTCAGATTGATATTGAGGTCTTTAATCCATTTGGACTTGAGTTTTGTGCATGGTGATAGACATGGATCTACTTTCATTCTTCTACGGGTTAACATCCAGTTATGCCAGCACCATTTGTTGAAGATGCTTTCTTTCTTCCATTGTGTGCTTTTAGCTCCTTTATCAAAAGTCAGGTGTTCATAGGTTTGTGGGTTAAGATCTGGGTCTTCTACAACCTACTCTTTGGGAATATAATATTTGTAAACTATACTAAAAATGAAAGGAATGGACCCATGCTTTCCATAATGAAAATAAATTCCAAAAACACATATAGCAATGAACAGAGGTGATAATATTGGAAATAGCTAACTTTGCAGAAGAGCAAGAAAATTAAGGTGTTTGATGCAGTGGCACAGAGAGAAACCTTGAGAAATGAGAACAGAGGAAGAAATGAGAGATCTGGTTATTTAATACTTCAAAGGCATTGGAAGAAACTGTCACTTTTGTGTGTGACATTTAAAGACTTTAAAAGCTGTTGAGAAGAAAAGTGCCACAATCAAATATTTTTAATGAAGGTTTTTATTTTATGTATATGAGTGTTTGCCTAAATACATGTTTACCAAGCACATTCATGTAGTGCCTGTAATTGACGCTGAAAGAGGACATTGTTTCCTCTGGGTCTAGTGTTAAAAATGGTTGTGAGCTTCCCTGATGTTGTTGGCAGTTGAACCTTGATTTTCTGTAAAAACATCACATGATCTTAATCTCTGTGCTATCTCACCACTCACTAAAGTCTAATTTTAATTAAAATGACTCTTTTTGAGACCATAGAACATACCCTTTGCTATTCTCTTAACTATTGTTAATATGTTTGCATTTTTTGGTTAATTGTGGTCAGAAAGAAAGATGCACACTGTGGGTAGTAGATAAAATGTTGAAAGTGTGTGGTTCCTAGGCATAGTATGCATCACTGGGTGGTAAGAGGCATAGAAGAGAAAGCCTGGGATTTTGTACATGAGTTTCTTGCAGCTCAAATGTTGGAAAATTGGGGTTACAACTCATTATGAACCTAAGGCCTCACAGAGTGCTACAGAGCACTCCTCTTGTGGTTTATAAGTTACCGGTAGTGATGTTGATAGACTGAAAATATATCACTGAGCTAAATTTTGGATAAATCATTGAATCATATTGTTTTAATCTTTGCCCCTCATAACTTAAGCTGCAATAATCAAATTTTCTCCAACAGAGACAATGCAAAGCAATGAAAGAGTGAAAGATGATATAAATTTGTTTGCATGTTAGCAAACGACACCTGGATGTCCTTCATGGTTTTCTGTGACATACTTCACACTGTAGAAGGATATAAATATCTTATACCTCATTGAGAACAGAGAAAAGGATTTCACAAGAACACATGCAGAATCATTAACAAAGCTTCAATACTCTCATTGACACTAGGTCAGTCATTACAAATGAAGCAAGAATTGAATGCTTAGTTGTGAGTGAGAATGCACAAGCTGTTTCGTCTTTGCAGATAGCCAGCAGTGAATCTGTTTTGTCTGGACATGGAAAGTACCCTGTTCAGCATCTTCACTATAGTCATCGTTGCAGAGTTTGTTTTTGGAAATCTGAGCAATGGATTCATTGTGCTGACAACCTGCATTGAGTGGGTCAGGAAGAGAATGCTTTCCTCCATTGGTTGGATCCTGCTTTTCTTGGCCGTTTCCAGAGTGGTTTTGATCTGGGAAATGTTACTAACATGGCTAACATATATGCAGTATTCATTTGCATTTGTGGCTGGAACAGAATTAAGAGTTATTATGTTGTCCTGGGTAGTTTCCAATCACTTCAGTCTCTGGCTTGCCACCATCCTCAGCATCTTTTATTTGCTCAAAATAGCCAGTTTCTCCAGGCCTGTTTTTCTTTATCTGAAGTGGAGAATAAAGAAAGTGCTTCTGACCATCCTTCTGGGAAATGTGATCTTCTTGGTTTTCAACGTAATGCAAGTATACAAACATACAGAAGAGTGGAGGCATCAATATGAGAGAAACACAACCTGGAATTTTAGAACAAGTTGGTTTTCAAGGGTTTCAAAGCTAATCGCATTCAAGATGATTATGTTCTCTTTAACACCAATCATGGTGTCCCTGGTCTCTTTCATCCTGTTAATCCTCTCCCTGTGGAAACATCTCCAGAAGATGCAGCTAAATTTCAGAGGGGAAAAAGACTCCAGCACAAAAGCCCACATGAATGCCATGAAAATTATGGTCTCCTTCCTTTTACTCTATGCCTCTTATTTCATATCCTTTTTTATATCATTTATTCCTATGGCACACCAAAAAGGACTAGATCACTTGCTTAGCCTGACAGTTGGGCTTTTCTACCCTTCATGCCATTCATTTATCTTGATTTTGGGACATGCTAATTTAAGGCAGGCCTGTATTTTGGTGCTGAGGCAGCTGAGATGTGAGAAAAACCATTAGAAGTTCACTGTTAAAAAAGGTAGTCCAACAACATATTAGGCATATAGAGCTCACTCAGTGGTAGAGCCCTAGGCAAGCATAAGTATTGAAAAACATATAATTTCTCAATTCTTCTATATATGGAAGATGATATAATAAATTCCTCAAACATTTAGAACAACACTAAAACAGTGTGCTCTTGTATATAGATCTAAGAATCAGATTTTATGAATGCATGCTTTTTACCCTAGGCATGATAGTATAATCATGTAAACTAAAATGTAAGTAGGCTGATCCAGGCTGAAATGCATAGTGAGACCTGGGATGAATCTTCATCCATTTGATAATTATCTGAAATCAATATCATTATAGGCATAAGCAAAATTTTGACACTCTGAAACAATTTATCATACCTTATCATATTGTTTTGGGAGTAAATTAGAAAATTTAAATAAAGTTAATATCTATCAAAACTAAAGAAGTTACACTCTCTCACACACACATACACACACACACAAACACACACAGGAAGACTAAAACCTATACTCTAGGATGTGGGAGGTGGCTCAGTAAAGTTCTTTCTTTGCAAGCATCAGGATCTGACTCTCAATCCCCAGATTCAACAAAAAGCCTGGCTTCAAATTTCAATGCAAAATATGTGTGTAAAATATAGCCCATACCAAGAACACCAAGAAAACATTTTCTTTCTTGAAAATTATTAGTTGATATCCTTTTTAAAGCATGTATAGATTTTACTATTTAAATAATATTTCACTTGGAACATGCTCCCTGAACTTTCTGAATACCAGAAGAAATAAATCCATCCACATCTCAGGTTTGGGTACACTTGCTTGTAATCCTGAAGTTGAACTATGCCAGTCAGTGATGAAGGAAGGCAGAGATAGTCCATAATCAAAATACCCACTGTGCCAGAAACTTTCCTGATGATGGCTTCAGTTATAGAATTAATAATAAGGATATTGGAAATGAACTCATCATGCTGATGAACAAACCTGACTGGGCCAGGAGCTGGATGATTTCTCTGGACTTTGTTCTCTCCTGTGTGTGTGTTTCTTTAAGATATGCTTTTGTGAACAAAAATTTTGTACATCTATTTTGATGTAAGCTGTAAGAAATAATTTCAGTTTAAGAAGTTCTTCATTTTGAAATACTCTGGACATGATCCGAATATTTCTACACAGCTTGCAACACCTGCTTCAGTGTCTTCTATTCCCTTAAAATAGGCAACTTCTTCAAAACCCTATTTTTTGTGGATGAGACAAGGAAATACCAAAGTACCTCTGTGACTGATGGAGTAACAAAACTCTATTGATCAGTCTTTCTGATTTTTCATGGAATCATTAAATTTATTCAAGAATGGTCCAAAATGGAAAAAAAAACTTAATTGATTTTATAGAGACTCTAGCTGATTTTTAGCATATTATGTTACTTTAGATTCCTATCATAATTTTCTAGTGTGTTTGATTTTGCTTTTCCTTCTAATAATTTTGTTATGGAGTCACACCAGAAGAATGAAACTACAAGGCATTTATGCTAGAGATTTGAGCAGTATGGTCCATATGAAATCTGTGAAAACTATTGTCTTATTTCTACTCTTATTTGTTAAGTATTCCATAAACAACATTCTGATGATCTTGTCCTACAAGCACCTGTCTACTTTGTAGAGAGTGTGTTGGGGAAGACTTTACCTTACATACTGGCATTTTAAAATTCATTGAGGCATCATTTTCTTCTGATTTCATGGAACAAAGAAAATTGAATCAGGACTTTTTTTGCATGCTGAAGATGTTGAAGTGTGTCAAGGGGTAGGCTTTCTCTTGGTACTGTGATCAGGGCCAGTATGACTGGTGAAGTTCTCCGGGAAAAGAGGAAGAAGAATAAACACTTTACATCTACCCTCCACACTCCCCCATTCTTGAAATAAAATCTGTCTATATAGACTTGGATTTCCTGTAACCCACTTTGTAGACCCGACTGACTTCAAACTCAAAGAGATATACCAACCTCTGACCCTGAGTGCCAGAATTAAAGACATGTGCCACCACACTGGTTACATACATCCCTTTTACCTTATCCTTTTTCTTTCATTCTGTCATATTCCGCATTATTTAAAATATTTTACTTTATTATATAAAAGGAAAGTATTTCTATGTTATTTGAATTCAATATGAAAATTTTGATTTACAAGTAATTTTAAATCAATAAATATTTGTTTTACCAAATGCACCACAAAACAGAATAATTCTTTTTAAAATTGCACTGATAATTTGAATAAATATTTGATGAGAGAGAATTAAAATATGTGAAAGATTATGGTATGGATTCTGTGCATTCCTATATGAATGACCAATCCTACAATTTAAAACTTAGAAAGTTAATTGTTTACCTTCCTGAGACAAAATGTACATAACTTCTCTGTGACTGTTCTTTTATTTTTTTACAACTGGCATGTATTTGTTCTTTGTAGTGTTTGAAAAATATTCATTGTGTATATAAGATTCATTTCCTTTATACACATCACTGGTGATAAATATTTGGGTTGGTTGTAAAACTTACATATTGTGAAGTTTGCAATGGATCTTAATGTGCACACATCTCTGTTAAATTTTGAGAGATGTTAGTGGACATGGTAAAACTAGGTTATATGGTTGATTTATTTTATTTTTATTTTGAAGGTACCACCATACTGACTTACATCGTGGTTGGGGTAATCTGAATTACAACCAGCATTGTATAAATGTTCCTTTTGTCTCACATATTGCCTTAGAAAATTAAGATTACAGGCATGGGCTACCTTGCCCACTTGGGTTCTTAGTATGCTTTATTTTGATTTTTGTCCCTGGTTGTATTTTTATGATGCATACAGTTTTAGATTTCTCTGACTTTGGTATCAAGATATTTCCAACATATGCTATGTGGGAGCCCATGTGTGATTCATTTTCTATCTGGAATCATTTCTGATTTAAAGAAGTCATTTGAGTTCAAACTTGCCTGCTCTGCTTCTTCCAGTAAACTTGAGGGTGATGACCAACATCTGTGTTAGCCCATAGAAAGAGAACTTTTGCCCAGTTCAAAGAGAACATTTCTATTAAGATTTGGGCTGGTGTATGCCAGCCAGAGGAACTCCTTGTTGAAGATCAAAAACTGCTTATCTGCTCCACCGTCAGCCACATTCAGAGAGTCCGGTTTGGTCCCCTGTTCCATCAGTCCCATTCCAACTGGACTTGGTGGTCTCCAGTTAGATCTGTCCCACCGTCTCAATGGCTAAACGCACTCCTCGCGGTCGTGGCTTCCTTGCTCATGATATCCCTCCTTTTGCTCCTCATCAGGACCTTGAGAGCTCAGTCTGGTGCTCCTATGTGGGGCTCTGTCATTTTCTCCATCCAATGCCAGGTGAAGGTTCTATGGGGATATGCAAGATATTCATGAGTATGACAATAGGATCTGGACATTTCTGGCACCCTCTCCTCAGCTGCCCAAGGAACTAGCTGGGGGTGTCTTCCTGGACACCTGGGAACCCCTCTAGAGTCAAGTCTCTTCCAACCCTAGAATGGCTCCCTTAACTAAGATATATAATTCCTTGTTCCCATATCCACCCTTCCTATATCCCAACCATCCTATTCCCCCAAGCTCTTCCCATCCTCCACTTCACACTTTTCTCTCCCCATCCCCCTATCCCCCCATCCCACCCCACCCCATGTTCCCATATTTTGTCCGGCAATCTTGTCTACTTCCAATATCCAGGAGGAGGATTGAGAAACCAAGGACAATGGCAATGAACATGAACTCTACAGCATGGACGGGCTCACTGTGAGCCTTGTCAGTTTGGTTGCTCACCTTCCTGGACATAGGGGGAGCTGGGAGGACCTTGGACTTAACATAGTGAAGGGAACCCTGATGGCTCTTTGTCTTAGGAGAGGGGTGGAGTGGGGGTATGGGTGGAAGGGAGGGGAGGGAAGGGGGAGGAGGAGGGGAGGAGATGGAAATCTTGAATAAAAAAAAAAAGAACAGTAACTGGTGGAAGCTACCAGAATGATTGATAGATACCTATTTATGCCAAATTTCTGTATTTTTATAGTGTTTTTCTTTTGCAATAATGGTCATTGTTGTAGTATCTTTTAATTTTTCTGCTCTAAGATTTTTACATTTGGTTTTGAGATTTTTTAAAAGCTTAATGCAAAAGTTGAATTATAATCATCCACAATACTAAAATCCTCAATTAATCACTAGGAAGATTTGGATATATTTCCCTCTATGTTACATAAATGACCATAAACAGAACCATATCAAATATACAATGTTATAGTTGCTTGTCATTGATTTTTGTTATCTATATGTACCTTAACTTAAATTTTTCTTGAATATAACTTTCATATATGTAAAAAAAAAAAATTCTACTGATGAGATTTCCCCACCATGCTGTAACCTGCTCACTCGAGAGTCCCCATCAGTATGCTTAATCAATGCATTATTTATGAATTTCTTTTGTCCTGTGACTATGAGAGTTCAACGCAAACTCTTCCACAATAGAACTTGTCATTCAGAGTAACCCGAATGCATATTCCTTCACCACTGTCATTTGAATTTGACTCAGAATAAACTGTCTTTTGTGTCTTTTGTTCTCTCTGAAAAAAAAAAAAAAACCTGCTTATCTGGATAAGTAATGCACCTGTCTGAGCTTCCTCCCAAGGACAGCGCAGGGAGGTGGTTAGCTGAGTGTACTGCCCTTTGTTCTGCCTTTTGACTTTAATTAGTATATATGCTGCCTGAGAAATAAACTTGGTGCTGTTTGGTATTGACCTTCAGTCCTCTGATCTATCCTATGTTTCTGTCTTCATAATCTAATATTTCCTCAGCCTCATCGCCCCCTCCCAGGGAACCCCCACCAGATTTCTGCCTGAGCGGGCTCTGATATTTAAGTCATTAAATGCTAGACATTTAAGGAACAATTCGTGAATCTCACTACCCAGGATGATGAGGGAAGAGAACCTCTGTAAGTTCATGACAGGCATGAATGCATAGTGAGTCACGATTTTAAAACATTCACACACACACACACACACACACACACACACACACACACACACACAAGGAACATAGAATAAATTGGTATTGAACTCCTAGAAAAATATGTGTAAATTTACAACTTTTACACTTCAATTATTTTATTGAAATACAATTTCCTTGGAATATAGAGAGTCAATAAAGAGTTTAAAATTTAGTAACAATACAATATTTTTAATACTTCAGTCTTTTCTTATGCCTACATTTTTACAAATAATCTCTGTCTTCTTTACTATTCTGTTGCTACAATGACCACAGTAACTTATAAAGGTAGAATTAAATTTCAGGGTTGTTTACAGTTTTAGAGGGTTGTTCCATGGTAATCATGGTGGAAAGCAGTCTGGCATAACACTATAGCCATAGCTGAGAGCTTTATATCCTGATCCACAGGTAGAAGGCAGAGAGAGAAACTAGAGACTAGGCCTCCATGTGTGTTTGAAACCCCAGAGCCTATTACCTTCTCCAACACAGACACACCTGCTAATCCTTCCCAAACATCTCATCAATTGGGAACTAAACAGGCAACTATGTGAGCCTATGGAGGCCATTCTCATTCAAACCATAACAATCTGTTTAAAAAAAAAAACAAACAAATCACAAAAAATCCAACCTGATATTTTAAATTCTCTAACACCACCTCTCTACAATCCCATTATATTTAGCACTTGATAATATCATTTAAATACATGACTATAACATGCCTCTATATACTAGCTTATGTATTTTAAATCCAATCTTGATATTATCTCTAAACTTTAAATTCAATTGTAATCAACCCAGGTGGTGGTGGTGCGTACTTTTAGTCATAGCACTTGGGAAGCAGAGATAGGCAGATCTCTAAGTTCAAGGCTTGCCTGGTCTACAGAGCAAGTTCCAGGATAGCCACAACTGCAGAGAGAAACCTGTCTTGAAAAGTAGTAAGAGTAACAACTAGAAGTAGGTTCGTGTAATCAACCATCACTTCTATGTCCCCAGCTGCATGTAGAAGTTACATCTTACAGTTGACATACTTTAGGCAACACATTCTGACCAAGACGTGCAACAGCTACTGCTTTTTGTTCCATTACTGTCATCTCATGGAAAATAAACTTCACACATCCAGAAACAAAAGAACACAGCCTGGAAATTATCCTTGTCCCCTCTGTTTTTCTCATGAACTACATCAAATCCATCAGCAATTTTTCTTAACCATCGACAAATGTATCTATAATCTACTCAGTTCTCATAGCACAACCATGTCACACCATCATGCCATAGTTAATTCATGTACTTTTAAATTATTCTTTAATTTTTTGAAATTATAATATAACATTTCTCCCATCATTTCACCCCTCCCATATACTCATGTTTACATTTTTTAAAATTCATGGCTTCTTTAGTATTAATTGTTGTTCTGTTTATACATATTACAAATATATGAATACAACTGCTTAGTCTGTATAAGTTAATTGTATGTGTGTTTTCAGGGCTGACCATACGGTATAGTATACACAACTGGTGTATGGTCTCTCTGTCTCTCTCTGTTTCTCTCTCTCTCTCTCTCTCTCTCTCTCTCTCTCTCTCTCTCTCTCTCTCTATCTTAACTACATCCTATTCTAGCTTCACTTTCTTCCTAGCTTCTTATTGGCTTTATCATTGCATTTTTATTCTCTGGCTCCCCAGAATTGATTCCCAATGAAAGTAACTTAAAATATAAATTATGTTGTATCAATTTCCTCTAAACTATCCAAAATATTTACATCTTACTCAATACAAAGCCAAATTCTTTTAATATCTCTGATTTGTCATAGATTTTGATCTCTTACCCACTGCTGTATCTGGTCTTATCTCTGTATGAATCATCCTGGTTTCCTGTTTTATCCTCACTCATGGTAGCTATTTCCAATGTTGGTGTCTTGCTACCTCTTTTTCCATAGGGTTGAAACGTATTGTTCCTGGATAAAGTATAGCATTTTCCGTATGTATTGTAGGTCTTTGCTGATAATTGTCCTAGTGGACTGATTTTCTGGTCACGGTATTAAAATTTCTTGTTCCCTCCTCATACACTTGTTCTCTCTTGGCATCTTTTAATATTTCTCTTTGTACTAGAATTTAATCTCATGACAATATTTATAATTTTTTTGAGACACGGTTCTCTTTGTAACAATCCTGATTGTCCTAGAACTCACTCTGTAGACCAGGAGTCCTTGACCTTATAGAGGTTCACCTGACTCTGCCTCCTGAGTGCTGGGTTTAAAGGAATACCACCACTTCCCTCATGACAATATTTTAAAAAGTTAACAAAGTTTTCCTCAGGGATTTATCTGAGCTCCAATACATTTGGAACAATGGAAATATTTAATAGTAAATTTCTGGTCTGAGTAAATAAAATACCCTCTTTTCAATTCTTTTACTTTGAATTTCTTTTCAAATATTTCAGTTTGTGTTTATCTAGTATAATTAGATGTACCTTTGGTGAAAAATACTTTAGTGAATTATTCATTTTTTGGGTTATGGAGCATATGTTTCTATTTTTCTCTCTCCCAAGCTTATGTACATTTTTAAACATGCCATGACCTGTTTAGAGGTTTATTTATGTCTAAATCTGTCTTATTTGTATATCTGTAATCATTTTTATCAGGAGTGCTTTTAAAATGGTAAGCAACTTGGTTGCATCAGCTCTGGATGCTGGCTCTGCCTCTTTTGGCCTTTCAGTATGGAGCTACCTTAATGCCAGCACTGGGACCACTGAGTGGGAACTGTGTTCACTAGCTCAACTCTGGTAAACAGTTGGCCCATGCTGCCACCAACTAACTTGTATCACCTTGCCCACACACCCCATTCAAGTTCTTCTGAAAGAGCCAGAGAGTTCATGTTGGCAGCATGAACCAGGATGCCAATGAGCACGATGTTTTGCTGCTAATGCTGAACCAGGAAGATCTCTTTTAAAAGAGTCACGGCACCCTCATTTGCCACCAACAGAGCCATCCGATAAAAAATTGGCAGCTACCCAGAAGCTGCTGAGCTTAATTTTTTGTTGTTGTTGTTGTTGTTGTTTTTGTCTCCAAACACTCTCACGTTTTACATTGATATAGTCAGCACACATTGTCATGCCAATCTTTTGACAGAGGCTGTTTTCTGGTCACCCAGACCCAAAATCATCACACAGAAACTATATTAATTGCAATACTGTTTGGTCAATAACCTATGTATATTTCTAGATAGCTCTTACATCTTAAATTACCCCTTTCTATAAATCTGTTTATCCCACATGATTTTGGCCTTCCTATGGCATCTTTCATCTGTCTCCTGCAGAGGCTACAAGGCTTCTCATTGACTTTGTCTACACTTTCCTCTTCTATCTTCTTGGAATTCCCATCTTGCCTTATTCTGTGCTGCAACAGGACTAAAGCAGCTTCTTCAATGCCCCTCTAGCAACAAAGGGTGAAGATCAGGAACCCCCAAAACAGTCACAGCAATAAAAAATACACCCAAGTAGGGTTGAGGCCCATGTTAGCATGGGGACCAAAAGTGCTATGTCTAAGGGCAAAATATTGCACACAACTCTGCTCACACACCCCTTGAGGGAGGGGTTGAGAAGGCACAAGGTCAATGATGCAGACAATGGGAGGTGGGTGAGTAGCAGAGCATGCTGCAGACTCATTTATAACAGAAATTTGGCCTGCCTATATAACCCCTTCCCAAAATCACATTGGCTCAGGAAGCCGAATCTGCTGCATTATCCTCTCCTCATTGGCATCTCTGGTCAGGCATCTGTCTCTGGGTGTAGAGCAGGCCTTATGATGGCTCAGGGAAGAAGTGCCTGCCATGCATGCTCATGCAGTCTGGTTGAGCAGGGCAACTGTGGTTTGAGTAGGCTAGTACATGTGCAAAACAGAGTACCAGTAATCCATCTGAGTCAAATGGTTTGCGTTTAATAGTAAAAGATATATGTCACTTCCTCTCTGCTCTCATAACCACATTTAGCTACATAGAGTTTGAAATGACAAAATAGATGGATAAATACAGATATTCCACAGAACAGATGAGCGCTTAGATATTAGGCACAACTGAGTAAATGGCAGAATGAATGACATTTAACAAAGCAGGTTATCACTGAAAGCTTGCTTGGAGTACCATATCTCATTAGAAACTTTTAAATAAAGCTAAAATAAATGTAATACAGAAATTAAAGTCTTCTAAAATTCATGAAAATGTACAAGTAGGCATTAATTCAGAGACTGAATATAGCCAGCGTAGAATTAGGCAGAGACTAGTGGGAACTGTTTATCAGTATACATTTTAGGATGTTCTTTATGTTGTGCTGAAGATAAATCTGTGACAAGAAAACTATATGAATCAGAAATTTAAGAAAATGCAAAGGAGACACAAAGAACCAGTCTAAAATTAAGTCCAAACTGCAAATTTATTTATTTTTTAAATATTTATTTATTTATTCTGTATACAATATTCTGTCTGTGTGAATACCTGCAGGCCAGACAAGGGCATCAGACCTTATTACAGATGGTTGTGTAGCCACCATATGGTTGCCGGGAATTGAACTCAGGACCTTTCGAAGAGCAGGCAATGCTCTTAACCACTGAGCCATCTCTCCAGCCCCCAAAATGCAATTTTATAGGAAGAAATGAGAAGCCTCATGTGAACATTCCATTTTTGTTTCTGTGAACACTCTTGCTTTGATAGCCCCAATGATGCTAGCAAGAACAAATGTTTTGTAGAAAAGAATTTGCTTTTATGAAAGTAGTGCTTCTGCCAGTGCAAATGTACCAAACTCATACTCAATCTTTCTTGACCTGAGAAGGCTGTGGACTCACAGTGTGAAGATCTAATCTGTCAGAGTTGAGCAGAGACACAGATCATCATTGAAAGAGTATATAATAGCCAATGGCAAAGGTACATTTTTGGATAGAAATCAACACTGACAGACATAGGGAAATGTGTGCACTCACTGCTCTCTCCCACACATATACTTGACAAAGAATGAAATGTCTTGAGTCACAGTCTCGTTAATTAAATTCTCATAATGTAGGAACATAGGTTTTAGTATCTGTGACAGTTGCTTAGATGATTTTTCTTTCCAAACCTTGTCCAAATTATATGTGGTACCAATCACACTGTATAAGTAGTCACCTCCTCTCTGTACCTCCAGATTATGATGTCAAACTCTCAAAGAGAGATCTGGAAAGAATACATTGTAGTGTGTACAGTGGGAGTTCACCTAATACAAAGTACAGAGGTCTTTATGTTTGATCCTTACTCAATAAATAAAGGGAGCTGTTATGTAGATGTGTAAGAAATCCCAAAGCCTCCTTCGAGATGTTTGTTCCCTCATTGCCCATTCTAAAATTTTGGAAAAAATATCATGTAAATGTAACTTAAAGCACCTATCTCAGGAGTGGGATCCAGAGGGAAAGGCAAGCCTCAAAACTAGATGACACTTTCCAGAGTAAGATAATTATAATGAGCATTTTGATGCTCATTAAATTTAACATCCATTAAAATTTAATGAATATTTTGACAAAAAGTAATTTCTGTCATGTATGATAATTTACTCTGCATATTTAAAAAATGGCATTTATTTTTTTCAAGTTTAGTTACTAGTTAGCTTCCCTCTTAATAGTATCCTCTGATATATTTTACAAATTCTTATTATTTAATTATAAAGTCAGTTATTATACAAATAACAATAATTTATTCCCAGAAACAAGATTGCAATTACAGTGGTGAAGTTTGTCTGATAAGAATGTGAAAGACAAATGCCAATTAAGGCAAGAGAAAGCAAAGCTGGTCAGAACATACCAATGCTGGCTCACAAACTTTACCAGGATGATCAAAATGGGGTTGGTACAATATTAATCTCT
The DNA here is from genome assembly GCF_903992535.2 of Arvicola amphibius. Taxonomy (NCBI): domain Eukaryota; kingdom Metazoa; phylum Chordata; class Mammalia; order Rodentia; family Cricetidae; genus Arvicola; species Arvicola amphibius. The sequence continues at coordinate 17,690,665 of NC_052048.2, forward strand.
TGAAATGGCATACCATTTGAAAACTTTTCAAAGCTCAATTCTGTCTTCTCTTTCCATTGGTTAGGGTTTACCCAATTCAAAGGCATTACCTTTCTGCCACAGATGATTCATCCTTGATGACCATTTAGAAAATAAGACATAATATGACATTTCTCACAGAGATGTGAGCAGATGGAGATTAATGCCAGAAGACACCAATGACTAATGAAAAAACAATTCCACCTGAATTGAACTTAGCAAACTTTCATTTCTTGTGTTTATTGACAGGAGCCTGTTTGAAGGGAGACTATCAGGAACATGGGTGAAGTAATGGTAGTTGCATAATGAGAAGTCCATCCAGCATTGGTAAGCCACTTACAAACAACCAGCTAATAGCTCAACCAACTAATTTAGCCCTGAAATAATTACACAGAAAGTCTGCATTAATTATAAACTGATTGGCCCAATAGCTCAGGCTTCTTATTAGTTCTTGTAGCTTATATTAACCCATTATTCTGATCTATGTTAGCCATATGGCTCAGCATGTTTTTCGGCAGGGCAGGTCACATCCTGCTTCTTCCATGTCTGGACAGGACTGCGGGATGAGCTTCCTTCTTCTCAGAATACTTCTGTTCTCATTGTCCCACCTCTACTTCCTGTCTGGTTTTCCTGCCTATACTTCCTACATAGCTACCAGACAATCAGCATTTATTTAAAATATAATTGACAGAATATAGAATTGTCCTGCACTAAGAGGAGGAGGGGAAAGAGTCCATTTGGGCAACAGGAAGTAGGAGGGATCATTTACTTGTAAATGAACACTCAGGAAAGTAGTAGTTAGCTCCAGATATCCTTATCTTTGCTACTTTTGTCTTCTCTGAAGCCTGCCAAAAATGTCACAACCCAGGCAGGACACCTATGACAAGAAAGAACTTAATGGAGAAGATATAATTTTAATGCTGGTCACAGCTACTGAGGTGTTGTAATGAGAAGAGCTGGGCTCCGTACCACCACCCGGCTAGCTTAACCCCTGAAATAACCACACACAAATTGTATTAATTTAAATACTGTCTGGCACATTAGTTCTAGCCTCTTATTGGCTAACACTCACATCTTGATTCAATCCATTTCTAATAATCTGTATGTCACCATGAGCTTGTGGCTAACCAGGAAAGATTCAGCATGTCTGACCTGGCAGCTTCATGGTGGGCCCTCTCTGGCTCTGCCTCTGCCTCTTCCTCCTTTCTCCCAGCATTCTGTTCTGTCTACTCTGCCTATCTAAGCTGCTGTCCTATCAAAAGGCCAAGGCAGTCTCTTTAACCAATGAAAGCAATACATAGAAAGAAGACCCTCCTACACCATTTCCCCTAATGGTGCCCATGCGGGTAACTGCATCCACAGAAAGCCTGAGAAAGCATGGGAAAGAATAGAGTAAAGCATGTTTTCTTGGTAGCAGCAATTTCTTGGGTCTGTTCTGCTTGCTAGAGGCAAGAAAGCACTCTCATTTAAGAGAGGCTTCCTCATTCAGCTTTAGCTGCAAAACCCTGCTGCTCTTTAAGAGGTCCTGCCATGAAACACTCAAATGTTGATGAAAAGCTGACTGCATGCTTTTCAGTTTTCAACCTTAGCAGGAAAAAAACTGCGCCATTTTAAAACGCTGGCTTTCTGGGCCATCCTGCCAGGACAAACTCTGACTCTTTGAGGCAGGAGGACAGCTACAGAGAGAACATTTGACTCTTGCAGCTTGCTTGCTGACAAGAACCTTAAAATGCCACAGAGTTGAGGCAATAAACATGGTGACAGCTGGTACCTCCACTATGAGGCTGGAATCACAAAAAGCCAAGGAATGGGCTGGATCCAGCTGTCAAAGCCACAGCTTTAATCCTACCCAGGTGGCTTGGTAAATTAAAGACTTGTGGGGAGAGAGAGAGAGAGAGAGAGAGAGAGAGAGAGAGAGAGAGAGAGAGACTAAAGAGATTTAAAAAACCTCTAAATGGTTTACAGTTTGTTAAAAAATATATACAGGCTTTAAAAAGGGGTTAAAGTACTTAAAATAAAAAAAGAGAGTAGTTTGGGTGTGGTGGTACAACCTTTAATCCCAACACTTGGGAGGCAGAGGTAGATTGACCTCTTTGACTTCAAGGTATGGTAGCACATGCCTTTAATCCCAAAGTTTGAGGGGCAGAGGCAGGTAGACCTCTGTGAACTCAAGGTGTGGTGGCAGACACCTTTAATCCCAACACTTGAGAGGCAGAGGCAAGTGGATCTCTGTGAGTTCAAGGACAGCCTGGTCTACAGAGTTATTCTAAGACAAAGATATACAGAGAACCTGTCTCAAAAAGTAAAAGTAAAAATAAAAGAATTAGAGGTTAAAGTAAAGCCACACAAAGATGGAAAATACACAGAGAATCTTGATACTGTATGCTGTTATGCTCTATTTGAATTGTTTGAATGCTCAGGAAGGAGCAACAGCTGCTAAAAGACTTTTGTTTATAAATGCTGCTGAACTAACCCAAGAAAGGTATTTTGAAAATACCTTGACTTCAAAATTGAAGTCAAATATATGTTACTTTGGAGAAGAGATTTTGCTTTTTTTCCATAGGAAATGAAAAGTTGTGGATTTATTCTGAGTTAAGAAAAATCAGGTTCAGTCAAGGAAGACCACCTGAGAAATCTCCAGTAGGAACAGATGGCCCAGATGTCAGAGTTCTACATCCAGAACAGATTCAAGATGCTGCTTGAGATGAACAAGACTCACAGGATAGTACAATCAGGACTTGATCATAATTCTAAATTTTCTTTAGGTTGCCATAAGACTATTGGCACCCCCAACCAGTCAGAAGTAGCCTGGAATACTGCACCCACATTCCCCCAAAATGGACTATGTATATTTTCCTTGGTTTAAAAAAGAGGGGGAAGTGGTGCGGGAGAATTGTCTGTATTCTGTCAATCATGCTTTAAATAAACGATGATTGGCCAGGCAGGAAGTATAGGCGGATCAACCAGACAGGAAGTAGAGGCAGGGTGATGAGAACAGAAGAATGCTAGGAAGGAGAAAGCCCATTTCTCTGATTCTTACCCAGATCACAGGAGAAGCAAGATGTAACAACCCGGCTGAGTAAGGTACCGGACCATGTGGCTAACATAGATAAGAATAATGGGCTAATATAAGTTATAAGAGCTAATAAGAATCCTGAGCTAATGGGCCAATCAGTTTATAACCTAATGTAGGCTTCTGTGTGAATTTCTTTGAAACTTGCCAGCTGTGGGAACTGGGCAGGACAGAAACCCCAATAAGCATACCCTCATGTTACACTGAGTAGCTCATCATAAAACTGCCAAAGGAATCAAGTGATTCTTTAACCATAGGCCTCAAGTTACAAGTTTCCCTGATGCTAACTTCTCAGGAAAGCAACCCCTCAGTGTCCAAGCTAAAACCCTATCCACCTCTGCTGGATATCCTGCCTACTATTAATGAGATGTCCCGGAACACTCTTCAGGAATGGTGTTGCTGTAATAACTTGAGTACAGATGGCAAGAAAGTTGAAGTCTACTTGAGACTCCAGAAAAATTTATAGGCAAAACAAGAATAATATATTACCCAAAATCTCACGAGGCCAAAATGAAGCAGGTTCCCAAGAAACTCTAGACAGTCACCAAAGGACCCATGCCTCAAAACTTTAAGAGGAAGTGAGAGAAGGATGGTATAGTTGAAGCTATAGCTTCAGAAAGGGAGTCTGCTTTTGCAGCCTGGGGAAGAATTGCCATGAGAGTTGTTCAGCCTGGGACTGTGAATTTCCACCCTTTTCTCTCAAATGTCAAAGCCTTTTCTGCCACTAGCCACTTGATGCAGGTGGTGCTTCGTCTATGCCAGACAGCTCCCTGCAGATAAGACAGGCTAGATTTGCCTAAAGATACATGCTGGTCATACCTGTGTTATAGACAGTCCCCAAAGAATGAGACCTCTCTTCCTATTACCAGCCTGTGTTTTTCTATCCCCAGGAGTGGAAGATAATATTCTGTGTCCCGAATGCATCCAAAGCAAAAAGAAGATGATGAGAAATTTTGAAAGGAAATACAAAATCCTACATCCAAATTTGCCACTTTAGACTGATGTCAAGGTTTTCTGGGGTGAATGGATGAGCCTTATTTTGGCTAAGGAACTGAACATCCATCCCTGAGTTGGATTTTCTCAGTGCTCTTTTATTCACAGAGTCAAGAGAATAATATTGTTTGCAGAATCTAGAGAAGAGTGTTGTTCACAGAATCCAGAGAATAATTGGAGTGAAAAGATGTCTTATAACAAAATAAAATAACTGTCTACAAGCAATAAAAAAAAACTCACAAGGATTAGTATTTTGTAATGAAACCTTTTTTGTCAGAAAGAATGCAGGATCTCTAAATGCCACTGTAGTTCCAAGTGAGCACTAGTTTGTCTTGGAGAGCAGAGAAGAAACTAAAAGAAATTCAGACATGGACCAAAGAACAAAATACAATCTCAACCCCTGTATTAACTGCATTGCAGAAAAACGTGAGAATCTAGAACATTAGGGTAATCAAAATGAACTAGATTCAGAAAACAAATGTTGTTTGTTGTCTTAATACAGATGTATTAAGATTTAAGATTTGAGATTTAATTTAGACTGTGCATGTGCATGTGTGTATGTATTTGTGTGTTTGTGTGTGTGTGTCTGTCTGCATCTTAAAACTACAATGACCGGCTCTAGAAACTACAGGGAAACCCTGTCTCAAAAAAAAAAAAAAAAACTACAGTGACCATTAAAAGGGAAGGGAAGGTGTTAATTAAAGGAGATGGAAGATAATTGAGTTTGTGATACTTGTAACATGGAGATGGAATTGGAGACTTTGTGGGGGTAGGAAGAAAATGGGCAGAACAGTGGAGATGAGAGACAAATAAGAACAAACTTAATGGCATATACTGAGAAAATACACTGACTCATATTAATTTTTATAAGAATTCTAAAAAAGAATAAAAATGGAAGAACTGTTTAAGAATAACATTCCAACTTGATAGTTGCATAGAATTCAATGATTGAATATTTTACTGCCTACACTAGAACTTTTCATCAATGACTTTGTCAACACATGTCTCTTATTTCCACAATTTATACAAGATTCTAAGAAACCAGATCCTCAAGAAATTTCCTATGTTTGACATATATAGTTAATAGGTGTTGTTTTGGTAAATAAAGGAAAAATGAATTGTGTACAATTATTTATGTATTATTTTACAATGATACTATTTTTATATTATGGAAAGTAAGATTCTTTTTGTTTAAAGTTTAAAATAAATTTCAGAATGTAAAATGAAGTACTGATAGACAATTTATCACCCTTACAGGTTTTAAAATGAGAAAAACAAAAGCAGTAGCCTGAAATAAATAAGTTATGTGTTTTTAACTTCATAACACATCATTTTTAAATTTAAAGGTTTTTGGAAATATCTTTTATTGCTGTTATACAAATTACCTCTTTTCAAACTTTATATTTATTCATACTAATATGATATTATCTATACAGTTCACTGTATATATTCACTAAATTTACTCTATTTTGTTATTACTTTATTCTAGTTGTTTTTATCTTATAATAAGTTTTTTTAATTACTCTATAGTAAAAATGAGAATTCTTTTCACTCATTGGTATAAACTAATAAGAAAATTTAAATAAATACTGTTGTAAATATGCACTTTTGCTCTATAATTTAGAATTCGATATTCTTGCCATCTACAAATGGTGGAAGCATCACAGTCTGAACTCACTTTGCATCATGGCAATGAACAGTGTAGTGGAATCACATATCCCTTTGTTACCAATTGTAAGTAAACCAAACAGAGAAAAAAAGAGAATAATATACACAGCTTCACAGTTATTAACTTTTTTCTATATTCTTTATACCCAGGTTGTGTGTAAGGAAGCAGTGATTAAGGAAATGCTCTTTTCAATCTTTCTTGTTTGTATGTTCTCACCAAAATGTATCTATGTATCTTATCTAGCAGGTTTAAGGAAGATACTTTCCTGAGGATGACTTTACAAATTCTTTAATAACATATATTCTGAAAATAGTAGTTCTATTTAGCTAGAAGATACCATAACTTTGTTATTTATATAGAGACATGAGGGTTCTTCTTTTTTTTTCAGTCAGCATCTCACCTGCTTCAGAAACAACTGAAGTGCCTGTTTCAATTTCTGGTTTCCCCAGATCAAGATAAAAGAATGACCTGTTGGGTAGATGGCACCAATTGTTATGGAAAACAAAAAGACTGGTGCATTATGTAAACTCCAACCTGCTATAACCACACAGAATGAGTATGTAGCATATAACAAGAGAAAGGAGACCACAGTTTTCAAAGCCTTTATGTGGACTGTAGTGCTGGTATCTTGACATCCTTTGCCATGGTATTTCATATTCCTGAGATGTTTGCCTAGGGAATAGATTAAGAGCAGAACACATGTCAGTGATATACAAAGTGGTATGATATTTATCATGCCAAAGAGATGTAAGTTTGCAAGGTTTGTGATGTCCTTCAGTTTTTTCTTCAAAGTTGCATTTCCTTCATAATCACTCACCCAAGCAATCTTGTTGATGTTTATCACCCCAACATATGAAACCAAAAACAGGAAGGTCCCCAAAAATATCTTGAGGAGAACTTTCTCAGTTTTTCTTTTTAGGTGAAGAAATAGAGGGTTGGAAAAATTAGCTATCTTGAACAAATAAAACATGCTGAGTATAGTCCCAAACCAATTGCTAAAATGATTGTTTACCTCCCAGATAATGCGACACCAAACTCTTTTCTGTACACTGTATATATCTGCAGTAAACACAGTTGAATGCCAGTTCATTAACATTGCCCAGAGTATACCAGTTCTGGAGACAGCAAGAGCAGTTATGATTCTGTCAGCAGAGGAGACCTTTCTTCTCTTGATACAGTCCATGGCATTCACAAGAATTATGAAGATATTGACACAGTTCCCTAAGAGAAATTCTGTCATTATTATAATGGTGACAATCCATTCCAGTAAATTCATCATGTCTGACCAAAAATATAGGCAAGATTAATTTCACTGCTTATGGTTCTTTTTATACAAAGATATAATTATATTTGCTCTTCTTGCTTCTTTTAAAATATGTGTCAAATAGAACCCCAGTGTGGTGTCATAATGGATGAATTCAAACTCATGTTTATGGAAATTTATTTTACCATAATGTCTCTAATGACATACTTTTGTGCCTCTGCCATAGAGTAGTATATTTCAAAGCTGCTGTTGGAAAAACACCAATTCCCATTTGCTAGCAGGCAAATAAATACAAATTTTGTTCCATTGTTTAAAATTTTGTTCCTTCTTTAATCATACATCAACTGTCATAGTCAGCTTGGTTTGTTAGTAAAATTTTAGAACTCAGTTTGTAAAGAATGTAGTGGGTGCCAGTCATTTGAAAGTTGGTTCGTCTAAAGTAATCAACCTCTATGAAATTATTTATTTTAATAATAATAAAATTCATAAGCAAAGAGTCTCAAATTTACATATCATAAGATCCAAAGATTTCTGGGAACATCAAAAAGTGAACATTCCTTGAAAACTGCTCTCTGATAACAAATATCTTTGTTTAATTTGATTCTTTGTCAACTCATAAGAATGCATATTTATATACACAACATATATATGGAAGCATGCACATATAGTATACTTCATAGATGGAAGAATTATTGTCTTATGATTTTCAAAATGTAAAGTGTATATCAAGTATGGCACCTAGGATTATAAATCTCTTTCTCCACTTTGATTTCAAGCCCATTCCTAATGTTTTAAAACTTTTATGTAGAGCTTCACAGAGTTACTCTTGAATTCACACAATTTTAAGTATTATTTGATTAAAATTATTTGAAAGTTCATAATAATTCTTATACAATTAAAGAATATGTTTTCCATCTTTAGTCATCTATATAATGAAAACCAAAACTACATTGAGATACTGTCTCATTCTAGTCAAAGATGTTTGTAATATTAAAAACAGAAATCAACTTGAACATGATTCCCACTGTGTTCCCAATACTAGGGAGAATGAGGGGAGGACAGTGAAAGTATAAGAAAAGACTTACACATTCATATCTCATCTCATAAAAAACTGAGGATACCTGAGCTTATGGGAGCTCATGGCCACTGGGATAACAGTCAGGAAACTTGCACAGGACCAACCGAGGCCCTCTGCATGTGTGTAACTAACAATCTTATAGCTTGGTCTATTAGTAAGGCTGCTTAAACAGTGAGAGCAGGACCTCTTCCTGGCACTTAGTTGGCTTTTGGTAACCTGTTCCCCATGCTGGATTACTTTGCCAAGCCATGACTCAAGGGTAGGTCCTCAGTCCTGCCTCAACTTAATGTGCCATGCTTTCTGCAAATTCATGGAAGGCATGTCCCTTTCTTAAGGGAGATAAATGAGAAGTGGATGGGGAGTGGGGAAGATGGGAAAGGGAAGGAGGTGGGAGGAAAAAAGTGAGGGGAAACAGTTTGTAATGAAAAAAAGTTATTTAAATTAAAAGCTGAGGGTAGTTGCTGGAGAAATAGCTCATGAAATATAAGTCAGCTCCTAGTAGTAACGAAATCACTCTGGCTCAAAACCACCTGTGACTCCAGCTTCAGGGTATCTGAAACTCTGACCTCTGGTGGTTAGTGGCATTGTAGTTATACTCCATACTCTTGCTTTAAATGGGCTAATAACACTACAAATTGGTGTCTGGAATAATGAATGTATAAGAAACTGGTTTTACAGTTTCATAACAAGGAACATTAACATTACTCATTTATACTGTGCCTTAACCTAGACTATTTCTCTAAAATTAATAATAATGAATAAAATACAAAATATAGATTATTTTATATCAAATACACATAACATACTATTTCACAAGGAAGACTAGTCTACATGTTTTTTAATTACTCAGAATCAGGAGCACACTGTGCTCCAATGATGCCATCTAGGTTAACAGATTCAGATTCATGAGTTCTTCATGTGTATTTATAATTCACAGGAATAAGTGATTTACATAATAGTAGGAATACATGCACGTATTAATTGTTGGTTGTCAAATACATAAAACTATATTATATTTGCAGATGTTTCTATTATGTATATATACTTTAAATATAAAAACTTCAATTGGTGATAACCTTTTAATTGAATATATTTAGGTAAATGACATGTTTTCAATATTTTATTTCACCATATGCCAATATTTTTTAGTATGGAATGAAGCCAATTTATAGTAGAAACTGAAAACATTATAATTTGAGTAATAGACACTGAATACACACTTGTGGGCTTAAGTGTATTTAATACTAACATTGAGTAGCAGAATAAAAGTTAATGAAGTGTGAAAATTTTTAAGCACGTTAGCTTCTAAAAGTAAAACAGAGGAGCAACACATAACCTATGGATATTGTTGACAAATTTTCAATAAGTTAGATCTTTGTTTGTTTGTGGAAATGAAAATGTCTTTGTTCATAGATAAATTTGTTATAAACACCCATTAAACTTGACTTGGAAGAGATTTTCTTGGTTTTAGCATTCTGAATTAATCCACATATTTGTAAGAAAATATATGTTCCACATTTTATCTCTTTTTTAGGGATATTTTAATAAAAGAAAGATTTTGAAAAGTGGACAACTGTAATAACCATTTTAAAATGAATATTCTATCCTGAACATGCAGTTCAGTGGTAGAATATTAAATAACATGCACAAGAAGTTTGAACCACCTCAAAGGAACCTGAGAGGTCTTTGTGATACTTATATGGTAGATATCTGTATTTTTAGTAAACTCTTACCATACACATATATGTAGAGCAATTATTTCCCTGCAAAGCAATTAGGTTCTGAATTTTTAAGAATTATATTGAATAACATGTGCAGATCTCAGCAAAGTTAAAGCAGTTACCCTCAGAATAGGGAGACACTGTCTTTGATTCAGATGAAACATCAACAGCAAAAGAATGCATGGAGAGCAAAATCCAGGGAACAACAAAAAATGAGAAAAAAAGAAATTTGGTTTTTTATATTAAAAGTTGTCATTTCTATTACTTTTGTGCCTGATTTATAGGTGTAAAAAAGATACATAGCTCATATTTTTTCTTGATTTCTGATTTAAAAAGTCAGCATCATTACTAAAGGATCAAAAATCTTTATATTTTTAGCTGGACAGTGGTAGCACACACCTTTAATCCCAGCACTCAGGAGGCAAAGGCAGGCAGATCTCTGTGAGTTCAAGACTACAAGAGATTGTTTCAGGACAAGCTCCAAAGCCACAAAGAAACCCTACCTTTAAAAAACTTTATATTTTTAGCTTCTATTCATGTTTTCTTTTTGTGCAGATAGAAACAAAATAGCTTTTGTCTTTAAGTATGTACTTGTCTTACTTTTGTCTTCATAATAAGATAATCTAAAAATATTCAAATATTAACTAATTGTGATGATAATTTGCATTTTGTTAATGTTAATGTAGAATGCTCTAGTATTTCAACAATAAGGTCAAGACTGACTTTATCTTTGAGATTAGTCCTTTTTATTATAATTTTATTATTGTTATGAAATTAATTTACTTTACATATTCACCACAGTTTTCCACCCTCCTCTCCACCATTCCCTCCCTTCCACTTTCCCCATTATCTTCTTGATATTTTTTTCTAGATCTATTGCATATATTTCTTTAAACAATCATTGAAAAATACCTATAGTTGGAGACTTATGTGAGTTTTAAGATGCTATACTTTAATGTATCCATCACCAAAGTCAGAAACCACAACAGAAACTCTCACCTCATCCCATTTCCTGCAAATACATACCTTCTTTCTCACTGTAGATGGGTTTTCTAGGAAGTCACATCAAAGTAACTAGAAGTACTGACAGAGTCCTTTCCCTCACTCTGTAATCTTACTCAAATGCCAGGATTGAGAGATGCTGAAATTTACAAGTGGTATTAGCTCATGCAAAAATACAACAAAATAAAACTCATAAAAATTTAAATGAGCATAACAAAACTTATTTTCTTTGGAGTAATGCGCTCACAAATAGATATTGCAATATAGGAAGGAGTAAGATTAACAAATAAAATGTTTTATACAAATGCTGAACATGATATTAACATATAACTACCAGCAACAGCTAATCAGAATATGACATTTGCAATTACACATTTCTACAGTAATGAAAAATTATAATAGCTAGAAGGTTCTTTTTTTGTTTTGTTTTTTAGAGACAGGGTTTCTCTGCAGCTTTAGAGCCTGTCCTGGAGCTAGCTCTTGTAGACCAGGCTGGTCTCGAAATCACAGAGATCCGCCTGCCTCTGCTTCCCGAGTGCTCGGATTAAAGGCATGCGCCACCACCGCCCGGCTCTAGAAGGTTTATTTTAACAAGTATTACACACCATATTTTGTTGACACATTTACATCGAAAAACAAAAATATATAAATCAATAGGTGGGCATCATGGCTCTTGCCTGTAACTCCTGCAGTTGGGTTGTGAAGAAAGGAGGACTAGGAGTTCAAGGTCCTTATCCTCTGCTCTATAGTAGGTTCAAGATCAGTCTGAGCTGCATAGCACATTGCACTGCCTCAATAAACAAACAAGAAAAAATAATCTGAACAAAAATAAATATATACTGTGAACTGCAGTAGACAGTATAAACTTCCTAAGGAAGCTTTTGTATATTCATGCTTGCTTACAAGCAATTCTAATGACAGTCATGGGGGACTTTGTTATTGGGCATTTTTTCAGAATGTTATTAATAAATGATAATTAAATACTAAATAGAGAATGGTGCCTGATAAGTATGGTTAAGAAACCAGTTCTGCTAGGACCTCTGAATGTGGGTGATAGTTCTGTGGCTTGGGCAGTCTGTGAGACAACTAGCAGTAAGATCCCGAGTGTTGGTATTAAAGGTGTGCGCCACCACTGCGCAGCAGATAGTTTTGTTTATAGTATTTTTATCCGTCTGCTTACTCATTTTTTATTGTTATTTTGTGTTTTATTTTAATTTCATGGAAAACCGAATTGAACCAAGTGTCTCCCTTTGTCCTGAGGAAGGTGACTGATGATGCTCTAGAGGGGAAAGTCAAGGAAGATTCAAAGTTCTTCACACCTATGCTTTGAATCTAGCTTCTATGTTATCACTAGGTCCTGTGATATGTTATTTGATATTAACTAAATTAAATAAAAAGAAAAAGAATTAATAATAAAGATTATGTATTCTATAGTGAAATTATATTGCCAATATAATTCTGTTGCGGTTCTATAAAAAGTAATATAGCTAATTTAATTTTAAAATTTCATTGAAATATTTGATAAATATTAAGGTTGAAATATGTGAATTGCAATCAGAACTAATTACATGTGTGTCTATGTCTAAGAAAGCTAAATATATAAACAGTAATGTAATTCTTAAAATAATCTTTAAAATAGTCACCTACATTGAAAACTAGAAGCTAAATTAAAGTGATTTGTAGAATACGTGATTTAACCAAACTTTATCCAGGAATTTAATAGTCTTTTGAAAGGTACACCTAACTGAAAGTTAGCAAAGATGCAATTATTACAAATGCAGGTCACATTCTGTGTTTTTAGTAAAAATAAAATCACAATACTTAACCTCTAGCATCCAACTCTTTAGAGAAACATAAAACCTACAATACCTGCTCTTTGAAAAGTGCAGCTTCATCTTGTGAGTATCGCTCCATGGTGAAAGCTTTCCCAGTGTGAAGCCCTAGGTTTGAATCTCAATAACACAAACAAAAGTAAAAATGACAAAGTAAAACTAAAAGCAAGAGTTACGAAGCAAGTAACAAGCTACAAATTTAGTGTAAAGAACAAAATCCTACTTTCCAGGAGACACTGAGTAGTAAAGGCAGACCATTTTGAAGACAAACCCTTAGATTCTCCTTCACCAATGTCTTAACTCTTTTGGACACCAGTTCTTAGCACAGAGCAGTTCTGCCCCCTCGTGGTCAGTTAGTAATTGTCTCAAAAAATTTAGTTAAAATTGAGAGTAATTTATTGGTAGTATTGGCCGATCTAGTAAATAAAAGTACAGAAGGTAAGTCTTCATTTTAGATAAAATAATTCAATATTTATAGGTATACTTTGACATAATATAACATAAATTCATCATAAATGAAGAATGACAGACTAAGTTTAGAATAAAAAGCCTTGCTAATATGATAAATGAACAATGACAATAATTTACTGCTTATCTAAGATTCAAATAGAGTTGAGCATTTTATTTTATTTAAATAATCAGCTAACTATATTGGGTGTGTTATTTTCATTGGTTTAGGGGTAGAAAAATTTTTTTCCTGAAGGTTTGTGGCCTGAAAGATAGTACTTGACATAGATTTACTGAGTAATTGTAGATCCTTAAGAATTGAAGTTTAATGAAAAGTTCTTTTATCATAGAGATTCCAGAATCTGAGATGACAATACCAATCTATGAGTAAGTCTGATTTGTAGGTCTAGCTTACTTCTATGAACATGTGTTGCTATAAAGCAAACTTGGCAGCTGAAGAGTTTACTCACTAAAGAGTACTTGCTGGTATCATGAACTTTGAATGTTTAACTATATACATTCTGATACAATAGAAATATAATTTATAAAATTTGAAGCTTTTGCTGAGTTTTCATAGCAATATGAAAAGATACTGGTGACAATTTTATCCTTAGATTCCTAAAGGCAGGATCACCATTTCAGACTGAGGTAGAAGACTTCTGATTCAAACTTCATAGTTATATCAGATGCTCAAGAAACCTGCATTTTATTCATCACATTGCCCTGGATTGTACCACAAGGAACAACCATCTGAGCCTTGAACCCACTGGCACCTAGAAGACTAATCACCAGAGTCACAGGCAGCTCAAACAACACCAACTAGAGGAAAATATGAGTAGACAAGATAATACACAAAACACCACAAAGAGCAACATGACACCAGTAAAAACTAGTAACCCTACAACAGTAAGACTTGAACAACCAAATATAGATGAAGAAAATTACCTAAAACATAACTTCAGAAAAATGTTTGAGACTCTTATAGAGGAAATGAGAAATTCCCTCAAAGAAATGGAGAAAAAGACAAACAAAAATTTGTAAGACATCAACAAACCTCTTAAAGAAAACCAAGAAAAGTAATCAAACATATGAAAGAAACTATACAATACTTAAAAACTAAAATAGAGACAATAAAGAAAACATAAGCTGAAGGAGTTATACAAACAGAAATCATGAGAAAATGACTAGGAACTACAAATACAAATATAAACAACAGAATACAAGAGATAGAAGATATAATCTCAAGTACTGAAGATACAATAGAAGAAATAGACTCATCAGTCAAAGAACACATTAAATTTAATGAAAGCTTAACACAAAATATCCAGGATATAAGGGACACCATGAAAAGTCCAAACCTAAGAATAATAGTATAGAAGAAAAAGAAGTCCAACTCAAAAGCACAGAAACATATTTAACAAAATCATAGGAGAAAACTTTTCCAACCTAAAGAAAGATATGTCTATGAAGATACAAGAAGCTTACAGAAAACCAAATATACTGGATCAAAAAAAATCCTCTCACCACATAATAATCAAAACACTAAACATACAGAATAAAGAAAGAATATTAAGAGCTGCAAAGGCATAAGGCCAAGTAACATATAAAGGCAGACCTATCAGAATAATACCTACATTCTCCTTGGAGACAATGAAAGCCAGAAGGTCATGGTCAAGCATTATGCAGACATTAAGAGACCATGAATACCAGCCCAGACTACTAAACTAAGCAAAACTTTCAATCACCATAGTAGGACAAAACAAGATATTACATGATAAAACCAGATGTAAGCAATACCTACCCACAAACTCAGTTCTCCACAAAGTAATAGAAGGAAAACTCCAACCCAAGGAAGTTGGCTACCTCACAAAAACACAGACAATTGATTATCTCACAGCAGCAAATTCCAAAGAAGGGGAAAATACACAAATTAACATCACCTACAATGAAAACTAAATTTACATAAGATAGCAATCACTGGTCGTTAATATCCATTAATATAAATGGACTCAACTCACCTATAAAAAGGGACAGGCTAACAGATTGGATACAAGAACAGAATCCATCCTTCGGTTGCATACAGGAAACATACCTCAACCTCAAAGACAAGCATCACTCAGAGTAAAAGATTGCGAAAAAAATTTCAATCAAATGGACCTAATAAACAAGTTGGTGTAGCTACCCTAATATCTAACAAAACAGACTTCAAACTAAAATCAATCAAAACAAAGAAGGACATTTCATATTAGTCACAGGAAAAATCTATTAAGAGCAAATCTCAATAACGAACATCTATGCCCCAAATACAAGGACCCTCATATGTAAAAGAAACACTTCTGAAGCTTAAATCATAAATTAAACACCACATATTAATAGTGGGAGACTTCAACATCTTCTCACCACTGGACAGGTCAGTCAGACCAAAAAATATTAAAGAAATAAGGGAACTAACTGACGTTATGACTCAAATGGACTTAACAGACATCTATAAAATATTCCATCCAAACATTAAAGAATATACCTTCTTCTTAAAACTTCATGGAACCTTCTCTAAAATTGACCACATATATGGTGACCAGAAAAAACTCAACATATACAAAAAAAAATTGGAATAACCCCATGTATCTTGTCAGATCACCATGACATAAAACTAGAATTCAACAGCAATACTAATTCCAGAAATCCCCACAAACACATGGAAATTAAACAATGCTCACCTAAATCATCAATGGGTCAAGGAAAGAATAAAGGGAAAATTTAAAGACTTTTTAAAATTCAATGAAAATGACCACACAACATACCCAAATTTATGGGACACAATGAAAGCAATGTTAAGAGGAAAGTTCATATCACTAAATGTTTACATAAAGAAATGGGAAAAATCCTACACTAGTGTATTAACAGAACATTTGTAAACTGTAGAACAAAAAGAAACAAATTCACTCAAGATAACTAGGGAATAATCAAATTGAGACCTGAAATCAACAAAATAGAAACAAAGAAAACAATACAAAGAATCAATGATACAAAGAATTGGTTCTTTGAGAAAATCAACAAAATAGACAAACCTATATCCAAATTAACTAAAAGGCAGAGAGAGAATATCCAAATTAACAAAATCAGAAATGAAAAGGGATACATAACAACAGACATGGAGAAAATCCAGAGAATCATTAGGTCATATTTTGAAAACCTGCACTCCACAAAACTGGTAAACTTAACGGAAATGGAGAAGTTTCTGGATAAATATCACTTACTAAAGTTAAATCAAGACCAGATAAGCAAATTAAGCAGACATATAACTGTTGAAAAAATAGAGTCATAAAAAGTCTCCAACCAAAAAGAGCCCAGGACCAGATGGTTTCAGCTCAGAATTGTATAAGATTTTCAAAGAAATCATACTGATACTTTTCAAATTGTTCCACAGAATAGAAACAGAAGGAATGTTGCCAAATTCTTTTTATGATGCTATAATAACCCTGATATCCAAACCACATAAAGACATTACTAAGAAAGAGAATTACACACCAATTTCACTCATTAACATTGATGCAAAAATACTACATAAAATACTGGCAAATCGGATCCCGGAACACATCAGAACCATCATCCACCATGATCAAGTCAGCTTCATCCCAGAGATGCAGGGATGGTTAAACATAAAAACAAAACTGTCAATGTAATCCACCATATAAAAAAAAACTGAAAAATAAAAGCCACATGATCATCTCATTAGATGCCAAAATGCTTGCAACAAAATGCACCATCCCTTAATGATAAAAGTCTTGGAGAGACCAGGGATACAAGAAATATATCTACACATAATTAAGGCAATATACAGCAAGCAGACAGCCAATATCAAAATAAATGGAGAAAAACTCACAATGATCCCACTGAAATCAGGAATAAGACAAAGTTGTCCACTCTCTCCATATCTATTCAATAGAGTTCTTGATATCCTAGCTAGAGCAAAAAGACAACAAAGGAAATTAAGTGGATACAAATCAGAAGAAGTCAAACTCTCACTATTTGCTGATATGATAGTTTACATAAGTGACCCCAAAAATTCTACTATGAAACTTCTATCATTCATAAACACTTTCATTAATGTAGCAGGATACTAGATTAACTCTAAAGGAATGAGAAACCCTCCTGTACACAGATGATAAATGGTATGAGAAAGAAATAAGAGAAACATCACCCTTCACAATAGCCACAGATAGTATAAAATATCTTGGAGTGACTCTTACCGAACAAGTGGAAGACTTGGACGACTAGAGCTTTAAATCTTTGAAGAAAGAAATTCAAGAAGACACCAGAAAGTGGAGAAATCTCCCATGCTCTTGGGTAGGTAGAGTTAACATAGTAAAATTGGCAATCTTACTAAAAACAATCTACAGATTCAATGCAATGTCCAGCAAAATCCCAGCAAAATTCTTCACAGACAAATGAAATAACAGCACTCAACTTCATATAGAAAAGCAAAAATCCCAGGATAGCCAAAACAATCCTGTACAATAAAAGAACTTCTGGAGGTATCACGATCCCTGACTTAAAACTTTACTACAGAGCTACAGTACTGAAAACAGTCTGTTATTGGCATAAAAACAGACAGGAGCACTAATGGAACTGAAACGAAGACCCAGATATTAATCCACACACCTTCAAACACCTGATTTTTGACAAAGAAACAAAAAATATCAAATAGAATAAAGAAAGCATATTTAACAAATGGTGCTTAACTGGATATTATCATGTAGAAGAATTAAAATAGACCCA
Source organism: Arvicola amphibius (assembly GCF_903992535.2). Lineage (NCBI taxonomy): Eukaryota > Metazoa > Chordata > Mammalia > Rodentia > Cricetidae > Arvicola > Arvicola amphibius. Next base: position 17,708,541 of record NC_052048.2, read on the forward strand.
TATCTACCACCACGCACAAAACTCAAATTCAAATGGATCAAAGACCTCAACAAAAAGACAGCCATACTGAACCTTATAGAAGAGAAAGTGGGAAGTACACTTGAATGCATTGGCAAAGGAGACCACTTCTAAATATAACCCCAGTAGCACAGACAATGAGAGAAACAATTAATAAATGGGACCTCCTGAAACTGAAAAGCCTCTGTAAAGCAAAGGACATGGTCAACAAGACAAAACAGCAGCCTACAGAATGGGAGAAGATCTTCACTAACCCCACATCAGACAATAGGCTGATCTCCAAAATAAACAAAGAACTCAAAAAATTCATCAACAAAAGAACAAATAATCCAATAAAAATGGAGTACAGACCTAAACAGAGAACTCTTGGTAGAGGAATCTTAAAATGGCTGAAAGACACTTAAGAAAAATGTTCAACATCCTTAGCCATCAGAAAAGCAAGTCAAAACAACTCTAAGATACCATCTTACACCTGTAAGAATGGCCAAGACCAAAAACACTGATGACAACTTATGCTGGAGAGGTTGTGGGGTAAAGGTAACATTCCTGCATCGCTTGTGGGAGTGCAAACTGGTTCAGCCCCTTTGGATATCAGTGTGGCAATTTCTCAGAAAATTAGGAAACTACCTTCCTAAAGACCCTTGCAATACCACTTTTGGGTATTTATCCAATGGATGTTCAATCAGTCCACAAGGATATGTACTCAACTATGTTCATAGCAGCATTGTTTGTCATAGACAGAACCTGGAAAAGACCTAAATGCTCCTCAACCGAATAATGGAAAAGGAAAATGTGGTACATTTACACAATGGAGTACTACACACCAGAAAAACATAATGACATCTTGAAATTTGTGGGCAAATGGATGGAGCTAGAAAACATCATTTTGAGAGAGGTAACCCAGACCCAGAAAGAGAATTATCACATGTCCTTACTTATAAGTAGATTTTAAACATAAAGGAAAGAAAACCAGCCTACAAATCACAATCCCAGAGAATTTAGACAACAGTGAGGACCCTAAGAGAAATATACATGGATGTAATTGACATGGGAAGTAGAAAAAGACTCCTGAGTAAATTGGAAGCATGGGGACATTGAGAGATGGTTGAAGGGGAAGAGAGGGGCAGGGAACAGAGAAAAATGTAGAGATCAATAAAATTTAATTTAAAAAGACACTGGTAATTATCTTACATTTAACACACGAAAGTGTTAAGGATGACAACCCACTAAAATAAACAAAACATTACATAGAATCAGTGATAGCAGTTATGACCCAAAGAGTACTTGCAATAAGACTGAACATGAGAGCCTCTACATTATGGAACTTCCAACTGTGTCTGTGGCTTTTCTCAGTGTTGTTATATAGAGAGGGGTCCCTTTGTTTGTCCTGGCTTCCCGGCTATTTTATACCCGAAATAATTACACAGAAATTGTATTCATTTAAACACTGCCTGGCCAATTATCTCTAGCCTCTTATTGGCTAACTCTCACATCTTGCATTAACCCATTTCTAGTAATTTGTGTATTACCATGAAGTCATGGCTTACCGGGAATGATTCTAACCAGCGTCAGTCTCAGGCAGGAGCTACATGGCATCTGCCACACTGCTCTTCTTCCCAGAATACATTTCTGTCTACTCCACCCACCTAAGTGTTGCCCTATCAAAAAGCCAAGACAGTTTCTTTATTCAACCAATGAAAGCAACAAATAGTCAGAAGAACCTCCTACATCATGTTGTAACAAAATATCTGGCTAAAAAACTTTTAAAAGGTGGAGTTTATTCTGGCTTGCATTGGTGGAATCATTCATGAGAGCAGGACCAGGGACCTAGCAGGTCCTATTGCATCACTTTTAGAAAACAGGGAGAGGGCAGTGGTGCTGCTCACTTATCTTTGTACTTTTTATGCAGCCCAAAATCTCAGTTCATCTTAGTATGAGTTTTCTCACCACAATCAATGTAACCTAGGGAAATTCATCACTGACATGCTCAGAGATTTCTTTCTATGGTGAGTATAGGCCCTGGTAATGTCCCCAATAATGCTAAGCTGACAATGTATAAACTGTAGAAAATCAGTACAGGCCCATCCTACAGAGTAACAGATCTAATGAATATAAAGCACATGCCAACCTTTGAAACACAATGTAATGGTCAATAAATCTTTAGGTATAACAGCTTTTAAGTATGAAAAATTATGAAAAGATAAATATAAATATTCTAGTTCTGAGAGAAAAAGATATATATCAAATGATGCATAGGTATGATAATGAATACAATTAGTTTTAATAGAACATCTTTATAGTACTCCTCTCAGAACCTTCCATGTACTAAGAGAAGACCTTTAAATCAAATGGCTCTTTTATGATCTAGAATTAGAAGTCACACAACATCTCTTGTGACCTGCTGTGTTGGTTTTGGCAGTTACAAAATGTGTGAGTTTCCTGGGAAGGAAATAAAACTTACCTTTCAAATCCAGGACGCCAAATTTCTATCATGTGACATTATTAGACATAAGATACTATTACACACATTCTCTGGAACACATAATTTGTCATACATCTGCACTTTTAGGCTATTGTGTTAAAAATATGGATGTTGAAATAACACATTGTGGAGGGAATTTATGATACTACTGCTGTTCTTTAACAGGAGGGGAGAATTCTTAGTTATGAGAGAAAAAATGTTTATGCTCACCTTGAGGAAATGTGAATTATTCACTAATCACTAGAACGAAATCCCTGTGGTAAGAATAGCTGCACATCTTCTTCATGTATGTCTTCTGAAAATATAGAGGCAATATATGATGCTCTGTATATCCTATGTAAGAAGTTGTGACTGTATTTTACCATGAACTTGGAGTAGCAATCAAAGGTTTACAACACATCAGAGCATTGGTAAAATAATGCCTTAAGCTGTCTCCCCACAGATACGTTGACAATACCTTCTCTGACACCTGACTTTTGAGAATATAACTCCAGGTTTGAGGACTGGACACAGGTGACACTCAACCATAGAAATGAATGTAATTTAAAGGTATACAAAAATATGCTTTGGTAGTTAATGTTTTTAGCTGTATACTTCTTGGCTTTCTATAATTACATACATTGCATTAGGAACAGTGGATGTATTCCATGCAAAAGAATATACACAACATTATCTGGTGTTAACAATGACTCCCATGAAAAACCTAGATGGATATTTATCAAAAGACCTCTGCACAATCTGCTTTGTGTGGTATCTACATTGGAAATGGGGAGCCGAAAGATGTTCTATGATTGAGATAGTGTGTTCATGACTTTAAATTTTCATTTGTAGAAAAATTAATTTTTCTTAATCCTGTCAGTCAAAATTCAGAAAATACTATGCATTAGGAAATTGATAACGCATGTTCTTTTCTCTTACCTTAGAAGCAAATAAATAGAATTTAATCAGTGGAGCACAATAACAACCTATAGACACCAATTTACTTTTATTTTAGAATCAAATGGGGCATCCTAATGCCTCCAAGACCAACTATTACCTTTATAACAACATACAGCTGGAAGTCAGTCAACCTACCTCTAAAGAAAGATGATAAAGGTAACCACATAAAACTAGAAGGTTGGCTTGGAGGATAAAACACCAATCATTAATGCTTATTAAACACTTTATATTATAAATAACTTTGCTGAAGACAGGTTGTTGAAGCATAAACGTTCAAAATAGTTTAGGAACACATTGTTAGGAAACATCAAAATCATATTAAGACAAAGGCCCCTGTGCCATAATAATACAGCTACAATCTGTAGGCAAATCAATGAAATATATAATTGTCCAAGCCATTGGAATAATTTCCAAGTTATATCACCAAAATTGTTGATTTATTTAAAGCTAACAATGGCATTTCTAATTCAGTTGACCTGTCATAATCTGGAACTGTCCAGAGGCAGTCCCCTTACTTTCGAAGTGTTCATTTGCTACTAAACCTCAGTTTATTGTTTCAAGCTAATCAGTTCTTGACAAAGCTGGAAAAAAAAAATAAGATTTCTATTCTTAGAATGTATTAGTGTTCAATGAAAAGGAGGGAGCTTAACAGAGTGACACATGGTGTTATTCCAAGCACTAAGCAGCAGAAGAAGGTACTTAAGTTCTGTGCCAGCCTTGGGTATATAATGAGACTGATTTAAAACACTAAAAGAAAAAGAAATTGAAACGGTAAATAAAAATGGCTGGAGGAGAAAAGCATGTAGATGAGGAGAGAGAGAGAGAGAGAATAAAGAACATGGAGCTATGAAGCTTTAGGGAGAGTAGAAAATCTAATTTATATCTGATGACAAGGTAGTGAGAAAACTTAATGAGATTTACAGCAAAAATATCCTGTCCTCGTGATGCCAACTTCATTCTATTTTTACTAGATCACTCCAGCAACTTTAAGAACAAATAGGACACGTATTTGAGAACAGGAACATTACCAAGCTCTTCTACAGGCACTAAAAAAAGCCCTCCAAAAGAGAGATAAACTCTGGAGAGGCAAGGTCTTGGTATATAGATTGTTCAAGGGATCAGAAGGGGATATTTTGAAAATCAAGCAAATTGTGAATGTTAACAGATACTCCTGAGGGAACTTAAATGTTTAAGGCATTCCTAGGATTTAGACTAAAGGAATAAAATGGATATAATTGCTGTAAGAAGGAGCAGGTAAACCCTGACAAGCCTGGCCCCCATGTTACATATAATTAAATGAGAAAGCACAGGGAAGTGTTATGGGTGGTATTCTGCCCCATCTTTTCTGATCCTCTATTGAAGTCCTAACAACCAAACTCTTAAAATGTGACTGGCAGTGAAACCTGTAGTGGTGTTACTAAGTAAAAATGAAGCAATTATGTCATCCACAATCCAAGGTGACTCTTGTTTTTATAAGTAGAAGAATCTGAGGACACAGAGGGAAATACAGGGTAGCCATATGAAAAGAGCAGAGTCCATGTGGGGCCACACAGCACAAAGGTCAGCACCCATTGGCCACAGAGAAGGCCATTGAGGAACTGAGCTTGTTGTATGTGCTAACCTTGCCCTGCATTATTTTGGAAGGCATGTTGAGTTACTATGAAAAAAAAAAAGGACAGAGAAACCTTAAAGCCTCTTGATGACTTACTAAAATTTACATATGTATTACAAAGCAAATGGAATACATGCTTAAGTGTGCAAATATACCCTAAATTTCCATATGCCTGCCACTGTTTATATCACTGCTTCAACCCTAATTGTCAGTCCCTCTCTTCAGTTCTTTCACAGCCTCTGTTTTAGTTGCATTTGGTGGATTCATGAGTAATACTTTAAACTGATCTTTTAGACACGGTTGACACAGGAGAAGGTCAGGAAAAGGCCAAAGCTGAGTGATTTCTGGCAGAATCAATGTCTCTGTTCCACAGCCAATCCAAGAGTTCAAGCTCTCAGCCTGGCTGGCTCTGACTCCTGTTCCTACACCCTGACCTTCTTTCCAACCTAAATGTCTGCCATAGGCCACCTCAGCAGGACACTCATCTGTCATGTTCTCTTTTATCCTAGGATCTGAGGAGCCCAAGAGCTGTCATGGCACTAAGTTGAAGGGTCTACCAAGATGAAGCAAGGAGGAAACATTATCCATTTCATGTAATCAGTGAAAATTCACCAAGTGCTAACAGAGTCTTACTTCAGAATATATCTGTGACATATATATATATGATGGCAGAATGTTCTTGTAAGGTTCACAGGACTTGTTATTTATTGTAAGAAAAATCCTGTGAGAACCTTACTATATTAGTCATATACCCCTGTATACAGGGGCTAAAAAGAACTCTTTTGCCTTGTACAAGTCCCATTGTCTTGATGGGACAGTTATGATGCTGCTGAAAGGATTTCTAGTGACCTGGCCTACTCTGGCTTACCTCTTACCACACTGTCAGATAAATTAACATTTATATAAATCCCATGTAAATATAAAATGATAGGAAGAAGCTACTTGAGTACTTCAATGAAGAGAGAAGAGAGTTGCTGAGATTTAATCATTAAATATCATAAAATAAACAGTAAGTTAAAGGACAGGAAGCAATGCACATACCCAAAAAGCCCTACTGTAAGTGAAATGTCTTGCTACCAAATATTTTAAAATCAAAATTTCAATGAGCTAGTGAAGAATCAATTCTTAAATTTAAATTTTAAAGTTTAAATATTTATTTAAATGATTGAGTAAATTAATTCATTCATAAAAACAGGAGAAGCCAAATAGACATTATAAATAAACAAGGGGATAATGAATTAAAAATGCAATCTACTCCATGGACACAAGAAACACATGTGGTATACATATAAATATGTAGGCAAAATACTCATACATATAAATTATAATAAATAAATCTAAGAAAAATCAAAAGTATTTTAATATGTTTTTGTCTAGAAATTTTTTATTTCCTCTATTGAGTCTCTTATAAGATTTTAACATTGTTTTAAGAAGTGAAATTTTTTTATTCAAGCAAGGCATAAAACATGTTCTATATGTGTATGGCATAAGTGTGTGTATTCATTTGTTATTAGTGCTCTGAGGCTGCCTTACTGTATAGTTAGTAATACTCCTGCAGAGTCAACAGAACACCTGTGCTGCATTATTTGCCAGGAAATAATTCTTCATCCAGTAGCTAGAACATAAAATAATAAAAGTGAAGATCGTACTGGATACAATCTACAGTCCAGGCTTGACCTTTTCTTATGTATTTTGGTTTATTTCAAAATAAGAGTAAATGAGCCGGGCGGTGGTGGCGCACGCCTTTAATCCCAGCACTCGGGAGGCAGAGGCAGGCGGATCTCTGTGAGTTCGAGGCCAGCCTGGTCTACAAGAGCTAGTTCCAGGACAGGCTCTAAAAAAGCTGCAGAGAAACCCTGTCTCGAAAAACCAAAAAAAAAAGAAAAAAAAGAAAAAAAAAATAAGAGTAAATGTAGTTTTTTCTAATATTTATGTACATGATTGTAGGAATGTTTAAGTAGCATTGTGTATACATAATATTTTTTATTTTGGAGCAATTTATCTCTTCCTTTGAAGACTAGACAGTCAAATCTTATATTTTCTGAAATGGTTGAGCAGAACAAGATTGATTTATTAAGACTGCCAATATCATGGTATCTCAAAATGTAATATTTTTCTCATCTGGAAAGGAATGACCCTTTGAAGTGATTGAATATTGGATTCCTTGTACATTTTTTTTTTGGGAAAATAAAATAAGAACCTAGGTTTTTAAACCAAGGAAAAGTGTAAACTATAACAGACCAGTAGAGAGTAGGGATGAATCAGTATCAGAATATTATAAAGTTAGTTCCCTTTGTTGTAAGCCAGCCCAAGGAAAAGAATTATCTCTGATTATAAGTGACATATACATGACAAGTTACAAAGCAACAAAGATTCTGGTTGAGGCAACTGATACTTTATTTAGTAAGATAACCAGGGCTAAGCAGTGTTTAGTGTTAGTGATTAACAAACAAGCAAAATAACAAGTTCCTCAAAGATAAAAGGCTCAAATTCAACCTCCAGAAACATTATAGAAAATGAGAGGAAACCAAATTCTGAGAGATATGAAATAGCATATATGATCAAAAAATGAATCTATATTCCTGTTCTGTAGAATCCAATAGTGCATTCTGTAGCTGTGTTAGTTTTAGTAACTTAAAAAAATACTAATGTAATCAGAGTGTTTTAGGCCACACATCCCTTCAGTAGCAAACCTTTCATTACTAAGAAAAATTCATAGACTCCTAGGCAATCTTCTGAGCCATAGTTGGCTGAGGCAGCAAATATTGTTTCATAACAGACCACAGAGTCAAGAATACATGTCTTCTATACCACAAAAACCATAGTTGAGTTTTATACACATGGGGATATATAAAGTTTGACTGCTAAAGTTTGAGTAGTAATACTAACCCCCAAATATGAATCTTCTCATTTTTTTGATAAAAGGGTTAATGACAACAAACATGAACACATGCGCACATACTTTCGTCTCACCTCTATGCAGTGATTGTCTATATTTACAATTTGCTAAACAGATTGAAATTCACATAGGGATGGAAATATTTGAGTACCTAGATTGATTGTATGATATTGTTCCCTCAAAACTCTGCCAAAGTTCCACTCACCACCACATCCTGTTGAGCTACAGTGCCAAAGAGGAGAGACAGGGACACAATGCATCTTGTTTGATCAGGAACAAGGTCACCCAGTTGGGGCTCAAAGGTGTCATTGTTCCACCAATCCTTATAGAGCCAGTTGCCTTGCTTCCCCAGCACACACGTGAGAGACACCCTAGAGCTTCCTCCAAGATGCTAGTGGTCCTGCTCACAGTGGCCCTGCTGGCCCTCAGCTCAGCTCAGAGACCTAATGAAGGTATGCAAATATGGGTATGAGGTCGGGGATCCTGTTTGGGGTATAGGAGACCACACAAATGTAAGGGAGACAAGAGGATTAAAGAATAAAACAAAACATGATTATAGAGTTTTTAAACCAAAGTAAAGAACACTTGAGTCCTTATTCCATCCCAAGAGCCTGCAAGCATTTTAAAAAATTAAATTTTACACTCAATTGAAACGAACATTTCAAGTGGTGGAATGAAAAGGTAAGATTTGTTCTTGTAGAGAAAACTATCTTGGCTGATAAAAGTATATTGAAGTCTGGGAAATTTTTGTGGCTAAGCTATGACGTGACAAAAGAGACAGTTTGTAGGAGATAACTTGTTATAGACATAGTGGGTACAGGAAAAATGGAGAGAAAGACACATGAAGACCATTTCTGGGAAAGGGTTAAAGCATTAATTTTAACAGCAAAAGTCTTGGTGGTTCCCTTGGCTGTGGAGACATTCTATAGAAATTTTCTTCTCCAAAACCTCAAAGCCTCATAGCATATGGCAAGAGAAGATGGCCTATACCATTGCTATTCGGATTTAAAGGCAATCCTCTGGACAACACGGTGGTGATGGGGAAGTTATAAATTGAGTGGCACTTTAGGGGAAAAGGTAGTGTGATAAAGTCTTTGAGATAAAATGTCGCTAGCCTCTCAGCTCATTTACTCTTACTCTGTACCCACATAGAATTTGTGGTCGCCAACCGTAACACCCAAGAGAGGCAACCCGTTTCAGGATTCTCCCAAGAATTACGTGGTGGTCAAAACCCTGACCTTCAAGTAGAGCAGCAGCAGCAAAAAGGGGCTCGAAGGCCACTGCGACCACCACAACAGCCTCAGGAGCCTCTGCAGCAGTCACAACAATCTCAGGAGCCTCTGCAGCAGTCACAACAGCCTCAGGAGCCTCTGCAGCAGTCACAACAGCCTCAGGTGCCTCCGCAGCAGCAGCAGCAGCAGCAGCAGCAGCAGCAGCAGCAGCAGCAGCAGCAGGGACAACAGCTGCAACAAAATAACAGGGTCCGCCCTAGAAATCGCCCCCCACGAAGAACTTAGACATCTTACCAAGGCCAGTTTCATCAGTAATCATTGTCAGGTGTGAGTTCTTTTCTGTTTGTTTCCATGACTCTCCTAAATTTCAATGTGTTTACAAAAAAACTAAATTTACTATTTCTTAAACTTTAAACATGTTTTGAAAGTATACAGAGAGACTTGGATCTCACTTCATTTTTAATGTTCAGACATCCTGTGGTAGGAGGGAATCTGTTCTTTAAAACCTCTAGAATTTAATTTTAATTTAAGAAACTTTGTGCCCTAATTTTGTTTTGGACCATGACTGTCCATCTACCTCAGTACTGTTTTGTACGAAGAGCAATGTTCTTTCTAAGCTCGCCTGCCTCCATGCTGAGAATCAGCAGCAGTCCATCTTATATTTCTGTCATCATTCGGTGCTTAGAACTGTCTCATGTCAGACTCAGCTAAAAAGCATCATCTAAGTTTCCGTGTCTGCAGGTGTGTGCATGTTCCATGACTTGCACTTGGAGTTCAGAGAACAACTTTGGGTGTTAGTCTTCTGAACTGCACATGCAATATATAAATATATATTAAATATAAAAATACATATAAATCTCAAAGCGTGTTGTAATTTCCTACTTTTTTGTTGTTTTTTGTTTTGTTTTGTTTGGTTTGGTTTTTCGAGACAGGGTTTCCCTGTAGTTTCTAGAGCCTGTCCTGGAACTGGCTCTTGTAGACCAGGCTGGCCTCAAACTCTGAGATCCGCCTGCCTCTGCCTCCCGAGTGCTGGGATTAAAGGCATGCGCCACCGCCGCCCGGCAATTTCCTACCTTTTTATACAACAGCTACTACAATTAATTCTATGGGAAAACTTATTTAAATACTTGATTTTACACAAATGACTATAATCACCTTTCATTAGTGATATATTTTTATTGAGATCTGTATGTTATAGATGTATAAAAATTGTAATTCTTGAGAAATTCACACATCAGTTCATACACACACACATACTCACACAAACATGCATGTCTTCTGTGTTGTTTGCTCTTATTTTCACCATGTTTTTTTTTCAGTTTTTTGTTTTGTTTTTTGGAGGTTGTAAAATATTTCATGGTGAAACTGCCACACTGTCCCTCCAACTTGTGACCCAACATTTTGGATGTTTTACTATGACAGGACATATTTCACAGACCAGCTTTGTAAATGTACCCTAGAATACACTCAATCACAATCAAAAGACACTCAGCTGAAGAACAAACCTACTCTTTCTTCATCTCATATGGAACAGCTGAGAGCAAATACCATGAGTGTGCAAAGCTAAAATAAACACAAATCAATCAGAAACAAAGACAGGAACCAGCATCGAAAGAAAAGGAGACAGGTTGTCACCTACTGCATTTACTAACAAATGATTAGAAGGTTCTTTTGTTTTTTAACACTTTCCTTATAAGCTTTTTTTGTGAATGCTTCTTTCAGAAAGTGAATGAAAAGATCCTGAGCTAAGAAGACAATGTCCTTAGAAGATTATGACATAGAGCAATGTAATTATATCTTTATTTTCACTCGACCAATAAAATGATGAGCATACAACTTCCGACTGCTGCCTCTCTCCTTGGGTATGGGAGAATAGAGGGCCTTGGGCTCAGTTTAAGAACACAGATGACAGGACAGGCAGTGGTGGTGCACGCCTTTAATCCCAGCACCCGGGCAGAGGCAGGAGAATCTCTGTGAGTTCGAGTCCAACCTGGTCTACAAGAGCTAGTTCCAGAACAAGCTCTAATTATATATATATATATATATATATATATATATATATATATATATATATATCACATATATATCATATATATTATATGATATATTGCATATATATTATATGATATATTACATATATATTACATATATTATATGATATATTACATATATATTATATGATATATTACATATATATTATATGATATATATATATTACAGTGAAACCTTGTCTAGAAACCCCCTGCCAAAAAAATTGAACACATGGACACTATCTCATTGATATTTCCTGCTCCCCTGCACCCTTTATCAGCTACTGGATGACTGAATTTTTAAGACAAGAAAAAATTTTAAATGTTTAATGAATTTTCAGCTTTCTTTAAAAGTAAAAAATGCAGAATAAAAAGTGGGGAAATTTTAGAGTGAGAGAATTTTTTTAGGTAAATTGTCATTTTTTTATTGGAAAACAAATATACAACTTGGAATGGATTTGAAGCAAATTGTGCCATAAGGAGATTTTTAAGTAGCTAAACAAAGTTTAAAAAACAAGTAACAATAAAAGAAAATGTTTCTGGCACAATACCAGCAGTACCAAAAAAGTGTATGAGTACCTGGATAAAACACCCATTTTGCAATAGTGCAACTTTGAAGAACATATTGTTGACTGTCCACAGTACACACAGAGTTACAACTCCACACTTCAAAATAACATGCTGACAGTTCCTAAAAAACTACTTTAAAAAGGCATAACCCAGATGTTCCCTCATTTGACCAACTCCATCTAAGTTTAGATTTTCAAAATAATTGATTTCATTTTCTCGGGATTATAATGAATTTGATGCATGGGATTCTGTAGAAGGAAGCAGCGGGGCTGAGTCCCGCCACCCGGCCGCCGGCTAGCTTTACCCAAAATAATTACATGGAAACTGTATTCTTTTAAACACTGCCTGGCCCATTGTCTGTAGCCTCTTATTGGTTAATTCTCACATCTTCCTTTAACCCATATTTAGTAATCTGTGTAGCACCACGAGGTGTGGCTTACCAGGAGAGATCTTAACCTGTGTCCATCTCAGAGATGAGAAACATGGCAACTACATATGGCGACTGCCTGAAGTATCTCCCCACTGCCTGCTACCCCTTTTCCCACAATTCTGTTCTGTCTACTCCGCCTACCTAATTTTCTGTCTCTTAAAGGCCAAGGCAGTTTTCTTTATTAATTAACCAATGAAAGTAAAATAGACAGATAATTCTCCTCCATCAGGATTCTTAGACTGCATTAGAGTCCTGTCCCCTTTCTTTATGTTTGCAATATTGTCTTCATCGTATAACAACTACTTTTAATAATCAGGTAGATTTCATAAAACAGATAAAAGAGTAGATTTTAAGAAATAAAGCTCATAATTTTTTTAAGGTCTACTGTCTTTGTTTTTGTTTTGTTTTGTTTTTTATTAATTTTTTTTACTCCTTTGTTTTTTGAGACATGATCTCTTTATGTAGTCCTAGCTGTCCTGGAATTTGCTGTGTAGATCAGGCTGGCCTTAAATTCAGAGAGATCCACTGCTTCCTGAATGTTAGGATTAAGAACTGCCTATTCATGCTCAGCTTCTATTTTTATTGTTAGTGCTGAACTCCCAGCATGCTAAAGCCAAAGTTGTAATTATAAGTGATAATAATATACTGTGAGAGATTAGCTAGTTAGAAATTTCACACAGCTTCTGAGACATCTGTGTATTACTTGTTATTATTTTCTTTTTGAGTTGAAAAAACATTTCATGGTTTTTAAGTAGATTATTTGGCTACCATTCTACAGTATTTTCCTTCCTGTAGTCCCCAGATGAAAAGTCAGAGAAGACTTGCATGACCACCTTAGATCATTCTTCAGCTGGTTTGGCTCCTTGTGACAGGAAGTAAATTCTACAAGGAAAGCCACTCTACATTTTTGTTTTTACCTGGGCTTGGCACTTACTAGGCACTTAATAAATATTTGTTCAATACTAAAGGAATTACTTAGAGAGACTTCACAATTCTGACTGGGCTTGGGTAATGTTAATCTTCCCCCTTTCATTACTAATTGGTGTGGTTAGTTTTTTTCTTCCTTTTCATTATTTATTTATTTATTTATTTATTTATTTATTATTACTTTATAAATAATACCAATCAAAATTTCCACTTCCTCCCCTCCTCCCACTTCCCTCCCGCTCCCCCTGCTCCCAACAGTCCTAAGAAAGGGCAAGGTACCCTGCCCTGTGGGAAGTCCAAGACCCTCCCCACCTCCATCCAGGTTTAGGAAGGTATGCATCGAAATAGAATGTGATCGCAAAAAGTCAGTACATGCAGTAGAGACAAATCCCAGTGCCATTATCATTGGCTTTTCAGTCTGCCCCAATTATCAGCCACATTCAGAGGGTCCAGTTTGTTCCCATGCTCTTTCAGTCCCAGTCCAGCTAGATTTGGTGAGCTACCATTTGCTCTGGAACACTATCTTAGTGGGTGGACGAAACCCTTGTGGTCCTGACTTCCTTGCTCATATTCTCCCTTCTCCCACTCTTCAACTGGACCTTGGTAGCTCAGTCCAGTGCTCCAATGTGGGTCTCAGTCTCTATCTCCATTCGTCACTAGATGAAGGTACTATGGTGATATTCAAAATAGTCATCACTCTGACTAAAGGACAAGGCCAGTTCAGGAACCCTCTCTTCCACTGCCCAGGGTCCTAGCTGGAGCCATCCCTGTGGACTCCTGGGAACCCCTCCAGAGCCAAGCCTCTTGTAAACCCTAAAATGGCTCCCTTAATTAATTGATTACTCGTTTAATCTGACTGTCTATACTCTGTCTTTTTAAAGACTTTTTTTAAAAAATAAACATTTACTTTTTATAACTCTCTGTATTCTTTTTCTTCCCTCTTCCAAGCCTACATACATTTATCCAACATTGTGACCCACTTAGAGGTCCTTCATGTCTGATCCTGTCCTATCGTGTATCTGTAATTCTTTACTGTCCAGGAATGTTTCTTAAATGCTAAGTGTTTCTTAACTTAAGCTGTGCTATTACTAGGGAATATATGGTACCTCCTGCTTGCTCCACACAGTCTACCATGGTGAAAGAGATCCATTCACTGCCTCTGCAAGGCGCACACATGGCCACAGTTCCAAGTATGCAGCAGGTCTCTTTTGAGCCATTAAGCAGTTGTAACACTCTGGTCACAAAACCCCATTTAAACACTCTTTCAGTAGACCAAGCAGGGCTCAGGAGGCTGACATGTCAAAGTGGAATGTTTATTTTTCCTGATATCATGGAATCAGGAAGACCTCTCTTAAAGAAGACAAGCCTCTGCTTGCTTGTAGGGAACAGTGCCCAGTGTCTAGAATATATATTTAAAGGTATCTTGATTTCAGAATTTGGGTCTAAGGATATGCTGCTTTGGAGAAGAGGTTCTTCTTTTGTTTCTATAGAGGATGAAAACCTGTGGATTGCTTCCAGACTAATATGGTTTGATGAACCTAGACCCCCTGAAAAGTTACCTTGAATACCTCTCAAAAATTAGCTTATTGCCGGGCAGTGGTGGCACATGCCTTTAATCCCAGCACTAGGGAGGCAGAGGCAGGTGAATCTCTGGGAGTTTGAGGCCAGCCTGGTGTATAAGAGCTAGTTCTGGGACAGGCTCCAAAGCTACAGAGAAACCTTGTCTCAACAAAAAAAAAAATAGTTCATCTAATTAAAAACAAGAAGCAATTTGGAGAAAAACTATGCCCATATTCCCAAATATTGTTTATAAATGTTTCTTTGCATTTAAATAGGGATATGCTATAGAGATTTATATTTTTATAGATCTTGGTTTAGTGATACAAATTTAAGGTCAATTTCGTATATGTATATTTCTGCTCTTGATTAAGGTATTGTTTGTGCAGCTCATTTAAAAATGTAATGTATAATTAAGAAATATAGGTTAATAGATAGTCATCTATAATAGTCAATCTTATAGTCATGTTAGTTAGATTTTCTAGATGTACAGAAATATATTTCAGGTAGATAGGCATTTTTCAAACCCTTTAAAGACTACAAAATATGGCATTCAAAATGTTTAAGAATTTAGGATTTTTCATGACAGTGAGACACATCTGCTCCTGGCAGCACCAATATACTTCAAGAGGAAGATAAGCATCGAAGAGGCTCCTTAGAAAGTTTGTTAGAAATTTGGGCAAGAAACTGCTCTTGCCTGGAATGCTTGATAAACTGAACATGCAGGACTCACAGAAAAATGACTATCCTGTGGGTTCCTGCTTCATTAAAGAGTCTGCAGGACATTCTGCAGGACACAGAAAAAAAATGACTGAGAAACTGCCAATATAGATGAAACTGTCTTTGAAATTTCATGCTGTTTGGAAAAGTGTACTGGATATTATGGGCCTCTAGGCTGAAGATTGGATGTCTCAATGATACAGAAAAACTGAGTAACTGTTCAGGCAGTGAGATGTATCTATTAATTCTAGAGTTTCAGAAGTTATTTACAATGTACTTCCTGTTTACTTAGGTAATATTATATCCTTCTGGAGTCTTTGATGGAGTTGAAGAATTTATAGTTATAGTTTTCTTAGTTATTATAAAAGGTAAAGTATATACAAATATTATAGCTGTAATTATTGCTTGATAACTTTTGTTATTTGTAATTTTACTATATTAAAGTGAAAATCTTTCTTTTTATTTAAACAGAAAAGGTGAGGTGATATGAGATTTCCTTCTGTATGGCATGATTACCATTGATTAATAAAGGAACTGCTTTGGGCATATAGCAGAGCTATAGGGGACCAGAGATAGGTGGGGAAAACTAAACTGAATGGTGGGAAAAAGAAGAGTGGGATTAAGGAGAAGCAATGGATTCACTGCCAGAGACAGATGTAATAAAACTTTGCTGGTAGACCATGACTTTGTGGTGATGCACAGATAAATGGAGATGGGTTAAATTAATATGTAAGAGTTAGCCAATAAGAAGCTATAGCTAGTGGGCCAAGCAGTTATTTAAATTATACAGTTTCTGTGTCATTATTTTGGGGCTAAGTGGCTGGAAACTAACTAGTGGTCTTCTCCTACACTAAAGGATATGATAAATAAACAGAAATGGGCAATAAAAATCCCCCCAGAAATCTATGTCATGATGATTTATTAACTTTAACATTTTTAAATGCTAATGTAAAGAGAACAATGACTGTGGAGAGATACCAGGAATAAACCTATGGAATTAAATCAAGCTGTATAGTTTTTTATTTTTAAAACAATCTTATTTTACATACCAATCCCAGTTCCTTCTCTTTCATGTTCTCCTACTCCTTCCATCTTCATCCCACCCCATCCCTATCCAATGCTCAGAGAGGATGAGGCCTCCCATGGGGAATCCACAAATTCTGTCACATCACTTGAAGCAGGACTAAGGCCCTTTCCTCTGTATCTAATCTGGGCAATGTATCCCTCTTTAGGGAATGGGCTTCAAAGAACCAGTTCATGCACTAGGGATAAATACTGATTCCACTGTTTGTGGTCCCACTAACTGCCCATGTTATACAACTGTCACCCTCAATCAGAGGGCCTAATTTGGTTTATGCTTGTTCCTCGACTGTCAGTCTGAGATAAGTGAGCTCCCACTAGTTGAGTCAGCTGTTTTGTAGGTATCCCCATCATGTAAATTTCCAGCATAGAGGGAGGGTCATAGATATGTCGGGGAGAGAAGGTGAGTGGGAGGAGGACATGAGGGATCAAAAAATGTAGTTAGGTAAGGGACAGAGAGAAAGAAGAAGGAAAGGGATACCTTTAAAGATGGAATCGTTGTGGTATTAGAAAGAAATGAGGCACTAGGGAAACTCCCATGAAACCACAAGGATGATCTCAGCTAAAAATCTAAGCAATAGTGATAGCATACCTAAACTGCCCTTGCCTTGTAATCAGATTGATGACTACTTTAATTGCCGTCATAGAACCTTCATCTAGTAACTGGTGGAAGCAGATACAGAGATCTACAGTTAAGGACTAGGTCAAGCTCCTGGAGTCCAGTCATAAAGAGGGAAGAGTGATATTATGAGCAAAGGGATCAAGACCAACCTATATATTTTAAATATATGTTGAACTCAGAATGGAAACCAGGACATGCATTGTGTTGGGGAAGGGGATTTGCTTATGTTTCCACAGAATATAAAAAGGTATGGATACCATCAAAATTGATAAAGGTTCACTTTGAATAAGAAAGACCTCTTGTTTAGATGAGATGACAGTTCATCAAACAATATGATCATTAAATTTAAACTAACCTATTAAACAAATGAATCTTTATTATTTGATCAGATATAACTTATCGAAAGGGAACCTCCCCAAAATTAGGGTTGAGGAAGGGCATAGATTTTATCTTTTTAAGGGAATAAAGACATCCAGCTAAGGAATCTGAACACCACTCAACAAATAGGATATCTAAAGAAAATGGAAAAATCACCTTGAGAAAAATATTCCAATTAAAATTTAAATTGGCCTATTGGTATGCCATACTTCTAACATGATAAAATAGAACACAGACAAAACTTCAACAGAGGTTATCTGAAATGTTGAATCATCTGGGCCATCCACTTTCTCAGAGATTTTTCAGGGGGTCTTCTTTGATCAAACCTGATTTTTCTTAATCTAGAGTGAATCTGAAACATCTCATTTCCTGTGGAAACAAAAGCAAAACCTCTTCTCCAAAGTAACATATCTTTTGACTTATATTTTCAAAATATGAATGTTGGATTAATCCAGCAGAATTTATAATCAAACAGAATTTAGCAGCTGTTTCTACTTCCTCGGTTATCAAGCAATTAAAAGACAACAGAATAACATATAGTATTCATATTCTTTGTGTAATTTTCCACCTTTATGTGGCTTTACTTTATATTTATTATATTTTTAATTTTTGGGTTTTATATTTTTGAGACAGAGTTTCTCTGTGTATCTTTTACTGTACTGGAACTCATTCTGTACACCAGGCTGTTCTTGATCTCACAGAGTTTCACCTGATTTTGTCTCCCAGGTGCTGGGATTAAAGGTGTGTGCCACCATACCCAAATACTGTCTTTATTTTTCTTTTTATTAAGGACTTTATCCTTTTTATTTTCTCTTGCAAGCCTACATATATTTTTAAACATACTGTAAACCATTTAGAATTTGTTTTGTCTGAATCTATCTTTCCTTTATATCTCTATTTTTCTGACCACATGAGTCTTTGATTTGCTAAGAAATATTGCTATGATTAAAGCCGTGGCTTTGATGGCTGTATCCACCCCAGTCCTTAGCTTTCTGAGAGTCCAGCTTCATGGCTGAGGTTCTGGTGGGAGCTATGTTTATTGCCACAACTCTTTGGAGTTTCAAGGTCCATGAAACCACCAAAAAGCATACTATTGGCCATTTATAAACACCATTTAAGTATTTGGAGGTGGGGGCCTCTTAAAAGAGCCACAAACTTTTTGCAGCTAAAGCTGAGTCAGGAAGACTCTCTTAAATGAGACATGCTTGCATCTAACAAACAGAGCCATCTGTTTAAAATGCTGCTATCAAGAAGCCATGCTTAGCTCTGTTCATTTTTGCCTAGAAATACTTCCCAAGCTCTCTCAGGTTTTAGGTAGATATAGTTGCCCACATTGGCACCATTTCTTGAGAGAGGTTTCAGTCCCACTTGGTCCAGTGCTGTTCAGTCCTAAAGAACACACAGAGGTCTATATTAATTATAAACTTGTTGGCCTATTAGCTCAGGCTTCTTATTAACTAACTCATAGATCTTAAATTAACTCATAATTCCTGTCTATATTAGCTGTATGGCTTGGTACCTTTAATCAGTGGGGCATTCTCTTCTTGCTTCCTTTGCATCTGGGTGACAACTGCAGACTGAGACTTTCCTCTTCTCAGAATTCTACTATTCTGGTTGCCCTGCTAATTCCTTCTGCCTGGTTTCTGACCAATCAGTGTTTTATTAAACTAATACAAGTAACAAATCTTTATTGGGAACAAGATCATTGTCCCACAGTATATAGGCTTTGGAGAGAGAGAATAAAGGATAGACAAAGTAGTAGATTACATAATAATTTAAAGATAATAAACTGAGATTTGTAATAATTTAAAGATAAAAACTGAGGAAACAGAGTAATACATATTAAATAGGTTATGTAAAGTTGGAGATTGCACATAGAATATGGATTATGTATATTGTATTTTGTTTGAATTTTAAATTGTTAATGAGCTAAATATAGACATTTGATTGTGAGAGCTCTCAAGCAAAACCAATATAAAAGTATTTTGATCTCAAAATTTTGGTCTAAGGATATATTGTTTTGTAAAAGAGCTTCTCCATTTCTTTCCAGAGAAGATGAGAAGTTATGGATTACTGCCAGAATAATATGGTTAGCTCAAGTAAGACCCCTGAGATGTCTACAATGGAAGTGATGGCCCAGGTGATCCAACATCCAAAACAGCTTCAAAATCACAGGCTGAGATGATGCAACCTCACAGACTACTACAGCCAACATTTAACCATAATTATGAATTTTCTCAGGATCCCCATAAGATTACAATCTCCCCAACCAGCAAGAAGTTGTGTAAAATTATATGGAAATTCCCAAAATATTGTTTATAAATATCTGCTTTCATTTAAAGAGGGGTAGTTATAAATGATTAATGACTGTAGTTAATCTCTTCCTAAAGAAAAAAAGGGGAATATGATATAGAAATGATGAATGAAAGTATATTGTTAAATGTACTTTAATCCAAAAAACAACTGTTAATCTCACAATACTTTATATTGGTATGAGTTTTGGTTTATTGATACAAATTTAAGGTCAATTTTGTTGTAGTGTATATATATTTCTAGTCTTGTTTTAGGCATCTTGCTCATATAGCTCATTTAAAAACACAATGTATAGTTAATAAATGCAAATCAATAGTCACCTATAATATTCAAATTTATTGACTTTTTAGTTAGGTTTACTAGATACATGAATATATATTTCAAATATATAGGTAATCTTAAAGCACTTCAAAGACCTACAGAATAGGCATTAAAAATGTTCTAACAATTTAGATTTTTCTTGACAGTAAGACACAAATGCTCCTGGCAGCACCAATTACTTCAAGAAAATGATGGGCATTGAAAAATCTCCTTATATAGATTGCTTTCAACATAGCAAGGCTAGGCATTTGGAAAAGAAACTGCTCTTGCCTGAATT
The DNA here is from genome assembly GCF_903992535.2 of Arvicola amphibius. Taxonomy (NCBI): domain Eukaryota; kingdom Metazoa; phylum Chordata; class Mammalia; order Rodentia; family Cricetidae; genus Arvicola; species Arvicola amphibius. Next base: position 17,728,948 of record NC_052048.2, read on the forward strand.
GCTCGACAATATGTTATATAAACCAGACATTCATGGCCCACAGAAAAATAACTGCTGAACTTGCCAAAACAAGGTAAGACAGTCCTTTGGAATTCCTGCTGCATGAAATTGTCTGCCAGACATTCTGTAGAACACCTAAGAAAGTGACCGATAAATTTAACCAAAATAGGCAGGAGAATCCTTCAAGTTTCTTACTTCAGTGAGAAATCTGGGAGGTACTGTAGGCCCATAGACTGAAGATGGATGCCCCAACATTATAGAAGAACTCTGTGTGACTGTCCAGACAGCCAAATGTCTCTGTCATTTATATAGAAATGTTTACAATGTACTTCCTGTTTATTCAGGTAATATTATATACTTCTGTGATAATGGAAGCAACAAAATAGTCCCACACCAGGTCAGAATTATGACTAATAAAAGGGTTATTTATTTAAGGGGAAAACTTATAGATCACTGCTCTAGATAAGTCCTCTGCATGAACAGAAACAGAGTCTAGCAGCCAGAAAGTGGAAGCCGAAAGCAAGAGAGTGGACACATGCTTTACAGCAACATTTAGAGTATCAGAGACCACACCAAGTAGACTGATATCTTAAAGGCTATTGGCTAAAGGAGTGCAATGTGCTCCCACAACACCTCCACATTTTGTTTAAATAAGAGAGTTCCAAATTCAATACACAACCGTATACACTAGGAACAGATATCAAGTATAATTAGAATTACAACCAGCTTAAACCATATTAAATAAGGAACATATGCTAAATATTTTAATAAACATCCTATTCTAAGGAGTCTAAGTCTTGTATAGGAAATGGCTTGGCTAGATCATACTATGACTATCTAATCTTCAACCCCATCAAAGGCTAAGGGAGATAATATTACTTGAGCAGGCAGGAAGTACAATCAAGCAGCTTCTAAAGCAAGCAATATATGACAGAGACCATTAGCTACCTGAGCAATCACCCAAAGTCTCATTTTGCAATGTTGAAGCAACAAACTTTGGCTAAGATTTAGAGTAGCTGAAAGACCATTTTCAGAGTCAGGAAATTTTTTAGAACCATCTTATCCTATCTCTGCAACATTTGACACTCTTTTACTTGTGTCCTGCTTATCCATTTCTCGATACTATGTACTTTGTCAGTGGTTGAGGTATGGGCAGTTCCTTGCCCAATGGCCAATGGTGCCAAGGAAAAAACAAACTCTGAGGGGAGTGTCTTCAGGGCTCAACGTTCTCTTGGGATTATATTGGTACTGTCAAGAGCAATCATGTCTCAGGTCAACAGAACCCTAAGTTATTTAAATGTCATGGTCTACAGACCCTTGAAGTAGTTGAAGATTACCTATAGAGATAGAATACAATCTCTATGTACCTAAAGAACCTAATTGTTCTGACTGTATGTACAACAAATCTGAACAACTATCGATACCTGTATTAATTAAAGACTAAAACTTCATGTCAGAATATTAAATAATCTGTAAACAAATGTGCGACACATGAGGAAATGACATCAAAATATAAACAATCTATAAGTATCTTGATCAGAGGTAGGAATAATATATAATGCAATACGAAAATATAGCCTAAAAGTTATATTAATATACAAAATATACTAAAAAGAGGTAGAAACATGCATATATATAAAATGACAGAATAACTTTTTGTAGATTTACAAATAATATAAACAAAAATAACAAATATAATTTAAACTTGTGTCAATATACAAAAAATCTACCAATGTAAATTATTCATAAACAATAGCTCACAAGTATTCACTCTATTACCCACTATTGTTATCCCTTTTTTTGAACAAACATAGTTTTCAACCCAACCCTCTATCTAGTACAAATAATAATCAACTGATGTAGGTGTGTCTTCTATCTATCTGATGATTTCATTGGTTAATTAATAAAGAAACTGCTTGGCCTGATAGATTAGAACATAGGAGGGTAGAGTAGACAGAACAGAATGCTGGGAAGAAGGGAAGTGAGGTCAGATGCTATGCCTCTCGTCAGTGAGACAGATGTGATGGAGCCAGCCACCAGGTCAGACATGCTGAATCTTTCCCGGTAAGACACCACTCGTGGTGTTACATACATTATTAGATATGGGTTAGTCAAGATGTGAATAAGAGGCTGAAACTAATGGGCCACGCAGTGTTTAAAAGAATACAGTTTGTGTGTTGTTATTTCGGGGCATAAGCTAGCCATGTGGCCAAGAAAAGGGCAGGATGAAAAGGAGGCCTGCCTGCAGCTCATCACTACAATCAACTACTAAATAGTGTTCCCAATACTATGGACGAATGCACAAACTTTTTGGGATGGGAGCATGGTCCTCTAGAATTGCATCCCACTGTTCTCTTTATGGAATTATGTAAAAGTAAAGTGACAGTTAAGTTTCAAAATTACTATCTAGTATAGTTGCGAACAATTTCCAAGCAGTTGATAGGGATTTTTTCCCCAAATTTCTTATTTGGGGTTTGGCCAGAACATCATGAGAAGGTGGACCATGCCAGCATCTGATACCCAAAAATCTGGTCTTATAGTAGCACTGTAAGCATCACAATGTCATCTCATCTAGGTAGAGTTGTGGCTATAGGGCCCCATCTTCTTCCTGGAAACTTCAAATATTAATGCAGGAAAAGGATCAGTAGGAAAATCTATAGTTCATCAGGGAAAACTTAATCATCATTTATATAAACATACATTCAATGAAGAATATGATATAGACAAAATAGAGATGAAGAAAGTAAACTTTCCCTAAATTCTTTCTTCTGTCCCATACATGATGAGACAGAAACTCTGAATGTACCTTTTAACAAGAAGCTTGGATTTAGAGAAGTACAAAGCCATTGTCCAACTCCAAAACCAGGTGGATATATTAATGTGTGTGTGTTTACATAAATGTGTGTGTAACCAGTACCTGGCCTCATAATCCATATTTCATTTTCTTGATGATCTTTAGTGTATAGTTACTGTTCCTTCTGTCAGCATTTAAACATCCAGTGTCCCTTGAATTTTTGATGATGTGTATTTTTTTAAAGATAAGAGCAGAATCCTGTCCCAACACTTAAGAGGTTTTCTTACCACTTATATAACTGTCACTGTTGTGGATGAGCTGTCATTTCTCTTTCTCAAGAGTTTTCTCCTTTCAAAGCCAATCTTTATTAATTTTGATGGAATCCATAATTTTTCTTCTCCTATAGAAAGAGGAGCAAAACCCCTTCCCTGAAATAGCACATATCCCAATTTCTATTCTGAGAGTAACACATCCTTGAAATATAATGGTTAATTAAATTCAGAAGTTTTTCCATTAGTCAATGCCTCTCTGCTGCTGCTGTTGTTTTTTTCTCATTAGTGTTAAGAAAATTCAAGGTTAATAAAGCATTATGCAGTCTACTTCTGGAGGTATTATCCATCACATTTTGTTCATTCAGCATAATCTTTATAGTACGATTTAACCTTTCTGTAACTGCATGGCCTGAGGATTATTTCGTATAACTGTAATGTGCTTTATGTTATAATAGGCAAATAGCCATTTCATTTTTTAGATACATATGCTAGATCATTGTCTGCCTTTTTGTGCAGGAATATGATGGCCATAACTTCTAATAAATGCATGATTACTGAATCAGCCTTTTCTGAGCTCAAGGCTGCTGCCCATTGAAAAACCTGAAAACATATCTATGGTGTGGTGTACATATTTTAATTTACAAAACTCTGTAACATGGAACATATACATCTGCTAGATCCTATTACTTTGAGTACCCTTTGGGTTATTCCCTGCAGAAAACAGTGTTTGATTATAGAATGAGAAAGTAGGACATCTCTTTAAAACTTTTTTTAGTGTGTTGCCATGTAATATAATTTTTTAATTTTTGCTATGGCATGATAGTTTTTATGAAATTCAGAAGCCTATAACTCACTTTTAATCAATAATTGATCAATTTATGCATTACCTTGTGCTAAGGAACCTGGCAGACTAGTATGGGACTGGATGCGTATTATGTATATAGGAGAAAACCTATTTCTGATTATGTCTTGCACCTGGATAAATAATGAAGTCAATTCTGTATCATCTGGTATAAATTCAGTGGTTTCAATATGCAAGATAACTCTTTCTGCATATTGTCAATCAGTAACTATATTAAGAGGTTCTTTAAAATCTATTAGTACTATGAGACTAGCACATGATTCTGCTTTCTGGACATAATTATAAGGGCTTTCTTCCACCTTACTTAATTCATATTTGTAACCAGCTTTCCCTGGTTTATTTGCATCTGTATAAAATGTATGGGCTCCATTTATTGGTTCATCATTTACAATTCAGGGAAGAATCCTAGAAGTTCTCTTTATAAGGTTAAGTCTATTGCTTTTGGGATAATTGCTATTAATTTCTCCAAAAATATTAGCACAGGACCTTTGCCAGGGTTCATTGTCTTCCCATAACTGTTTTATTTCTTCAGCATTAAAATACACTATAATCTTTGCTGGGTTTATACCTGCTAATTGAAGAAGTCTCAATTTACCTTTTATAATTAATTCAGAGATCTTTTCTGCATAAGTTTTTAATTTTTTACTTGGTTAATGTGATAAAAAGATCCATTTTAATATAATATTCCCTCTGCATTAAAATTCCCATAGGAGAAATTCTGAAAGGCAATATGTCTAGAATACAATTAAGATTTGCATTTGCCCTATCCACATGTGCATCCTATAATTTTTCCTCAACAATCGTCAATACCTTTTCTGCTTTAGCTATTAATTATATGGAACTATTAAAGTCTTTATCACCATCTAAGGTTTTTATAAATGAATTATTAGATCAGATGTTATCTCAGAGGCTGGCTGTAGACTGGAAATGTCTCCTAATAATCTTTGGAAGTCATTAAGTCTCCACAACCAGTGTCTCCTAATTTGTGCCTTTTGTGTTCTAAATTTCTGTAAACCTATTTTGTAACCTGTTTTACTCTAAGATATCATTCAACTCTGTTTCCTAGTTCCTGAATCCTGTCCCCAGCCTTTAAAGCTTCTCTGCTACATAGGAACAAGTTTTGTTCATCATAAAGAGCTTGACCCTAATGATCAGAGTAAAGACCCTCTCCTAGAATTTGATCTAGAGAAATCTCTAGTCCTTCTTTTTTCCCGATACTCTAAAATTCTAGTCTCTACCTTTAAAAAAGCACCTCCAAATTACTGCAGTCTATTTTCTAGGACTGCTGAGATTAACTGAGTCTAGTCTTGTTCCATTGCTTTGTTACTGGAATCCCAAATTTTGACCATTTCCCTAACAAAGGACGAATGTAGTCTGTAGGCTACAATTGCTTGTTTAATTTCCTTTAGATCAGTCATACATATGTGCTCCTATGAATATTCTTTGACAACCTTAGGATACTTGGGGTCATGTATTCTTTCTGGTGTTCTTACTGAAAAGGCAGGCAGAACTCTGGGAAAGCAATTCCAAAGACTGTTATGTATTGACAAGGTCTAATTTTGCCTTTGCACCTTTTGTTCCTGGTCATCAAATTCAATAAGTTACTCAATCTGTTTAAATCTATTTACCAATGCCTTTTGTAAAGGCTGTATCTTCTGTCTTGTGTTCTGCTATAATGTCCTAATTGAGGATTTCAAATAATGAAGCCTTTCCAGTAGAGATAATGTCTCATACTTGGACATAATCTTCATACCATTCATATTGCCTTCCTGGAGTGACATTCTATCAGCAAACCTTTCACAGAGTTCAATTGATACATTCAACAGTACAAATTCTCTAAAATAATGTTTCAGTGCACATTGTCATATATTGGGTTGTATGTGCCAAATCAGTTCTTTCCTTCTCCAGAGTGTCAAATTTGTCTTTGAATAAATTCCTATCAGTCTGTACCATTTCTAAAAGTACCTTAGTTGACTGAGTTTTGTTAGTTAAATTGTTTGTATCCTTCTCCAGAGTACTGTCCTCCTTTTTGAGAAACCTGGTATCACTCTGTAAAGACTGTACCATTTCTAAAAGCACCTTATTTTTAGCCCTGTTGTCAAACCATATTTTTAAGAGCAAGTATTGAGAACAAGGCTAATTCCTGGTATCAGAAATAGAAATGTAGAAGGGACATCATATAAGTCTTGTAAAACCTTTTAAAGAGTGCTTTTAAGGTGTAAGTAAAGAGGTTATTGAAATTTTGGATGGTTAGGATGTCTGACATATTGCCCTTTTAAATTATGTTATCTACTCTATGGAATATATGTAGGTTTTAATAAAAAATGATGCCACAAAATCAAATCCAAGAATACATCAGAAAAATCATCTACCATGATCAAGTTGGCATCATGCTAGAGATGCTGTCATGGTTCAACATACAAAAATTTGTCAAAGAAATCTACCATATAACAAACTGAAAAATAAAAACCACGTGATCTTCTCATTAGATGATGAAAAAGCCTTCAACAACATCCATTCATGATAAAGGTCTTAGAGAGATCAGAGATACACACATAAAACCAATATACAGCAAGCTAAAAACCAACATCAAACTAAATGGAGAAAAACTAACAGCAATCCCACAGAAATCAGGAATAAGACAAGGTTCTCTCCATATCTCTTCAATAGAGTTTTTAAGGTTCTAACTAGTGTAATAATAGAAAAAAAGGAGACCAAGGGGATACAAACCAGAAAAGAAGTCAAAAATAACATAAAATATCTTGAAGTAGCTCAAATTAAACAAGTGAAACACCTGTGTGACAAGAACTTTACATCTTTGAAGAAAAAAATTGAAGATGCCAGAAAATGGAAAGATTTCTCACATTGTTTGGCAGGTAGAGTTAACATAGTAAAAAATGTCAATCATACCAAAAGGAATCTACAGATTAAATGTAATGCCCATTAAAATTTTTAACATTGTAAGACAGTGGTGGCACATGCCCTTATCCCAGCACTCAGGAGGCAGAGGCAGACAGATCTCTGTGAGTTTAAGGCCAGCCTGGTCTACAAGAGATAGTTCCAGTTCATTGTAGCTTCTAAGCTAAAGAGAAACCCTGTCTCAAAAAACCAAAGAAAAATATTTAACATTCTTTACAGATCTCAAAAGAAAAATACTCAAAATCATATGGAAAAGCAAAAAAAAAAAAAAAAAAAAAAACCACAACACCTAGGATTGCCAAAACAATACTGGACAATAACAGAACTTCTGGAGGGATCATAGTCTCTGACTTGAAACTCTACTATAGGGTTACAATACTGAAAACAGCCTACTATTGGCATAAAAACAGACAGGAGAACCAATGAACCTGAATCAAAGACCCAGTTATTAATTCACACAAAACAAACACCTGTTTTTTAACAAAGAAGCAAAAAATATAAAATGAAAAAAGAAAGAATATTCAATAGATGGTGCTGGCATAATGGATATCAACATGTAGAAGAAATAAAATAAATCCACATTTATCTCCATGCCTAAATGTCTCAAAGACCTCAACATAAAGCCAACCACACCGAATCTCATTGAAGAGAATGTGGGAAGTACACATGAATGCATTGGCACAGGAAATCACTTTCTAAATATAACCCCAGCAGCACAGACACTGAGGGATGCAATTAATAAATTGGACCTCCTGAAACTGAGAAGCTTTTGTAAAGTAACAGATGTGGTCAACAAGACAAAACAGCAGCCTACAGAATGGGAGAAGATCTTCATCAACCGCACATTATACAGAGGACTGATCTTCAAAATATACAAAGAACTCAGGAAATTGGCCTTCAAAAGAACAAATAATCCAATACAAAATGGGGTACAGCTCTAAACAGAGAGCTCTCAACAGAGGAATCTGAAATGGCTGGAAGGCACTAAAGGAAATATTCAACATCCTTAGCCATCAGAAATGCAAATCAAAACAACTCTGAGATCACATCTTATACCTGTAAGAATGGCAGGGGTGAAAAATACTCATAAAAACGTATTCTGGAGAGGATGTGGGGTAAAGGAAACACTCCTGCATTGCTGGTGGGAATAAAACTGGTATTGCCCTTTGGATATCAGTATGGAAATTTCTTAGAAAATTACAGAATAACCTTCCTCAGACATACCAATACCACGTATGGGAATATACTGAAAAAAAGCTCAATCATACCACAAGGTATGAATTCAGAGAAGCAGTGTTTATCATTGCAAGAAACTGGAAACAATCTAAATGCTCCTCTACCAAAAAATGGATAAGGAAAATATGGTACATTTATACAACAGAGTACTACACAGAAGAAAAAATGATATCATGTAATTTGTGGGAAAATAGGTGGAGTTAGAAAATATCAGATTGAGTGAGATAACCCAGACCCAGAAAGATTATCACATGTAGTCATTCATAAGTAGCTTTTAGACATAAAGCAAAAAAGCCTACAATTCACAATTCCAGAGAACCTAGACAACAATGAGTACCCTAAGAGACATACATGAATTTAATCAACATGAGAAGTAGAAAAAGACAAGATCTCCTGAGTAAATTGTGAGCATGGGGACCATAGAAGGGGGAAGAAGCAGAGGAGAGAGGAAGAGAGGGGAGCAGAGAAAAAGGTATATCTCAATAAAATCAATAAAAAATTCTTCCTAAACTTTGGAAGTCAATATTATTTAAACATGAACTGGGAAAGTATAACATATTACAGGAAAATAATGTGTGAAAACACATCAATAATCCAAGAATATGAAATTGATTATTTTCGCAATGATAAGAAAATCTGTTTCTAAACACTCTTCAAAATTATTTTGTATTTTCTCTTTTTTAAGTACAGGAATATTTATTGAAGATTTATGAAATATATGTATCACATATGTCATATATGTACCTACATAAATACATATGCATATATGTATATACCATATGTATATACAAATTGTATTCTTCTTAGAAGATAGACAATTGTGGATATAATGGAATTGTTTTCATCTGTCAGCTGGATTATGGACACAGGAAGAGAGAATGGTAGAAGCATCTAGGGTATAGGGTCCTGGGTACTTATAATTGTGTCTTAAGTATTCAGATTTCAGACTAACATGCTTTGGGATAACGCTTTTGTACCCTGTAAAGATTTGCCATTTGAATTGGTTTAATAAAAAGCAGATCGGCCAGTTGCCAGATAGTAAGCATAGGTGGGGAAACTTGACTAAGGGTTTTCTGGGAATGTTGTAAGGAGGCCACTTGTTTGTTCCCAGCTCTCAGCCCTGAAATCATTACACATGAACTGTATTAATTAAATCACTGCTTGGCCAATTGCTTAAGCGTATTTCTAATAGTTCTTACATCTATTATTAACCCATTTCCAGTATTTTATATTTTACCACAAGGTTTGTGGCCTACTGGCAAAGTTTCATTATCTATCTCTAGCGGGGCTACATGGTTTCTCTCTGACTCTGCCTTCCTTCTCCCAGCATTCAGTTTAGCTTTCCCATGACTAGCTCTGTTCTACCCTATCAACAGGCCAAGGCAGTTCTTTATTTACCAATGGTAGCCACAGCATACAGAGGGGAAACTCCATATCATTGAAAAGCAATGATTCAGTCACCAGCCATACACAGAGTTAGCAAGATGAGAATGCTACACTGATTAAAGTTACCAAGACACAGGGCTAAACATAGGCAATAATTATGGGTTAATTAAAGTTGTATGAGGTAGTTAATAATAAGATTGAGCTAATGGGCTAAACAATTAATTTATAACTAACACTGGGTGCTGTGTGTTTCTTTGGGACTGAATGACTGAAGGACTAGGTGAGACAAAAATTTCTGTCTATCCTAGCCTGCACACATAAATAGAGACAAGAGTCAGAAATTGCATGATTGAGATTTTATTGGTTCTAAGAAGATAAATTATGGTCACATTATTCCAGATGAACAATGCAGCAACGTCATTCTCTTCTTACCCATTTTCTGAAAGAAACAAACACAAAGGAGGTTTTAGGAAAGTACAGTAAGATGAAGTTTCTTTGTCCCTTCCTAGCACTGTACATGATGTAGATAGAAGTCTGTGTATTTTTTCCTATTTCGTCACCTTTCACTCTTCTCTTTCTGCCTCCCCTCACTCACTCCTGATAATCACATAGGCTATACTGAATTCTACATTGTGGATAAAAATGGGAAAATATATCTATTGCTTATATTGCTTTATCCTGAAAGCATTCCATCTTAAACTGGTGATTATGACATATACCTATAATCAGAGTACTTTGGGGAAAGAAGGAAGATGATCAGAAATTCTACAGTATACTTGGCCATAGAGCAAGTTTGAAGCCAGTATGGCCTATACTAATGCTGTCTCAGAAAAATCATAAAAATTATAAGACATATGTAGAAAGATGGTTACGGAGACACACCCTGCACTAATGAAACACTGAAACCAGCTTGAAAATTCACTGACAAGTATAATGTGCAGATATGAAAATAATAAAAAACTGTCTGTGTGTATGTGTTTCTACTCAGTGTTGATGAATTAGTGAGAGACATTGTTATGGGGGTACTGAGGAGAGATGATCACATATACTTATAAGATTTAACTTGATGCCTTGATTTCTAGTTAATTTTTCTTATTTTTGTTGTATGCTAATATGAATGTATTCTAAAAATGCAGGTAACATTTAACAGCACTGCATTAAGATTCTATGTACCAAGGTGGAAATGCAGGTGGAGATGCTGACATGAGCAAGGAGACAGCAGAATTTAAGGAGAACATAGCTCTTTTTTCCAAAACCAATGTATGCTCATGTTGTAAAAAATCTATAGATATTGCTCCTAACAATCACAAAACTTGAGAAATATACAAAGTATAAATTATCTTCTAATACCACTGCAGAATACCCAAGTAGTACTGAGAACCCAAACCATGTAATATAAATTTTTCAAAGTTGAGTTACTGAATGTTGTAAATGTAAAACTGTAGGCATATGGTGTTTCATCAAAAGTAAGACAAATCCTACCTGACAATGTACCTTTGCTTACTCAGGACGCTGGCCCTGGGAAGGTCCTTGTGGTCTGCCTCCTTGTTGTGGTGGGCCTTGCTGATTTCCTTGCTGAGGGCGTTGGTTCTGCTGTTGGCCTCCTTGTTGTGATGGGCCTTGCTGGTTTCCTTGCTGAGGGCGTTGGTTCTGCTGTTGGCCTCCTTGTTGTGGTTGGCCTTGCTGGTTTCCTTGCTGAGGGCGTCGGTTCTGCTGTTGGCCTCCTTGTTGGGGTTGGCCTTGCTGGTTTCCTTGCTGAGGGCGTCGGTTCTGCTGTTGGCCTCCTTGTTGGGGTTGGCCTTGCTGGTTTCCTTGCTGAGGGCGTTGGTTCTGCTGTTGGCCTCCTTGTTGGGGTGGGCCTTGCTGGTTTCCAGGCTGAGGGCCTTGGCCTCCTTGTTGGGGTCTTCCTTGCTGAGGGCGTTGGTTCTGCTGTTGGCCTCCTTGTTGGGGTGTGCCTTGCTGGTTTCCTTGCTGAGGGCGTCGGTTCTGCTGTTGGCCTCCTTGTTGGGGTTGGCCTTGCTGGTTTCCTTGCTGAGGGCGTTGGTTCTGCTGTTGGCCTCCTTGTTGGGGTGGGCCTTGCTGGTTTCCTTGCTGAGGGCGTCGGTTCTGCTGTTGGCCTCCTTGTTGGGGTGGGCCTTGCTGGTTTCCTTGCTGAGGGCGTTGGTTCTGCTGTTGGCCTCCTTGTTGGGGTGGGCCTTGCTGGTTTCCAGGCTGAGGGCCTTGGCCTCCTTGTTGGGGTCTTCCTTGCTGAGGGCCTTGGTTCTGCTGTGGGCGTCCTTGTTGGGTTGGCCCTTGCTGGGGTGGGCCTTGCTTAAGACCAAAACCTTGGTTGGTAGAGGGAACTTGGGGGAATGCTGAAACAGAGGGTCCGTGATTAGGTTTTGAGATGCAGACTAAAGTTCTTTATTGGTACATAACAGAAAGAGAGAAATTTCTTGATGAGATAAATGTCTTTTTTCCTTTATTAACAACTCAATGGCTATCACATAGTTCCTCTTAACAATTTGTCAATCATCATCATAATCTCCCCCACCTACTTTTTAAAGAAATTTTTTCTTAATCCATTTATTGGTGGTATCAAACATCTTATCTTGATGCTTGGAGCTAGTATTTGAAGTCTCAGACAACTAGTTTTACAGGCATTGTCTCCATGGTCAAGAGAGAAATAAAATTATTGGAATTTCAAATTTGACTATCTTACCCAGAAATGGCCCTACATTCTTCCTTTCTTCTGTTCTACATTCTCGGAGACATGATGCCTGTTTTCCACTGACTACTTCATTAAAGGATATTCACAGCTGGATTTTTTACCTTTGGTGAACTTTCCTGTTTTATTTGTAACACTGAAAGGTGAATCTAGACATTGATCCCTACCTTTTCGTCATTCTTTTCAAATACTTAACCAAGATTTTATTGTACATGTCAGCATCCCTCTCCTTGTTTCGGGATGAGGATTGAAATGCATTTCCTTGGTACTGATGTTCCATTCCTGCCTTTCTGCTAGTCTTCTTCGCTCTCCCTGCATCATTCTGGAGTGACATGTGATCTGTTACCCACAAGCAGATTCACTGAACAAGCAGCCATGCTTTCTTACCTTCACTGACACGCTGAACAGAGCTCAGGGCCAGCAAGGCCGCTGTGAACAGGACAACCAGCATCTTGGAGTCTCTGGAGTTTCTTCCAAGTCTGTGCTGCATGTAGTGGGTTTTCTGCCTTTATAAGACAGAGCAGAAGAATGATGCCTTTGATCTGCATCCTGAATGACCTCACCTTTTACAAAGTAGGAAACACTGCATCCTTGACTCCTCTTTGGGAGTTCTGCCAAGTATTATAATATGAGGCATTGATAGTGTGACTTGTACTAACAGCTGATAAAGCATAATTATGATGTCAATCCCTATTTTAGAGTTTTGCAATTACACAAATTTCATTATATATATGTATATATATATACATATATATATATGATTGTGAATATGGTCACTGATATTTTTGCAAGCACAAAGATGCCTCATATCTTTATCTCTTATTTTCAGCCATAGACCCCTGATCATATTTTAACCATTGGCTATAAACTAGATAATGATTTCATCATAAAGAGGTTATTTTTTGGATAACATGAAATTCTTGCAGCCTCATCTAACTCAACCCCACAAGGACTGTCTAAAATTCCTAATTTTTTGTTTCAAAATGGAGACTACTTCGAGATTTACACAACTAAAATTGTTCTGTTCTTATATGTGTGTTTGAATGGATGTGTATTGATGTGATTTTTGTGTGATTGTTTGCATTTTTTACATGTATGGAAAATCATGTACAGTTGGTAGTCAAATGTCTCTTTCCACCTTATATTTATGATGATTTACCTCATTAATCTGAAACTATCATGTTGAGAAGACTGCTGGCTTTAAACTCTAGAGATACAATTATCTCCATCTCCCAGATCATTATTGCTGGGATTTTAGAAATGTGCCCTCTCGTTTGGCTTTATACTTGGATTCAGGGCAATCACAACTTTGTTTCTCAAGCTCCAGAGGAAAGCCCTTTAGCAAATGAGCCATCTGCCCAGTTCTTAAAGATTCTATCCCTGTTAACAAAAGTTCTACAAAAAGTGCCATCGGATTTCTACAACATTTAGTACAAATACAAAATGCTTTGACAAGCACATGTATCTGAGATTCCCACAGTCAAATCCCTTTCCAGCATGTTCTATAAACCTGGGCCTATATCTTCTCACTTTTAGGAAATGTTATCAATCACTGCTAGTAACCAATGAATGGGCATGATTATAATACAACTGAAATTTGCAGATGATAGCCAATTACTTAATCTATTATAGAATTAATAGAATTATGTTCTCATTTCCAGTTGGATTCTATTTTGTTTTCTTACAGTGGTCTTTACCACAGAGTTATTTTCTTTGTAGCATGCTGATTAAATTTTGTATCCAACCTGACTTTATCCAAACAGCTGCTCTTAGAAGGTTGTAGAACAATTTTCCCCGTGTCTTTTCTTATGGCATAACTAGATTATTTTTATCAAACATCACAGGATAAGGTATAAAACACTCCATATCATTATCAACTCTATTCTTCATTATGTTGCTCAATTTTATATTTAAAATTTGCTAGCAACATGCCATCACATTTCCATTGAGCTCTCTTTGGTTTCTCCTTTGTAACTCTTATGTTTTCTCTCCGATCTGACAATAAGTTGATCTAGTTCACCTAAGACAGAGGTTTATTAGCCTATGCAACTGTTATTTTCACAATAAATTCCTATGAACCCTTTTTTATTGTTCATTATAGTACAAAATTACTTTAAATTTTGTGAATTGTTTTGCTGAGATAAATAATGCAGTTGGGCCATGGGTTGGAAATTCAAACCAAGCTCTTTCTTGAGTGCAGATCACTGTTTCCTGTATTATACATTACATTATTTGTAATTTGTTCTTTCCCAAAAATTCAGGAAGATTTTCTCAGTATGTGTTTTTACAGACAGAGTGACAACTCTCTCTTGCTATATGGAAATCTGATAAGCCCCTGCCCTTTGGCTTGATTGGCTGTTTGGTATTGTTGTTTTGTCCTGGAAGATCTCTAAGGTAATTACCATAACTACCTCTAATTCTGCAGACCCTGTATAGGCAGAATACCATGATAGGAGTTACCAACATCCTTAATTATAGTTAACCTTCATGTAAGATAAGAGGAGCAGAAGGAGGCCATGCTCACCTGTGAGTTGGTATGAGAGTGACATACAGGGAAAAGTCATCTTTACACTATACTAATTCCACAACACATCATACAATTGGTGCCATTTCCCTGACCTTCTTCACTGTAGGCAAAGTGTGAAAGAGATTAATGCATCACTAAAGAAAAATATCACCTATGAACAGAGGATTTGGAAGACCTCAGAGCAAACAATATCACTAAAAAGAGACTCTATGCAGTCTTGAGTAAGACTGCAACAAGCTCCAAGGTAAATGATGTGTGAGGAAGCCCTTAGGTATTCACTGGTCTTATAGACTCAATAACATGCATACAAATTGCTTTTGATTTATATACACTGAAACAGCTGGTCTGTATATTAGTTCAGCATGACTTTCAAATAATTTACAGTCCAGGCCAGCAGATACAGAAATTTTAGAAACTACAATGCTGACAAGTTGTGAAATCTCCATCAACCTTTTCTCCATGTCTTTCAATGTTTAGTCTTGATGAATTGTTTCTTTTTGTATGTCCTGCAGTAGTGTCTCTCTGTGGGTCCATATGTTCTCTATTTCTTCTGTTAATTTTTTTATTTTTTGACAAGTACCCCTTTTTACATCATTTCTGTAGGTGATGTCCTTATAGGAGTATGAGTCAAGCCTTATCTTCAGCCCCTCACCCCATGCTAATAGCAGCATCTTAACACAGGTCCCAGATGACTTTGTCCATTGCCATCAGAGGCTGTGATTCATGGAGCCAAATGATTGCTTACACTGAATAAGAATGTATTCTGCCCCAGGGACAAAAAAAAAAATAAAAACTCAAAGTGTCCTATGTCTACAAAGTGGAGGAATCCTGCAAACTCAGTACCTTGGGTCTCTTGAAATGCTTTTTCACTTTCCAGTCCTAGAAAAAATTTCTAGGAAATATTTATTCTGAGTGATTTTACTTGAATTGTATTCATGCTCTATCCCTGCTCTCCCAATTGAAAAAATGTGCCAGAAGATAAAATGAACAGATATCTATGTAATGTATTGGATGTGATTAACTCTTTAACTGAATCTACAGAAAAAAAATCAGATAGCAAACAAATTTTTAGGGTCCTCTTAGTTGTCTAGGTTCTCCTGGGTGTAAATTTTAGTCTGGTTTTTCTTTACTTTATGTCTAAAACCACTTATAAGTGAGTACATATTATAACATACATGAATCTAAATGGAAAGAAAATACAGGCAAGACCTCCTGTGCAAACTGGAAGCATGGAGATCAGGGAAGAGGGTGCAAAGGAAAAGGGAGGAAGAGAGGGGAGCAGAGAAAAATGTATAGCACAATAAAAATAATAAAAAGAAAAACAATTAAAAAGGCA
The DNA here is from genome assembly GCF_903992535.2 of Arvicola amphibius. Lineage (NCBI taxonomy): Eukaryota > Metazoa > Chordata > Mammalia > Rodentia > Cricetidae > Arvicola > Arvicola amphibius. Next base: position 17,744,987 of record NC_052048.2, read on the forward strand.
AACTTTTTTTTTATAAATTTGAGGTCTTAAGAAAGTCTGATTTACCAAGAAAACAACCTGTCCTTGAAGGTTCCTTGGAGAAGAAGTACCCACAACCCAGTATTGACTAGGGTGTGAATACTTTCATACATTTCAAATTTATATCCTCCCATTAAAAGAAAGATAGACAAATTGTGTACTGGCTAAGATGTTCAAGAGTCACATGACTTGCGTTCACTGGGAGGCTATTTTGCAGTGAGGACTGCTGTCTCCACCTGAGCGATTGATCCCCTAATACAAAGAGAACTCTTCAAGGTGGCTGTGTTACTGCAATGTGCTCTAGTTTTCTGACAGACTACCTCAGGGAAATCACCAAGGCATTTTAGAGAATGATGCTGCATTGTGTCTTACCATCATGAGACCATCCTGGAACAAGCTAGAATGAAAAAGAAAACCTGTTTTTCAGAAACAAAATCTAATCCTCATGAGTTTTTCCAAATTATTTGTGCTTGTTCGAAGAACCGTTCACCGAGACAATGGGACTGATCTAATGGGAGCTCACCCAGGCCAACTGGACTGGGACTGATGGAGCATGTCATCAAACTGGACTCTCTGCACATGGCTGACGAGGAGGGCTGACTGAGAAGCCAAGGACAATGGCACTGGATGTTGGTTCTACTATATGTACTGGATTTGTGGGAACCTAGTCTGTTTGTATCCTCACGTCCTAGATGGATGGAAGAGAAACTTGGACTTCCCACAGGGCAGGGAACCCTGACTGCTCCTTGGCCTGGAGAGGAAGGGGGAGGGAGAGAGGGCATAGGGGACGGGGAGAAAAATGGGAGGGGGAGGAGGTTAAAATTTTATAAATTATATAATTTTTAAAAAGGGGGGGGGAAGTCTTCCATCTGGAATCAGGATTTTTCTACTTTTACAGAACCCGCCAGCTGAGAATCCAGTGATCACTTTGCCTCCTATGGCTCAGACCCTGCCCTATGAATCAAACTCGTTGCCCTCCAGCAAGTCAATGAAGAGAAAACTATTTCTGACTGCAAATTTCTTCTAGCCTGTATGGGGGAGAACAGGAGAAATGATGGAGTTGGGAAATGCCCACAATCCTAGAGGAGGCTAGGAGACCATGAGTGATGAAAATATTTGTGTTAAATTCACCAGCCAAACATTTCCAACCTAGAACACATAGGCACACATACACACAGACAAACACACACAGTCCTAGGCGAGATACTTCTGTCAGTTCTAAGGCATGCAGTTTCCACCAGAGCAGCTTCATTAACATCTATCAAAGGGAAGACAATTGGTACAGTCTTTATGAATCTGGGACCGTTGATATTTCTGTTCACCCTTCACAGATTCAAGAGGGCATAACTACTGCTATAGTGACTACACCCCCCTGCCCCTCACATGTTGTTGATTTCATTTTTGGCTTTGATTATATGAACCATGACTTCCTGAAGTGAATTTTCCAGGGCAAAATGGTGTCAATCAGAAAGGATTTGCAATGGAGCCAACATGTTTTAGTGGAGAAATACAGGGGAGCTACATATGTATGAATCTGGGGAATAGTTGTCATAAAAAGTAATGATTGCTTTCCATTTCTGGTACATAGAATAGTATCAACCATGTGTGAGTTCATTGCCTGCTTCTACCTCCGGGTTATGTTTGTCCAAGGGAAAGTAAGTCTCACCTATCTTTTCTCTCAGTACCTTAGCACTGGAATTACTTTATTTGGACAAGTTTAGATCTCACTGTAATCTAATCTACAATATCAGTAACTAATTTATCTTGTGTCTCCAGCTTAGTGATACCATTTACTTCTTAGGTATACTACAGAGAGAAGTGGAACCTTTGTCCACTCCAAAGCAGCTTATGTTTGGTGGGAAAACCACCTAATATAAACATATACAGGAAAGTCTTGATATAAATCTCTATGTGACAAATTTATATACTCATGCTTTATTAAGTTTGTGGTTTTAATAAGTGTTTTCTGTATGCATGAATTTCAATGGATCACTGAGAATCATAAAGAATAGGTGCCACACATAATCTGCTGGAATAATTAATGCATTATACTGCTACAAAATATTGAAAAAATTTAACATAATGGTATGCAAGTCAGCTTCAATTAAGGATGACAAAAATACCTCATCTTTTATTGAATAATTTCTAAAGTAAATTCCTACTTATACATATAGTCTAATTCTGAGGTTTTGGCATTATGGGTTCAACACAGGAACAAAAATGATGAGTAAGACACAACCAATGATTCCTCTCAAAATATGACATGCACTTTCTCCTATTGTGCAAAATCTAAGGGTTATTTTGTGCCATACAATACTGCAAAGACTACTTACTACTCTGTATGGCTGACTATTTTTAGGATGTGCAACCATGTGCCTTCTGTGATCTGTGTAACACCACGATTTAGGATCAAGGTTTCTAGCTCCTTATCAGACATATTTCTCCCTTCAGAGATATTAAAGCCCTCTCATTGGGGATTAGAAATACTCATGCCTTCAACTAGGTGTTTCATCAGATCTCTTTCAAAATGTCAGTGTGATACATTCAAGAGAGAAGATTGAACACATCTCTCTTGCAAGAAACTCACTAAAGTTTCCACAAGTAACTCAATACTAGATTTAAATTGTATACCTTAGACTCTAAATAATCACATGGCCCTCAAACAACCTTATCTCTTTACTCTCAAGATGTTTCCTCTCTCTCTCTCTCTCTCTGAATCTCTGAGTAGAAAACTAATTTTATTCAAAATCTTTCACTAACAGTTATTTAATTATTCTCCATGCCTTAATTTTTTTCACAAAGAAATTGCCACAAATAAACAAATTGATATTGGCTGTCAATAGCAAACATGTAGATAGTGAGACTACAACTTCCTGGACTTCCTTTTATGAAAATTTTGGTCTGGACTTCAGTCATCTTCTCTGAGAATTGAGAAAACTACACACACCACCAACCTCATCCTGATCATGTGTCTGCAAAGGTGCTTGAGAAGATAAAATCACCTGTGACATTTTCTCTCAAATGTTTCCCATTCACACCAGCCTTGGTAAATCATCTATATTTGTGTGTCTGTGTGCATGCATATATGTGGATATTAGCTTTGTTGGAGAAAGCCGGCTTGTTGGTTCCTGGCTGCCAAATAAGCTTGGTGCCAAAATAATCACTATTTGGACTGTATTCATTAAATCATTATTTGGACCATTAGCAATAGCTTCTTATTGACTAATTACATATTAATTAAACCCATCTCCATTAATCTGTGCATCATCATGAAGTTGTGGCCTATCAGCAAAGCTTCAGCACATCTATCTCCAGTAGTGGCCTCATGGCGTCGCTCTGACTACATCATTCTTTCTCCCATGCTATAGGCCAAGCCATCTCTTTATTCATTAACAAATAAATCCAACACATCAGAGCTTTACATATATATTCATGCTACTTATATGTATATACATACATGAATATAGATTATTACATAAATGTTAATATGATAAGAAATGTGTATGTATGTATAGTTTATATGCACACATATGCAAACACTATACTGGGTAATAAAGATTCATATATATATATATATGTATGTATATAATATATATATATATATGAAATTATGGAATAATAGCAATATAGTTGGACAAAATATATAGGAAAAATATCAAAGAAAAGTTTCATTATTAAGATGTTGATATATGCTTTCTAGTTATGTTGTTAAAGTTCTTAACTATGGAGATGGTATTATTCTAATTCACAGATCCTCCTTGGCTTAGATAGGTTTTCTGTTGCTGTGAAGAGACACATTGATCATGGCAACTCTTATAAAAGAAAAATTTGATTTGAGGTGGCTGTATACAGTTTCAGAGGTTTAGTCCTTTATCATCATGACAGGGAGCATGGCTGTGAGCATGCCAACATGGTACTGGCAAAGGAGGTGCTACATGTTGATAAGCAGGCAACAGGAAGTAGCCTGGCAGTATATTAAGCATAAATGAGACCTCAAGGTCTAGATCCACAGTGACATACTTCTTCCCACAAGACCACACCTACTCCAAGATGGTCATATACCCTGCTGAAGCCATAACCTTTGGAGGACATTTTCTTCCAAAACAACACATTGTACTCTCTAGCTATCAAAGGGTTGTAGCCTTATTATAATACAGAAATGCATTTACTCCAACTTCAATGTTCCCATATTCTATCAGTCTCAACAATATTTAAATGTCCAAGTTCAAAGTCTCTGCTGAGAATTATTCAATCTCTTAACTGTAATTCCCTAAAATAAAAATATAAATATAAAATAAGACCATATGGGGAACCTGGGGCAACCTGCCCTGGAAGAGAGCACAGACCCCCTACCCCCACTTCCCTCTGCAGGCTTGTGTCAGTTTCTCGGCGTCCCTGTGTCTCCCAAGCTTTCCCTAGTGTTCTCAGGTGTCCTGCTCCTGTTCTAAGGCCATCCACCCAGAGGGGTCAGACTCTGGCCTCCAGGCAGGTCTGAGGATTCCTGCAAGGGAGTGCGGGCTTCTTCAGATTGTGACGCAAGGAATAGGTCCTCCTCTGGCACTGGGGAGATCCAACCAGTTTCAGTCACAGCAAAGATTGGTCTAGGACGCCAAACGCCTCTGGGCTCCTTCTGAAGGAAGAGATGGGCAGGCGCCAATGCAGGAGCTCCTCCAACAACATGAAAGGCAACATGACATCACCACAAGCCAGACATCCCAAAACAACAAGAATTGAACACCCTACCCCAGAAGATATAGAAGGAACTGACCTTAAACAGTACTTTATGAAAATAATAGAGGACCTTAAACAGGAGGTAAAAAACTGCCATAAAGAAATGGAGATGACAAACAAAAAGGTAGACGAAATAAATAAATCTCTCAAAGATACCCAAGAAAAACAAGAAAAAGCAATCAAACAGGTAAGGGAAACAGTACAAGACTTGATAAATGAAATGGAGGTATTGAAGAAAACACAATCTGAGGGACGACTGGAAATGGAAACTGAGTAAACGAACAGAAACTTCAGAGACAAGTAATTCCAACCGAATACAAGAGATGGAAGAAAGAATCTCGGACTCTGAAGATACTATAGAGGAAATAAACTCACAGATTAAAGAACTAAACAAATCTAACAAATTCTTAACACAAAACATTCAGGAAATCTGAGACACCATGAAAAGACCAAACCTAAGAATAATTGGGGTAGAAGAAGGAGAAGAATTACAACTCAAAGGCCCAGAAAACATATTCAACAAAATTATAGAAGAAAACTTCCCCAACCTAAAGAAGGATGTTCCTACGAAGGTACAAGAAGCCTATAGAACACCAAATAGACTGGATCAAAAGAAAGCATCCCCACACCATATAATAATCAAAACACAAAACATACAGAATAAAGAACAGATATTAAGAGCTGCAAAGGAAAAAGGTCAAGTAACATATAAAGGGAAACCTATCAGAATTACACCTGATTTCTCAATGGAAACCATGAAAGCCAGAAGAGCTTGGATAGATGTGCTACAGACACTAAGGGAACATGGATGCAAGCCAAGACTATTATACCCAGCAAAGCTTGCATTCACCATTGATGGAGAAAACAAGATATTCCAGGACAAAAACAAATTTAAACAATACGTAGCCACAAATCCAGCCTTGCAGAAAGTAATAGAAGGAAAATCACAAACCAAGGAGTCCAACAACGCCCACAATAACTCAGGCATCTAGCGACGCTTCATCAGCACAACTAGAAGAAGGGAAACACACAAACTCTACTACTAAAAATGACCGAAGTTAACAACCACTGGTCATTAATATCACTTAATACCAATGGACTCAATTCACCTATAAAAAGGCACAGGCTAAGAGACTGGATACGAAAACAGAATCCAACATTTTGCTGTTTACAAGAAACACACCTCAACCACAAAGACAGACACCTACTCAGAGTAAAGGGTTGGAAAAAGGTTTATCAAGCAAATGGCCCTAAGAAACAAGTGGGTGTGGCCATACTAATTTCCAACAAAGTTGACTTCAAACTAAAATCAATCAGAAGAGATGGAAAGGGACACTTCATACTCATAACAGGAAAAATCCATCAGAATGAAGTCTCAATCCTGAATATCTATGCCCCTAATATAAAAGCTCCCACTTATGTAAAAGAAACACTTCTAGAACTCAAGGCAGCCATCAAACCACACACACTAATAGTTGGAGACTTCAACACTCCTCTCTCACCAATGGACAGGTCAATCAGACAGAAACCTAACAGAGAATTGAAAGACTTAATGGAGGTAATGAACCAAATGGACTTAACAGACATCTATAGAACATTCCACCCAAATAGGAAAGAATATACCTTCTTCTCTGCGGCTCATGGAACCTTTTCGAAAATTGACCATATACTTGGTAACAAAGCAAACTTCCACAGTTGATGGAGGAGTGTCTATGTGTTACTTTCATTATTAATAAAGAAAACTGCCTTGGCCCTTTAAGAGAAAATTAGGTAGGTGGAGTAGACAGAACAGAATTGTGGGAACAAGGAAGTAGAGTGGGGGAGACGCTTCAGGCAGTCGCCATAGGAGTCTCCATGCTGCTCCTCTCCGAGATGGACGCAGGTTAAGATCTCTCCTGGTAAGGCACACCTCATGGTGCTTCCCAGATTACTAAATATGGGTTAAAGCAAGATGTGAGAATTAACCAATAAGAGGCTGAAACTATGGGCCAGGCAGTGTTATAAAAGAATACAGTTTCCGTGTAATTATTTTGGGTAAAGCTAGCCGGCGGCGGGTGGCGGGACTCAGCCCCGCCGCTTCTCACTACAGATTGGCGCTCCAACGTGGTCACTAAATCCACTTAAAAACCTTGCTCGCTTGGTATCGGAAAGAAAGTACTCTGAGACCATGCCAATGGCTCACTGCTCCCCGCCTGCACCTGGGCAGATGGCGGAATCAGGCTTAGGCGAGCGGGACAGCGTTTGTGGATTCCTGCCGCCATAGAGAGAGAGGTGTTTTCAGTCTGCGCAGTGCTCTGCGCATCTGATTTGGCTGTAACTTGGATTAAAAGAGTTTCTGTGCTGCACGCTCAGTATCAAAATTAAACTGCTGAGTGCAGCTCCAATGTGGACTGCTGTGTACTGAGGCAGTAGCGGCTTTGGCTCTGCTCCGCCATGCTGAACTGTACTGATCTCAGGCAGGATCTATCGTAATTACCATGATAACAGCGCAGTTAAGGTTTAGACTTGGCTGTAAACAGGCAGTACCGTATTATTTTAAGAAGTGGTTAACCTTTTAAGAAATGCTCCTGGATAGTAAAAAATTACAGATTCACAATAGAAAAGATTCAGACATAGAAGGCCTTTAAATGGCTCACGTAGGCTTAAAAGAGAGAAAAAGAAAATATAGAGAATAAAGTTAATGCCTTAAAAAAAAGGTTAAAGTCTTTAAAGAGACAGAGTACAGATAGTTATAGATTAAAAGAAGTAAAGTGATAGAGTAAAAATAAGCCACGTAAAAATGGAAAATTCACAGAGAGTCTGGATTATGTATTTTGTTGTGTTTTCTTTGATTTTTTTGACTGTAAAGGAGCTAAGTACAGAGAGACATTTCATTATATGGGCTGCCAGGCTAGACCAGAATGGACATCTTAACGGTATGACTTCAGGATTTGGATCTAAGAACATGATGCTTTGGAAAAGAGTTTCTTCTTTTGTTTTCACAGAGGACGAGACTCTGTGGATTGCTTCTATCCCAATATGGTATGATAGACCACGCCCTCCTGAAAGGTTGCTGTGAACATCTTCAAAAAATTACTTCACTCAACTGCCAACTGAGAGGAACCTAGCACACAGGTTACACCATGAAAGACCTAAATAACAGCGCCCCCATTCAGCAGGAAGCAGTTTGGAGAGAAAAAACTGCGCCCATTTTCCCAAATATTGCTTATAAATGTTCTTTTACATTTAAAGGGGGAGATGATATAGATATGAATTTGCATTGGTATAGATTTTAAGGTCAATTTTGTCATATGTATATGTATTTCTGATCTTGATTAAGCTATTGTGATTGTAGTTCATTTTAAAAACTGTAATGTATAATTAGGAAATATAGGTTGTTAATGGATAATCATTGATAATAGTTAAGCTTATAGTCATGTTATTAGATTTTCTAGATATGTAGAGACATATTTCAGTTAGATAGACATTCTTCATATCTTTCAAAGACTGCAGAATATGGCATTTAATGTTTTAATAACTTAGGGTTTTTCATGACAATGAGACACGTCTGCTCCTGGCAGCACCAATCTACTTCGAGAGGAAGATGGGCATCGAAGAGGCTACTTATGGAGTTTGTTAGCCATTTGGGCAAGAAACTGCTCTTGGCTGGACTGTTGCATAAACTGGACACAAAAAACCCGCAGAGACAGGACTGCTGAACTTGCCTAAAGGTGAGATGGTCTTTCGGGGTTCCTGATTCGTGAAGGAGTCTGCGAGACGTTCTGCAGGACACAGCAGAAAGTGACTGAACTGTCTTTGGAATTTCCTGCTTCATGAAAAAGTCTGCTGGACACTATGGGCCTGAAGGCTGAAGATGGATGCCCCAACGGTACAGAGGAACTTTGGGTGACTGTCCAGGCAGCGAGTTGTCTCTGTCATTTCTAGAGTTTGAAAGTTGCATATGACTTGTTTACTTAGGTAGTCTTATATCCTTCTGGAGTCTTTGATGGAGTTGAAGAATAAATAGATAGTTATAGCTTTCCTTAGTTATGATAAAAGATAAAATAGATCTAAATATTGTAACTGTAATTCTTGCTTGATAACTGTTTTGTTACATGTAATTTTACTATGTTAAAGTTAAAGCCTTTCTTTTTTGTTTAAACAGAAAAAGGGGAAATGATGGAGGAGTGTCTATGTGTTACTTTCATTATTAATAAAGAAAACTGCCTTGGCCCTTTAAGAGAAAATTAAGTAGGTGGAGTAGACAGAACAGAATTGTGGGAACAAGGAAGTAGAGTGGGGGAGACGCTTCAGGCAGTCGCCATAGGAGTCTCCATGCTGCTCCTCTCCGAGATGGACGCAGGTTAAGATCTCTCCTGGTAAGGCACACCTCGTGGTGCTTCCCAGATTACTAAATATGGGTTAAAGCAAGATGTGAGAATTAACCAATAAGAGGCTGAAACTATGGGCCAGGCAGTGTTATAAAAGAATACAGTTTCCGTGTAATTATTTTGGGTAAAGCTAGCCGGCGGCGGGTGGCAGGACTCAGCCCCGCCGCTTCCCACTACACACAGTTACAAAAAAATATTAGTAACCACCTGTGTCTTATCGGATCACCATGGATTAAAATTAGAATTCAACAACAATGCTACCCCCAGAAAGCCCACAAACTCATGGAAACTGAACAGTCAACTACTGACCCACACCTGGGTCAAGGAAGAAATAAAGAAAGAAATTAAAGTCTTTCTTGAATTTAATGAAAACAAAGACACAACATACTCAAACCTATGGGACACAATGAAAGCAGTGCTAAGAGGAAAGTTCATAGCACTAAGTGCCCACCTAAAGAAAACGGAGAAAGCACTCATTGGTGACTTAACAGCACACCTGAAAGCTCTGGAAAAGAAAGAAGCAGACTCACCTAGGAGAAGTAGAAGACTGGAAATAATCAAACTGAGGGCAGAAATCAACAAAATAGAAACACAGAAAACAATCCAAAGAATCAATGAAACAAGAAGCTGGTTCTTGGAGAAAATCAACAAGATTGACAAACCCTTAGCCAAACTAATCAAACGGCAGAGGGAGAACACACAAATTAATAAGATCAGAAATGAAAAGGGGGACATAACCACAGACACAGAGGAAATTCAGAGAATCATTAGATCTTACTACAAAAGCCCGTATGCCACAAAATTGGAAAATGTAAAAGAAATGGATAGTTTTTTAGATAAATACCATATACCAAAGTTAAACCAGGACCAGGTAAATGCTCTAAATCGTCCTGTTAGTCGCGAAGAATTAGAAACTGTTATCAGAAACCTCCCTACCAAAAAGAGCCCAGGACCAGATGGTTTCAATGCGGAATTCTACCAGAACTTCCAAGAAGACCTAATACCTATACTCCTTAAGGTATTTCATAATATAGAAACACAAGAGTCACTGCCAAATTCCTTCTATGAAGCTACAGTTACCCTGATACCTAAACCACACAAATACTAAACCAAGAAAGAGAATTACAGGCCAATCTCACTCATGAACATTGATGCAAAAATTCTCAATAAAATACTGGCAAACCAAATCCAAGAACACATTAGAAAACTTATCCATTACGATCAAGTAGGCTTCATCCCAGAGATGCAGGGCTGGTTCAACATACGAAAATCTATCAATGTAATCCATCATATGAATAAACTGAAGGAAAAAAACCATGTGGTCATCTCATTAGATGCTGAAAAAGCATTTGACAAAATTCAGCACCCCTTTATGATAAAGGTCTTGGAGAGATTAGGGATACAAGGGTCATTCCTAAATATAATAAAAGCTATTTACAGCAAACCGACAGCTAACATCAAATTAAACGGAGAGAAACTCAAGGCTATCCCATTAAATTCAGGAACACGACAAGGCTGACCACTCTCTCCTTATCTCTTCAATATAGTGCTTGAAGTTCTAGCAATAGCAATAAGACAACATAAGGGAACCAAGGGGATTCGATTTGGAAAGGAAGAAGTTAAACTTTCATTATTTGTAGATGATATGATAGTGTACATAAGCGACCCCAAAAACTCCACCAAAGAACTCCTACAGCCGATAAACTCCTTCAGTAATGTGGCAGGTTACAAGATCAACTCCAAAAAATCAGTCGACCTCCTATACACAAAGGATATGGAAGCAGAGAGGGAAATCAGAGAAGTATCACCTTTCACAATAGCCACAAATAGCATAAGATATCTGGGAGTATCTCTAACCAAGGAAGTGAAGGATTTATTTGACAAGAACTTTAAGTCTTTGAAGAAAGAAATTGAAGAGGATACCAGAAAATGGAAGGATCTCCCCTGCTCGTGGATTGGGAGGATCAACATAGTAAAAATGGCAATTCTACCAAAAGCAATCTATAGATTCAATGCAATCCCAATCAAGGTCCCATTAAAATTCTTCACAGAGATTGAGAGGACAATAATCAACTTTATATGGAAAAACAAGAAACCCAGGGTAGCCAAAAAAATCTTATACAATAAAGGTACTTCTGGAGGCATTACCATCCCTGACTTCAAACTCTATTACAGAGCTACAGTATTGAAAACAGCTTGGTATTGGCATAAAAACAGAGAAGTTGACCAATGGAATCTTATAGAAGACCCGGATCTTAAACCACAAACCTACGAACACCTGATTTTTGATAAAGGAGCCAAAAGTACACAATGGAAGAAAGAGGGTATCTTTAACAAATGGTACTGGCATAACTGGATGTCAACCTGTAGAAGAATGAAAGTAGCTCCATGTCTATCACCATGCACAAAACTCAAGTCCAAATGGATTAAAGACCTCAATATTAATCTGAACACATTGAGCTTGATAGAGGAGAAAATGGGAAGTACTCTACAACAAATGGGCACAGGGAACCGTTTCCTGCGCATAACCCCAGCTGTACAGACATTAAGGGCAACATTGAATAAATGGGACCTCCTGAAGCTGAGCATCTTCTGTAAAGGAAAGGACATTGTCACTAAGACACAAAGGCAGCCTACTGACTGGGAAAAGATCTTCACCAACCCTGCAACTGACAAAGGTCTGATCTCTAAAATATATAAGGAACTCAAGAGACTAGACGGTAAAATGCCAATTAACCCAATTAAAAAATGGGGCACTGAACTGAACAGAGAATTCTCAACAGAAGAAGTTCGAATGGCCAAAAGACACTTAAGGTCATGCTCAACCTCCCTAGCTATCAGGGAAATGCAAATCAAAACAACTTTGAGATATCATCTTACACCTGTCAGATTGGCTAAAATCCAAAACACCAATAATAACCTTTGCTGGAGAGGTTGTGGGGTAAGGGGTACACTCATCCATTGCTGGTGGGAATGCAAACTTGTGCAACCACTTTGGAAAGCAGTGTGGCGGTTTCTCAGGAAATTCAGGATCAACCTACCCCAGGACCCAGCAATTCCACTATTGGGAATCTTCCCAAGAGATGCCCAATCATACTACAAAAGCATATGCTCATCTATGTTCATAGCAGCATTATTTGTAATAGCCAGATCCTGGAAACAACCTAGATGCCCTTCAGTGGAAGAATGGATGAAGAAACTATGGAATATATACATGCTAGAATACTACTCAGCGGTAAAAAACAATGACATCTTGAATTTTGCAGGCAAATGAATGGAAATAGAAAACAGTATTCTGAGTGAGGTAACCCAGACCCAAAAAGATGAACATGGGATGTACTCACTCATAATCGGTTTCTAGCCATAATTAAAGGACATCGAGCCTATAAATTTGGGATCCTTGAGAAGATAATAAGAAGGTGAACTCCCAAAAAAAGATATAGTAATCCTCCTGGATATTGGAAGTAGACACGATCGCCAGGCAAAAATTGGGAACTTGAGGGTTGGGCGAGACTAGGCCAAGGGAAGATGGGGAGAGAAAAATGTGAAGGGGAGAATGGGGGGAGCTCGGAGGAATGGGGTGCTTGAGATATAGGAAGGGTGGATATGGGAGCAGGGAAGCATATATCTTAATTTAAGGAGCTACCTGAGGGTTGTCAAGAGACTTGACCCTAGAGGGGTTCCCAGGTTTCCAGGGAGACGCCCCCAGGTAGTTCCTTGGGCAGCTGAGGAGAGGGAGCCTGAAAAGGCCAGTTCCTATAGCCATACTGATGAATTTCTTGCATATCACCATAGAACCTCCACCTGACGATAGATGAAGAAAATGACAGAGCCCCACATTGGAGCACCGGACTGAGCTCCCAAGGTCCTGATGAGGAGCAGAAGGAGAGAGAACATGAGAAAGAAAGTCAGGACCGTGAGGGAACCTCCATCTGGTGACAGATGGGGAAGGTGACTGAGCCCCACATTGGAGCACTGGACTGAGCTACCAAGGTCCTGATGAGGAGCAGAAGGAGCGAGAACATGAGGGAGAAAGTCAGGAACGAGAGGGGTGCGTTCACTCATGGAGACGGTGGGACAGAACTAATGGGAAATCACCAACTCCAGTTGGAATGGGACTGATGGATCATGCGACCAAACCTGTCTCTCTGAATGTGGCCAACAGCGGGGGCTGACTGAGAAGCAAAGGACAATGGCTCTGGGCTCTGATTCTTCTGCATGGACGGGCTCTGTGGGAGCCTTCTCAGCTTGGTCGATCACCTTCCTGGACCTGGGGGGAGTTGGGAGGACCTTGGTCTTAGCATAGAGTGGGGAACCCTGATGGCTCCTTGACCTTGAGAGGGAGGGAGTGGAGGTATGGGTGGAGGGGAGGGGAGGGAAAAGAGAGAAGGAGGGGAGGGAAGGGGGAGGAGGAGGGGAGGGAGGGGGGAGGAGGAGGGAAGGAGATGGAAATTTTTAAATATAAAAAAATAAACCATGAAAAAGAAAAAAAAAGAATACAAAGGCTGCCTGCTACTCTGTATTGACTATTTTCAGAATGTTCAACCACGTGCCTCCTTCTGTAATCTACATAACAATAGCTCTTAGGATCAAGGTTTCTCTTTCTCTTTCAGCAATTTCTTTCTTTATTTCTTTCTGGAGATTTTAAAGGACTCCCAGTGGGGATCAGAAACACTCATGCCTTGACTAGGTCTTCATCAGATCCCTTTCCAACTGTCATAGTGATACATTCAAGAGAGAATTTTGAACACATCTCTCTTGCAAAAAATCCACTAAATTTTCCACAGGTAACTCTTCACTAGATTTAAATTGTATACCTTAGACTCTAAATAATTGCATGCCCCTCACATAACCTTATCTCTTTTTTCTCAAGCTCTCTGTCTCCATGCTCTCTCTAAATCTCTGAGTAGAAAACTGATTTTACTCAAAATATCTGACTAAATTATTTTATTACTCTCTTTGCCTTTATTTCTTTCACAAAGAAATTGCCACCAATAAGCAAATAAACATTGGTTGTTATTTGCATGGGTGTAGATCCTGGGACATATAACTTCCTAGATTAAATTTCCTCAGCCAAATCCTCTTCCAGAAAGTTCCATGAACCTGGGCTTATACCTTCTTGTTGAAGGAGAGATTGAGAGAGGTGGGCCTGATTTTCATTCCAGCCAACAGGCTAGCTTACATCCAAAATAACTGCACAGAAACCATATTCATTTAAACCCTGCCTGGCCAATTATCTCTAGCCTCTTATTGGCTAACTCTCACATCCTGATTTAACCTATTCCTACCAATCTGTGTAACACCACGAGATCATAGCTTAACAGGAAAGATTCAGCCTGTCTGACCTGAAAGCTCTATGGCAGCTCTCTGTCTGTCTGCCTAGTTCCTCCCATTATTCAGTTCTCTTTTCCACGCCTACCTAAGTTCTGTGCTATTAAAAATCCAAGGCAGTTTTTACATTCAACCAATGAAAGCAGCTCATAGACAGAAGGACCTCCTACACTACCTTCTCACATTTTTTTTTTGTTTTTTTGAGACAGGGTTTCTCTGTAGCTTTGTAGTCTATCCTAGAACTATTGCTAGTAGACCAGGCTGGTGTGGTAAAAGGCCACTTGTTTTTTTCCCAGCTGTTCAGCCCTGAAATAATCACACAGAAACCATATTATTTGCAATACTGTTTGGACAATAGCTTAAGTACATTTGTGGCTAACTCATATATCTTAATTTAACCCATTTCTATTAATCTGTGTGTCACCACATGTTTGTGGCTTACCAGGTAAGGTTATAGCATCTATCTCTGGTGGGGCTACATGGCTTCTTTCTGACTCCACCTTCTTTCTCCCAGCATTTAGTTTAGTTTTATCTGCCTAGTTGTGTTCTGCCCTGTTATAGGCTCAAGCCAGCTTTCTTTATTCATTAACCGTAATCACAGCATACAGAGGGGAATCCCATATCACCTCTCCTTTTCTGTTTAAATAAAAAGGAAGGTTTTAAGTTTAACATAGTGAAATTACATATAACAAAATAGGAATCAAGTAAGAATTATAATTATAATATTTATATTGACTTCATCTTTTGTCATAACTAAGGAAACTATTCATTAACTCCATCAAAATCTCCAGAAGAGTATTATATTACCTAAGTAATCAGAAAGTGAATTGTAAGCATCTTCCAAATCTCAAGAATTGAAAGAGACATCTCACTGCCTGGACCATCATCCAAAGTTCTTCTGTGTCATTGGAGCATCCATCTTCAGCCTATAGGCCTATAATATCCATCAGACTTTTCCACAAAGCAAGAAATTTCAAAGACAGTTACACCTATATTGGCAGTTTGATAGTCTATTTTTTTGTGATCTGCAGAATATCTTGGAGACTCTTTTATGAAGTAGGAACCCTGAAGGATCATCTCACTTTTAGGCAAGTTTAGCACTCATTCTCTGTGGGTCCTACATGTCCAGGTTTTACAGCATTCCATCAAGCAGTCCAGGCAAGAGCAAATTTTTTACCCAAAACACTAACAAACTCAATAAGGAACCTCTTTGATGCCATCTTCCTCTTGAAGTAATTGATGCTGCCAGGAACAGATGTATCTCACTGTTATGCAAAGTCCTAAGTTCTGAAATATTTTAAATGCCATTTTCTATAATCTTTGAAAGGTTTGAAGATTAACTATCTAACTGAAATATATCTCTATATATCTAGAAAACCTAACATGACTACAAGCTTGACTATTATTGATTATTTAACAACCTATATTTCTTAATTATACATTTCATTTTTGAGTGAGCTGCTGAACACAATACCCTAATCAAGAGAAGAAATATATATGTAACAAAATTGAGCTTAAATTTCTATCAATAAACCAAGATCCATACCAATGCAAAGTATCTATCTCTATGGCATATCCTCTTTTAAATATAAATAAACATTTATAAAGCATCATTTAGGGAATTTGGGCATAGTTCTCTCCAACAGCTTCATGCTTTTTGTTGATTGAAGTATTTTGGGGGATTTCACAGTGTCCTTTCAGGGGATATTGGTCCATCAAACCATATTAGTCTGGAAGGATCCCACAGATTCTCATCCTTTGTGGAAACCAAAGAAGAACCTCTTTTCCAAAGCAACAAATCCTTAGACCCAAATTCAGAACCAAGATACCTTTAAAATAACTTTGCTGATTATGCTTAACAGCCCAAACAATGTAAGTCTCTCTGTACTTAGTTTCTTCACAGTCAAGAAATTCAAAATAAAACAATACATATAATCCAGACTCTGTATATATTCCATCTTTACGTGGCTTATTTGTTTTTACTCTATTACTTCTTAGTATTTATTATCTTTAATCCTTTAATTTATGATTGTCTCTACTCTTTCTCTTTAAAGTCTTTGTTTTATTTTTATAAACCATTTACTTCCTATTATAACTATCTGTGCTCTTTTTTTCCCTCTCTCAAGCCTACATACTATTGTATATATGTATATATAGTATATATTATATACTATATATTATATACTATATATAATATATATATTATATTATATACTATATTATTAATATTATATTAATATATTATATTATATATAATATATAATATATATTAATATATTATATATAGTATAATATATACTATATATGTGTGTGTGTACTTATATATCGATATATACACTTATACATACACAGACATATATACATATATATGTATATATATATTATTTGTATTTTCTGATATTTTAGGAAGGTTTTCTAAGTAAAAGGTGATTTATGTGATCTGAAAACAGAGTATAGTTATTTTATATAGAAGTGTAGATGGAGCAGCTGGGCTGCATCCCACCACCGGGCTAGCTTTACACCCGAAATAACTACACGGAAACTGTATTCATTCAAATACAGTCTGGCCCATTAGTTTTAGCCTCTTATTAGTTAATTCTCATATCTTGCTTTAACCCATATTTAGTAATCTGTGTAGCACCACAAGGTGGTCACTTACCAGGAGAGATCTTAACCTGCATCCATCTCAGAGAGGAGAGGCATGGTGACTGCCTATGGTGACTGCCTGAAGCATCTGCCTCACTGCCTTCTACCCAGCATTCTGTTCTGTTTACTCTACCTACCTAATTTTCTGTCCTATTAAAGGGGCCAAGGCATTTTCTTTATTTACCAATGAAAGTAACACATAGACACTCCTCCATCATAGAAGTTTTTACAGGCAGGGTGGCCATGGAAGGGAATAGATTGGCTTTGGCAATTCTTCCTGCCTGTATTGAAATCTGATAAGCTCTTGGCATATGACTTGATTGGATATAGGGTATTGGTGCTTCATCACTGAAGATCCCTCATTTTATTACCCCAAATCTCTCTGATTCTGCAGATCCTATATAGTCTGAATATCAGGCTGTGAGCCACCAACATGCTTTATTATTGTCAACCTACATGTAAGATAGGAATAGTAGGGCCATGATCATCAGTGAATGGATATGATAGTGACATCTAAGGAAGTGTCATCTTTGCCCTATTCTAATTCCACTACAAATGACACAGTTGCCAGTATTTCCCTGACCTGAGAAAACTATTTGGTATCTACTGGTCCTTTAGAATGGGGCCAATAACTAATATACATTCAGTAATTCTTGATTTCCATACACTGAAACTTTTGGTGCTCATATTAGTTTAGTATAACTAACCAAACAATTTACAGGCTAGGCCAGTGGAAACAACAGGTTTGGTGACTATATTATCAACAAACAGTTGAGAGCTGAATCAGTACATTCTCCCTGTCTATGAGTGGTTAGCTATGATGATTCTTTTCTATGTGTTTATCTTTTATTTGTGTTTCTCACAAATAAATATCTCTGTTTCTATTGTTAAATTTTTTGTTTTGATATTTTTGAGAATATTATATACAAGTACTGTTTTTTTTACACCATTTCTATATGTTCTTGATTTATAGGAATACAAGTCAGGTCTTATCTCCATCCTGTCACCCCATACTGATACTAGCATCCTAACACAGGTTACAGATGACTTTGTCCACTGCCATTATAGTCTCTGCCTCTTGGAGCCAAAGTAGTAGAGTCAGTTCAGCTTGCAGTGAATAAAGGTTAGTTCTTTACCAGTGTTGTTAGACATTTTATTCCTGTCAGTCATTTCCCCAAGAATCACACAAAGACATATTAATTATAAATGTTAGGCTGATAGTTTAGACTTCTTACAAAGTTGCTCTTTAAATTCACATTAAACTGTATTTTCTTAATCTACGTATTACTATATGGCATGGTACCCTTTTTTGAAATGGAAAGTTCATCTTGCTTCATTCTATGTCTCCTGCCAACTCTCTCCTCTTTTCTTGCATTCTATCAGTTGGGCTCACCCGCCTAAGGTCTTCCTGAATATACAATATATGTTCATATTGTATAAAAGTATTATCCAACAGCACTTTACCCTTTTATCTAATTAAAAATGAAGGTTTAAATTTTAACAAAATAAAATTATATGCAGCAAAAACAGTTATCAAATCAGAATTAGAATTACAGTATCCAGTCCATTTGTATTTGGCATATAAAGAGAAAATAATCTATTAATTCTTTTATCTTTGTGAGTCTAAACTTTTATATCTAATTTGACTTTTAGCATAATTAATGAAAGGTATAAATCTAACTATTTCATCTTCAACTCCATCTAAGACCTTGGGAAGATGTAATGTCAGGGAGGTATGGCTGTTTGTACTATCACCCAAAGTTCCGCTGCCACCTTGGAGCATATATCTTTGGTGTACAGGCCTTACATATATGACAGACATTTCTGAGAAATAAGGAATTTTGAAAAAGTATCCTACATTGTTTTTGCAAAGTTTGACAGTCATTTCATTTTGTGTTCTTTGGGTCTTACTTGCACAGCATACTGTCAGTAATGGAGGCAATATCAGTTCCTTGTCCAAATTGCTAGTTTTGACACAAAATGTAAACTTTATAAAGAGATTCTTTAATGCCTTTAATCTTCTCTGAAGTAGATTGGTGCTGTCAGGAGGAGACACATCTCATGGTCATAAAAAGCCTCAAGGTTATTAAACATCTTAAATGCATATTCTATATATATATGAAGTGTTTGAAGACCATCTATCTAAACATATCTATTCAACTTTGAAAATGTACCTTTTATAACTGACTGCAAATTTGTTTATTATGGATGAAAAACTACTAACCTCTATTTCTTAATTACACATTATATTTTTAAATGAGATGCATAAGCACAACATCCCAATCAAGAGTTGAAGGATGCATACAGCATAGGAAAATAAATTTAAATTTGTATCAATCTATAAAAATCAATACCAATATGAAATATTTAAGACTAGTAGTTGCTTTTGTAGTTTAAAAGTAAATTTAATGGAATCACTTTGAGTTTCTCTCCATTTAATTTGATATTGGCTGTCAGCTTGCTGCCTATTACTTTAATTATGTTTAGATATGTTCCTTGTTTCCCTAATCTCTCCAAGGACTTTATCATTAAGGATAGTAGGATTTTGTCAAATGATTCTTCAGTATCCAATGAGATGATCATATGGTATTTTCTTTCAGTTTATTTATATGGTGGATTATACTGATAGATTATTTTATGTTGAATTATTTATGCATCTCATGAATGAAGTCAAATTGATCATGGTGGATTTTTAAAATGTGTTCTTGGATTTGATTTGCCAGTATTTTATTGAATATTTTTGCATCTTTGTTCATGAGTGATATTTGTTTTTAATTCTCTTTCTTGGTTGAGTCTTTGTGTGATTTCAGTATCAGTGTAACTGTAGTCTCATAAAAAGAGTATGGCAATGTTCCTTCTGTTTCTATTATGGGGAATACTTTGAGGAGCATAGGTATTATCACTTCTTTGAAGGTCTGGTAAAATTCTGCACTGAAATCATCTGGATAAATGTATACTAGAATAATGGGTTATATAAATTATAAGAGTTAATAAGAAGCCTGAGCTAATCGACCAATCAGTTTATGATTAATATAGACCTCTGTGTGATTTCTTTGGGACATAATGATTGAGGGAACAAGGCAGAACAAGGACTGGGAGGGTCAGAAAACCTCAGACAACACATGGGTACCTTGCTAAGCCAAGATATAGTATGGGAGGTCTTGTATCTTCCCCAAAGCAATGCACCTTACTCTCTGAGGAGTGGATGGGGGTGGAGTGGCAGGGCAGGTGGAGGAAATGAGAGGAGGGAAGGGAGTAGGACTTGGGTTTGGTATGTAAAAGAAAAAAGAGAGCTTAATTTTTTTAAAAGAATAAAATAAAATAAGTAGATTTAGTAATCTAACCTTTTAAACTGTCGTTTCTATATCTCCCCATTTTTTTCAGTATGAGATTCCTGAATTTAATCTCCTTTGTTCATTTTCTTTGCCCTTTATCAATAATAACTTCTAACCAATCCTGCCAAATGATGACCAGCATCCATTACCCATTTCTTGTGGATGTGGACATTGTTTTTTCTAGATATTTTTGTTGTTGCTGTTGATGTTGGTGGGGTACTGACATTATTAAGGGACACTAAGAACTTCTGGGTAATAGTTAATTCCTGACTGGACTTGTAAGTCTAGACCATTAAAAGCAGCAGTCTTAAAACTTTTCTGTATGCAGAAGTCTGAGTAAACTAAAAGATGTGCTCTGAGAAGGTGGATAAACTGGGTGCTCTTTTTTCATTTGTGTTTGACCCCCTTTTTCTGAAGTCATATGTACTTTTAAAGGTTATATATATATATATATATATACAAGTATGTAATATTAATAAAAGTATGGAATATGTGGTTTGAACAAGTTACTTAAAGATAATTTTTTTGTTTTATGTTTGATCAAGAAAAATATATGTTATGTGTCTTAGAGGGGTTTTTCAATTTTGTTTTTTTTTTTAATGTCCTTAGCCAGGATTTGCAAGGATTTTTCCCCAATCATACATGATTTTTTTAACCCTAAATGAATCCACAAACTTTTATTTTCTGGGGTGTTGGCGAGGGGTCAATAGAATTAACCAGACTAGCTTTATTAAAAAATATTCAGCTTTAATAAAAGGAGGAAAAGGGAAAACTTACAAAACCAAAGTTTCAGTGAAGCACAGGAAAACAAAGAGGAAGCGGGCCACACACCCGCAAGATTTTACAAGAAAATATTAGCCTAAGGGGGACATGCCTTACAAACAAGGTGATTGGCTGGGCTTCCCATTCATCTTTCCCTTTTGTCTAAATAAGACAGAACCAAACCAAATACAACTACATACATTAAGAACAAATAATAAATATAAAATTACAAACAACAAACAATATTAAGCAAGAAACATAACAAAAATTTTACTAAGCATTCTATTTCAAGGAGTCTAAATAATGTAGAGGGTAACTACGATTATCTCATCTTCAACCCTATCAAAGATCTGAGAAGGGAAGTAATATTACTTAAGCAACCAGAAAGTTCCAAAATGTGCAACAAATGACAGAGACAACTGACTACCTGGGCAATCACCCAAAGGCTCATTTGCAATGTTGTCAACTGACTTTAGCTAGGCCTAACAAAACTGAAATACCATTATCAAAGGCAAGGAACTTTTTTAGAACAATCCTACCCTGTCTTGGCAAGATAAGATAATCCTGTTTTATCCACTTATGGATGTTCTGTATCTTTGTCAGTAGTCGAGGTATGGGCTTTTCTTTGCCCAAAGGCCAGTTATGCTAAGAAGATGCCAAGCTCCCAGTGGAGTGTATTTGGTGCTCAACGTTCTCTTGGGAGTAGAGCGGTGTTGCCAGGAGTGATTGTGTCTCAAAAGTACAAAACTCTAGGTTAGATTAAAGGCCAATTTCTACAGCTCTTTGAAGAGGTCAAAGATTATATTATCTATACTAAATATAATCTCTATGTATCTAAAAAACCTGATTATCCTAAATATAAACATGACAAACATATATGACTGTTGATTTATAATTCTCGATACCTATCTAACTTGAGGACTAAGAGAATAAACAACTGTGCAATATATGAGGACAATGATCTCCAAATGTAAACAATGTCATTACATAAATATTATCAGAGGTAGAAATGTACCTTGCAATATGATAAATATATCAATACTATATATATATATATATATATCAATTGTTTTAAACAGAGATAGAAACATACTCTCATACAATAAATAGAGGTAGAAGCATACTCATATACAATATTCAATATACAAAAATCAACACCAATGGAATTTTCTAAAAATAATAATTCACAAATACCAATCATCCCATCAAACCAGTAATTTTTTTTATTTTTTATTTTTTGTAAACACCCCTAATCCCATAAAATACCTCTCCCATGCCCTCAACCCTATAACAACCACTAAATGATGTCCCTAAACCTGAGGGCAAACTCTGTTGGGAGAGGGGATGTCATCCTCTAAGATTGCTTCCAGCTGACATGGGGGCAATGTTCTTCTTGGGGGGTCATATGAAAGCAAATGATGGTAAAATTCCCAGATTAACATTTGGTCTGAGAAAATTGTAACTAGCCTCTGAATGCTTTGAGGAGGTCCCACCAGAGTGTTGTCAAAAATGTGCACCATTTGAAACTGTCCTGTGAAGTTGGTACCAAAAAAAACAGGTCTTATATTAGCGCTATTATAAACATGAAATCATAGTAACCAGGTGGAGTAGATGTTGTGGGGCTCCATCTTCATCCTGGAAACTTCAAAGATTACTGAAGGAAAATTAGTTGTTTGTTATGGAAAAGGTAAACATTATCTACAAAGACATATACAAACACACACACACACACACACACACACACATATATATATATAGATATAGATATATCTATATCTATATATATATCTATATATATATACTTACTAAACCTATTCGGGTTCCATGTTGATCAATATTGGGTTGTAACTAGTGTCCATCCATCAGTATTTAAATATCCAGAGTCCCTTAAATTCTTTGAAGATGAGATAAGTAAAGAACCTTGTCCCCAACCTATATGTTTTTCTTACCAGCAGTATGATCGTCATCCTTGTGAATGAATTGTCATTTTTCTTTTCCAAAGGGGTTCTCCTCTTTAAATTGAACCTTTATTAATTTTGACGGTATCCACATTTTTTCCTCTCCTGTGGAGACAAGAGCAAAACCCCTTCCCTAAAGCAGCACATCTCCTGGCTTCCATTGTTGGGTCAGCACATCCTTGAAATAAACTGGTTGATTTAATTCAGCAGACTTTTCCATTATCCAATGTCTTTCTGCAGCTGTTGTACCATTCTCATTAGCGTTGAGAAAATTCAGGGTTAATAAAGCATTATGAAACCTATTTCTGGGGGTATTTCCACCCCTTTCTGTTTGTTTAACATATCCTTTATAGTTCTATTTGATCTTTCTATGACTGCTTGACCTGTAGGATTATATGGTACACCTGTAACATGCTTAATGTTGTAATAAGCAAAAAATGTTTCATTTTCCTAGAGGCATAAGCTGAACCATTATCCGTCTTTATTTGTGTAGGTATACCCATGATGGCCATAATTTCTAATAAATGATTACTGAATCAGCTTTTTCTGAGCTTAAAGTAGTTGCCCATTAGCCGGGCGGTGGTGGCGCACACCTTTAATCCCAGCACTCGGGAGGCAGAGGCAGGCGGACCTCTGTGAGTTCGAGGCCAGCCTGGTCTACAAGAGCTAGTTCCAGGACAGGCTCTAAAAAATACTACAGAGAAACCCTGTCTCGAAAAACCAAAAAAAAAAAAAAAAAAAAGAAAGAAAAGAAAAGAAAAGAAAAAAAAGTAGTTGCCCATTGAAAACCTGAATCATTGTCAATGGTGTGGTATATGTATTTTATTTGCCAAATTCTGCAAATTGGAACAAATCCATCTGCCAGATTTCATTCCTTTGAGTGCCCTTTGGATTAGCCCCTGCAGGCAGTGGTGTTTGGTTATAGAAAGAGCAAGTAGGGCATTTGTTTACAATCTCCTTAGCTTGTGGCCATGTAATAGAAAACTCTTTCTTCAAGGGTTTGCTATTGACATGATTTTTTTTATGAAATTCAGAGGCTTGCAGCACACTACCAATCAACAATTGATCAATTTCTGCATTACCTTGCGCTAGAGGATCTGGCAGACCCTTATGGGATTGGATATGTGTTATATACATAGGGCAAAGCCTGTTCCTGATCATGTCTTGTACCTGGATAAACAATGAGGTTAGTTCTGTACCATCAGGTATAAATTCAGAAGTTTCAATATGTAAGATCACTCTTTCTGCATATTGTGAGTCAGTAACTATATTAAGAGGTTCTTTAAAATCCCTTAGCACCATAAGAATGGCATATAATTCTGCCTTCTGGACAGAATCATAAGAACTTTGTTCCACCTTACTCAAGTCTTCTGATTTGTAACCTGCCTTCCCTGATTTATCAGCATCAGTATAAAATGTACGGGCTCCAGTTATTGGAGTGTCATGGATGATTCAAGGAAGAATCCAAGAAGTTCTCTTTATAAGTTAAGCCTCTTGCTTTTTAGATAGTTATTAATATCTCCCAAAAAGTTAGCCCAAGCTCTTTGCCATGGTTCATTGTCTTCCCGTAATTTTTTTTTAATCTCATTAGCAGTGAAAGCCACTATAATTTCTGCTGGGCCTATGCCTGTTAGTTGACGAAGTCTCATTTTCCCTTTTATAATTAATTCAGAAACTTTTTCCACATAAGTTTTTATTTTCTTACTTGGTTTATGTGGTAAAAAGATCCATTCTAGGATAATATCATCTCTTTGCATTATAATTCCTGTAGGAGAAATTTTGGAAGGCAATAAGACAAGAATACAACTGAGCTCTGGATTCACGCTATCCACATGTGCCTCCTATAATTTTTCTTCAACCATTGTCAGTTCTTTTTCTGCTTCAGCTGTTAATTCTCCGGGACTGCTTAAGTCTTTTTCACCATCCAAGGTTTTATTTAAATGAATTATCATATCACGTGTGATCCCAACAGCTGGTCATAGGATGGAAATGTCTCTTAACAACCTTTGAAAGTCATTAAGAGTCTGTAGGCAATCCCTCATAATTTGTGCCTTTTGTGTCTTAATGTTTTGCAAACCTATTTTATAACCTAGATAATTAACAGAATCTCCTCTCTGAATTTTTTCAGGAGCAATCTGCAATCCCAATTTAGGTAAAAGTATTTTTAATTATTCAAACAGTCTTTCTAAGGTATCCATGTTTGAATCAGACAACAGTATGTCATCCATGTAATGATGAATTATAGACTTGGGAAATTGTTTGTGTATTATTTGCAATGGTTGATTTACAACATATTGGTACAGGGAGGGACTGTTCAACATGCCCTGTGGGAGGACAGTCCACTTTTATCTCCTTGTAGGTTGAGAGTTATTATAAGTAGGCACTGTGAAGGCAAACTTTTCTCTATCTTTTACTTGTAAAGGTATAGTGAAGAAACAATCCTTCAAATCAATAACTATGAGAGGCCATCCTTTTGGTAATAAAGAGGGCAGAGGAATTCGAGATTGCATAGAGCCCATAGGTTGAATAACCTTGTTGACAGCCCTGAGATCTGTTACCATTCTCCATTTACCAGATTTTTTCTTAACAACAAATACAGGAGAATTCCTGGGGCTGGTAGATTCTTCTATATGTCGAGCACCTAATTGCTCTTGTACATGCTGTTCTAAAGCCTGCAACTTTTCCTCAGCTAAAGGCCATTGCTTTGTCCATATTGGTTTCTAAGTCAACCATTTTAGAGGCAGGGCTGTTGGTATCTCTGAAGGAGCATCAATTACTTTGTGTTTTTGTACAGACCAAATGGCTGGTTTCTACTGTCTGTAATATCTTTTAATATTTTCCTCAGAAATATAGGCTCTAGAAGCAGCAGGAATGTTAATTTGAGTATTCCATTGCTGCAATAGGTCACGGCCCCATAAATTCACTGCAATATTGGCTACATATGGCCTTAATTTTCCTGTTTGTCCTTCTGTCCCTATGCATTCAACCCACCTCATGCTCTGCCTTACTCAAGATAGGGTCCCAATTCCCAGGAACTTAATATTTACATCCTGAAGAGGCCAGTACGGATGCCAAGATTCTGGAGTAATGATACTTACATCCACACCTGTGTCCAGTAGGCCAGTAATATAAATGCCATTTACACACACTCTTAACTTTGGTCTTAGATCATTTATAGAAGTCTGCCAAAATACACACTACTTATCCTTCAGGTAATTTTTGCTTTTAACAGCAGACATGGGGCTTTCTAATTTTCCTGACGGGGCATGTTCTCTGCAGTAACCAGAAATAACTGGATCACATTCACCATAGGGGCCTGCTAGAGGCCCCCCTTGGGGTTTCCCAATGGTTATGGGTTGCCTTGTCTATCTCTTGTTGACCTACACTCATTCGTTCAGTGTCTGCCTTTTCCACATCTTCTACATAAACCCGAAGGCTGAGTTCTCCTATGTCTGTTGTTTCTAGAAGTGGCATTATTATTATTATTTCTGGAAATCCGTTGTCTGCTATTCCTTTTCATATGTCCCATTTTGCCACAATTAAAACATTTGATATCTTGATTCCTTCTTTTAGCCTTAGAAATTGCTTCTTCTACCCATACTTCAGTGCCATAGTCAAATGTATCAACATTCATTGTATGCAAGTCATGCAAGTCCTATTCATCCAATGGCACTGATCTGATCTTTAAAGGCCCCAGGATCCTTTTGCACTCCACATTGGCATTCTCATAAGCCAAAGACCCAATTATTATATGTCTTGCTTCTGGGTCAGTTATCCCTATCTGTACAGCTTTAGTTAGTCTTTGTAAAAAGTCACTAAAGGGTTCTCTCTGACCCTGTTTTACTCTGATATATGATTCCATTCTCTGTCCTGGGTCCTGAACCCTGTCCCAAGCCTTTAAGGCTGCTGTAATACATATGGATATGGTGTGTTCATAATAATTAGCTTTTTCTAGAGGATCAGAGAAAAGTTCTTCACCTAGAATTTGATCTAGGGAAATCTTAATTCCCTTCACTTGTTCCTGCTGTTCTAAAAGTCTAGCTTCTTGTCTGAACATACATTTCCAATTCAATTGAGGTCTGCTCTCTAGAACTGCTGAAATCAATTGTATCAAATAGTGGGACATAGCCTTCTTGCTGATGGACCAGATTTTTAGCATCGCTTTAACAAAGGAGGAATGTATCCCAAATTCATAACAGCTTGTTTAATTTCTTTCAAATCATTCATATGGACAGGTTCCCATGTATGTTTTTTGATGACCCTAGGGTTTCTGGAACCAGTCACCTTCTCTGTTGTTATTACTGGAAAGGCAGGTAGAGCTTTATGGAAATTATCCCAGATAGTTTTACTCACTGATGGAGTTAAAATTTGCCTTTCTACCGTTTACTCCTGTTCATCCAAATTTAGATTTTCCTCAGCCTTTTCAAATCTGTTTACCATTGCCTTCTGCAAGGCCTGAATCTTTTGTCCAGAATTACGTTCCAAGGCCTTCATAGAAGATTCTAAGGTATGAAGTTTGTCCAATACAGATAATATCTCATCCTTGGATAGAATTTTCATGGCATGAATTGTGCCTTCTTGTATTGACAATCTGTCATTCAATCTGTCAAATCCTTAAGACAAATTCCAATTGTCACATTCAGCAGTTTTAAATCTCTCAGATAATATTTCAATTCCTACAGAGAGGGACTGAAGATTAAGATCCAAATCAGCTGTTCCCTCCTCCACAGCAATGAATCTCTCCTTAATATCAGACTGTACCTTTTCTAAATTTTGCTCAGTTGACAGAGTCATATCAGATAAAGATCTATTCCTTTCCTTGAGAACTTCAAACTCTTTCTTGATGTGGTTAGTGTCAATCTGAATTGTTTTTGAAATTACCTCAACCATTTGGAAGTTTTCTCTCAAAACAATTGTGCCCTTTCTTAATTTTTCAACTTCTGCCCTAAGAATCCTGGAGTTGTCCTGTAAGGACTCTATTGTCCATCCATATTATAATGAAAGAAAAAAAAACAAAAACGAGAAAAATTCCAAGCCCTGTAAATATCCAACCAAAGAAAACCTCATTTGTATCCTGCAATATCTCAGCCTTTGTGTAATTAAATAGGCTGTAGAAACTTCAATGGTGATATTGTCAGACATTTTCAATCAAATCTGTATTTTTATTTATTTATTTATTTATTTACTGATTAAAAGAAAATTTACCTGTAATGACCGTTTCCTGCCAGTAGGTGGCAGGGTGTACCTGAATGCATGTGGCCGAGAGAAAGTCAGAACTGGGAAAAATTCCTGAAATAAATACTCAAAACTGGAGGTTAAACTATAGACTGTGTGCTGTGTGAATTAGAGTATGGCTGTGGAACGCAGGTGCTGGGTAAAAGGTGGCGCTGGGCAGATAAGCAGCAGTGGGCGGGGCAGGCAGGAAACCGGGCTGGGCCAAGGTCGGACTCCTGGGATATAGTGGCCATGGGAACATCACTTCCTCTGTGGGTCCATTTGCTGGGTCGCTCCCTGCTTGGTAACTGCTCTTTAGCCACGGTGCTACATGTGACAGCGCGAGTCTGCAACAAGGTGGTGTGATCGCCGGAAAAATCAAGCAGGGCTGGAGCCAGGCGTGCTGGGGTTGGGGAGTGGGGGGGGGGGGGGGGGGGTGTCGCTTGCTCTTTAAAAAGGCTGGTGGGCTGCGTTCATTTAGCGGTGGCTGTACAAGCTGGTGGCCAAGCTCGAATGCTGGGAAAATTGCTGACTTGCCCCAGGAAGAGAATGCAGTGCTCCTGCGCGTGTGTACACTTTGGCGGCTGAGGCGCAGGCAGTAACTGCTTGTCTGCAGTGGCCAGGAAAACCAAGCGTCTAGCTCAAAGCTGAATCCCCACAGCACAGAAGCTGTGCAGATGGGAGTTCTCCCATGGCGGCTGGGGGGGGGGGGGGGTGGAAGGGGGGGATCTGCAAGCCAAATCTGTTGGCGAGGGGTCAATAGACTTAACCAGACTAGCTTTATTATAAAATATTCAGCTTTAATAAAAGGAGGAAAAGGGAAAACTTACAAAACCAGAGTTCCAGGGAAGCGCAGGAAAGCAAAGAGGAAGCAGGCTGCACACCCGCAAGATTTTATAAGTAAATATTAGCCTAAGGGGGACATGCCTTACAAATAAGGTGATTGGCTGGGCTTCCCCTTCACTGGGGGAAAAAGCAAATTCTTCCCAAAAGTAATACACATTTGACTTCCATTTTGAAGTGAAGACTTTTTTATAAATATATATGTTAGCTTAATTGAGCATTCTTTGCAATCTAAAGTTTCTTAGCAATGATTGTTTGTTCATTTGTAGGGTAATTAATTCACAGAATCCCTACCTGCCCAATCTGTTGTCCTTAATTATCTGTGAATATCTTAAGTTGGATGCTGTATGCCTGGACCCAAATGCCTGTTAAAAAAGATAATTTCAGGCCTAACATTGGGAAACTGTTCTGAATTAAGGATTTAATTCCCTAATACATAACAGAAAGAGAGTTGAGCTACAGCAAAAAAATCTACAGCAAAGGACAGTCACTTATTCACAAAGCAATAATGCCAAAAGCCTTGCCTTTTAATTTAGCCTTTATCAGATTCTTTGGTTTCAAAAAGTTACTTGTGAAAAGATGGATGAGCAATTACTTTTAGCACCCTTGACCTCCTTTTGTTGTCTTAGTGCTCTAGCTAGAAATTTGAATACTATATTAAATAGATATGGAGAAAGTGGATAGCCTTGTCTTGTTCCTGATTTTGGTGGGATTGCTTTGATTTTCTTTATTTAGTTTGTTTTTATCTGTTGGCTTGCTAGAGATTTCCTGAGTTGAAAGAAGAATCAAACCTGTACCTCTGTAATTACCCCCAAACACAGCCAGATAGAAAGCAGTATGAGAATGCATTCAGCAACATAATGAGCAATATGGCATGACCAGAACCTAGTAGTTCTAAAACAGCAAGACCTTAACATTCCAACACTGATGAAGTAGAAGAAAATACCTTAAAAATAATTTTATGAAGATGACAGAAGACCTCAAAGAAGAGAAAAATTCCCTTAAAGAAATGGAGGAAAATACAAAGGAAAAATTGGAAGAAATCAATAAATCACTTAAAGAAAGCCAAGAAAAAATTAAACAGGTAAAGGGAACAGTTCAAGACTTCAAAATCGAAATAGTAGCAATAAAAAAAAATATAAACCAAAAGAATTCTGGAAATGGAAAATCTGGGCAAGTAAACAGGAACCACAGATGCAAGCATAGAGTAGAAGAGACAAAGGTATCAGGTATCAAAGATGCAATAACGGAAATAGATTCATTGGTCAAAGAAAATGTCCAGTCCAACAAATTCTTAACACAGAACATCCAGGAAATCTAGAACACCACGAAAAGACCAAAGCTAAGAATAATCTTAACAGAAGGAGAATAATTCCAGTTAAAAGGCACAGAAAATATATTCAACAAAATCATATATGAAAAATTTCCCAACCTAAAGAAGGGCATGACTATAAAGGGTCAAGAAGCTCACAGAACATCAAATAGACCTGACAAAAGAAAAACTGGCCAAATAATATTCAAAACCCCAAACACACAGATTAAGAAAAAATAGAAAGAGCTGCAAAGGAAGAAAATAAAAACAAGTAACACATGACGGCAAACCTATCAAAATTACACTTGACTTCTCAATGGAAACCATTAAACCCAGAAGGTCCTGGATAGATGCTCAGCAGGCACGAAAAGAACAAGGATGAAAGCCCAGACTACTATACCCAGCAAAGCTCTCAGTCACCATAGATGGAGAAAACAAGATATTCCATGAGAAACCAGATTGAAATAATACCTATACACAAATCCAGTCCTACATAAAGTAAAGCTGAAAACATAAAGAAAACTCAAGCTCAAGGAAGATAGCTACACTTACAAAAACACAGCCAACAGGTAACCTCATATCAGAAATCTTCAAAGAAGGGAAATACTAAATACTACCACCACAATCACCCAAACCAAATATGTAGGGTTGTAAAAGCAAGTAAAGTGTTGGGAAAGATTTTTCAATTTTTTTTTTTTATTTTTGTATGACTTTTTTATGTTACTTTACGTTTTAAAAAATGATTTTGCCTTATTATTTGAAAGCTATTTTTATGATAATGTATAATCTTTTTTTTTCCTTAATCCTATGTATATTGTAAACATATTGTAATCGGCTTAGAGACTTTTTCATCTAGCTCTGTAACCATTTTTGCCTGCATGAACAAAACTTAAACCACTCTACAGCTTAGCTCATGACATCATTGTGGTTGGCTTCACACCCCAGGCCAAGACACCATAGAAATTCAAAGTGTTATGTGCCTACACAATAAATACATTGAATTGGATCTTGCCAAAGTCTTTTCCACTCTCCAGCCTGACAGCCAACTTATAGTAAATATTCATCAGTTTGATGGAGTCTGCCTGAATTTTATCCACACCACAGCACTGCTCTTCCGTGGAATACGTGGGAAAAGACAAAAGGAACTGATTTCTAAGAACTGTTCATTATGAAAAAAAAAACTCCTTAGTTGAATTCACAGAGAAGAAACTTCAGACAGCAAACAAGTTGATTTTTTATCAATTTAAGATTTGATTAGGACTGATTCATAAAGAGGAAATCCTGTCCTTGAAGGCTTTTTGTAGAAGTTCCCACTTGTAAAAGCCAGTATTGAATAGGGTGAGAATACTTTCATAAATTTCAAATTTAGTAAACTCCTGTCAAAAGATAAACATCCAATAGTGAAATTATGACATTCCATAGCCACAGACCTACGTTTACTTAGACTCCTTTGCAGTAGAGACTTGTAGTGTGACGCGGCGGGGCTGTGTCCCGCCACCCGGCAGCCGGCTAGCTTTACACCCGAAATAATTACACGGAAACTGTATTCTTTTAAAACACTGCCTGGCCCATAGTTTCAGCCTCTTATTGGCTAATTCTCACATCTTTCTTTAACCAATATTTAGTAATCTGGGTAGCACCACAAGGTGTGGCTTACCAGGAGAGCTCTTAACCTGCGTCCATCTCAGAGAGGAGCAGCATGGAGACTCACTATGGCGAATGCCTGAAGCGTCTCCCCCACTCTACTTCCTTGTTCCCACAATTCTGTTCTGTCTACTCCACCTACCTAATTTTCTGTCCTCTTAAAGGGCCAAGGCAGTTTTCTTTATTAGTAATGAAAGTAACACATAGACACTCCTCCATCATTTCCCCTTCTTCTGTTTAAACAAAAAAGAAAGGCTTCAACTTTAACACAGCAAAATTACATGTAACAAAACAGTTATCAAGCAAGAATTACAGTTACAATATTTAAATCTATTTTATCTTTTATCATAACTAAGGAAAACTATAACTATTGAACCATTCTTCAACTCCATCAAAGACTCCAGAAGGATATAAGACTACCTAAGTAAACAAGAAGTAAGTAACTTTCAAACTCTAGAAATGACAGAGACAACTCGCTGCCTAGACAGTCACCCAAAGTTCCTCTGTACCGTTGGGGCATCCATCTTCGGGCTTCAGGCCCATAGTGTCCAGCAGACTTTTTCATGAAGCAGGAAATTCCAAAGACAGTTCAGTCACTTTCTGCTGTGTCCTGCAGAACGTCTCGCAGACTCTTTCACGAATCAGGAACCCTGAGAGACCATCTCACCTTTAGGCAAGTTCAGCAGTCCTGTCTCTGCGGGTTCTTTGTGTCCAGTCTATGCAACAGTCCAGGCAAGAGCAGTTTCTTGCCCAAATGGCTAACAAACTCCATAAGTAGCCTCTTCGATGCCCATCTTCCTCTTGAAGTAGATTGGTGCTGCCAGGAGCAGACGTGTCTCATTGTCATGAAAAACCCTAAGTTATTAAAACATTAAATGCCATATTCTGCAGTCTTTGAAAGATATGAAGAATGTCTATCTAACTGAAATATATCTCTACATATCTAGAAAATCTAATAACATGACTACAAGCTTAACTATTATCAATGATTATCCATTAACAACCTATATTTCCTAATTATACATTACAGTTTTTAAAATGAACTACAATCACAATAGCTTAATCAAGATCAGAAATACATATACATATAACAAAATTGACCTTAAAATCTATACCAATGCAAATTCATATCTATATCATCTCCCCCTTTAAATGTAAAAGAACATTTATAAGCAATATTTGGGAAAATGGGCGCAGTTTTTTCTCTCCAAACTGCTTCCTGCTGAATGGGGGCGCTGTTATTTAGGTCTTTCATGGTGTAACCTGTGTGCTAGGTTCCTCTCAGTTGGCAGTTGAGTGAAGTAATTTTTTGAAGATGTTCACAGCAACCTTTCAGGAGGGCGTGGTCTATCATACCATATTGGGATAGAAGCAATCCACAGAGTCTCGTCCTCTGTGAAAACAAAAGAAGAAACTCTTTTCCAAAGCATGATATCCTTAGATCCAAATTCTGAAGTCATACCGTTAAGATGTCCATTCTGGTCTAGCCTGGCAGCCCATATAATGAAATGTCTCTCTGTATTTAGCTCCTTTACAGTCAAAAAAATCAAAGAAAACACAACAAAATACATAATCCAGACTCTCTGTGAATTTTCCATTTTTACGTGGCTTATTTTTACTCTATCACTTTACTTCTTTTAATCTATAACTATCTGTACTCTGTCTCTTTAAAGACTTTAACCTTTTTTTTTAAGGCATTAACTTTATTCTCTATATTTTCTTTTTCTCTCTTTTAAGCCTACGTGAGCCATTTAAAGGCCTTCTATGTCTGAATCTTTTCTATTGTGAATCTGTAATTTTTTACTATCCAGGAGCATTTCTTAAAAGGTTAACCACTTCTTAAAATAATACGGTACTGCCTGTTTACAGCCAAGTCTAAACCTTAACTGCGCTGTTATTATGGTAATTGCGATAGACCTGTCTGAGCTCAGCACAATTCAGCATGGCAGAGCAGAGCCAGAGCTGCTACTGCCTCAGTCATTTGGTGTCCCTGAGCTGCACACAGTTACAGGTACACAGCAGTCCACATTGGAGCTGCACTCAACAGTTTAATTTTGATACTGAGCGTGCAGCACAGAAACTCTTTATCCAAGTTACAGTCAAATCTGACTCGCAGAGCACCGCGCAGTCTGAAAACACCTCTCTCTCTATGGCGGCAGGAATCCGCAAATGCTGTCCTGCTCGCCTAAGCCTGATTCCGCCATCTGCCCAGGTGCAGGCAGGGAGCAGTGAGCCATTGGCATGGTCTCAGAGTACTTTCTTTCCGATACCAAGCGGGCAAGGTTTTTAAGTGGATTTAGTGACCACGTTGGAGCGCCAATCTGTAGTGTGAAAGGGGAAATGATGGAGGAGAGTTATCTGTCTATGTTTCTTTCACTGGTTAATTAATAAAGAAAACTGCCTTGGCCCTTTAAGAGGACAGAAAATTAGGTAGGTGGAGTAGACAGAACAGAATTGTGGGAACAAGGAAGTAGAGTGGGGGAGACGCTTCAGGCATTCGCCATAGTGAGTCTCCATGCTGCTCCTCTCCGAGATGGACGCAGGTTAAGATCTCTCCTGGTAAGGCACCCCTCGTGGTGCTATATAAATTACTAAATATGGGTTAAAGCAAGATATGAGAATTAGCCAATAAGAGGCTGAAACTATGGGCCAGGCAGTGTTTTAAAAGAATACAGTTTCCGTGTAATTATTTCGGGTGTAAAGCTAGCCGGCTGCCGGGTGGCAGGACACGGCCCCGCCGCTTCACACTACAGAGACTATTGTCTGTACTTGAGAGATCTCCAGATAAAAAGGAACTTTCCACTTTGACCAAGTTACTGCAGTGTACCCCAGTTGTGTGACAGCCTACCTCAGTCTGACATCATCAAGGCATTTTGGAGAATATAGCTGCACCGTGCCTTCACCATTATGAGACAATGCCTAGAACAAGGCAATTTTTTTGAGAAAATACAAAATCCTTTCATATTTCCCAAATTATTTGCCCTTGTTTGAAGAATTGTATATTCAAAACTATCCCATTTGGAATCAGGATATTCAGTCTTTTACAGAGCCAGCCAGCTGGGAATCAGTGGTCAGTTTTGTTTCCTGTGGCTGTGACTCTGTCCTATAAATTAAACTCCTCTGCCTTCCTGTAAGATTCTGCTAGTATGACCTTTTAAGAAGTGCTTACACCATTCCAAAACTGCTTTCCTAACCCAAAGCACCAAAATCCAAATACCACAAAACAAAAATGTCAGGATTATTACAGCAGTACTCTAGTCCCTGGTGCTATATGTCTTAGAGTTGCTATTACTGTGAAGAGACATCATAATCATGGCAACTCTTTTAATGGAAAATACTTAATTAAGTGGCAGTTTACAGTTTCAGAGGTTTACTCCATTATCATCATTTCAAGGACCATGTCAGCATACAGACAGACATGGTGCTGAAAATGAAGTTGAAAGTCGCAGACATATTGCAGGCAATGAGAAGTAGTCTATGGCACTGTGAGATATTTAATACTTTGAGAATTGCTTTGTGGTGAGCTATGATTTTTTGTAATTCAGATGTTAGTTAAATATCTGCTTATATTATTTTATGCATAGGGGTGTTTGCCTGAATGTGTATGAGTACTACATGCACTCAGAACCTGCAGAAGCCAGGAAAGGCCAAAGATTCCCTGGAATTGGAGTTATAGGCAGTTGTGCACTGCTGTGTGGGTGCTGGGAACCAAATCTATATCCTCTGCAACAGCAGTAAGTGTGCTTAACCATTTTCAAAAGCATAATTCAGTGTGTTTTATAATTCTGATAACTATAATTTCTTCATAAAATAAAATCCTAATTGTAATTGTACTGAAGTTAGTAATGAGAAGTGGCTTAAGGCTTTTGAAATATCACAAGGATTTCTATCTTAAATACATATATTTAAATATATACTTATGTATGTGCATATATGAATGTATGTATGCATACACATAGTGAGCTAATTATGTTATATATTATGTCAAATTTGCTGTGGTGCAAGAAAATGTTGTTTAATCATCTGTGAGTTGGGAAAATATAAGGCAATAGTGGGTTTTCCAGACATTGTTAGATTCCTAAGAACCTAGTTAGAAAAATTACATTATTATCACATGTATTTATTTGCAATTATATGGGGAGTCCTAGGCAAGAAAAAATTGTAGGCTTCAAAATAATTTCTGGTAGACTTCAAGTATTTTATCCTTTAAAGTTTTATCTTGTGGCCTATTTTATGGAATCTACGGAGGCTTTAATAAAATACTGGATATACTTTGGAAAACAACCTTTTGTGAACATGAATGGAGAAAGTATAGTGTATGACAGGAAAATAATTTGGAAAAACAGATTAATAACCTATAAATATGAAATTATTTTGGAAATACTAAGAATGTCTATTTTAAACTTTTCTTCACAATTATTCTGTATTTTCTATTTCTCTAAAAAGAAGAGTAACAGTTGAAGTTTATGATATACATACAATATGCATGTATAAGTACATATATATTATGATTATACAAATAGTTTTGTCTTAGAAGATATTTAGTTGTGGGTGTGATCAAATTTTTTCATTTGTCAGATCGTTTGTGGATATAGGAAGATAGAATGCTAGAAGCATCTATATTATAGGTTCCTTGTTGAACATAAATTATGTCTAAGGTTGTCAAATTCCAGATTAACCTATACCCATAAATAAAGACAAGAGTCAGAAATGGCATGCTTATGATTTTATTGTTATTAAAAAGATAGATTATGGCCACATTATTCCAGTTGCCCAATCCACCAAAGCCAATATTTTCTTACTCATTATCTGAAAGAAAGAAACACAAAGAGAAGTTATAAAGAAATCATAACAAGATGAAAATTTTCATCCCTTTTTAACACCTTTAATGATGTAGATAGAAGTCCATGTCTTTTTTCTCTTTCTCTACTCTTTGTCTCTTCCCTTTCTGGTTCTTTTTATTCATTTTTGGTAACCATTTAGCACATAGTGCACTCTACAAAAAAAGATCCAAATTATATTTTATTGGTTGGCTGGGCGGTGGTGGCGCACGCCTTTAATCCCAGCACTCAGGAGGTAGAGGCAGGCGGATCTCTGTGAGTTCGAGGCCAGCCTGGTCTACAAGAGCTAGTTCCAGGCCAGGCTCTAAAAAAGCTGCAGAGAAGCCCTGTCTTGAAAAACCAAAAAAATAAATAAAAGAATATTTTATTGGTTGTATGTTAAAATGCTGAATAGCTTAATAAGGCATGTGCATATAATCACAGCACTTGGGAAGTAGAGGGAAGATGATTAGTACTTCAAGGGCATATATTTCCACAGAGCAAGTTTGAAGCCAACCTGGTGTATATGAACCTTATCTCAGAAACTCATTTAAACTATAAGACATATTTATAAAGTTGGGTTACTAAGACAAATTTTATACTAGTGAAAAGCAAAAACCAGTTGAAAGTCCATTGACAGGATATAAAATCAACCAAAGACAGCAAGAGTCACAGAATGTTACTACTACTCACTACTGCAAAAAACAAAACCACAGAAGATATGAACACAAACATGCTGTCTCTATAAACTATTGTGGATGTTATTTTTTAAAAAAATTTAATTAATATAAGGGTAATATAGAGATAAGAAAATATCTCTGTGTGTATTTCTTTTTCTTTTTAAAATATGGAATGCTTCACAAATTTATGTGAAATCCTAGTGCAGAAACCAAGCTAATCTCAATTTGTATTATTCCAAATTTTAGGATATGTGCTGTTGAAGCAAATATGTGTTTGTATTTCTAAGAAACTGTTGAAGGAATTAGTGGAAACCTTTATTGATAGGGAAGGTGAGGAGGATTGATGACTTAACTTTTAAAAGTTAACTTGATGCCTTGATTTCTCATTTATTTATTTTTCTTATTCTGGGCATACTAGGTGGGTTTTCTGGCATGAGCAATGAGGCAGCAGAATTTATGAATAACCTTGCACTTCTTCCACAAACAATATAACTCATGTTGTCAAGCATGTATACGCATTGTTCCTCACAATCACAATAACTTGAGGAGTATACAAAATATCATTCATTTCCCAATAGCACCACAGATTATCCAAATAATGATAGTAGTATAAAAATAGAATATCCAAATAATAGCAATAGTAATGAGAAATTAACCTATGTAATATAAATGTGCTTAAAGTTGAGTTAGCACAGCTTGTACTTTCAAAACAATAAGCATAAGATGCTTCATTAACAGTGAAATTAAATCCTACCTGATGATGTATTTTTGATCACTGAGACTCCTGACCCTGGGTAGTTTCCTGAGGTCTGCCTCCCTCTTGGAATGGGCCTTGCAGGTTTCCTTGCTGAGGGCCTTGGTTCTCCTGTTGGCCTCCTTGTTGGGGTGGGCCTTGCTGGTTTCCTTGTTGAGGACCTTGGTTCTGCTGTTGGCCTCCTTGTTGTGATGGGCCTTGCTGGTTTCCTTGCTGAGGGCCTTGGTTTTGCTGTTGACCTCCTTGTTGTGGTGGGCCTTGCTGGTTTCCTTGCTGAGGGCCTTGGTTCTCCTGTTGGCCTCCTTGTTGGGGTGGGCCTTGCTGGTTTCCAGGTTGAGGGCCTTGGTTCTGCTGAGG
Organism: Arvicola amphibius; assembly: GCF_903992535.2. Taxonomy (NCBI): domain Eukaryota; kingdom Metazoa; phylum Chordata; class Mammalia; order Rodentia; family Cricetidae; genus Arvicola; species Arvicola amphibius. The sequence goes on from NC_052048.2 coordinate 17,783,762, forward strand.
GCCTCCTTGTTGGGGTGGGCCTTGCTGAGGGCCTCCTTGTTGGGGTGGGCCTTGCTGTGGTGGGCCTTGCTGTGGTGGGCCACGCTGTGGTGGGCCTTGCTGGGGTGGGCCACGCTGTGGTGGGCCTTGCTGGGGTGGGCCTTGCTGGGGTCTGCCTCGCTGGGGTGGGCCTAGCTGGGGTGGGCCATGCTTAGGACCATGGTGACGAGGAGGACCGTGGGGGAATGCTGCAACAGAGGGTCTGTGATTATAATCTGAGATGCTGACTCATGTTCTTTATTTCATACATCACAAGAAGTGGCAAGTTTAGTACTGAAATAAATGCTTTCTTTCCTTTTATCAACAACTGAATGATTACTACTTTGTTCCTTTTACTCATTTGTGAGTCATCCTCATGATCATTCCCAACTAGCTTTTAAGGAAATTTTCTCTGAATATATGTATTGATGGTATCAAACATTGAATCTTTATGCTTGGAACTAAAATTTGAGGTCTTAGAAAACTAATTTTTCAGTCATCATTTTGATTGACAAGACAGAAGTAAAACATAGGATTTTAAAATTATTTGACTATTCTACCCAGAAATGTCTCTATGTCCTTTCTTCTGTTCTGTATTCACTGAGGCAAGATGCCTGTTATCTACCACTACTTAATTACAGGAGATTCACAGTGGGTCTTTCTTCTATGAACCTTCCTGTTCTATCGTTCAAAACACAGAGAGGTGACTCTAGAGATCCAGCCCTACCTTTTCAACCTCCTGATCCGAACCTTAATCAATTTTACACATGACAACATTCAATTCCTTGTTTGGAATGACGATTCAAACACAATATTTTGGTACTGATTCTACATTTCTGCCTTTGTGCTAATCCTCTTCTCTCTGCATCTTGCAGGAATAACATTTGATCTGTTTCCTAAAAGCAGATTTACTGAACAAACAACCAAGTGTCTTACCTTCACTGAAGCTCTGAATAGAGCTCAGGGCCAGCACGGCCACTGTGAACAGGGCAATCAGCATCTTGGAGCCTCTGGAGTTTCTTCCAAGTCTGTGCTGCATGCAGTATGGTACCTGCCTTTATAAGACCCAGCAGAAGAATGGTGCCTTTGATCTCATCCTGGGTGACCTCATATTTGACAAAGTAGGAAATATTGCATCCTTGACTCCTCTTTGGGAGTTCTGCCAGCTAGTATAACATGAGGCATTGGCAGTGAGACTTGGACTAAGAGCAGATGACGCATAGCTATGATGTTAATATCTATATTAAAATTTTGCCATTATATGAATTTCATTGTATTTGGTATCCAGTTCTTATATAAATTTATAGTGCTGACTTATACTTTTGTAAACATGAAGATGTTTCATATCTTTAGCTTTTATTTTCATTCATAGATCATAAATCATACTGTAAATATGGTATGATATATATTTGTATTTTCTATGATATACAGGTCATTTATATTTGGATAAAATGCAATCCCTGCCACCTCATTTATTCAGAACCACAAAGACTATACAAAATCCCTAACATGTTGTTTGAAATGGCAAAAACTTGGAGCCTTGCATTAACAACATATTTTATTCTTTGGGTGTGTGAGATTTTGAGTATTTGTGTGTTTCTCTCTCTGTCTCTCTCTGTCTCTGTCTTATTTCTCTCTCTATTTCTCTCTCTCTCTCTCTCTCTCTCTCTCTCTCTCTCTCTGTGTGTGTGTGTGTGTGTGTTTGTATGTGTGCTTGGGTGCATTTCTTTACATGCCTAGTAGAGTATGGAGAGAGGATAACTTTGATTGCAGCAGGTACTGAGATCCTTCTTTCTGTGTTGTATTTAGAATTAGATATCTCATAGGCCTTAAATCATTATGTTGAGAGACTGTTTGGCTTACAAGTCTCCAGGGATAGAGATAGTTCTATCTCCTAGAACATATTTGTTGGGATTTTCACAATATGTCCTCCTACATGGCTTTGTACTTGGATTCAAGAAAACAGAATATTGTTTCTCATGACCAGAAGAAAATTCCATTACTGATTGAACCATCTCCACAGCTCTCAAATATTCTATCTGTGTTAATAAAAGTACTACAAAAAGTGGCATGGAATTTCTATAATGCTTAAGACAAATGCACAATTTGACACACCCATGCCATTTCATGTTTCTGATATTTTGACTGTCAAATCCCTTTTCAGAATGTCCCATATAACTAGGTTTATAGCTTCTCACTTTTAAGAAATGTTTTCAACCACTACCAAAAACCAATGACTGGCCATGATTATACAATAGAATTAAGTAATACGCTATTAATGGCAAATTTAAATCATATTATGTTTATGCTATAACTTCTCATATGATCCTATGCTCCATTGTTAGAGTGGTCAACTCTAAATTCGATTGCAACATCTGTTTTAATCTAAACCACTAGAGGTTTTGTATTTTTTGTATTTGTTTTAATTTGGTTTGATTATTTTTTTCTTTTTTTTCTTTATTCTTCTTCTTATTCTTTTTTTGTTTTTGCTTTTCAAGACAGGGATTCTCTGAGTAGCTTTGATGCCTGTCATGGAATTCGCTCTGTAGACCAGGATGGATTCAAACTCATAGAGATCCACCTGCCTCTGACTCCACAGTGCTGGGACTAAAGACATGTACCACCACTGTCCAGTTTAGATGAGTATAATTAGAAATGCTTGAACATTTTTCCTTGTGGCATTTCTTACAGTCTAAGTAGCTTTTTATTTTCTGATATTACAGAATTATTTCTAAAACACTCCAAATCCTTATCATTTTATTCTTCAATGTGTTGGTCAATTTTTTATTTAAAATTTGGTGACAGAATATCATCACATTTCCAGCCAGCTCTCTTTGTTTACTCTCTTTCACTGTGTGTTTATTTTGTTCAATCAGAAAATAGGCAGTTCATCTAAGACAGAGATTCATTAGTCTAGACAGCTGGTCTGTGGAGGCCTGAAAATGTCCTCCAATTTCCACATTGTCCAAAGGTCAGAGAGTTGGAACGTACCTCTAGTTTCTTCAAGGTTATTGTGTTTCCACCTCATACAAAGCTCCCACCTAGATTTAGGTCTGAGAGTTCTGGTCTCTCAAGGGTATTGTCAACAGGTGTGGCTAATAGCCAGACCATGTACTCCAGGAATAGAGAAGTAGATATGTTCCTACCTCAAACAAAAGTCTAATAATACAAGTAGGTTTCCAGTTCTCTTAAGGAGATAACTTTGGATCCCACCCACGTATAGTTTGCCTACAGAATGTTTTGATCTCGGGTGTAAGTGTGATCTGTTTTGTCCCAGCAACAGAATGTTGAACTGTGAAAATACCCTGCAACCTTCAACAGATATGTTCATTTCCTTGTATCATGTTGATGCAGTCTTTATTTTATTCCTATCTATTTTAAGAAATTCTAAATTAAATGTAGGTGAATTTCAGTACTCACTGGAATCCTTTCCAGATATTATCCTATATGTTTCTCTATTTTATTTTGCATCTTTATATTATTTACTTATATTTTCTAAATCCCTATGTACTAATCTTGGCTATAGATAATTTTGTCAAGGCTGGTTCCCAACACTGGTCTTTTCACTTCACACTTTTATTGCTCATTTTAGTACAAAATTAGTTTCAGTTTTTGTTTTGTTGAGGTAAGTTGTCCATCTTTTGTTGATCTGCTTTCATTGGTCCCTATGTCGGCCTTTAACACACCTACATATACCTGAAGCTGTCTGAGTCCTGATATTCTTACCATTCCCAGAGGAGATATTATTCCTAGGAATTCCTTGTCTACAACCCCTTCTCAGGTGTCCTACTATACAACAATTAAAAAATTTGACATTTCAATGTCTCTGATTCCTTTGGAAACAGTTTCTCTTACACAAGATTCAGTATTATAGTCTAATGTCTCAATGTTAATTGTATGCAGGATCCAGAGGTGCTGATGTAACCTTTTAAGGCTCATGTTTCATTTTGCATTCTAAGTTGGAATTTTCAAATGCCAGAGATTCTATTAGTACTGGTCTAGCATCTGGGTCTGTTACTCCTAATTTAGAGCCTTCATTATTCTTTGTAAAGTCACTAAAGTGTTTTCTCTGACCCTGTTTAACCCTGGCATATGATTCAATTTATTTTACTTGTTCTTGAATCCTGTAACATTTAAGAATGCTTTGGGGCATAAGAACAATATTTGTTCATCATAAAAAACTTGAACTTGTGGGTCAGCATAAGTGCCCTCAGCAAGTATTTGATCTTGGGAAATTTCAAGTCCTTTTGCTTTTCTCTTTTGTTCTAGAATTTCAGCCTCTTCCTTGAAATAATTTCTAAACATCAACTAGGGCCCATCATCCAGGGCTGCTGAAAGTAACAGAAGCCAGCCATGTGGTATTGCCTTGATTTTAGATTGCCATGTCTTTATCATCTTTCTAAAAAATGGGGAGTGCAAGATATAAATTATGACAGCTTGCTTAATTTATTTTAGATCATTCATTCCTATAGGTATCCATCTACCTTCTTTGGATCCTTTTGTGTCTTTTGATCCCTATCTTGATGCTTTGTCAGTGTAGAAAAAGTAGGAAAATAAAACCCTGAGTAAATCATTTCTGACAGCTACTGATGATGTTGAATCCTGCCTTTGTGCCTTCTTTCCCTGTTCTTCAGCTCCAATAATTTCTTCAATCATTTCAAATCTTTTTACTATTGTATTTTGTAAAGTCTGAATCTCCTGGCCTGTATATATTTCTAGTGATTTCATTGAGGCACCTAGCATCTGGTCCTCATTCTAGACATGTGATTCCAAGGTCTGAACTTTCTCCTTTAAAGATAACAACTCATCTTTGGATATTATTTGGATAGCATGCAGAATGTCACCCTTGAGTGATACTCTATCTGCTGGTCTGTCATAACTTTTTAACAAATTTTGACTGTCAAATTAAACAGTATGAATTCTTTCAAACAATTTCACAGTACCTTTAGATATGAATTCAATTTTGTTTGTCAAAATAATGTTACCCTTTTCAGTAGTATTACTTTTTTCAGGTAACTTTTAATTTTTGATGATATTAATCCTGTCAACTAGCTGTTCATTATTAGTCTGTAAAGACTGTATCATTCCTAAAAATGTCACACTCTTTCTTAATGATACAATATGAAGAAAAATTCTGAGACCCAATATCCAATAATTGGAAGTACCACCATAACCTTATAAACCTTGCAGAATACAAACCTTAGTATTAGTAAAAAACTTACTAAAAGTTTCAATATTAGTGTAGTCTGCCCATTGATTTATCAATTACCTGTTATGAGATCTCCTAAATTGTTTAGGTATAATAATTGTTTTTGTCCAACAGATGTCGTGGTTGCAGACTTACAAGTAGCAGTGATGCAACTGGTTGCAGTAGGAATGGCCCTGAGCCACTTTAGTTTCCCACCTTGGTACTAGTTAAATACTGAGAAATATGCTTTTCTTAAAAATTAAACACAATTAAATCAATTCCATACATGGAGTCAGAAACCCAGAACTCACAGCAGGGAGCATAAACCGGAAGCTGCAAAAGTCGCCACATGGCAAGGAACCTCATCAGGGAACCATGCCAGGGAATGCAGCAATGGGATCCGGTGCATGCCTGCCTTTGGGAAATTTTCAAGTTTCTGCATGCATTAAGCTCTGCTGGGGTGGGGGTTGTACAAAAAATCTGCTTAAGTAAAAGCAAGCAAAGTGGGCAGGTTTGGGAGACTTTCTGGGCCATGAACAGGCTATGTCTTTAGGCCATCAACCCAGTAGGTGTGGAGTCTTAATGACATGGGCACCAGATTAAGAAGGATGCTTTAAAGAAATCCCATGCTATTTCAGAATCATTATAATAAATGGTTATTTATTTAGGGGTAGACTCAAAAATCAAAATCTTCTGCTGAAACAGAAAACAGCAACTAAATTCTGCAGACTGAAAAGAGAGTAGTCGTGTGCTTTATATCAACACAAAGAGTATGGCCTCAACAAGAGGATGGGTAACTTAAATACTACTGGCTGTATGATTTCCTACAGCATTTATATTATTTTATTATTTTTCAAAAATGTTATTTCATTGTTTTTAGAGTATTTTTATAACTGTCTACTCTTTCACTGTTTTCTTAAGCCTACATACATATTAAACAAATTGTAACCTGTTTAGAGGCTTTTGCTCCTTGATCTGTAAATGTTTTGCCCATGAGAAAAACTTAAAAGTCTGTGCAGCCCAGCTCATGGCATGGTGTTGTTTGCCTTCACACCCTAGAGCCAAGAAAACATACAAATGACTGATGTCTTGTGATGGAGGACTCTCATTGGTTAATAAAGAAACTGCCTTGGCTTTGTGATAGGGCAAGATTTAGATAGGTGGAGTAAACAGAACAGGATGCTGGTAGTGAGGCATATGCCTCGGGTAGTTGCCGTGACTCTCCTCTCCAAGTGTGATGCAGGCTAGAATCTTCCCGGTAAGCCACCACTCGTGGTGCTACACACATTACTAAATATGGGTGAAAGCAAAATGTGAGAATTAGCTAATAAGAGGCTGAAACTAATGGGCCAGACAGTGTTTAAAAGAATACAATTGGTGTGTTGTTATTTCGGGGCATAAGCTAGCTGTGTGGGAGCCAGGCAGGATGAAAGCAGGCCTGCCCATAGCTCATCACTACAGTCTTGTGTTACACAGTGGAGGAATCCTATAAATGCAGTTACTGTGGTCTCTCCAAATTCACTTACAATATCCAGCCCCACCATCAACTTGTATCAAATTATCATCAGTCTGTTGGATTCTGTTTGAATTGTATCCATGCCCCATTGTAGAAGGAGAATAGCTGACTGGGATGTTGATGTTTTTGCATAGACTGGCCCACAAGAGCATGCACACTAATAACTTTCACTTAGGCCAATCTTGAGTTCTCCACCATGCTTATAGATTACTGATGTGGCATTGCCTGATCCATGGAACCAATAGTAAGGGAATGGTACTCATTCACTGAAGTCCATGGGATGCCGTCTGTGTGTGGTGGTAGTATAGCCAAGCATGATTTCTGCTATAAATCAATCTAGAGCTACCTGATTCACTATTCAGTCAACTCCCAAGGTCTATGCCATTGATTTTGTGCCTTTTTCCTCCCTCCCTCCCTCAAGGTTTGTCCAAGCAGGGTTACATTCAACATCTGGTGCCCAATATGGGGTTCATGGATTTTGTGCTGGCATTGATCTAGAACTTACTTGAATCAGAGAATATCTTTTGGATTGCTGTGGCTCTTTTCTGAGTCAGAATCTTTTTTTATCTTGCTAACAATATGTTGACCAATCCTAGTTAATATACTTTTACTTTTTTATCTTTGCCCTTTTACACTTCTCTTCATGCCTGCAGTGCATTACAATGAACCCTTCTTGTTGCCTTTTTAGGTGAGTTGGCTGATGCATATTTTATATCCTTGGTCCTCATAAAAGTGAGCATGGGATGTTCCCCCATCTGTCTGTCTCTGTCTCTCTCTCCTGTGTCTGTGTGCTACCTATGGTGCACTAGGCAGGCATATCCACTACTGCTCTTGGTTCACCAGATGTCTTCATATAAGGACTACCCCACCTGGAGGTAGAATCCCATGGTGCTCCACAACTTTCCCCTCTCATCCAGAGACACATAAATTCATGGCCTAATGAACCTTTACTAAGTGTAAGACACTTGCATTCAACATATTTCCTGCTTTGTTTATGCCTCACTTTGTCAATTTAGACTTTGTTCTTGCCTTCCCTGCATCTATTGCCATTAAGAGAATGGGTAACTTACCCTCTCACTGAAAGAAATACCAGGTGAGGGTATTAAAATTAATATTGGTCAACAGTGGCCTTAAGGTTAAGAATGGAATTCTGGAGGATTTTTGGATTGAGGTTGTGGTGTTAGCCACCTGGATTTCTCTTGAAAACATATGGGAGGTTAACCTCAGGATGAAGCATGAGATTGGCTCATGAGTTACTTCCTGTCTCCCTTGTCCCCATTCTACTAGCCATCAGTGCCAGTCACAAATCCCCATCTCTATAGGAAGTAATAATTGCTTACAATAAGCATTTTCATAAATAGTCCAGTGTTAACCTTTCTACTACTTTGACACCATATTTTCATGAGGACCCTTATTCCTTCTCAGAGGAGGAGGCAGACCACTCATGTCAACCAGTGCCCTCCAAACCAACATGTTCTGTTGACATAAGCTTTTGTCCGGCCTGATCCTTCAGTTGTTCAGTCCCAAAGAAACACACAGAAGTGTACATTAATCATAAAGTGCTTGGTCTAATAGCTCAGGCTTCTTATTAACTAATTCTTACATCTCAAATTGGCCTATTATTCTTCTCTGTGTTAGCCATATGGCTTGGTTCCTTTTATTACTGAGGTAACCTCATCTTGCTTCTTCTGTGTCTGATTTTTGACTACAGATTGAACCTTTTCTCTTCCCAGAATTCTCCTGTTCTGGTCACCCCACCTATACTTCCTGCCTGGCTATGGCCAATCAGCATTTTATTAAAATACAAATAACACATCTTTACAGGGTACAGAGTATAACACATTGTCCCATAGTACCTTCCCTTTTTTGTTTTAAAACAAGAATTCTGAATCTAATCTCCTTTGTTTAGCCTTTTTCCAGACCATTATCCATAACAATTTCTAACCAACACTATGAACAAAGAAAACCATCCATAATCCTTTCTGGAGGGAATGTGGGCATAGTTTTCTATGCTACTTTCATCTGATTGGGGGCACTAATCATCTTATGGGTACCTACAGAAAAATGAGAACTATGGTCAAATCCTGACTGTAGTATTCTGTAAGGTTTCATCATCTCAGATAGCAGTCTTGAGTCTGTTTGGGATGTAGAATTCAGACATCTTGCCATCTAGTCCTATCAGATATTATCAGGGGTTTTTCTTTGATCAAACCTAATTTTTTTAAAACCAGAATGAATCCACATCCTCTCGTTTATAATCAAAGGTTCTTTTAGCCATTGTTGCTCCTTCCTCAGCCATCAAACATTTCAAAGACAGCAAAATAATATACATTATCCAGATTCTCTATGTAATTTCCATCTTTATGTGGTTTTATTTTAAACTCTATATCTTTTATTTTTAATTTTTTTGCTTGTGAGATAGGCTTTCTCTGTGTATTTTTGGATGCCCTGCAACACACTCTGTAGACCAGGCTGTCCTTGAACTCATAGAGATCTGCCTGCCTTTGCCTCCCAAGTTCTGGGATTAAAGGTGTGTGCCACCACACCCAACTTCTCCCTCTTTTTAAATGACTTTATCCTTTTTCTTTTCTCTCCCAAGACTACATATATTTTTAAACACATGGTGACCATTTAGAGGTTTTCATTGTCTGAATCTATCTGTACTGTATATCTCTTTTTTTCTAACCATGAATTTGCTAAGCGATATGGCTAAGATTAAAGCCGTGGTTTGATTGCTGGATACACCCCATTTATTAGCTTTCTGAGCACCTAGCTTCATGGCAGAGGTACTGGACAAAGCCATGTTTATTGACACACTCTATGGAGTTTCAAGATCCATGCTACCACCACCAAGATGCATGCTGTCAGCTATTAATAAACACCATTTAAGTGTTATGTGGTGGGGGCCTCTTAAAAGAGCTGCAAGGTTTTTGCAGCTAAAACTGGGTCAGGAGGCCTCTCTTAAATGAGATGCACATGCCTCTAGCAAACAGAGCCCAGCAAAGAAAATGCTGCTACAAGAAGCCATGCTTAACTGTTTTTTTCTCTCTTTTTTATTAAAAATTTCCACCTCCCATTTCCCTCCCTCTCCCCAACTTCTCCTCTCTCTCCCTCTCTGTCTAGTCCAAAGAGCACTCAGAGTTACCTGCCATGTGGGAAGTCCAAGGTCTTCCCCCCTCCATCAGGTCTAGGAAGGTGAGCATGGAAACAGACTAGGCTCATACAAAGCCAGTACATGCAGTAAGGTCAAAACCCAGTGCTATTGTCCTTGGCTTCTCATTCAGTCCTCCTTGTCTGCCACGTTCAGAGAGTCTGGTTTGATCACATGCTCCATCAGTCCCAATCTAGTTGGCCTTTGTGAGCTCCCATTAGATCAGTTCCACTGTCTCAGTGGGTGGGCACATCCCTCACTGTCCTGACTTCCTTGCTCATGTTCTTCCTCCTTCTGCTCCTCATTTGGACCTTGGGTGCTCAGTCCAGTGCTCCAATGAGGGTCTCTGTCTCTATCTCCATCCATTGCCAGATTTTGTGTGTGCATGTGTCTAGAATTGCTTCCCAAACTCTCTCAGGTTTTTAAATGAATTTAATTGTCCATGTTGGTGCCAATTGTCAGAAGTTTCTGTCCTATCCAATCATACAATCAGTCCCAAAACACATAAAGGTCTATAATAATCATAAGCTCATTGACCTATTAGCTCAGGCTTCTTATTAACTAATTCTTTTTTTATTGTGGCAAACAGGGCAGGCAGGCCTTGTCTCAGTTTTTCTGTCTCTTTCTCACCTCATATTTGCATTGAATATATCTTATTCTGTCCTATGACTTATCTACTGTTTCAAACTAAGTTCTAAGCATCCATACATGGTGAATAATTAACAAGCCAAAGGGAGGTACTCAATGAATGACATGGATTTACAGTTCAATGTGGTAAATAGCCTCTTAGAAAGTCTTAGTGTGGAGTAGCTGGAGCCTCAACTATTCCTGGATGTGGAGGAGTGCCAAGTACCTCACTTTTTCTTTCTGCTTCCTTTCACCTGGTGGCTCACTCACTGTCAGCTATTGGTAGTGCATTACTTTTATGTTCTGACTTTAGTTTTGGAGGGAACTACACCCAAGACATATGGTGAATTAAATTTCCTTTTCTGGAGGAAAATGAGACAAAAACGGATACAAGAAGAGGGAATGAAGGAATGAGGAGAAGATAAAGAGAGAGAGAGAGAGAGAGAGAGAGAGAGAGAGAGAGAGAGAGAGAGAGAGAGAGAGAGAGAGTCAGGATTTCAGTTTTAAGGCATATCCACTTAAAAGACAGAAAAATGAGGAGAAAGCTAAATCAACACATTTCTTGATTGTATTTTGTTTCTAAATTAATCATCTCTTATTAACTATGGAATAATCTCTTGTCCTAATGAGAAATAATTACAACTTTCCCCTACTTCCAGGCACACAACTTTGTCTTGGACATACATTGATCCAAAAATATTTAAAAAGTACCCAGATTCCTACTATTTTGAAACCTTTTATTTGTGTGGACTAATTAAATAGCCACATGCACCAGCACAACTGTGTAGGAGTGAGCACAATGAAGGACAGTGGCATGCTAATTGTGTAAGCATCCTTGAAGAAGTGACATTCTGAGTGGTTACCTGAAGAAGAAGAACAAAGCACACAAGTTAATAGATGAAAAGAGAAAGCAAAACTCCAACAGACGGATAGATGGAGTACTTTGGAGGCTGTAGTGTTGAGGGAAAAATGGTGATTTTGATGAAATCCTAGGCACCTTAATAGTTTGGTATAGATTTGAGTGGAAATGTGGCACTCATTAGGAGGAGTCACAAGATTTTTGGCATGTAAGGAGCAATGCATATATAGGTGTATATGCAAGATTGTGAGGGAAGTAGCCAACAAACTAGGAAAACTACCTAATAGAGAAAAGAAAATGCATGAAGAACATGGAAAGAATGCTGTATAAAATAGTCAAAACCAACATAATAGACAACGGAGGAAGCTGGGAGCAGGAAAGCTGCTGTTCCCAGGTAAGAACACACCAACTGGTTGTCCAGTACCAAATGGTCAGCCCTGAAAATGTACTCACAATAAACAATGTATACTGAGTAGGTTACACTTAGGAATATGTATGTATATGCATTTACATACAATAGAAATGAAAACGAGGGCATGCATTTGAAGGAAAGCAGGAAAGAGTACATGGGAAGTTTGGAGGAAGGGAAAGGGAAGGAAGAAAAGTAATTATAATCTCAAAAAATAAAATAAATCTTAAGAAACAAAAAAACAAAAGTTATGGACACATGAAAAGCATGGGGTGTGTAGGAGTCCCCTCGACATATAATAATGAAACATGCAGAGTAATAAAAAATTATTAAGAGCTGCAAAGGAAAAAGGTCAAGTAACATATAAAGGGAAACCTATCAGAATTACACCTGACTTCTCAATGGAAACCATGAAAGCCAGAAGGTCTTGGAAGGATGTGCTACAGACATTAATGTCTGCATAATGATTGAACATGACCTTCTGACTTTCATCGTCTCAAATGAGAAGTCATGTATAATTCTGATAGATCTACCTTCAAATGTTACTTGGCCTTTTTCCTTTGCAGCTCTTAAAATCTGTTCTTTACTCTATATGTTTTGTGTTTTGATTATTATATGGTGTGGGGATGCTTTCTTTTGATCCAGTCTATTTGGTGTTCTGTAGGCTTCTTATACCTTCATAGGGATATCCTTCTTTAGGTTGGAAAAGTTTTATTCTATAATTCTGTTGAATATATTTTCTGGACCTTTGAGTTGTAATTCTTCTCCTTCTTCTACCCCAATTATTCTTAGGTTTGGTCTTTTCATGGGTTTTCCTGGATATTTTGTGTTAAGAATTTGTTGGATTTGTTTTGTTCTTTAATCTGTGTGTTTATTTCCTCTGTAGTATCTCCAGAGTCTGAGATTCTTCCTTCCATCTCTTGTATTCTGTTGGTAATACTTGTCTCTGTAATTTCTGTTCATTTACTCAGATTTACTCATTTCCAGTCTTCCCTCAGATTGTATTTTCTTCATTACCTCCATTTCATTTTTCAGGTCTTGAACTGTTTCCCTTACCTGTTTGATTGCTTTTTTTTGTTTGTTTTTCTTGGGTATCTTTGAGAGATTTATTCATTTCATCTACCTTTTTGTTTGTCATCTCCATTTCTTTATGGCAGTTTTTTTACCTCCTGTTTAAGGTCCTCTATTATTTTCATAAAGTACTGTTTAAAGTCTATTTCTCCTATTTCTTCTGGAGTAGGGTGTTCAATTCTTCTTGTTTTGGGATGCCTAGATTCTTGTGATGTCATTTTGCCTTTCAGGTTGTTGGAGGAATTCTTGCATTGGCGCTTGCCCATCTCTTCCTTCCAATTGAGCCAGGAGAGACTTGGTGTCTTGGTCCAATCTTTGCTGTGACTCACTCTGGGTGGATCTCCTCAGTGCAGAAGCAGGAACTATTCCCATCAGGATGGAACTTCACAGCACTGAATCAGGGATTCCCATCTGGATGGAACTTCCCAGCACTGAATCAGGGACTCCTGGTAGCCCAAGGACACTGCACGGACAAAAGGGAAAATGTAGGGGCAGGGCGGGGTCGAGTAGCACACAGCTAACCTTGCAGCACAAGCTGAAGGAGCCCGCACTCCCTTGCCTGGAGGGCAGCCTCTCACACCTCTGGGGAGATGGCCTTGGTGCAGGAGCAGGAAACTGTTCCTGCGCCAAGGACCTTGAATACACTAGGGAAGGCTTGGGAGAGGCAGGGACCAAGGATGCCAGCCCAGAGTACTATACCCAGCAAAGCTTTCAATTACCATAAAAGGACAAAACAAGATATTCCATGACAAAACAATATATTCCATGACAAAACAAGATATTCCATGACAAAACTAGACTTAACCAATACCTAGCCTCAAACCCAACCCTACGAAAATACTAGAAGAAAAACTCCAACACAAGGAATTTGGCTACACCAACAAAAAACACAGGCAGTTGATGGTCTCATAGCAGCAAATCCTAAAGAAGGGGAAAATGCACAAATTAACATCATCAACAATGACAACTAAATTAACAGGAGATAGCAATCACTCATCATTAATATCCCTTAATATAAATGGACTCATCTCATCAATAAAAAAGCACAGGCTAACAGATTGGATATGAAAAAAGAATCTATCCTTCCTCTACATACAAGAAACACATCTCAGCCTCAAAGATAGACATTGTCTCAGAGTAAAGGGTTGGGAAAAATATTGTAATAAAATGGACCTAATAAACAAGTGGGTGTAGATATCCTAATATCTAGTAAAATAGACTTCAAGGTAAAATCAATCAAAAGAGACAAAGAAGGTCATTTCACTGGAAAAAAATCCATCAGAGGAGATCTCAGTACTGAGCATCTATGCTCCAAATACACGAGCACCCTCATATGTAAAAGAAACACTTCTAAAGCTTAAATCATACATTAAACCCCTCACATTAATAATGTGAGACTTCAACACTCCACTCTCACCACTGGACAGGTCAGTCAGACAAAAAATGAACAGAGAAATAAGGAAACTAACAAATATTATGACTCAAATGGACTTAACAGATATCTACAGAATATTCCATTCAAACATAAAAGAATATACCTTCTTCTCATCACCTCATGGAACCTTCTCAAAACTTGACCACATACTTGGGAACAAAACAAACCTCAACAAATACAAAAAATTAAAATAACCCAATATCAGATCGCCATGGTTTAAAACTAGAAGTCAACAGTAATACTAATTCCAGAAAACCCACAAACACATGGAAATTAAACAATGTTCACCTGAATCATCAATGGGTCAAAGAAGAAATAAAGGGAAAAATTTAAGACTTCCTAAAATTCAATGAAAATGACTACACAGCTTACCCAAATTCATGGGACATAATGAAAGAAGTGTTAAGAGGAAAGTTCACTTTACTAAATGCCTACATAAAGAAGCTGGAAAAGTCACACAATAGTATATTAATAGAACATTTGGAAACTTTAGAACAAAAAGAAGCAAACTCAAGGGAATTAGATCACAGGAAATAATCAAATTTAGAGCTGAAATCAACAAAATAGAACAAAGAAAACAATACAAAGAATCAATGAGACAAATAATTGGTTCTTGAAAAAATCAACAAAATAGACAAACATTGATTAACTAAATCTTACATCTTAAATTAGCCCATTATTCTTGTCTGTATTAGCCATGTGAATTGGTCCATCTTGAGACAACCTCATCTTGCTTCCTCTGTATCTGGGTGACAACTGCAGACTAATCCTTTTCTGTTCCCAGAATTCTCCTATTCTGGTAGCTCCACATATACTTCCTGTCTGGCTACTATCCAATCAGCATTTTATTAAAATACAAGTCACAAATCTTTACAGAAGAAAGACTATTTTACCACAGCAATGTTCTATCCTTCCCACTCCCCTTCAAGCCTCACTCCTCCACCCCAGTACCCATGGCAGGAACATTGGTGCAAAACTTGCCATAACATATAGCCCATGGCAACCCATTTCCCTCCACTGCTTCCCCAGTCTGTGTTGTGGCATCTTTTCTGGGCCCCCACATGCCAAAAGGGTGTTCAACCATGGCCTTCCGTGTTAACATGGGATTTAACACAGTCAACCAACCATGGGTGTCTATAACACTTATGACATTTCTTTTATACACAGAGCTGTTAACAAGTCTGTCCCAGTCTCTCCCTACTTTGAACAAGTCCTTCACGATGGGCTATGCAGCTACAATCCATTATGACTGGTACCAATTTTCAGACTATTTTGGAACCTGTGGTCTTCCTTAATTGGCCTCATCTTATGATGGTCAGTTGAAGTCACAGGCCCATCTTAAACTTCACTGTGGACTCGATACCACTCTGGACATGCTCAACAGTTGTGGCCAATATACTGATTCAGTGTCCCCATCTACACTCAACAATATGCTTATTTCCAGTAGGTCTCAGACTCTTCATTTAAGTCCCTTTAGACATTTCCGTTGTCTGGGGAATCATTCTTCACATGAGTCACTGAAGTGGTAGAACAAATGGTGTATCTCTGCCCAACCTGGGAAATATTGATTATACAGTTGACATGAGGATGGTTTAGTGCACATATCCAGGATGTTTGCCATAATAATGAGATCTATAAATGGGTACTGGGCACCAGGGAACCTTGAGCCTAATGCTGGCCCTAGTGCTGCCTGACAGCCTTCATCAATGCCCTGTTGCCAGGCAGTCAATGATTTTCTGACTTATGGGACCCTTCTGGCATGCCAGACTGATCATGTTTGGGCAGTGGTAAGTCCAGCCACCTGTAGCATGACTAACCTAACATATAACTAAAGACATGTTGTTCCAGATGCAACAAAAGCTTCCATGGGCTTATAACTGCTGTTCACAACCTTTGGACAACCTTGCTACTTTAAACTCCTGTTGGGACATCCCTCATCTCCACCAGTAAAAGAGAATGATCCCATCCCCAAAGTATCCTGGACCCTGCCTGTTTTCTACAACTCCCTTATGATGACCATATATCTTGTTGAACAACCCTTTGGAGGGTTAATGGAAAAGGGAGTGAATGTTATCATCCTTATAGAGAATGAAGCTCTCCTGTTCCTGCACTGGAAGTTCCGGGCTGGCTTTTCTATCAGTGGGTAGGCAAACATCAGGACTCAGGCCACCACATGGCTGGTCCACAGGATGAATCATGCAACCAGAGTTTCTTTCCCCACAAAGTATCTAACGCCCTTCATATACTCTGGAAAAGAGCCATTTTAGGAAACATAGCAATAATCCTATCCACGGATTACCATGTATATTTTGATGACATCATGACCCATGACAAAATGGCCTCTCGAGATGCATATCACTTCTTTCTCCAACAGAGCAATTCCCTAATTCTAGAGGTCATTTCCCACAGAGATCAAGAAAAACCTACTACTCGACCTTACACTCTTCTCCTGGCTCTCTAATGATGATGCATGGGTAGAAACCAATGAACCCAAAATATGGACACTTAAAGAGTTAATCAAAGAACAATTAGGCATTTGGAGTCATCTACCAATAGATACAATACCCTTTTTTGTCATCCAAAAGAAGTCAGGCCATTACCAATTATTCAAGACCTGCATGCAATTAATGATCAAATGGGAAAGGTGGGGACAATATAGATCATATAGACCATATAGATCAATCTGTCATACCCCATTCATACCTCATTTTTGTATTTGATGTTAAGCACTGTTTCTTTCAAATTCTGTGGTGCCTGTGGATAGATGTTGCTTTACTTTATAGCCTAGGAACTTAATATGAAAAAAGCCCCAAAACACAAATGAACTGTACTACCTTAGATCATGAAAAATAGTCCCACTAACTGCCAAATATATTTCTCAAAGGTCTTACAAAAAAATCCAGAGGAAGTCATCTTCATCTACTATATGGATGATATTATTGCACATTCTAAAGCCATCTATCTATAAAGGGTGTCCCAAGTTCTTCTGAGAAACCTAGCCTCCCTAAATTTACAGGTGGCCTCTGGAAAGATACAAACTCCTACCACCATTATGCATTTTTGTGATTCTCAATTACTCAAAAGATTTTGCCATTATATTTAAGATTGATATTCCAAGACTACTATATGCTTGTTGACCTACAGCAACTATGTGGTATAGTTAAATAGTTTAAGATGTTTCTTTTAATTCTGGCCCATGAGATATGCCATCTTTTTCCCTGTTTGAACATCCCACATGACCCTCTGCCAGGATTCTGCTGAAACCAATGGTTTTTTGGTTCTAAACAAGGGTCTCTCCCTCTTGTCCTTCTCCTCCTTGGTTAGACACAACCACACAAAACTTCTCTTGGTTATTATTTGGTGAATACATGTAGTGTGGAGCTGTGGGCCAGCTTCCCGCCACCCTGCTTTCGGCCTCCTGACTAGCTTATGCCCCAAAATAATTATACAGAAACTGTATTCTTTTAAATACTGCCTGGCCCATTATTTTCAGCCTCTTACTCACATCTTGACTAACCCATATCTAATAATCTGTGTAACACCACAAAGTGGTGCCTTACCAGGTAGATTCTAGCGTGTGTCCATCTTGGGCTGGAGCTTCATCGTATCTGGCATCTCTCTGAGGAGAGGCACGGCGGTCTGCCTAAATTAAGAGAGGCGTAGCATCTGACTGAGCCATCTACCTCACTTCCTTCTTCCTGTTCTGTCTACTCCACTGTAGTGTGGTGCTGTGGGCAGGCCTGCTTTTCATCCTGCCTGGCTCCAGCACGGCTAGCTTAACACACGAAATAACATCACACAAATTGTATTCTTTTAAACACTGCCTGGCCCATTATTTTCAGGCTCTTACTCATATCTTGACTAACCCATATCTAATAATCCGTGTAGCACCACAAAGTGGTGCCTTACCAGGTAGATTCTAGTGTGCGTCCATCTTGGGCTGGAGCTTCATGGCATCTGGCCTCTCTCTCAGGAGAGGCACGGCGGTCTGTCTCACTTAGGAGAGGCGTAGCATCTGACTGATCCTTCTACCTCACTTCCTCTTCCTGTTCTGTCAACTCCACCCACCTAAGGGGCGGTCTATCAAATGGGCCAGGCAGTTTCTTTATTAGCCAATGAAATCAACTCAAACAGAAGACTCTCCCACATCACTCCACCCACCTAAGGGACGGTCTATCAGATGGGCCAGGCAGTTTCTTTATTAATTATCCAATGAAATCATCAGATAGATAGAAGACACACCTACATCAAATACACTCTGGCTTCTTGGAGACTCTATGCCAACAAGTGCCTAATGTAGATTCATCAGGTATCATCCATAAGATCACTTCAAAATTTGAACAAACATTTTGCCTTGGCTTAAATGGCTATGCATTGACTCACAAGACTTACAAACATGAGTCTGAAAATATTATGCTTCCATTCTTACTCTACTATTCTCAACTCTCTGGCACAACTCTATCAGTTTTCCACAACTTGTCACTGGATATCCTGGCACTATAGACAATCAACTCCTACAGGATACTCTTTGCATTGCCCTTACTCCCAATTGAAATAAAGCCCTATAACACCACCCAATCTGCCACTATTTCCTGAGAAACCATGGCCTTCTCAGATTCTAAAAAATAGATTTTTTTATAGAACATAATGGTACTAAAGGTGTGTACCACCTCATTCTCAATCTTGGTTACGTACAATTGGATGATCTGTTAGCATTCCTTAAAATATTCATGGGACACCAATCAGAGAGCCCATCAACATTTTCTCTGACAACCAATATGTGGTCCAATCTGTCCTTGTACTCTCCTTCTCTGATATCAAAGAACCCATCAATCTTCCTCAAATTGATATAAGGTCTTTCCAGGATATCCCAAATCAAAAAGTCCACCCATGGTATATGTCTCATATTTTGTCTCATTCTGACCTACCTGGTATTTTTTTTCTTATGTAATGAGCTAACACACACCATGATTATGACTGTTGATGTTGACATCTTAGAGAAAGCTCAGGCACTACATCAACAATTTTATTTGCTTCCATGGAGCCTCCATTAGCCCCTTCTTGAGTTCCCTCTCTATGCAAACATTTGACATGGCCCTGAGCAACTTGCACCTGCATTGCACCCTTTACCCCTTAAACAGAAATGGAGTATAACCTTACAGTCTCTAACCTGTTGACTGAGTTTTCTGTCCTGCCTGGTTCCCACAATCATTAAGTCCCCCCAAAACATCACACAGAAGTTGTAAACTGATTGGCCTAGTATCTCAGACTTCTTATTAACTCTTATAAGTTCTATTCCATTTACCCCCAAAACATCACACAGAAGTTGTAAACTGATTGGCCTAGTATCTCAGACTTCTTATTAACTCTTATAAGTTCTATTAGCCCATTATTCTTGTCTATGTTAGCCATGTGGCTTGGTACCTTATTTAGTGAGGCAGTCACATCTTACTTTGTCTGTGGCTGGGTCAGGACTGTAGAAGAATGGGCTTCCCTCTTCCTAGAATTCTTCTCTTCTTGATGACCCACCTCTAATTCCTGCCTGGCCACTCAGCCTATACTTCCTGCCTGGCTGAGATGCCATCCTTGTGGCAGAGGTACCAACCAGAGCCCTGTTTATTGCCTCAACTCTATGGCATTTCAAAGTCCCTGCATGCAAGCAAGCTGCAGGAATTTGCTCACAAACCACACTCAAATGCTTTGTAGCCAGACATCTGCCTGAAAGAGTCAGAGTTTTTGCTCGTAGGACAGCCAAGAAAGCTGGTATTTTAAAATGGTGTGGTTTTATTTCTGCTAGAGCCAATAGCCACTGAGAGGCTGGAACAGGTTTGGGTGTGGCTTGGCTACCAAAAAGCAACAGTCCCAACTGCTCACCCCTCTTCTTCCTATGCGCCACACCTGGATGTCAGATCCTATTCCTATTTCCTCACTTCTATCCATGAATTTCCCCTTTGGTAAAGACAATCTATACTATACCCTATTCAAAGCTAGTATGGGACATCTCTATTAGCATTCCCCCTTTGTCTGACACATTCTGCTTTTTGTTTGTGTGTGTGTGTGTGTGTGTATGTCTGTGTATGTGGATGTAAGCTTTACATATATATGTATGTTATCATATATGTATATACATTCATATATACAGATATATACATATACTTCTTATGGTAGGAAATAATCTATTTGTTGTATGTAAAAGTTTTAGGCATATATATACAAATGTATAGGGTAATAAAGATTTTAGAATATATAATCAGTTAAAATTATAGGCTAATAACACAAAAAGTTGTTAATACATAAAGAAAAAATCAAAGTAAAATTTTATTCTTAAGAGGCAGATATATATATATATATATATATATATATATATACATATATATTCTAATTATGCTGTTAGAATGCTTAGTTATGGGAATGGTATTAATCTAATTCATAGAACCTTTTTGTCTTAGTGTTTATGTTGCTGTAAAGAAACACCATGGTCATGGCAACTCTTACAAATGATAACTTCTCATTGAGGTGGTGGCTTTCTGTTTTGGAGGTTTAGTCTATTATCACCATGGTGGGGAAGTGTGATTGCTATCCAGATTTGCATTGGTATATATCTTGGTTTATTGATACAAATTTTAGCTCAATTTTGTTATATATATATGTGTGTGTGTGTGTGTGTGTGTGTGTGTGTGTGTGTGTGTGTGTGTATGCTCTTTATTTAGGTATTGTGTTTCTGCAGCTCATTTAAAATGTAATGTATAATTAAGAAACATAGGTTAATAATCATCTATAATAGTTAAGATTGTAGTCATGTTAGTTAGATTATCTTGATTCATAGAGATCTATTTCAATTAGTTAGGTATTCTTCAAATCTATCAGAGACTTTCAGAATATGGCATTTAAATGTTTTAAGAACTTAAGGACAATTCATGACAATGAGACACATCTGCTCCTAGCAGCACCAAGTACTTCAAAAGAAAGATGGGCATTGAAGAGGCTCCTTATGGAGTTGGTTAGCCATTTTGGCAAGAAACTGCTGTTGTCTATACCACTTGATGAACTGGACATACAAGACCCACAGAGAAATGACTGCTGAACTTGACTAAAGGGGAGACATCCTTTGGGGTTCCTGCTTCATAAACAATTTTGCTACACATTCTTGAGGACAAAGAAAAAAATAACTGACAAACAGGCAATATAGGTGAAACTGTCTTTGAAATTTCCTGCTTTGTGGAAAAGTCTGAAGGATACTATGGGCCTGTAGGCTGAAGATGGACGTCCCAATGATACATTAGAACTTTGGGTGACTGTCCAGGCAGTGAAATATCTCTGTCAATTCTAGAGTTTTGGAAGTTGCTTACAATGTACTTTCTGTTTACCTAGGTAATATTGTATCCTTCTGGAGACTTTGATGGTGTTGAAGAATAAAGTTATAGATTTCCTAAGTTACAATGAAAGATAAAGTAAATAAACTATAGTTCTTGATTGATACCTGATTTGTTACATGTAGTTTTACTATGTTAAGGTTGAAGATTGAAGATTCTTTTTGTTTAATAAGAAAAAGGGGAAATGGTGTGGGAGGTACTTCTGTCTATGTGTTTCCTTTATTGGCTAATGAATAAAGAACTGCTTTGAGCCTATAGCAAGGGCTCAAACAGAACCAGGAGGAAAAAGCTAGGCTGTATGTTGGGAAATAGAGGGCAGAGTAAGAGAAAAGTGATGGAACCACCAGAGTCAGATACTGGGAACTTTATTCAGTAAGGCACTGTCACGTGGCAATACAAAGATTAATAGAAATGGGTTAAAATAATATGTAAGAGATTAGCCATTAAGAATCTAGAGCTAGTGTGTCAAGCAGTGTTTTAAATAAAACAGTTTCTGTGTGATTATTTCTGTTCTGCCCTGCTGGGACAAAAAGTGTGGCCCTCCTTCAACGTGTGATTGTATACAGGCAGACATGGTGCTGGAGACAGAGGTGCTAGATGTTGATATGCTGATAACTTAAAATGGCCTGTTACGCTGTACAGTACATTAAGCATATATGAGACCTCAAAACCTTCCTCTACAATGAGACAATTTTTTCAACAAGTCTGCACCTACTCCATGGTAGTCATACTTCCTAATGGTGCCATTCTCTTTGGGGAACAATTTTTTTCAACTTCATGTTTCACTCCTTGGCCACCATAAATTTGTAGCCATATCATAATGCTAAAATGCATTAAAACTTTAATGTCCCCATAGTCAATCACAGTCTCAACAACACTTAAATGTCAAAAGTTCAAAGTGACTTCCAAGATTCTTACAATCACTTAACTGTTATCCCCTGAAAATCATAATCAAAATAAAGAACCAGATCGTATATTTCCAACATATAATGGCACAGGATATATATTATTGGTCCAAGACACAGGGAAGAGAGCAGACCAAGGAAATCAAGACTGAAAACCAAATAGGCAACTGGGTAGGCTCTGCCTCTCCTTGTCCAATGTGAAATGTTCTTTAGGTCTCCAACTCCTTTTAGCTTTGTTGACTGTAAAATACTCCTTATTCCTGAACTGCCCCTACTCCATGATAGCAGCTTTCCTTGACAGGTATCCCACAGTGCTTTCATGTAAATATTCATGGAGTCTCTAAAGTACTCCAGGTTTCAACTGCACAGTTTCAGGATATGGCCTCTTTGTACCTCCATTCAGGGACACCCCTGACCATGCCTGTTATCAGTGGCTTTCCTAATGCTAAGAGTTGTTATGCCCATATTGTGGAGTTCCCCCAAAAAAGGAGACCGAGTCCTATATTTAAAAGCAAAGAGCCTTTATTTAAATTTGAACTCAGACTCAAATGCATTGGAGGAATTTTTTATCACAGCAGAGGTTGTGGTGAGGAATTTTAACATTTTGGGCCCCCACCTGACTAATATTTGTCTAGCAGTGTCCAGGTTAAAGGGGATGGCTGTGTGCTGAGATAAGGAACATCAGGTGATCTTGTCAACAATTTTTAGAATGTTTGTAATTTCCTTTAGAACACTGAATACTTTCCACTTGGATGGTCTGATCCTGGGTAGTGAGTGTATGGGTGGCCTCTGTTGAGCCTGTCATGGCTGAGCTCTAAAAGAGACAAATTCCATAATCTCTTTTTTCACTCTTTAACTCCAGATCCAATTGGCCAAAGTTGCCAAGGTCTGCTGCTTGTTGGGGCACTAACATGGCCCCTTTGATTCACTGCCTAAGTTTGGCTGCTTTTGAACTTGCTCTGTAGAACATACTGGCCTCAATCTCAGAGACCTACCCGCCTCTGCCTCACAAGTGCTGGGTTTCATGTTGTACACTACCACACCCAACTCTAACTTTTCTTTAATTCCCTTTCATGGATTGGAAACCTAGCTGGGTGAGATCTTGACCAGAAGTCACCATACCCTTTATCCTATTTCTTAACCTACTTTTCTCCTTGAGCACAGGATTTAGCTTTATTTCACCTCTTGGTGCCCCCATTTATCAGTCTGTTTTTTGAATTTTTATTTCTTCAGCTTGCTCCTTTTAGTTGTATATCTTCATCAGAGTTAACTCTAAGAACCACACAACAGAATCTATACCAATCTGTTTTGAGATTTCCTCTGCCAATGGAATTAATCCAAAAGTCTTTACTTGAATCTCAGGAAGACTTTATGAACAAGGGCAAAAAGCTGGCACATTTTTCACCAAAATATCACAGAGCTAGTCCCTAGCCCACATACTAACATTCTTTGCCTCTGAAACTTCATGATCCCCACAGTTCAAGTCAATCTCATCACCATTGTCTTTCATGCTTAAAATATGGATTGTAAGCCATATATAATACTCTATTTTCTATTGAAAGTTCTTTGGTGGCAAGTAAAAAAACTGATAGGGGTTATGGTAGAAAATAATTGTCTTTTAAAGCTTGGTAAATGACAAAGCCCTCCAAAAGATAAATCAGGTACAAGGTGTAAGTATGAAACAATGAACATATTGTCATACTGTCATACATCCTGAAAACAGAACCACATGGTTTGTTACTGACAGTAATTAGACAAAAGGAGTATCATAAAATAATACCTATTTTTTGAAAATTGTTAAAAAGACCATTAATGTAAATATGACTGAAGCATATTATGTAACGTAATCAGTCTTGTTTCTCTTAGTGATCTTGTTGAATACTTAAAGTTCAATACCTCAGATTATTTGGCGAACGTGATTAAACCAAATGAAAATAAGTGTGGAGATTCAGATGAAGGTAAAAGTAGATATGCCATATAACTCAGCTGACACACTGTTAGACACAGACCCAGAGGATGTTATAACCCATGAGAAATATACAGCTATTCTCATTGTTGCCATTTTCACAAAAGCCAGGAAATAGAATCAGATTACATGTCTATCAACTGCTGAATGAATAATGAAATGTGGAGCACATACATAATCAAAATTTATTGGGTACTAAAGAAAAATGAAATTTGGAAATTTTAATAGAGAAATAAAATTGATAATGTGTTATCCTCAGTAAAATAAAACAGGTCAGGGAGACAAATGTCATGTTTGCTTTCTTAAGTTGTTGATAGCTTCAATGTGACTTTTGTATTTAATTTGGAATCTATTGTGAGCAGAAGAGTGGAAAGTGTCTATGGAGGAGACAGAGGACTGAAGTAGGGCAAATACTAGGATTTACATGAATTGAAACAGGGGTTATAGAAAATGGGGTGGAATAGATTTTTAATGTAATGGTTTATATTTATTCTTTGAGAACTTCATGCATGTATTTATATATTTTGGACATACTCATGATTAATCCCTTCCTTTTTTTTCATTTCAGACACTCAACATCTCACTTTCCAAACATCATGTACACCCATTACTTTTTATATTCCTCTAAACCCAATGGGTGTTGCCTATATTCTAATAGGAGTGATGCCATCCACCGGAAAGACTTTCAAAGAACAAATGTAACTAGTTAAATATGAACAAAAATTAGCAATTATTAGGCAAACCCATCCAAGTGACTGTGTCTTATAAGGAAAGGGCATTAGATAAAACAGCTCCACATATGCACCAGACAAACCCCATGTGGACTTAGAGAAGGAAGCCTAGGAAGATGGTCTCTGAAGAGTTGGACTTACACATAATATTCTTGGACTTGCAGACCAAAATCTCATATGTATATATGTTTTGTTTATGTGACATGGTGTCCAGCTTCTTCTCAGCAACAAATACTGAACAAATATAGAAAGTATAAGATGAAGAAATCATAAATTCTAAATTACTAGTTATTTAGACATGTATGATATAAATTGAGATTATATACATATGCATATATATATGTATGTATATACAGATAGGCAAAGTTACATAAACACTTATGTACTTCAAGATTTTATTTTCTGTTTTCAAGTCTGCTGCAGTTCTCCTTGTGGCTTTAAGTCCACCCTCAGTTCTTTATTTTCTGACTCTGTTGTGCCAGATGAGGTTATAGATGGTATTTTTATTTCATGATATTTTGATCTCTTTCACGCTTGCTGACACTGAGAAGGTCAGGGAAATGTTCTGAGTTGAGTGATATTTAGAAGAATCAAGTACTGTGTTCCATGATTCAAAAAGTCAAAGTTAAGGCTGACTTCTAACAAAAATGTCACTACTTGGTGCTAGCATATCACATGGACCTTGACTATGTTCCTTGTTTATGACTACCTGGACAGAACAAGTTATCTTCATGTTCTCTTGCTCTGTAGTTACTGAAGAAAGTACAGTACATTTTGCATTCATAAACAGAGAGACAAGTCAATATTATGAAACTTCTATTTATCCAAAATATCATGAAAACAGGGAATACAGCTCTGCTTTTATCATAACCTAAAAAAGTTGGAGAATTCCAAAAAGGTAGAGAACAAATATAATAACTGCAGAAATGCAACTGTGACTCTGATTATTGTGTAAGGGTCACATAACTTGTAGCATCCATAGCTCATTAATGAGGAAGCCTTTCTTATGTTCACTACAATCAGATTTAAAAGGTCATACTGGCATTCAAACACATAACACAGAGTCCACTGACCCACTGTGCATGAGGGAAAATTTTGAAATAAAATAATGAGACATGAGTCACGAAAATTAAAATATATGCTAAGTAAGCAAATATTTTGCATATGCTTAATCAGAAGACAAAAGCTCATCTACACCCTGAAAACTGTTTAAGTGTGAGAAGAAATGCAGAAATTGGGGACTGAGTCATAACACATAATATTAAGAAAATGCCTTCAGTAAGAGATTCTTGAATATCAGATAGTTCCACATAAACTGTGTTAAAGTTATTCTGAAGATATAGTCTATTACTGACTTTGAAAAAGATTATGAGTGTATGTAGTTCAACTGTAAGGTGAATAAACAGACTGCCATGCTCAACTCTATAAAATTGGATAGAATATTTTAGACCTTTGAGCTGTGTATGAATCTTAGAAACATAAAATGGTAAAATGAGTCATCAAGGAATTACAGATTCATGATACTGATTCATGTGAATCCCATATTGTTCTGTGTCCTCTTCTGATTGGATTTTCAGTCATGTTTTATATAGTGGTATGTATGGTTTTACCAACCAATTTTCCTGTTATTGGATCAGATTAAGAGAATGGAAAGTCTTGCTGTGGTCTTGCAAGCTAGGAATTCCAAGTGTGGTGCACTATTTAATTCAAAATTGTCCAAGAATGCCCATAACACCAGCAGTGTTAGCTAAATATAATGTGTATTCCTATATGTGTAATACATTTGTAAGTGGTAGAGTTTGAACCATGCTACTGATATGAGACAGCAACCGTCATCAATTAGGTTATAAATCATTGCTGACAATATAAACACATGCTACTCTAACCCCCAATACAGAATGATATATAGACAATCTCATCAAACAAATGTGATACATATGATAGTCTTTCAACTTCAATATCTGGGTTATTCTCTTTCATGTTATTTCATTCAAACTTACTCTAATCATCTGTTCTACCATTTAAAAAAGAGTCACTGGCACCTTTTCCCTACTTCATCCCACTGGGCAAAAGTCCCAGTGTGGAGTCAGGGATGAAAGATTTCCTGTTCCTGTAAGTACAAAATAACATAGAGTAGAGTTCAGTAACACCGTTTTTCGGTTCCTCTTCCCACCCAGGCTTGGGAGAAACCCCAGAGCCTCTCCCAAAATGCCCAAGGTTCTGGTCACAGTGGCCTTGCTGGCCCTGAGCTCAGCTCCAAAATCAGGACAAGGTATGAGAATATGGGTGTGGATTCTGTGACTCTGCTTAAACATCAGAGGACAGCACTGCAGGAGAAGAGAGAGGCAGAAGGAAGGAAAAGGAGATAAGAGATAAATGAAGCCACAGAATGTTTAGGAAAAGAAAAGACTCAATTTTGAAAACACTGGTAGTTAAAATGGACTGTGGATACCAGAAGCCTTGCTGTATTGTGTATTAAGGGAAGATGACAAAGGGGAAACAGAGGACAAATCCACTTTAAGGGAAGGAAATGAAATAATAAAATTTAAACTATTGGACATAGAAATAGAAACATCTTATCAGTTTTTATTTACCCTGCTCTTATTTAATATTCCAATGTGCTATCTGCTGTGTGTATGTAAACCAAAATGATTCTTCATTTTCTTTGTTTGAGAAGACCTGTGAATATAAGATAAAAATCTACTAAATAAGGAAGACAGAATGATAGGACTATTTTAAGTTACTGATTTTTTTAAATGTGTGTGCATGTGTCTTATCAGAGTAAACAATAATATTCTAGGGATAAGAGGGAGGACCAAAAGAAATTTTATGTTGTGAGTTAGTAGCTGATATTTAGCATAATATTCACCATCGATGCTGCAAGTTTCTACTAACTGATCGTTACACATACAGTGTCTAAATGTTCTCTTAGGGGATGTACAGGTGGCAGCTTACTTTCCATAGGATTCTTGTTGCTTTGGTAAACTGATTTTTTATTCTGCTCAGTGATCCTCTGTGAATACCCTTCTCCACCAGTATCAACACATTGTCACTCAATCTACTTTTCAGTATTTTGTAATGAGATTAATATGTTTTATATTTCTAATTCTGTAATTCCTGTCACTTCTACTTTAACTAATTAATGAATGCAAGTTTCCTATGTTACAGACAATCATTTTTCAACCTTGATACCAAGGACCATATTGGAGGGGTAAACAAAATGTGATTAAACCAGTGGTCTGGAACACTGAAAATAGAAGTAAATTTTGTAAAATAGAGTGAAGCAAACACCACCACAAGCTCCTAATAGCCTTCTTAGAAACTAGCCTTTAGTGTCAGTTTACTGGACCTGAATGAGATGTTCTTGGAAAAATCACAAGTCTTCCCACATCCTCCTGCTATCTAAGGCTAGTCATTGGGAAGTTCCTAACCACTAAAACAAGCAGCCAATCCTATAACCACCAGTAGACTTTTTTATTGAACTCACCTCTTTCTCAAGACTATCCTTTTGTAATCTGGAATTCTCCTAATCTTGCTTAAGAGAATAGCCTGTGAGCTACTCTTAGGATCCCCCTGTTTCACCACTGTGAATTTCACCCATGAATGCTGGAATAAAGTCTCCTGTTGATTGCATACATGTCTGATGGTTTTTCATGGGACTTCTCATGGAACTTAACAATATCACACAGAAGTGGTTGCTAGGAGAATGAGCTTAGATTCAGTGTCCTGATTCTGATTCTCCAATGGTCCTGAGAGTTCTTCAATGGCTTCTAATACCCCTCCCATGTTTCTCTATTACAGTATTTGATTTCAGAAAGAAAATGGAACAAATATGCAAGTGTCTGTTTTCCTCTTGAATCTGTATTGTGATATAGAAGTCCCCTCTGTGTGCAGTGATCATTATTAATGAATAAAGAAACTGTCTTGGCCTGTTGATAGGACAGAACTTAGAAGTGGGGAAGACAGAACTGAACTCTAGAAGAAAGAAGGGTGGAGTCAGAGAGAGACATCATGGACTAGCCGCTGGTGATGGATGTGCTAAAAATTTGTTGATAGGCCATGACCTCATGATAATGCACTGATTAATATAAATTGGTTAAATTAATATGCAATAATTAGCCAATAAGAAGTTAGAGCTAATGGGTCAAGCATTGATTTAATTAATATGGTTTCTGTGTAATTATTTCAACTATAAACTAGCTGGGCAGCAGGGAAGAACAATTGGATTACCTGCTCTCTGCAACAGATTGGTGCCCACATGGCCAACTGAAACCACATAGGACCTGGGAGGGCTTGAAGTGTAGTGGTGGTCGGCTGAATTTGGAAATAACCGAAAATAGTCCTTTTAGAATAAATCAGTTTTAATAAAAGGAGAATAAGGGAACTTACAAAGCCAAGGCTCCAGCAAAGCAGAAGATGATGAGGGGGAAAAAACAGGGGCCACTATCCCCCACCTGGTTCTTTTTAAAGGTACGTTTCTCCCCTGGGGCAGCCACACCCCTGAACGCAGGGATTGGGCCAGCTGCCCCAACATCTCCCCCTTTTGTCTAAATAAGGCAGATTCAGAAACCAAATACAACTATATACAATGGGAATAGATCATATAAAATTACAAGAAGTAAACAATATTAGGCGAGGAACATATAACAAAAATTTTACTAAACATTCTACTTTAGGAAGTCTACATAATGTAGAAGGTAGCTACAATTATCTAATCTTCAACCCCATCAAAGATCTGAGAAGGGAAGTAATATTACTAAAGCAACCAGGAAGCACAAACGAGAAACTTCCAAAATGTGCAAAAGAAGACAGAGACAATTGACTACCTGGGCAACCACACGAAATCTTGTTAGCAATGTTGAGGCAACCAACTTTAGCTGAGGCCTGATATAACCTGACATACCATTATACAACAGCAAGGAACCTTTAGTAGAACTATCCTATCCTGTCTTGGCAAGATAAGACAATTCTGTTTTATCCACTTATGGATATTTTGTAGCTTAGTCAGTAGTGGAGGTATGGGCTTTTCTTTGACCAAAGGCCAGTTCTGCCAAGAAGAAGACAAACTCCCAGTGGAGTGTCTTTGGTGCTCAATGTTCTCTCAGGAGTAGAGCATTGTTGCCAGGAGTGATTGTGTCTCATAAATACAAAACTCTAGGTTACATTAAAGGCCATATTCTACAGCTCTTCAAAGAGGTTGAAGATTATGCTATCTATACTAAATACAACCTCTATATGTCTAAAAAACCTGATTATCCTAAATATAAATATGACAAACATATAATTCTCAATACTTATCTAACTGTATGACTAATAGAATAGACAACTGTGCAATAAATGAAGACAATGATTTCCAAATGTAAACAGGGTCATTACATAAATAATATCTGAGGTAGAAATGTACATTGCAATATAGTAAACAATGTCATTACATAAATAATATCAGAGGTAGAGATGTACATTGCAATATGGTATACAATGTCAATATAACAATTGTTTCAAACAGAGGTAGGATTATACTCTCATACAATGTTCAATATATCAATATACAAGAATCAACACCCATATAGTTTTCAAAAAACAATAACTCACAAAATCAAATATTCCTTCAGACCACCAGTTAATACCTCCCCCCTTTTTTGAGATAAATATATATATATACATACATAGTTTATACCCCTGAGTCCATATAAAGCCTTCCACAACCCCTCAACCCTATACCAGCCACCAATTAGTGTCCCTAAACCTGAGGGTAAACTTTGTTGGGAGGGGAGGTGTCGTCATCTAAGATTGCTTCCAGCTGACATAGGGGGGACTTTTCTTCTCAGGGGGTCCTGTGAAAGCAAATGATGGTAAAATACCCAGGGTAACATTTCATCTAGGAAAAATGTGTCTAGCCTCTGAATATTTTGAGGAAATCCGGCCAGAATGTTGTCAAAAATGGGCACTATTCAAAAGTGTTCTGTGCAATTGGTACCAAAAAACAGGCCAAATATTAGCGCTACGAAAACATGACGTCATAATAACCAGTTGGAGTTGATGTTGTGGGGCCCCATCTTCATCCAGGAAACTGCAAAGATTACTGAAGAAAAAAATTGTTGTTTGTTGCGAGAAAGATAAGCATTATCTACAAAGACACATACAGACATATACGTGCATATCTTCAATGAAAGGTGCATTAAAGACAGACATAGATATGAGGGAAGGCAAAGAAGGCAAATATATTGGTACCATTATTAACATTACTATTATTATTATTCTGTCTCATAACATGACTCCTGACCTGAGACAGAAACTCTGAGAAATCTTTTATAAACAAGCTTGGAATTGGAGAGGGACTGGGCCAGAGTCCAACTCCAAGAAACCAGCTCTAAATATTTATAAAGAAATGCATATTGACACACATTCAAAAATTGTTTTTCATAATCATGGAGCTTACCCAATGTTAATGCTGATCCTTGATGGGTTGCAATTGGTTTCCATCCATCATTATTCAAGATATCCAGGGTCACTCAGATCCTTTGAAGGTGAGTGTCTTCCTGTAGAGATAAGAAAAGATCCCTGCTCCCAAACTATAGTTCTCTTACCATCAGTATGTTCACCATCCTTGTGCATGAATTGTTATTTTTCTTTTCCAAGGGGCTTCTCCTCTTCAAACCTAACCTTTATTAACTTTGATGGTATCCACGATTTTTCTTCTCCTGTGGAGACAAGAGCAAAACCCCTTCCCCAATGCAGCATATCCCCTGGCTTCCATTGTGAGGTCAGCACATCCTTGAAATAAACTGGTTGATTTAATTCAGCAGACTTTTCCATTATCCAATGTCTTTCTGCAGCCGTTGTCCCCTTCTCATTAGCGTTGAGAAAATTCAAGGTTAGTAATCATTATGTAATCTATTTCTGGGGGTATTTTCCACCCCCTTTTGTTTGTTTAACATATCCTTTATAGTCCTATTTGATCTTTCAATGACTGCTTGACCTGTAGGATTGTAAGGTATACCTGTAACATGCTTAATGTTGTAATAAGCAAAAAACCATTTAATTTTCCTAGAAACATAAGCTGGACCATTATCCTTCTTTATTTGTGCAGGTATACCCATGATGGCCATAACTTCTAACAAATGAGTGATTACTAAATAGGCCTTTTCTGAGCTTAAAGCAGTTGCCCATTGGAAGCCTGAATAAGTGTCAATGGTATGGTGTACATATTTTAATTTTCCAAATTCTGCGAAGTGGAACACATCCATCTGCCAGATTTCATTTCTTTTAGTGCCCTTTGGATTAGTCCCTGCAGGCAGTGGTACTTGGTTATAGAAAGAGCAAGTAGGGCATTTCTTTACAATCTCCTTAGCTTGTTGCCATGTAATAGAAAACTCTTCAAGCCTTTGCTATTGACATGATGCTTTTCATGAAATTCGGAAGCCTGCAGCACACTACCAATCAATAACTGATCAATATCTGCATTACCTTGTGCTAAACGACCTGGCAGACCTGTATGGGATCGGATGTGTGATATATACATAGGGCAAAGTCTGTTTCTGATCATTTCTTGTACCGGGATAAACAATAAGGTTAGTTCAGTATCATCAGGTATGAATTCAGCAGTTTCAATATGTAAGATAACTCTTTCTGCATATTGTGAGTCAGTAATAATGTTAAGAGGTTCCTTAAAATCCCTTAGCACCATAAGAATGGCAAATAACTCTGCCTTTTGGACACACCTACATCAATTTGTAGCCTGCCTTCCCTGATTTATTAGCATCAGTATAAAACGTGCGGGCTCCAGTTATTGGAGCATCACGGATGATTTGAGGAAGAATCCAAGAAGTTCTCTTTATAAAGTTAAGCCTTTTGCTTTTTGGATAGTTGTTGTTAATTTCTCCTAAAAAGTTAGCACAAGCTCTTTGCCATGGTTCATTATCTTCCCATAATTTTCGTATCTCATCAGCGGTGAAAGGCACTATGATTTCTGCTGGGTCCATGCCTGCTAGTTGACGATGTCTCAATTTCCCTTTTATAATTAATTCAGAAACTTTTTCCACATAAGTTTTTATTTTCTTACTTGGTTTATGTGGTAAAAAGATCCATTCTAGGATAATATCATCTCTTTTCATTATAATTACTGTAGGAGAAATTTTGGAAGGCAATATGACAAGAATACAACTGAGTTCTGGATTCACCCTATCCGCATGTGCTTCCTGCAATCTTTCTTCAACCATTGTCAGTCCTTTTTCTGCTTCAGCTGTTAATTCTCTGGGACTGTTTAAGTCTCTTTCCCCATCTAAGGTTTTGTTTAAGTGAATTATCATATCAGGTGTTATTCCAACAGCCAGTTGAAGGCTGGAAATGTCTCCCAACAACCTTTGAAAGTCATTAGGAGTCCGTAGTTGATCTCTCCTAATTTGTGCCTTTTGTGTCTTAATTTTTTGCAAGCCTATTCTATAACCTAGATAATCAACAGAATCTCCTCTTTGAATTTTTTCAGGAGCAATCTGTAATCCCCATTTAGGTAGAACTATTTTCACCTCTTCAAACAGTCTTTCTAAGGTATCCATGTTTGAATCAGACAATAAAATATCATCCATGTAATGATGGATAATAGACTTGGAAAACATCTTGCATATTATTTGCAATGGTTGATTTACAAAGTATTGGCACAGGGTGGGAGAGTTCAACATGCCCTCTGGGAGGACGGTCCACTGGTATCTCTTGGTAGGTTGAGAGTTATTATAAGTAGGCACTGTGAAGGCAAACTTTTCTCTATCTTTTTCTTGTAAAAGTATGGTGAAGAAACAGTCCTTCAAATCAATAACTATGAGAGGCCATCCTTTTGGTAATAAAGAAGGCAGAGGAAGTCCAGATTGCAAGGCTGAATAACCTTGTTAATAGCTCTGAGATCTGTCACCATTCTCCATTTACCAGATTTTTTTCTTAACCACAAATACAGGAGAATTCCAAGGGCTAGTAGATTCTTCTATATGCTGAGCATCCAATTGCTCTTGTACAAGCTGTTCTAAAGCTTGCAACTTTTCCTCAGATAAAGGCCATTGTTTTGTCCATATCGGTTTCTCAGTCAACCATTTTAGAGGTAGGTCCGTTGGTGATTCTGGAGGGGCATCCTTTGGTTTGTGTTCTTGTACAGCCCGAATGGCTGGTTTTCGCCATCTGTAATACCTTTTGATGTTTTCCTCAGAAATATATGCTCTAGAGGCAGCAGGAATGTTAATTTGAGTATTCCATTGCTGCAATAGGTCACAACCCCATAAAATTACTGCAATATTAGCTACATATGGCCTTAATTTTCCTATTTGTCCTTCTGGTCCTATGCATTTAACCCATCTCGTGCTTTGTCTTACTCGAGATAGGGTCCCAATTCCCAAGAGCCGAACATTTACATCCTGTAGAGGCCAATACGGATGCCAAGATTCTGGAGTAATGATACTAACATCCGCTCCTGTGTCCAGCAGGCCAGTAATGAAAATGCCATTTACACACACTCTTAACTTCGGTCTTTGATCACTTATAGAAGTTTGCCAAAATACACGTAATTCATCTTTCAGACCATTTTTGCTTCTAACAGCAGACATTGGGATTTCTAATTGTCCTGACAAGGCACGTTCTCCATTGTAACGGGAAATGACTGGACCACATTCGCCATGGGGGCCTGCGAGAGGCCCCCCATGGCGTTTCCCACTTGCAGCGGATTTCCTTGCCTATCTCTTGACCATCTGCATTCACTGTTCCAATGTCTACCTTTTCCATATCTCCTACATAAACCTGAAGGCTGAGGCCTCCTATTCCTGTTATTCCTGGAAGAGGCATTATTATTATTATTATTACTGTAAATCCTTTGTCTGAAATTCCGTTTCATATGTCCCATTCTGCCACAATTAAAACATTTGGTATTTTGATGTCTCCTTTTACCGTTGGCAATGGCTTCTTCTACCCAGGTCTCCGTGTTAAACTTTGCCGATTCAATATTCATTGTATGTAAGACCCATTCCTCCAAAGGTGCCGATCTGATCTTTAGAGGCGTCAAAATCCTTTTGCACTCTACATTGGCATTCTCATAAGCCAAGGACTCAATTATTACCTGCCTTGCTTCTGGGTCAGATATCCCTATTTGTACAGGTTTAGTTAGTCTATGTAAAAAGTCAACAAATGGTTCTCTCGGACCCTGTTTAACACTGATATATAATTCCTTTCTCTGTTTTGGGTCTTGAACCCTGTTCCAAGCCTTTAAGGCTGTGGTAGTACATATGGATAAAGTGTGTTCATCATAATTAGCTTGTTCTAGAGGATCAGAATAAAGTCCTTCACCCAGAATTTGATCTAGGGTGATGTCAACTCCCTTTGATCTTTCGTGCTGTTCTAAAAGCCTAGCCCCTTGTCTGAACATACACTGCCAGCTTAATTGAGATCCGCTCTCTAGAACCGCTGACCCTAGGTCCAACCAGTCCCTTGGTGTGGGGTTCATACTTATGGACCAAGACTTTAGCATCTCCTTAACAAAGGAGCTATGTATCCCAAAATTCATAACAGCTTGTTTAATTTCTTTCAGATCATTCATATGGATGGGTTCCCATGTATATTCCTTGGTGACCTTAGGATTTTTAGAACCAGTCACCTTTTCTGTGGTTATCACTGGAAAAATAGGCAGAGTTCTGTTAAAGCTATCCCGGAGAGTTCTATTTATCGATGGGGTTGGGACTTTCTTTTGTACTATTTGCTCCTGTACATGAGAGTCTATAATTTCCTCAATCTTTTCAAATATATTTAACATTGCCTCCTGCAATGCCTCAATCTCTAGCCCAGTATTATGTTCCAAGGCTTTCATAGAGGATTCAAAGTTATGAAGTTTGTCCAACACCGATAACGTCTCATCCTTGGACAGAATTTTCATGGCATGAATGGTGGCATCTTGAATCGAAATTCTGTTCAGTAATCTTTCATAGCCCTTTGATAAAGTCTTGTTAATACATTCAATGGTTCGAATCTTCTCAGATAATATTTCAGTTCCTACCGACAGGGATTGCAATTTATGATTCAAATCAGCTGTTCCTGCCTCCATACCTTGCATTTTCCTCTCAAGTGATAAAGCCATCTCAGGGAAAGATTTTTTATTCCTTTCCTCACGAGATTCAAATTTCTCCTTGAGAGCTTCAAGCCGTTTACAAAACTCTTGCATATTTTTCTCAATTGACAAAGCCATCTCAGAGGAAACTCTACTATTCCTTTCCTTGAGAGCTGCAACCATCTCTTCAAACTGTTTATTGGTGTTTTCCAAACCAGTTATGTCCTTGTTTAGTTTTTTAACTCCTGCCTGTAAGGACTCTATCACTTTTCTATCTTTCAACCACGTTGTAATGAAAAAAAATAAAAATAAAGAAGATACCAAGCGCTATAAATATCCAGCCAAAGGAAACCACATCTGTATCACTCCAAAATTCAGTCATCGTGTAATTAAACAAATTATAGAATCCTTTAATAGTGATATTATCAGACATTTTCAATCTGAATGCTTAATTTCAATCAAATGAAAAATTACCTTTAATTACCGCTGTCTGCCAGTAGATGGCGCAGTGCACCTAGGTTCACGTGTTTTTAGGAAACCAAAGATGGCGTCCTGGACCAGGGCTCGCAGAGCTCTCAGCGGCTGGAGAAACGGCGTCGACAAGTAGGCTAGGGCAGGACAATCCGCTAGCTTAAAATCAACGTTGAATATCTGCAAGAGCTGCACAAGCAGTTTGGCGGGCGACCTGGGGAGGGGAAATACAATCTCGGCGCGGAGCGGCAGGAGGGCAGGAGCAGCGGTGCTGAATGAGGCACATGCCCTGGGCTGTGGGGGACCAGGAAAGCAGCGGCGGCCAACGGCTGGTCGGGGCGTGCACCCAGGGCTGTGGGGGACCTGGAAAGTGGTGGCGGCCAGCGGCTGGACGGGGCTCTGGACCGGCACGCGGTGATACCACGTGGCAGGGCTCTGAAAGGGCTTGCATTCTCAGCCTAAGCAAGCACAGGCAAACAGCTCCTGAGCAGAGCAGAGGTTCGGCTGTGGGCGGTCTCCGTATGGAGACATGGAAATAAAAAAGGGTGCGTGGCCCGGCTCAATCTGCTGAATTAAAATTGAGCCAGTTCAGCCCGCCTGCGAATTGCGAGTAGAAATCTGCCGACCGCAGCAGACTGTGGGGTAAGAGTGTTCCCTGTTGGCTACTGCCCCCAGGGTTCTGCCCCACGTGGAGGGCGCCAAGTGTAGCGGCGGTCGGCAGAATTTGGAAATAACTGAAAATAGTCCTTTTAGAATAGATCAGTTTTAATAAAAGGAGAATAAGGGAACTTACAAAGCCAAGGCTCCAGCGAAGCAGAGGGTGACGCGGGGAAAAAAACAGTGGCGACTATCCCCCACCCGGTTCCTTTTAAAGGTACCTTTCTCCCCTGGGCAGCCACACCCCTGAACGCAGGGATTGGGCCAGCTGCCCCAACAGAAAAGTAATTCTAGACAAAACCAAAAAAATACAGCATTTAATGCAACTTCTTGCTGTTTGCTGGTGACATGCCAGAGCTCCTTTAGGAGAGGTTTTCCTAACTCAGCCACAGCAGAGTAAAAGTGACAGCTTCTTGGGCCATGAAATGCAAACACTGGCTATGGAGCATTACAGTGCAATTGGTGAGCTCAGGTGTTTGTATGCCTACTCGGAGTCAGGATTAAAGTTCCGAGACTGTGCCCAGGGATCAGCGCTCCACCCCTGGGCAGGCAACAGGATCAGGACTGTTAGGCATTCACAAGCAGGAGAACATGGAAGATTCCTGCCACCATACACAAAGATATTTCCATGCCATACAGTGTGCTGCATGGCAGATTTAGCTATTACTCAGATAAAAAGGGTTTATGTGCTACACTATTATTTTCAGAGTTAAAGTGCTGAGCACGGCTCCTACCAGACCTGGCAGTAATGGTACATTCACCATTTTAAAAGGGGAGAAAGGCAGAACAGCATCTAGAGTTGCTGTAGGCAAGCTGCTTACCATTTTAAAAGCTCTTCAAGACAGTAGAGAATTACAGATAATGCAATAAGGGTAGATTCAGACATAAAAGAACTCTAAATGGGTCACAGTGTTGGAAAAATGTATATAGACTTGGGAGACAGAAGAAAAAGAGTATAGAAAGTTGAAAAAGAAGTAAAAAGGTCTTTAAAAAGACAGAGTATAAAGTCATAGATTAAAAAGAATAAAGTAAAATAAGCCAAGTAAAAATGGAAATTTCACAGAGAGCCTGGATTATGTATATTATCATGTTTAATTTTTTTGACAGTGAAGGAGCTAAGTACAGAGATACATTTCATTGTACATGCTGATAAGCTAAACCAGCATGTTTCTTATAAAGGCATCTTAACTTCAGAATTTGAGTCTAAGACTATGTTGCTTTGGAAAAGAGGTTCTTCATTTGTGTCCACAGAGGATAAGAACCTGTGGATTCATTCCAGGCTAATATGGTTTTCTGGACCAAGGCTCTGTGAAAGGCCATGGTGGACACCCCAAATATACCTCAAAAATTACCTCACCCAATAAACAATAGTAGTATAATAGCATTTAGAGAGAAATAACTATGCCCATATTTGCAAATATTGTTCATAAATGTTTGTTTATATTCAAAGGGGGATATGCTATAGAGATTTGCATTGGTATGGACCTTGGTTTATTGATACAAACTTAAGGTCAATTTTGTTATACTATATTTCTGCTCTTGGTTAAGGTATTGTGTTTGTGTAGCTCATTTAAAATATAATGTATAATTAAGAAATATAGCTTACTAGAGAGTCATCTATAATAGTCAAGATTGTATTCATGTTAGTTAGATTTTCTAGATGTACAGAGATATATTTCAGATGGATAGGTATTCTTCAAATCTTTCAGAGACATTCAGAATATGGCATATAAAATGTCTTAATAGCTTAGGACTTTTCATGATAATGAGACACATCTGTTCCTGTCAGCACCAAGCTACTTAAAGAGAATGATGGGCATTGAAGAGGCTACCTATGGAGTTTGATAGCCATTTAGGTAAGAAACTGCTCTTGCCTGGACTGCTTAACTGAATTCTATATTTGCCTATAGGTAAGATGATCCTTTGGGGTTTCTGTTTCTTAACGGAGTTTGTTAGATATTCTTTAGGACACATAAAAATATGATGGACAAACTGCCAGTATAGGTGGAACTGTCTTTGAAATTTCCTTTTTTTTGTGGAAAATTCTCTTGGATTTTATGGACCTGTGAGCTGAAGACAGATGCCCCAAGAGTACAGAAGAACTTTGGGTCACTGTCCAGGCAGTGAGATGTCTCTGTCTATTCTAGAGTTTTGGAAGTTGCTCACAATGTACTTCCAATTTACTTACATAATATTATATCCTTCTGGAGTCTTTGATGAAGTTGAAGAATTTATAGTTATAGTTATAGTTTTTCTTAGTTATGATAAAGATAAAGTATATATAAATATTGTGGCTGCAATTCTAGCTTGATACCTGTTATATATAATTTTACTATGTTAAAGTTAAACCTTTTTATTTAAACAGAAAAGGGGATATGGTGTGGGAGTCCCCCCTGTGGATTACCATTAATGAATAAAGAAACTGCCTTGGCCTGTTGATAGGATAGAACTTCGGTAGGTGGGGAATACAGAACTGAATACTGGAAGAAAGAAGTGTGGAGTCAGAGAGAGACACCATGGACCCGCTGCTGAAGATAGACATGCTGAAACTTTGCTGATAGGCCACAACCTTGTGGTGATGCACAGATTAATAGAAATAGGTTAAATTAAGATGTAAGAGTTAGCCAATAAGAATTTAGAACTAATAGGCCAAACAGTTATTTAATTAATATGGTTTCTGTCTGATTATTTTGGGTGTAAGCTAGCTGGGTGGCCGGAAAGTTCAAGCTGCTCACTCCCTATTGAGCCCTTATTGGATAACCTTTGTCAAATTCATTCAGTGAATACCTGATGGGGAACCTCCTTCAGCCAAAGCTCTTTAAGAAGCTGAACCAGGTGGATCATGGCTTTGGTACCAAAAAGTCAGCTGGACCACCCTCTTGCCCTCTTCCTTCTAGCAACTCCTGGATATTGGATCCTGTTCCTGTTACCTATTGTGATCTGTGAGTTCTCTTTTAATAAAGACACCTTTATTACACCATATTAGGAGGTAGAGTGAGATTCCTTTATTCGCATTTCCCCATCTGACATATTCCACTTTACCTGCCACCTAACATGGGGCTGAGCCCATTGTAGTGGGGAGCTAGGGGCTGCTTTCTGCCGCCCTATGCCCCAAAATAATTATACACAAATTATATTCTTTTAAATACTGCCTGGCCCATTATTTTCAGCTGATTAGCTGCGGGCCGGCTTCCTGCTGCCCTGCTCCCGGCCACCCGCTAGCTTATGCCCCAAAATAACAACACACAAATTGTATTCTTTTAAATACTGCCTGGCCCATTATTTTCAGCCTCTTACTCACATCTTGACTAACCCATTTCTAATAATCTGTGTAGCACCACAAAGTGGTGCCTTACCAGGTAGATTCTAGCATATGTCCATCTTGGGCTGGAGCTTCATCGCATCTGTCTCCCTGAGGAGAGGCACGGAGGTCTGCCTCAGAAAGGAGAGGAGGGGCAATTGTCTGAGCCATCTACCTCACTTCTTTTTTCTTGTTCTGTCTATTCCATCTATCTAAATCTTGCCCTATCAAAAAGCCAAGGCAGTTTGTTTATTAGCCAATGGGAATCCTCCATCAGCCCATGCTTATTGGGACCTCTGCTGTACTTCCAGGCACATGTTTCTTGCCTGAACATGGCCCACCTACTGCTGCCTAGGACCCTGAGTTTCTCCACCAGAGGCCTACACTGAGGGGACTCAGGACTTAGGAGAAGCTTTGGGTGTCCTTCTTAGTCTGACTACCAACTCTCTCTGTGTACTAAATCACTTTAATTGTCCTTAATAACTTTTAATTTGTTAAACAAAGCATATTTAACAGTATCTAAGTAGGCAACAGTATGTGGAACCAGAGAAGACATTGGTAGCTTTTTTTCCTCCCTTTTTTTGCAACACAACTGCAACCATGACACCTGCTGGCCAATAAAGATTCTTATATATACTCCAATCCATTAAATTTGCATAAGGTAGGTAAACATTTTTCTTTGCTCCATACCTATTTTGTCTATATCATATCTTTCCTTGAATGTATGTCTATATAAATAATGTTTTAAGTTTTCCAAAATAAAAAATAGATTTTTATGGCAGAATTGTTTGAAGTTTCCAGAAAGAAGGTAGTGCAGGGCACTTCAACAATAACTCCACATGGATGATATGATGTCATGATGCTGATATCACTATATAAGACTGGATTTGGGTACCAGCTGCTTAGATGGTACCAACATCATTAGCTGAAATGATGTACCTTCTTACAAGGATCTGGCCAGAACTCCAAGTGAGAACTTCAGAAAATCTTTATCAACTACTCAGAGACCATTTGGAATTATGCAAGACAGTAATCTTGAAACTCAACCATCATTTTAGTTTTACAGGATCCCATAGAAACAGCATTGCCTCCATGATAGCTGAAAGCAATTTTAGAAGACAACATATCCTCTCCCAAAAAAGTTTGTCCTCAGGGTTAGGGATATCATTGAGGGTTTGATTATTACTGGTATAGGGTTGGGGGTTGGGGTAAAAAATTGTTGGCAGATTGTCTGCGAGGTCCTTGGCACAGGAATAGTTCCTGTTCCTGTACTGAGGAGATTTACCCAGAGGGATAAGTGTGTGCCTGCCTGGATGGAAGGTCCCTGGAACGGAGTGCAGGGTACCTCTAGCTCCTGCTGCAGGGGTTTCTTTGTTCCACACCACCCTGCCTCCCCCAAGCCTGCCCTATTGTCTGAACGGTCCTTGGCCAAGGAACAGTTCCAGCGTCTGCACTGAGGAGATCCACCAAGAAGGCACTCCTTTCCATCTGTGGGGTCCTTAGATCCACCAGCAGGGCTGGCTCCAGTGCCAAGGGGCCCTAAAAGAAGACAGACCAAGAAAAACCCTCAAGTACACAGTCAGCCACAGCAAAGATTGGACCAAGATGCCAAGACTCTCCTGGTTGCATTTGAAGGAAGAGATGGGCAGGTGCCAATGCAAGAATTCCTCCAACAACCTGAAAGCCAACATGACAACACCAGAATCCAGTAAACATGCAACAAGAAGACTTGAACACCCTATTCCAGAAGAAGTAGAAGAACTCAAATTTAAATGTATTTATGAAAATAATAGAGACCCTTAAACATGATGTGAAAAACTCAAACAATAACAACAAAAAGAAATTGATGAGAAGTCAAACAAAAGGTTAGAAGAAATGAATAAATCTCTCAAAGATGTCTAAGAAAACCAGGAACAAAGCAATCAAACATGTAATGGAAACAGTTCAAGACTTGAAGTCTGAGATGGAGGCAATAAAGAAAACTGAGGGATGGCTAGGTATGGAAAATCTGGGTAAACAAACAAGAATTACAGAGACAAGTATAACCAACAAAATACAAGAGATAGAAGAAAGAATCTCAGACACTGAAGATGCTATAGAAAAAATAAACTCATTGATTGAAGAAAACAGCAAATCCAAAAATTCCTAACACAAAACATCCAGGAAATCTGGGATACTATGAAAAGACCAAACCTAAGAATAATAGGGGTAGAAGAAGAAGAAGAATAACAGCTCAAAGGCCCAGAAAATATATTCAACAAAATTATAGAAGAAAACTTTCCCAACCTAAAGAACGATATTCCTATGAAAATACAAGAAGCATACAGAACACCGGATAGACTGAATCATTTTCTAGGCCTGGAAGGAGAGGGGAGGGCCTTGGATTTCCCACAGGGCAGGGTACCCTGCCTCTCTTAGAACTGGAAAGGGATGGGGGAGGGGGAATGAGAGGGAAATGGTAGGAGAGAAGGAGGTGGAAATTTGGAATGGTATTATTTGTAAAGCAAAAAAAAGCTACATTATCCCCTGGTTGTGCTCTCATTTTGCCTCTTGGTTGTTGTTTCAAGTTGTGAACTCCCA
Source organism: Arvicola amphibius (assembly GCF_903992535.2). Classification (NCBI taxonomy): domain Eukaryota; kingdom Metazoa; phylum Chordata; class Mammalia; order Rodentia; family Cricetidae; genus Arvicola; species Arvicola amphibius. Next base: position 17,827,094 of record NC_052048.2, read on the forward strand.
GCCTCTAATCCAACAGCGTGTCTGCCTGCCTTCTTGCTGCCCTGCTCCCCATCATCTGAAATTTTACTCAAGCTTGCAATAAACTCTCTTCTGTAAGTTGCCTTTTTCATGGTGTCTCTTCACAGCAAAATAAAAGTAACTAAGACAGACATTCTCTTAGCCAATGAGCTGCCAGAAACCTGTTCTTTATGTTTCAGGGTTCCAGCTTTTGTGAGTAGTCACTCATGTTGGAGTGTACTTTGGTGATACAGCATCCCTGTGCCAATTCTCATCTTGTATGAAAGCCCTCACTCATATTCCTGTAAATAGTCCCTATAAATTTTTAAGTTCACAGTAAGAGTTTGATGATATCTGTACTTTGGCCTGTCTTAGATGAGTACATGTTTCTTCATCTCCCCAGAAAAGTCTGTCACAAAACAACCACACTCACTTAAATGATAGAAATTCATTTGTTTTTCTGATTTATTTTTGTAGAAAAGTACATGTCTTCATGAAGAACTGAGTTGAATACAACCCAAGAGAGGATTCTCACAGCCACAGTCCTGAGATCCTATCTTCCTTATGCATATGATTGGAACACTCCTGTGTTTTATATAGTGTATCGGTCTCTGAGAATACAAAATTGAGTTACATTGAACTTTCCTATTAGTTTATTTGAAAGAAAATGGACCTCAAAGCAAAAAGAACTAATGAAGTAGGACACGAACACTAAAAAAAGTATTTTCTTAAATAAGATATGCTTGTATTTATTTAATAATACAGACGCAACACAGGCAAAACCATTACCAGATATGGTGGTCTATGCCTTTAATACCAGCATTTGGGATGCAGAAGCAGGCAGACCTCTGTGAATTTGAGGCCTGCCTGGTCTACATAGTATGTGCCAGGACAGCCAGATCTACATATCAAGGTCCTGTCTCAAAAAAAGGAAAAAACAGCAGCAGCAACAACAACAACAACAACAAAACAAATGTAATAGGCACAGTCTCTATCAAAGTTGAACTTAAATTTTATTACTTTTTTATTTATGTATATATGCATATGGGTACAGATAACTGTGGACATCACAGGACAACTTGCTGGGGTTGGTTTTCTCCTTCTACCATGTGGGTTCAGGTCAAACTCAGGTCACCAGGCTTAGTTCATATAGCAATAAAGTAAGAAGATGAAATTGACTGAAAGCAGACTTTTTTTTATCTGTTATTTAGTCCTTTTTAGGACTCATCTGTATAGTGTAAAGTTAAAAAGTTAAATAATTTTGTTCTTAAAATTCAACTTGCGTGAATGATTGCAAAATTAGGCACCAAATGCTTTTTAAACTGTTCAATAATTAACTTTTTTATGCTTTATTAGGTTTGTCTTTGAATGAAGTTTAAATGGTATACTCATGTAGGAAAGTCTTACAAAAACTTGAATTAAGAAAGATAAAGGGCATTTGTTTGGATCATGCTCTTAGTCCACTGTAACTAAACAGGAACACAGAGGAGTAAAATGTAAAACATTTTGACTAAGTCCATGATAAATTAATTACAAGGTATACAGTATTGATTTTAATATTGTTTAGATATCACATCATGTTGGTTATTGAATTTTATAAAATAATATTGACCATGTGTACAAAAATTCTTAGAGTCCATAGACCAAGCACCACATTTCTTGTGATTATTGAATCATTTCCATGCATTTAGTCTCCACATATTTTTAGGTCCTCTGATTTCAAAGCAAGGACCAAAGAAAAAATTCATGTCTGGTCGTAAAAGTGGAGCTCACTAATACACATGTGCCTATACTTTAGGTTTGATTCAGATACCTATTAATTTATAACCATCCATGCTTTACCAAGAACCCTTATGTATAATCCTCTCAGTGAAATTTCATCTTTTCTGTCAACACATATTTTCATTGGATTTTGATGATGATTTTAGCAGATCAGGAGTGGAGCAACATCTGTAGATAACAGGCCACAGAGCATCTCTTTCTCAGGCATGCTCTGGCACACTCCCTACCCTGTATTGAAATCCATGGCCCCTGTAAAGAATAGCTTTAGGCTTGCTACAAATCCATTTCCTGTGTGTGTAGCCCCTGCCACTGCTGATTCCACTGTCACTCAGGTAAGCACATTCTCCTCCTCCTCGGATAGGAACCCTAAAACAAACAACAAACACACACACAATTTTGTACAGATTGATACCAATTCAATCTAGCAATAAAATCTCATCCATCTTCATTGTTAATTTTAATAAGAATAAAAGAAAGGGAGAGTCCATGAGGAATCATCTGTACTAGTTAGACCGAACTTCCTTTACATTCATGGAGTTCAGTTTGAACACCACATCTTTATCATTTCTCCATATCGACCCTATATAGTGTATAGAAGGCATTTGACTGGTGCTTGATGTCATGTTAAAATGAACTGCTGCCATGTGTGGCCTCAAAAGGTCAATTTTTCAATTGTGTCTTGAAGTATTTTACACATGCATAGAAGTGAGGAAAATCCAATTCTTAGTAAATTTTTTAAAGTGTCTTTAATGATAGATGTGACTGGGTATGTCTTACTTTTCCAGTGAAATGGTTCCATTTGAAATGGTTATGTCCACATCCAGAATTATCCCAGTACTCTTTGATGATGAGACTTTAGCGGAGGTTCCCAATGTCCCTGGAGTCTGCTTCTATGAACATGTGCATCTGTGCACACAGCTGCCTGACAAGTCCTACCCAGCACTTCTGCAGTAGCTTCCTGAGGATTCAGAGCCCTCACTGCACATCTAAAGTTATGTAAACAGCCAACAAGGGTGTTTATCATCAAGGAAAAGTTTTCAGTTCGTAATGGAGCAGAAGCATCTACCCCAGACGCCATAATCCTGAAAGATTTCAAAGGACATTGCACTAAGTAAATACTTTGAAAATGATGGCCATTAAATGGGAATACAGAGAGAAAAACTATTAGTAGGGATGTGGAATTTCTTGGGAATTATCTATTGCATATAAGCACACACCCTACCTCTGAGGTACTCCTTCAACCTAAGGGTTTATTTTTCTACTTTTCTAATACAGTTGGCTCCACATGATTCAGGCTTTCCTCCCTTATAGTCACAGCTCAGACAATCACAACACATGAACACAGTAGAAGGAAAAGTGGTTTACAAACCTACAAGTTGTTATATTGTCCACATCCAAGGGTACTCTGGTGATTCTCTGTGTAGGTTGATCCAGTGGTCAGAATCACCATTGTATCTCTTCAGGAAATTCTGTCATAAAACATAGAAAGCAAAACAAAAATGTGTCTCTCTATTTCAGATGACCTTTTAGTCTTTGCCATACAGTTTCCTCTTGGAAAGGCAACAGGGAGTAACAGAGGGTCACCGATTTTAGCCCTCAGTTCTCAGTGGATGCATTTCCATCTATAATCCAAAGTATATGAATGATTACCTGTTCCACTGTGGCTGGTTAAGTCTGTCCTGGCAGTTATTAACAGTGGTCACCTTCAGTATGCAATACCTGCAAGCTTTGATGAAGGTTTACATGAGCACCAAGTATCTCAGTAGTTTGTATGTTTGACATTACAGGTTGATGATGAACACCACATGATCAAAAGTTTTGGGAATGTCTCAGGGTTTCAGTCAGAAGCAGTAACATCAGCGAATGGCACACATCAATGTGCTCCTATGTCCCCCAGTGTCTAGGGTAGGATCCTTCCTCATGTTTCAGACTTATGCTCACTATTTCAAGGAATTACACACTCAACACAAACAACAAACCAATTCCTAGTCCTTTCTTACAGCTTCTCCAGGCTGTCAAATAGAGCTAGATGGCCCTCTAGTGCCATGCATGATATCTGACTGGATGTCCAGTTATTTGTGTGTTCAGAAAAATGAAAATATTGACTTCCAAATCCAATCCAGTCTGTTGGGCAGGTAGGAGAGCAAGGTCCAGGGCACCCAGTGACCAGTTTTTCTTTGCTCACTGAACTGTAGACAGTTCAAGAAATACAATAAACATTTCAAAGTTTTCTGTCTTGGTTAGCTATCCAGATCTCAGTTGTGTGCTATGTACTAGGCATTAGCTTTCCTAACTGATCACTGAGGGCCTCGTCCTAACAGGAAGGTCCCCAATTCAGAAACTTCCAGTGTGCTCTAAGGAAATTATATTTTTTTCTTCTTCTTCATGTTTTGTGTTTTGATACAGAATCTCTCTATGACCCCTTCCTGGCTTGGATATCCTTCTGTAGACTACACTTCTCTAGAATATATAATTAACCCCCCTGGCTGTGCCTCCTGAGTGCTGGGACTAAAGACACCAAACCCTGAAAAGAAATAATTTCTATGCCACCAGTCAATTAAGGATGTTCCTGATTCCTGGAATCCTACAGCTTTCTTTCCTATAACCCTCCTTCACATGCTCCTTTTTTTTCCTTGATAAAACAGAAAAAAACTTCTCACTTGCCTGGATTTACTATAGAAAAAATGTCAGCCTGCAAAATATGACATGGTCAAAATAGGTCTTTGATACTAAAACTTTGTTCAAGGCCTTCTTATAACTCTAACACACCCACACACACCCCACCCCACACACATTGGCTGCTCTTCTTAGAGGAGCTCAGAATGACTATCATGAAGAAACATGACAAAAAATGTTAGAACCATGTGCAGAAATGGGAACACTTATTTACTGCTGGTGGGAAAACAAACTGAAACATGCAATTTGGAGGTTCCTTATTGAAAATAAAAATAGACCTGCTATGTGACTTATCAATTTCACTCCTCATCATATATGGAGAAAACACATACTTCCACAATCAGTCTTGCCTTCCATGTTTATTGTTGCCCTATTTACAAGAGAAGTAAATGGACCTGACCTGGATGCCCATCTACTGATGAGTACATAAAAATGTGGAACACATCCAAAATTGAATAATATTTCAGCTTTAAAGGAAAATGAAATTTGTAGGAAAGTGTGTGGGAAAGCATGATATTAAGTTTAGCCACATAAACTTAGAAAGAAAGAGACCCATGTTCTCTGTCACAAGCAATCCTAGCCTGAGATGCACAGTGTGAACATCTGTGAGTGTGGGCATGGTGTAACACATAGACAGGAAAAAGAAGAGTGACATAAGGTGACAAAGAAGGAGAGGATGCAGCAAAGAGCATACAAGTTATGAAAAAAATGTTAGAAAAGAATTGGTTTTCTAGCTTAAACTCTGTTGTACTTCATTTAACTGACATATATTAAAGACTAAAACCATAACTGAAACTCCACAGCTGCAGAGTGGCTATACTAACTGTATAGAAGTTAGGTGAGATACCTGAGTTTGAAACTTGACATGCATTTGAGGGCCCATGTTAATAGAGCTGTGTGATGTTTTAATCTGAGTCTATTATAATAAAATGACTATATACATACATATATATGGATGTATATGTGTCATCTCTCTACCCCTCCCTCCCTCTCTTGCTCCATCCTCCCCCTTTCTGTGTGTGTGTGTGTGTGTGTGTGTGTCTATGTATCTGTGTACATGTATAAAAAGGTCTGAATGCTGCAAGGATTCAGAGGACATTTTAGAAGAATAATAGGTATTCTTTTATAACTTTGCCTTTTCCTTACTTTAACAGGTGAGAATGAATGTGCTCCTCTTTCAAAGGTCTAGTGATTTCCAGGAGATATGTGATCAGATAGGACATATTAAATACCAGAAATGACTGCCTACACATTAGTGATGGAGAATTTTTGTAGCTGTTCTCAGTTCCACAAGGCTTCAGTGAGAAGGACCAATGCAACAGGCAGTGAGAATAACTGTCCCTTCTTTTTATTTTAATATTTTTTGAGTTATATAATAGTTTAGGCTATACTGAACAAAACTTGATGGTAAATGTTTATCCTCTCTAGACTTGTGTGCATTATTCATTGATGTGGTCAAAATGATTTTGTAGAACAATATCATGAGACATTTCTCTAGCTATGGCAGCAAAGTTGTTCAAGATTTTTATCACATTATTCAGAACAATCTACAGCGAAAAGCTTACAAATAACATGTTCTGAAATTTTCTATTTAATATTTTCAGATTGTGGTTGAAGATATTAACTGAAACCAGGAGTCATGGGGGTGGGGTTTCCTGTACCTTTCCAAACAATATTACTCTTCACTGTTCTCACTTCCTTTTAGCCACAGCAGCCTCCTTGTGAATCTCTGCTTAGTTTTCCTCTCCTTCTTCTCTACCTTGAACAGATACCCCACATAGCACGCGTCTAAACCACTGGAAATATCAGATGTTTACATTAGAGTTCACAAAGGTAGCAAAGTTACAGTTATAAAGTAACAATAAAAATAATTGTATGGCCGGGTGGTGGTGGCGCACACCTTTAACCCAGCACTCGGGAGGCAGAAGCAGGCAGATCTCTGAGTTCGAGGCCAGCCTGGTCTACAAGAGCTAGTTCCAGGACAGGCTCTAGAAACTACAGGGAAACCCTGTTTCAAAAAACCAAATAAATAATAATAATAATAATAATAATAATAATAATAATAATAATAATTTTATGACTGGGGTTCACCACAAAATGAGTATTTATATTAAAGTTTTGCAGTGTTAGGAAGGTATAAAACCACTGCTCTAGAATTATTGAATGTTCACTTCCCAGGGATGCTGAGCCTGGCCTCCTGTGCACACCACAGCCTGTGCTGTGCATCTTCCTGCTAGACCCTAAGTTCCCAGAGAATCTCTGACATGTTTTCTCTGGAGTCCTTAGCGTGAGTCCTTCCATACAGTATCAGCTTATAAGCATCACCGACAATGTAAATGTGAACAGAATGCTCGGAATAAGTCACTTACCTGACAAAGCTACAAGTGTAATTATTATAGCTGCAGTGAGACCCATGTTCACTACATAGCAGCAGTACAGCTTTACAGGAGTCACCGCAGAGACCACTCTGAGACATTTTCCTTGGAGCTCTTTATCTCGAAATATAAATATGAGAACATCAATCTCAAGAATATTATAGGGAAAATGGTAAATTTACCTCAACATCATCTTTAGATTTGACTTGTATTCCTCTACTGCAAATTCCCTTCACTGATGAAGGATGCTTAAAAGAAAACCCACGGTAGCTCAGAATTGAGAATAATAGACATTTATTTAGGGGTAGACTCACAAATCAGAATCCTCTGCTAGAACATAGAACTGAAACCCAATCCTGCAGTTGGACAAGAGAGCAGAGGCAGGTTTTACATTGGCTTAAATAGTCAAAGAGGCTATGCCGCAGTAGGCGGGTAACTTAAGGGCCATTGGCTGTAGGATTTTCTATAGCACTTGAACAGAAGATCTTGATTCATAAATTATGTCCTCATCTACAGAAGACTTGGATGAAGGGGAAAGAGAATTTTTCCTATGTGATCCCAGCACTGGGGAGTCAGAAGCATATGGATCTCTGTGAGTTCAACGACAGTGTGGTCTACAAAGAGAATTCCAGGATATCCTGGCCTACAATGACAAACAATATAAAACAAAAATGAAACAAACAAACAACACCCCCAGCTGACTATAATCATCACATTTTGTTCATTTTTTCAAAACTTCAAGATAACAGAGTCTCAGTGTACACTTAGGAAACTGACAAAGGATTGAATGATTAGCTCAGGATAGGAGACAGAAATGGGCCAAACAAATTTAGAAGCAGAGGTCCCAATGGTGAGCAGTTCCAATTCTCTTTGAAATAGGAAACATATTTGGTTATCTCCAGGTCAGAGTTCAGAAGTGACTGAGTCTCTATTTCCTTTCTTCTAAGAGAGCTCCCTGTGTGGATGCTGTGCATAAGCCTGTAACTGACATTTATCATGTCTGCTGAGCAGCTTTAAAAATGAACCCCTAGATCTTCCTAGCAGAAACACACCATATCAGTCCCTCATGGTTAGCCCATACTGTAAATAATTTTGGAGAATCTTTAGCAGGCAATGCTACAGTAGTCTTTGAGGCCATTGGAGATATCAATGCTCCTCTGTACTCTATTTCCTCCTCTCAGATGAACAGAATCTGCTTATTGTCCTGGGTAGACATGAACAACCTGAAGTCGTAAGTCACAAACAATCCCACACCAGTTTGGAATTATGATTAATACAATGGTTATTTATTTAAAGGGGAAAAACTTATAGATCACCGTCCCAGACAACAGCCCTCTGCACAATCAGGAAGGGAGCCTAGTCACCAGAAGTGGAGCCAGAAGCCAGAGAGTGAGCGGAGGGTGTAGCCGGGCAGTGGTGGTGCATGCCTTTAATCCCAGCACTCGGGAGGCAGAGGCAGGCAGATCTCTGTGAGTTCAAGACCAGACTGGTCTACAAGAGCTAGCTCCAGAACAGGCTCTAAAGCTGCAGAGAAACCTTGTCTCAAAAAACCAAAAAAAAGGAGAGACCACACCTCAATGGGATGGTACCTCAGCAACTATTGGCTGAAGGAGTGGAAGGAACTCCCACAACACCTCCCTTTTGTTTAAGTAAGAGAGTTCTAAACATACTATGGAATTATATACAATAAGTTCGAATACCCTCTTCTAACTAGCTTAAGTCTTGTATAATAAATAACTTGGCCAAGTCATGGGAGGAAAATAACTACATTTATATAGTCTTCAACCCCATTGAAGATCTGAGAAGGGAAATAATGTTACCTGAGTAATTAGGAAGTACAATTAAACAACTTCCAAAACATGCAACAAATCACAGAGACAACTAGCTACCTGGGCAATCACCCAAAGTCATGTTTGCAGCATTGAAGCAACCAACTTTGGCTAAGGCCTAACGTAACTGACATACCATTTTCAAAGGCAAGAAACTTTTCAAAACTATCTTACCTTGTCTTGGCAGGATATGACAGTCCTGTTTTATCCATTTATGGATACTCTGTATCTGTCAGTGGTTGAGGTATTGGCATTTCTTTGCCCAAAGGCCAGTTCTGCCAAGAAGAAAGGCTCCACATGGAGTGTCTTTGGTGCTCAACATTCTCTTGGGAATAGATTGGTGTTGCCAGGAGCAATTGTGTCTCACTACTATGGAACTCTGAGTAAAATTAAAGACCATTTTCTACAGCTCTTTGAAGAGGTTGAAGATTATCTATCTATACTGAGTATAATCTCTATGTATCTAACGAACCTGATTAGTCTAATTATAAATGACAAACATAGATGACTATGTATCTATATAATTCTCAATACCTATCTAACTTAAAGACTAAGACAATAAACAACTGTGCAATAAATGAGGAAAATATGACCTCCAAATATAAACAATGTACAATTATACAATACAATATGGTAAATATATATCAATACATAAACAATATATAAGTATCTTAATCAGAGGTAGAAATGTACACTGCAATATGGTAAATATACATATATCAATACAATATATATCAATACATAAAAATGTTTTAAACAGAGGTAGAAGCATGCATACATACAATAGTTTATAATTTAACTTTGTATCCATATGCAAGAATCGATATCAATATATTTGTCTAAAAACAGTAACTCACAATTACAAATCTATTATCCCATCATCCAATTATCCTTCTTTTTTTTCAAAAGATCCCTGAGCTTATGAAATTCCTCCCCTAACCCCCCAACCCTCAATCATATACTAATTATAATCAACCCTTAAATGATGTCCCTAAACCCAAGGACAAACTTTAGTGGGAGAGGGGATGTCATACTCTAGAATTACTTCCAGCTGTCATGGGGTGATGTTCTTTCTGGGGGATCCTGTGAAAGTAAAATAATGGTTAAATTTCAAGATCAATGTCTTTTAAAATTGCAAAATGTCTCTGAGTATTTTGTGCAGGTCTGGCCAGAATTTTGTACAAGATGTGCACCATTTCAGGTAACCAAGTTGGAACTGTCTTGTGCAGCTGGTACCCAAAACATGTTTTGTAGTAGCGCTATCAGCATCATGATGTCATATCAACCAGGTGGAGTTGTTGTTATGGGGCCCCATCTTATTCCTGGAAATTTCAAATGTCACTGCAGGAAAAACTCATTGTTCATTGTGAAAAACTTAAACATTAATCATATAGACATATACAGACATACATATATTCAATGAAAGCATGATAGATGTACTCAATGAAAAGTATGAGAGGTATGAAGAAAAGCAAAGATGTTTTCTAAACTCATATTTCTTTCTGTCCCATATCATGACTCTTGACATGAGACAGAAACTCCAGAAACTCTGGGTTTTTCTCTTAACAATAGGCTTGGAATTAGAGAGGGACTGAGCCAAAGTCCAACTCCAAAACCAGCTCTATAAATTTAGAAATATGATTTAGTATACTTTACTTACAGAACCTATTCAGTTTTCTTGATAATCTCTATTGGGCAGTTATTTTTCCATCTGTAAGTATCCAAACATCCAGGGTCCCTTGAATTTTTCAAAGATAAATGTTTACCTGTGGAGATAAGAACAGAACTCTGCCCCCATTCTATATGTTTTTCTTACCACTTGTATGAATATCATCATGTGGATAAGCTGTCATTTCACCTTTCCACGAGGTTTCTCCTCTTCAAATCAAACCTTTATTAATTTGGATGGTATCCACAATTTTTCTTCTCCTATAGAATCAAGAGCAAAACCTCTTCCAAACAATAACTGGTCAATTTCAGCGTTACCTTGTGCTAGAGGACCAGGCAGACTTGTATGGGACTGGATGTGTGTTATGTACATTGGACAAAGCCTATTCCTAATTACATCTTGTACCTGGATAAATAATGAACTCAACTCTGTGTCATCTGGTATAAATTCATCAGTTTCAATATGCAAGATAACTCTTTCTGCATATTGTGAATCTGTAACTATATTAAGAGGTTCTTTAAAGTCCCTTAGCACCATGATAATGGCATATAATTATGCCTTCTGGACAGAATTCTAAGGGCTTTGTTCCACCTTACTCAATTCATCTGACTTGTAACCTGCTTTCCCTTATTTATTTGCATCAGTATAAAATGTATGGGCTCCAGTTATTGGAGCATCACATACAATTCTAAGAAGAATCCAAGAAGTTCTCTTTATGAGGTTAAGTCTGTCATTTTTGGGATAGTTGCTATTAATTTCTTCCAAAAAATTAGAACAAGCTCTTTGCCATGGTTCATTGTCTTCCCATAACTCTTTTTATTTCCTCAGTAGTAAGAGGCACTATAATTTCTGCTGGGTCTATACCTGCTAGTTGACAAAGTTTCAGCTTACCTTTTATAATTAATTCAGAAACTTTTTCCACATAAGTTTGTAATTTTTTACTTGGTTTATTAGGTACAAATATCCACTCTAAAATAATATCTTCCCTCTGCATTAAAATCCCTGTAGGAGAAATTCTGGAAGGCAATATGACTAGAATGCAGCTAACATTTGGGTTCACCCTATCCACATGTGCCTCCTGTAATTTTTCCTCAATCATTGTCAGTTACTTTTTTGCTTCAGCTGTCAGTTTTCTGAGACTATTCAAATCTTTATCACCATCTAAGGTTTTGTTTAGATGAACTATTAGATCAGGTGTTATCCCAACAACTGATTATAGACTGGAAATGTCTCCTAACAATCTTTGGACGTCATTAAGAGTCTGAAATCAATCTCTCCTAATTTGTGCCTTTTGCGTTTTAATTTTCTCTAACCCTATTCTGTAACCTAGGTAATTAATAGAATTTCCTCTTTGAATTTTTTCAGGGGCAATTTGTAATCCCCATTTAGGCAAGACTTTCTTTACTTCTTCAAACATCCTTTCTAAAGTATCTATATTTGAATCAGATAACAAAATGTCATCCATGTAATGATAAATTATAGACTTGGAAAATTGCTTACGAATTATTTCCAATGGCTTACTTACAAAATATTGGCACAATGTGAGACTATTGAGCATCTCCTGTTGGAGGACAGTCCATTAATATCTCCTAGTAGCCTGAGAATTACTATAAGTAGGCACTATGAAGGCAAATTTTTCTCTATCCTTTTCTTGTAAAGGTATAGTGAAAAAAAACAATCTTTCAAATCAATAAGAGGCCATCCTTTTGGCAATAGAGAAGACAAAGGAATTCCAGATTGTAGTGGGCCCATAGGTTGAATTACCTTGTTGACAGCTCTTAGATTTGTCACCATTCTCCATTTACCAGATTTCCTTTTCACAACAAACACAGGAGAATTCCAAGGGCTGGTTGATTCTTCAATATGGTGAGCATCTAGTTGTTCTTGTTCCAGCTGTTCCAAAGCCTGTAATTTATCTTCAGCTAGCGGCCACTGTTTGATCCATATTGGCTTCTCAGTTAGCCATTTTAAATGTAGGGCTGTTGGTACCTCTAAATGTTTGCTATTTGCTGTATGCTTTTGTACAGCCTGAATGGATGGTGACCTTTTTCTATAATACCTCATCATATCCTTCCGGAATTATGAGTTCCTGGAACTACAGGAATGTTAATCTGGGTATTCCATTGCTGTAGCAGGTCATGGCCCCATAAATTTATTGCAATATTGGCTATATATGGCCTTAGTCTTCCTATTTACCCTTCAGGCCCTATGCATTCAACCCATCGTGGGCTTTGTTTTATACGAGATAGGGTTCCAATTCCCAGGAACTGAACATCTACCTCTTGAAGAGGCCAATTTGGATGCCAAGATTCTGGAGTAATGATACTTACATATGCACCTGTGTCTAATAAGCCTTCAATAAAAATGGCATTTATACAGACTCTTAGCTTTGGTCTTTAATCGTTAATTGAAGTCTGCCAAAATATATGTTTACTCTGTCCTACTAGATTTTTTGACTCGCCCTCCACATGTAATTCATCATTTAGACCAGTATTACTTGTTACAGCAGAAATTGGAGCTTTTAGTTTTCTTGGTAAGGCACGTTCTCCACTGTGGACTGTGACTGGGAATGACTGGGCCACTGTTGGCTTGGGGGCCTGCAAGAGGCCCCTCAAGGGGTTTTCTGATGGTATTGGGTTGCCTTGTTTGTCTGTTATTGACCTGCATTCGTTGGACCAATGTTGGCCTTTACCGCATCTCCTACATATACCTGAAAGCCAAGGTCTCCTATTTTTGTCATTCCCAGAGGAGATTTTATTCCTAGAAGCTCTTTGCCTGCAATCCAGCTGCAGATGTCCTAATTTACCACAATTAAAACACCTAGCAGTTTGTTGTCTCCTCATTGCTTTGGAAATTGCTTCTCTTACCCAAGATTTATCATTATAGCTAAACGTCTAAACGTTCATCGTATGCTGACTGCATTTATCCATAGGTGCTGATCTAGACTTTAAAGGCCCAGTTATCTTTTTGTAATCTATATTTGCATTTTCAAAAGCTAGAGATTCAAGAAGTATTCGTCTAGCTTCTGGGTCTGTTATCCCTATGCCCAGAGCCTTAATTAATCTTTGCAAAAAGTCAACAAAGGTTTCTCTCTGTCCTTGCCTAATCCTGGTATATGATTCGACCCTTTTCCCTGGATCTTGTATTCTATTCCAAGCATTTAAGGCTCCCTTGTGACATAATTACAATACTTCATCATAAAGAGCTTGGACCTGTGGATCAGCATACGCTCCTACACCAAGAATTTGATCTTGGGAAACCTCCACACCTTTTGCTCTTTTTTGCTGTTCCATATGTTTGGATTATTCTCTGAAATAAATTCCAAACATCAAGGAAGGTCCATCATCTAAAACTGCAGATACTGAGAGAAATCATGGGGGGTAGCTCTGACATTAGAAGCCCAAGTCCCTATCATTTCCTTAACAAATGCAGAGTACAAGCCATAATTAATGACAGCTTGCTTAATTTCTTTTAGATCATTCAGTTCTATTGGCTTCCATCTACCTTCTTTGACTCCCTTTGAGCCTTTAGAAGTTGACGCTTTGTCAGAGTAAATTACAGGGTATGTAACGAAAACTGCCATATTACCTATTATCCAGCAGGTGGCGCTGTTGCATTGTCATGACTAGAACCGCTGCAAAGGTGACGAAAATGGGGTCCTGTTTCAGTGTATGTCTTAGTATTTGTTAAAAACTGGAAAATGCAAGTTGCTCAACAAAGAAAATGTAATTAAATCAATTCTATACACGGAACCAGAAACCCAGAATCCAGGGGTAGAGAAGAGCAACCCGGAAGCCGCTATGCCTCCATGTGACAGAGTCGTCCTAAGGGGTTGCAGCTTTCGGCAACTGCTTGCGCTCTGGTTTGTGCCACTTAGGCACTGCTCTTGCAGGGGAGATTTAAAAACGTTTCAGGAAAGAGTAGGCCAGGAGGGCAGAGACTGTGCAGGCCTGTGGAGTTTAAATCCATGTGGGAAGGCAAACGATAGGGTGCATGGGAACTTGAAGTCAATCTGAGGTGTGTAAAGGGAAAATATAAAGAATTTCAGAAAGAAAAGCCACTGTGTGACAATTTATATTAAACTGCTGGCTCCACGCACAAGGCACAGGCTGTGGCTGAGGGAGGGAGGGCTCATGCCAAGCTGAGCTGGCGGCAGTCAGCCGAGCGGGGAAAGGAGGGGTCCTAAAACCAAACGTTTGGGCGCCAGATGAAGGCAGAAGTCACAAACAATCCCACACCAGATTGGAATTATGATTAATGCAATGGTTATTTATTTAAAGGGGAAAAACTTACAGATCACCCTCCCAAACAACAGCCCTCTGCGCAATCAAGAAGGGAGCCTAGTCACCGGAAGTGGAGCCTGAAGCCAGAGAGCTAGCGCCTGGAGGGCAGTTGCTGCTTTTTTAAAGAAGGAGAAACCACGCCTCAATGGGCTGGTATCTCAGCAGCTATTGGCTGAAGGAGCAGAAGGAGCTCCTGCAACACACACCATTGTGTCCTGTCATAAGAGTTAGTCCTGCTGGGCCTGTCAATCACATGGACAAGAGACCACCCCTCTACAAGACTGATTCACCAAAAGCCATATAAAAGAGGTGGCAGAAAAAGTATTCTTTACTGAGATAATGTGCTTTTTCTTCCCTGGAGCTCTACTCTGTGTGGTCACCTGTGGAGCTGCCGCCAAGCAGTCTATGAAACTCACTGGCTTTTCTGAGTTCTAAATCAGATCTGAGCATCTCCGTGTTATAATTCACTAACTTTAGGTCCACCAAAGCTGCAGCTTTTCACTCTTTTTCTGAAGAACTGCTTGTTAATTGTTGGTCTCTCCAAAGACTCTGGGACAGCTTATATAATGTCCTTTGGATTTTTGGCTTCATAGAACCTTTTCAACTTTTTTTTTCCAGTTGTACATTAAACAAAGATATTCCTTGAATTCGGTGCATCAGGATTTCTACAATGGCTTTCTTTTTCAATATTATAACGTGCAACTTTCTTTTAAAATAGTCCTCCCAAATCCAGTTGGATGTTTCACTTCTGAAAATTATTTATTTATTTTCTTATACATGTGACTGTTGTTGTTTCCTTTCTTTAATTGTTCTTCTTTTCTGAAAGTAAATCCTAAATATTTATTATAGAAAATATTACAATATCCTCCCAACTCCAGTGTTAAATTATCTGCCTTAGCTACCCTTTCTCATAGAAATATGGGCAAGAATTTGATCATATTTGAAGAATGAAAACGCCTTTAGATATGGGACTGTTTGACTAAGCTGAAAAACATCTACATTCTTCATGACCTTGATTATTTTTTTGGTAATTATGAACACTCTTTTCCAGAAAGTCCATATTCTTTCACTAAAACAAACAAGTAAGCAAACAAAAAGTCAGGAAGAGGGAATAAAGGAAGAAAAATAAAAGAATGAAACAGTTGGTTTCCAAATACAGAAGACAGTTTAACAGAAATTCCACAGGATTCTCCATTTACATAATTTTACACAAACCAGAAATACCAGAAGATTTGCTTCAGTAGGGGTTCAACCTCTGCTGCACCTCCCAGCTTTCCTTTGATTCATACTGGATCTACAAACCCTAAGCCCCAGCCCACAGAGAACCTCCTCAGCCGTGCACATTGAAACCTGTGCTGTTAGAGTTTCCTTTACTCTGGGACATAAGGAGCATGGTCCACAGCAACTTTCTTAACTCACCAGAGTTCAAATTACCACATAGAGTGGACTGGAAAGCTAAACACACACACACACACACACACACACACACACACACACACACACACACAAACACGTGCACACAGGGTGCCTGGGCAGGTAGGCAGGCACTCAGATATGCATGCATGTGTGCATGCAGGCAGGTAGACATGTATACACACATGGGCATGCACACAGGCATACATGCAGGCACACATGCATACACACCAAAAACAAACAAAGCAGTCAAACAAAACCTAAAAATCCAACTGAATAAAAAGTAGGCTTTAGGCTCTTATAATTGATTCCTTGTTTATTTCTCTTGCACAGAAATACTTGAGTATTATATACTCAGATGGAGTAACTAATATGCAAGAGGCCTCTAAGCATCTCCACTTCTCCAGAGACCCACCATGACAGGCTACCAGAAAGGAGGGCTCTACTATTCTGTGAGACCCTGGTGAAGCTCCTCTTTCCTCTTTTATTCTGATTCTTATTGCATCAAATACATACCAATTTCTCCTTCCTGTTGGAGATCTGTGCTAGTGGGTTCTGTCTCTAGCATGCTCATGGAAGCACTCTGAGCCACTGCAACAGGCATCTCTGAGCTGAATCTCAGCTATAGCAAGACTGAAATTGAAATCACTGCTTTCAATCTTGGGCAGTTCCAAACAAGCCTATGGGAAACCCCATCCTGTTTTCTAGGTGGCTTGTACTTCTTTTTCTTCTCCTAGAACACCTGCTAACACAGTACATAAATTTGCTTCTTGGAGAAACAGAAGTTGATTTTAAGAGAGGGGATTGAGACATGGAATAAAGTGTATGGCAAACAAAATTATCAGAATGGCGAACTGTCGCATCATTCAACAAGGCAAAGTGCTTTCAGTTATGGGAAGGGTTTATATATTTATTTTGAAAACAGGCTCTCACTGTGAGGCTGTGGCTGGTTTCAGACTCACTTGATAAGTGACTCTCAGAAGGATACAACACTCATTTCACAGTGTGATACAGTATAATAAAGAACTATGAAGAGACCATCTATGGGGGTTTAGTCATCCCTCTCTGCCTCCAAACCCTGGGGACTCTGCTGATTTTCATGGGACTCAGTTTTTCCTCCCTCAAGAAACAAAACAGAGGAGGAAGAGAGGGGAAGGACACCTCATCCTACAATACAGATTACAAAGGAAGTCCTTTCCAAGGTACACGAACCCTGGCTGACTTGTTTGTGGGCAGTGTACCTGAGACATGCTAGAAAAAGAAGCTGACCAGTTGAATCTCAGCCAGGACCTGCCCCTAACCACTCTTTACTCCGAGGGGGACCCAGAAGGTGGATGTACAACTTCAAAGTAATGCAATATCAGGCATTTCTTTGAACCAAACCTGTACCCTACATATTTAAAATATCACCCACTAGCCCAGCCAAACTGCTTCTAAATAATAATCCAAAAGAGCATCTCCAAGATAGCAGCCAAGTTAGGGTTGTCAGACTCTACCGACCAGAAGGAGGATACTGCGAGTTATGCTTCCATGATATTTCAGTGATGTGGATGGGTCTTCAGGCACAGAATCCAGTGAGGTGAGCTATAGGCCATGAGCTGCTCTGGCTCTGCCTTTGTCTTAGGCTGGCAGGAGCTTGCAACTCAGCTTTTCCAGGCAGGCACTAACAACATGGAAATGCTAGTGGTCATGGTGAAAGACAGACTGAAGCACTTTCAACTCCTGCCTCAGGAAGGGCATGGGTCTGGCTGCAATGGCCCTTGTCCACTGGCTATGACTTCTTCATCCCAAACTCCACTAAAATCTTATGGTATCAGACTAAAGCAAGAAAAACATTTGCTATATCCTGGCCTGACTGATATATAGGGTAAAACTGAGGGCACTATTTAACATGAACTCTTTCTAACCTTTGCTGTTCTTCTTCTGTAATCACAAGGCTTTCTGTTCTCTGATTAAATAAAAACACTTGGTGACATAATTGTGCCATACACATTTAAAGTTAATGTCCTGCCATTCTTGCAAACAGCTAACTCTGCTACCTCTAGGAAAGTGCTGAATTTGTCTGTTTTGCCTTTATAGGACCCCTGCTCTCTCAACCTAGGCCCATTGCATAAAAGAAGCTTCTCTGACCAAGGTGAAGAACAGATAGTTATAAATATATATTTTTAGAAGGTAGTCTGAGAGCATGGGCATTTACCAAATTTAGAATAGTGGATCCTCCTTAGGGCCTATGACCTCCATAGCCATGATTTAAAACCTATTTCCAACACCAGGCATTAATTTTCTTCTGTGATATAGGAGGCCTCAAATCTAATCACAATCCAGTTGTTTGTCCCCATAAACTTCATATCAGTATTGCACCAGCGGTCATCTTATGGGTCTGGATGGTGTTGCAGGGCAAGGCCATTGATGGCTTCCCTCTCAGCAGCCTGAACAGTGACTTCCAGCCTTATGAATGCTTACCAGCAGCAGGGAGGTTTTCTTGTCAACTCCAGACTGTTTATTGTGTCCTGAAATTATACGGTATATTTACTAATATGGTCTTGCAATATATTAATTGTGGACTATCTATAAAAAATACTGGCAATAGCTTTTGTAATTTTGTGGACCACTGGGTTTTCCTATACAAGTATCTTGTAGGATATCCCATATTTAGAACTGAGATATTGATTTAATTACCCATGTCTTTTGGAGGTAGCATTGTCCACTCTTGTAGTCCTCAGTTCAAACTCCTTTAATAACCACCAGTTTTAAATTTGCTTACAATTACTGAATTTTTGTAAGGCTTTCTCATACATTCTTACTTTTGGTTAACACACATTATACTTTTTGTCTTTCCTAAGCTTTAACCCCCGTCCTTACTTGAAACCAACTTATTTTTTTTCAGATCAGTTATTGTATTTTTTCATTTCAGAATTTCTGTTTGGTTTATTTACCTACATCTTCACTGGTACAAATTATTTATGCATTGATTTCCTACAGTTGTGGTGTCTATTAACATCTTTATAACAAGTTTTAAAAATCCTTTGCCCAGGAACTGGAGCCAAGGATCTGTAGGTCAATCCCCTGCTGTAGGATCAGATATCAGATCCCCAGCACCACTGTAAGTGCCTGGTAGATATAGTAGTCCATCTACAACCCCAGTACTTCTGAGGTGGAGACACAAATCCTGGAGCAAGCTAACTTATTAGACTAATTGACTCAATGATTTCAGGGCTGGTTAAGAGACCCTGCCCCACAGCAAAGAGGACACTTCATATAAAACCCTTGCCTCCACATTCAAACACATGTGCCACAGTGTGCATACACACATGTAAACACACATACACACACATACTATATACATACCCAGAAAAAAATTATGTCTTAAGTATCTTACAAATCTGAGGTTCTTTAGTTTAATAAGTATTCTTTTCCTTTTATAGCTGTATAATGTTTTGCACTGTTTCTTTTTATCAGGATAAGTTGATCTTTCTCTGTGATTTGGGAATCTGAGAAACTAGTCACTTGTCTTAGTCTTTCGTGGACTCTTATCTCAAGAAAATTTTCATTAGATTGAATTTACTGTGTTTCTCAAACCTGTTTTTCTCTCTCTGCATACTGTCTGTCCATGAATTGTACCATCATTGGGGGAGGCCTCTTGTTTGTTCCCGGTTGCTGAGACCAGAAGTACCCACTCAGAAACTGTATTATTTGCAATACTGTTTGGCCAATAGCTTAAGTGTATTTCCTGCTAACTCTTATATATTAACTTAACTCAGTTGTATTAATATGTATATTACCACTCGGCTATGGCTAACAAGCAAGTTTCTGGTTGGCAGTTTGCATCTTTCCCCTCTGGCAGCTACATGGCATCTCCGTGACTCTGCCTTCTTTCTCCCAGTGGTCAGTTTAGTTTCCCACCTAGTATTATTCTGCCCTATCACAGGCCAAAGTAGCTTCCATTAAACAATAAAAACAATGCATATACAGAAGGGCTTCCCACACCATTTCCCCTTTACTGCCTAAAGAAAAAGAAAAGTTTTAATTTTAACATAGTAAAATTACATATAACAAAATAGGTATCAAGCAAGACTTACAGTTACAATATTTACATTTACTGTATGTTTTATCATAACTAAGGAAAACTATAATTATAACTATCTATTCTTCAACTCTACCAAAGACCACAGAAGGATATAATTTTACCTAAGTTAATGGGAAGTGCATTGTAAGCAACTTCCAAAATTCCAGAATTGAGAGAGACATCTTGCTGCCTGCATAGTCACCCAAAGTTCTTCTGTGACATTTGAGTATCCATCTTCAGCCTACAGACTCATAGTATCCAGCAGACTTTTCTATGAAGCAGGAAATTTGAAAATCTATTCTGCATTGTAATGCCAAAGTCCATCAGTTGCTTTCTTCTTTGTCCTGCAGACTTTCTAGCAGACTCATTCATGAAGCAGGAACCCAAAAGATTTTCTCACCTTTAGGCAAGTTTAGCAGTCATTTTTCTTGGGGTCTTGCATGTCCAGTTCATACAGCATAACATCAAGCACACTAGGCAAGAAGAGTTTCTTGCCCAAATGTCTAGCAAACTATATAAGGAGCCTTTTTGGTGCCTATCTTCCTCTTGAAGATGTTGGTGTTACCAAGAACAGGTGTATCTCATTGTCATAAAAAGTCCTAATTTCTTAAAACCATTTAAACAATATTTGGGGAATCTGAAGCATAGTTCTCTCCACATTGCTTTCTGCTTTTTGTTGGGTGAAGTAATTTGGTGGGATGTTTACGGTGATCTTTCAGGGAGTCTTGGTCCATCAAACCACATTAGTCTGGAAGAAATCTGTAGGTTCTTGTCCTCAATGGAAACAAAAGAAGAACCTCTTTTCCAAAGCAAGAAATCATTAGACCCAAATTCTGAAGTCAAGGTACCTTTAAAATATATATGTTCATTTATCTAAGCACCCTATACAATGAAATGTCTCTCTGTACTTAGTTCCTTAACAGTCAAAAATTTCAAAGAAAACACAATAATATATATAATCCAGACTCTCTGTGTATATTCCATCTTTACATGGCTTATTTTTCTTACACTATTACTTTTTCTATAAGTTTAATATCTATTTTCTTATATTTACTCATTTAATCTACGACTGACTTTTATATTATATTTACTGTCTTTTTACTCTTTTTCTTCTCTCTATCAAACCTATGTAAATTTTTTATACACACTATGTCTTGTTTAGAGGTCTTTTAGTATGAATCTTTCTTATTGTGTATCTGAAATTGTTTTCTGTCCAGAAGTGCTTCTTAAAATGCTAACCTGCATTACTAGTACTAAGGCTACTTTGCCTTTTGGCTCTGCCCAGTTCAACAAGGCAGTCCATTTACTGCTTCTGAGGCTACTGGGTAGGAACCACGCTCATCACCTCAATTCTGGTAACTAGTTGGCCCATGCTGCCACCAAGTAACTTGCAGAACACTGTCCACAAGCCTTATTCAAGTGTTTGGCCTCCTAAAAAAGTCAGATTTCGTGCTGGCAACATGGCCCAGGAAGCTGCCATTTTGAAACTGTGTGGATTTATTTATTGATTGATTAATTGGTTGATTGAATGATTTGCTACTGCTGAATCAGTAAGAACCCTCTTAAAGGAATTATGTCTCTGCAAACAAACAGAACATTTTGAAGAAATTATGTCCTCTCTAGTAAACAGAACCTACCCATGAAAATTCTACTATCAAAAAACTATGCTTAATTCTCCTTGTGTATCTAGAAGTATGTTTTAAGCTTTCTCGGGTTTTACAAAGATACAGTTGATCACGATGGTGTACCAATTTGTTGGGGTAGGCTGGTCGTTCATTGCTGGTCACTTAAGTCCAAAATAATTACACAGATACTATATTAATTAAATCATTGCTTGGCCTATTAGCTCTAGGTTCTTATTGGCTGACACTTACATTTTAAATTAACCCATTTCCATTAATCTGTGTATCACCATGTGGCTGTGGCTTACTGGCAAGGTTCCCACATGTCTGTCTCCTATGGGTAACTACATGGCATCTTGTGACTCCTCCTTCTTTCTCCCCATATTAAGTTTAGTTTTCCCTTCCTAAATCTATTTTGCCCTATCACAGGCCAAGGAAGCTTCTTTATTCATTAATAAAAGCAATACATATAGAGAAGGATTTCCCACACCATCCATGTATAATTCTTTCAGTGAAATTTCATCTTTGCTATCAACACATATTTTCATGGGATTTTGATAATGATTTTAACAGATCAGGAGTGGAGAAGTAACTGTAGATAATAGGTCACAGAGCCTCTCTTTCTCAGGAATGCTCTGGCACATTCCCAACCCTGAATTTTAAATCCCTGGCCCTTGCAAAGAGTAGCTTTAAGGCTTGCTACAAATCCATTTCCTGTGTATGTAGCTCTTGCCACTGCTGATTCCGTTGTCACTCAGGTAGACACATTTTCCTCCTCCTCCAATAGGATCCCTAAAACAACAAACATACACAATTTCTGCACAGACTGACACTAATTCAATCCAGCAATAAAATCTCATCCATCTCCACTTCTAATTCTTAAGAAGAATCAAAGAAAGGCAGAGTTCATGAAGAACCACCTTTACCTTTACTAGACCTAGTATTCTTTATATTCTTGGTGTTCAGTTTGAACACGACATCTTTATCATTCCTCAAAATTGATCCTATAATGTGTGTAGATGGCATTTGTCTGGTCCTTGATGTCATGTTAAAATGAAATGCTACCTTATTTGGCCTCAAAGGGGCAATTTTTCAATTCTGTCTTGAAGTATTTTACACATGTATTAAATGAGGAAAATCCAAATCTTAGTAAATATCTGAAATGTCTATAATGATGTATGTTAGTGAGGCTGTGTCTTACTGTTTCAGTGAAATGACTCCATTTGAAATGGTTATGTCTACATCCAGGAACTGTCTCAGTACTCTTTGATGATGAGACTTTAGAGAAGGTTCCCAGTGTCTCTAGAGTCTTTGCTTCTGTGAACAGGTGTAGCTGTGCACACAGCTATCAGACAAGTTTTACCCAGTAGTTCTGCAGTGGTTTTTCTGGGGTTTCTGAGTTCTTACTCCCCACCTATAGTTCTATAAGCAGTCAACAAGGATGTTTATCATCAATGAAAAGTTTTCAATTGGTGATAGGACAGACAGCATCTACCCTAGATATCATCATCATGCTAAGTATTTCAGCAGATATCACATTGAGAAAATGCTTTGAAAATGATGGCTATTAAATGGGAACACACAGAAAAAAATTAAATTTGTAGGATGTGGAATTTCCTGTGAATTATCTATTGCATATAATCACTCACCCTACACCTTCAACCTAAGGGTTTATTTTTCTACTTTTCCAGTAGAGTTTGCTCCAGAAGATTCAGGATTTCCTCTCTTATAGTCACAACTCAAACAATCACAACTCAAGAACACAGTAGAAGGAAAAATGGTTTACAAACATACAAGTTGTTATATTCAGTGTTGTTTGTCCACATCCAAGGGTGCTCTGGTGACTCTCTGTGTAGGCCAATCCAATGGTTAAAATCACTACTGTATCTCTTCAGGAAATTGTCATAAAACACAGAAAGCAAAACAAAAATGTATCTCTCTGTTTCAAATGACCCTTTAGTCTTTTCCCTACAGACTCCTCTTGAGAAGGCAATAGGGTGTAACAGATCACCAACCTTGGAGCCATAATAGCCCTCAGTTCTCAGTGTATGCATTTCCATCTATAGTCCAAAGTATATGGATGTCTACCTGTCCCACTATGGCTAGGAAAGTCCCTTGCAGTTATTAACAGTGGTCACCTTTAATATGCAATATTTGCCAGCTCTGATGAAGATTTTTATGAATCCAAGTATCTCAATAGTTTGTATGTTTGACATTACAGGTTGACAATAAACACCACATGACCAAAAATCTTTGAAATGCCTCAGAATTCCAGTCAGAAGCAATAACATCAGCAAATGACACACATTAATGTGCTCCTATGTCCCCCAGTGTGTAGGGTAGGATCCTTCCTCATGTTTCAGACTTATGCTCACTATTTCAAGGAATTACACACTCAGCATAACAAACAACAAACCAATTCCTAGTCCTTTCTTACCAGCTCCTCCAGGCTGTCAAATAGAGCTAGATGGCCCTCTAGTGCCATTCATGAGATCTGACTGGATGTCCAGTTATTTGTGTGTTCAGAAAAATGAAAATATTGACTTCCAAATCCAATCCAGTCTGTTGGGCAGGTGGCATAGCAAGGTCCAAGGCACTTTGCTCACTGAAATGTAGACAGTTCAGGAAATATAATAAACATTTCAAAGTCTTCTGTCTTGGTTACTATCCAAATCTCAGTTGTTTGCTGTGTGTTTGGGCAGTAACTTTCCTAACTGATCACTAAGGGACTTCTACTAGTAGGAATGTCCCCATTCCAGAGCCTTCCATTGGGCTCTGATGAAATGGTTGTTTTCCTTCTTTGTATTTTGTGTTTTGATACAGAATCCCACTATGACACTCTTCTTGGCTTGTATATCCCTGCATAGACTGCACTTGTCTAGTGTGTATAGTAACCCTACTGACTGTTCCTCCTGAGTGCTGGGACTAAAGATACCAAACCCTGCAAGAAAATTATTTCTAGACTATCAGACACATAGGACTGCTTCTGATTCCTGGAATCCTACAGCTTTCTTTCCTATAATCCTCCTTTACATGCTCCTTTTCTCTTGACAAAACAAAGAGAATTCCCTACTTGCCTGGATTTACTATAGAGAAATGCCAGCCTGCAATACATAGCATATAGGTTAAAATAGGTCTTCAGCAATAAAACTTTTTTCAAGACCTTCCTATAATTCTATCACACACACACACACACACACACACACACACAAACACATATATATATATATATATATATATATATACACATATATTTATACACACACACAAACACACACACAATGGTTCTTCTTAGATGTACTTAGAATGGCCATCATGAAGAAACATGACAGCACATGTTAGAACCATGTGCAGAAATAGGAACACTTATTTACTACTGGTGGGAATACAAACTGATACAGTCATATGAAGAATCCTCAAAGAAATTAAAAGTAGACCTACTCTGTGACTTAGCAATGTCACTCCTGGATGTATATGTAGAGAATTCATCCTTTCACAGAGAGTCTTGGCATCCATGTTTATTGCAGCCCTATTTGCAACTGAAAGAAATGGACCTGACCTGGATGCCCATCTACTGATGAACTAATAATAATGTGGAACACATCCAAAATTGAATAATATTTTAGCCTTGAAGACAAAATGAAATTTGTAGGAAAGTGTGTGGACTGGAAATGTATGATATTAAGTGAGGTTGCATAAACTTAGAAAGAGACCATGTTCCCTGTCTCATGCAATCCCAGCCTGTAATGTACAGTGTGAACAGCTGTGAGTGTGAGCATGATATAACATGTAGAAAGGAGAACAATAAGAGTAACATAAAGTGACAAGGAAGGACAGGATGCAGATAAAGGGAACACAAGTTATGAAAAATTATTAAAGAATTGGTTTCTAGTTTAAACTGTGCCATAGTTCATTTAACTGATGCATAAAGTCTAAAATCATAACTGAAACTCCACAGCTTCAGTGTGATATCCTAACTACTTGGAAGTAGGTGAGATACCTGAGTTTAGGACTTGACATGTGTTTGAGGGCCATGTTAATGGAACTGTGTCATGTTTTCATCTCAATCTATTATAATTAAATGGCTATACATATGTATATATGGACAAATCTCTCTCTGTTTCTCTCTCTCTTTGTGTGTGTATGTGTCTGTGTGCCTGTGTGCATGTATAAAAAGGTATGGATGCTGGAAAGGATCAGAGGGCAGCTTAGAAGAATAATAGATAATAACAGATATTCTTTTATAACTTTGCCTTTTCCTTACTTTAAAAGGTAAGAATAAATGAGCTGCTCTTTCAAAGGTCTAATGAGTTCTAGGAAACATGAGACTTGATTATACATATCAAATACCAGAAATGACAATCCACACATTAGTGAAGGATAATTTTTTTAGCTATTGTCAGTTCTGATATCCAGTACCACAAGGATGCAGTG
Organism: Arvicola amphibius; assembly: GCF_903992535.2. NCBI lineage: Eukaryota > Metazoa > Chordata > Mammalia > Rodentia > Cricetidae > Arvicola > Arvicola amphibius. The sequence goes on from NC_052048.2 coordinate 17,853,240, forward strand.
AAAGTGACAAATGCAACAGGCAGTGAAAGGGACCATCACTTTGTTTTATTTGACTCTTTTTTTTGAGCTATGCAATAGTTTAGCTTTACACTGACCAAGACTTGTTGGCAAATGTTTCTCTTATCTAGACAAGTGTATATTATTCATTCATGTGGTCAAAATGTTTTTATAGAACAATATCATGAAATATTTCTCTAGCTATGGCAGTAAAATTGTTTAATATTTTATGACCTTATTCAGACAATCTACAGCTAAAAACTTAGGAATCACATATTCTGGGACTTTCTGTTTAATATTTTAATATCATGGTTAAAGACATTAACTGCAACCGTGAGTCATTGGCAGGGGGTTTCCTTTATCTTCTTCAACAACATTAGTCTTCTTCACTTTTCTTACTTCCTTTAGCTGGAGCAACCTCCTTATGAATCTCTCTTCCAGTTTTCCTCTCCTTCTTCTCTGCCTTGAATAGATCCCCCACATGGACATGTGTCTAAACCAGTGGAAGAATTGAATTTTTACACTATCATTCATAACAGTAGCAGTAGCAAAATTACAGTTATGAAGTAGTAATGAAAATAATTTTATGATTGGGATCACCAAATCATGAGTATTCATGAGGGGTTCTCATGTGTCCAAGGGGATGTCCCCGCTAGGTTTTTGGGCAGCAGAGGAGAGGGTGCCGGAACTGGTCTTGTCTTATAACCACGCTGATGAATATCTTGAATATCACCATAGAACCTTCATCCAGCAATGGATGGAGATAGAGACAGAGACCCACATTGGAGCACTGGGCTGAGCTACCAAGGTCCAGATGAAGAGCAGAAGGAGAGAGAAGATCAGCAAGGAAGTCAGGACCACAAGGGGTGCATTCACCCAGTGAGACTGTGTGACTGATTTAATGGGAGCTCACCAAGGCCAGCTAGACTGGGAATGAACAAGCATGTGATCAAACTTGACTCTCTGAATGTGGCTGACATTGGGGACTGACTGAGAAGCCAATGATAATGGCACTGGGATTTGATTCTACTGCATGTACTGGCTTTTTGGGATCCTAGTCTGTTTGGATGCATACCTTTCTAGACCTGGATGGAAGGGGGAGGGCCTTGGACTTCCCACAGGGCAGGGTACCCTACCTTCTCTTAGGACTGGAGGGGGAGGGGAAGGAAGGGAAGTGGAAAGGAAATGGGAGGAGGTGGAAATATTTAATAAATAAATAAAAATTTGTAGGCTCAGGGAACTATTATTATTATTATTATTATTATTATTTTATTAAAAATTTTCTCATCCCCCACCTCCCATTTTCCTCCCCCTCCCTCCACACCTGCCACTCCCCTTCCCCTCTCTCTCCAGTCCAAAGAGCAGTAAGGGTTCCCTGCCCTGTGGGAAGTCCATGGTCCTCCCCTCTCCATCCAAGTCTAGGAAGGTGAGCATCCAAATAGACTGGGCCCCTCCAAAGCATGATGCAGTAGCATCAAAACCCAGTGCCATTGTCCTTGGCTTCTCAGCAGCCCTCATTGTCTGCCATGTTCAGGGAGACCGGTTTTATCCCATGCTTTTTCAGTCTCAGTACAGCTGGCCTTGGTGAGCTCCCATTAGATCAGCCCCAGCATCTCAGTAGGTGGGGGCACCCCTTGTGGTCCTGACTTCCTTGCTCATGATCTCCCTCCTTCTGCTCCTCATTTGGACCTTGGGAGCTCAGTCCGGTGCTCCAATATGGGACTCTGTCTCTATTTCCATCCATCGCCAGATGAAGGTTCTATGGTGATATGCAAGATATTCATCAGTATGGCTAAAGGATCGGGCCATTTCAGACTCCCTCTCCTCAGCTGCCCAAGGAACTAGATGGAGATATCTCCCTGGACACCTTGGAACCCCTCTAGAGTTAAGTCTCTTGCCAACCCTAAAACTGCTCCCTTAATGAAGATATATACTTCAGGGAACTCTTTAAAAAGAGGGGGGGGGTGAATGGCATAACAGGTAGATAAGTGTGAACTTACATTAATCATAATAATAGTAATAGAGTGAATACTTGTGACCTATTATTTATAGATAATTTGTATTGGTATAGATTATTCTATATTGATACAAATTCAAATTGTATTTGCCATATTGAATATGTTTCTATTTCTGTTTATAATATTTGTACACCTATGAAAAGTTATTTTGTCAGATTCTTGGTATGAACGTTTATACTTCTGTTTAAGACATTTTGTATAATAATACAATTTTAGGATATATTTATCATACTGCATCCCATATTTCTACCTCTGATCAAGATAATTATACATTGTTTACAGTTTGAGGTCATTGTCCTCATTTGTTGCACAGTTGTTTGAAGATTGTTTAATTGTTTAATATTATAATATGAAGCCTTAGTCTTTAAGTTATACAGGTATTAAGTATCATAAGTCAATAGTTGTTCATGTTTGTCATACTTATAATTAGACTAACCAGATTCTTTTGATACATAGAGATTGTATTCTTCATGATAGGTAATCTTCAAAGAACTGCAGAATATGGCATTTAAATAACTTAGGGTTTGGTTGACATGAAACATGATTGCTCCTGGCAGCACTGATCTATTCCTGAGAGAATTTTGAACATTGAAGACATACTGCTTGGAGCTTGTTTGCTTCATGGCAAAACTGACCTCTTGGCAAGGAACTGCCCATGACTTGACGGCTGACAAAATGAACAGTATCCAGACTGGATAAGCAGGATACAAAAAAAAAAGTCTTTCAAACTTTGCCAAGACAGGATATGACAGTTTTGAAAGTCTTCCTGCCTCTGAAATGATTTGTCAGTTACTCTAAGCCTTAGCAAAAGTTGTTTTCTCCAGTGTTTCAAATGTGACTTTGAGTGATTGCTCAGGTAGCAAGTTGTCTCTTGTCATCTACTGCACAGTTTGAAAATTTCTTAAATTCACTTCCTGACTACTCAAATATTATTATCTTCCTTTTCAGGCCTTAGAGTTGAAGATTAGATAGTCATGGTTACCTTCATCTTATGATTTCGCCAATCCATTTCTAATACATAACTTAGACTCCTTAGGATAGAATAATTATTAAAACTTTTAACATATGTTTCTTGCTTATTATGGTTTGTACTGTTAGTAATTCTAATTTTTATACTTGATATCTGCTCTTATGGTATATAGTTTTATTTTGAATTTGGAACTCTTTTATTTAGACAAAAGGGGGAGGTGATGGGGAACCTCCTTCCAGTGGCCTTTGTGAAACTGGACCAGGTTGGGCATGGCTGTGGGTACCAAAATGCCAGCAAGATCAACTTCTTGCCCTCTCCCCACTTACCACAGCTGAATTTTGGATTCTGTTTCTGTTCTTCTTTGTGATCTGTGAGTTCTCTTTTAATAAAGCAGTGCTTATTATACCATATTAGGAGCTAGAGTGGTATTCCTTTATTTGCTTTTCCTTCATCTAATGTGTTCCACTTCAAATATCATGTAGACTGCTAATGTGTCTTTTCTTCGCCCTACTATGATTTCTCAACCTGAGCCCAAGCTTCTGAACAAGCTGCTTTACTTTTAACACAGAAATTAGCTCCTTGACTTAGGGTCACAAAGCAAAAATTAAAACAAAATCTAAAACAAACAACTGTGTCCCAAAATATAACCTGAAACAGAACTAGCATGTTTAAACTTATTTCTTGCTTTACTTTTGTGTGAGGAAACTGATTCTGAATACGCTAAGTTGCTAAAGAGCTCATGGACTTCTGGAAATGACTTGTGAGTGCTTTCATGCCATCCAAGTTCATGGTTTATCATGAGCTCTTCAGGAAATATAAGGAGAGTTGCTTTTCAATGGGAGGTTCCTGGAAAAGAAGTTGTGTGAAAAGGTCATTGAGATAAAGGAGAACAAAATCAGCTACTACTGAGTTCATTTGTTATTTTCTTTACTCATTCAGGTTTTCAGAGCTGAAACCAGGTTCCCAATCAGAGACCACCTCCTCCAGGATTGCCACAAAGACCCTCTGTTAATGGAAACCAAAGTGGTATTCTTCATCAGGGCCCACCACAAGGAAGAGACTAACAGCAAGGTCACCTTCCTTATTCTGGAAACCAGCAAGGTCCAGCATCACAGGGAGACCCAAGGCAGCAGCGATTCCCTCAGCCTGAAAAACAGCAAGGTCCACCACAATCTTTCCAAGGGCTCAGATCAATTGGGGTGTCCCCAGGTCATTGTTTCTCAGTAAACTATAATCCAAAGACAGGTATGAATTACATTTATCCTCCTGAAAAAAAAAACTCCTTTATTTTTCAGATTATAGAAACTAACCTATCAAAGGATTTAGAAATAACAAAGTCCTGGATCTAATTTCAAATAATTTTATTAACTATTAAATGACTTATTCATGAGAGAAAGTCTATTTTTAGGGGAATATCACCTCACAATTTTGTGTTTCACAATTATTTGTGTCTCGTACATTCTTTGAAAGAAGACCCCTTTTCTTGCTGACATCCTCTGCTCTTTGCTTGGGCTCTTCATTTCACACATATAGACAGATCTCATCATGAATTTTCTTTATCATGTTCTTATTGTTTTTGCCTGACATGTCATGTCCTCTCTGTAACCTGACTTCATGATTTGTTTATTTCAGAAAGTGAATATAATAAGATGGCTCCCTCTCTACATTTCTTCTGTTCCTCCAGTAGAATCAAAACTATAGCTTCACTACATCAATTAAATGATCAGCATGCATCTGCTGACTGTCTTCCTTCTTCCTGAGTAACTATGGGCCTGGAATTTCAGTGTGGATAATAACAAAAAATATCAGTATTTCTCTTATATATTCTTCCAGCAAGCTTCCCTTCTCATTTAGCTGTCAGTCAGTTATCAGGAACAAGTGTTCCCATTGCCAGTATTGCCTGGTATCTACAGCATTATTGTATTTTTAAAATTATTTTCACATTATTGAATAAAAGACTCATAATTTTAGTAGACATGGATTACAATACAAAGTACAAACCTCAGTATATGCTGAAAAATCCTAGAAAAACTTAGCCAGATGTGGTAATATTTGGCTAAAATTCCAACAAATGGAAAGTTATAGGCAATACAATTAAAGTTTGGTGTACATTGTGATTTTCAGGGAAATGGGGAATGAATAGACAGAGCCTGGTGTCATTGGCTCAACAGCACAGCCAGTTTGGAAGGTATCTTTGGGAAAATTACATTCACCTCCCTTTCATAATCATTTAAGATCACTACACAGTTCCCTTCCATTTTAAACACTTAGAAAAGGGCATGTCTAAGCAGTACTGTAGTGTCCTTCCTTAGTAACTAGCTGAAATCCAATGATATTAGTTACACCCTGGAACTGATGGAGACTGGAACCTGTATTTGTAACTTCACTGCCTTCTTGCTCCCCCATCAAATTAATACAAGCCTTTGATCTTTTTTAAAAATAGGTCTTGGAGGATACAACTCCACAGTGCTGTTCAGACATAACCAAACCTTTATCCTTCACAGAGGTGGCCTTGAATAAACCTCCTTTTCTCTCTAGACTGTCCTCTCACACACTGGCACTCAAGCAGCAGGCAGCTGGATCCCTGACTCGGTCAACTTTTCATGGAAAATTGTTCTTACAGTTAATGTACTGAATCAATAAAGCTACTTAAAATCAAAGGACAGAGTCAGAGATTGTGTAGCTGGCATTAGCCACAGAATTCCTAGGGGACTTAGGAGGTCTGCCTCAGAAGATAGGAAAAGAGGAGGCAGAATTTTTCATCTTACTGGATTGGGAAAAATCTGGATGGAGGGTCAGCCAATCAACTCTCTGATTTCCTTGAATATCAGATCTTTATCTCAATTTCTGACTTAGATGTTTTATTATATTGTAACAATTTATGTAATAGTTTCATCTGACATACATCTTGGGCTTTAGATTATGCCCCGGGGAGTAAAATCACCAAAACCACACTGCTCCCCACAACCAGCTAACTCTGTCAGCCTGACCACTAGCCTTGCTGCAAAACCATAGACAACAGTGTACAATTTGATTCTATGACATTCCAAGCAGATAGCTTGGTTTTCTTCCATGCTGGGACTGGTCCTTTCTCTCCACAGGTAATGGCAGATGGGGTGATCCTATCTCAATGCTGCTTCCTAAATGTGAGGATTCCTCCTACTGGCTTCCTTACATTAGCTCTTCAGGCAGCTCACCCCTATTCCCTCCGGGCTCATGAGCAGTCACATTGAACCCATCAAAGTATGAAATTAGCGTTGCTTGGGGCCCTCTATTGCACACCTGATACTCAGTCAGGCCTCTGGCATAGCAGCAGCCCGCTGTGACCCCATCACATGCCACACTAGTCTGAGTGTGTGGACAACTTCCTTTTCCACAGCAATGTTGCTACAACTGGCAATTCTTCCCCACCCCCATCCCTTGCCTATCTCCACCTATGCTGTCATCATCATCAGATGTGGTAAAACACTTGGGAAGTTTTAAACAAGCAATTAGATTTAACAATAAAGTGTGTGGGGGGTGAATCTTTCATATGTTGAGAATCAGAAATATCATAATCCTCTGACTTAGATCACCATTCCACCATTGCATTATGAAACTACAGAGGTGTAGCTCAAGGTTATTAGAAAACCAACCTTAATTTATTCAGTTAAAATATAAAAATGGCTACCTGATGATAGGTACCCCTAAAGCTATACAGAAGTTCCCTGGTTTGTTGTAGAAATTTTATATTTGAAGGAAACAGTCATTTCAGATAGTATGAATTAACACTTTGTGAAATAGGTATCAAATTTTTGGGAAATGAGGAACAGAATTACTCGGCAAGACTGGAAAGATTTAGCTACAGCAAAATTGGAAGCAAGTCCTAGTAACACTGGAAAACATAGTGGTGAGAGGCCATGGAAAAAGAAAATAGTCCTAGAGGTATTAATTTTTTCCAAGAGCAGTTTCTCATTGAGAACTAATGTGTTGATTTGCAGGCTGTTTTGATTTGACTATCACACCTCGGCACAATGTCCTACAGCAGTTTTGAATATTTGGGACAGGGTTGAAGAATGAGGAAAGAGGTCTGAGACATTTACTAAAGTTATAAAATGCTCAAAAGAAAACTTCACTTTTTTAACAAAGATTAACTTAAACTGTAAGAAGAATGATATCAGAACCAGCAATTAGATAAATATTAATTGAATCTTTGCTTTTTGAGAATGCTAATTTAGATAGCAAAAAGTTGATTGGGTCTTTAAAAGCAAAAATCAGCACCCATACATGAATAGAGCTGAAATTGGATCTCATGCTTATGACACTGCTTTGATAGGAGAAGTAATTTCTAGGAATTTTGAGAAAAATCAAAATATTAAATGTTTTAATTTTTGTAAAGAAGGTCTTTTGAAAGGCGATTGTATGCAAGGGATTTCTAGAAACAATGTTTCAATGTACCCTTCTGGAGTACATGAAATGTGTGTCAAAGGCTGACATTGTACTACTGAATAAAGATCATCCAGGGGGCAGGCACAGTAACCCTTTGTCATTTGGAAACAACCCCCTACAGGCTCCAATATCAAATTTGGCTTAGTAATTTTTTATCAGCATTGGAGAAAATCATCCATAGTGCAATTCAAAGACTTAATACCTGTTGTTAAAAACCACACTGCTCTGGATATGATCAATAACAGAACAATTTTTATAGATACAACAAAATAAAGAGAAATTGGCAAACAAATATTTTTGGAAAACTGCTGTAAATGATCAGAGACCAAAGCTAAAATGACATGCAAATGTCATTGAAATTGGTAGACAAAAATGTTAATGTAAAAATAATTTTTCCAATATCTTGGAATCTAGATAGACCTCTTTAGGAGTTAAATATTCAACTTCTTGTGACTTGAGCTTAATCTCAGGTAAAATGTAGAGCAAGATTGGTTGAATGAATGGGGACAGGTAGGAAAATTAAAACCATGTGTGGCCAACATAACAATAAATTTATGTGGATGTGATTTGTTACAGTGTTGAAAAACACAAAATTAACATTCCTCCAATCTTAAACACAAACCATAAATTCAAAATGCTTCTGAGAGAAATATTAACAGGTATTATCAAGAATGGTCATTGATCATTCAGTTTGTACAAAAGCAGGACACAATAACTGTCATTTTTTCAAAGGTACCAACAACACTACTTTTAAAACAGGTCACTGACCAGCCTGTCTGGGTGGTACAGTGGCCTATGACATCAAACAAATTACAGACATTAAATAACTGGTATAGGAGCAAGTAAATTCTCAACATATTAAAGAATCATTCAGTCTTTGGAATTCTCCTATGTTTGTCATTTTAAAAAAAAATCTGGGAAATTAAGAATTAAGCGCTATAAATAAGGTGATTCAGGAACTGGTTTCTTTACAGCCTGAAATTTCCTTTCCTTTTCTAGTACCTACAGGATGGTCTATTATAGTGATTGATTTAAAAGACTATTTTTTTTTACTATACCTTTACACAAATAATATAGTGCCTACATAGAAGAATTGCCAGACTGTTAAAAAGTATCAGTGAAAAATTTTTCCACAAAGGATGTTAAACAGTCCTACCTTTTATCAGTGTTTTGCACAACAATCATTGAAAAAAATCTATAAACAATTTTCTCAGTTTCTAATTACCATTATATTTATGATAAGTTATGAGCTGGTTCAGACACTAATACCTTTCAGAAAATGTTTAAAGAAGCAAAATAAAATTTCCTTGTTGGGGATTAGAAACTGCACCTAAAAATATGCAATTCTATTAATCACCTAGAATTTAAAATAAGTTAAAAAATTCAGCTATAAAAAATGAAAATCAGGAGAGATCACTTACAAAGTCTTAATGATTTTTAAAAATTCTTAGGAAATATTAATTGGCTACAGCCCACAATTAGATTTATAATTCAAAAACTAAGTAATTTATTTCAAACCTTACACGTTTGACAAGTACTTAAATAGTCCAAGAAAATAACCAGATGAGGCTGAGAGAATTGATTTTGGTAGGGAAAAAAACTATAGGCTGTACATATGGATCACTTAGAGTGTACTTTCATCACATTACCCTCTACGCATTTTCCTATAGAAATTTTTATGCAGAGAGAGGATATTATTTTATAATGTATATTTTTGGTCACACAAAGGGAGCAAGAAATTAACAACCCATGTAGAAAAAGTTTTCTGGATTGTTTTTGAAAGGAAAATTGAGAGTTTGTCAATGAGCAGAATATACCCAGCAGAAATTGTGATATCTTTTATTAATGCTGAAGGTTCCTCACTATTAGGAGAAAATGGACATTAGCAATGAGCTTGCAGTCAGTCATTTCTTGGGACAGATTAGCAAGAAATATTCCCCAAAGAAGAAACATTAGTGTATAAAAAAAAACTAATTGGATTCTTCTTTACATTGTGGGAGGAACACCAATTTCTATAGCACCTACATTCTACACAGATAACAGGTAAACCATCAGGAAATATATGTAAAAAGGCTCAAAGCTCCTATGATTCCATTCAAAGTGAGAATTATATACAATTCTTGTGGTATTATTGGATTTTTTCCAACCCTTTTAATATCATTACCTAAATATTAAAATACAGAAAAAAATATTGAAACCACTTAACTTATTCCAGATGACTCAGAATTAACTTTGGTATTCATTCGTTTACAAGAAATAAAATAAAATAAAAATTATATCTTGTACATAATGCATATCAGATTTTATATGTGTCTATAGGTGCCATGAGATAATAATGAAGTTGATCAACTATTGGTAGGAAATATGCTAGAAGCCTCAGAATTTCATAAGAAATAAATACTAATAGCACAGGTTTGAAGAAATATCTTTTTACCACCTGGAAATAAGTCAAAAAAATAATAAGGAAATGCCCTACTTGTTCTTTGCATGATAAAATTCTACCACCTGAAGGAAGTATTTCAAAAGGTACTCAAAAAATGAAATTGGGCAATGAATATATTTTAATTTGTCAAATTTTGAAAATTAAAGCATGTATACCATAATATTGATACATGTTTATTATTTCAATGGGCAAATGATTTGAGTTCCTCAAAGGCTGATTCTGTAATCATATATTTATTAGGATTCATGGCCATTGTGGGAATACCTGTACAAATTGAGACTGACAATGTTACAACATATGTCCCTAGTAAAATGAAACTTTTTTTACATATTATAACAAAGATTATTAGAGGTGTACTCAAAAATCTTATAGAAGAAGTGTTTGTAAAAAGATCTAATTGCATTAAAATATGCTTAATAAATGAAAAGGGATAATAAAGACCACCAAGAATAAATTAACTTTACTTTTTAAATGCTAATGAGAAAGGTGAAACAGTGTTTGAGAGACATTGCATAGTAGAAAACTAATTCTGAAAAAAAATCTGCCTTTATACTTTAAAAAAATGTGTTAACCTCATACTAGAAACCAGGATATGTGTTATATTGAGGAAAATGTTTTGTTTTTGTTTCCACGGGTGAGGAAAAGCTATGGATGTCATCAAATTTGATAAAGATTAGATTAGAACAAAAAAGACATCTTGATTATGAAAGATGATAGTTAACCAATCAGCATAGCAATTCAAACTGCTGAGAAACTTCCCAAAGTTAAAGTTAAGGCTGGGTTTTGTTTCTGTCTTTCTAGGAGAATAACAGCATCCAACTAAGAAATCTGAAGACCATTGGACTAAAGAGACAACTAAAGAAACATGCAGGGAAAATACTCCAAGAAAAAAATCAAACTGACCTAATTATATAGCACAATTCCAATAAGATAAAAATCTCAAATCTCCACCAAATGTTTATTCTACTGTTCTCCACAGAGATAAAAGGCAAATGATCTTTTTGTAGTCCCAATTCATTAAATATTAAAGTTAGTTTTGGTATTCAAGCATGGATCTCTCCTCAAAACCCAAGCATGCTTGTTTAAGAAAAACCCAAAATCTCTTTTCTTATGAAAGAAGAGCCATTTGGTGTGGGATAAAAGAAAAATCAAAATAAGGGACTATGCAACTACCACTAATCTCATAATCTTTTGGCTTTATTTGACTCTTTGAAACTATTCCTAATGTGTAAATATTATCTCAAAATTTATAAGATTAGTGTATATGTACAAATTTAACCTTCCTGTCATGATATTATCAGTACTACCTGATTCTAGAAATAGACTATACCTAGCTTCCTATATTTGATTTCAGGGCTGAGTCTGAAGCAGGTAATGAGGTACTAAGTTTTTGTACCCTGAATATAGTTAATAGAGTGTGGTCTTTTACTCTCTTAAATATATGCTGCACATGAAATTTAAAATGTTTAAGTTTCTTGCAGTGAACTATGATCATTCCTAACAGTGACCTTTGAAGTCTCCAAAAAGACTTTGGGGATCCACAAGGATGAATCTACTTGAACTGTGATAATGCCACTCAGTTGACAAACACCACCCAAAGATCAGTTTTGAACTATAAACTGTTAAGGGAACTTCAAAGAAGATAGCTAAGATGATCTAACCTTGTAGACTACTCCAGTCAAGACTTCAGATAAGCTTTGTACTCTCCCATCATACCAAGACAGGAAAAGAGCTAGCTCTCCTAGAGATTGATCTTTATTTTAATTTTATCAGGGTGCCCTAAAGATGCCATTATTCCCAAACATCAGCAATTTTAATAACATGGTATTAACATTTCCCAAAGGTGGGGAGAGGTTTTTCATCATTTAATGAATGTTTGCCATTGTTTAGGGGGTTGGTCACAAGTGTTTATTAGTTATTGTCAGGAAGAAAACTTAGCAAAAAAAATTAGACTCAGGGATCTCATTTTGTTATATTGTGTTATGTTTTTCCTTTTGCTTAAGATATTTTTGTATATTGATGCAAATTAAGGGTATTTTTGTTATACTGTATTATATGCACCTATTTTTTATTTAAGGAATTGAAACTGTGCAGCTCATTTAAAAATGTAATGTAAAGTTCTATTCCTTGACACTATTTAGGATATTAAGAAATAAAGGTTAGTAGTCATTCATTTATAGAAATCAAACATATACTCATGTTAGTTATATTTTCAAGGTCAACACGTCAGAGATTACAGAATGTGGTATTTTAATGTTTCGATAATGTAAGGTTTTCTTGACAGTGAGACTTAACTGCTCCTGCCAGCACCTGTTTTCTTTAAAGTAGGATGATGGGCATCGAAGAATCTCCATATGGAATTTACTTTATTTATGACAAAAGCTAGCCACTGGACAAAGAAACTGGCCTCACCTCAACTGCAGACAGTATGCTATGCAAATTGGACAACCAAGGCACAGAAGAAGGCAACTGTTGAACTTAACAAATTCCTGTTTCAGAGAAAAGTCTGGCAGATATTTTAGGCCTGTATACCAAAGATAGATGCTCTAATGTTGTAGAGAAATATTGGGGTGACTGTTCATGTAGTCAGATATCTCTGACATTTATTAGTTTGAAAGGTACACTGAGTAAACACTTCTTGTTTACTCAGATAATATTTTATCTTTCTCAGGTTTCTTATGGGGTTGAAGATTAGATAGCTATAGTTTTCCCTATTTATGATAGAAGGTAAATTACATACAAAATTTTGAACTCACCCTAATAAGTTAGATAATAAAGTATTTTCTCTGAATTTGCCAAATACTAATAGGTTGGAGATTGTGAATATATTTTTTACTTAATACTTACTATATATAGTTTCACATTGTTAGAGTTAAAACTTTTTTAGTGAGACAATTCAGTTGTGTCTTCCCTGCCTACCTAAGTTCTGCCCTATTAACAGGCCAGGGCATTTTCTTTAATCATTAACGATAATCACAGCACACAGAGGGGACTCCCACATAGGACACCCCACTCTCTAGGACCTCCATATTTGAACAAAACCCCAGGCTCTTCTCCCAATTGCTTTGGCTTCTCTAGCAAATGAGCAGGAAAGTTTCCAAGAAGGTAGGCTGCCCTAAATACCTACCTCACCAAACCCACAAACTCCTAGCCCAATCCCAGCCCCAAACTCACCTCTTCTCCTGAAACCACAGTGGGACTCTGAAACACAGCTTGTTACAATGTGGAGGGAACCAAGAGCTTGCTGCAACACTGAGTGGACCAAGAGAGCTAACCAGTAGAGAAGACCCAATATAGCAGGTTTAGAGAGACCCCAGTGGTTCCCCGAGACAGACATTGACAGTGCAGAGCAGACTAAGAACAATTCCCAAAGACTCGGACAGATACCGCAAGGATTGAACCAAGATGCAAAGATACTGCCAGCCTAATTTGAAGGAAGAGATGGGTAAGTACCAATGCAAGAATCCATTCAACAACATTAAAAAGCAACATGGTAACATGAGAACCCACTGGTCACACAACAGGTATACTTGATTATCCTAACCCAGAAGAAGCAGAGGAAAATGACTTATGAAGGTGATGGAGACATTTAAAGAGGAAATGAAAAACTCCCTTAAAGAAACGGAGAAAAGACAAACAAAAATTGGAAGAAATCAATAAATTCTTCAAAGAATCCCAAGAAAAAACTGTCAAATAGGTAAAGCAAACAGTTCAAGACCTGAAGACTAAAATAGACACAAACCAAAGGAATACTGGTTATAGAAAATCTGGGTAAATGAACAGTAACTATAGAGGCAAGTATAACCAACAGAATAAAAGAGATAAAAGAAATAATCTCAGGTGTTGAAGATACTATAGAGGAAATAGAATCAGTAGTTAAAGAAAACATTAAATCCAACAAATTATAGACATAAAACATCCATGAAATCTGGGACACCATGAAAAGATCAAGCCTAAGAATAATATGAATGGAAGAAGGAGAAGAACTCCAGATCAAAGGCACAGAAAATATATTGAATAAAATCATAGAAGAAAACTTTTCCAACCTAAAGAAGGATATCCCTATGAAGGTAAAAGAGGCTTACAGAACACCAAATAGACTGGATCAAAAAAAGTCCCCTCGCCATATAATAATCAAAATACAAAACATACAGAATAAAGAAAGAATATTAAGAGCTGCAAAGAAAAAGGGTCAAGTAACATATAAGGGTTGAATTATCATAATTACACCCAAATTCTCAATGGAAACCATGAAAGCCAGAAGGTCCTTGGCAGATGTACTGTAGAGACTAAGAGATGATGGATACAAGCCCAGGTTACTACACCCAGCAAAGCTTTCAATCACCATAGATGGAGAAAGCAATATATTCCATGACAAAACCAGATTTAAAAAATACAAATCCACAAACCCAGCCCTACAGAAAGTACTAAGAAGAAAACCCCAACCCAAGGAAGCTAACTGGACCCAGAAAAAAAAAACACAGGCAATAGATAATCTCCCACCAGGAAAACCCAAAGAAGGAAAACATACAAGCTACAAAAAATAGCAGGAATTAACCACTGCTCATTAATATCTCTCAATAGCAGTGGATTCAATTCACCTATAAAAAGACACAAACTAAGAGAATCGATATTAAAACAGGATCCAGCATTCTGCTGTAAACAAGAAACAATCCTCAACCTCAAAGACAGACATTACCTCAGAGTAAAGGGTTGGGAATAGGTTTTCCAATCAAATGGACCGAAGAAACAAGCAGGTATAGCTATCCTAATGTCTAACAAAATAGATTTCAAACTAAAATCAATCAAAGTGATAGAGGACACTTCATACTCATAATAGGAACAATTGATCTAGACAAAGTCACAATACTGAACCTCTGTGTCCTTAATTACAAGATCACCCACCTATGTAAAAGAAACATTACTAAAGCTTAAATTGCACATAACCCCCCCATACACTTCAGCACTCCTTTCTTGCCAGTATGAATAGAAGGAGAAGAACTCCAGCTCAAAGGCAAAGAAAATATATTCAACAAAATTATAGAAGAAAACTCCCAATCTAATGAAGGATATCCCTATGAAGGTACAAGAAGCTTCCAGAACACCAAATAGACTGGTTCAAAAAAGTCCCCTAGCCATATAACAATCAGACTGATGAATAGCTTAAATATTACCATAGAATCTTCATCCAGCTACTGATGGAAACGGAGGCAGAAACTTGCATCAGAACACTGGACTGAGTTCCCATAGTCCAGTTGAAGAGTGGGAGGAATGAGAATATGAGCAAAGAGGTCAAGACCATAATGGATACACCCATTGAAACAATCTTCCTGAAACAAAATACCTGAGCTAATGGAAGCTCACCTATACCAGCTGGTATGGAAAGAAAAAGCATAGGACCAAACTAATCCTTCTTAATGTGGATGACAGTTGCATGGCCTGGCAGACTGAGGGGCCCCTGCCAGTGGCAAGAGGATTTATCCCTAGAATGTACTGTCTTTTGGGGAATCTGTTCTCTTTGGAGGGATACTTTGCTCAGCCTAGATATAGTAGGGAGGGCCTTGGACCTTCCCCAAAGCAATGTACCTTACCCTTTTTGAGGAGTGTATAGGGGGGTGGAAAGGCAAGTGGAGATGATGGGAGGTAGGGAAGAACTGAGAATTTGGATTTGTATGTATAATGAAAAAATATTGTTTACTCTTTTAACTTTCTTTTAAAAAAGTCTAAAAAAAACAAAAAAAAGTGGCAGGGAAGAAGGTAGTAGAAATAAATGATTAGGAAAACAAGGGGAATGCAGTTTTGCCAAAGACAGCTTTCAAAAGGACTGTGCTGTTGAGCTAGTGACACCAGGCTCTTTTTCTGCAGTTCCTACTTCCCTGAACATCACAGTGTACACCAAACTTTAATTCTCTTGCCTCTAACTTTCCATTTGTTGGAATTTTTGCCAAATACTTGTATACCTTGCTAAATTTTTCAAGGATTACTCAGCATATGCTGAGGTCTGTATTTTGTCCAGTGTTCCTAGCCTACCAAAATTATGAGTCTGTTATTCAATAACGGGGAAATAATCTTAAAATATCATTATGCTGTAGATACCAGGAAATAGTGGTAATGGAAACACTTGGGCTTGATATATGGCTTATTGATAATGAGAAGGGAAGCTTGCTGAAAGATATACGAGAGAGAGAGAGAGAGAGAGAGAGAGAGAGAGAGAGAGAGAGAGAGAGAGAGAGAGAAACAAGTTCTTTGATCTTTCTCATTCTTGAAATTCCAGGCCCAAGGACACACAGGGAGAAGGACAACAGTCAGCAGGTGCATGCTGATCATTTAATTAATGTTGTGAAGCTATAGTTTTGACCCTACTGGGCCAATAGAAGAATGTGGAGAGAGAGCATCATCTTATTCACTTTCTGAAATAAACAAATCATGAAGGCAGGTTACAGAGAGGACATAACATGTCAAACATAAACAATAAGAGCATGATTAAAAAAAAAAAACATGATGAGTTCTGTCTATATGTGTGAACTGAAGAGCCCAAGCAAGGAGCAAAAGATGTCAGCAAGAACAGGGGTCTTCTTTCAAAGAATGTATGAGACACAAATAATTGTGTAACACAAAATTTGGAGGTTATAGTCCTCTAAAAATAGACTTTCCAGTTCCCTCTTTTCAGCTGCCCAAGGAACTAGCTGGGGGCATCTCCCTGGACACCTGAGAATCCCTCTAGAGTCAAGTCTCTGCCAACCCAAAAATGGCTCCCTTAATTAAGATATATACTTCCCTGTTCCCATATCCACCCTTCCTATATCCCAACCATCTCATTCCTCCAAGCTCTCCCCATCCTCCCCTTTACACTTTTCTCTCCCCATCTCCCCTTACCCCCATCACACCCCACCCCCAAGTTCCCAAATTTTTGCCCGGCAATCTTGTCTATTTCCAATATCCAGGAGGATAACTATATGTTTTTCTTTGGGTTCACCTTCTTATTTAGCTTAATTGGAGCTCATCAAAGCCAGCTGGACTGGGACTGAAAAAGCACGGGATAAAACCAGACTCCCTGAACAAGGCGGACAATGAGGGCTGCTGAGAATCCAAGGACAATGGCACTGGATTTTGATCCTACTACATATACTGGCTTTGGGGAGTGCCTAGCCTGTTTGGATGCTCACCTTCTTAGACCTGGATGGAGGGGGGAGGACCTTGGACTTCCCACAGGGCAAGGAACACTTACTGCTCTTCACACAGGAGAGGGAGGGGGAGTGGAGGAAGAAGGGGGAGGTAAATGGGAGGCGGGGAGGAGGCAGACATTTTTAATAAAAAAATAGATAAATAAAATCCAAAAAATAGACTTTCTCTCATGAACAAGTCATTTAATAGTTAATAAAAATATTTGAAATATTTTGGTTAGTTAGTTTCTACACTTTTAGAAATAAAGGAGTTTGTTTTTTTCAGGAGGATGAATGTAATTCATCCCTGTCTTTGGATTCTAGTTTACTGAGAAACAATGGCCTGGGGACACCTCAATGATCTGAGCACTTAGAAAGATTGTGGTGAACCTTGCTGGCTTTTAGGCTGAGGGGATCAATACTGCTGTGGGTCTCCCGGTGAAGCTGTGTCTTGCTGGTTTCCAGAATGAGGAATGTGATCATGCTGTTAGTTTCTTTCTTCCTGTGGTCCCTGATGAAGAATTCCCCCTTGATTCCCATTAGAAGAGGGTCTTTGTGGCAATCCTGGAGGAAGGGATCTCTGACTGGGGATTTGGTTTAGACTCCGAAAACCTGAATGTGTAAAGTAAATAACAGATTAGTTTAGTAATAGCTGGTTTTGTTCTCCTTTATCTCAATGACCTTTTCACAAAGCTTCTTTTCCAGGAACCTCCCACTCAATAGCAACTTTCCTTATATTTCCTGAAAAGCTCATGTTAAACCATGGACTTGGATGGCAAGCAAGCTTTCACAAGTTGTTTCCAGAAGAAGTCCATGAGCTCTTTAGCAACTTAGTTTATTCAAAATCAGTTTCCTCACACAAAAGTAAAACAAGGAATAGGCTTAAACATGTAAGTTCTGTTTCAGTTTATATTTTGGGACATAGTTGATTTTTGTTTTGTGATCCTAAAACAAAGAGCCACTTTCTGTGTTAAAACTGAAGCAGCTTTTTCAGAAGCTTAGACTCAGGTTGAGAAATCTTAGCAGAGGAAAAGAAAAGGACAAAAGTAGCAGTCCACATAGTATTTCCTGAGTAAATATGACGAAAGTTTTCTGCTATGGGTTCAATACATTATTTGAATACAGAGTCATGGGTAAAAAAGACAGTTAAGCAGCTGACTGGACATCCGGAAAATGATAGTTAAGCAGCTGGTGGACATCCAGGGAATGGAGTACAGGTCCCCTCCAATTCCCTAAACATTTCTGGCCATTCAGTGGGGTATCATCCTGACTACTGGTTCTGCAGGGTCCTAGAATTCCCCAAATGGGCCTGCTTCAGGGCTGAGGGACTGGGAAGCCAGTGGTGAGTGCTCATGCCACAGGGGCTTCTTTGTTCCACAGGACTCTTCTCCTGTCAAGCCCACCCTTTTGTCTGCAAGGTCATTGGCTGAGCAAGAGGCCCTGCCCCTGTACTGAAGGGATCCATCTGGAGGGGTAAGTATGTGCCTGCCTGGCCAGCCAGAGTACAAGCCCCTTCCAATTCCCTAAACGTTTCTTGCCATTCAGCGAGGCATCTCTCCAGCTACTGGCTTTCTCTATTTACCCCATCCCAACTTGCCCCCAAGTACTCCTTTCCATCTGCTTTAGGGTGGAGGGGATCAGAGAGCCAACTCCAGTGCTGAGGGGAGCTAAGAAAGGGCAGACCAAGAAAAACCCTGAAGTATACAGTCAGCCACAGCAAAGATTGGACCAAGATGCCAAGACTCTCCTGGCCACATTTGAAAAAAAAAAGATAGGCAAATGCCAATGCAAGAATTCCTCCAACAACCTGAAAAGCAACATGATAAAACCAGAATCCAGTGAACACACAACAGGAAGACTTGAACACCCTAATCTAGAAGAAGTAAAAGAAATTAACTTTAAAAGTAACACTATGAAAATAATAGAGACACTTAAACAGGATGTGAAAAACTCCCTTAAAGAAATGGAACAGAAGACAAACAAAAAGTTAGAAGAAATTAATAAATCCTTCAAAGATACCCAAGAAAATCACAAAAAAAAAGCAATCAAACAGATAAAGGAAAGAGTTCAAGACTTAAAGACCAAAATAAAGGTAATAAAGAAAACCCAAACCAAGGGATGGCTGGATATGGAAAATCTGGGTAAACAAATAGGAACTACAGAGACAAGTATAGCCAACAGAATACAAGAGATAGAAGAAAGAATCATAGGTGCTGACAATACTATAGAGGAAATAAACTCATTGATCAAAGAAAACAGCAAATCCAACATTCTTAACACAAAACATACATGAAATCTGGGACACCATGAAAAAAACCAAACCTAAGAATAATAGGGGTAGAAGAAGGAGAAGAATTATAGCTCAAAGGCCCAGATAATATACTCAACAAAATTATAGAAGAAAACTTTCCCAACCTAAAGAAGAATATTCCTATGAAGGTATAAGAAGCATATAGAACACCGAATAGACTGGAAAAAAATTCCCTCGCCATATAATAATCAAAATACAAAACATACAGAATAAATAACGAATATTAAGAGCTGCAAAGGAAAAAGGTCAAGTAACATATAAAGGTAAATCTATCAGAATTACACCTGACTTCTCTATGGAAACCACGAAAGCCAGAAGGTCTTGGATAGATGTGCTGCAGACACTAAGAGACCATTGATGCAAGCCCAGAGTAGTATACCCAGCAAATCTTTCTTTCACCATCAATGGAGAAAACAAAATATTTTAGGACAAAAACAGATTTAAACAATACGTAGCCACAAACCCAGCCTTACAGAAAGTACTAGAAGGAAAACCACAACCCAAAGAAGCAAAAAACTCCCATAATAACACAGACATCTGACAACCCTCAACCAGCACAACTCCAAGAAGGGAAAAACACTAAAACTACCAGCAAAAAAATAACCAGAGTTAACAAACACTGCTCATTAATATCACTTAATATCAATGGGCTCAATTCACCTATAAAAAGACAAAGGTTAAGGAAATGGATACAAAAACAGGATCCAACATTCTGCTGTTTAAAAGAAACACACATCAACCTCAAAGACAGACACTAGCTCAGAGTAAAGGGTTGGCAAATAGTTTTTCAATCAAATGGACCTAAGAAACAAGCAGGTGTGGCTATACTAATAACTAACAAAATAGATTTCAAAATAAAATCAATCAGAAGAGATGGACACTTTATACTCCTAAAAGGAACAACTCATCAGGATGAAGTCTCAATCCTGAATATCTATGGCCCTAATACAAAAGCACCCACATATGTAAAAGAAACATTGCTAGAACTCAAAGGACAATCAAACCCCACACACTAATGGTAGGAGATTTCAACACCCCTTTCTCACCAATGGTCTGGCCAACCAGACAGAAAGTTAACAGAGAAATAAGAGAACTAACAGATGTAATGAATCAAATGGGCTTAACAGGTATCTATAGCACATTCCACCCAAACAGGAAAGAATGTACCTTCTTTTCAGCTTCTCACGGAACCTTCTCAAAAATTGATCACATACTTGGTAGCAAAGCAAAGATACACAGATATAAAAAAAATTGTAGTAACCACCTGTGTCTTGTTGGATTACCATGGAATAAAGTTAGAATTTAACAACAATTCTACCTCCAGAAAGCCTACAAACTCATGGAAACTGAGCAGTCAATTACTGAACCACCCCTAGGTCAAGGAAGAAATAAAGAAAGAAATTAAAGTCTTCCTTGAATACAATGAAAATAAAGATACATCATACTGAAACCTATGGGACACTATGAAAGTAGTGCTAACAGTAAAGTTCATAGCACTAAGTGCCCACATAAAGAAAATGGAGAAAGCTCACATTAGAGACTCAACAGCACACCTAAAAGCTCTAGAAAAAATCATACTCAATCAGGAGGAGTAGAAGACTGGAAATAATAAAACTGAGAGCTGAAATCAACAAAATAGAAACACAGAAAACTATTCAAAGAATCTATGAAACAAAGAGCTGGTTCTTTGAGAAAATCAACAAGATTGACAAATCCCTATCCAGACTAATCAAAAGGCAGAGAGAGAACATGCAAACTAACAAGATCAGAAATGAAAAGGGAGACATAACAACAGACACTGTGGTAATTCAGAGAATCATTAGGTCCTACTACAAAGGCATGTATGCCACAAAATTGGAAAATATAAAAGAAATGGACATTTTTAGATAAGTACCATATACCAAAATTAAATCAAAACCAAGTGAACAATTTAAATAGACCAATAAGTCACAAGGAAATAGAAGCTGTCATCAAAAACCTCCTAACCAAAAAATAGCTCAAAAACAGATGGCTTTAAATCAGAAGTCTACCAGAACTTCCAAAAAGAGCCAATGCCTACATTCCTTAATATGTTTCACATAATAGAAACAGAAAAGTCATTGCCAAACTCTTTTTATGAAGCTACAATGACTCTGATACCAAAACCACACAAACACTCAACCAAGAAAGAGAATTACAGACCATTCTCACTCATGAACATCAATGCAAAAATTCTCAATAAAATACTGGCAAACTGAATAAAAGAACACATCAAAAAATTATTCATTATGATAAAGTAGGCTTCATCCCAGAGATAGAGGGCTGGTTCAACATACAAAACTCTATCAATGTAATCCATCATATAAATAAACTGAAAAAAAGCCATATGATCATTTCATTAAATGCTGAAAAATCATTTGGCAAAAACCATTTATGATAATGGTCTTAGAGAGATTAGAGATACAAGGGTCATACAGAAACATAATAAAAGCAATATACAGCAAGCCGACAGCTAACATCAAATTAAATGGAGAGAAACACATCCATTCCACTAAAATAAGGAACAAAACAAGGCTGTCCTCTCTCTCCATATCTCTTCAATATAGTGCTTGAAGTTCTAGCAAGAGCAATAAGAAAACATAAGGAGATCAAGGGGATTCAAATTGGAAAGAAAGAAGTCAAACTTTCATTATTGGTAGATGATATTATAGTGTACATAAGTGACCTCCAAAACTATATCAAAGAACTCCTACAGCTGATAAATACCTTCAGTGATGTGGCAGGATGCAAGATCAACTCCAAAAAAAAATCAGTAGCCCTCCTATACACAAAGAATAAAGAAGCAGAGAGGGAAATCAGAGAAACACCATCTTTCATGATAACCACAATAGCATAAAGTATCATGGGGTAATAATAACCAAGGAAGGGAAAGATCTACTTGAAAAGAACTTTAAGTCTTTGAAGAAAGAAATTGAAGAGAATACCAGAAAAATGGAAGGATTTCCCATGCTCTTGGATTGGTAGGATCAACATAGTAAAAATGGCAATTCTACCAAAGGCAAACTATAGATTCAATGCAATCCCCATCAAAATCCCAACAAAATTCTTCACAGACCTTGAGAGAACAATAACCAACTTTGTATGCAAAAACAAAACACTCAGGAGAGCCAAAACAATCCTTTATAATAAAGGAACTTCTGGAGGCATTACCATACTTGACTTCAAACTCTATTACAGAGCTACAGTAATGAAAACAGCTTGGTATTGGCATAAAAACAGAGACATTGACCAATGGAATAGAATCAAAGACCCAGATATTAATCCACAAACCTATGAACACCTGATTTTTGACAAAGGAGCTAAAATTATAAAATGGAAGAAAGAAAGCATTTTCAACAAATGGTGCTGGAATAACTGGATGTCAACCTGTAGAAGAATGAAAATAGATCCATACCTATCACCATACACAGACCTCAAGTCCAAATGGATTAAAAACCTCAATATAAATCTGACCACACTGAGCCTGATAGAAGAGAAAGTGGGACGTAGACTGCAACACATGGGCATAGGATATTACCTCCTACATATAACCCCAGTAGCACAGACAACAAGAGCTACAATGAATGAATAGGACATCTGAAACTGAGAAGCTTTTGTAAAGCAAAGAACACTGTCATTAAGACAAAAAGGCATTATACTGAATGGGAGAAGATCTTCATCAGCACTGCATCAGACAAAGGTCTGATATATAAATATATAAAGAACTCAAGAAACTGGACATGAAAATTCTAATTAACCCAATTTATTAATTGGGTACTGAACTGAAAAGAGAATTCTCAACAGAAGAAGTTCAAATGGCCAAAAGACACTTAAGATCTAGTTCAACCTCCTTAGCAATCAGGGAAATGCAAATTAAAATAACTTTGAGATACCATCTTACACCTATCAGAATGGCTAAAATCAAAAACATCAATGATAACCTATGCTAGAGAGGATGTGGAGTAAGGGGAATACTCATTTATTGCTGGTGTGAATGCAAACTTGTGCAACCACTTTGGAAATCAGTGTGGTGGTTTCTCAGGAAATTGGGAGTCAACCTACCTCAAGATCCAGCAATACCAGTCTTGGGAATATATCAGAAAGATGCCCAATCATACTACAAAATCATTTGTTCAACTGTGTTTATAGCAGCATTATTTATAACAGCCAGAACTTTGAAACAACCTAGATGCCCCCAATGGAAGAATGGATAAAGAAATTTTGAAACATATACACATTAGAGTACTACTCAGTGGTAAAAAACAATGACATCTTGAATTTTGTATGCAAATGGATGGAAATAGAAAACACTATCCTGAGTGAGATAACCCAGACCCAAAATGATGAATATGGTATGTACTCACTCATTAGTGAACTCTAGCCATAAACAAAGGACATTGAGCCAATATTTCAAGATCCTAGAGAAGCTAAATAATAAGGTTTACCCAAAGAAAAACATATATAGATCCTCCTGGAAATTGGAAGCAGACAAGATTGCTGGGCAAAAGTTGAGAGCACGGGGCTTGGGGTGGGACTGGGGGAAGGGAAGGTGGGAGAGAGAAGCAAGAAGGGGAGGATTGGGGAGAGCTTGGGGAATTGGGATTATTGAAATGGAGGAAGGGTAGATATGGGAGCAGGGAAGAAGATATCTTAATTAAGAGTGCCATTTTAAGGTTGGCAAGAGACTTGGCTCTAGGAGGTTCCCAGGTGTCCACATGGATGTCCCCAGCTAGGTCCTTTGGCAGTAGTGAAGAGGGTGCCTGAACTGGTCTTGTTTCATAGTCACACTGATGAATATCTCGAGTATCAACATAAAACCTCTGTCTGGTGGTGGATGGAGATAGAGACAGAGACCCACACTGGAGCACTAGACTGAGTTCCCAAAATCCAGTTGAAGAGCAGGAGGGAGAAGATGAGCAAGGAAATCAGGAACGTGAGGGGTTGGTCTGTAGTGATGAGCAGCGGGCTGTGTTCCTGCCGCCCAGCTACCGGCTGCCTGGCTAGCTTATGCCCCGAAATAACAACACACAAACTGCCTGGCCCATTTAGTTCCAGCCTCTTATTGTCTAATTCTCACATCTTGATTAACCCATTTCTAATAATCTGTGTAGCACCATGAAGTGGTGTCTTACCCAGAAAGATTCAGCATCTCTGACCTGGTGGCTGGCTTCATGGTGACTGTCCCAGAGAAGAGAGGCAGGGCAATTGCCCGAGGCATCTGCTTCACTCCCAGCATTCTGTTCTGTCTACTCCACCCACCTATGTTCTAACCTATCAGGCCAAGCAGTTTCTTTATTAATTAACCAATGAAATCATTAGATAGATTGAAAACACACCTATATCATTTATCCTTTTTCTGTTTAAACAAAAAAGGCTTTCACGTTAACATAGTAAAATTACATATAACAAAATAGTTATCAAGCAAGAATTATATTACAATATTTATATCTACTTTATCTTTTATCACAACTAAAAAACTATAACTATTTATCCATTCTTCAACTCCATCAAAGACTCCAGAAAGATATAATATTATCTAATTAAACAAGAAATATGCAACTTTCAAATTCTAGAAATAATACAGACATCTCGCTGCCTGGACAGTCACCCAAAGTTCTTTTGTACTGTCGGGGCACCCATCTTAAGCCTTCAGGCCCACAGTATCCAACAGACTTTTCCATGAAGCAGGAAATTTCAAAGACATTTCAGTCACTATCTGCTGTGTCTTGCAGAATGTCTTGCAGACTCTTTCATGAATCAGGAACCCCGAAAGATCATCTCACCTTTAGGCAAGTTTAGCAGTCCTCTGTCTCTGAGGGTTCTCTGTGTCCAGTTTATGCAATAGTCCAGGCAAGAGCAGTTTCTTGCCTAAATTGCTATCAAACTCCATAAGGAGCCTCTTCGATGCCCATCTTCCTTTTGAAGTAGATTGGTGCTGCCAGGAACAGACGGGTCTCATTGTCATGAAAAGCCCTAAGTTATTAAAACATTTAAAATGCCATATTCTGTAGTCTTTGAAAGATATAAAGAATGTCTATCTAACTGAAATACATCTCTACATATCTAGAAAATCTAACGAACATGACTACAAGCTTGACTATTATTGATGACTATCCATTAACCTATATTTCCTAATTATACATTACAGTTTTAAATGAATTACACAATCACAATACCTTAATCAATATCAGAAATACATATACATATAACAAAATTGACCTTAAAATTCATACCAATGCAAAGTATTCATATCATATCATATCCCCCTTTAAATGTAATAGAACATTTATAAACAATATTTGGGAATATGGGCACAGTTATTTCTCTCCAAACTGCTTCCTGCTGAATGGGGACACTGTTATTCAGATCTTTCATGGTGTAACCTGTGTGCCAGGTTCATCTCAGTCATCAGTTGGGTGAAGTATTTTTTGAGGTTGTTCACAGCAACCTTTCAGGAGGGCGTGGTCTATCATACCATATTGGGATAGAAGCAATCCACAGGGTCTTATTTTCTGTAAAAATAAAAGAATCTCTTTTTCAAAGTATCATATCCTTAGATCCAAATTCTGAAGTCAAAGTATTTTCAAAATATCTATGTTGGATTAGTTCAGCAGCATTTATAAACAAATATCTTTAAGCAGCTGTTGCTCCTTCCTCAGCATTCGAACAATTCAAAGAGAGCATAATAGCATACCGTATCAAGATTCTCTGTGTATTTTCCATCTTTTTGTGGCTTTATTTTAACCTCTATTTCATTCATTTTTACTTTTACTTTTTGAAACAGGTTCTCTATATATCTTTGTCCTGGAATAACTCAGTAGACCAGGCTGTCCTTGAACTCAGACATCCCTCTGTCTCTGCCTCCCAGGCATTGGGATTAAAGGTGTGTCCTGCCACACCTTGAAGTCACAGAGGTCAATCTACCTCTATCTCTCAAGTGTTGAGATTAAAGGTGTGTACTACCACACCCAAGTACTCTTTCTATCTTTTTTACTTTTAAGAACTTTAAACTTTAGCCTACATGTATTTTCAACACATTGTAAACCATTTTGACATTTTTTTTGACTTGGAATCTGTCTTTACTGTATATCTCTCTCTTTTTCTAATCACATGAGTCTTTAATTTACCAAGCAATATCAGTAGGACTAAAGCTGTGGCTTTGGCATCTGGATATAGCCCATTCCCTAGTTTTCTGTGATTCTAGCCTTGTGGCTAAGATACCGGCCAGAGCCACGTTCATTGCCACAACTCTACAGTGTTTCAAGGTCCCTGCCAGCAAGCAAGCTGCAGCATTCTGCTCACAGACCACACTCATTCACACTGCCTGCCTGAAAGAGTCGGAGTTTGCCCTGGCAGGATGGCCCAGAAACCAGCATTTTAAAACAGCACAGTTTTTTCCTGCTCCGGCTGAAAACCGAAAACCACAAGTTCAGCTTTTCATCAACACCTTTTAAGTGTTTTGTGGCAGGACCTCTTAAAAGAGCTGCAGGGTTTTGCAGTTAAAGCTGAGTCAGAAAGCCTCTCTTAGATGAGAGCACTTGTTTACCTCTAGCAAGCAGAGCCAAACCCAAGAAATTGCTGCTACCAAGAAAACATGCTTTACTCTATTCTTTCCCAAGCTTTCTCAAGCTTTCTGTGGATTCAGTTATCCACATTGGGTGCCATTCTGTAGTGAGGGGATGCGGGCAGGCCTGCTTTTCATCCCACCCAGCTCCTGCATAGCTATCTTAGCCTCAGAAATAACAACATACAAACTGTATTCATTTAAACACTGACTGGCCCATTAGTTCCAGCCTCTTATTGTCTAATTCTCACATCTTGATTAACCCCTTTCTAATAATCTGTGTAGCACCATGAAGTGGTGTCTTACCAGGACAGATTCAGCATGTCTGATCTGGTGGCTGGCTTCATGGTGACTGTCCCAGAGAGGAGAGGAAGGGCAATTGCCCGAGGCATCTGCCTCACTCCCAGCATTCTGTTCTGTCTACTCCACCCACCTATGTTCTAACCTATCAGGCCAAGCAGTTTCTTTATTAATTAACCAATGAAATCATCAGATAGATAGAAGACACACCTACATCATTGGTCCACCCGCTGAGACAGTGTGCTTGATCTAATGGGAACTCACCAAAGCCAGCTTGACTGGGACTGAATGACGATGTGATCAAACCGGACTCTCTGAATGTGGCTGAAAATGGGAGCTGACTTAGAAGCCAATGATAATGGAACTGAGATTTGAATCTTTTGCATGTACTTTTTTTTGGGATCCTAGTCTGTTTTGATGCACACCTGCCTAGGCCTGGATGGAGAGAGGAGGGCCTTGGATTTCCCACAGGCAGGGAACCCTGCCCTTATTTTAGGACTGGAGAGGGAAGGAAGAGGGTGAGGGGGGAGCAGGAGGGAAATGGGAGGAAGGGAGGAAGTGAAAATTTTGAATGGTATTTTTTATAAAACAACATTTTTTAAAAGACAGTTAAATATTATTACATTTTTACATTTACAAAAAATATTTTATATTTTCTTAATGATATCAAATAGTGCAATAGATGAAACATGGACTTAGAGTAAGCCATTGCGGAACTCTTGGTACCATAGGAGAGTCAGAATCAGTACACTGTTTTTAATTGCATTCTTCTAACAACCACTTCTGTATGATAATGTTATGTTCCATGAGAAATCCCATAAGAGACCACCAGACATGTATGTAGTCAATAAGAGCCTTTATTCCAGCATTCAGTGTTCAGTCAACTCACACAGAAGTGAAATGGGAACCCTAAAAATACCTCACAGGCTCCTTTAAACAATATTAGTGCAATTCCACGGAGGGGAGGTTAGTCTGGGGAATGATGTGTGTTTAAACAGAAAGTCTACTAATTATTACAGTTGCTGATTTTAATGGTTAGAAACTTTCCAGCTGCAGTAGGGGAGAAGCTATCTTTAGCTAGCAGGAGACTGTGGGGCGGCAGCTGATTGGTTGGCCCTGAGATGTGGTCTATCCAAGAACTGCTCATTAGGTTCCAGTAAACTGAAACTGAGAGAAAGTTTCTGACCAGGATATTAGAAACCTGTCACAGTGTTGTTTGGCTCTCTCCTTACAAAATGGCAAATTGCTCCTACTTTCAGTACACCAGACCACAGGTTTATTCAAGTTATTGCCCTCCTTGACAACTTCCCAAAATGGTCCTTAGTATCAAGGTTGGAGAGTGTTTGTTTGTAATTTGGGGAAAGTTGCATTCATTAAGTAATTAATGTAGAAGTGACAGGTATTGAAGAATTAAAAAAAAAAACATACTCCTTACTAACTACAGAAAACATTAACAATGTTTTGATACTAGTGGGAAAGGGTATTCATAGAAGGCCATTGGGATGTAAAGCAAAAGAATCAAAAGTGAGTTCATCAAAGCAACATGAAAACTATGGGGATGAACTCACAATCTGTCCATCATCTAAGGGAACTTTTAGACATTGTCTGTGAATTGATCAGATAGAAAAAAATTTCAGCATCCATGGTGCCTATTATGCTAAGTAACTAACTCACAGCATGAAATATTCCTGTCTTTCTGTCTTACTTATTTAACAAATTCTTGTCTTATATTTCCATATCTTCTCAAACAAAAGAATAAAGAGAATCATTTTAGTTTATACACACACAACTGTTAACTTATTGAGATATTAAATAAGAGCAGAGAAAATGAAAACTGAAAGGATGTTTTTATTTCTCTGTCCAATAGTTTAAATTTTATTATTTCATTTTCTGTCCTTAAAGTGACTGTGGCCTCTGTTTCTCTCTATCATTTTCCCTTAATAGTCACTACAACAAGGCTGTAACCAGTTGATTTTAACTACCAGTGTCTTCAAAACTGAGCCTTTCCATTTCCTAAACACTTTGTGGCTTCATTTATCTGTCATCTCCTGTCCTCCCTCTCTCCTGTCTCTCTCCTCTCCTGCAGTGTTGTTTCCTGTTCTTTAAGCAGATTCACAGCATCCACGCCTGTAATGACATACCTTCACCTAGTTTCTGAGCAGAGATCAGGGTCAGCAAAGCCACTGTGAGAAGGACCGCCAGCAGCCTGAAGGAGTCTTTGGAGTTTTTCCCAAGTTTGATTGGGGAGGGGAGCAGAATAATGGTGCCATTGAATTCTACTCTATGTTATTCTGTATTTGCCAAAGCAGGAAATCTTGCATCTCCGCACTGGGACTTTTGCCCAGCAGGATAAGGTAGGGAAAAGATGTCAGTATCTCCTTTCTAAAAGGAATGAACAGATGATTAAATTTGAGAGCAATAACATGCAAGAGAATAGCCCAGATACTGACATTGGAGGACTATCATTATATGAATTTCATTTTATTTGAAGAGATTTTCTGTACAACATTCTTTATTGGTATATAGGAGTACCATATGCACACACCTGTTTATATTGTCAATGATCATCTATATGCAAATTGAAAATGGTCCCTGCCTCTCATCAGTAGTATGGCTCATCCACCACTTATTTGTGTATTGTACATATAGGAATATACATTGTAGTTAGTTAAGAATAATGGTGTTGATGACATCCTTCTATAAATTTGAACTAATTAGGACACCACACTTGTAATTTATAGCCTGTTAGGCCTCAGCAAGACTTTCCATTCTCTTGATGTGACCCAATAACAGGAACCTTAGTTGGTAAAACCACATGACCTAAAACATGACTAAATCCCAACAGAAATGGCCAGAGAACCACATGGGATTTACATAAATCTGTAAGTACTTGACTCATTTTACCAGTTTGCATTTCTAAGATCCATTCACAGCTCCATTGTCCAAAGTATTCTATCCAGTTACAGAGTTGAGCTAGACAGTCTGCTTAATCCCATCAAAAGATCAACTGCATACACTCACAATGTTTTTCAGTCAATTATAGTCTCTGTCCTCAGGATAACTTTCAACACAGCTTATGTGTGACTTTCTGATAGCACTGCATCTCAATATTCTCTTTCTGAAGGTATTTTCTTCATATTGTATGTTATGACTCAGTCCTGAATTTTTGCATTTCATCTTAAACTTGGATGTTCTCAGGCATTAGAAGAGAACTTTCATTTTTGTCCTCTGATTAAGATTATGTAAAGTATATGCTGATTAAGAATATATTTTGATTTTCATGATTCATGTCTCATTTTTTATTTCAAAATTTGCTAGCAATCTTGCACGCCTAACATTTCCTCCTTTTTAATCTTACCTTTATTCTTACATCTAGACATTTCTTTCTCATTCTTTCCTTGCAGCAATTAGTTTTTGACAATCTCTTAACAACTTAGACTCTCTATAGAACTTATTTGTGTCTTCTTTAGGTATAATTCAAGGCTTGTGGTATTTGAGGACTGTTTAATTAGAGAGAAGGCAGAGAGGGACATGAAATGATAAACCTAAATTTGGGCCCCTCTTGTATTGTGGGCCAATGTGCTATGACCTCTGTGATATGCATATGAATGCAAATCTGCCCATCTCTGTCTGACTATAATGAACATATAAAAAGGCACACTCATTAATGGTTTATGGATGCTGCAAGCTATGTGATCCTTAGAGAATAATCAGGGTCACAATTGAATTTCTGCAGCTTTATATTTGGTTTCTACTTTTTTTGCAGTTCACCAAACTTTCTTGGGTATGCTAAAAGCAGAGCTGTTTCCACTATTTTCATGAGATTTCTACTAAACAAGAGTTTCTTGCTCTTCACAGGTCTTTCCGTTTATGAACATAACATATCCTGTAACTTCCATAGAAACTACAGAGAAAGAGAACCTAAACATAAGTGGCCCTGTCCATGTGGTCATAGTTAAGGAGCATAGGCAAGGTCCATGTGAAGTATTAGCACTGAATAGTCACATTCTTGGTAGAAGTCAGACTTCTCCTTGATTCTTTAAATCCTGGAACATAGTACTTGATTCTTCCAAACATCACACAGCTCAGGATATTTCCCTAACCTTCTCAGTGTCAGCAATGTGTGAAAGAGATCAGTATATCCTGATAAAAATAATATCATCCGTGACCTCATCAGACACAACAAAGGCAAAAAATAGAGAGGAACAGGAACTGAGGGTGGAGTTAAAACCATAAGGAGGACTATAACACACTTAAAGACACGTAATAAAATCTTGAAGCACATAGCCTTTATGTAAGTTTGCTTCAGTATATACATGCATGCATGTGTAGTCTAAATTCATAGCATACATATCTAAATATGCTAGTAACATGGAATTTGTGATTTATATTAAAGATTCTATATTAGTTCAATACTGATGCTGAGAAAAATCTGTCATATAAGTAAAACATATTTGCACAAAATATTTTTGTCTGAAAATTCAAGAGTAATGTTATGTGTAAGTCCAATTTCTCAGAGAATTTTAACTTTGGCTTTCTTCTCTTTGTTCATATAGGGTTTGTCTGATACATATGTGGGGCTGTGTCATCTAATGCCCTTTCCTTATAAGACACAGTACTTGCTAGTAATTCTGCATTTTATTTCACAATTTAACTAGTTACATTTGTTCTTTGAAAGTTTGATTCATGTATATAATGCAGTCTGGCCATTCTCACTTAATAATCTTTCCTAGTTCCCACATCCCTGTGAAATCTTCCTCCTCCCTACAAATCCCTTCTTAGGTCATATCTTTCTTGTTATCTTTTATTACCCACTGAGTTTCACAATGGATTCATTTGACTTTGGCTGCAAAATTATCCATTGCATCCCAAAGATTAGGCAATAAACAGCTAAAGACTGTGAATATGATTCACCTATTATCTATGAACATCCACTAAATTATACCAGCTCTGGATTCCTGAACAAGATTTGCTCAAGATGAACCCAACTTAAAATTTATGGGGAGAGTTTAACAATATTTCACTCTTATATGAGTATCTTGCCAGTTTATGGCTCCTAAGGGAGTGGAGTCAGTTTACTTTGGAAGTATGACTACTGATAAGTTGTCTGCTTTCCAGTGGATGGCATCACTCCTATTAAAATATAGGCAATACCCATTGGGTTTAGAGAAATATAAAAAATAATGTGTGCACATGATGTTTGGAAAGTGAGATGTTGTGCATCTGGAATGAAAAATAGGTAGGGATTAAAGATGAGTATGACCAAAATATATAAATACATGCATGAAGTGCTCAAAGAATAAATATAAACCATTACATTAAAAATCTATTCCACCCCATTTTCTATGCCCCAGTTTCAATTTATGTAAATCCTAGTATTTGCCCTACTTCAGTCCTCTGTCTCCTCCATAGACACTTTCCACTCTTCTGCTCACAATAGATTCCAAATTAAATACAAAAGTCACATTGAAGCTATCAACAACTAAAGAGAAAAAACATGACATTTGTCTCCCTGACCTGTTTCAATTTACTGAGAATAAAAAGTATCAACTTCATTTCTCTACTACAAATTTCATAATTTCATTTTTCTTTAGGGCTCAACAAATTTGGATTGTATATGTGCTCCATATTTTATTCATTCAGCAGTTGATAAACATCTAATCTGATTCCATTTCATAGCTATTGTGAAAATGGCAGCAATGAGCACAGCTGGATATTTCTCATGGGTTATAAAGTCCTCTGGGTCTGTATCTAACAGTGTGTCAGCTGAGTTGTATAGCAGATCTACTTTTACCTTCGTCTGAATCTCCACACTGATTTTCATTTGGTTCAATCACTCTGGCCAAATAATCTGAATAGCTCAAAATTCATAAACATTTTCCCCTTTCCTTAATAACATATATATTTTAACCTTAGACTATTAATAGCTGTGGGCTGTTCTCTTCCTGCAAGAGAGTCTAGCTCTCT
This sequence comes from Arvicola amphibius, assembly GCF_903992535.2. NCBI lineage: Eukaryota > Metazoa > Chordata > Mammalia > Rodentia > Cricetidae > Arvicola > Arvicola amphibius. Next base: position 17,886,419 of record NC_052048.2, read on the forward strand.
GAATGTATCAGGAAATAGCCTTTATTATCTGCCTCAATCTCTATCACCTAGATCTCTAAAGTCATTCTTAATAAAAATGATTTATAACAATGACATGGACAGCTATCAAGTGAGCATGGATGAATTGTTGCAGGATCTTTTGTCTTGGGAGAAGTGTGGTGGATTGAAAGAAAACAGCCCCAAAGAAGTGCAATTATTAGGAGGTATGGCATTGTTGCAGTAGGTATTGTTATGCTGGAGGATATTTGTCACTGTGGAGCTGGGCTTTAAAGTTATATATGTTCAAGTTACATTCCAGCACCATGGGCTACTTCTCATTGTCTGTAAGGTATAGGACTCTCAACTCCTTTTTCAGTGCCATATCTTTCTCCATGCTGACATGGTCCTTGCAATGCTGAAATGGAATAAAACTCTGAAACTGTGATCTGCCTTTTTAATTAAATGCTTTTAATTAAAAGAGTTGCCATGATTATGGTGTATCTTCACAGTAATAGAAACCCTAACTATGCCAAGTTGGAGCAACGGACTGGGGTATCATTGTGATAGACCTGACCATGGTTTAATTTGAACATTTTTGGACTTTGTATTGTGGTTCTTTCATTAGTAAAGCAGTGGAATGGCCTAAGCACTCCTTAACAGGCCAGACTAGCAGGAACACGAAAGACAATGGTGATGAAATTGATTTGAACTGTGGGGATCATGAAGTTTCAGAGGCAAAGAATGTTAGTATGTGGACTAGGAACTGGCTTTGTGATATATTGGTGAAGAATGTGGCTGTTTTGTCTAGAAAGTCTGCCTGAGGTTTAAGAGAAGAGGTTTGGATTAATTCCATTGGTAGAGGAAATCTCAAAACAGCTAGTATAGATTCTGTTGTGTGGTTCTTAGAGTTAACTCTGATGAAGATATACAACGAAAAGGAGCAAGATGAAGAAATACAAATTCAAATGTACAGATTGATAAATAGGGGCATCAGGAAGTGAAATAAAGCTAAATCTGGTGCTCAAACAGAGAAATGAATAAAGAAATAAAATAAAGGGTATGGTGAGTTCTGGTTTAGATCCCACCCAGCTAAGTTTCCAACACATGATAAAAAAATTTAAAAAAGTTAAGAGTTTGGTGTGGTAGTGTACACCATGAATCCCAGCATTTGTGAAGCAGAGGTTGGCAGGTCTCTGAAATTAAGGCCAGTATGTTTTACAGAGCAAGTTCAAAAGCAACCAAACTTAGGCAGTGAATCAAAGGGGCCATGTTAGTACCCCAACAAGCAGCAGACGTTGGCAACTTTGGCTTTGTGGATCTATATATAAAAATATATATAATTATAATTGTAGATATATAATATTTATTATATATGTATATATAAGCATTTTGACAAATTATTGTGATTGGCCCATGATATGATTGAATATATAGTCGAAAATCTTTATTACCCTTTATAAAATTTGTATATATGTACCTAAAACCTTTACACACACAAATACATTGTTTCTACCTTATACAGTACATATATATATATATGAATGCATATACATATATGATAGCACACACATATGTGTATATATGTATGTGTTTGTAAAGCTTACATCCACATCCACATATATATGTGTATACACACACACACACACACACACACACACATACACATGAAGCAGAACACTTCAGACAAAGGGGAGAATGCTAATAAGGAACTCTCATACTAGCTTTGAACAAGGACTGTCTTTACAAAAAATGAAACTCATGAATCACAATGAGAAAATAGGAATGGGGTCTCTCATCCAGGTGTGGCATGCAGGAAAAAGAGGCGTGAGCAGTTGGGACGATGCCTTTTTGTTACACAAGCCACACCCAAACCTACTCCAACCTCTCAAAGGCCATTGACTGAAGGAGGTTTCCCATCACCTCCTCCTTTTGTCTAAATAAGACAGTTCCAAACCCAATACAAAACTATATACAATAAGAAGAAATATCAAGTATAAATATTAGTATTACAACCAGCATGAACAAAATTAATCAAGAAACATATACTAAATGTTTTAATAATGTTTTACCCTAAGGAGTCTATGTCTTGGATTAGAAATGGCTTGGCTAAATCATAAAAGGAATGTAACTTTAAGTCCATTGAAGGCCTGAGAAAGGAGATAATATTACTGAGTAGGCAGGAAGTGCAATCAAGCAGCTTCCAAAAGTTGGAAGAAATGACAGAAACAACCAGATACCTGGGCAATCACTAAATGTCTCATTTGCAACATTAGAGCAACCAACTTTGGCTGAGGCCTAGAGTAACTGACAGACCATTTTCAGAGGCAGGAAGAATTTCAAAACTATCTTATTCTGTCTTGGCAAGGTTTGGCAGTTTTTCTTCTTGTATTCTGCTTGTCAGTCTGGACATTGTGTATTTTGTCAGTGGTCAAGGCATGGGTTCAAAGTGGAGTGTCTTAGGTGCTCAACATTCTCTCAGGAATAGATTGGTGCTGCCAGAAGCAATCATGTCTCATGAAGTTATTTAAATGTCATATTCTACAGTTCTTTGAAGCGTTTGATGATTACCTATCTATGCAGAATACAGTCTCTACATATCTAAAGAACCTGATTAGTATAAGTATGACAAACAGGAATGACTATTGACCTATCATACTTAATAACTGTATAACTTAAAGACTAGGGCCTCATATTAGAATATTAAACAAGCTTTAAGCAACTATGCAGCAAATGAAGACAATGACCTCAAAATGTAAACCTTGGGCTATGTGAATTGTTCAGTTTCATTTTTTTACAGGCCAGAAGACCTGTACAGCCAATACTCATTTTTCTTCCATCGACTTACTGAAGAGCAGTGGAGTTTAATTCATAGGGCAGGGTCTCATCCACAGGAGGCAAGCTCATCATTGGGTTCCCAGCCGGCTAGTTCTGTAAAAGTCTGAAAACCCTGATTCCAGATGGGAGAGCTTTGAATATATAGTTCTTCAAATGAGGGCAAGAAAATTGGAAAATAAGTAGGGATTTGATTTTTTTCTCTCAAAAAGACTTGTTTTCTTATGGCTTGTTTTAGGCATTGTCTCATAATGGTGAAGACACAGTGCAGCAGCATTCTTAAAATGCCTTGGTGATGTCAGACTTAGGTAGGCTGTCATACAATGGGTACACTGTAGTAACAAACCCACTTTGAAGAGTTCTCTTTGTATCTGGAGATCTCTCAGGTGTAGACAATAGTCTATACTGAAAGTGAAAGTACTTATGTGTCTCTGGAACATCTGTGTTTTGATAGGAGTTTACTAAATTTGAAATTTATGAAATTATTCACACCCTATTCAATACTGGGTTCTTCAAGTGGGAATTTCTTCTCCAAGGAGCCTTCAAGTACAGGCTTTCCTCTCTGTAAATTAGTCTTTCTCAAGACCTTAAACTGATAAAATTGACTTGTTTGCTGTCTAAATTTCTTCTCTGTGGATTCAGTTAAGAGTTACTTCACATCCAATACAGTCCACAGAAATCTGTTCTCTTTTTTTTTTTTTTTTTGGTTTTTCGAGGCAGGGTTTCCCTGTAGTTTCTAGAGCCTGTCCTGGAACTAGCTCTTGTAGACCAGGCTGGCCTCGAACTCAGGGATCCGCCTGCCTCTGCCTCCCAAGTGCTGGGATTAAAGGTGTGCGCCACCACTGCCCGGCTCTGTTCATTTATTTTTATGTGACAAAGTTTTAACTGGGAGAGCAGTGATTGGATCTTGTGAGCAACCCTTCTTGGACACCCCTTGGAGGAGGAGGTGAAAAGTTGCGGAATCAATAACATTAGGAGTTGGGTGAGTAGGAAAGCATGTAGCTGCAGACTTGTTGATTGTGGCAATCAGGCTCTCCTATAAACTGGCCCACCTTGCATATCACAGGCTTCATTGAAGGAATCTGTGGTCCTGGCCTCCTCCTATTGGTTCCATGGATCAGGCAACCCAGTGACAACTCTCTCCATATACTGTGAAAAATGCCAGGTTGACCCAAGGGGAAGCCATTAGTGCACATACTAATGCCTGCCAGTCTATCTAAGGACGGCCCCGGCCTGATCAAGCCTTCAGACTATTTTCCTCTTACATATCCACCATTTTATTTAATTTTGTGTCAGGTCAGTGAAAGTTGAAGTTCTAGCCCTCAGCCATGTTTTCCCCACATTGGAGAGCACTCAGCATAATGAATTTTGCCTGTTTTAGGTTGGCTTGTCATACGAGTCCTTACTGATCACTGACTACTGGTTCTCAAAAGGTGACTATGCTGGAAAACATACCAAGATTGGAGGGGTGGCCATCAAATGGAAGCCTTATGGATCTCTTCGAGTGAAGCCTGAACGGCCTCATGAGGAGGGACATATTCTGGATGTTCAAGTGCTATGAGAACCAGGAGTATGGACAGATGCTGTAGCAAACACTTAAGAATAATGATTAGCAATACAGTAATATCCCAAATGAAGGCATACATAAGAGGGGATGAATGCAAGCTGGGTTGGGGCCCCAAGCCACATAAACAATTTGTGTAGCATTAACCAAAAGGACTTTAGTTACTTCTCCTGAAGTGTTGGTATGAAGAAGGGTACCAATAAAATCACAAGCCCCTCAAATCAAGGCCAGGTGTCAAAGGTCCAAACTACTGGTCAGGCCATATAGATCCCAGTTTCCAAGTATGTTATCAACCAGGTTAACATGGAAGCACAGGTATGATATGAGGGAGTAAAGGAGGCATTATAGAATTGGTGGGAGAAAACACATGCATATCATTGCCTCCGTGTTAATATCAGGGAAGGCTTTGCCATTGAAGAATGATAGGGTCTCACCATTAAACCAGAGAAAGGGGTGTGCTATGGGGCAGGAAGGCCTAATTCTTATAAGTTGGACTGAGACCCTTCTCATCAAATACAAGGAAATTTAGATGAAATAGGGTCTTTATCAAAACCAAATGAGGGTCATGTTTAGCATCTGGTGAAGTGACCTTGGCCAGAAGATCTTTGAGAGTTCTAGTTGTTCATTCAACACTGGCCCTTGACTCTGAGGGTTGAAATGATGCCAAATGTATGATTTGTCTTCCAGGAAGGGATGAATCCATTAAATCGCTGGGAACTTTAGGCAGGGCCATCTTTGGATTTGAGGTCCCAGGGCTCACCCATGACCAACATTGCAGACTTAATAACAGGGAAGCCTTTTCCTATGATAGGGCAATGGCACAGGATAAGAAAGAGCAAGTGAGCAAAAGTACATGGAAAGAGCAGAGATTGCCAAATGAGGTGTTAGTGGGTGATATCCATTTGTCAGATTGCATTTTGTAAAAGACCGTGAGGGTTTACTACAGTTCTGTTAAGGAGTACTAAGGGTGCAAGGCAGGTACAAGTTGCACAGGGCCATGTCAAATGTTTGCATGAAGAGATAGGGAGCTCAAGAAGGTGTGTATGAAGCACCTCTATGGAAACAAATAAAATTGTTGATGTAGTGCCTGAGCTTGCTCTAAGATGTCAACATCAACAGTCATAATCATGGTGTCTCTTAGCTCATTACATCAGAAAAAAATGCCAAGAACACCAGAATGAGACAGAATATGGGACATATACCATGGGTAGACTTTTTGATTCTTGACATCCTTGAGAGACCTCATAGCAATTCAGAGAAGACTAGTGAATTCTTTGATATTGGAGAAGAACAGTACATGGACAGCCTGGACCACATATTTCTTGACAGAGAAAATATTGAAGGGCTCTGATTGGCATCCCATGAAGACCTAAAGAAGTTCCAACAGTTTACCCAATTGTTTGTAACCCAGATTGAGAATGTTGTGGAACACATCTTCAGTACCATTGTATCCAAAATACCTAATATATATATATATATATATATATATATATATATATATATATATATATAATTAAAAATTTCCAAATTTCCATCTCCTCCCCTCCTCCTCCCCCTCCCCTCCCCTCCCTTCCACCCATACCCCCACTCCCTCCCTCTCCAGGCCAAAGAGCCATCAGGGATCCCTTCACTATGTTAAGTTTTTTTTAGAATCTGAGAAGACCATGGATGCTCGGGTAATACTGACAGAAAAGGATAGGTGGTGATATTGGGTTTTATTTCAATAGGGAGTGAGGACATAGCAGAGATTATCTTGTGGGAGGTGACTGCTTAGCACCAGGGTAACCAGCGACAAGTTGTTGAAAACTGATAGAGTCTTACCAGAGATTTTGAGAATAGCAGAGGGAGGATGGGAGAATAATCTTGTCAGACTCATGGTTGTAAGCCCTGTGAGCCAATGCCCTTTAAGCCAAGGCAAAAAGCTTGTTCAGAATTTGAAGTGACCTTGTGGAGGTCAGCAAATGCCTGAAGAATCTATATTAGGGGCCCTGGTTGGCACAGACTCCCCAAGAAGCCAGAGTGTATCCCCAACATAATAGCAAAGAGGGGCTCTGTGGGGTCTTGTCTACCCAAGGAGGAGGAGGGCAAGAGGGAGAGAACCTTGTTTAGAACCCAAAGAGCATTGTGTGCTAGCTGAATTTTGACAAAGTGGCATGTGGAACCCTCCAACAAGGAAAAGAAATGGCATATCTCATAGGCCAGGATTAAAAGAACAGCTTGAGCTAATTAACCATACCACATAGTTGTTGATATTCAACAAGGAGATAGTAGTCTTGGGAGGTCAATCTGAAAGTTAATAGCCAAATCTTCTGAATAAGAGAGAACCCCAAGAATGTGTAAGGGGGGATTGTATCTTTTCAGGGGCAACCTGAAAATTTATAGAGAAGCTAGGTTGCTCAAAAGAGCTTGAGACACCCATTATAGGTAGGTGATTTTAGAATGTGCAATAAAGATATCATCCATTTAAAGGATAAAAAGGACTTCCTCTGGAATTTTTTGTAGGAACTTTGAGACATATATTTGGCAGATAGTGGGACTATTTTTAAGTTCCCAAACTGTAAAAGCAAAGCAGCATTTTTCCACAGGCACCAGGGGTATTTGAAAGAAACCATGCTTAACAATGAGTACAAAAATGTGGTATGAAGGGGGGTATGTCCCCATCTTTCTTGTTTGATCATTAATTGCATGCAGGTCTTAGAAGAATTGGTAATGGCTTGAATTCTTTTGGATGACAAAAATGGGGTATTGTGTCTACTGGTGGATGACCCCAAATGTGTAATTGCTCTTTGACTAACTCTTTAAGTGCCCATAATTTGGATTCATTAGTGGGTCACTATTCTACCTAGACATCACCATTAGAAAACCAGGAGAGTGGTATAAAATCAGGTAATAAGTTTTTCTTGGTCTCTATGTGGGAAATGACCTCTAGAATTAGGGATGTTGTTCTGTTGGAGAAAGAGGTGACATGCATCCCAAGAGACAATTTTGTCAGGAGTCATGATGTCATCAAAAGATGCATGGTAATCCATGGATAGGATGACTCTGATGTCTTCCAAAATGTCCCTCCCACAAATGTTATAAGGGACATTAGCTACTTTGAAGGCAAAGGAGCCCTGGTTGCAAGATCCTTCCAGTGGACATGATGGCATGGGAGTCCTGTTGTCTGCTCACCCCGCTGATGAATGAGCCAGTCCGAAACTTCCAGTGGGGGAACAGGAGAGCTTCAGTCTCTGTGGGGATGGTAACATTCTCTTTCTTGCCCATTAACCATTTAATAGGTTGTCTATCCAGATATATGGTCATCATAGGGGAGTGAAGAAAAATAGGCAGGGTCCAGAATACCTTGGGGATGGGATCATTCCCTTTAACTGGTGAGGCTAAGGGATGTACCAATAGGAGTTTAAAGTAACAGGGTTGTCCAAGAGCTGTGAACAACAGTTGTTTGCTCATGAAAGCCTTTGTTGTATCTGAAAGAATATGTGTTTAGACAAGAGTTAGGGAATTCATTCCATAGGTGGCTGGACTTATCACTGCCCAAGCATGATTCATCTAGCACAGCAAAAAGGCCCCATCCGTCAGAAGATGATCGACTGTCTGACAAGAGGGCATTGATGAAGACAGTCAGGGCAGCAATTGGGCCAGAATCAGAGTCAAGGACCCTGGTGGTCAGCATCCATTTATGGATCTCATTCTTATGGCAAACATCCTGGAGAGGTGCACTAAGCCCTTCTCATGTCAACTGTATAGTCAACATTTCTCAGGTTGAGTCCAGATCCACCACTTGTTCTACCACCTCAGTGACTCATGTGAGGAATAACTCCCCAGATAATTGAACAAAGTTGCAGAAATAAACAGAAGTGTCACGAGGAGTGCATGTCTTGGGGAACTTAAATGACAGGTCTGAGACTTACTAGAAATAAGCATACTGACCAGTGGTGGATTTGGACACTGAATCAATATATTAACCATACCTGGTGAGCATGTCTAAAGTGATATCAATCCCATAGTAAAGGTTAAGATGGGCCTGTGACTCCACCTGATCATCATAAGATGAGTGCCAATTAAGGAAGTCCACAGGCTCCAAAATAGCCTGAATAAGATGGTACCAGGCATAATGGTTTGTAATTGCATAACCCATTTTTTGAAGGACTTGTTCAAAGTAGGGAGAGTCTGGGAAAAATTTCGTAACAGCTTTCTGGGCAAAAGAAAGTTCATAAGTGTTGCATCCATGGTTGGTTGACTGTGTTTGATCCCATGTTTAACATGGAAGTACATGGTTAGACAATCTTTTGAGATTTGGGGGGCCAAGGAAGATGCTGTAACACAAACTGGGAAAGCAGTAGGTGGAGTGGGGTGCCATGGGCTATATGTTGTTCTAGGTTTGGTACTGATGTTCCTGACATGGGTACTTTGGTGGAGGAGTAAAGGCTGGAATAGGAGTGGGAAGGATTGATCATTGCTTTGGAACAATGGTCTTGTACCCCATAAGAATTTGTTGCTTGTATTTTAATAAAATGCTGATTGGCCAGTAACTAGGCAGGAAGTATAGGCAGAGTGACCAGAACAGGAGAATTCTGATAAGGAAATGGTTCAGTCTGCACTTGTCACCCAGACACAGATGAAGCAAGATGAGACAGTCTTGCTAATAAAAGGTACCAACCCATGTGGCTAATACAGACAAGAATAATGATCTAATTTAAGATGTGAGAATTAGTTAATAAGTATCCTGCACTAATAATCCAACAAGTTTATGATTAATATAGATCTCTGTGTGTTTCTTTGGGATTGAACAGCTGTGTGACTAGGAAGGACAGAAACCACTGTCAACAGAACATATGGTTTGGGAGGGACTGCTTGGCATGAGTGATCTGACTCTTCCTCCTCTGATGAGTAAGGGGCCTCTGCAGTATATGGTGTCAAAGTAATAGAGAGGTTAACACTGGCCTGTTGCTGACAATGCTTATTGTGAGCAGCTATTCCTTCCTCCGGTGGGGGGCTATGAATGGAAATGATGGCTAGTAGGGTTGGGACAAAGGAAACAGAGGAAGTCACTCTTGAGCTAACCTCATGCTTTTGGTCAAGAAAGTGATGTCCATCCTGAGGTCAGGCTCCCACATGTTTTCAGGAGAAATTCAGGATGCCAACCCCACAACCTCATCCCCCAAATCCTCAAGAATTCCATTCTTAACCTTAAGGCCACTCTTGACCAATATTAATTTTAATGCCCTCACCTGAAAGTTTCTTTCAGTGGAAGGGTAAGTTTCTTATTCTCTTAATGGCAGCAAATGCAAGTCAGGAAAGAACAAACTCTAAACTGAACAAAGAGAGGCATAAATAAAACAGTAAATATATTGAATCCAAGTATCTTAAGCTTAGTGGAGGACTTCTGTGATTCATTAGTCCATGCTTGTATGTCTACACAGTATTTCTGGATGAGATGGGAAAGTTGGGGAGCACCATGGGATTTCACTTCCTGGAGTATCAGCCCTTATATAGAGGCATCTGATGAATCAAGAACAGTATTAGGTGTTTCTACCTAGTGCACCAGGGGTACCAGACAGACATAGAGAGAGAAAGAGAAAAAAAGCATCTCCATGCTCATCTTCATGAGGACCAAGGATATGAAACATTCCTGGGCCAAGTCACCTAAAAAGTCACCAAGAAGGGTACATTGTAATGTACTGCAGTCATGAAGAGGAGTTTGAAAGAGGACTCATAAAAAAAAGCAAAAGTATACCAACCCAATCGACATGCTTCTAGCAAAAAAGAGCAAATATTCGGATCCCAGAACAGCCACAACCATCAAAAAATATAACCTGATTTAAGTGGGGTCAAGATCAATGCCTGTACAGAATCCACGAACCCCATATTGAACACCAGATGTCGCACATGATCCTGCTTGTACACACCTTGATGGAGGGAGGGAAAAGGTGCAGAGTCAATGACATAGACATTGGGAGTTGGCTGAATAGTGAATCATGTAGCTGCAGACTCATTTACTGTAGAAATCATGCTTGCCTATACCATTACCCCCCCACACACACACACACTGTATCCCATGGAATTCAGTGAATGAGTCTGTGGTGCTGGTCTCCCTTTACAGATCTTTATGGATCAGGCATCCCCACATCAGTAATCTACAAGCATGATGAAAGACTCCAGGTTGACCCAAGGCGAAGTCATTAGTGTGCATGCTAATGCAGACCAGTCTACACAAAAGCAGCCATGGACCAGTCAGGCCATTTTTCTTTTATAATGGGGCATGTATACAATTCAAGCAGAAACCAAGAGATTGATAATTATTTGATGCAAGTTGACTCTGGGGCTGTAGAGTAGAAGAACATTTAGGGACACCACAATAACTACATTTATAGGATTCCTCCACTGTGTAAGCACAAAACAGTTGGCATTCCTATGTTTTTTGGCTCCGGGGTATGGAGCCAGCCACCATCATTCCATAAACAGAATTGTACAGTCATTTAAGTTTTGGTAATGGACAAAATGTTTACAGATCCAGACAAAAAAGCCTCTAACCAGGTTATAATATGTTTAATATGTACATAGTCTTAAGAAAAAAGAAAAAGAACAGATAATCATAGAGTTTAAAAATAATAAAATAAGAGTTTTCAAAAAATAATAAAATAATATAAAGGAAAAAGTCCACATAAAATACATATGTGTATATATCTAATATGTTATTTTATTGTCTGAATTTTTTGATTGCAGATGAATAAATAATACCTGCTAACAAACACTGGATGGCAAAGGCTGCTTGATTAAACCAACCTATACTTTGAAAAATGTCTTTAATTAAAAATGGATGTTAAAATGTGTTTTGCTTTGAGGAAAAGGTTATGTTTTTTGTATCCCTCCCCCATAAAAACCAAAAGGCTCTGTGGATTCATTTAGAGTTAAAAAAATTGTGGTTGATCCGGGAAGACCCCTTTAAAAATTCTGGCTACAGATTAAAAACAAATAAACTTTAAAAAACCTTCAAAAACACTTAATGTATATTTTACCCAGTCCAACATAAAATACATTATCTCTAACTAACTTGTGCAAACACACAGTCCAGACTAATGTTAGTACAGATATGTATGTTACATTTAAAAATTTTTATGTTTTCAGAAAAATTGAATCAAACAACAATAAATACAGATGGCTCGAGTGATTCAACAACCCAGAGCACATCTGTTATAGCTTTCTCAGCGTTCTGTATCAAGAATAGCTTTAAGGCTGCTACCTGAGATGGTTCACCCTCATAGACTACTCCAGAAAGAAATTAACCATTGTCCTGCTTTTTTTGAGAGTCCCTCAAAGGTGTCAGCACCCACAAACAAAAAATAGTTTAGAAAAAATAATGCACACGTCCCCAAAAGATGGAAAATTGTCATCATTTCCCTGGGGGTTACAAGTTATTATTGGTAACAGCCAAGGAAAAAAAGATTGAACTAAGGATATAAGGTCCAGGGATCTCATTCTGAAAAGAAAAGGGGGAAATAGAGAAATAACAGAATAAAAGTTTAGACTATTAATCTATTTTAAACCACAAAAGCAACTTTAGTTTTAAATATTTTACATTGGTATGGAGCTTTGTATATTGATACTGATTTAAGGTTTTTTTTTTGTATCATGTATGCATGTTTCAACTCTTGCTTGGGTTAGTGTGCATATTCGGCTTATTGATGTACTATATAATTAATAAATAAAGATTAATAGTTTGTCATTTATAGTAAACAGTCTTATAGCCAGTCATATTAGGTATGTTTTCAAGGTTAAACAGGTATGTTTAGGGAGACAGATGATCTTCAAAGACATCAAAGATATAGAGTATATGGCACATAAGATGTTTAATAACTTTGAGGCCTTTCATGACCATGAGACATGTGTGCTTCTGACAGCAACAATCTACTTCAGGGACAATGATGGACATCAAGAAACCTCCATATGGAATTTACTTTCTTTGTGGTAAAAGATAGGCTTTTGGAAAATAAAATGCCCTTGCCTCAACTACTGACTGTATGTTGTCCAAATTATACAAAAAAGAACATAAAAGAAAGTGACTGCCAAACTTTGCCAAGATAAGGTATGACAGTTCCGTGAAATTACATGTTACTCAAAAATGTCTGTCAGATATACAGGGCATGTAGATCAACAATTTATATGCCCAATGTTGCCGAAAAAACTTTGGGTGATTCTCCAGGCAGCCAGACATCTCTGTCATTAGGTATTATTAGATTTTCCTGGGGTATTTGGTGGAGTTAAGACTAAATAGCTAAACCTATTGCTTTCCTTAGTTACAATATGTAAATTAGATATAAAACTCTAAACTCACAGAGATAAGATAAATAATAGAGTATAATTTTTCTCTAAATTTGCCAAATAGAAATGAACTGGATATTGTAATTATAATTCTTACTTGATAACTGTTTTTGTTGTATATAATTTTACTTATCAAAATGAAAACCTTCCTGTTTAATTAGACAAAAAGGGAAAATGCTGTTGAATAATCCATTTGTACACTGTTTTGATGTGTTACTCACACTGTTTTAATAAAGAGCTAAGTGAACAATAGTTAGGCAGGAAGAGGTTAGATGGATGAGCCCAGTTGAGAGAATGCAGAAAAAGAAAGGCAGAGTTGACAGGTGATGTCAAGAGCTGCAAAGTGAACTTGCCATTCTGAACAGGGGCACCAAGCCACGTAGTAGTACATAGATAAAAAAATGTGGGTCAGTTTATACTATAAGAGCTACTAGCCGGGCGGTGGTGGCACACGCCTTTAATCCCAGCACTCAGGAGGCAGAGGCAGGCAGATCTCTGTGAGTTCGAGACCAGCCTGGTCTACAAGAGCTAGTTCCAGGACAGGCTCCAAAGCCACAGAGAAACCCTGTCTCGAAAAACCAAAAAAAAAAGAGCTACTTAGTGACAAGCATAAACTGTCAGCCAAACATTTATAACTAACATGTTTTTGTGTCGTTATATGGAAACTGGCTGGAGAGACAAAAATAAATGTCTACCATCACTGGAACACAACACAGCCTTATTTATTGCAAGCTGACCTGACTCCACTTTTTTGGCTCCAAGAAGACAAGTCTCTGATGGCAGTAGACAAAGTTATTTGATTCCTATGTTAGGGTGCTGGTATCAGCATGGGGTGAGAGACTAGATATAAGGCCTGAATTGCATTTCTATGAATAAAGAACATATATAAATGATGTAAAAACAGTACTTGTTTGTGAAATTCTCAAAAATACTGAAACAAAAAATTGTCTAAAGAAATAGCACATGGATCCACAGGAAAACACTACTGAAGAACGTGTGCTTAGAAAACACCGGAGAGCAAAGCGTGAAGGGAAGGATAGGGAGAGCTTGGGGGAATGGGATGCTTGGGATATAGGAAGGGTGGATATGGGAGCAGGGAAGCATATATCCTAATTAAGGGAGCCATCTTAGGATTATTAAGAGATTTGACTCTAGAGGGGTTCCCAGGTATCCAGTGAGACGCCCCCAGCTAGTTCCGTGGGCAGCTGAGGAGAGGGAGTCGGAAAAGGCCAGATCCTATAGCCATACTGATGATTATCTTGCATATCACCATAGAATCTTCATCTGCCGACAGATGGAGCTAGAGACAGAGCACCACATTGGAGCACCCGACTGAGTTCCCAAGGTCCTGACGAGGAGCAGAAGGAGGGATAATATGAGAAAGGAAGTCAGGACTGTGAGGGAACCTTCATCTGGCAATGGATGGAGATAAAGACAGAGCCACACATTGGTTCACCGAACTGTGCGCCCAAGGTCCAAATGAGGAGCAGAAGGAAGGAAAACATAAGCAAGGAAATCTGGACTGCGAGGAGTGCTCCCACCCACTGAGATGGTGGGGCTGATCCATTCAAAGCTTACCAAGCCCAGCTGGAATGGGACTGAAAAAGCATGAGATAAAACTGGTCTCCCTGAACACGGCAGACAATGAGGGCTGCTGAGAAGCCAAGGATAATAACACTGGATTTGGACCCTACTACTCATACTGGCTTTGGGGGTCCTGGCCTGTTTGGATGCTCACCTTCCTAGACCTGGATCGAGGGGGGAGGAACTTCGACTTCCCACAGGGCAGGGAACCCTTACTGCTCTCTGGACAGGAGAAGGAGGGAGAGTGGAGGAGGGAGGGGGGTAATTGGGAGGCGGGGAGGAGGCAGAAATGTTTAATAAAAAAATAAAAAAAAAGAAAACACCATTGTTGCTAACATGAAGAAAGGGCTGATCCAGTTTCCCCCTCTTTTGGGCCTTGCAGTCTCCAAACCTGCTGACTTCCATATCGGCTGACTTGTACTGTAAATTATTTTGTGAGTCATACCTAATTATTATGAGGACCAGAGTTTCAGTGGATAGAAATTAAGACCAAACAGAAGTGTATTAGTTGTTGGGCCCATACTCTGAAAACAGTGGATGCATAAGAGTTTCCTCACACATCATTTGCCTTGAGGCTTGCTACAGAGTTACTTATGGCTTCCCAGAGCCACCTTTAAGTGGTATTGTTTTCTTTTAGGTATTCATAGGTGATATTTTTCTTGTGAAGCATTAATCTCTTTCACATTTTGCTGATGCTGAAGAAGGTCAGGGAAATGCTGGCAACTGTGTTATGTAGTGTAATTAGCATAGGGCAAAATGATTCTTCCCTAGAAGTTACTTTAATACCGACTTACTGGTGAGCATGGTCCTCCTTCTGCCACTACTACCTTACATCAAAGTTAACTATAAGTAAGCATTTGGGTGACTCATATCCTGGTATTCTGACTATACAGGTTTTGCAGAATCAGAAATAGTTATGGTAGTAAAAGAAGGAACTTCCAGGACCAAATAATGATACGATGTATCCAACATCCAATCAAGGTAAATGACATGAGCTTATCAGAATTCCATTTAGCCTGGAAGAATTGCCAAATCATAATCTATTCTCTTCCAAGAACACTCTTCTTGTAAAAACTCAACTGAGAAAACCTTCCTGAAATCTCAGGAAAGAAAACATAACAGATAATTAAATGCATAGTAGAGGGGACTGTAGAAAGAAGAGGCGGGGCTGTGTCCCACCACCCGGCTAGCTTTACCCAAAATAATTACATGGAAACTGTATTCATTTAAATACTGCCTGGCTCGTTATCTATAGCTTCTTATTGGTTGATTCTCATATCTTGCTTTAACCCATATTTAGTAATCTGTGTAGCACCACGAGGTGTGGCTTACCAGGAGAGATCTTAACCTGCGTCCATCTCGGAGAGGAAAAGCATGGAGACTCACTATGGAGACTGCCTGAAGTGTCTCCCCCACTCTGCTTCCTTTTTCCCACAATTCTGTTCTGTCTACTCCACCTACCTAATTTTCTGTCTCTTAAAGGGCCAAGGCAGTATCTTTATTAATAATGAAAGTAACACATAGACACTCCTCCATCATTTCCCCCTTTTCTGTTTAAACAAAAAAGAAAGGCTTTAACTTTAACATAGTAAAATTACATATAACAAAACAGTTATCAAGCAAGTATTACAGTTACAATATTTAGATCTATTTTATCTTTTATCATAACTAAGGAAAGCTATAACTATTTATTTATTCTTCAACTCCATCAAAGACTCCAGAAGGATATAATATTACCTAAGTAAACAAGTCATATGCAACTTTCAAAATCTAGAAATGACGGAGACAACTCGCTGTCTGGACAGTCACCCAAAGTTCCTCTGTACCGTTGGGGCATCCATCTTCAGCCTACAGGCCCATAAGTATCCAGCAGACATTTCCACGAAGCAGGAAATTCCAAAGACAGTTCAGTCACTTTCTGCTGTGTCCTTCAGAACGTCTCGCAGACTCTTTCATGAATCAGGAACCCCGAAAGACCATCTCACCTTTAGGCAAGTTCAGCAGTCCTCTCTCTGTGGGTTCTTTGTGTCCAGTTTATGCAACAGTCCAGGCAAGAGCAGTTTCTTGCCCAAATGGCTAACAAACTCCATAAGTAGCCTCTTCGATGCCCATCTTCCTCTCGAAGTAGATTGGTGCTGCCAGGAGCAGACGTGTCTCATTGTCATGAAAAACCCTAAGTTATTAAAACATTAAATGCCATATTCTTCAGTCTTTGAAAGATATGAAGAATGTCTATCTAACTGAAATATATCTCTACATATCTAGAAAATCTAATAACATGACTACAAGTTTGACTATTGAAAGATATGAAGAAAGCCTATTTAACTAAAGTATATCTCTATATATCTAGAAAATCTAACATGACTACAGCTTGACTATTATTGATGATTATCCATTAACAACCTATATTTCCTAATTATACATTACAGTTTTTAAAATGAACTACACAATCAAAATAGCTTAATCAAGATCAGAAATACATATACATATAACAAATTGACCTTAAAATCCATACCATTGCAAATTAGTCATCTCTATATCATATTCCCCTTTAAATGTAAAAGAACATTTATAAACAATATTTGGGAAAATGGGCGCAGTTATTTCTCTCCAAAGTGCTTCCTGCTGAATGGGGGCGCTGTTATTTAGGTCTTTCTTGGTGTAACCTGTGTGCTAGGTTCCTCTCAGTTGGCAGTTGAGTGAAGTAATTTTTGAAGATGTTCACAGCAACCTTTCAGGAGGACGTATTGGGATAGAAGCAATCCACAGAGTCTCGTCCTCTGTGAAAACAAAAGAAGAAACTCTTTTCCAAAGCATCATGTTCTTAGATCCAAATCCTGAAGTCATACCATTAAGATGTCCATTCTGGTCTAGACTGGCAGCCCATATAATGAAATGTCTCTCTGTATTTAGCTCCTTTACAGTCAAAAATTTTAAAGAAAACACAATAAAATACATAATCCAGATTCTCTGTGAATTTTCCATTTTTACGTGGCTTATTTTTACTCTATCACTTTACTTCTTTTAATCTATAACTATCTGTACTTTGTCTCTTTAGAGACTTTACCCTTTTGTAAGGCATTAACTTTATTTTCTATATATTTGTTTTTTTCCTCTCTCAAGCCTACGTATATTCATCCAACATTGTGAGCCATTTAAAGGCCTTCTATGTCTGAATCTTTCCTATTGTGAATCTGTAATTCTTTACTATCCAGGAGCACTTCTTAAAAGGTTAACTACTTCTTAAAAACTTAAGTTGCACCATGTAGAGGTAATACGGTACCTCTGTTTCCAGCCAAGTCTAAACCTTAACTGTGCTGTTATCATGGTAATTACGATAGATCCTGCCTGAGATCAATACAGTTCAGCATGGCGGAGCAGAGCCAAAGCTGCTCCTGCCTCAGTCATTTGGTGCCCCTGAGCCACACACTGTTCCAGGCACACAGCAGTCGACATTGGAGCCACACTCAGCAGTTTAATTCTGAGACTGAGCGTGCAGCACAGAAACTCTTTTCATCCAAGTTACAGCCAAATCTGAGACACAGAGCACTGCGCAGTCTGAAAACATCGGCAGAAATCCGCCATGCTCTCCTGCTCGCCTAAGCCTGATTCCGCCATCTGCTCAGGTGCAGGCAGGGAGCAGGGAGCCATTGGCAAGGTCTCAGTGCACTCTCCTTCTGATCCCAAGCCGGAACACAAATATCCAGGCCCATAAAAGCCATTGAAATGCTTTAAAGCCAGAGTTCGTGCTGGCGGCACAGTACCAGGAAGCCGCGTATTAAAATGATTCAGCTTTTTCTCTGCCGCTTTTGCCGAAACAGGAAATCTCTCTATGGCACGTCCAGGCAAACAGCAAAAAGCTGTGTTAAACTCTCTCTTTCCTTTATTTAAAGCCCTCTCAGGTTTTTAAGTGGATTTAGTCCATCACGTTGGAGTGCCAATCTGTAGAAAGAAGCGGCGGGGCAGTGTCCCGCCACCCGGCTAGCTTTACCCAAAATAATTACATGGAAACTGTATTCATTTAAATACTGCCTGGCCCGTTATCTGTAGCTTCTTATTGGTTGATTCTCATATCTTGCTTTAACCCGTATTTAGTAATCTGTGTAGCACCACGAGGTGTGGCTTACCAGGAGAGATCTTAACCTGCATCCATCTCGGAGAGGAGAAGCATGGCCAAGGCTTTCATAGAGGATTCAAAGGTATGAAGTTTGTCCAACACCGATAACGTCTCATCCTTGGACAGAATTTTTATGGCATGTATCGTGCCATCTTG
Source organism: Arvicola amphibius (assembly GCF_903992535.2). NCBI lineage: Eukaryota > Metazoa > Chordata > Mammalia > Rodentia > Cricetidae > Arvicola > Arvicola amphibius. The sequence goes on from NC_052048.2 coordinate 17,904,973, forward strand.
TATCGAAATTCTGTCCAGTAATCTTTCATAGCCCTTTGATAAAGTCTTGTTAATACATTCAACGGTTCGAATCTTCTCAGATAATGTTTCAGTTCCTACCGACAGGGATTGCAACTTATGATTCAAATCAGCTGTTCCTGCCGCCATATCTTGCATTTTCCTCTCAAGTGATAAAGTCATCTCAGAGAAAGATCTGTTATTCCTTTCCTCACGAGATTCAAACTTCTCCTCGAGAGCTTAAAACCGTTTACAAAACTCTTGCATATTTTTCTCAATCGACAAAGCCATCTCAGAGGAAACTCTACGAGACTCTTGCATATTTTTCTCAATTGACAAAGCCATCTCAGAGGAAACTCTACTATTCCTTTCCTCGAGAGCTGCAACCGTCTTTTCAAGATGTTTATTGGTGTTTTCCAAACCAGTTATGTCCTTGTTTAGTTTTTTAACTCCTGCCTGTAAGGACTCTATCACTTTTCTATCTTCCAACCACGTTGTAATGAAAAAAATAAAAATAAAGAAGATACCAAGCCCTGCAAATATCCAGCCAAAGGAAACCACATCTGTATCGCTCAAAAATTCAGTCATTGTGTAATTAAACAAATTATAGAATCCTTTAATAGTGATATTATCAGACATTTTCAATCTGAATGCTTAATTTCAATCAAATGAAAAATTGCCTGTAATTACCATTGTCTGCCAATAGATGGCGCAGTACACCTAGGTTCACGTGTTTTTGGGAAACCAAAGATGGCGTCGCGCGCAGAGCTCACAGTGGCTGGAGAAACGGAGGCGACAGGGAGGCTCGGGCAGGATGATCCACTAGCTTAAAATCAACATTGAATCTCTGCAAAAGCTGCACAAACAGCTGGCGGGCGAGCGGGCAGCGATCTGCTAGCTTAATATTAACGTTGAATCTCTGCAAGAGCTTCACAAACAGTTTGGCGGGCCTGGGGGTGGAGGGGAAAACGGCTGGACTGGGCGCACGCACGCTTGGGGCTCCCAATGGCCGGCTGCTGGATGGGGCTTTTGAGCATACGTGATGATACCGTGGGGCAGGAACGAGCTTGCGTTCTCAGCCTAAGCAAACAAGGGGGAACGGCTCCTGGGCGGAGCAAAGCGGCAGGCCGGGTGCCGCAGAGGATGCTGCAGCGTTTGGCCGTGGGCGGTCTCCATGCACGGTGACACCACGGGGCAGGAACAAGCCGAGGTTTTGTCTGGTCCTGCTGGGCAGAGCGGCCCGCGAGGTGGCCTAAGCAAACACGGGCAAACAGTTCCTGGGCAGAGCAAAGCGGCAGGCCGGGCGCCGCTCAATCCGCTGAATTAGAATTGAGCCGGTTCAGCCTGCCTGCGAATTGCGAGTAGAAATCTGCCGAAATCTGCCGACTGCAGCAGACTGTGGGGTAAGGGTGGTCCCCGGCGGCTACTGCCCCCAGGGTTCTGCCCCACGTGGAGGGCGCCAAGTGTACTGGCGGTCGGAGGGGTTTGGAAATAACCAAAATAGTCCTTTTATAGTAAATCAGTTTTAATAAAAGGAGAAAATAAGGGAACTTACAGAACCAAGGGTCCAGCGAAGCAGAAGGTAAGGCGGGGGACAAGAACAGGGGCTCCTTCCGGGGCCCCGGTCCTTTTTAAGGGTACCCTACTCCCCTGGGGCAGCCACGCCCCTGAACGCAGGGATTGGGCCAGCTGCCCCAACAGGGGACTGTAACTTGCACTTAAGAAGGAGCTTAGCTTTGAATTTTCTATACCCAACACCATAATTTACCTCAATAAAACAAAAACTGAAACTAATTTTGTATGAAAATGAGAAATAAAAGTGTGAAGTGAAAAGATCAGTGTTGAGAACCAAACTTGACAAAAATTCTTAGCGCCGAGGTTAAGACATAGGGATATAGAAAATATTAGTAAAGAATATAAAGATGTGAAAGGAAATAATAAAATGCAGAAACATACAGGATAGTATCAGGAGAGTATTCCAGTGAGTATTGAAATTCACCTGCATTTAATTTCCAATTGCATAAACTACCCCTGACCACAAATGGTAAGAGCAAGACAAAAGACTGCATTATCGTGATACAAGGAAATGAACATACCAGTGGAAGGTCGCAGGCTACATTCATAGATAAATGTTCTGTTGCTAGAACAAATCAAGTCATACTTACACCCTGGATCAAAACACCTTCTAGGCAAACTACTCCCTGGGTGGAATCCAAAGTTACCTTTTTAAGAGAACTGGAACCTTAGTTGGATCCTTAGACTTTTGTGTATGGTAGGAACATATCTATTTCTCTATTCCTGGAGTACAAGGTCTAGCTATTAGCCACACCTGTCGACAATACCCTTGAAAGAGAAGAACTCTCTGACCTAAATCTAGGTGGGAACTTTGTTTGAAGTGGAAACACAATAAATCCAGCACTTGGGAGGCAGAGGCAGTTAAGTCTCTCTGATTTCAAGGCCAATCTTATCTACAGAGCAAGGTCCAGGACAACTAGAGCTGTCAAACGGAGAAACTCTGTCTTGGAAAACCAAAAACCAACAAGCAAAAACAAACAAGCAAACAAACAAAAAGCCCAAAATAACCTTGAAGGAACTAGAGGTAAGTTCCAACTCTCTGGCCTTTGGACAACATGGCAATTGGCTCAAATTTTCAGGCTGTCTGTCTAGACCAGCTGTCTAGATGAATAAAACTCTGTCTTAGATGAACTGCTTATTTTCAGACTAGACAAAATAGAAACACAGTAAAGGACAGTAAAGGAAGACAGTTGTCTGGAAACGTGATGACATTTTGTAACCAAATTTTAAATAAAAAAGTTGAGCAACATACTGAAGGATAGAAATAATAAGGATTTGGAGTGTTTGGAAATAATCCTATAATATCTGAAAATAAAACACTAGTTAGACAGTAAGAAATGCCACAAGGAAAAATATTCAAGCACTTACTTCTAATTACATTAGTTCAGGTCGTACAGTGGTGATACACACCTTTAGTCCCAGCACTGTGGAGGCAGAGACAGGTGGACCTCTCTGTGTTCTCTGTGTTTGAGGCCATCCTGGTCTACAGAGCAAGTTCCAGGACAGGTTTCAAAGCTAGTCAGAGAAACCCTGTCTTGAAAAATAAAGAGAGAGAGAGAGAGAGAGGAGAGAGAGAGAGAGAGAAGAAGAAGAAGAAGAAGAAGAAGAAGAAGAAGAAGAAGAAGAAGAAGAAGAAGAAGAAGAAGAAGAAGAAGAAGAAGAACAGAAAAAAAGAAAACCCAAAACAAACAAAAGAAAAAGAAAATAACTCCAAACTTCTAGTAGCTTAGGATAAAACAGATGTTGGAATCAAATTAATATCAACATGAAGCAGAGAAAATATTCAGTGTTGAGCACTCTAAGAAGGAGCATAGGATCATATGAGAAGTTAGAACATAAATATAATATGATTTAAATTTGCAGTTGATAGCCAATTACTTTATTGTATAATCATGGCCAGTCATTGGTTACTGGTAGTGGCTGAAAACATTTCCTAAAAGTGAGAAGGTATAAGCCTAGTTATATGGGACATTCTGGAAAGGGATTTGACTGTCAAAATCTCAGAAACATGAAATGTCATGGGTTTGTCAAGGAACTGTGCATTTGTCTTAAGCATTGTAGAAATCCCATGCCACTTTTGGTAGTAATTTTGTTAACAAGATTAGAATGTTTAAGAGCTAAGGAGATGGCTCAATCAACAATGGAATTTTCTTCTGGCCATAAGAACAATATTCTGTTTTCCTGAATCCAAGTAAAAAGCCGTATAGAAGGACATGTTGCTAAAATTCCAATAAAGATGATGTAGGAGATGGAACTACCTATATCCCTGGGGATTTATAAGCCAACCAGTTTCTCAACGTGGTGATTTACGACCAATGAGATACCTAATCCTAAATACAGCACAGAAAGAAGGATCTAAGTACCTGCATCCAAAGATGTCCTCTGTCCATACTTTAGCAGGACTGTAAAGAAGTGCACACATACACACACATGCAAACATGCACACACACACACATACACACACTCAAAATCTCACACAGCCAAAGAATAAAATATTTTGATAATATAAAGCTCCAAGTGTTCCCCATTTCAAACAACATGTCAGGGATTTTATATAGTCTTTGTGAATCTGAATAAATGAGGTGGCAGGGATTGCATCTTATCCAAACATACACGACCTGTATACTATGGAAAATACAGCTATATATCACACCCATAGTTACAGCATAATTGGTGATCTATGGGTGAAAATGAGAGCTAAAGTTATTAAACATCTTCATGTTTACAAAAGTATCAGTCAGCACTATCATAACCTTATATAAGAACTGCATACCAAATACAATGAAATTCATGTAATGCCAAAATTTTAATACAGGTACTAACATCATAGCTATGCTTCATCTGCTCTTAATCCAAGTCACACTGCCAATGCCTCATGTTATACTAGCTGGCAGAACTTCCAAAGAGGAGTCAAGGATGCAATATTTCCTACTTTGTCAAATATGAGGTCACCCAGGATGAGATCAAAGGCACCATTCTTCTGCTGGGTCTTATAAAGGCAGGTACCACACCGCATGCAGCACAGACTTGGAAGAAACTCCAGAGACTCCAAGATGCTGGTTGCCCTGTTCACAGTGGCCGTGCTGGCCCTGAGCTCTATTCAGAGCTTCAGTGAAGGTAAGACACATGGTTGTTTGTTCAGTGAATCTGCTTTTAGGTAACGTATCACATGTCACTCCTGGAAGATGCAGAGAGAGAGAAGAGGGTTAGCAGAAAAACAGGAATGTAAAATCAGTACCAAAATATTGTGTTCAAATCATCATTCCAAACCAAGGAATTGAATGTTGTCATGTGCAATCCAAGCTTAAGGGTCAGAGCAGAAGGATAAAAAGGTAGGGCTGGATCTCTAGAGTCACCACTCTGTGTTGTGAAAGATCAAACAGGAAGGTTCACAGAAGAAAGACCAACTCTGAATCTCCTGTAATGAAGTAGTCAGTGAATAACAGGCATCTTGCTGCAGTGAATGCAGAACAGAAGAAAGGACATAGGAGCATTTCTGGGTAGGATAGTCAAATAATTTTAAAATCCTATGTTTGTTCTTCTGTCTTGTCCATGGAAAATTAGTTTTCTAAGACCTCAAATTCTAGTTCCAAGCATAAAAGTTTTGATGTTTGATACCATCAATACATGTATTCAGAAAAGTTCTATAAAATCTAGGTGGGAATGATCATGAGGATGACTTACAAATGAGTAAGAGGATCAATGTAATAATCATTGAGCTGTTGATTAAAGGAAAGATGGCATTTGTTTCAGCACTAAACTTACTACTTCTTGTGATGTACCAAATAAAGAACATGAGTCTGCATCTCAGATTCTAATCATGGATCCTCTTTTGCAGCAATCTCCCATGGTCCCCCACACCAAGGTTTTGGTCCTAGGCCAGGCCCACCTCAGCAAGGCCCACCCCAGCAAGGCCCACCCCAGCAAGGCCCACCACAGCGAGGCCCACCACAGCAAGGCCCACCCCAGGAAGGCCCACCACAGCGTGGCCCACCCCAGCAAGGTCCAGCCCAGCAAGGCCCTGCCCAGCAAGGCCCACCCCAGCGTGGCCCACCTCAGCAAGGGCCACCCCAACAAGGAAGCCCTCAGCAGAACCAAGGCCCTCGGCCTGGAAACCAGCAAGGCCCACCCCAACAAGGAGGCCAACAGCAGAACCAAGGCCCTCAGCCTGGAAACCAGCAAGGCCCACCCCAACAAGGAGGCCAACAGCAGATCCAAGGCCCCCAGCCTGGAAACCAGCAAGGCCCATCCCAACAGGGAGGCAGACCTCAGGGACCTTCCCAGGGCCAGGGTCCTCAGTAATCAAAGATACATCATCAGGTAGGATTTGAATTCACTTTTAATTCAGCATCTTAATTCTTATAGCTTTGCAAGCACAAGCTGTGATAACTCAACTTTAAACACATTTATATTACATAGTTTAGGTTCTCATTACTATTACTATTATTTGGATATGCTACTATTTTATACTACTATTATTATTTGGATAATCTGGGGTGGTACAGGGAGATTATTAATGTTTTATATACTGCTCAAGTTATTGTGATATTTGAGGAACAATGCATTTACCTGCTTGACAACATGAGTTATATTGTTTATGGAAGAAGTGCAATGTTATTCCTAAATTCTGCTGCCTCCTTGCTCATGCCAGAACCCCCCCTACTATGCCCAGAATAAGAAAAAATAAATAAATGAGAAATCAAGGCACCAGGCTAACTTTTTAAAAGTATAAGTCATCATTCCTCTTCACCTTCTTCATTTTTAAAGACTTCCACTAATTCTTTCAACAGTTTATTAAAAATTCAAGCAGATCTTTGCTTCAGCAGCACATATACTAAAAACTGGAATGATATAGAGGAGATTAGCCTGGCCTCTGCACAAGAATTACATGGAAAATTGTGAAGCATTCCATATTTCATAAAGAAAATGAAATATACAAACAAATATTTTATCTGCATAGTACCCTTATATTACTTAAAAAAAAACATCCCCAATAGTTCATAGAGACAGCATGTTTGTGTTCATATTTTAGTGGTTTTGTTTTTTGCAGTAATGAATCATAACATTCTTTGACTCTTTCTGTCATTGGTTAGTTTAATATACTGTCAATGGCCTTTCAAGCTGGTTTCTTTGTTTCAGTAGTACAAAATATGTCTTAGCAACCCACCTTTATAAATATGTCTTACAGTTTAAATGAGTTTTTTTGATAAGATTCATATAGACCAGGCTGGCTTCAAACTTGCTATGTGGTCAAGTGTACCCTAGAATTCCTATTCATCTTCCCTCTACTTCTCAAGTGCTGGGATTATATGCACATGCGTTATTCACCTGTTCATATTTTAACATCAAGGACATTCTTGCTAAAGCCATATAACCAATAAAATATATTTTCTTCATTTTTTTCAGAGTGCATTATGTGCTAAATGGTTACCAAAAATGAATAAAAAGAACCAGAAAGGGAAGGGACAAAGAGTAGAGAAAAAGAAAGAAGATATGGACTTCTATCTACATTATTTAAGTTCTTAGAAAGAGATGAGAAACTTCATCTTCTTTTGATTTTCCTATAACTTCTCTTTGTGTTTGTTTATTTCAGATAATGAGTAAGAAAATACTGGCTTTAATGGATTGGACAACTGGAATAATGTGGCCATAATCTATCATTCTAATAAAAATAAAATCAAAAACATGCCATTTCCTCCTCTTGTCTTTTTTTTGTATTTTTTTCATTCAAAAATTTACACTTCCTCCCCTCCTGTCATTCCCCTCCTGCTCCCCCACACACCCTTATCCCTCCCTTTCCCTCTTTAAGAGAGGGCAGGGAACCTTGCCCTGTGGGAGGTCCAAGGCCCTCCCCCCAACATCCAGGCCTAGGAAGCTTTGCATCCAAATAGACTAGGGCACAAAAAGCCAGTACATGCAGTAGACACAAGTCCCAGTGCCTTTATCAATGATTTCTCAGTCAGCCCCCATTGTCAGCCACATTTGGAGAGTTCAGTTTGATAGCATACTCATTTAGTCCTGGTCTAGCTGGATTTGGTGAGCTCCCTTTAGGACAGGTGCACTGTCTCAGTGGGTGGATCAACCCCTCGCTGTCCAGACTTCTTTGCTCATTTTCTCCCTCCTTCTGCTCTTCAACTGGACCTAGGGAGCTCAGTCTTTTGCTCTGATGAGGGTCTCAGTCTCTGTCTCTATCTCCATCTGTCAGTGGACGAAGATTCTATGGTAATATATGAGATAAACATCAGTGTGATAGTGGGGAAAGGCCAGTTCAGGTACCCTCTGCTCTGCTGCCCAAGTACCTTACCTAGCTAGGGACATCCCCTTGGACACCTGGGATCCCCTCTAGAGCCAAGTCTCCACCCCTACTCCCATGCCATGCTCCCAATTTTGGCCCGACACTCTTGTTTCCTTCCAATTTTCAGGGATATATATATATATATATGTGTGTGTGTGTGTGTGTGTGTGTGTGTGTGTGTGTGTGTGTGTTGTTCTTTGGGTTCACCTTATTATTTGGCTTCTCTAGCTTGCGAACTATAGCTTAATGTCTCTTGTTTATGGCTAGAGTCCACTAATGAGTGATTACCTAGCATATTCATCTTTTGGGTCTGGCTTATCTCACTCAGTAAAGTGTTTTCTATTTCCATCCAGTTGCCTACAAAATTTAAGATGTCATCGTTTTTTACCGCTGAGTAGAACTCTATTGTGTATATGTGCCACACTTTCTTCATCCATTCTTCCATTGAGGGCCACCTAGGCTGTTTCCAGGTTCTGGCTATTATACATAGTGCTGCTATTAATATAGTTGAACAAATGTTTTTATAGTATGATTGGGCATCTCTTGGGTATATTCCAAAGACTGGTATTGCTGGATCCTGAGGTAGATTGATTCCCAATTTCCTGAGAAACCACCACACTGATTTCTAAAGTGGTTGCACAAATTTGCATTCCCACCAGCAATGGATGAGTGTTCCCGTTACTCCACATCCTCTCCAGCATAGGCTATTATTGGTGTTTTTGATTTTAGCCATTCTGACAGGTATATAATGATATCTCAACGTTGTTTTGGTTTACATTTCCCTGATCGCTAAGGAGATTGATCAAGACCTTGAGTGTCTTTTGGCCATTTGAACTTCGTCTGATGAGAATTTTCTTTTCAGTTCAGTACTCCATTTTTTAATTGGGTTATTAAGAATTTTGATGTCTAGTTTCTTGAGTTCTTTATATATTTTGGAAATCTGACCTTTTTCTGATGCAGGGTTGGTGAAGATTTTTTCCCAGTCAGTAGGCTACCTTTTTGTCTTAGTGACAGTGTCCTTTGCTTTACAGAAACTTCTCAGTTTCAGGAGGTCCCATTTATTCACTGTTGCTTTTGTTGTCTGTGCTACTGGGGTTATATGTAGAAAGTGGTCTCCTGTGCTCGTTTGTTGCAGTCTACTTCCCACTTTCTCTTCTATCAGGTTCAGTGTGGTCTGATTTATATGGAGGTCTTTGATCCATTTGGACTTGAATTTTGTGCATGGTAATACATATGGATCTATTTTCATTCTTCTACAGGTTGACATCCAGTTATGCCAACCCTGTTTGTTGAAGATGCTTCTTTCTTCCATTGTATAATTTTAGATCCTTTGTCAAAAGTCAGCTGTTCATGGGTTTGTGGGTTAATATCTGGGTCTTAGATTCAATTCCATTGGTCAATGCCAATACCAAGCTGTTTTCATTACTGTATATCTGGTAGAGTTTGAAGTCAGGGATGGTAATGCCTCCAGAAGTTCTTTTCTGTATAGGAATGTTTTGGTTGTCCTCTGTTGTTTGTTTTTTCATATAAAGTTGGTTATTATTCTCTCAAGGTCTGTGAAGAATTTTGTTGGGTTTTTGATAGTGACTACATTGAATTTATAGATTGCCTTTGGTAGAAATGCCATTTTTATTGTTGATCCTACCCATCCAAGAGCATGGGAGATCTTTTCATTTTCTGGTGTCCTCTTCAATTTCTTTCTTTAAAGCCTCAAGGTTCTTGTCAAATAGATCTTTCTCTTCCTTGGTTAGAGTTACCTCAAGATACTTTATGCTATTTGTGGCTATCATGAAAGGTGAAGGATTCCCTCTCTGCTTCTCTATACTCTGTGTATAGAAAGGCTACTGATTTTTTTGAGTTGATCTTGTATCCTGCCAAATCACTGAAGGTATTTATCAGCTCTAGGAGTTCTTTGGTAGAGTTTTTGGGGTCACTGATGTACACAATCATATTATCTGCAAATAATGAAAGTTTGACTTCTTCCTTTCCAATTTGAATCCCCTGATCTCCTTATGTTGTCTTATTACTATTGCTAGAACTTCAAGCACTATGTTGAAGAGATGTGGAGAGAATGGACAGCCTTGTCTTGTTCCTGATTTTAGTGGAATGGGTTTGAGTTTCTCTCCCCTTAAATTAATGTTAGCTGTTGGTTTGCAGTATATTGCTTTTATTATATTTAGATATGATCCTTATATCCTTATGCTGCCCAAGACCTTTATCATAAAGGGGAGTTGAATTTTGTCAAATGGTTTTTCAGCATCTAATAAAATGATCATATGGATTTTTTTCTTTCAATTTATTTATATGATGGATTACATTGATAGATTTTCCTATGTTGAAGGACCCTGCATCTCTGGGATGAAGCCTACTTGATCATAATGGATAACATTTTTGATGTGTTCTTGGATTCTGTTTGCCAGTATTTTAGTGAGAATTTTTGCATCGATGTCCATGAATGAGATTGGTCTGTAATTCTCTATCTTGGATGAGTCTTTGTGTTGTTTTGGTATCAGGGTGATTGTGGCTACATAAAAAGAGTTTGGCAATGACTCTTCTGTTTTTATTATGTGAAAAACCTTAAGGTATATAGGTATCAGCTCTTCTTGGAATTTCTGGTAAAACTGCATTAAAACCATCTGGTTCTGGGCTTTTTTGCTTGGGAGGTTTTTTATGACAGCTTCTATTTCCTCACAACTTATAGGTCTATTTAATTGTTTAACTGGTCTTGATTTAATTGTTGTATATGGTATTTATCTAAAAACAAGTTCATTTCTTTTACATTTTGCAACTTTGTGTTATATAGGTCTTTGTAGTAAGACCTAATGATTCTTTGAATTTCCTAAGTGCCTGTTGTTATGTCTCCTTTTCATTTCTGATCTTGTTAATTTGCACGTTCTCTCTCTACCTTTTGATTAGCCTGGATAGGGACTTGTCAATCTTATTGATTTTCTCAAAGAACCAGCTCTTTGTTTCATTGATTCTTTGGATTGTTTTCTGCATTTCTATTTTGTTGATTCAGCCCTCAGTTTGATTATTTCCAGTCTTCTACTCCTCCTGGGTTAGTCTGCTTATTTTTATTCTAGAGTTTTCAGTTGTGCTGTTAAGTTTCTAATGTGAGTTTTCTCAGTTTTTTTTTTTTTTTAATGTGGGCACTTACTGAAATAAACTTTCGTCTTAGCACTGCTTTCATAGTGACACATAGGTTTCATAGTCACATGGGTTTGGGGATGTTGTGTCTTTATTTTCATTGAATTCAAGGAAGATTTTAATTTCTTTCTATTTCTTCCCTGACCCAGGGGTGGTTCAGTAGTTGACTGTTCAGTTTCCAGGAGTTTGTAGGCTTTCTGTGGGTAGAATTGTTGTTAAATTCTAATTTTATTCCATGGTGATCCAATAAGACACAGGTGGTTACTAATTTTTTGTGTGTGTGTGTCTGTGGAAGTTTGCTTTGTTACCAAGTATGTGATCAATTTTTGAGAAGGTTCCACGAGATGCTGAGAAGAAGATATATTCTTTCCTATTTGGGTGGAATGTTCAATAAATGTCTGTTAAGGCCATTTGATTCATTACCTCCATTAGTTCTCTTATTTCTCTGTTAGGTTTCTGTCTGGTTGACCTGTCCATTGGTGAAAGAGGAGTGATGAAGTCTCCTAATATTACTGTGTGTGGTTTGATGTGTGCTTTGATTTCTAGTAATGTTTCTTTTACATATGTGGGTGCGTTATATTAGAGGTATAGATATTCAGGATTGAGACTTTATCCTGATGAGTTGTTCCTTTTTTGAGTATGTAGTGTCCATCTTGATCTCTTCTGATTGATTTTAGTTTGAAGTCAATTTTGTTAGATATTAGAATAGCCACACCCGCTTGTTTCTTTGGTCCATTTGATTGGTAAAACTTTTCCTAACCCTTTAGTCTGAGTAAATGTCTGTCTTTGTGGTCGAGGTGTGTTTCTTGTAAGCAGGAGAATGTTGGATCCAATGGAGAAAAGAACATTTGATTATAAATGCTGCTGGATATATATATATATATATATATATATATATATATATATATATATATATGTTGGGGGCAGGGTTCTTTTCTTATCTCCACAGGAAACCACTCATCTTCAAAAGAAATTAAGGGACCCTGGATATTTAAATACTGATGGATGGACACTAGTTACAACCCAATATGGATCAACACGGAAACCGAATAGGGTTAGTAATTATAAAACATTTTTTACATATATATATATATGCATTACTGTGCTTTTATTTATAAGTATGTACAGCTGGTTTTGGAGTTGGACTATGGCTCAGTCCCTCTTCAATTCCAAGCCCATTGATAAGAGATATCTCAGAGTTTCTGTCTCAAGTCAGGAGCCATGAAATGGGACAGAATAATAATAATAATAATAATAATAATAATAATACTTGATAAACTTTCTTTGCCTTTCCTCATATTTGTGTGTGTCTTTATTACACCTTCCATTGAATTTTATATATATATGTATATATATATATATATATATACATATATATATGTGTGTGTGTGTGTGTGTCTGTATATGTCTTGGTAGATAATGTTTACCTTTTCTGTAACAAACAACAAATTTTCCTTCAGTAATCACTGAAGTTTCCAGGATGAAGATAGGGCCCCACAACATCAGTTTCACCTGGTTACTATGATGTCATATTTTTAATAGCGCTAAAATTAGACATGTGTTTTGGTACCAACTGTACAAGACAGTTTCGAATGGTGCACAATTTTGACAACACTCTGGTTGGACCTCCTCAAAACACTCAGAGGCTGGTTACAATTTTCTGGACCAAATGTTAATCTGGGAATTTTATCATCATTTGCTTTCACAGGACCCCCTGAGAAGAACATTGTCCCCATGTCAGCTGGAAGCAATCTTAGCGGATGATGCCCCCTCTCCCAACAGAGTTTATCCTCAGGTTTAGGGACATCATTTAGTTGTTGGTATAGGGTGGAGGGGATAGTGGAGGTATTATATGGACTCAAGGGTATTTATTGGAAAAAAAGGGGGATTAACTGGTTTGATGGGATGATAAATATTTGTGAATTATTGTTTTTAGAAAATTGCAATGGTGTTGATTCTTGTATATTGAACATTGTATGTGCATATGCTTCTACCTCTATTGTATGAGAATATGCTTCTACCTCTGTTTAAAACAATTTTTATATTGAGATATTTACCATATTGCAATGTATATTTCTGCCTCTGATATTAATTATGTAATGACATTTTAACATTTGGAGATCAGTGTCCTCATTTATTGCACAGTTGTTTATTCTCTTAGTCTCCAAGTTAGATAGGTATTGAGAATTATATATCAATATTCATATATGTTTGTCATATTTATATTTAGAATATTCAGGTTTTTTAGATACATAGAAGTTATATTTAGTATAGATAGTATAATCTTTGACCTCTTTGAAGAGCTGTAGAAAATGGCTTTTAATCTAACCTAGAGTTTTGTACTTATGAGACCCAATCACTCCTGGCAACACCACTCTACTCTTGAGAGAACGCTGAGCATCAAAGACACTCCACTGAGAGCTTGTCTCCTTCTTGGCAGAACTGGCCTTTGGGCAAAGAAAAGCCCATACCTTGAATACTGGCAAAGATACAGAATATCCACAAGTGGATAAAACAGGATTGTCTTATCTTGATAAGACAGGGTAGGATAGTTCTACAAAAAGTTCCTTACTTTGAAAAATGTTAGGTCAGTTGTGTTAGGCCTTAGCCAGTGTTGGTTGCCTCAACATTGCAAAACGAAACTTTGGGTGATTGCCCAGGTAGTCAGTTGTATCTGTCATTTGTTCACATTTCTGAAGTTTCTCATTTGTACTTCCTGGCTGCTTAAGTAATATTACTTCCCTTCTCAGATCTTTGATAGGGTTGAAGATTAGATATTTGTAGTTACCCTATACATTATTTAAACTCCTTGAAATAGAATGTTTAGTAAAACTTTTGTTATGTTTCTTGCTTAATATTATTTGTTGTTTGTAATTTTATATTCATTTGTTCCTGTTGTATATAGTTGTATTTTGTTTAGTTCTGTCTTATTTAGACAAAAGGGGGAGATGAAGGGGAAGCCCAGCCAATCACCTTGTTTGTGAGGCATGTCCCCCTTAGGTTAATATTTACTTATAAAATCTTGTGGGCCTATGGCCCACCTTCTCTTTGTTTTCCTATGCTCCTCACTAGAATCTTGGATTTGTAAGTTTCCTTTTCTTTCTTTTATAAAAGCTGAATATTATAGATATTAAAGCTAGTCTGGTTAATCATAACTGCCGATCAACCACACCCCTTCAGCATATAGTAGTCTTACAATGTCAGTCTGAAATATAATGGCCAAATCTCTTGAGTAATGGAGAACCCCATTACTCAAGTAGTGGGAATTTGTATCTTTTCAGAGGCCACATATAGGTTTAGGTAGGCTAGGTTGCTCAGAAGAACTTCTGACTCCCTTTATAGATAGGTGGCTTTAGAATGTGCAATAATATCATCCATATAGTAGATGAAGATGACTTCCTTTGGAATATTTTGTGAGACCTTTGAGACAAATATTTGGCAGTTAGTTGGACTATTTTTCATGCTCTAAGGTATTGGGGTCTTTGGGATTTTTTTTTCATATTAAGATCCCAGGCTATCAAGGCAAAGCAACATCTGTCCACAGGCACCAGGGGTATTTGAAAGAAACAGGGCTTAACATCAAATACAAAATTGTGCTATGAATGGGGTATGTTACTAGCCTATGACAGGTTGACCTATGTGGTCCCCATCTTTCCCATTGATCATGAATTGCATGAAGGTCTTGAATAATTGGTAATGGCCTGACTTCTTTTGGATGACAAAAAGGGCATTGTGTCTATTGGTGGATGACTCCAAATGCCTAATTGTTCTTTGATTAACTCATTGAGTGTCTACAACTTGGGTTCATTGGTTTGTCACTGTTCAACCCAAACATCATTATTAGAGAGCTAGGAGAAGAATATAAGATATGCTATTAAGTTTTTCTTGATCTCTATGTGGGAAATGACCTCTAGAATTAGGGGTGTTGCTCTTTTGGAGAAAGAAGTGATATGCATCCCAAGAGGCCATTTTGTCATGGGTCATGATGTCATCAAAAGATACATGGTAATCCGTGGAAAGGATTACTCCTATGTTTTCTAAAATGTCTCTTTACCAGAGTACATGAGGGATGTTAGATACTTTGAGGTAAAAGGAGCCCCTGTTGCAAGATTCATCCATTGTACCAGCCATGTGGTGGCCTAGGAGTCATAATGTCTGCCCACCCCACTGATGGAGAAACCAGCCTGGAACTTCCAGTGCAGGAACAGGAGAGCTTCATTCTATGTAAGGATGGTAACATTCACTCCCTTGTCAATTAACCCTTTAATGGGTTGATCATCTAGATATATGGTCATCATACGGGAGTTGAGGAAAAAAGGCAGGGTCAAGGATACCTTGGGGACAGGATCATTCCCTTTTACTGGTGGAGCTGATGGATCTCCCAACAGGAGTTTAAAGTGGCAAGGTTGTCCAAAGTTTGTGAACAACAGTTATAAGCCCATGGAAGCCTTTGCTGCTTCTGGGACAACATGTCTTTAGTTATGTGTTAGGTTAGTCATGCTACAGGTGGCTGGACTTAACCACTGTCCAAACATGATCAGTCTGGCATGACAGAAGGGTCCCATAAGTCAGAAAATTATTGACTGCCTGGCAACAGGGCATTGATGAAGGCAGTCAGAGGACAACAATAGGGCCAGCATCAGGGTCAAGGTCCCTGGTGCCCAGTACCCATTTATAGATTTCATTATTATGACAAACATCCTGGATATGTGCACTAAGCCCTTCTCATGTCAACTGTATAATCAATATTTCCCAGGTTGTGCACAGATTCACCATTTGTTATACCACCTCAGTGACTCATGTGAGGAATGATTCCCCAGATAATTGAACAAGGTTTAGGAAATAAGCAAAAGGATCATGCAGAGTACATGTCTTAAGGAACTTAATTACAAGTCTGAGACCTACTGGAAATAAGCATATTGGCCAGTGGTAGATTGGGAGACTGAATCAGTATATTGGCCACACCCCTTGAGCATGTCCAGAGTGGTATCAAGTCCATAGTGAAGTTTAAAATGGGCCTGTGACTTAACCTGATCATCCTAAGATGAGTGCCAATTAAGGAAGACCACAGGCTCCAAAATAGCCTAAAAATGGTATCAGTCATAATGGATTTTAGCTGCATAGCCCATTCATGAAAGACTTGCTCAAAGTAGGAAGAGTCTGGGACAGATTTGTTAACAGTTCTGTGGACAAAAGAAAGGTCATAAATGTTATAGACACCCATGGTTGGTAGACTGTGTTCAATCCCATGTTAACATGGAAGGCCATGGTTGAACACCCTTCTGGCATGTGGGGTGCCAGGGAAGATGCTGCAACACATGCAACACAGACTGGGGAAGCAATGGAGGGGAGTGGGTTACCATGGGCTATATGTTATGGAAAGTTTTGTACCAATGCTCCTGCCATGGTACTTGGGTGGAGGAGTGAGGCTTGAAGGAAAGTGGGAAGGCTAGAACATTTCTGTGGTACAATAGTCTTTCTTCTGTAAAGATTTGTTACTCGTATTTTAATAAAATTCTGATTGGATAGTAGCCAGGCAGGAAGTATAGGTGGAGCTACCAGAACAGGATAATTCTGGGAAGGGAAAAGGTTTAGTCTGTAGTTGTCACCAGACACATAAGAAGCAAAATGAGGCTGCCTCACTACTAAGAGGGATCAATCCACATGGCTAACACAGACAAGAATAATGGACTAATTTAAGATGTAAGATTTAGTTAATCAATGTTTGTCTATTTTATTGATTTTGTTCAAGAAACAACTCTTTGTCTCATTGGTTCTTTGTATTGTTTTCTTTGTTTCTATTTTGTTGATTTCAGTTCTCAATTTGATTATTTCTTGCCATCTAGTTCTCCTAGGTGAGTTTGCTTCTTTTTGTTCTAAAATTTCCAAATGTTCTATTAATATACTATTGTATATTAATATTAATATTCCAGCTTTTTAATGTAGACATTTAATGCTGTGAACTTTCCTCTTAACACTTTTTTTCATTATGTCCCATAAATTTGGGTATGTTGTGTAGTCATTTTCATTGAATTTTAGGAAGTCTTTAATTTTTTCCTTTATTTCTTCCTTGACCCATTGACAATTCAGGTGAGCATTGTTTAATTTCTATGTGTTTGTGGGTTTTCTGGAATTAGTATTACTGTTGACTTGTAGTTTTAAACCATGGTGATCTGATAAGTTACTTTGGGTTATTTTAATATTTTTGTATTTGTTGAGTTTGGTTTTGTTATGATGTGGTCAATTTTTGCGACAGTTCCATGATGGGATGAGAAGAAGGTATAATCTTTTATGTTTGGATGGAATATTATGTAGATATCTGTTAAATCCATTTGAGTCATAACATTTGTTCGTTCCCTTATTTCTCTTTTCATTTTTTGTCTGACTGACCTGTCCAGTAGTAAAAGTGGAGTGATGAACTCTCCCACTATTAATGTGAGGGGTTTAATGTATGATTTAAGCTTTAGAAGTATTTCTTTTACATATAAGGGTGCCCATGTATTTGAAGCATAGATCTTCAGTACTGAGATTTCCTCTTGATGGATTTTTTCTTTAACTATAATGAAATGACCTTCTTTGTTTCTTTTGATTGATTTTAGCTTGACGTCTATTTTATTAGATATTAGGATATCTATAACTACTTGTTTCTTAGGTATATTTGATTTTAATATTTTTCCCAACCCTTTACTCTGAGACAATGTCTGTCTTTGAGGCTGAGATGTATTGCTTGTGTGCAGAGGAAGGATGGTGAAGGGGAAGCCTAGCCAAAAACCTTGTTTTGTAAGGCGTGTCTCCCTTAGTCTAAAGGTGTGTCCCCCTTGGTCTAAAGGCGTGTCCCCCTTAGGCTAATATTGACTTATAAAATCTTGCTGGCCTGCGGCCCACCTGCTCTTTGTTTTCCTGTGCTCCTCGCTGGAATCTTGGATTTGTAAGTTCCCTTTCCTTTCCTTTATTAAAACTGAAATATATATATTAAAGCTAGTCTGGTGAATCATAACTGCCTATCAACCACGCACCTTCATTTGGCGTCCAACTCGGGCATTTGGGAGCCTTTAGCTCCAGTTCCTGCACTGCCTGGCAGGGATTTGGCCTTGGGCTCTTGATTGCTTCAGCACAGTTTCCCAGACTAGTCCATCCCAGCCCCGCTTGTACGGAGCAAAGGACATGTGCGGGTGACTCAGTCCGAGCTCGCTAACCCCTCAGGCAGCACCAGTCCCGGCTGAGTTCGGCCTGGGCCCTGACCTGCCGGAGACTAGCTGTTACTGCCAGGGTCCCAGCATTCAAGCTCCACGGGTACTGCAGACTCGGTTTGGCCGAGCGGTTACTGCCCTCGCCACCTACTGGCAGAAAACAGTCATTACAGGTAAAATTTCTTTTGATTAAAAAAAAATGTCTGACCATATCACCATTGAAAGCTTCTGCAGTCTATTTAATTATACTATGGTAGAAATATTGCAGGATACATATGATATTCCCATAACTTGGATATTTATAGGGCTTGCAATTTTTCTCGTATTTGGTTTCTCCCTTACATGGTTTGAAAATAGAAAAATGATAAAGTCCTTACAGAATGAAACCAGGATTCTTAGGACAGAGGTTGAATGCTTAAGAAAGGGCACAACTGTTTTGAGTGACAACTTTAAGTCAGTCGATGTATTTGCAAAAACAATTCAGACTGACACCAAGAAAGAGTTTGAAGGTCTCAAGGAAGGGAATAGGGCTTTGTCTGATATGACTCTGTCAAATGAGCAAAATTTAGAAAAAACTACAGTCTGATATTAAGGAGAGATTCATTGCTGATGAGGAGAGAACAGCTGATTTGGATCGTAAACTTCAGTCCCTGTCTGAAACATTATCAGAGAGAATTAAAACTGCTGAATGTGAAAATCGGACTTTGTCTAAAGGATATGACAGATTGGCTGACAGATTGTCAATACAAGAAGGCACAATTCATGCCATGAAAATTCTATCCAAGGATGAGATACTAACTCTACTGGACAAACTTCATATTTTGGAATCCTCCATGAAGGCCTTGGAGCATAATTCTGGACAGGAGATCCAGGCCTTACAGAAGGCAATAGTAAGCAGATTAGAAAAGATTGAGGAAATTATAGACTGTGATGAACAGGAGCAAACGGTAGAAAGGTGAAATTTAACTCCGTCAATGAGTAAAACTCTCCGGGATAATTTCCATAAAGTTCTACCTGCCTTTCCAATAATAACGTCAGAAAAGGTGACTGGTTCCAAAAACCCTAGGGTCATCAAGGAATATACATGGGAACCCATCCGTATGAATGATCTCAAAGAAATTAAACAAGCCATTATGAATTTTGGGCTACATTCGTCCTTTGTTAGAGAGATGCTCAAAACTTGGTCTATAAGCAATAAGGCAACGCCCCACGATTGGGTACAATTAGTATCAGCTGTTCTAGAGAGTGGGTCACAATTAAATTGGAAATGCATGTTCAGACAAGAGGCTAAAGTTTTAGAACAGCAGGAAAGAGCAAAGGGAATTGAGATCTCCCTAGATCAAATTCTAGGTGGACTTTTCTCCGATCCTCTGTAACAAGCTAATTATGATGAACACACCTTATCCATATGTACTACAGCAGCCTTAAAGGCTTGGGACAGGGTTCAAGACCCAGGACAGAGACTGGAATCATATATCAGAGTTAAACAGGGTCAGAGAGAACCCTTTAGTGATTTTTTACAAAGGCTAACTAAAGCTGTACAGATAGGGATATCTGACCCAGAAGCAAGACGTATAATAATTGAGTCTTTGGCTTATGAGAATGCCAATGTGGAGTGTTAAAGGATCCTGGGGCCTTTAAAGATGAGATCAGCACCCTTGGACGAATGGGTCTTGCATACAATGAATGTTGAATCATTTGACTATGGCACTGAAGCATGAGTAGAAGAAGCAATTTCTAATGCAAAAAGGAGGCATCAAGTTACCAAATGTTTTAATTGTGGCAAGATGGGACACAGTAAAAGTAGTTGCAGACAACGGATTTTCAGAAATAATAATAATAATAATAATAATAATAATGCCTCTTCTAGAAATAACAGACATAGGAGGACTCAGCCTTCAGGTATATGTAGGAGATGTGGAAAAGGCAGACAATGGACAAATGAGTGCAGGTCAACAAGAGATAGACAAGGCAACATGTTGCCACTGGGAAACTCAATGGGGGGCCTCTCGCAGGTCCCCATGGCGAATGTGGTCCAGTCATTTCCTGTTACTGCCGAGAACATGCCTTGTCAAGAAAATTAGAAAGCCCCATGCCTGCTGTTAAAAGCAAAAATGGCCTGAAAGATGAGTTACGTGTATTTTGGCAGACTTTTATAAATGAACAAAGACCAAAGTTAAGAGTGTGTGTAAATGGCGTTTTTATTACTGGCCTAATGGACACAGGTGCGGATGTAAGTATCATTACTCCAGAATCTTGGCATCCATATTGGCCTCTTCAGGATGTAAATGTTCAGTTCCTGGGAATTGGAACCCTATCTCAAGTAAGGCAGAACACGAGATGGGTTGAATGCATAGGGCCAGAAGGACAAATAGGAAAATTAAGGCCATATGTAGCCAATATTGCAGCGAATTTATGGGGCCATGAACTGTTGCAGCAATGGAATACCCAAATTAACATTCCTGCTGCTTCTAGAGCCTATATCACTGAGGGAAATATTAAAAGATATTACAGAAGGCGGAAACCGGCTGTTCAGGCTGTACAAGAATGCAAAGCAATTGATGGCCCTTCAGAGATACGAACAGTACTGCCTCTAAAATGGTTGACTGAGAAACCAATATGGACAAAGCAATGGTCTTTAGCTGAGGAAAAGTTGCAGGCTTTAGAACAGCTAGTACAAGAGCAATTAGATGCTCGACATATAGAAGAATCTACCAGCCCTTGGAATTCTCCTGTATTTGTTGTTAAGAAAAAATCTGGTAAGTGGAGAATGGTGACAGATCTCAGGGCTATCAATAAGGTTATTCAACCTATGGGCTCTCTGCAATCTAGAATTCCTCTGCCATCTTTATTACCAAAAGGATGGCCTCTCATAGTTATTGATATATAGGATTGTTTCTTCACTATACCTTTACAAGAAAAAGACAGAGAAAAGTTTGCCTTCACAGTTCCTACTTATAATAACTCTCAACCTACAAGGAGATACCAGTGGACCATCCTCCCACAGGGCATGTTGAACTCTCCCACCCTGTGTCAATATTTTGTAAATCAACCATTGCAAATAATACGCAAACAATTTCCCAAGTCTATAATTTATCATTACATGGATGATATTCTGTTATCTGATTCAAACATGGCTACTTTAGAAAGACTGTTTGAAGAAGTAAAAATACTTTTACCTAAATGGGGATTGCAGATTGCTCCTGAAAAAATTCAGAGAGGAGATTCTGTTAATTATCTAGGTTATAAAATAGGTTTGCAAAAAATTAAGACACAAAAAGCACAAATTAGGAGAGATCGGTTACGGACTCTCAATGACTTTCAAAGGTTGTTAGGAGACATTTCCAGCTTACGACCAGCTGTTGGCATAACACCTGATATTATAATTTATTTAAATAAAACCTTGGATGGTGAAAAAGACTTAAACAGTCCCAGAGAATTAACAGCTGAAGCAGAAAAGGAGCTGAAAATGATTGAGAAGAAATTACAAGAGACACATGTGGACAGGGTGAATCCAGAGCTCAGTTGTATTCTCGTCATATTGCCTTCCAAAATTTCTCCTACAGGAATTTTAATGCAGAGAGATGATATTATCTTAGAATGGATCTTTTTACCACATAAACCAAGTAAGAAAATAAAAACTTATGTGGAAAAAGTCTCTGAATTAATTATAAAAGGCAAATTGTGACTTCGTCAACTAGCAGGCATAGACCCAGCAGAAATTATAGTGCCTTTCACTGCTGATGAACTAAAAAAGTTGTGGGAAGATAACGAACCATGGCAAAGACCTTGCACTAATTTTTTTGGAGAAATCAATAACAACTATCCGAAAAGCAAGAGGCTTAACTTTATAAAGAGAACCTCTTAGATTCTCCCTCGAATCATCCGTGATGCTCCGTTAACTGGAGCACGTACATTTTATACTGATGCTAATAAATCAGGGAAAGCAGGTTACAAATCAGAAGATTTGAGTAAGGTGGAACAAAATCCTTATGATTCTGTCCAGAAGGCAGAATTATTTGCCATTCTTATGGTGGTAAGGGATTTTAAAGAACCGCTTAATATAGTTACTGATTCACAATATGCAGAAAGAGTAATCTTACATATTGAAACTGCTGAATTTATACCTGATGATACAGAACTAACCTCATTGTTTATCCAGGTACAAGACATGATCAGGAACAGGCTTTGCCCTATGTATATAACACACATCCGATCCTATACGGGTCTGCCAGGTCCTCTAGCACAAGGTAATGCAGAAATTGATCAATTGTTGATTGGTAGTGTGCTGCAGGCCTCTGAATTTCATAAAAAACATCATGTCAATAGCAAAGGATTGAAGAAAGAGTTTTCTATTACATGGCAACAAGCCAAGGAAATTGTAAAGAAATTCCCTACTTGCTCTTTTTATAACCAAACACCACTGCCTGCAGGGGCTAATCCAAAGGGCACTCAAAGGAATGAAATCTGGCAGATGGATGTGTTTCACTTTGCAGAATTTGGCAAATTAAAATATGTACACCACACCATTGACACTTATTCAGGTTTCCAATGGGCAACTGCTTTAAGCTCAGAAAAAGCTGATTCAGTAATCACTCATTTATTAGAAGTTATGGCCATCATGGGTATACCTACACAAATAAAGACGGATAATGGTCCAGCTTATGTCTCTAGGAAAATGAAACAGTTTTTTGCTTATTACAATATTAAGCATGTTACAGGTATACCATACAATCCTACAGGTCAAGCAGTCATAGAAAGATCAAATAGAACTATAAAGGATATGTTAAACAAACAGAAAGGGGTGGAAAATACCCCTAGAAATAGGTTACATAGTGCTTTATTAACCTTGAATTTTCTCAGTGCTAATGAGAAGGGACAACGGCTGCAGAAAGACATTGGATAATGCAAAAGTCTGCTGAATTAAATCAACCAGTTTATTTCAAGGATGTGCTGACCTCGCAATGGAAGCCAGGAGATGTGCTGCGTTGGGGAAGGGGTTTTGTTCTTGTCTCCACAGGAGAGGAAAAATTGTGGATACCGTCAAAATTAATAAAGGTTCGGTTTGAAGAGAAGAAGCCCCTTGGAAAAGAAAAATAATTCATTCACAAGGATGATGATCATACTGATGGTAAGAAAAGCATATAGGTTGGGGGCAGGGTTCTTTTCTTATCTCCACAAAAAACCACTCATCTTCAAAGAACTTAAGGGACCCTGGATATTTAAATACTGATGCATGGACACTAGTTACAACCTAATATGGATCAACACAGAACCCGAATATGTTTAGTAAGTATAAAACATTTTTTTACATATATACTGTGCTTTTATTTATATGTATATAGAGCTGGTTTTGGAGTTGGACTATGGCTCAGTCAGTCCTTCTTCAATTCCAAGCCTGTTTATAAGAGATATCTCAGAGTTTCTGTCTCAGGTCAGGAGCCATGAAATGGGACAGAATAATAATAGTAATAATAATAATAATAATGATGATGATGATGATGATGATGATGATGATACTTGATAAATTTTCTTTGCCTTTCCTCATATCTGTGTCTGTCTTTATTATACCTTCCATCGAATATATATGTCTGTATATGTCTTTGTAGATAATGTTTACCTTTCCTGTAACAAACAACAAATTTTCCTTCAGTAATCTTTGAAGTTTCCAGGATGAAGATGGGGCCCCACAACATCAATTTCACCTGGTTACTATGACGTCATGTTTTTAATAGCGCTAAAATTAGACCTTTCTTTTTTTGTTTTTTTTTTTTTTGGTACCAACTACACAAGACAGTTTCAAATGGTGTACAATTTTGACAACACTCTGGCCGGACCTCCTCAAAACACTCAGAGGCTAGTTACAATTTCCTTGACCAAATGTTATTCTGGGAATTTTACCATCATTTGCTTTCATGGGACCCCCTGAGAAGAACGTCGCCCCCATGTCAGCTAGAAGCATTCTTAGAGGACGACACCCCCTTTCCCAACAGAGTTTTCCCTCTGGTTTAGGGACATCATTTAGTAGTTGGTATAGGGTTGAGGGGATGAGGGAGGTATTATATGGACTCAGGGGTGTTTATGAAAAAAAAGGGGGGGGGAATTACCTGGTTTGATGGGATGATTGGTATTTGTGAATTATTGTTATTAGAAAATTGCATTGGTGTTGATTCTTGTATATTGAACATTGTATGTGAGTATGCTTCTACCTCTATTGTATGAGAGTATGCTTCTACCTCTGTTTAAAACAATTGTTATATTGAGATATTTATCATATTGCAATGTACATTTCTACCTCTGATATTATTTGTATAATGACATTGTTTACGTTTGGGGATATTGTCCTCATTTATTGCACAGTTGTTTTTCAGGTTTTTTAGATACATAGAAATTATATTTAGTATTGATAGTATAATCTCTGACCTCTTTGAAGAGCTGTAGAACATGGCCTTTAATCTAACCTAGAGTTTGGTACTTATGAGACACAATCACTCCTGGCAACACCACTCTACTCCCGAGAAAATGTTGAGCACCAAAGGCACTCCACTGCGAGCTTGTCTTCTTCTTGGCAGAACTGGCCTTTGGGCAAAGAAAAGCCCATACCTCAACTACTGACAAAGATACAGAATATCCATAAGTGGATAAAACAGGATTGCCTTATCTTGCCAAGACAGGGTAGGACAGTTCTACAAAAAGTTCCTTGCCTTTGAAAAATGTTATGTCAGTTGTGTTAGGCCTTAGCCAAAGTTGGTTGCCTCAACATTGTAAAATGAAACTTTGGGTGACTGCCCAGGTAGTTAGTTGTCTCTGTCATTTGTTGCACATTTTGGAAGTTTCTTGTTTGTACTTCCTGGTTGCTTAAGTGTAGTGTGAAGCAGCGGGGCTGCGTCCCGCCACCCAGCCGCCGGCTAACTTTACACCCGATATAATTACATGGAAACTGTATTCTTTTAAAACACTGCCTGGCCCATTATCTGTAGCCTCTTATTGGTTAATTCTCACATCATCCTTTAACCCATATTTAGTAATCTGTGTAGCACCACGAGGTGTGGCTTACCAGGAGAGATCTTAACCTGTGTCCATCTTGGAGAGGAGAAGCATGGAGCCTCACTATGGCGACTGCCTGAAATGTCTCCCCCACTCTACTTCCTTGTTCCCACAATTCTGTTCTGTCTACTCCACCTACCTAATTTTCTGTCTCTTAAAGGGCCAAGGCAGTTTTCTTTATTAATTAACCAATGAAAGAAACATAGACAGATAACTCTCCTCTATCACTTAAGTAATATTACTTCCTTTCTCAGATCTTTGATGGGGTTGAAGATTAGATAATTGTAGTTACACTCTACATTATTTAGACTCCTTGAAATAGAATGCTTAGTAAAACTTTTGTTATATGTTTCTTCTTAATATTATTTGTTGTTTGTAATTTTATATTTATTATTTGTTCCTATTGAATATAGTTGTATTTGGTTTGGTTCTGTCTTATTTAGACAAAAGGGGGAGATGAAGGGGAAGCCTAGCCAAAAACCTTGTTTTGTAAGGCGTGTCCCCCTTAGTCTAAAGGCATGTCCCCCTTGGTCTAAAGGCATGTCCCCCTTAGGCGTGTCCCCCTTAGGCTAATATTGACTTATAAAATCTTGCGGGCCTGTGGCCCGCCTGCTCTTTGTTTTCCTGTGCTCCTCGCTGGAACCTTGGATTTGTAAGTTCCCTTTCCTTTCCTTTATTAAAACTGAAATATATATATATTAAAGCTAGTCTGGTGAATCATAACTGCCAATCAACCACGCACCTTCAGGATGGATTCTTTTTTCATATGCAAACTGTTAGCCTGTGCCTTTTTATTGATGAGTCCATTTATATTAAGGGATATTAATGATGAATGATTGCTACCTCCTGTTAATTTAGTTGTCATTGTTGGTGATGTTAATTTGTGCATTTTTCCCTTCTTTGGGATTTGCTGCTATGAGACCATCAATTGCCTGTGTTTTTGTTGGTGTAGCCAAATTCCTTCTGTTGAAGTTTTTCTTCTAGTATTTTGTTTAGGGTTGGGTTTGCGGCTAGGTATTGGTTAAGTCTAGTTTTGTCATGGAATATCTTGTTTTGTCCTCCTATGGTAATTGAAAGTTTTGCTGCGTATAGTAGTTTGGGCTGGCATACTTGGTCTCTTCATGTTTGCATAACACTTGAACATGACCTTCTGGCTTTCATTGTCTCCAATGAGAAGTCATGTGTAATTCTGATAGGTCTACCTTTATATGTTACTTGGCCTTTTTCCTTTGTAGCTCTCAATATTTTTTCTTCACTCTGTATGTCTGGTTATTATGTTATGAGGGTACTCCTAAACACCCCATGCTTTTCATGTGTCCATAACCTTTTGGATTTTTTTTTTTTTAGTTTTTTCAGATTTATTTTATTTTTGGAGATTATAATTACTTTTCTTCCTTCCTTTCCCTTCCTCCAAACCTCCCATATACTCCTTCCTGCTTTTCTTCAAACCTGTGGCCTCATTTTTATTTCTCTTTGGTGCATGCATGCATATGCATATACATATACATTCCTAAGTGTAACCTTCTCAGTATGCATTGTTTCTTGTAAGTACATTTTCAGGGCTGACCATTTGGCACTGGACAACCAGTTGATGTGTTCTTCCCTGGGAGCACCATCTTTCCTGCTCCTAGCTTCAACAGTTGCCCATTGTGCTGGTTTCCACTGTTTAATACAGCATTCTTCCCATATTCTTAATTCATTTCCTTTTCTCTATTAGATAGTTTTCCTAGTTTGTTGGCCACTTTCTTCACAATGTTGAATATACACCTATATACACATTGTTCCTTACATGCCAAAAATCTTGTGACTTCTCGTTATGAGTGCCACATTTCCACTTAAATCTATACCAAACTGTCAAAGTGCCTAGGAGTTCATCAAAATCACTATTCTTTCCTCAACAATACAGCCTCCAGAGTACTCCATCTATCCATCTGTTGAAGTTTTACTTTCTCTTTTCATCTATTAACTTGTGTGTTTTGTTGTTCTTCTTCAGGTAATCACTCAAAATGTCACTTCTTCAAGGATGCTTGCACAATTAGCATGCAACTATCCTTCATTGTGCTCATTCCTACACAGTTGTGCTGGTGCATGTGGCTATTTAATTAGTTCACAAGAATAAAAAGTTTCAGCATAGCAGAAATCTGGGTAGTTTTTAATTTTTTTTTCTTGTCAATGTATCTCCAAGACAAAGTTGAGTGCCTGGAAATAGGGGGAAAGTTGTAATTATTTCTCATTAGGACAACAGATTATTCCATAGTTAATAAAAGATGATTAATTTAGAAACAAAATACAATCCAGAAATGTGTCAATTTAGCTTTCTCCCATTTTTCTGTCTTATAAGTGGATATGCCTCAAAACTGCAATCCTGATTATGTCTCTCTCTCTCTTCATCTTCTCCTCATTCCTTCATTCCCTCTTTTTCTTGTCTCCCTTTTTGTCTTATTTTCCTCCGGAGAAGGAAATTTAATTCACCATATATCTTGGGTATAGTTCCCTCCAAAACTAAAGTCAGAACTGAAAAACAATATGCTACCAATAGCTTTCAGTGAGTAAGCCACCAGGTGAAAGGAAGCAGAAAGAAAAAGTGAAGTACCTGGCATTCCTCCACAACCAAGAAGAGTTGAGTCTCCACCCACCGCACACTCAGACTTTCTAAGAGGCTATACACCATGGAACTGTCAATCCATGTCAGTCATTGAGTGCCTCACTTGGGTTTGTTAATTATTCACCACTTAAGGATGCTTAGAACTTAGTTTGAAACAGTAGATAAGTCATAGGACAGAATACGATATATTCAATGCAAATATGAGGTGGGAAAGAGTCAGAAAAACTGAGTCAATGCCTGTCCGCCCTGTTTGCCACAATAAAAAATAATTAGTCAATAAGAAGCCTGGGCTAAGAGCTCAAAAAGTTTATGATTATTATAGACCTTTGTGTGTTTGTGTGACTGGATAGGACAGAAACATCCGACAACAATTGGCACCAACGTGGACAATTAAATTCATTAAAAAACCTGAGAGAGTTTGGGAAGCTATTCTAGACACAAAAAAGAGAGTTAAGTATGACTTCTTGTAGCAGCATTTTCTTTGGTGGGCTGTTTGCTAGAGGCATGTGCCTCTCATTTAAGAGAAGCCTCCTGACTCAGCTTATAGTGGCAAAAACCTTGCAGCTCTTTTAAGAGGTTCCCACCACATAACACTTAATTGGTGTTTATGAATAGCTGACAGCATGCATCTTAGTGGTGGTAGCATGGATCTTGAAACTCCATAGAGTGTGGCAATAAACATGGCTTTGTACCAGTACCCTGTACCATGAAGCTAAGTGCTCACAAAGCTAAGAAATGCGGTGTATCCAGCCATCAAAGCCACTGCTTTAATCTTAGCCATATCACTTAGCAAATTAAAGACTCATGGTTAAAAAAAAAGAGATATACAGTACAGATAGATTAGACAATGAAAGCCTCTAAATGGTCACCATGTGTTAAAAATATATGTAGTCTTGGGAGAGAAAAGAAAACAGATAAAGTCCTTTAAAAGAGAGAGAGAAGTTGGGTGTGGTGGCAAACACTTTTAATCCTAAGACTTGGGAGGCAAAAGCAGGCAGATCTCTGTGAGTTCAAGGACAGCATGGTGTATAGAGTGTGTTGCAGAATATCCAAAAATACACAAAGAAACCCTATCTCAAAAAACAAAAAAAAAAATAAAATTAAAAACAAAAGATATAGAGTTTAAAATAAAGTCACATAAAGATGGAAATTACATAGAGAATCTGGATACTGTATGTTATTGTGCTGTCTTTGAATTGTTTGATGGCTGAGGAAGGAGCAACAATGGATAAAAGAACATTTGATTATAAATGCTGCTGGATAAATTATATATATTGCTATGACTTCAAAACTTAAGCCAAAAGATATGTTACTTTGGAAATGAGGTTTTGATTTTGCTTTGTTTCCAAAGGAAATGAGAGGATGTGAATTCATTCTGGGCTAAGAAAAATCAGGTTTGATTAAGGAAGAACCAACAATAATCTATGATAGGACTGGATGGCACAGGCAGGAAGTATAGGTGGGGTGACCAGAAGAGAATTCTGGGAAGAGAAAAGGTTCAGTCTGTAGTCAAAAATCAGACACAGAAGAAGCAAGATGAGGCTGCCTCAGTAATAAAAGGAACCAAGACATATGGCTAACAGAGAAGAATAATGGGCTAATTCAAGATGTAAGAATTAGTTAATAAGAAGCCTGAGCTATTAGGCCAACCACTTTATGATTAATGTACACTTCTGTGTGTTTCTTTGGGACTGAACAGCTGAAGGATCAGGTAGGACAGAAACCTATGTCAACAGAACATGTTGGTTTGGAGCACACTGCTTGACAAAAGTGGTCTGCCTCCTCCTCTGAGAAGGAATAAAGGGACTGATGAATGCAAGGTTTCAAAGTAGTAGAGAGGTTAATACTGGACTATTTCTGAAAATGCCTATTGTAAGCAGCTATTGCTTCCTCTGGAGATGGGGATTTATGACTGCCAGTGATGGCTAGTAGAATGGGGACAAGGGAAACAGAGGAAGTAACTCTTGAGCAGATCTCTTGCTCTATCCTGAGGTCAGGCTCCGACATGTTTTCAAGAAAAATGCAGGTGGCCAACACCACAACCTCAATCCAAAAATCCTCCAGAATTCCATTCTTAACCTTAAGGCCACTGTTGACCAATATTTATTTTAATACCCTCACCTGATATTTCTTTCAGTGAGAGGGTAAGTTACCCATTCTCTTAATGGCAGTAGATGCAGGGAAGGCAAGAACAAAGTCTAAATAGACAAAGTGAGGCATAAACAAAACAGGAAATATGTTGAATGCAAGTGTCTTACACGTAGTAAAGGTGCATTAGGCTATGACTGTATGTGTCTCTGGATGAGAGGGGAAAGTTGTGGAGCACCATGGGATTCTACCTCCAGGGGGATTATTCCTTATATGAAAGCACCTGGTGAACCAAGAGCAGTAGTGGATGTCCCTTCCTAGTGCACCATGGGTAGCACACAGACACTGGAAACACACACACACACACAAAGAGAGAGAAAGAGAAAGAGAGAGAGATAGAAAGAGAGAGAGAGAGAGGAGAGAGAGAGCAGAGAGAGAGAACATCCTAAGCTGACCTTCATGAGGAAAAAGGATATAAAATATGCGTTGTCCAACTCACCTAAAAAGGCAACAAGAAGGGTACATTGTAATGCACTGCAGGTATGAAGAGAAGTCTAAAAGGGCAATGATAAAGGAATAAAAGTATACCAACTAGGATTAGTGAACATACTGCTAGCAACAACAACAACAACAACAACAACAAAAAAAAAACCCAGTGATTCTGACCAAGAAAACAGCCACAGCAATCCAAAAGATATTCTCTGATTCAAGTGATTTCTAGATCAATGTCAGCACAAAATCCATGAAGCCCATATTGGGCACCAGATGTTGCATGTGACCCTGCTTGGACAAACCTTGAGGGAGCGAGAGAAGGAGGGAAGGAGGGAGTGAGGGAGAATCAGTGGCAAAGACCTTGGGAGTTGACTGAATAGTGAATCAGGTAGCTATAGACTCATTTATTGCAGAAATCATGATTGTCTGTACCACTGCCACACACAGACTGTGTCCCGTGGACTTCAGTGACTGAGTATGGTTCTCCTTCTATTGGTTCCATGGATCAGACAATGCCACATCAGTAATCTACAAGCATGGTGAAGAACTCAAGGTTGGCCCAAGAGAAAGTTATTAGTGTGCATGCTCTTGTGGGCCAGGGTATGCAAACAGCCATATCCCAGTCAGACTATTTTCCTTCTAAAATGGGGCATGGATACAATTCAAGCAGAAACCAAGAGACTGATGATTATTTGATGTACGTTGATGGTGGGGCTGGAGACTGGAAGAGAATTTATAGAGACCACAGTAACTGCATTTATAGGATTCCTCTACTGTGTAAGCACAAGACATTAGGCATTTCTATGTTTTCCTGGCTCTAGGGTGTGGAGGCAAACAGCATCATGCCAGGAGCTGAGCTGCATAGTCTTTTAAGTTTTGCTCATGGGCAGAATGTATACAGATCCAGGAGAAAAAGCCTCTAAACAGGTTACAATGTGTTTAATATGTATGTAAGCTTAAGAAAAATGTGAAAGAGTAAAGGGTCATAACAATAGTTTTAAAACAGTGAAAGAAAATATTTCAAAAAATAATGAAGTAATATAAATGCTATCAGAAGTCCTACAGCCAGTAGCCTTTAAGTTACCATTCTGCTTGGATGAGACCTCTTTTACTCTTTATACCAATATAAAGCATGCATGTACTCTCATTTCAGTCCACAGGATTTGGTTGCTGTTCTCTTTTCCAACAGAGGACTCTGATTTGTAAGTCTACCCCTAAATAAATAACCAATTATTATTACAGTTCTGAAATGGTGTATGATTTCTTTTAAGCGTCCTTCTTTATCTGGTGCCCATGTAATTCAGACTCCACACTTAGGTTGATGGCCTAAAGACATAGCCTGTCCATGGCCCAGAAAGTCTCCCAACCCTGCCCACTTGCTTGCTTTTACTTAAGCAGATTTTTTTTGTACAACCCCCACCCCAGCAGAGCTTAATGCATGAAGAAACTTGGAAATTTCCCAAAGGCAGGCATGCCCCTGACCCCCATTGCTGCATTCCCTGGCATGGCTCCCTGGCAGGGTTCCTTGCCCTTTGGTGACTTTCTAGCTTCCGGTTTATGCTCCCTACTGTGAGTTCTGGGTTTCTGACTCCATGTATGGAATTGATTTAATTGTGTTTAATTTTCAAGAAAAGCATATTTCTCAGTATTTAACTAGTACCAAGGTAGGAAACTAAAGTGGCTCAGGGCCATTCCTACTGCAACCAGTTGCATCACTGCTACTTGCAAGTCTGCAACCATGACATCTGCTGGACAAAAACAATTATTACACCTAAAACAATTTAGGAGATCTCATAACAGGTAATTGATAAATCAATGGGCAGACTACATTAATATTGAATCTTTTAGTAAAATTTTTACTAATACTATGGTCTGTATTCTGCAAGGTTTATACTGTTATGGTGGTACTTCCAATTATTGGATACTGAGACTCAGGTTTTTTCTTCATATTGTATCATTAAGAAAGAGTGTCGCATTTTTAGGAATGATACAGTCTTTACAGACTAATAATGAACAGCTAGTTGACAGGATTAATGATGGAGGAGTGTCTATGTGTTACTTTTATTAATAAGAAACTGCCTTGGCCCTTTAAGAGAACAGAAAATTAGGTAGGTGGAGTAGACAGAACAGAATGCTGGGTAGCAGGCAGTGCGGAGATGTTTCAGGCAGTCGCCATATGCAGTAGCCATGCTTCTCCTCTCCGAGATGAATGAAGGTTAAGATCTCTCCAGGTAAGCCACACCTCGTGGTGCTACACAGATTACTAAATATGGGTTAAAAGAAGATGTGAGAATTAGCCAATAAGAGGCTGAAATATGGACCAGGCAGTGTTTTAAAAGAATACAGTTTCCATGTAATTATTTCGATGTAAAGCTAGCCAGGTGGCAGGACACAGCCCCGCCATTCCTTCTACAAATTAATATCATAAAAAATTAAAAGTTACCTGAATAAATTAATACTATTGAAAAGGGTAACATTATTTTAACAAACAAAATTGAATTCATATCTAAAGATACTGATAAATTATCTGAAAGAATTCATACTGTTGAATTTGACAGTGAAAATTTGTTAAAAAGTTACAATAGACTAGCAGATAGAATATCATTCCAGGGTGACAATCTGTATGCTATAAAATAATATCCAAAGATGAGTTTTTATCTTTAAAGGAGAAAGTTCAGACCTTGGAATCACATGTCCAGAATGAGGACCAGGGGCTAGGTGCCTCAATGAAATTACTAGAAATAGATACAGGCCAGGAAATGCAGGCTTTAAAAAGGGCAATAGTAAAAAGATTTGAAATGATTGAGGAAATTATTGGAGCTGAAGAACAGGTAAAAAAAGACACACGGGCAGGATTCAACATTACCAGTAGCTGTCAGAAATGATTTACCCAGGGTTTTATTTTCCTACATTTTCTACACTGACAAAGCATCAAGATTGAAAGACCCAAAAGGATCCAAAGAAGGTAGATGGTTACCTATAGGAATGAATGATCTAAAATAAATTAAGCAAGCTGTCATTATTTATATCTTGCACTCTCCATTTTTTTAGGAAGATGATAAAGACATGGGAATCTAACATCAAGGCAACACCACATGGCTGGCTTCTGTTAGTTTCAGCATTCCTGGATGATGGACCCTAGTTGATGTTTAGAAATTATTTCAAGGAAGAGGCAAAAATTCTACAACAACAGAGAAAAGCAAAAGGACTTGAAATTTCCCAAGATCAAATTCTTGCTGAGGGCACTTATGCTGACCCAAAATTTCAAGTTGTTTATGATGAACAAATGTTGTCCCTATGCCCCAAAGCAGTCTTAAATGCTTAGTACTGGATTCATGAACAAGGAAAACAAATTGAATCATATGACAGGGTTAAACAGGGCCAGAGAGAACCCTTCAGTGGCTTTTTACGAAGAATAACTAAGGCTGTACTATTAGGAATAACAGAACCAGATGCTAGACCAGTACTTATTGAATCTCTGGCTTTTGAAAATTCCAACTTACAATGCAAAAAGAAACATGAGCCTTAAAAGGTTACATCAGCACCTCTGGATCCTGCATACAATGAACATTGAGACATGAGACTATAATACTGAATCTTGTGTAGGAGAAACAGTTTCCAAAGGAATCAGAAGACATCAAAAAGTCAAATGTTGTAATTGTTGTAGAATAGGACACCTGAGAAGGGGTTGTAGACAAGGAATTCCTAGGAATTATATCTCCTCTGGGAATGGCAAGAATAGCAGGACTCAGCCAGCTTCAGGTATATGTAGACAGTGTTTTAAAGGCTGACATTGGACCAATGAATGCAGATCAACAAAAGATGGACAAGGCAACCAGATACCATTGGGAAACTCCTTGAGGGGCCTTTCGCAGGCCCCCAAGCCAAAAGTGGCCAAATCATTCCCAGTCAATGTGGAGGACATATGTCACCAGGAAAATTAAAAGTACAGAGCCTTCTGTAAAAGACCACACTGTTTAGATCATGACAAAAACATGGAGGATAAATGAAAAATTCCAATAGGAAACAGGAAACATATATTCTGGCAGACTTCTGTAAATGACAAAAACCAAATCTAAGAGTTGCATATAAATGACATTGTAATTATTGGTTTGATAGAAATATGTGCAGATGTAGGTATCATTACTCCAGAATCTTGGTATACAAATTGAACTATTCAAAAGGAAGATGTTAGATTTTTAGGAATTGGAACCATAACTCAAGTTAAACAAACATGAAATTGGTTGACTAAATTGAGCCAGGGGTCAAAGAGGGAAGCTAAGGCCATATTGACTAATATTGAAGTAAATTATGAGGTTATTACCTGCTGCAGCAAAGGAATACCCAAATTAACATTCATGAAGTCATAGGAACTCATAATTCTGGCAAGGATATCATAAGGCACTCTACACAAAAGTCACCAGCAATTCACGCTATATGAAAACATAAAGCAACCTGCACACCTATATAGGTACCAACAGCCCTACCTATATCATGGTTAACTAAGAAATTAAGATGGGTTAAGCAGTGGCCTCTAGCTGAAGAAAAGTTGCAAGTTTTAGAACATCTGGTACAAGAGCAACAAAATTCTCAGCATATTGAAGAATCAACCAGGACTTGAAATTCTCCTGTATTTGTTGCAAAAAAAAAAATGATCTGGTAAATAGAGAATGGTGACAAATCTAAGAGCTGTCAATAAGGTAATTCAACCTATTATTCTCAACTCTGTGGGATTAAAACACATCAAAATTATACAGTATGTGTCACTTAAGATTTTTTAATATCTTTGAAACTTTTCATGACCATGAAAAATGTCTGCTACTGAAAGCAACAATCTACTTCAGAGAAGATAATGGACATCAAGAAGCCTCCATATGGAAATTACTTTCTTTGTAGCAAAACCTAGCCTTTCAGAAAACAGAATTCCCTTGCCACAACCACTGACAGTAAGTTGTACAAATTATACAAACAGAACATAAAAAAGTGACTCCCAAACTTTGCCAAGAAAAGGTATGACAGTTCCTTGAAATTACCTGTTACTCAAAAATGTCTATCAGCTATTGAAGGTGAGTAGATCAAAGATATATATGCCCCAATGTTGCAGAGAAACTTTGGGTGACTCTCCAGGCAGCCAGACATCCCTGTCATTAAGTAATAGTAGATTCTCCTGGGGTTTTTAATAGAATTTAAAACTAAATAGCTAAACCTCTAGCTTTCTTTAGCTATGATAATATATAAATTAGATACAAAATTTTAAACTCACAAAGATAAGGTATTTTTCTCTAAATTTGCCAAGTAGAAATGCATTGGATATTGTAACTGTAATTCTTACTTGATTAATGTTTTGTTGTATATAATTTTACTTTTTCAATATCAAAAACTTCCTGTTTAATTAGACAAAATGGGAAAATGCTGTTGAATAATCCTTTTGTATACTGTGAAGATCTGTTGCTCTCATTGGTTTAATAAAGAGCTAAGTAACCAATAGGTAGGAAGAGGTTAGGTGGGTGAGCCCAATTGGAAAAATGCAGAAAAAGAAATGGGTAGAGTTGACAGGAGGTGTAGAGAGCAGAAAGATGAACTTGCCATTCTGAAAAAGATTACTAAACCATGTAGTAGTATATAAGATAAAAGATATGGGTCAATTTAAACTGTAAGAGCTAGATAGTGACAAAGCTAAACAGTCAGCCAATCATTTATAACTAACATGTCTTTATGTTGTTGTATGGAAACTGCTGAAGGGAAAAAGTGCCTGTCAACACTGGAACACAACACAGTCTTATTCACTGCAAGCTGGCCTGACTCCACTTTCTTGGCTTCAAGAAGACGAGTCTCTGATGGCAGTGGACAAAGTTATTTGAATCCTGTGTTCGGGTGCTGGTACCAGCATGGGGTGAGGGAATGGATATAAGACCTGAATTGCATTTCTATAAATAAAGAACATACATAAATGATGTAAAAACAGTACTTGTATATGAAATTCTCAAAAATGCTAAAACAAAAAAATTTGATAAAAGAAATGAGAGCATATGGATCCACATGGCAACACTACTGAAGATTGTGCACTCAGAAAACATCATTGTGGCTAAGAATTGAGAGACATGAAGAAATGGCTGATCCAGCTCCCACCTCTTTTGGGCCTCATATCTTCTGACTTGTACTATAAATTATTTTGTGAGTCATACTAATCCCATATGAGGACCAGGAGTTTCAGTGGATGGAAATCAAGACCAACCACATGTATATTAATTGTTAGGCCCATACTAAAAGACCAGTTGATGTAAGAGGTTTGTCCCAAATCATTTGCCTTGAGGCTTGCTACAGGGTTACTATGGCCTCCCAGAGCAACATAAAGTGGTATTGTTTACTCCTAGGTATTCGGTCACTTTTGTTCATAGATAATATTATTTTGTGATGCATTAATCTCTTTCATGCTTTCCTGACACTGAAGTTCAGGGAAATGCTGGGAACTGTGATAGGTAGTGGAGTTAGCATAGGGCAAAAAGACTCTCCCCTAGAATCTTTAATACCAACTCACTGTTAAGCATGGCCCTCCTTCTGCTGCTTCTATCTTACATCAAAGTTAATTATAAGTAAGCATGTGGGTGAGTCATATCCTAGTATTTGGACTATACAGGATCTACAGAATCAGAGACAGTTATGGCAACAGTAATGGTAAAAATAAAACACTGCTGGTACCCGAGTGGTGGCAGTGGGCAGCAGGCATGAGACCACTGTGTGTATCCAAGTCCCACACAGGGAGCTACACAGTGGGTGAGAGACAGAGAAGCACAATGCGGAGAATATGGGTATTTATTTAGTGGATATGGAAGGGAAAGGGCAAGCAGATGAAGGGAAAATGGAGAAGAGTAAAAAGAGGCATAGAGAGAGAAAGAGAAACATACACACACACAGAGGGGGGTAAAAAGAAGGGGAGATGTGAGGAGAAGGGAAAGAGGCAGAGGCTGCCTCTTCAGTACTCAAATGGAAAAATGAAGAAACTCAGGCTGGAAGAGGAAGGAAGATCTGTTTTCCACAGCAGATGAAGGAGTGAGTGGGCAGGGCTTGTCTCTTAAAGGGACAGGACAGATTGTTGAGGAATCTTCTAGTACCAAATAAATAAACCATATATCCAACATCCAATCAAGTTAAATTACATGAGCTTATCAAATTTCCATTTAGCTGGAAAGAATTGACAAATCAAAATGTATTCCCTTTCAACACCACTTTGCTTGTAAAAACTCTTACTCAGAAAACCTTCCTGAAATCTCTGGAAAGGAAAAATAACAGACAATTAAATGCATAGTAGAGGGGGCAGTGATAAGCTCTTAAGAAAGAGCTTCGCTTTGAATTTCCATGACCCACCATCATAACTTACATCAACAAAACAAAAACTGAAACTAATTTTGTACTAAAATGAGCAATAAAAGTGTGAAGTGAAAAGACCAGTGTCAGGAAGCAGCCTTGACAAAATATTCTATAGCCACGATTAAGACATGGGGATTTAGAAAATATAAATAAATATGAAGATGTGAAATAAAATAATAAAATGGAGAAACCTATAGGATAGTATCTGGAGAGGATTCCAGTGAGTACTGAAATTTACCTACATTTAATTTAGAATTGCCTAAAATAGATAGGAATAAAATAAAATCCTACATCAACATGATACAAGGAAATGAACATATCTGTTGAATGTAAAAGGTGAGGTCAACCAGGATGCAGATCGAAGTTATCATTCTTCTGATGTGCCTTATAAAAGCAGATACCCCACTGCATTCAGCATAGACTTGGAAGAATCTCCAGAGACTCCAAGATGCTGGTTGTCCTGTTCACAGCAGCCTTGCTGGCCCTGAGCTCTGTTCAGCATGTCAGTGAAGGTAAGAAAGCATGGTTGCTTGTTCAGTGAATCTTCTTGTGGGTAACAGATCACATGGCACTCCAGAATTGGTGCGGGAGAATTGTCTGTATTCTGTCAATCATGTTTTAAATAAATGCTGATTGGCCAGGCAGGAGGTAAAGGTGGGAAAACCAGACAGGAAGGAGAAATGATGTAAGGATAACAGGAGAATTCTGGGAAGGAGGAAGTTAATTACTCCCACTCCTGCCCAGATCACCGAAGCAGCAGGATGTGATCTGCCCCAATGAAAAAAGGTACTGAGCCACTTGGTTAACATAGATCAGAAAGATGGGTTAATTAAGACGTAAGAGTTAGCCAGTGAGAGGTTAGAGCTAATGGGCCAATCAGCTTTATAAATTATAGAGATCTCTGTGTTATTTCTTTGGGGCTTGCCAGTTGTGGGATACCAGGCGGGACAGAAACCCAAACAAGCAGGCCTGGCCCCCCTCATGTTACACAGAATGATGCAGGGAGAGAGAAGACTAGCAGAAAGGCAGGACTGGAGCATTAGTACCAAGAAAATGCATTTCAATCCTCATCTCAAATCAACAGTATAAATATTGTCATGTACAATAGAAACTTGGTTAATTATTTGAAAAGAATGAAAATTATTTGAAAAGGTAGGGATAAATGTCTAGATTCACCTTTCTGTGTTATGAAGGATCAAACAAAAGGAAAAAATCCAGCTGTGAATATCCTGTAATGAAGTAGTAAGCAAACAACAGGTGTCTTGCCTCAGAGAATGTAGAACAGAAAAAAAAGAATGTAGGGTTTTCTCTGGGTAAGATAGTCAAATAATTAATTTGAAAATTCTATAATTTTGCTTCTCTGTTGTCATGGAGACAACACCTGGAAAACTAGTTGTCTGAGACTTCAAATGCTAGTTCCAAGCATCAAGATATGATGTTTGATACCAACAATACATGGATTAAAAAATTTCTTTAAAAAGTACGTGGGAGAGATTATGATGATGATTGGCAAATTCTTAAGAGGAACTATGTAATAGCCATTGAGTTGTTAATTAAAGGAAAAAGGGCATTCATCTCATTATGAAATCTCTTTCTTTCTGTTATGTACCAATAAAGAACTTTAGCCTGAATCTCAAAACCTAATCATGGTCTCTCTGTTGCAGCATTCCCCCAAGGTCCCTCTCCCAACCAAGGTTTTGGTTCTAAGCAAGGTCCAATCCAGCAAGGCCCACCACAGAAAGGCCCAATCCAGCAAGGCCCACCACAAAATGGAGGCCCACAGCAGAACCAAGGCCCTCAGCAATGAAACCAGCAAGGAAGACCCCAACAAGGAGGAAAACAACAGAACCAACATCTTCAGCAAGGAAACCAACAAGGCCCACTTCAACAAGGAGGGCAACAGCAGGACCAAGGCCATCAGCAAAGAAATCAACAAAGCCCACCCCAACAAGGAGGCCAACAGGAGAACCAATGCCCTCAAACTGGAAACCAGCAAGGTTCACCCCAAGAAGGAGGCAGACCACGAGGACCTTCCCAAGGACAGTGTCCTGAGTAAGCAAAGGTACATTGTCAGGTAGGATTTGTGTTACTTTTGATGAAACACCATATGTCTATAGTTTTGAATTCACAACATTCACGACTCAACTTTAAAATACATTATATTACATAGTTTGGGTTCTCAGCACTACTTGGATATTCTGTGGTGGTATTGGAAGATGATTTATGTTTTAAATATTTCTCAAGTTTTTGTGATTGTTAGGAGCAATGTCTATAGATTCTTTACATGTGTATACATTGTTTTTGGAAAAAGAGCAATGTTCTCCTTAAATTCTGCTGCCTCCTTGCTCATGTCAGCATCTCCACCTGCTCACTACTTTCATCTCTGGTACATGGAGCCTTAATACAGAGCTCTTAAACGTTACCTGCATTTTAGAATACATTCACATTAGCATATACCAAAAATAAGAAAAATCAACTAAAATAAATCAAAGAATCAAGTTAAATCTTATATGTACTCCCCAGTACCCCATCATCAAATGCTTTTACTAATTCTTTCAATAATCCATTAGAAACACATACACATAGACAGACACACAGTCAGATTTTTACTGTTTTCATTTCTGCACATTACACTTATACTAATTAAAATTTTATTATAGATTAGCTAGTATCTTGTCAGTGAATTTTCAAGCTGGTTTCAGTGTTTTATTAGTGTAGGATGTGTCTCCATAAACTTCTTTCTATATATGTCTTATGATTTGCAATGATTTTCTGAGACAGAATTAGTATACGCCAGGCTGGCTTCAAACTTGCTCTGTGGCAAAATATGTTCTTGAATTCCTGATCATCTTCCTTTCCCCCCCAAGTGCTCTGATTATAAGTATATGTCATAATTGCCAGTTTAAGATGGAATGCTTTCAGGCTAAAGCAATATAAGCAATAAAATATATTTTTACCTTTTTAGCCATAGTTCAGAGTGTATTATAGCCTATGTGATTAGCAAGAGTGAGTAAGGGGAGGCAGAATATAAAGGAACAAAGAGTAGAGAAAGAAGAAAAAATACATAAACTTCTATTTACATCATTTACAGTGCTAGGAAGGGATAAAGAAACTTTATCTTATTATACTTTCCTATAACTTCCTTTTGTGTTTGTTTCTTTCAGAAAATGAGTAAGAAAATAATGACTTCGCTGCGTTGTTCAACTGGAATAATGTGATCACATTTCCTATTTCAGTATACTCCAGAGATACTTGTCTATCCAAGTGAATGTATGTACTATTCTTAGTAGCCAAGATTTATTCTAGAATATGTGTCCATCAATTGATTGACATATGATATGTAAAAAGTAAACATTTACTACCCCATAATGTTGCTATTTTCAGAAAAGTGGATAAAGATAGAGATCATCAGATTAAGAAAAATTCACTAAGAAGGACAAATACTACATTCTTGTTTTATTCACATGAATTTATTCTCATGCATGCTGTTCTCAGAATCTGAATTGTAATATCTATATGCATGTCATAAAGGTTTAAATAGGACAATGAGTTGAAGGAGGGAACAGAAAAAAACAAATGAGGAAAATTGGCAAAAAAATCATGATTTTACTTATAGAATTTAGATGTCACTACTTTACACAAAAGCACTTACATTGTAAAATGAAATAGACACCTGAGAGACATAAATAGAAACAATGTTGTAAATATCAAGAAACTTCCTTCATCAGTTATATAAAAGACCAGTCAACAGGAATCTCAGAAAAGAACTGGTTTTTCCTTTGTGGATTACAATGACCTTTGTATGTGGGGTACTTTATATTTAGAATGCTTTGAAAGTGAGGCTGACTATATGGTTCAGAAGGGAAGAGGCCAGTGACCCAAAGTTGAGGCCCAGAGCCCACATGGAGGGAGCAGTTAATAAATTCTTATAGCTTTTCCTATGGCCTCCAAATGCAGACTGCTTTCCCCACAAAACACAAATTTAAATTTAACGTGGAGTAAACCAGCATTGTAATGGATATTAAATCTCCACAAAGACTCCTGGGACTATTGAAAAGGAACAACACATGAGAAGCAAGACATACTCATAATTTTCTGACACTGATTCAGTTTCATCTGAAAACAATGAAATGCTTCCATTCACTTATGCAGATGCTGCACATCTAAATGCCCTATACAGTAAGATGGGCTTTTAGCAAATCTAGGATCTCCAGTAAATATAGGCAACAACCTACCTTTAGCTAATATTCTAGGCTGTAAGCCAGAGTAGGACTGTCTCCAATGAGGAATGAATGAGATGAGATGAGAAGGAATTCAGGACAAGGCTTTAGTGAAAATCATCTCCATTTACGACTCAAGAGTTTCTGAAAATGGTTTAAGAACTCAGCCTCAAACTTACACTGAAATAGGAGTCCTCCTTTGTTAAAGCTTGCAGTGCCTTAGATAACACAAGCTATGTTTTTTCTGGCTCCCCAGCTTGTTCACAACCTTTTGTAGTACCTAGTTTCCGAGGCTGGAAGGCAATCTAATGAATATCTCTGTTCATAGTATTGGTTCTGATTCTGCATTGGTTCTGATTCTGTAGAGACATGAATGCACTCACTCTTCCTACACTGAAAAACACCACTAGAATATAACTTCCTCCTGTCTTCAATAGAACACTCATAAATTTTAGAAATTTGTTCTATTGTGAAAGATCAAGTTTGATTTTCAGCAAGAACTCTAGACAACTTTAAAAACTCTTGTTTGCCAAAGAATTTTAAAACTTATATTATCATAGTTGGATTTTGTCTCTTAAGTATATAAATATATTTTAAGAGAATTTCTTTAAAATAGTAAAACATTAGAAATAATTGAATCTTTTTAAGGAAGTACAAGTACTTATCAATTTAAAATTTAAAATTTATATTAATCCTTAAATTTGGTAGTCATCCAATATCTTTGACAGATTGAGATGGTTAACAGGGCAATTTTCTCATCTATGCAAACAACCAGAAAAATAAGAGTGATATTTTTACAAATATTTCATTGAACAAAAATTAAAAAGCCAGTCCAAAAGTTACCAATATCTTCCTGCTTTCTAATATGGAATTTTTTTTTATTATGACTATAAAGGGTACTCTATTATTAAGTTTTGTGAAACAATTAATGACTTTCTCTACTTCTTTTTTTCTTTTTTATTGAGCTCTACATTTTTTCTGCTCCCCTATCACTCTCCTCTCCTTCAACCCTCCCACAAGTTCACTATGCTCCCACTTTACTCTGGAGATGTTGTCTTTTTTTACTTCCCATGTAGATTAGAACTATGTATGTCTCTCTTAAGGTCCTCATTGTTGTCTAGGTTCTCTAGGATTGTGATTTGTAAGCTGGTTTTCTTTGCTTTATGTTTAAAAACCACTTACTACTGAGTACATGTGATAATTGTCTTTATGGGTCTGGGTTACCTCACTCAAAATGATGTTTTCTAGGTCCATCCATTTGCCTTATAAATTCAAGATGTCATTATTTTTTTCTGCTGTGTAGTACTCCATTGTGAAAATGTACCACATTTTTCTTATTTGAAAGAGAATCACTTTTGGTTTATTTATTCATTTATTTATTTAGTTTGTTTTTAAATACAGAGTTTCTCTGTGTATCCTTGGCTGTCCTGGAACTCACTCTGTAAACCAAACAGGCTTTTAACTCAGAGATTCACCTGCCTCTGCATCCTGAGTATTGTAATTAACTTTTGATTGATTTTAATGATGTATAGCATGATTCTGAATTTTCATTCTTTAAATTTTTTATTGTGGTGTATATTCAAGAGCAGCTTTGAGATTCAGAAAATGATTTAATTAATAAACTGCAAAACTTCTTGTTTGAGGTCAAAAGCATAAAAATAAAATATCCCATAAGCAAATGGAACATAGAAAAGAATAAATGCTGGAAGTGTGTGAGAAAGAGGGGAAGACAGAATATTATTTGTTCATTGCACTTTTGAAACAGTTTTTCTTTTCCCCATCTATGTAGTTTATTGAAGTGGCCAGCATGGAAGAAGGACCTTATAGCTTCAGTTTTGTGGACTTTATTATATTTCAAATTAATCAAAATGGAACTGATCAACAGTGGTATCGCTGTATGAAGGACAACACATTATATCACTGGTATGTAAAAGTAATCACGATATTATACAAATATAGTTGCCTATGAAATCTTAATTCTCTACTCAG
Organism: Arvicola amphibius; assembly: GCF_903992535.2. Taxonomy (NCBI): domain Eukaryota; kingdom Metazoa; phylum Chordata; class Mammalia; order Rodentia; family Cricetidae; genus Arvicola; species Arvicola amphibius. The sequence continues at coordinate 17,948,986 of NC_052048.2, forward strand.
AAAAATGTGTCAGCAAAGATTGACCTGAAATTTATTCCAAATAAATATTCCCTGTCTTCTCTGGCCTTCCTAAGCAGACAAAGCATCTGGAAGGCAATGGGGTGTTGTAGATGACCCCAGAATTGGTTTCTTGCTTGACCACAATGCCCTTGTACTGGACTTATTTTGCACCTTCTTCTTCACTTCTACCTGAAGAGAATATGTCAGATAATCCCCAAAACAATGATTATAGAAGTTAATGAGAATAGATGATATGTTCCCTATTGTTCTCGGCCTCAGTGTGTTTCCACGGAATGTTATTAATGATTTCAGTGAGAAGGGCATGGCCTGTTCAGGGCTAGGAGCACTGATGGAGGAGAGTTATCTGTCTATGTTTCTTTCATTGGTTAATTAATAAAGAAAACTGCCTTGGCCCTTTAAGAGACAGAAAATTAGGTAGGTGGAGTAGACAGAACAGAATTGTGGGAACAAGGAAGTAGAGTGGGGGAGACGCTTCAGGCAGTCGCCATAGTGAGTCTCCATGCTTCTCCTCTCCGAGATGGACGCAGGTTAAGATCTCTGCTGGTAAGCCACACCTCGTGGTGCTATACAGATTACTAAATATGGGTTAAAGGAAGATGTGAGAATTAGCCAATAAGAGGCTGAAACTATGGGCCAGGCAGTATTTTAAATGAATACAGTTTCCGTGTAATTATTTTGGGTGGGACGCAGTCCCGCCGCTTCATTCTACAGATTGGCGCTCCAACGTGGTGACTAAATCCACTTAAAAACCTGAGAGGGCTTTAAATAAAGGAGAGAGAGAGTTTAACACAGCTTTTTGCTGTTTGCCTGGACATGCTGTAGAGAGATCTCCTGTTTCCGCAATAGCAGCAGAAAAAAAAAAAAAAAAATAAAAAGCTGAGTCATTTTAAAACGCGGCTTCCTAGTGCTGTGCCGCCAATGCAAACTCTGGCTATAAAGCATTTCAATGGCTTTTATGGACTGGATGTTTGTGTGCCCGCTGGGGATCGGAAAGAAAGTACTCTGAGACCATGCTCTGAGGCAGGAGTGGCTCTGGCTCTGCTCCATGCTGAATTGTGCTGACCTCAGGCAGGAACTATCGTAATTACCATGATAACAATGCAGTTAAGGTTTAGACTTGGCTGAAAACAGGCGGTACCGTATTACCTTTACCTGGCGCAACTTAAGTTTTTAAGAAGTGCTTAACCTTTTAAGAAGTGCTCCTGGATAGTAAAAAAATTACAGATTCACAATAGAAAAGATTCAGACATAGAAGGCCTTTAAATGGCTCACGTAGGCTTAAAAGAGAAAAAAAGAATACCTTTAAAAAAAGGGTAAAGTGTTTAAAGAGACAGAATAAATTAATTGATAGAGTAAATATAAGCCACGTAAAAATGGAAAATTCACAGAGAGTCTGGATTATGTATTTTATTGTGTTTTCTTTGAAATTTAGCAGAAAAAAAAAATCAAAAGCTGAGTCATTTTAAAACGCGGCTTCCTAGTGCTGTGCCGCCAATGCAAACTCTGGCTATAAAGCATTTCAATGGCTTTTATGGACTGGATGTTTGTGTGCCCGCTGGGGATCGGAAAGAAAGTACTCTGAGACCATGCTCAGAGATGACATGGTCTAAAGGAGCTAAATACAGAGAGACATTTCATTATATGGGCTGCCAGGCTAGACCAGAATGGACATTTTAATGGTATGACTTCAGGATTTAGATCTAAGAACATGATGCTTTGGAAAAGAGTTTCTTCTTTTGTTTTCACAGAGGACGAGACTCTGTGGATTGCTTCTATCCCAATATGGTATGATAGACCACGCCCTCCTGAAAGGTTGCTGTGAACATCTTCAAAAAAATTATTTCACTCAACTGCCAACTGAGAGGAACCTAGCACACAGGTTACACGATTAAAGACCTAAATAACAGCGCCCCCATTCAGCAGGAAGCAGTTTGGAGAGAAAAAACTGAGCCCATTTTCCCAAATATTGCTTATAAATGTTCTTTCACATTTAAAGGGGGAGATGATATAGATATGAATTTGCATTGGTATAGATTTTAAGGTCAATTTTGTTATATGTATATGTATTTCTGATCTTGATTAAGCTATTGTGATTGTAGTTCATTTTAAAAACTGTAATGTATAATTAGGAAATATAGGTTGTTAATGGATAATCATTGATAATAGTTAAGCTTGTAGTCATGTTATTAGATTTTCTAGATATGTAGAGATATATTTCAGTTAGATAGACATTCTTCATATCTTTCAAAGACTGCGGAATATGGCATTTAATGTTTTAATAACTTAGGGTTTTTCATGACAATGAGACACGTCTGCTCCTGGCAGCACCAATCTACTTCGAGAGGAAGATGGGCATCGAAGAGGCTACTTATGGAGTTTGTTAGCCATTTGGGCAAGAAACTGCTCTTGGCTGGACTGTTCCATAAACTGGACACAAAAGACCCGCAGAGAGAGGACTGCTGAATTTGCCTAAAGGTGAGATGATCTTTCGAGGTTCCTGATTCATGAAAGAGTCTGCGAGACGTTCTGCAGGACACAGCAGAAAGTGACTGAACTGTCTGGAATTTCCTGCTTCATGAAAAAGTCTGCTGGACACTATGGGCATAAAGGCTGAAGATGGATGCCCCAAAGGTACAGAGGAACTTTGGGTGACTGTCTAGGCAGCGAGTTGTCTCTGTCATTTCTAGAGTTTGAAAGTTACAAATGACTTGTTTACTTAGGTAATATTATATCCTTCTGGAGTCTTTGATGGAGTTGAAGAATAAATAGATAGTTATAGATTTCCTTAGTTATGATAAAAGATAAAATAGATTTAAATATTGTAACTGTAATACTTGCTTGATAACTGTTTTGTTATATGTAATTTTGCTATATTAAAGTTGAAGCCTTTCTTTTTGGTTTAAACAGAAAAAGGGGAAATGATGGAGGAGAGTTATCTGTCTATGTTTCTTTCATTGGTTAATTAATAAAGAAAACTGCCTTGGCCCTTTAAGAGACAGAAAATTAGGTAGGTGGAGTAGACAGAACAGAATTGTGGGAACAAGGAAGTAGAGTGGGGGAGATGCTTCAGGCAGTCGCCATAGTGAGTCTTCATGCTGCTCCTCTCCGAGATGGATGCGGGTTAAGATCTCTGCTGGTAAGCCACACCTCGTGGTGCTATACAGATTACTAAATATGGGTTAAAGGAAGATGTGAGAATTAGCCAATAAGAGGCTGAAACTATGGGCCAGGCAGTATTTTAAATGAATACAGTTTCCGCGTAATTATTTTGGGTGTAAAGCTAGCCGGTGGCCAGGTGGCGGGACGCAGCCCTGCCGCTCCCCACTACAGAGCACAGATAAAGTCAATTGTCATTTTTGAAATGTGTTTGGAGAGTACAGCCATTTGAACTCTCTAGTAGACAGTGTCACAGAGACTCAGAAAATAAAAGTGGTTCTTTTATTTTTTTGGTATTTGGGGGAAAGGTGTGTCATTTCTGAGAAATTAATGTGAATAGCTCTGAGCTCTGATTTTTCCCCAAGTATTTTGTTCTGATGTACAATCCCTAGCTCTATTACAGTAGAATATAGCTATCTTTGGAAACTGAGAATTGCTTTTCAGAAGCTTATTAAAATAAAATGAATCTATTAGGACACCATACAATAGACTGTATCTGGCATTCTCATTTTGAAGGACATTTAAACACATATGTACACAAGAAATGCTTGTGCAGAAAATAACTCCATATGAGAACATGTCAAAGAAATCATTTCCTAAAATCCAAAGAAGGAGGTTGATAATGAAAATGTGCCTCATGGAATACAAACAGTAGCCCCATACCATCAGAATCTATGTGGAAAAGAAAAATCAGAATGCTACTAAATTATTCTTTGATTTTTTTGTCTTTTTATTTTTGGAAGTTCAAGAAAACAGATATGGAATAAATTTGGAGTAGACTGGGAATGCCATTAATCCTATGAAAACACTAATTGCGTAAACTCCACAGATAAGGCAAGGAAATTGGGTATGGGTTTTAGTACCTACTGGGTTCCTAAGAAAACACCTGCCCAGTGGTAGTCATTGCTTAAGCTCTTCATTACTGAGTCTTCCTTGTGGCTCCTCTGTAACTTATTTGTACTGTATCGCATGAGCTGCTACAGTTTTTCCATAAAAATTAATCTCTATCACATGTTGCAGACATTGGAGAAGAATAAGGAAAGGGCTTTCACACTTGGTGATATTTTACAGAACCTGCTATGGTGATCTGTGGTGTGACTAGCTAAAGACAAGGGTGAGCTCCTCCAAAGCAGTCCTTTGTTCTTATATCTCCCTTCTGCTCTGACCTTTTCCCTCCTAAAAGTCTCCATTAATCCACCCATTCAGATCAACTCATCTCTGATTTTATTCCACCCAGGTTTGATAGACTCATGAAAGCAAATAGAAAAATGTACATGGGACTGGTGATTCTTCTCCTCCTTCGATGGAGCAATTTTTATGCATGAATATGGAGAATAACTCAAAATGCTGAAACAGTCATTCTTCAGAATATATCCATGATCACCTGAGGAAGGGGCATCAGCTTTGTGATACTTCAGATTCCACACTATCTTTTGCAAAGCTTATCTAATATGTGGGTTTCCTACAATGTTTATATTTTTACTCAAAAAGAATGAGAACTGAAAATCTTGTGAATAGCATTTATCCAGAAGTCCACACCAGAAATTTGGTTTGTCTTACAAGTTACATAGTTACATGATGCACCTTTAACTTATTTCAAATTCTCTTCCAATTTCTACCAGCCCCATGAGAACACAGAACAATGATATAAGCTTTACATAATGTAAGACATGAAGATTTACTAATATCACCATCCATGGAAACAATGATCCATGGAATGAAGAACAGGGGTAGAGAAATAGCTAGCATTACAGACAACAGATGAAAACTGATGCCAAACAATACCTTTCTACCAAACGCTGCTTTAAACAAATTAAAGAATGCTGGCAAAGAATAGAAAAATATGTCTGAAGTCACACTAGTTGGGCAGTGAGGAATAAAATTGTCCATGTTGAAAACAGTCTAAAAAACACGCTGAAACCCATGTTATAAACAAATAGACTAACAAAACAGGTAAAAGAAAGATACAACAAACATGTTCTTCAACTTCACAGAACAGGGACATAAGATCATGAGAACAAGGGTGGTTGATGCAGAAAAGACACCAAGACAATTTCTACTATTATAAGAAAACATTTTATTGAGATGGCTCACTTTCAGTTTTAGAGGTTCAGTTCATTATCATGATGAGCAGCATGTGGTGAGCAAGCAAATGTGCTGGAGTATTAGATGAGAGTCCTACATCTTGCAAGTAACTGGAAGTCAACTGAAACAATGAAGGGGTATGCTGAGCATAGAAAACTTCAAAGCCCATGCCCAACAATGACACACTTCCTCCAAAAAGGCAATAACTACTCCAACAGACACACCTCCTAATAATACTACTCTCTATGAGATTATGACGATTACATTGAAAGTACCATGTGGCAACCTGCAGAAAAAAAGAAACATTATAAATATAATTTGGTTGATTCCCAATTTTCTGAGAAACCACCATACTGATTTCCAAAGTGGTTGCATAAGTTTGCATTCCCACCAGCAATAGAAGAGTGTTCCCCTTACTCCACATCCTCTCCAGCATAAGCTATCACTGCTGTTTTTGATCTTAGCCATTCTGACAGGTGCAAGATGGTATCTCAAAGTTGTTTTGATTTGCATTTCCCTGATAGCTAAGGAAGTTGAACATGTCCTTAAGTATCTTTTGACCATTTGAAATTCTGTTGAGAATTCTCTCTTTAGTTCAGTGCACCATTTTTAATTGGGTTATTTAGAATTTCAATGTCTAGTTTCTTGAGTTCTTTATATATTTTGGAGATCAATCCTTTGTCTGATGTGGGTTGGTGAACATCTTTTCCCATTCAGGAGACTGTCTTTTTGTCTTCTTGACTGTGTCCTTGGCTTTACAGAAACATATATAAGCCCACCTGGGAATTGGAAACAGACAAGATCGCCTGAAAAAAATTGGAAGCATGGGGGTAGGGAGTAGAAGGAAGGGGAGAAGGGGAAGTTGAGGAGAACGTGAGGGAATGGGATAGTCGAGATGGAGGAAGGACAGATATGAGTGCAAGGAAAGAGATATCTTTTTTTTTCGAGACAGGGTTTCTCTGTAGCTTTGGAGCGTGTCCTGGAACTAGCTCTTGTAGACCAGGCTGACCTCAAACTCACAAAGATCCACCTGCCCCTGCCTCCTGAGTGCTGGGATTAAAGGCGTGTGCCACCACCGCCTGGTGGAAAGAGTTATCTCGATTGAGGGAGCCATTATGGTGTAGCAAGAAAGCTGGCTCTAGAAAAATTCTGAGGAATTAACAAGGATGAACCCAGCCAAGACCCTAGGAAATAGAGGAGAGGGTCCCTGAACTGGCCTTGCCCTGTAGGCAGACTTATGAATAGCTTAAATATCACCATAGAACCTTCGTCCAACAACAAATGGAAACAGAGGCAGAGAAATACATTGGAGCACTAGACTGAGCTCCCAAGGTCCAGTTAAAGAGTGGAAGGAGTGAGAGTATGAGCAGGGAGGTCAAGACCATGAGGGGTTCATCCACTGACACACACTTTGTCTGAGGTAATGGGAAGCTCACCAACTCCAATTGGACTGGGAGTGAATGAGCATGGGATGAAACTAGTCCCTCTGAATGTGGTTGAGAGTTGGGGCAGACTGAGGGGCCACTGACAGTGGCACTGGGATTTTTCTCTACTGCATGTACTGACATTTTGGGATCCTATTCTCTTTTGATGTATACCTTACTCAATCTACATGTAGTAGGGATGGCCTTCGATTTTACACAGGGCAGGGTACCTTGCCCTCTCTTATGATTGCAGAGGGGAGGAGTGAGAGGGTGTGTGGAGGGAGTGGGAGGAAGGGAGGGAGTGAGTAATTGGATTAGAATTTTTTAAGTAATATAATAATAATAATAATAACAATAATAATATAAATTTAATTTGGTGACCTTTAGAGAAAATTCAACATCATGAGTGAGGTACTAATCCGCAGTGTATCTGTGCATTGAGAGTAGGGAAAAACATGAAGCCAGTGGCAGGTATACACAATAATGATTATAACAAACCAGTTTGTTCAAGAAAAATGTTTATTTTCTTGTCCTGCCAGAAAAGGTTCTCCTCAAACTTGTGTCAAACTAAGTACTACTTTTTCTTTCTTAGCAATGTTTCTTCTAATCTTTAATCATGTAAAAAGTACTTACTGAACCACAGAGTTAAGTAGAAAAATCTCAGGTAGTAGCACAGCCACCTCCCAGCTCTTTATACCCATCTTGACCAGGCTAGGGAGGAAATAAACAGCAAGTTCATTATTTTTTTATTTTTCCATTCAAAAATTTACACTTCCTCCCCTCCTCCCATTCTCCTCCCATGACCCCACTCCCCCTTCTCCCTTCCCTTCCCTCCTTAAGAAAGGGCAGGGAACCCTGCCCTGTGGGAAGTTCAAGGCCCTCCCCCCAACATCCAGGCCTAGGAAGCTTTGCATTCAAATAGACTAGAGTCACAAAAAGCCAGTATATGCAGTAGAAACAAGTCCCAGTGCCTTTATGAATGGCTTCTCAGTCTGCCCCCATTTTCAGCCACATTCAGAGTCTGGTTTGATGGCATTCTCATTCAGTCCCTGTCCAGCTGGATTTGGTGAGCTCCCATTAGAACAGGGACACTGTCTTAGTGGGTGAACCAACCCCTCCTGGTCCAGACTTCCTTGTTCATCTTCTCCCTCCTTCTGCTCTTCAACTGGACTTTGGGGACTCAGTCCATTGCTCTGATGAGGGACTTTGTCTCTATCTCCACCTGTCACTGGATGAAGACTCTATGGTGATATTCGAGATAATCATCAGTGTGATAGTGGGGCAAGGCAGGTTCAGGCACCCTGTACTCTGCTGCCCAAGGACCTAGCTGAGGATATTCCCATGGACACCTGAAATCCCCTCTAGAACCAAGTCTCTTGCAAACCCTAAAATTACTCTCTTAATGTAGCTATCTTCTTCCCTGCTCCTATATCTGCCCTTCCTTCATCTCTAACCTCCCACTCATCAAGGCACTCTCCAGTCTTTCCCTTTTCCCTTCTCTCTCCCCCTCTCCCCTTCCCCCAACTCTACCCCTACACCCACACCCATCCCCATGCTTCCAACTTTTTGCCTGGCAATCTTGTTTGCTTCCAATTTCCAAGAGGATCTATATATGTATTTCTTTGGCTTCACCTTTTTATTTGGCTTCTCTAGCCTTGTGAACTATAGGCTTAATGTCCTTTGTTTATGGCTAGAGTCCACTAATGAGTGAGTGCATCCCATATTCTTTTTGGGGGTCTGGGTTATCTCACTCAGGATAGTGTTTTCTATTTCCATCCATTTGCATGCAAAATTTAAAATGTCATTTTTTTACCGCTGAATATTACACTAATGTGTTTATATTCCACATTTTCTTTATCCATTCTTCCATTGAGGGGCATCTAGATTGTTTCCAGGATCTGGCAATTACAAATAATGCTGCTATGAACATAGTTGAACAAATTCTTTTGTAGTATAATTGGGCATGTCTTGGGTAAATTCCCAAGAGTGGTATTGCTGGAACCTGAGGTAGATTGATTCCCATTTTCCTGAAAAACTGCCACAGTGATTTCCAAAGTGGTTGCACAAGTTTGCACTCACACCAGCAATGGATGAGTGTTTCCATTGTGCCACATCCTCCATCCTTTCTAGCATAGGTTATCATTGGTGTTTTTGATTTTAGCTATTCTGACAGGTGTAAGATCGTATCTCAGAGTTGTTTTGATTTGCATTTCCCTGATCTCTCAGAAGGTTGAACATGACCTTAAGTGTCTTTTGGCCATATAAACTTGGTTTGCTGAGAATTTTCTTTTCAGTTCAGTATGCAATTTTTTAATTGGGTTAATTAGAATTTTCATGTTCACTTTCTTGAGATTTTTTTTTTTTTTTGATCTCCCATGCTCTTGGATGGATAGGATCAATATAGTAAAAATGGCAGTTCTACCAAAGGTAATCTATAAATTCAATGCAATTCTTATCAATATTCCAACAAAATTATTCACAGACCTTGAGAGAACAATAATCTACTTTATATGAAGAAAGAAAAACCCAGGATAGCCAAAACAATCCTATACATTAAAGGAACTTCTGGAGGCATTATCATCCCTGACTTCAAACTCTATTACAGAGCTACAGTAATGAACACAGCTTGGTATTGGCATAATAACATTGACCAATGAAATTGAATCGAAGACCCGGATATTAACCCATAAACCTATGAACACCTGATTTTTGACAAGGGAGCTAAAAGTATACATTGGAGGAAAGAAAGCATCTTCAACAAATGGTGCTGGCATAACTGGATGTCAACCTATAGAAGAATGAAAATAGATCCATATCTATCACCATGCACAAAACTCAAGTCCAAATGGATAAAAGACCTCAATATAAATCCGACCACACTGAAGCTGATAGAAGAGAAAGTGGGAAGTAGACTGCAACACATGAGCACAGGAGACCACCTCCTATGTATAACCCCAGTGGCACAGACAACAAGAGCAACAGTGAATAAATGGGACCTCCTGAAACTGAAAAGCCTCTGTAAAGCAAAGGACATTGTCATTAAGTCAAAAAAGCATCCAACTGAATGGAAGATCTTCAACCCCACATCAGACAAAGGTCTGATCTCCAAAATATATAAAGAACTCAGCAAGTTTATTATAAGATGAAATGGAATATACTAACTTCTCCACAAGTCCTACTTTGTCCTGGAAATTGCAATGGTCAAGAGAGGAGCATGGAATCACAAGGGTCATGAAATAAAAAAAGTCACCATATATGAGATATACTTCGGAAGTAGAACCAAATGCCATTTTAGATCATTTCCTCTCCTCCCTCTCCACATTAGAACTTCTCTTGTGTCCTGCTTCACAGTCTTAAATTCATACACTTTTTATGATAATTACACACATTTATATGCATATATAAATATAACCTGTGAATCTGCAGTGGTGTCTGCTTGCCTGTCTGTCTCTCTGTCTTTATGCATAAAAATGCAGGTATCTGAAAAGACCAGAAAATAACATTAGCTCCCCTGGAGCTGATGTTACAGGAGGTTGTGGGCCACCCAGTTTGGATGAGTAGAAGGAAACTCAGCCCTTCTACAATAAGACATGCTCTCAGCCTTCAAGCAATCTCTTCTGCCCCTGAAGTATACTTTAATAGGAAGCGTTTAAAAGATCATAAAAATAAAAGTGATTTTAATGTTGAACTCTTTGTTAAATGTGTATCATTTCACAGGAATTACTGTTGGGTGCTAAGAGGTAGGATTCCCTCATCCCCCACCCCTGCCATAACCTCCCCCATAGCTTTTATGTTAAATTTGTAATCCTCATTATCTCAGAGTATGACTGTTCGGATATTGCCAATTGGGTCTTTGAAAAGCAAAAGAAGGTATTTAGAACATGGACGGTTATAAGAATATGTTGACAAATGACATAAGAAACCCATGAGCAGAAGGAATAAAATACTGTGACATAACTTTAAGATAAACATCTGGAGCATGAGAAATAGAGCTATTAAGAAAGCATACCTGTTAATACATTAATCTATGTGAAATTACAACTCTTATTTATTCTCTCAACCTTTGTATTATTGCTATTGAAGCTTAGAAAGTGAATATGAAGTGGTGGTGGGGGTAGAAGGTTGACGTTGTGGATTCTGTGGGGACTATTAAGTCTAAGGTACACTTTCAAGATACGGTTCACTTAAGTGATCTAAAAACCTCCAGATCACAAAGAGCCTGAGACACACTGCCTGTCATTTAACCTCACTCTTACTGAATGTCTTCCTGGTGAGCTGTTCCATAACTTGTTTTCATGAGTTCATAGTTGACATTTTGGGGGAGATAAGATAATGGTCTTTTTCACACTTTGCCAACATTTAAGAGGCTCAAGGAAAGGGCAAAATGGTTTTAGCATTGCACCAAATTTGCTGTTCATTTTGAGGATCCACCAAGTCAAAGACAAGGCAGCCTCCCTTTAGAAGTGCTTGTTCTACAGTCCACAAATGGAAACAAGTCTACCTAGCTATTACTTATCTTCCTTGTCTCTGACTTTACTGTCTTCCCTAAAAGTCTAAAACTGATGTTTAAGTCAGGAACATGTAAAATTAATATAGGAGGTTAGCAAAAGCATGTAAGTGCTCTTTGCTTTTCAAAATGGCCATGGTACAAGATTGCTCTGATTTTTAAATAACCACAAAAAATTTGCCAAGTGACAATATATTCTGTTTTCATAATACATCTATGGTGACAATAAAAAAGCCAAAAACTTTGTATGTCTGCAGTTTTCACAGTATCTATAAAAAACACACTTTTCAACTGGGCTTCAAATAATATTGTCAATATTTTTTCATAGAGGACCAACATGCAAACACATACATGCATAGCATATGGTTCATGGCATACACTTGATAAGGGGTCTATCTTAAGATGCATAATCACAAGGCCCTTGGTTATTGACTTTTATCCAAATTCTCTTCAAATTTCATCAATACCTACATGCACACAAACAAACACATACATACACACACAAAGACAATATCACACTATACACTCTAAAAAGAGCAATTGTACAATATTTGTACAGTGTCATTCATTAAAAGGAAATGCTACATGCTTTTTAATAATGATGTTCAAGTAAATCCTATAGATAAGTAAAATAGAGGCCAGGACAATAGACAGCAAAATCTACAACAATCAAATGATGGTTTATGGCACACACAACGCCTTGTTTCCATGGATTGTAAAAAAGAAAACAACACTTATAAAAGTGAAATTATAGCTCCCTTTGGTGTCTCATTTTTATAATCACAAGACTTGAAAGAGGGAAGAGGAACAAACAGCAAAATCAATACAAACAAGTACCAATTGTAAAAGTAAAACCAAACAGGAACATACAATAAAGAAAAGATACAAAAGGTGAAGAAAAGAGTGCCACACGAGCACAGCCTGGATGCCAAGACTGGCAGGGGTGACATGAATGAGACACGGAGCCTTCTTTTCAGATGGAAGAACAGCAAGCTTTATTTGGCCACAGCTAAAACCTTTTATACCTCTACTGCTTTTGTCGAAAACTACCGGCCAGAAACACAAACATCCTTGTCAATTACAGACACAAGGAATTTCAGCTGTCCATCAGGGGGAGTGAGGTCAACTGGATCACAATAACTCCCCCCATTTTATTTTATAAAATAAAGGGTGCCTGTCTTGTTTTTTGGGTGGAATACCTTGCCTGTCAGGGGGAAGCCCTCTAATATTCTCTGTCTTAGGTGCATCCTGCCCCCAATTATTGACCATCCGTGACTACCCAGACACATAGCCCTAAACCACCAAGTATCCCCAGGACTGACAGCACCAACGAGCCAGACCAGCACTGCAACCATCTAGCATGCACTAACTGGGTGGTAAAATTAACAAAAGCAGTATTCCAAACCCCTCTCATATGATATTTGAGTTCCATAACAGTAGCAGAAACATGCAATACAGTGCCACGTGTAACACATATAACATGATTAACTGTTGAAAAGTCCAAAGATAGTCCACTTGCTAGTGAACCAGAGCCACTTGTTGTTTTAAGGTCAATAAGCCCAATTGAATATGTCCATTAAAATCATTTTGAATGTCCAAAGCATTGCTAACTCTTTCAGCAAGCTGGTTGACAGTCTCAGCCATCTGCACAGTCTGGGAAAGATCAATTCTGGAAGCAATATCTGTGGTAGCAAATCTCTTCCCCAGCTGCTTTCTGGCCCCAGCCACACTCACTCTGGGTCTAAACTGCTGAGAAGTGGAGTAGAACTCAGGGAAGAAGGTTCACTACTCCTGCTTGGGAATTATTGAAGGAGCCCCACTTTAACAATCTTTTAGGGAATTTGGGCATAGTCAACGTGTCTGGCTACTTCCTGATGAGCAGGGGTTCTGCATTCTTGGGGGTATTTTACATCAACATTTCAGGGGGGCTCAGTGATTCAAACCACATAAATTTGCAATGAATCCAAAGGTTCTTATCCTCTGTGGAGACAAAAGCAGAACCTCTTTTCCAAAGCACCAAATCCTTAGGCCCATGTTTTAGAGTCTAAGCAGTTCCCAGAATTAAATGTCTTTCTCCAGTCCAGAACACAAAAGACAACACAATCAACATAATAACATACATTTGTACATATTTTATCTTTCTGAGGCCTTCAATTCAACCTCTTGCCTCCTCTTTATTACTTTCCTACTGGCCAGTTTTCCAAAGGGTGCCCCTCAGAGTATACCTCAGGATGAAAAAAACGCATACTTCTTCTAATCTGACTTGGCTTGTTCCCAGTCTGGAACATTTAAACCCCCTAATGTAATCAACCAGGAGCTAACTTGAGCTATTGTTTGTATGAAATCTTCGGCTGTCTTCCTTGTTACTTCCATGCCTTGTTGCTTTAAGAGTTTCAGTTACTTTTTGAGGCCTTTCAATTCACCTTCCCACCTCTTTATACTTGCTAATCTTTTGGAGGATGTCCCTCCACTTTGCAGTGCTGCTAGTGTGGCCTGGATGTCGAGACTGATGGGGGAGGGGTGCCAGGATTGAGACACAGAGGCTTCTTTTCAGGTGGCAGAACAGAAAGCTTTGATTTTGCCTAAGCTAAAACCTTTTATACCTCTACTTCTTCTGTGGAAAACTATGGGCCAGAAACACAAACATCCTTGTCAATTACAGACAACAAGGAAGTTCCACTGTTCATTGTGGGAGTGAGGAAAGCTTGATCACAACAAGAGATTCCTGGAAAGTTCAGAAGGGTATTAGATGATAAGTACTGGAATGGTTGAAAAAAGAGGGGGAAGTGGTGTGGGACAATGGTTTATATTCTGTCAATTATATTTTAAATAAACACTGATTGGCCAGTAGCCAGGCAGAAAGTATAGGCAGGACAACCAGTCAGAAAGTAGAGGTGGGTCAATGAGCAGGAGAATTCTGGGAAGCAGGGACTTCTGTTTGGCAGTTGTGAGCCTGCCACAGAAGAAGCAAGATGTGATGACCTCGCTGAAAAAGGTACTGAGCCATGTGGCTAATATAGATAAGAATAATGGGCTAATATAAGTTGTAAGAGTTAATAAGAAGCATGAGATACTAGGCCAGTCAGTTTGTAACAAAAAAGTGCCCCACATTGGGCACTCTGTAGTAGGAGCGAGTGGGCCTGCTGTTTGTCCAAGCTGCCTGGCTAACTTAACCCCAGAAATAATCACACAGAAATTGTATTAATTAAATTACTGTATGGCCCAGTATTTCTAGCCTCTTATTGGCTAACTCTCACATCCTGATTCAACCCATTTCTACCAATCTGTGTTACACCATAGGGTCGTAGCTTACCGGGAAAGATTAAGCATGTCTGACCTGGAGGCTTCATGGTAGTTATCTGTCTCTGCTTTCTTCCTCCCAGAATTCAGTTCTGTCTCCCCACCTACATAAGTTCTATGCTATCACCAGGTGCAAAGCAGTTTCTTTTATAACCAATGAAAGCAACACAAATACAGAAGGACCTCCTACACCACATTCATGAATACAATTAAGGAGAAAAGACAAAGAACTTTCTATTTGAACATTGAGAACAAAACTGCACCCAAGACCCTCTGCTGCTGGTGAAGATGAACTTAAAGATGAAAATTCACAAGAGAGACAGACCACCACAGTAAGGAGTCAATCAACCTCATTTTTATGATCCTCATAATGAAACTCAGCAAGGCACACCAGCCTGGAGGCCAGCAGCAAAATCACCCATTTCCCTAGAATCAGCAAGAGCAAAGTCAGCAAGAAAACTGTACCTGTCAAGTTATATGTTGAAATTTTCCAATGGGTAAGCAACATGGACAACTTTTTCCAATGGGTATATCAATTGCATAAAACATAAACTAGCACCATCTTGAATTCCTTTAAAAATCCAGAATTTCTCACTGATGTAATTTAAATGCACTTTCCATTAACTGCCTTAACCATTATACTGTACATCCAAATAGTTAAAATAGTAGCTCAACATATGTTTTATTTATATGTCACATTTTTATATGTTTGCTGCTGTATCATTGCTTCAGAAAATAAATAAAAAGATAATGTGTTCTAGGAGGCCTCTTGTTTGTTCCCAGCTGCTCAGCCCCAAAATAATCACACAGAAGCCAATTATGTGCAATACTATTTGGCCAGTAGCTTAAGCCCGGAACAAACAATTGGGCTTCTATAACAATAATACCCTTCAGAAAATTATGCCAGTGGAATAATGTCACTATAACTGTACTTACAGAGTTTCAATATAATAGTCAGCATGCAATTTCCATTTGCTGTTTTTCTTTCTTAGAGAGGATAACACAAGAATAAGAGGAGATTGGAATAAAAAAATGGTTGTGAGCCACCACTGGGTCCTAATAATCATTCCCAGGTCCTCTGCAATGTCAGCATGTGCTTTTAATCACTGAACCATTTGTGATACTGTGCCAACAAATGGTCTTCACTGGTATGACCTCCTCTAACAAGAATTAATTTGCAAGAGATAAACTTTCATAGAACCTCATAGTAGGGTTGAGATTTCAAATCATAGATTTGGAAGAAACAAAAACGTTCATACTTTACAGTGATTAAAGCAAATGCAATAGTATCACTCCCAAACACTCAAATTCCAATTGGATAAAGTCAAAAACTCAAAGTCAAAGACTGGTGAAGTGAATGAGTTTTTAACACACAGGCAGATGGTGTCAATAAAAATAGAAAGCATAAGAAACTTATCAAAACCAGAAGGAAGAGGCTTCACATTTTGAAAATGTTGTAAAACAAACATCTCCCAGGATTTCCATATTAATTATTTTGAAAGTGTAAAAGGAGGCAAAATAAATGAATTTTATAGAATTTATAAGCTGTATACATATCTATAATAATGACAAATGCTATTTTTATATCTTGTAAAAAGATAAAAGTGAACTTTTTTTTTCTTTTTGAGACAGGGTTTCTCTGTAGCTTTGGAGCCTGTCCTGGAACTAGCTCTTGTAGACCAGGCTGGTCTCAAACTCACAAAGATCCACGTGCCTCTGCCTCCCGAGTGCTGGGATTAAAGGCGTGCGCCACCACCGCCCAGCCAAAAGTGAACTTTAAATAACAATATAGAAGAAGGAAATGAGGGGATGGAAATAATTACAGAGATGCTGTATATTTTAGTTATTTTCCTGAGGTGCAAAGTTAATGTTTTATGGTTAATATAGAAAATATGTTTCTATTTGATAGAGCACTAAATGTATACAGAAAAATAAACTATCCTTTGCTATCCTTGATAGCCTTGTTCCAGAAGAAATGTTATGGCATGAAGGGTATTTAAATACTTTTTGTAAAATTAAAAATTAGATATAGAGCTAGACTTTAACCACCTCATTCCAGTGACAGAGGCTGGATGAACTGTCAGTTTGAAGCCTGCATGGTCTACAGAGTGAGTTCCAGGACTACACAGAGAAATTCTGTCTTGAAAAATAATGATTGAATATTGGTAATAAGTACATGTCCTTCCACATACTTAATTTGTTTCTAGAATACTCAGTGCATATCATATTTTATTGTTGTTTAGAAAACAAACAAAAGAATGATCAAATATATCTAACAGATAACTACATTAGGAACAATTTTATTTATTTGTGGTTAAAGGAAAGTATACAATACCAAATGATACAGGGCTTGTCTGGTTTTTATAAACTTCCTCTTAGATACGAGTAGAAAAACATGACAGCTAAACAACTGCTCAAAAGTATACTACAAAGATGTATTAAGAAAAACAGCATGTTGTAGTCAAAAACAAAATGAAACAAAAACAGATGGTTAAACCGATGGAATTAATTACATGACCAAAATGAACCCACACAATTACAGTGACAGTTACTTTTGACAAAGCTATCAAAAATATCCATTTTAGAAAAGACAGACATCAACAAATACTTTTGGAAAAATTGTATGTCCATGTGTCAAAAAGTTCCTGGACCTGTTTCTCTATTTTAATGACCCATATGCAATATTCATTGGTCTATGCATAGTATTTACAGCAATGTTTATTCATATTTCCATTCATAAAATGCCTAGCTATATATTATATATAAAATGAAGATTCTAAAGAAAAACATAAAGAATGTAAACCTGTGATACTGAAATAACCAGAATTAAAATGAAGACTAACAATAAGGATTGGGAGAGCTTATAAGGAGCGAAGTGGTGGTTGCTACTGATCACAGAAACATTATCCAAGAATAAAATTCTTCTTAGTGCTGCTGGGCGGTGGTGGCACACGCCTTTAATCCCAGCACCCATCCCCTCCCATCACCGTGGCCCCGATTCCTATCCCTGTGCACCATCAGAAGCTGCCTATACACTTGATCCCGGATGCCATTTTGATTTCCCCAGCCACGTGAATCTAGGTGCACTGAGCCATCTACTGGCAGACAACAGTCATTACAGGTAATTTTTCTTTCGATTGAAATTAAATATTCGGATTGAAAATGTCTGATAATATCACTGTTGAAAGATTTTATATCTTGTTTAATCACACAATGACTGAATTTTAGAGCGATGCAGATGTGGTTTCCTTTGGTTGGATATATACAGGGCTTGGTATCTTTCTTATTTTTATTTTTTTCATTATAACATGGTTGGACAATAGAAAATGATAGAGTCCATACAGGCAGAAGTTGAAAAATTAAAGAAGGGCATGACTGTTTTGGTAAACAACTTTCAAATGGTTGAGACAATTTAAAAAACAATTCAGATCAACAATAACCACATCAATAAACAGTTTAAAGTTCTCGAGGAATGGAATAATAGATTTTCCTCTGAGATGGCTTTATCATTTAAAAAAAATGTGCAGGAGATTCGTACTGCCTCTCAAAAAAGTTTCATTGCTATGGAAGCAGGAACAGCTGATTTGAATCATAAATGGCAGTCCCTGTCTGTAGGATCTGAAACATTATCTGAGAAGATTTGAACTGTTGAATGTATTAACAAGACTTTATCAAAGAGCTATGAAAGATTAATGGACAGAATTTCAATACAAGATGGCACAATTCATGCCATGAAAATTCTGTCCAAGGATGAGATATTACAGGTGTTGGACAAACTTCATATCTTAGAATTCTCTATGAAGGCCTTGGAACATAATTCTGGACAAGAAATTCAGGCATTGCAGAAGGCAATGGTAAACAGATTTGAAAAGTTGGAGGAAATTATAGACTCTGATGAACAGGAGCAAATGGTACAAAAGAAAATCTTAACCCCATCAGCGAATAGAACTCTCCAGGATAATTTCCATAAGACTTTACCTGTTTTTCCAGTAATAACAACAGAGAAGGTGACTGGTTCTAAAAACCCTAAGGTCACCAAGGAATATACATGGGAACCCATCCGTATGAATGATCTGAAAGAAATTAAACAGGCTGTTATGAATTTTGGGATACATAGCTCCTTTGTTAAGGAGATGCTAAAATCATGGTCCATAAGCACAAGACAGACCGCAAACGATTGGATTCATTTGATATCGGTGGTTCTAGAGAGCGGATCTCAATTAAACTGGAAGTGTATGTTCAGAGAAGAGGCTAGACTTTTAGAACAGCAGAAAAGAGTGAAGGGAGTTGACATTACCCTAGATCAAATTCTGGGTGAAGGACTTTATTCTGATCCTCTAGAACAAGCTAGTTATGATGAACACACCTTATCCATATGTACTACAGCAGCCTTAAAGGCTAGGGACAGGGTTCAAGACCCAGGACAGAGAATGGAATCATATATCAGAGTTAAACAGGATCCAAGAGAACCATTTGGTGACTTTTTACATAGACTAACTGAAGCTGTACAAATAGGGATATCTGACCCAGAAGCAAGGCGTATAATAATTGAGTCTTTGGCATATGAGAATGCCAATGTGGAGTGCAAAAGGTTTTTGACGCCTTTAAAGATCAGATCAGCACCTTTGGATGAATGGGTCTTGCATACAATGAATATTGATACGTTTGAATATGGCACTGAAGCATGGGTAGAAGAAGCAATTGCCAATGGTAAAAGAAGGCATCAAAATACCAAATGTTTTAATTGTGGCAGAATGAGGCACATGAAAAGGAATTTCCAGAAATAATAATAATAACGCCTCTTCCAGGAATAACAGGAATAGGAGGCCTCAGCCTTCAAGTTTATGTAGGAGATGTGGAAAAGGTAGACACTGGACAAACGAATGTAGATCGTCAAAAGATAGACAAGGAAATCCACTGCAAGTGAGAAATGCAATGGGGGGCCTCTCGCAGGCCCCCATGGTGAATGTGGTTCAGTCATTTCCCATTACTTTGGAGAACATGCCTTGTCAGGACAATTAGAAAGCCCCATGCCTGCTGTTAAAAGCAAAAATGGCCTGAAAGATGAGTTACGTGTATTTTGGCAAACTTCTGTAAGTGATCAAAGACCAAAGTTAAGAGTGTGTGTAAATGGCATTTTCATTACTGGCCTGCTGGACACAGGAGGGTATGTATGTATCATTACCCCAGAATCTTGGAATTGTATTGGCCTCTACAGGATGTAAATGTTCAGTTCTTGGGAAATGGAACCCTATCTCCAGTAAGGCAAAGCACGAGATGGGTTGAATGCATAGGGACAGAAGGACAAATAGGAAAATTAAGGCCACATGTTGCTAATATTGCAGTGAATTTATGGGGCCCTGACCTATTGCAGCAATGGAATACCCAAATTAACATTCCTGCTACCTCTAGAGCATATATTTCTGAGGAAAACATTAAAAGATATTACAGATGGTGAAAGCCAGCCATTCAGGCTCTACAAGAACACAAAGCCAAGGATGCCCCTCCAGAAATACCAACAGCCCTACCTCTAAAATGGTTGACTGAGAAACCAATATGGACAAAGCTATGGCCTTTATCTGAAGAAAAGTTGCGGGCTTTAGAACAGCTGGTACAAGAGCAATTGGATGCTCAACATATAGAAGAATCTACCAGCCCTTAGAATTCTCCTATATTTGTGGTTAAGAAAAAATCTGGTAAATGGAGAATGGTGACAGATCTCAGAGCTATCAACAAGGTTATTCAGCCTATGGGCTCTCTGCAATCTGGACTTCCTCTGCCTTCTTTATTACCAAAAGGATGGCCTCTCATAGTTATTGATTTGAAGGACTGTTTCTTCACCATACCTTTACAAGATAAAGATAGAGAAAAGTTTGCTTTCACAGTGCCTACGTATAATAACTCTCAACCTCCCAGGAGATACCAGTGGACCATCCTTCCACAGGGCATGTTGAACTCTCCCACCTTATGCCAATACTTTGTAAATCAACCATTACAAATAAAATACAAGCAATTTCCAATGTCTATAATTTTCCATTACATGGATGACATCCTGTTATCTGATTCAAACATGGACACCTTAGAAAGACTGAAGAAGTAAAAATAGTTTTACCTAAATGGGGATTGCAGATCGCTCCTGAAAAAATTCAGAGAGGAGATTCTGTTGATTATCTAGGTTATAAAATAGGTTTGCAAAAAATAAAGACACAAAAGGCACAAATTAGGAGAGGTCAACTATGGACTCATAATGACTTTCAAAGGTTGTTGGGAGACATTTCCAGCCTTTGACCAGCTGTTGGAATAACACCTGATATGATAATTCATTTAAATAAAACCTTAGATGGTGAAAGAGACTTAAACAGTCCCAGAGATTAACAGCTGAAGCAGAAAAAGAACTGACAATGGTTGAAGAAAAATTGCAGGAAGCACATATGGATACTGTGAATCCAGAACTCAGTTGTATTCTTGTCATATTGCCTTCAAAAATTTCTCCTACAGGAATTTTAATGCAAAGAGATGATATTGTCTTAGAGTGGATCTTTCTACCACATAAACCCAGTAAGAAAATAAAAACTTATGTGGAAATTGTTTCTGAATTAATTATAAAAGGCAAATTGAGACTTCGTCAACTAGCAGGCATGGACCCAGTAGAAATCATAGTGCCTTTCACTGCTGATGAGATAAAAAAAATTATGGGAAGACAATGAACCATGGTAAAGAGCTTGGGCTAACTTTTTAGGAGAAATTAATAACAACTACTCAAAAAGCAAGAGGCTTAACTTTATAAAGAGAACTTGGATTCTTCCTCGAATCATCCATGATGCTCCAACAACTGGAGCCCATATATTATATACTGATGCTAATATCAATGAAGGCAGGCTACAAATCAGAAGACTTGAGTAAGGTGGAACAAAGTCCTTATGATTCCGTCCAAAAGGCAGAATTATATGCCATTCTTATGGTGCTAAGGGATTTTAAGGAACCTCTTATTATTGTTACTGACTCACAATATGCAGAAAGAGTTATCTTACATATTGAAACTGCTGAATTTATACCAGATGATGTTGAACTAACCTCATTGTTTATCCAGGTACAAGACATGATCAGGAACAGGCTTTGCCCTATATATTTAACACACATCCAATCCCATATGGGTCTGCCAGGTCCTTTAGCACAAGGTAATGGAGATATTGATCAATTATTGATTGGTAGTGTGCTGCAGGCTTCTGAATTTCATGAAAAGCATCATGTAAATAGCAAAGGCTTGAAAAAAGAGTTTTCTATTACATGGCAACAAGCTAAGAAGATTGTAAAGAAATGCTTTCTTGCTCTTTCTATAACCAAGTACCACTGCCTGCAGGGGCTAATCAAAAGGGCATTAAAAGGAATGAAATCTGGCAGATGGATGTGTTCCACTTCACAGAATTTGTCAAATTAAAATAAGTACACCATACCATTGACACTTATTCAGGTTTCCAATGGGCAACTGCTCTAAGCTCAGAAAAGGCTGATTCAGTAATCACTCATTTGTTAGAAGTTATGGCCATCATGGGTATACCTACACAAATAAAGACGGATAATGGTCCAGCTTATGTCTCTAGAAAAATGAAACGGTTTTTTGCTTATTACAATATTAAGCATGTTACAGGTATACCCTACAATCCTACAGGTCAAGCAGTCATTGAAAGATCAAATAGGACTATAAAGGATATGTTAAACAAACAGAAATGGGTGGAAAATACCCCCAGAAATAGATTACATAATGCTTTGTTAGACATTCCTCCATCACCTTGAATTTTCTCAACGCTAATGAGAAGGGGACAATGGCTGCAGAAAGACATTGGGTAGTGGAAAAGTCTGCTGAATTAAATCAACCAGTTTATTTCAAGGATGTGCTGACCTCGCAATGAAAACCAGGGGATGTGCTGCATTGGGGAAGGGGTTTTGCTCTTGTCTCCACAGGAGAGGAAAAATTGTGGATACCATCAAAATTAAAGGTTCGGTTCAAAGAGGAGAAGCCCCTTGTAAAAGAAAAATAACAATTCATACACAAGAATGGTGATCATACTGATGGTAAGAGAAATATAGTTTGGGGGCAAGTTTCTTTTCTTATCTCCACAGGAAAAAACTCATATTCAAAGGATCTGAGGGACCCTGGATATCTAAATACTGGTGAATGGAAACCAGTTACAACCCACCAAGGATCAGCAATAACATTGGATAAGCTCTGTGAGTATGAAAAACAATTTTTTACATACGTCTCAATGTGCATTTCTTTATAAATAGAGCTGGTTTTTGGTGTTGGACTCTGGCGCAGTCCCTCTCCAATTCCAAGCCTGTTTATAAAAGATTTCTCAGAGTTTCTATCTCAGGTCAGGAGTCATGTTATGGGACATAATAATAATAATAATAATAATAATAATAATAATAATAATGATGATGATGATGATGATGATGATGATGATGATGATGATAATAATGATACTAATATATTTGCCTTCTTTGCCTTCCCTCATATCTGTGTCTGTCTTTAATACACCTTTCATTGAATATATACACATGTATGTCTGTATATGTCTCTGTAGATAATGCTTACCTTTCCCATAACAAACAACAAATTTTTTCTTCAGTAATCTTTAAGTTTCCAGGATGATGATGGGGCCCTACAACATCAACTCCATCTGTTATTATGATGTCATGTTTTTATAGCACAAAAATTAGGCCTGTTTTTTGGTACCAATTGCACAGAACTCTTTTGAATAGTGCGCATTTTTGACAACATTCTAGCCGGATCTCCTCAAAACATCCAGATCCTAGAACATTCTTCCTTGATCAAATGTTAACCTGGGTATTTTACCATCATTTGCTTTCACAGGATCCCCTGAGAAGAAAGTCGCCCCTATGTTAGCTGGAAGCAATCTTAGATGACGACGCCCCCTCTCCCAACAGAGTTTGCCCTCACGTTTAGGGACACTAATTGGTGGTTGGAATAGGGTTGAGGGGATAAGGGAGGTATTATATGGACTCAAGGGTATATGTTTATATATATTTATGTAAAAAAGGAGGGATTAACTGGTCTGAAGGTATAATTGATATTTGTGAGTTATTGTTTTTTAGAAAACTGTATTGGTGCTGATTCTTGTATATTGATATATTGAACATTGTATGAGAGTATGATCCTACCTCTGTTTGAAACAATTGTTATATTGAGATATATACCATATTGCAATGTATATTTCTACCTCAGATATTATTTATGTAATGACCCTGTTTACATTTGGAAATCATTGTCTTCATTTATTGCACAGTTGTTTATCCTATTAGTCATAAAGTTAGATAGGTGTTGAAATTATATGTTTGTCATATATTTAGGATAATCAGGTTTTTTAGATACATAGAGACTATATCTAATATAGATAGTATAATCTTTGACCTCTTTGAAGAGCTGTAGAACATGGCCTTTAATCTAACCTAGAGTTTTATACTTATGAGACACAATCACTCCTGGCAACAATGCTCTACTCCTGAGAGAACGTTGAGCACCAAAGACACTCCACTGGGAGTTTGTCTTCTTCTTGGCAGAACTGGCCTTTGGGCAAAGAAAAGCCCATACCTCGACTACTGACTAAGATACAAAATATCCATAAGTGGATAAAACAGAATTGTCTTATCTTGCCAAGACAGGATAGGATAGTTCTACTAAAGGTCCCTTGCCATTGAAAATTGGTATGTCAGGTTGTGTTAGGCCTTAGCCAAAGTTGGTTGACTCAACATTGCAAACAAGACTTTGGGTGATTTCCCAGGTAGTCAGTTGTCTCTGTCATTTGTTGCACATTTTGGAAGTTTCTCGTTTGTACTTCCTGGTTGCTCTAGTAATATTACTTCCCTTCTCAGATCTTTGATGGAGTAGAAGATTAGATAATTGTAGCTACCCTCTACATTATTTAGACTCTCTGAAGTAGAATGTTTAGTAAAATTTCTGTTATATGTTCCTTGCTTAATATTGTTTGCTTTTCGTTATTTTATATGATCTGTTCCCACTGTATATAGTTGTATTTGGTTTTTGAATCTGTCTTATTTAGACAAAAGGGGGAGATGTTGGGGTGGCTGACCAATCCCTTGTCTGAGGGGTGTGGCCGCTCCAGCGACAAAAGATACCTTTAAAAGAACAGGGTTTGAGATAGGCCCACCTCATCTTCTTCAGCTTGGTTCTCTGCCTCCCTGGAACCTCAGATTTGTAAGTTTATCCCACTTTCTTCTTTTATAAAAACTGATTTATTATAAAAGGCTATTTTGGTTATTTCCAAACTCCTCTGACCACCGCATCATTAGAATATTCTTATTATATATTTTAATAATATCTAAGGCTTTTAACAATTAAATTGTAAGGTTTTCTAAGGTTTGCATTTTGCCAGTCATTACTCTCTTCATCAGTATTTCTAAAGCTATTATCTCATCCATCAAAATTGTATTGTTATCCTTAGTAATTATTTGTAAGCTCGTGTATTATTACTAGTAAACCTTTCTAAGGCCTGTATATTTTGAAGAGTAAGTTTTTCTAAGATTTGCATATTATCAGTCACAATTTTGCTCTCTTCATCAGTAAATATTTCTAAAGCTTTAATCTGGTTAGTCAAAATTATATTCTTCTCCTTAATAATTATTTGCAAGGCTTGCATATTATCAGTGTAGCCTTTTCTAAGGCCTGTATCTTTTGAAAAGTAAGTTTTTCTAAGTTTTGCATATTGTCAGTCACCTTTTTGTTTTTTTCAGTAAATATTTTTAAATCCTCTATCTCATCTGTCAATTTCTCATATTGTACACAGTTATGAAATCATTTTAGATGTAATATGTGAAATGTCCTACTGGTAATAATTGTGGCTGATATTATATTGATCTCAGTCAAGTTGTTTGTCTTCACATTTATTTTTTAATTTACATCTTGTTCATAAAGCAGTGACCAAGGTCTTCATTTTCTGCATTGTCATGTTCCCACTCTCTAAGATGGGAAATGTATTGATTGTCCTTTTCCCTTATTTGTTTCCCTTTTCATTTAAATTTAACAGTCTTGTTTACCATTTTAAAGTTCCCAAGTGTCTTACCAGTTGTGATGCTGCTCCTTGGAGGGTTAGGCTGTGGTTTTCCCTGGAGGCTGGTCTATGAAAATGTAGTGACAGTGTTTAACCAGCAGGTGGAGGCCATACTTGGAGGACAGGGTTGTCTGAATGTACTCAGATGTAGTGACAATGTTTGTCCAGAAGGTGCAGCACCAAGGTAGCTCAGTCCCAGCATATTAAGCAAATGTTCAAGGCGGCTGGAACAAACTGCCCCAGTGTCTGTGCACAGCAGAACCAATATGGAGAGGAGCACATTGAACAAATGGGCAAGGCAAAAGGATTACAACCTGCTCCAGGGAATGAGCACACTGCCCATAACCTGTATTGGGGGCAGCAACAGTCCAGGAGTCTGTGCCTTGGACAGAAGGAACATGGGAAGATAGGGTGGGGTGTGCCTCCTCCAATGGACATCAAACAATGGTACAGGATGGCAGGAGCATGGGGAAGGTATACACTCTCCACCAGACAACCTAACAGACATGCAGAAAGGACACTGGTGATTTCTTGCAAGGCTATATTGGGCATTAGAGGATAAATGATTTCTTTACCATTTATTATCAACCAAAATCCATGTACAAATATTTAAGGACAAATGGGGAACCTCAATTAAGTCATAAGTCAGTGCTTACACCTGCCATTACTCTTTCTTGCTCAAAAGGGACACTTCTTCTTTGTTCAAGTCCATCCCCAATAAAAATCCTACTTCTTAGAAGAAAATGCTTCTCTCAATTGGCTGGCAGGCCTGTGTCAGAATTCCAATATTAGAAGAAAATTAAGAAAAGCCTATATATCTGCTATCATATTGTAATAATTGGTGTAGGAACTCCTTTATCCAGCAGCCTTTAAGATACAAACCCACTTAGGCATGGCCTCTTATACTATAAATGCCAACATAAATCATCCTCACTCTCTCTCTCTCTCTCTCTCTCTCTCTCTCTCTCTCTCTTCACGCTACTGGATTCAGTTCCTGTTCCCCATATGTGCAGAGAACTGTGAGCTGTGTGTCTACTGCTAAATAAATAACTCTTTATTATACTCAGTTCTGAGTTAGTGTGGGATTTTTTTAACATCCATTTTCATCTGGTGCTTATGTGGATCCCAACTCTACACCTACTAGGTGGACCAGTCTAAAAGTCTAAAAGATCTATGGTATAGAAGGTCTCCCACCCATCCCTTCTGTCTTGATTTTACCTACTAAGTGATTTTTTGCAAAAACCTACCACAGCAGAGCTAAGTGTGTGACAATTTAGAAATTTCCCAGCCTTGTACATGTTCCCCTACACACAACATTTTCCCTGTCACATGGCAATGTCTGCAGTGCTTATGCAGCTTCTGGTTTGTATCCCTGTTAATGAGCTCTGGGATCCTTTATCCATAAACATAAAAAACCCACCTCTTTCTCTCCATGAACAGAATTGATATAATTGCTCTTAAGCAAAGAGCAAAGCATATTTGTCACTATTTATCCAGGCACCAACATGTGGAACCATAGTGTCAAGGAACTGTTCATGCCACCACCAAACATGGCTCACCATCACATGGCTACAAATCCAACACCTCCTGGGAAATAAAGATTATTACACCTATGACAATTTACAGAAATTTTATGACAAAGGTAATTATTTGATCAATAAATAAATCAATAAACTTGAAAATTACATAATTGCAGGCAATATTACCATTCAGGAATTAATAACCTTTTTGTTTATACTATTGATGGTATTCTTCAAGGCTTATATGGTTTTTCTGATATATCCATTTATTGAGTATTCAGACATAGTTTTTTTTTCACTTTATATCCCTAAGAAAATGATTTGATAACAGAACAAAAATGAGTCACTTTTAGAAATGATAAAATCTTTACAGACTAATAATGAACAGCTAGCTAGCTGACAGAATTAATACCATCAGAAGTATAAAGTTAGCTAAAATTAATACTATTGAAAAGGATAACATTAATTTTACATACAAAATTCAGTCCACATCAAAGGGTACTGAGAAATTAACTGAAAAAATTTATACTGTTGAATTTGACAATCATAATTTGTTTAAAAAGTTATGATAGGTTAGCAGATAGAGTATCTCTCCAGGAAGGCAATCTGCACACTATCCAAATGATGTCCAAGAATGAGATGTTACCTTTAAAGGAAAACCTTCATACCTTGGAATCACATGGGCAGGATGATGACCAGAGGCAAGGTGCCTCAATGAAATCATTAACAATATATACAGGCCAGGAGATTCAGGCTTTAAAAAAACAGTAGTCAAAACATTTGAAATGATTGAGGAAATTATTGGAGCTGATGAGCAGGGAAAGAAGGTACAAGGACAGGATTTAATATCATCAGTACCTGTCAGAGATAGAGATGATTTACTCAGGGTTTAGCTTCCTACCCTGTAATCAACTCTGAAAAAGCATCAAGTTTAAATACTCAAAAGGATTTAAAGAATGTATATGGATACCTATAGGTATGAATGATCTAAATACATAAGCAAGCAGTAGTATTTTATGTTTTGTATTCAGCAATTGTTAGGGAGATTATTGTGCCAAAATCATCTCCGGACACATACCTCAAGGCCTGTAGGACAAAGAAAAGCCTGGCTCGAGTTTGAAGGATAGTCTTAAAGCTACCAAGGGAGAACAAGACAGCAAAGTCTAGGTAGATATCCCTCCAGCCAGAGGGAGGGCTTGGCTATCTCTCATTGGCTGGAGGTATCCCCACATCACACAATGTCACTTAACCCATATAAGCTGATGCTCACAGTAATAAACTGAGTTCCTGCTTTGAGTTGATTTCCTATCACATCTGATTGTCCTGCATCATGGGGCTATGGGGCTAATTATCCTGCACCATGGGGCTGTGGAATGGACAGATAACACACTCACCTTTCCATGGGGAATACGGTCAAAGAAGCATGGCAACTGGTGCTTGAATGTGGGGTGACTGGTCCCAGGGCAAAATGGTTGGTCAAGGTGAGTGGGACCCCACTATGTGGAACACAACTTTACACAAAAATGATCCAGCACTTAATGCACTGTGATAGATGCTACTCTCCCAAGGCCTGAAATTGTTAGACCACAATGTGATCCAGGCCTGGGAGGATATAATTACCCTGGCACCCTGGGTACTCACTGGGAATCTTTTCACATGGGACAAATATAACCATGTGGAGACTCTGGCCAGAGAAAGAGAAAAATGCTTTAATATACCCCCAACCTTGGGATTCTATCCAGCAGCTGGACATAATTAGAAAAGACAGAGACTGCATTACATTACTTACAAAAATCTTTGTATTCTTTAGCAAGGGTAACCTTACAAAATAGGAAAGGCTTGGATGACTTAAAAAAAGATATTGATGCATTTAAGTCAAAGACCTGGTTTAATTGGTCCTCATGGCTTATCACACTCATCTTTTTCCTAATTTGGCTAATGGCTATTTGCTTATTGATCTGTCTTTTTGGCCCATGTGTTTTTCAAAGGCTGAAACAAGCATTCCAAAAACAGATACAATGTGTACATGGCCCTTCTAATACATTATGATAGGCTCGATACATCTCACCCTACAGATGTTCTGTAGTGTGGAGCTGCAGGCTGTGTTCCTGCAGCCCCGCTCCTGGCTGCCTGGATCCTGCACAGCTAGCTTTATACCCAAAATAACAACACACAAATTGTATTCTTTTAGATACTGCCTGGCCCATTATTTTCAGCCTCTTACTCACAACTTGACTAAGCCATATCGAATAATCTATGTAACACCACGAATGGTGTCTTACCAGGAAAGATTCAGCACATCTGACCTTCATCGTGTCTCTCTCCCTGAGGAGAGGCAGGGCAGTCTGCTCCAGAGAGCAGAGGCATGGCGATTTATTAACTTAGGAGAGGTGTTGCATCTGACTGAGCCATCTACCTCACTTCCTTCTTCCTGTTCTGTCTACTCCACCCACTTAAGGGCTGGCCAAGGCACTTTGTTTATTAGCCAATGAGAATCCTCCATCATTTCCCCTTTTTCTGATTAAATAAAAAGGCTTTCACTTTAACATAGTAAAATTACATATAACAAAACAGTTATCAAGCAAGAATTACAGTTACAATATTTGTATCTATTTTATCTTTTATCATAACTAAGGAAA
The DNA here is from genome assembly GCF_903992535.2 of Arvicola amphibius. Lineage (NCBI taxonomy): Eukaryota > Metazoa > Chordata > Mammalia > Rodentia > Cricetidae > Arvicola > Arvicola amphibius. Next base: position 17,978,728 of record NC_052048.2, read on the forward strand.
ACTATAACTATCTATTTATTCTTCAACTCCATCAAAGACTCCAGAAGGATATAATATTACCTAAGTAAATGAGAAGTAAGCAACTTGCAAAACTCTAGAAATCACAGAGACATCTTGCTGCCTGGACAGTCACCTAAAGTTCTTTTGTACTGTTGGGGCATCCATCTTCAGCCTTCAGGCCCACAGTATCCAGCAGACTTTCCATGAAGCAGGAAATTTCAAAGACAGTTCAGTCACTATCTGCTGTGTCCTGCAGAATGTCTCACAGACTCTTTCATGAATCAGGAATCTGAAAGAATCATCTCACCTTTAGGCAAGTTCAGCAGTCCTCTCTCTGCTGGTTCTTTGTGTTCAGTTTATGCATCAGTCCAGGCAAGATCAGTTTCTTGCTCAAATGGCTGTCAAACTCCATAAGGATCTTCTTCAATGCCCATCTTCCTCTTGAAGTAGATTGGTGCTGCCAGGAGCTGACGTGTCTCATTGTCATGAAAATCGTTAAGTTATTAAAACATTTAAAATGCCATATTCTGTAGTCTTTGGAAGATATGAAGTATGCCTATCTAACTGAAATATATCTCTATATATCTAGAAAATCTAACTAACATGACTACAAGCTTGACTATTATTGATGATTATTCATTAACAACCTATATTTCCTAATTATACATTACATTTTTAAATGAACTACACTATCACAACACCTTAATGAGTATCAGAAATACATATACATATAACAAAATTGACCTTAAATTTAAATCACTAAAGCAAAATCCATATCAATGCAAATTATTCATATCTATGTCATATCCCACTTTAAATGTAAAAGAACATTTATAAACAATATTTGGGAATATGGGCACAGTTTTTTCTCTCCAAACTGCTTCCTGCTGATTGGGGGTGCTGTTATTTAAGGCTTTCATGGTATAACCTGTGTGCCAGTGTCATCTCAGTCAGCAGTCAGGCGAAGTAATTTTTTGAGGGTGTTCACAGCAAACTTTCAGGAGGGTGTGGTCTATCATACCATATTGGGTAGAAGCAATCCAAAGGGTCTCATTTTCTGTAAAAACAAAAGAAGAATCTCTTTTCCAAAGCATCATATCCTTAGATCCAAATTCTGAAGTCAAAGTATTTTCAAAATATCTATGTTGGATTAGTTCAGCAGTATTTATAAACAAATATCTTTTAGCAGCTGTTGCTTCTTTCCCAGCATTCAAACATTTCAAAGAGAGCATAATAGCATACAGTATCAAGATTCTCTGTGCATTTTCCATCTTTATGTGGCTTTACTTAAACCTCTATTTCTTTTATTTTTACTTTTACTTTTTGAGACAGGTTCTCTGTATATCTTTGTCCTGGGATAACTCTGTAGACCAGGCTGTCCTTGAACTCACAGAGATCTGTCTGCCTTTGCCTCCCCAGTGCAGGGATTAAAGGTGTGTGCTACAACACCTTGAACTCACAGAGATCTGTCTGTCTCTGCCTCCCAGGCACTGGGATTAAAGGCATGTGCTACCACACCTTGAAGTCACAGAGGTCAATCTACCTCTGCCCCAAGTGTTGCGATTAAAGGTGTGTACTACCACACACAACTACTCTTTCTATCTTTTTTCTTTTTTACTTTTAAGAACTTTAACCTTTAGCCTGCATATATTTTTAACACACTTTAAATCATTTAGAGGTTTTCTTCAACTTTGAATCTTTCTTTACTGTATCTCTCTCTTTTTCTGACCACATGAGCCTTTAAATTACTGAGCAAATGGGTAGGATTCAAGCCGTGGCTTTGCCAGCTAGATCCATCCCATTCCTTAGCTTTCCAGCCTCATGGCAGAGGTACTTGCTAGAGCCATTTTTATTACCACAGCTCTGTGGCGTTTCAAGGTCCCTGCCAGCAAGCAGGCTGCAACAGTGTTTAACAACAATCAAAAGCTCCATAGTCAGGACCGCCTGCTCGAAAGAGTCAGAGTTTGCCCTGGCAGGACGGCCCAAAACTGAAAAGCATGCAGTCAGTTTTTCATCAACACCACTTAAGTGTTTCATGGCAGGACCTCTTAAAAGAGCTGCATGGTTTTGCAGCTAAGGCTGAGTCAGGAAGCCTCTCTTAGATGAGAGCACTTTCTTGCCTCTAGCAAGCAGAACAGACCCTAGAAATTGTTGCTATCAAGAAAACATGCTTTACTCTATTCTTTTCCAAGCTTTCTCAAGCTTTCTGTTGATTCACAACCACATCTGGGCACCATTCTGTAGTGATGGGAGCAGTGGGCTGCATTCCTGCCCTGTTCCCGTAGCGCCTGACTAGCTTTACCCAAAATAACAACACACAAATTGTATTCTTTTAGATACTGCCTGGCCCATTATTTTCAGCCTCTTACTCACATCTTGACTAACCCATATCGAATAATCTATGTAACACCATGAATGGTGTCTTACTGGGAAAGATTCAGCACGTCTGACCTGGTGGCTGGCTTTATCGCTTCTCTCTCCCTGAGGAGAGGCAGGGCAGTCTGCTCCAGAGAGCAGTGGCATGGCGATTTATTAATTTAGGAGAGGCGTTGCATCTGACTGAGCCATCTACCCCACTTCCTTCTTCCTGTTCTGTCTACTCCACCCACCTAAGGAAGGGCTGGCCAAGGCAGTTTGTTTATTAGCCAATGAGAATCCTCCATCACAGATGAACTCTCAATTTGAGGATGTCCAGACCAAAACCATGGATAGGGATGGTCCTGACTCATATTCTCTCCCTGGTTGGCTATTCTAACTTGTTGACCAGAGCAGGGGGTGGGATATAAAAAACAAAAGGTAGAGATGTTGGGCCTGTAACTCGAGGCCTATAGGACAGGAAAAAAAAAACCTGGCTCGAGTTTAAGTGAGGATGAGATAGCAAAAGTTAGGTAGATACACTTCCTGCCAGAGGGACGGTTTGGTTACCTCTCATTGGATGAAGGTACCCCACATCATACCATGTCACTTCAGCTATATTAGCTGACACTCACAATAATAAACTGTGATTTTGCTTGACTCAACTCCCTATTGCATCTGATTGCCCTACATTGGGGGCGTCAGAACAAGCATCCTGCTTCGTGGAACAGCAGAAATGGGAAGATAGCACACTCACCTTTCCCTGGAGAATAAGGAGGTCTAGCAACGACTAGGGGAATATGGAGGTTCAAAAACCCAGGAGAATTAATTAATTAATTATTTAATTATTATAAAGACAAGGGGAAAATAATGTAATTACATTTAAATTTCAAAAACATTTTTAGTCAAATAAAGACCTGTGACATTGTAAAAAAGAGCTAATTAAATCACCTGAATATCAGTATGGGCAGAATAGGGAAAATTATAAGTAGATGATAAATTCTAAGACATAAATTTTCCCTGAATTTGAGAAAAAATGATGTTTGAGAAAGTTTCTACACCACCATAGGTGCTCCTATAAAAGAACACCATAGTCTATGTAGTTTGCTTTCAAGTTAAATTTTTTTGTTATGTATGTTGGACAGCATAGAGTTGGCATCATGATCTGATTACTCGTGCATAAACCAAAGGGCTAAGATAGGTACATGTATTAAGACATTAGTCTAAAGTCAATGAACTTGTAATAAACATACCTCCATATAAGCTCACACTATATTTTGTGATTTGAAATTAAGTATGGTATACAAAAATATTTACACCATTATGAAGAGAAATGCAATGAAAATTATATCAAAATACCTCTTAGTTAAATACATGATAATACAGAAATATGTAAGATGTTGAAAACTAATATAGTGGAATAAATTTTCTAAACAAGCTAAAAGAGTAAATGAAATTAGAAAATATCAGAAATGTACCAGAACAATCAGAAAGTAAAAGCATGCATTGAAAAGTTTTTGAGGAAGATAAAAGCAGAGAAATTATGAAATTTTTCCTGGCAAATTGTGGGATGATAGACTAATTTGTGTAGTGATATTTCATTTGTATCTCCACAACAGCTTTCCTGAAGGTCAGATTGCAAAACAGTCACACTAGTCAGCCTACAGGCCAGGCAATTATGGCACTCACCTATAACACCAGCAGCTAAACTAGTTAGCCAAAGAGTTTGAGCAGTGATGGTGCACACCTTTAATTACAGAACTAGAGAGGAATATAAGGTAGGTGAGACAGCAATTCACTCTCTTTCAGTCCAATGATTTTATAGAATTAATAGTTCTCTACTATTGGAGCATCCATCTTCAGCATACAGGCCCATAGTATCCAGCAAACTTTTCCATGATGCAGGAAACCTCAAAGACATGTCTGCCTTTATTAGCAGTTTGCCAGTCACTTTTTTTCTGTAGAATGTCTCTCAGAATGTCTCTTGCAGAATGTCTCTCAGACTCTCATGAAGCAGGAAACCTGAAGGATCATCTCACCTTAAGGCTAGTTCAGTAGTTGTTTTTCTGTGGATCCTGCATGTCTAGTTCATCTAATAAACTCCATAAGGAGCCTCTTTGATGCTCATCTTCCTCTTAAATTAGAGTGGTACTGTCAGAACCAGATGTGTCTCATTGTGATGAAAAGTACCAAGTTATTAAAACATTTTAAATGCCATATATATATTCTGAAGGTCTCTGAAATGTTGTAAGGGAAAGGGCTGCTTGTTCTTCCCAGCCACCCAGCTAGCTTAGCCCAAAATAACCAGAAAGAAATTGTATTAATTAAATCACTGCTTGGCCCATTATCTCTACCCTCTTATTGGCTAACTCTCATATCTTGATTTAACCCAATTCTATTAATCTGTATATTGCCACGTGGCAGTGGCTTACCCAGAAAGATTCTAAACAGTGTCCATCTCAGGCAGAGAATCCATAGCGTCTTTCAGACTCTTCTTTCTTCCTCCCAGAATTCATTTCTGTCTTCTCCACCTACATTAGGTCTGACCTATCAGCTAGGCCAAGGCAGTTTCTTTATTCATTAACCAATGAAAGCAACATATAGACAGAAGGACCGCATAGACCATTTCCTCTTTTTCTGTTTTAAAGAAAAAGGAAGGCTTTAACTTTAACATAGTAAAGTAATGTAAAACAAAACAGTTATCAAGCAAGAATTGCAGTATCAGTATTTGTATCTACTTTATCTTTTATCATTACTAATGAAAACAATAACTACAACAATAAATGCTTTAAGTCCATCAAAAACTCCAGAAGAATATAATATTGCCTGAGTAAACAGAAAGTGCATTATAAACAACTTCCAAAACTCTAGAAATGACAGATACACCTCACTGCGTGGAGAGTCATCCAAAGTTCTTCTGTACTATTGGGGCATCCATCTTCAGCCTACAGGCCCATAGTATTCAGCAGATTTTTTTCATGAATCATGAAATTTCAAAGACAAGTATGCCTATATTGGCAGTTTGTCAGTCACTTTCTTCTGTGTCCTCCAGAATGTCTATCAGGTTCTTTCATGAAGAAGGAAACCCAAAGGATCATCTCACCTTTAGACAAGTTCAGCAGTCATTTTTCTGTGGATCCTACTTGCCCAGTAAAGCAGTCCAGGCACTAGCAGTTTTTTGCCCAAATGTCTAACCAACTTCATAAGGAGCTTCTTCGATGTCCATCTTCCTCTTGAAGTAGTTTGGTGCTTCCAGGAGCAGATGTGTCTCATTGTCATGAAAAGCCCTAAGGTATTAAAACATTTTAAGTGCCATATTCTGTAGTTTTTGAAAGGTATGAAGAATGTCTTCCTGAAATATATCTAGACATCTCTAATACTTGACTGTACATTTTCTAGATGTACATCTGTAACTGACATGACTACAAACTTGATTATTATAGATGATTAGCTATTAACCTATATTTCTAAATTATACATTACATTTTGAATGAACTATACAATCAGAATACATTAATCAAGACCAGAAATATACATATAACAAGATTGACATTAAATTTGTATCAATAAACCAAGATCCACACCAATGCAAATTATTCATATTTATATCATATCCCCCTTTAAATGTAAATAAACATTTATAGACAATATCTGGGAATATGGGCACAGTTTTGTCCATACTTCTTCCTGCTGACTGGGGGCACTCTTATTCAGATATTTCGTGGTGTATCCTGTGTGTTAGGTTCATCTCAGTTAACAGTTGGGTGAAGTAATTTTTTGAAGGTGTTCATGGCAACCTTTCAGGGGAACATGGTCTATCAAACCATATTGGTCTAGAAACAATCCACAGGTTCTCATCTTCTGTGAAAAAGAAAGAAAAACCTCTTTTCCAAAACAACATATCCTTAGACCCAAATTTGAAAGTCATGATACCTTTAGAACATACATGCTGGTTTAGCTTAACAGCCCACACAATGAAATTTCTTTCTATACTTAGCTCCTTTACAGTCAAAAAATTCAAAGAAAACACAATAATATATATAATCCAGATTTTTGTGTATTCTCCATCTTTACATGGCTTATTTTTCTTTACTCCTTTTAATCTATGACTGTCTGTACTTTGTCTATGTAAAGACTCTACCCTTTTTTTCTAAAGCATTAACTTTATTTTATGACTCTCTATGCTCTTTTTTTCTCTCTTCCAAGCCATATACATTTATCCAACACTGTGAACCATTTAGAGGTCTTTGATGACCTATTGTTGCCGGGCGGTGGTGGCGCACGCCTTTAATCCCAGCACTCGGGAGGCAGAGGCAGGCGGATCTCTGTGAGTTCGAGACCAGCCTGGTCTACAAGAGCTAGTTCCAGGACAGGCTCCAAAGCCCCAGAGAAACCCTGTCTCGAAACCCCCCCCCCCAAAAAAAAAGAACCTCTCTATTGGCTTGAAGACTTTTTTTATCTCATCTGCATGATGAAACCCATATCTCTCTCTGGGTTTTTATTAATCTTATTACAGTTTTGTTTATCAGAGAATTTCAGGATAGGTGTATGTTTAAAATAAACATGCACACTAGTTTGTTTGGAAAGGAGTTGACAAAGAACTGTACTTCAGGAGATTATTTTAGGAGACTATCTATTGACAATGTGGTAAGGACATGTTGGGTCTTGAAGTGGAATAGGATTCTGGTAAGATAGATCATCATAGAGAATATACAATGTGGTCTTTAAGGGATAGAGTATTTTTCTTTTAAAACTTTGAGAGGAACTACATTAGAAAAGATAACATGGGAGAGTGGGAGAGACTGTTCTCATTTACAGAAATATGGGATTCCCATAGAAACAGATTGATACAACCATTTCCAAAGATAGAAATGAGTATTTCATAAGATGATTGAAAGTTCTACCCCACATGATTTATTCTGGCAGGATTCACATGTCACCATTCACTAAAAAGGAACAATTTGGAGGATCATAACTTTATGGAAGAGTGTCTGGGATTATTTTTACATTTACCATTGGGGCCTGCATTCCTACAGCAGGGGCCATCAGTTCTTCCTACAGGGTAGAAAGCAATGTGAGTGGCCTAGTTTCTGGGAGAGATAAGCAGTGTGGCATGATTAATAAAAACACAGAGACAGGTATTAGGATTCAACATGAAGGTCAGAAAAGCAAAAGAGCCAGTCACTGGCTCTTACCTCTACCTCAGTCTGAAATGGTGATCATGCCTCCAGGAATCTCAGAATGAGACTGACTGAGAGGTGTCTCCTCCCATCTTATATTCCTCTCTAGTGCTGCGATTAAAAGTATGCACTACTACTAACTGGTTTCTATGGCAAATCATGCATGTACTAGGATTAAAGGTGTGTGTCACGACTGCCTGGTCTGTTTTCCTGACCAGGGTGACAGTATTGCTCTACAATCTTTAGGCAAGCTGTATTTATTAAAATACAAATAAAATATCACGATATTTCCCCTTTTTATCTAAAAGAAAAAGAAGGGTATAACTAATACAAGAAAAACTATATACAATAAGTACTATGGCAATGTATAATATATTTAGACAATAAATACATCAATATTAAATCTACTCTTTATTCTGTCATATCTATATCCAAGGAAGAAGTTCTGGGAACTAACAGAGATCATTCAGATGCTGCTGAGAAACTTTTTATTAGATAATGCAAAAGTTAAGCTTATAAAATACCAACTTAGGTAAAAATATTCAAAATTTTATTGTTTTATCTTTAATCCATTTGCTGAGGATAAATGATTTACTATCAATTTGCAGTACCAAAGAGAAATATTTTTTGGTCATTTCCATCTCTCCCTATCCCCATGACAGCTCATCCTGAGACACCCTGCATCCTCTCAAAATCAAAATCTCTTCCTTGTTATTGTTACATAGGTATGAATGCATATATAACTATTATCCCATGAGTCTGTTTTCTTGTTTGTGTGTGTGTGTGTGTGTGTGTGTGTGTGTGTGTCTGTCTGTCTGTTTGTCTGTCTGTCTGTTTTTCCTGTATGCATGTAAGTGCAGATATTTGAGAAGACCAGAATATGGCATTAGTTCTCCTGGAGCTGAAGTTACAGGTGGTTATGAGTCACTCAATATGCACGTGTGGAGGGAAACCTAGACCTTTTTACAAGAATAGGACATGCTATTAGGCTCAAGTCATCTCTCCATGTCCCCAAGTGTACATTTTTATAGGCAGTGTTACAGGATCATAACAATAAAAGTGATTCTAATGTTGAACCCTTGGTGACAAGCCTACCATTTCATAGAAATTATTGTTAGGTGCTAAGAGTTAGAATTTCCTCATCACCCTCTCCCCCAATATACCTAGCTTTTCTGTTAAATTTCTAATCCTCATTACCTCAGAGTATCAATATTTGGACATTGACAATTGGGACTTTAAGAATCAAAAGAAGCCATTTAGCATATGAATTCCTTTTTATTTTATTTTTTATTACTAAAAATTTCCACCTCTTCCCCACCTCCTATTTCCCTCTCCCTCCCCCAACTCACCTCTCCCTTCCTCTCCAGTCCAAAGAGAAGTCAGGGTTCCCTGCCCTGAGGGAAGTCCAAGGTCTTCCTCTCTCCATCCAGGTCCAGAAATGTGTGCATCTAAACAGGTTAGACACCCCCACTCCCAAAGCCAGTACATGCAGTAGGATCAAAACCTAGTGCCATTGTCCTTGGCTTCTCAGTCAGCCCTCATTGTCCGCCATGTCCAGAGAGTCCGGTTTGATCCCATGCTTTTTCAGTCCCAGTGGAGCTGGCCTTGATGAGCTCCCATTAGATCAGCCCCACCATCTCAGTGGGTGGGCACACTCCACTCAGTCCTGACTTCCTTGCTCATGTTCTCCCTCCTTCAGCTCCTCAGCAGTAAAAAACAATGACATCTTGAACTTTGCATATGAATGGATGGAAATAGCATATAAATTCTTATAGGAATATGTTAACAAAATGACCTAAGAATCAAATTGGCAGAACAAATTTTATATGTCAATGTAATTTTCAGATTTTATTCTAGAACCAGAGAAATAGATATGTGAAGAAAATATACATGGTAGCACATTAATCTATGATAAAATATAACTCTTATTATTTATTCTCTCAATCTGTGTATGACTGTTGTGGAAGTTTAGAAAATGTATACATTGTAGTGGAAAGTAGAAGGTAGAAGGTGTGCTTTTATGGAGACTATTAAGTCCAAGATATGCATTCAACACATGGATTACTTAAGGGCTCTAACAACCTCCAGGTCACTAAGAGCCTGGGGCATCCTGCCCATCCTTTAACCTCACCTTTGCTAAATGTCTTCTAGGTGAGGTGTTCCATAAATTGTTTGGATTATGCCTCATGAGTTCATAGATGCCATTTTGGGGGAAGTTAACAGAATGGTCTGATTCACAGATTGCCAACACTGACGAAGTTCAAGGAAAGGGCAAATGTTTGTATCATTTGCTAGAATATGCTGTCCTTTTCTAAGATCCACCAAACCAAGAAGAAGACGGTCTTCTCCCAGGAAACACTCGTTCCAAAGTACACATATGTGAAGAAGTCTACCCTATACTCCTTGTCTCAGACTTCATTTTCCTTACTGAAAGTATAAAACTGTTCTTTGTGTCAGGATCACCTCCCATGAATAAATGAGCCTAACAAAGGCATATTTTAGGCAGACTTTTCTTCCTGTCCATCAGTTTCCAAATAATGGACACATAGACTCATTATTATTTATAAATGCTTGGCAATAATTGAGGCTTGTTACAAACTAATTCTTACATTTTCAATAAATCCATATTTTTACCTGCGCTATGCCATGGGGTTTGGTATCTTTTCTCAGTATTGCATGTTCATCTTGCTTCTTTCTGTGTTTATGACTTCTCTGATTCTGTCCTTCCTCCCATTATTCTCAGTTTGCTGTACTGTCTGTATTTCCTTTCTGGCTTCTGGCCAGTCAGTTCCTTATTAATCAATGAGAGGAATACATATTTATAGTATAAGAAGGATTATTCCAAAGCATAATTCCCTTTATGCCTAATTAAAAAGGAAGGTTTTAAACTTATCATAGTAAAACTGTGTATGTGTGTGTGTTTGTACATGTGTGTATAACAGTTATTAAGTAGTAAATACAGTTATAATACTCAATCCATTTATGTTTGGCAAATTTACAAAAAATGTTCTTTTATTTAACATATTTTGGTGACTTTAAACTTTTTTATTATCTGCCAATTTTATTTTTAAGAACAAACTTTTTAATTTACATACCAATCTCTTTTCAGTCTGCTTCCACTCCTGGTGCTTCACACATCTTCCTCCTACACCACTCCACATCCATTCTTCAGAGATTGTGAGGCCTCTCATGGGTCACTATCCAACTATGCCATATCAATTGAGAAAGGAACAAGGTCTTTCTCCCTGTATGTAGTGAGTCTAAATTTTATACCCAATTAACCATTTTTTCATAACAACTAGAATTTCAATTTGGGACCAGAATTCCCACAAAAGACCTGACAAACTTAAAGAAGGATTCTAAAAACTGAAAAATGGAGTCAAACTTTGCTTCTCAGTATCTTATATCTGTATGCTTGCTTCTCAGCATCTCATCTCTGTAGATAAAGAAGAGGCATGGCTCTTTTAAGAGGTAGATGTCTGACACATTGCTAATGGCAAAATATGACTCTATTTAGAGGCAATGCTATCAAACCCGTAGATTTGGTTTATGAGCACTAGATGGCATATTACTTGATGGCAGCATGGACCCAAAAACTGCCTAGACTTGGGTCAATGAAAATGGCTTTCATGCCAATACATCCATCATAAAGCTTAGCTCATAGTAAAGCAAGCAAGGCAGAGCCAGATGCCAAAGCAGAGGGTTTGATCCTAACCAAGTAATTTACCAGTTTAAAGGCTCATGCTGTCAGAAAAAGATTATTGATATTCAAGAGCTAGAGTTTCAGGGGTAAAAAGCTCTAAATGGGTTACATTGTCTTTAAAACTTGGGAGAAAGAGAAGATATAGACAATCTGAAGAAAGAAATATATTGCTTTAAAGTATTGAAGTCCCTAAAAAGGGGATTAAATAATACAAAAGAAAAATGTCATATAAGATTGGAAGCAAACAGAGTGTCTGGATATTATATGTGACTATATTGTTTTTAATTTTTTTGGCTGCTAATAGACTTAGGATTAAAGTTTCTGAACTAAATCCACATACATATTTTTAGAATGTCTCAATTTTAAAATGGGAATCAAGTGGTATGTTACTCTGAGCAAGAGGTTATGCTTTTATACACAAATGAGAAGTTATGGATTAATTCAAGGTGGTATGAACAGATTAGAATGACCATGCCTGCAAATTCTGACAAGAGAAATAAAGAAATAACCCTAAAGAACTGCAAAACATGTAACATATTTTTCCCACTCAAACATGAAGAAAAAATCTTTAGCTAACTTATACACACCAGATATTTCATATATGTAATGTATGTTACCTTTAAATTTTTATATATTTTTTGGAAAAGAGGACCAAATACTAAGGAAAATAAATAGTCCAGGTGATCCAGCATCCAAAACCGTTCCAAAGTTGCAAGCTTGGAGATGATCCAGTCTCACAAACTACTCCATCCAAGATTTAGGCCTATAGAGGCTGCAGCATCTGGTGTATGTGCTATATGATCGAGAACCATACCTTTTCCCTGACTGTTTATGTAGGATGTTTGGTTACATGATTCTATGCATGCTGGGAAATGAAAAACTTGGTGCACTGAAAATATTTTTTTTGCTCTTTTAACCTTTAAAAATATAGCATAGCATGCTAATTTCCCCCTAAAATTCATTCCTTGATGATTTCTTTACATTCTTAACAAACTTTCTCCATTATGGGGTTCACCTGATGGGCACTAGCCACCTTTGAGCTAACAGTTATGGATCTCTCTCTCTCTCTCTCTCTCTCTCTCTCTCTCTCTCTCTCTCTCTCTCTGTGTGTGTGTGTGTCTCTTTGTGTGTTTGTGTGTGTGTGTGTGTGTGTGTGTGTGTGAAAACTTTTGTATGATTTATTATGGGGCATAAGAATTCCAACCCTGAAACCTGCTAGGGCTGGGGAATTGCTGGTTTTAAGGATATATAAGGCTGGGAATGCTTGCAATGGGGAAAACTGATAAAAATAAGAATAAAGAGGAAGAACAATAATAAAGAAACATAGAGATGGAACCTTTTCTGAGTAGACTTCTTAACCCGGTGATTTTTTTGATGCACCCCCTTTAGCTTATTGTGACACCTTTAATTGAACCCTGAGAGGAAGTATTAAAAGCTGGAACTTTAAGACTCCCTTTAAAATATCCTCAACACTTGTTCACAGAGGACTAGCATGCAAAATCACACTTTTATAGCATGGAACCAATGGTACACACTGGATAAGGGCACTGCCTTGAGAAGCACAATCACATGGAACTCTATGAGTTAAATTCATCCCAATACTCTTTCAATTTCCTCCGTACAAAGACACACACACACATACACCACACACACCCCTCACTCTAAACTTAACAATTACATAAGTGTTGTGCATATTCAACTATGGAAAATCAATAGTTCATGTAATAAACAGAACATGAAAGTATCTTTGAGACTTGATGAATTTAAATTTTCCATAATAGTAACCAAACAGGCACAGCTTTGTAATATGGAAAAGCCAAACCTCAACTGCTTCAACCATTGCAAGTTTTTATGAGCCTGTTGCATACTGTGTATTTCTTGGCCCATCTTAAATACTAATGACTGACAGTGTTCCTCCTCAGCTGCTCCACATACTGTTTGTATTATTTCTGCTGAGTTTCTAGGTGATATTTTTCTAGCCTGAAACAATAATCCCTTTCACAAGTTGCTAACACTGAAAAAGGTCAAGAAAAGGGCTCAAGTTGTGTGGTATTTGACAAAATCAACTTCTTTATTCCAGGACCCACCTATCTAAGGACAAAGCTGAGTTCTGCCAGAAAAGCTAATCCCTCAGCTTCCAGCACATGAGCATGTACAACTAGCGTTTTCCTCTCTTCCTCTTCTGACCAGAAAAAAAAGTTCACCAAGGCCAGCCCTGGTCAAGCACCCTCATCTCCAAATCCTGCCCATCTTGTATCTGCAGACACTAGAAAACTATCCTGTCAATATATATTATTCACAACAGTCAACTATTCCCTGTCTTTAACTTTCAACTCCATGAGTTCTGTGAGAGTGTCTCAAGTTTCATAGAACCCAAGAAAATTACCAAATGCAAATACACTACCCATTCAGAATACATCTATTATCACCTTAGGGGATAAAAAAACACAACTGCTTTCATTACAGATTTTCACATCATCTATAGCAATTATTCAGTGATTTTTGTTTTGTGATATTATCTCGATATGTTTCAAAATGGACCATCAAACAAATTGATATGCATATCACAGGAAAGTTTCATGTGAATGAAGTATCATCTAAATTAATATCCATGTGTTCCTTTGTGTTTTTACCTAGTCCACATACTAATCAAATTTCTACCAAACCCATACAAAAACTATGCAATTATGAAAGATTGATATTGTTTCAGACATGAATGGCAGCTCATTATATTTGCACTTTTGTACCTCTCACAACAGAAAAAAATAGGATCATAGAGTAAGACAAAAGTAGTATCATTAGAAGACCCATTTAAATACAATATCTGCTAAGCATTTTGTTCTTTCTTTGCTTTTGTGAGATGAAGTTTCTTCATGTTCCAGCCTTAAAAGTCCTAGCACTCATTAGTAAACATGGCTGCTCAAGAACTCACAGAGATTCAAATGTCTCAGAACCCAAATGCTGGGATTAATATGCATTACACAAACAAGGTTATCTGCTAATCATTTTTTCTAAAAGAAATGTGAAGATATGCTCATGAGGACTCATGAAGCTGTCTTTGGTGTTTACCTGATCTTACGTATACTTGCACTCTTACCAGCCACTTTTCTTCCTCTAACACATAAAACATAAAGAAGAACAGTATGTGAAGTCTTCTAGGTCTATGATAACATAGTATATCCAATTGAAACAAATCTGGGGAATCCTGGACAGCCTTTTTATACCCAAACAGGCTGTCACTCTTCTTTTTTAAAAAATCTTTTTTTTTCTTTCTTTCTTTATTTAAAAATTCCACCTCCTCTCATCCTCCTATTTCCCTCCCACTCCTACCACCCCCTTCCCCCTCCCTCTCCAGACATAAGAGAAGTCAGGGTTCCCTGCATTGTGGGAAGTCCAAGCCCCCCCCTCCATCCAAGGTCTAGGAAGTTGTGCATCCAAACAGACTAGGCTCCCAAAAAGCCAGTATATTCAGTAGAATCAAAATCCAGTGTCATCATCATTAGCTTCTCAGTCTGTCCTCATTATCAGCCACATTCAGAGAGGCCGGTTTGATCACATACTCCTTCAGACCCAGTCCAGCTTGCCTTGGTAAGTTCCCCTAAAATCAGTCCCACCATCTCAGTGGGTGGATGCACCCCTTGAGGACCTGACTTCCTTACTAATGTTCTCCCTCCTTTTGGTCTTCATCTGGGCTTTGGAAGCTCAGCCCATTGCTACAATATGGGTCTATGTCTCTATCTCCAACCATCGCCAGATTAATGTTCTATGGTGATATGCAAGATATTCATCAGTATGGCTATGGGAGAAGGCCAGTTCATGCACGTTCTCCACTGCTGCCCATGGACCTAGCTGGGTACATCCCCTTGGACACCTGGGAACTCCTTTAGAGCCAAGACTCTTGCCAACCCTAATAGCTCCCTTAGTTAAGATATTTTCTTCCCTGCTCCCATATCGACCCTTCCTCCATCTCAACCATCCCAATTCCCTAAGCTCTCCCCAATCCTCCCTTCTCCCATCTCTCTCCCCATCTTCCCTGCTCCCAACTTTTGTCCAGTGATTTTGTCTACTTCCAAAATCCAGGAGGATAACTATATGTTTTTCTTTGGGTTCCCCTCTTATTTCGCTTCTCTAAGATCATGAAATTTGGCTCAATGTCCTTTTTTTCCTGGCTAGAATCCACTTATGAGTGAGTACATACCATATTCCTCTCAGCATAGATTGGACCAATCACCAAGACTCTCCTGGCTACATTTGAAGAAAGAGACCAGCAGGGGTCAATGCAAGAATTCCTCCAACAACCTGAAAGGCAACATGACAACACCAGATTCCAGGGATAACGCAACCAGAAGACTTGAACGCCCTATTCCAGAAGAAGTAGAAGAAATTGACTTAAACATAACATTTGAAAATAATAGAAAACTTTAAACAAGATGTGAAAACTGCTGTAAAGAAATGCAGAAGAAAAAGGGTAGAAGAAATGAATAAATCTCTCAAAAATACCCAAGAAAATCAAGATAACGCAATCAAACAGGTAATGGAAACAGTTCAAGACTTGAAAAATGAAATGGAGGAAATAAAGAAAACACAAACCGAGGGAAGGCTGTATATGGAAAATCTGGGCAAACAAACAGGAACTACAGAGACAAGCATAACCAACAGAAGACAAGAGATAGAAGAAAGAATCTCAGACATCGAAGATACTATAGAGGAAATAAACTCATTGATAAAAGGAAATAACAAATCTAACAAATTCTTAACACAAAACATCCAGAAAATCTGGGACACTGTGAAAAGACCAAATAAGAATAATAGGGGTAGAAGAAGGAGAAGAATTACAGCTCAAAAGCCCAGAAAATATATTCAACAAAATTATAGAAGAAAACTTTCCCAACCTAAAGAAGGATATTCCTATGAAGGTACAAGAAGCTTACAGAACACCAAATAGACTGGATCAAAAAAAGCACCCCTCACCATATAATAATCAAAACACAAAACATACAGAATAAAGAACGAATATTAAGAGCTATAAGGGAAAAAGGCCAAGTAATATATAAAAGGAAACCTATCAGAATTACACCTGACTTCTCAATGGAAACCAAGGAAGCCAGAAGGTCATGGATAGATGTGCTGCAGACACTAAGAGACCATGGATGCAAGCCCAGACTATTATACCCAAAAGTTTGCATTCACCATTGATGGAGAAAACAAGATATTCCAGGACAAAAACAGATTTAAAAAATACATAGCCACAAACCCAGCTGCCACGGACCAGATCAGGAGAGCCACTCAGACTGTGGGAGAAGCAGGGTCTTGGTAACAGGAAGGCACAAGTTTGGCAAATGACAGACAGACACAACACACAAGAGAGTCATTGGAATCTGCTGTGATTTTACTGAATTCATGTTTTCATTATATAGTATTCAAACAAAGAACAAATCAGAAGGTCATGTATCATCAGTTGGCACAGTATGAAATCTTCTTTTAGTCACATCAGCAATATTTATGAAAAGCATATTATCAGGGACAGGTGTTAGACATTCTGTCTCATTGTCACTAACATGGCCTTTCCTCTTTTTAACCCTTTCTTTACCAAATATGCCTAATCAGCTCTCTGCACCTGTTGAGATATACTTTTTAGTACCTTCTTATGCAGGAAACACTATAGGGGTTGGGATCTAGCAAGCCAATTCATAAAGTTCAAAGTATAATATAACAGTCTTTGTCCGTCAACATTAACGCATCTATTCCCTTAGTCATCATACTCCCTGTATATGCTGTAGTCTTATACATTCTCATTCTGTACTTCCCTATCTCAATGCTGTTCCTGAAGAGAATGATAAAGACTATCATTATTATGAAAGAAATTGGGCAAAGCTCATATCCTGCATAGCCAGCTATCGAGAAACCTGTCTATGCCCCAAGGGCAGCCAATACCGGGCTGTCTGCCATTGATTTCCAGGAAGCCTAGTCACATGGAACATGTAGCTCCCATCCGGCATAATGACATATGCCATGTCACACAGACGGCCCTGGAGTTGGTGGGGCATTTCCTGGTTTTTTGTTTTTAAGACATAGCTTAAGGATATCTTGTTTCACTGTATGTAAGGACTTGAGCAACAATATGAAGAAACAAGGAAACAGCAGAACTACTAGGAGGAGGAGAAAAAGGAGAATTCCAATAAAGATAAAATATTGTAACCAATCTAATGGATTTAAGGGACTTTATATTATCTTCTAAAGCTGCAGCCAAGGAATCAAGGAATCCCTCAGAGAGATAACTGTTACTAATTGTTGCAATATCTTTCTGTAGGGCCTCCATATCATGTGTAATATCAGCATCATGCCATACCCCTTGTAAATGGTTTTTAACTTTATCCCAATCTTGGCTAGTATTATAAGGTAATGGAGTAACACAAATATAATTGTATGCAGCATGGTATCTAGCCCCTAACCTAGTCTGTAAATTACTTAAATCCTGGCCAAGAGCTAAAACCATATCCTCTAGGACATTAATTTTTGACTCCAGATTTTTGTCAATAAGTGACTAAGTAGATAAGGTGACAGAAACATTCTTATTTGTTTTATTAACTACATTAGCAGTATGATTTTTTTTACTAAGGCTGTTGTAGCGATTGTAAATGAGGTAAGTATAGCAATGAGTGCATAAATTCCAAGTAAAATGGCTGCCACAAAATGCTTAGGCCTCATAAGATTATGAAGTTTCTTCAAAGTCTGCAGAGCAGAGTTTTCATATCAAGTTTCATCTTTTAAATCAACAGGAAGCATAACAAAGGAAGGGTGTTTAAAAATGATCATGTTTTGACTTAGCATTTTAACCAGGTATTATTGGACGATGTATTCTTTTAACTGCTTCCATCTGACTTTGGGGTGTTGTTGTCAAGGGTTAACAAAGGTTAAATGCTAGTCAAAAAGGGGAAATTTTAAGAACATTTGGCTTGTGGACTTTTTGGAAGAGCCAGGGAGCATTCATACCTGCTAGACTGGTCCACATCAGTTTTAACAAGTCCACTGTCCACAGTCATTTGGAGCAGTCTGTAGCCAGCAATTAATGCTTGTTTTTGTCTACAAACTAAGGGGAAATCTGTTTAGACAAATTTAAACTAGGAACAAAAATTAATACATTTGAAACTTTTTGGCCCATATTAAAGTCTATATTATAGAAATAGAAAATAACAGATATCTATAAAACAATAAAAATAGACTTATACCTTTGAGGTTAAGCAAAACCAGAAAATCCTGAACTTATAACCCAAACGGTATGTAGTCATTGTTTTATTGTTTATTAGTACTATCTTATATTATTTTTTAAAGCCTTAACGTTTATGAACTTTTATATCCTTAGACCTTTATATATAATGAGCTCACCAGCTGGCTGTAGCTTTGTGTAAGTATCTGGATATCCTTCTTGCTCTTAATCTGATATTATAGCTGGCCTAGCCATTAATACAATCAGATATCAGAAGGATAAATAAATTATACTTAAGTAAAGACAAAACAGAAAAATCACATAGACCAGCCCATATACAGTCATACTCAGGTTTTCATAGCATTGGAGGCAGAAGTATCAGAACAGCAGGCTTTACAAGACCCAAAAGGTGATTGATTGGTTCCTGTGGAAGAGGGACATGGAAAAGACTGACCTTATATTGTCTAGGCAAAGGTGGTGCAATCAATTCTGCAAGGTCCTACTGTTTGTCCACAGTCTGGACCAGGTCCTGGCAGCTGGTGTTGCATTGGGGGTCATCTTGTCCAGTGGTCAATGCTGTCATTATCCAGGTGGAGACATTGTGGTGTCCCATAGTCTTCTTTGGAGACCTTGGGTCACTCTTAAGATCTTAGAGTCTCTGTCTGATATAAGCTTCCTATACTTGATTTTAAATGTCATTTTCTGTAGATTTTTGAATTTATATTCAGGGCTGTCCAAGTATATCTCATTAGACAGACTTTATTATTTTAAATTACTTGTACTTACACCAGTACTTTGAGGATGACTGATTATTAACTTGTATCTTTAACAGACCAGAACTATATACCATTTTTTTTGTCAGATTAAACCTTTAAATTATTGATTTCAGCAAAGACAATGAGGCTAAAATCCAAATTTTAACAATATGAAACATTTTATAAGCATTTATGTTTTATAACCTATTTTATTGTAGTTGACGTTTTTGGTGATTATCACCTGACCTTGGTGTTTTTCTTTGTAACAGTTTTTTTCTTTGGGAGTCTAGTCCCAGCTATTTCCGGTGGTCACTGACATTGTTGTATATCAATAAAGAACAGCATAAAACAGTTTTAACAATATTTATATCAAAAAGACATCCAAATATTTTCGAACCCGAATCTAATGACCAGAGCTCAGAGAAAAATTACAAGTAAAATGCTTGCAGTTTCCAGAGACTAATTTTTTAAACAAAACAAGCATATATAATTTTTTAAAGAAATAATCACGACCCTTTAACAAGGCAAACAAAGCTTTTTAAAACCAGAATTAACTATCAAACATTTAGGTGGAGTAAAGATCTTTTAGCCTTTTATAATTTTTTATACCTTTTGTGACCTTTTATATACCTTTTGCAATTTTTAGGTTTGACTCTCTTACATCTTTGTTTTATTGGTCAAGCCAGACATTGTTAGACACATACCTTTTATTATTATTATTATTATTATTATTATTATTATTATTATTATTATTATTATTATTTTAGTTTTTTGCTTTTTTGTTTTTTAGACAATATAAAAACCTCCATTAAAAACCTTTTTTTAAAATTTTTTTGACTTCTCTGTTTTTATGCCAATACCAAGCTGTTTTCAATACTGTAGCTCTGTAATAGAGTTTGAAGTCAGGGATGGTATTGCCTCCAGAAGTTCTTTTATTGTATAAGATTGTTTTGGCTATCCTGGGTTTCTTGTCCTTCCATATAAAGTTGATAATTGTTCTCTCAAGATCTGTGAAGAATTTTGATGGGACCTTTAAAGGGATTGCATTGAATCTATAGATTGCCTTTGGTAGAATTGCCGTTTTTACTATGTTGATCCTCCCAATCCAAGAGCAAGGGAGATCTTTCAATTTTCTGGTATCCTCTTCAATTTCTTTCTTCAAACCGAAAGTTCTTATCAAATAGATCTTTCACTTCCTTAGTTAGAGTTACCCCAAGATATTTTATGCTATTTGTGGCTATCATGAAAGGTGACGCTTCTCTGATTTCCTTCTCTGCTTCCTTATCCTTTGTATATAGGAGGGCAACTGATTTGTTGGAGTTGATCTTGTATCCTGCCATGTTACTGAAGGAGTTTATCAGCTGTAGGAGTTCTTTGGTGGAGTTTTTGGGGTCGCTTATGTACACTATCATATCATCTGCAAATAACGAAAGTTTAACTTCTTCCTTTCCAATTCGAATCCCCTTGATCCCCTTGTGTTGTCTTATTGCTATTGCTAGAACTTCAAGCACTATATTGAAGAGATAAGGAGAGAGTGGACAGCCTTGTTGTGTTCCTGAATTTAGTGGGATGGCCTTGAGTTTCTCTCCATTTAATTTTATGTTAGCTGTCGGCTTGCTGTAAATAGCCTTTATTATATTTAGGAATGACCCTTGTATCCCTAATCTTTCCAAGACATTTATCATAAAGGGGTGTTGAATTTTGTCAAATGCTTTTTCAGCATCTAATCCTGGATCTTAACCCACAAACCTATGAACACCTAATTTTCGATAAAGGAGCTAAAAGTACACAATGGAAGAAAGAAAGCATCTTCAACAAATGGTGCTGGCATAACTGGATGTCAACGTGTAGAAGAATGAAAGTAGATCCATATCTATCACCATGCACAAAACTCATGTCCAAATGGATTAAAGACCTCAATATCAATCTGAACACACAGAACCTGTTAGAGGAGAAAGTGGGAAGTACTCTACAACATTTGGGCACAGGAGACCACTTCCTACTTATAGCTTCAGCAGCACAGACATTAAGGGCAACATTGAATAAATGGGACCTCCTGAAGCTGAGCAGCTTCTGTAAAGCAAAGGACACTGTCACTAAGACAAAAAGGCAGCCTACTGACTGGGAAAAGATCTTCACCAACCCCGCAACAGACAAAGGTCTGATCTCCAAAATATATAAGGAACTCAAGAGACTAGACTTTAAAATGCTAATTAACCCAATTAAAAAATGGGGCACTGAACTGAACAGAGAATTCTCAACAGAAGAAGTTCGAATGGCCAAAAGACCCTTAAGTGCATGCTCAACCTCCTTAGCAATCAGGGAAATGCAAATCAAAATAACATTGCAATACCATCTTACTCCTGTCA
Source organism: Arvicola amphibius (assembly GCF_903992535.2). NCBI lineage: Eukaryota > Metazoa > Chordata > Mammalia > Rodentia > Cricetidae > Arvicola > Arvicola amphibius. The sequence goes on from NC_052048.2 coordinate 18,000,297, forward strand.
GATTGGCTAAAATCAAAAACACCAATGATAGCCTTTGCTGGAGAGGTTGTGGGGTAAGGGGTACACTCATCCATTGCTGGTGGGAATGCAAACTTGTGCAACCATTTTGGAAAGCAGTGTGGCGGTTTCTCAGGAAATTCGGGATCAACCTACCCCAGGACCCAGCAATCCCACTGTTGAGAATTTACCCAAGAGATGCCCAATCATATTACAAAAGCATTTGTTCAACTATGTTTATAGCAGCATTATTTGTAATAGCCAGAACCTGGAAACAACCTAGATACCCTTCAGTCTAAGAATGGATGAAGAAACTGTAGAATATATATATATATATATATATATATATATATATATATATATATATATATGTATTAGAGTACTACTCAGTGATAAAAAGCAATGATATCTTGAATTTTGCATGCAAATGGATGGAGATAGAAAACACTATTCTGAGTGAGGTAACCCAGACCCAAAAAGATGAACATGGGCTGTACTCACTCATAATCAGTTTCTAGCCATAAATAAAGGTTTCCTTTTCTAAAGATGTTTTATGTTCTAACACCTGTCCCTGATAAAATGCTTTTCATAAATATTGCTGATGTGACTAGAAGCTTTCATACTGTGCCAACTGATGACACATGACCTTCTGATTTGTTCTTTGTTTGAATACTATATAATGAAAACATGAGTTCAGTAAAATCGCATCAGATTCCAATGACTCTCTTGTGTGTTGTGTCTGTCTGTCATTCACCAAACTTGTGCCTTCCTGTTACCAAGAACCTGCTTCTCCCACGGTCCGAGTGGCTCTCCTGAGCTGGTCCATGGCAGGTGGAGGCCGAACAGGGACCTTGGATGGGTAATTCCTCTCTTTTCTTTTCAAGGTAATGAGTAGGCTCTTGCCAGGAATCTGCGGTTCCGCCTATAAAGGATGATCGGTTAAGTGCAAGTAATGTTGAGGTAAACCATGGGGCTCATTATGTCAAAGCAGTAAAGAAAGTTTTACTCAGTGTTTAAACATATAATGGCAAGTAGGACTGAAAATATCAGAGCAGTCTTTGGGGGATTTCTTCACAGACATGCTCCTTAAACAATTGGCATTGGAGAATGCCAATGCTCTATGCCAAGACCTTTTAAGGCCCATCAGAAAGACAGGAACCATACAGAACTACGTTAAAGCCTGTCCAGATGCCTCACCAGCCATAGTCCTAGGGATGGCCTGGGACGGAAATTCAGCGCCTATGTTAAGAAAACCTATGGAGGAGGGCAAAAGAACCCCTCAGCTCCCACTTGTTATAAATGTGGGGAATCAGGTCATGTACAAAATAATTGCCCTAGAGAGAGGAAGGAGGGCAAAAGAGGCCCTCCCCCAGGTAATTTTCCAAGATGTCAAAAAGGGAGACATTGGAAAAATGAATGTAAATCCAAGATCCATAAGGATGGAACACTCTTAGATAAGAGTAAAAATAAAAATAGAAATTAAAAAAGTAGTAGGCAAATATAAAGCAAAAAGTCTGAGATCATGGTTAGAGAAAAGTTAACAAAAACTTTTTTAAAAAAGCATTGACAGACAAGAACACTCTCTGTGCTTCCTTTCTTTTCTGAGCTAAGTTCTTCACTGTGGTAACACTCAAGGTCTCTTCTGATGGCCAGCAGTTTCCTCTCTTAACTCTTTCCTGTCCTGATACTGCTTATAAAAAGTTTTAAATTATACCAACCTATAACTTTAAAAAACAAATAATGCTGCTATGAACATAGTTAAACAAATGCTTTTGTAGTATGATTGGGCATCTCTTGGGTAAATTCCCAAGAGTGGAATTGCTGGGTCCTGGGGTAGGTTGATCCCAAATTTCCTGAGAAACCGGCACACTGATTTCCAAAGTGGTTGCACAAGTTTTCATTCCCACCAGCAATGGATGAGTGTACCCCTTACCCCACAACCTCTCCAGCAAAGGCTATCATTGGTGTTTTTGATTTTAGCCAATCTGACAGGAGTAAGATGGTATTGCAATGTTATTTTGATTTGCATTTTCCTGATTGCTAAGGAGGTTGAGCATGCACTTAAGGGTCTTTTGGCCATTCGAACTTCTTCTGTTGAGAATTCTCTGTTCAGTTCAGTGCCCCATTTTTTAATTGGGTTAATTAGCATTTTAAAGTCTAGTCTCTTGAGTTCCTTATATATTTTGGAGATCAGACCTTTGTCTGTTGCGGGGTTGGTGAAGATCTTTTCCCAGTCAGTAGGCTGCCTTTTTGTCTTAGTGACAGTGTCCTTTGCTTTACAGAAGCTGCTCAGCTTCAGGAGGTTCCATGTATTCAATGTTGCCCTTAATGTCTGTGCTGCTGGGGTTATACGTAGGAAATGGTCTCCTTTGCCCATATGTTGTAGAGTACTTCCCACTTTCTTCTCTATCTGGCTCAGTGTGTTCAGATTAATATTGAGGTCTTTAATCCATTTGGACTTGAGTTTTGTGCATGGTGATAGATATGGATCTACTTTCATTCTTCTACAGGAATTTGTGATCCTAGAGAAGATAATAAGAAGGTGAACCCAAAGAAGAACATATAGTTATCCTCCTGGATATTGGAAGTAGACAAGATTGCCGGGCAAAAATTGGGAACTTGGGGGCTGGGTGGGATGGGAGCAAGGGGAGATGAGGAGAGAAAAGTGTGAAGAGGGGATGGGGAGAGCTTGAGGGATTGGGATGTTTGGGATATAGGAAGGGTGGACATGGGAGCAGGGAAGCATATATCTTAATTAAGGGAGCCATTTTAGGGTTGTCAAGAGACTTGACCCTAGAGGGGTTCCCAGGTAACCAGGGAGATGCCCCCAGCTACTTCCTTGGGCAGCTGAGGAGAGGGAGCTGGAAAAGGCCAGATCCTGTATCCATACTAATGAATATCTTGCATATCACGATAGAACCTTCACCTGGCAATGGATGGAGATAGAGAGAGAGACCCACATTGGAGCACCGGACTGAGCTCCCAAGGTCCTGATGAGGAGCAGAAGGAGGGAGAACATGAGCTAGAAAGTCAGGATCATGAGGAGTGCATTTACCCACTGAGATGGTGGGACAGAACTAACGGGAGATCACCAAGACCAGTTGGAATGTGACTGATGGAACATGCGATCAAACTGGATTCTCTGAATGTGGCTGAGAAGCCAAGGACAATGGAGATGGGCTTTGATTCTACTGCATGGACGGGCTCTGTGTGAGTCTTGTCAGTTTGGATGCTCACCTTCCTGGACCTGGGGGGAGTTGGGAGTACCTTGGTCTTAACATAGTGTAGGGAACCCTGAATGCTCTTTGGCCTGGAGAGGGAAGGAGTGGGGTTATGTGTGGAGGGGAGGGAAGGGAAGGGGGAGCAAGGGAGGAGATGGAAATTTTTAATAAAAAAATGAGAAAAAAAAAAAGAAATCTTGTCCTTGGGAATGTAAACCTCAGTCAAGTGGTTTCATCTTAAGAATACAAAGTTTCTGTCTCATTATCACTATCATGGCCTTTCCTCTTTCTAATTCTTTCTTTACCAAATATGCCTAATCAGTTCTCTGCACCTGTTGAGATATGCTTTTTAGGACCTTCTTATGCAGGAGACTATTCATAAAGATCAAAGTATAATATAAAAGTCTTTGTCCATCAACATTAACACATCTATTCCCTTGCTCATCATACTCCCTGTGTATGACAAATGTTCTGCTGTAGTCTTATACATTCCCATTCTGTACTTCCCTATCTCAAAGCTCTTCCTGAAGAGAATGATCCTTGTCTTGTATATATAAAGACTATCATTATTATGAAAGAAATTGTGCAAAGCTCATATCTCGCATAGCCAGCTAATCGAGAATCCTGTCTATGTCCCAAGGGCAGCCAATACTGGGCTGTCTGCCATTGATTTACAGGAAGCCTAGTCACATGGAACATGTAGCTCCCGTCTGGCATAATGACATATGTCATGTCACACAGACGACACTGGAGTTGGTGTGGCACCCGGCCTTACAGAAAATACTAGAAGGAAAATCATAAGCCAATAATACAATACCCATAATAACACAATCATCTAACAAACCTCCACCAGCACAACTCAAAGAAGGGAAACACACAAACACTACCACCAGAAAAAATAACCAGATTTAGCAATCACTGGTCATTAGTATCACTTAACATCAATGGACTCAATTTACATATAAAAAGGCACAGGTTAAGAGAGTGGATATGAAAACAGGATTCAACATTCTGCTGTTTACAAGAAACACACCTCAACTTCAAAGACAGACACTATCTCAGAGTAAAAGATTGGGAAAAGGTTTTCCAATCAAATGGACCAAATAAACAAGTGGGTATGGCTATACTAATATCTAACAAAATTGATTTCAAACTAAAATCAATCAGAAGAGATAGAGAAGGACACTTTATTCTCATAATAGGAACAATTCATCAGGAGGAAGTCTCAGTCCTGAATAGCTATGCCCCTAAAATATAAGCACCAACATTTGTAAAGAAACATTACTAGAACTCAAGCACACAACAAACCCCACACACTAATAGTAGGAGATTTGCTATCACTGTTCTTTGTCCCTTACTATACATCTCTGCTTGGTGTCCTAACTCACTGCAAATTTAAACAAAAACAGTCAGCTCTGTATTGTATTATATACATGATAACACATGTGTGCAAAACCATGAATAGAGGTTGCATTGAAAATTAGACAATACCTAACTTTAGCCTCAATGACAGGAAGAACTGGGACAAAAATATACATGAGATGCAAATCCTTCTTAATTACAACTAACTTGGTGAGAGGCACAGTAATATCAAACTAGAGCTTAAACAGAATTTTATTGCTAATACCTGGACGATACCTGAATCACATCAACATTGTTGTCCAAATTCTATATTTTACCATAGAGAACTGAGACATTGACAACCTCCTCCCCCATGCATCTTTCTAGGCTAATGTCCCAAACAACATTCAGGGGTACAACGTATCCTGCTGTGTCAGGTCATGTCACCAGTAAGGACCTGAAAAGTGCCTTTGTTCTACCTTCCTTATAAAGACTCTGTCCTTGCTTCTTCCAGCACAGACTTGGGAGCAACTCCAAAGCCTCCTCCAAGATGCTGGTGGTTCTACTCACAGCAGCCTTGTTGGCCCTGAGCTCAGTTCAGAGAGCAAATGCAGGTATAAAATAGGGTAGAAATTGGTTCTGTGAAATGGGAGTTGGGCAACACACTGAAATATAGGGATGGGGGAAATGTAAAAAGATAAATAATAAACTGAAGCAAATGATTAGGAAAATATAGTAGAATGTTTATATTTTCATTTTGCACTGGATCTTAGACTTTTCTTATACTAAAATTTAAGAAACTATTTTACAACAAAAAATGACATGAATACATTTGTGAAAAGACCTTTTTGGTGGGGGATGATATACTTGTATCATGTAGCATGTAGCATGATCCAAGTGATGGAGGGAAGCTCAATTCTCAAGGAGTTATGAGAAGCCAATAGTAGATAATGCTAACTTTGCTGTACAGAGGAGAGTAAAAACTGAAATAAGTAAATATATCTCATAGTTGTTTTTAAGACAAGGAAAAAAGAAATGAATTTAAAACTGCATACAATCAGCTAGAAATATCAGTGAATAGTTTCTTAAATTATTTTTGAGCATGAGTGCATACAGAAATGTCTGTGTATGTATATACATGTATGTGTATTGCGAGATAAGGAGGGAGACAACACACAGACACAACACATGAAGAGAGAGAGAGACAGAGACAGAGAGAGACAGAGAGAGTCAGAGAGTATTTTTTTTTAAATTCCAGTCAGAGGACAGCATATTGTCAGCAAGATTTGTATTTCTACCATATGATTCCAGTAACTGAATTCAAGTCATCAGACAAGCACCTTTACCCACTGAGATATCTTCCTGGGCCTCTTTCTCTATTTTAATGACCCTCATGCAATTTTCATTGTTCTTCACAAAATATGTAGAGCAATGCTTATTTTTACTTCATATATGAAATACCTGTGGAAATGTATCATATAGCAAATGAAGGTCATTTAGAACAACATAGAGAATATAAACCTGTCAGAATGAAATACCCATATTAAAATGAAGATCAACAGCAAGGGTTGCCAGAGATACTAAGAAACAAAATAGTGGTAGTTCCTGATCATAGAAACCATTCTGGCAGCATTATCAGCAGCATTGTCCAAGAATAAAATACTTCTTAGTGGATGTGAAGATGTTATTAAAAGTCATTTGTATTTCCAGCTAAAAAATCTTGTAACTAACTTTTCTCTACTCTTGTGCTTATTTTCTAGAGATCATCTATGAAGATTCTTCTTCTCAGCTCTTAGGTAGGTCAAGTTTCATCCTATATTAACTGATTAAGCATTATTTACTTCTGTAATTATTCACTTTTATAACATCTCATAAGTTTATTATTTTGTAAAGTTAAACATGTGACAGCTTACCATGAGATAGATAGGAAAGCTCCCCTGCATTATCTCTAGGTCCTAGAAGAGGGCAATATGCTGGAAGAGTAGGAAGCCAGGGTTTATACCAGGAACATTTTGTCTCTTCCACAGATGAAAGCAATGGCTTGCAAATGATGAGCATATTGAGTGTCTTCTTCTAAAATCTTCCATGACTCTATGGGTTGGTCAGAGAATTTTTTCCATTGATTCATTTTAGAATTATATAATTCCACACTAGATAGATATGTAACTTCACAGATCTCAGGCTCTCACATCTTTTTAAAATTTTTTTTTCTCACTCAGATCTGTACCCCCAGCTGAGTAATATACACAAAAGCACTGCAGGAAAACTGAATGGAACATCTTTTAGTCTCTTTCCTATACTTCCTTTTGTTCTCCACATGGTAATGAGACCCAAAACAACATGCTACATTTAAGAATACAGCATTGCTCTCACATTTTGCTACATTGCCTAATTGTAAATAATATCATTAAAAATGTTTCCTCTTCCATCACTTTTGTCAGTGAATTGTAATGAAAATAAAATCACCTTTAATCAAATTTAAGAAGAAATGTTTGTCCAATAAGTTGAGCCATAAGAAAGTTATTATGATAAATATTGAAAAATTACATTTCCAAAAGAATCAGACTCAGAAATTTAGGAAGGGTGTTCTGGGAGAAAAAGAAAATTAAGCTTTTTCTACGTGGATCTATGTCCCTGCAGAGGAAGAGTACCAAAGCCAGGGTAATGCTCAACAGCATCAGCGACCCCCACCTGGAGATGCACCAAGCCCTTCTGGTTCTGACAATGATGATGAAGATGATGATGCTGGTGATGATGAGGGTGACAATGACGAAGGTGGAAGTGATCCAGAGAAACCACCACATCATCCTCGCCCTCCTAAACCTGGAAAACCACATGGCCCACCCCAGGAGGGAGGCCAGCATCCTCCTCCTCCTAAACCTGGAAAACCACATGGTCCACCCCAGGAGGGAGGCCAGCAGCATCCTGCCCCTCCTAAACCTGAAAAACCAGAAGGCCCACCTGAGGAGGGCGAGGGCAGTGATGGGGAGAGTGAAGGCGGTGATGAAGAGGCAAGTAACCTCTAGAAACTTTTTGCATTAATAAAAGGTTCATCAGAACGACAAAAGTAATCAGACACTTTATCATTCTAAGAAAGATGTGGGATTCCCTTTGCTTGCTCTTAATACCATTGGTTAATAGGAAGTTTCTTTGGGCCTATAAATAGGGGAGAATAGAGCTAGGTAGGAAAACTAATCTGAATGCTGGGAGAAAGAAGGCAGAGTCAGTGAGAAGCCATGGAGCTCCCAGAGGAGAAAGGCAGGAGCCCTCAGCTGGAGCCTTGCCAGTAGGTCACGACTTTGTGGTGATGAACAATTTAATGTAGATGGGTTATTTAGGATATAAGAGGTATCTAGCAATGTGCTTAAATGATTGCCGAAACAGTGATTTAACTAATATAATCTGTGTGCTTATTTTGGGGCTGAACACTTGTCAGGGGCCATTTTGGGCCTCTCCTTTCTCACAGGGACTTGAAGTAAAAACTAAAGTTAACTAAAACATTGTGTGCTAATCTTAGAGACTCAAGTTCTGGAAAGCACCAGAAAGTGCCCCCATTGTTCACGCTTATTGCTAGCAGCAGGTGTTCTAATGGCTTACCTTGCAACTACCTGAATAGCTGCCCAGTACTTCCTTCCCTTTCCCCTTCCCTTTGCCCAAGTTCCTCACTGGAGGACTATTTAAGACAAAAAGCTTGTTTCAATAAATGAGACCTTGACAACAGAGCTTTCCTTGGTTTCCTTCCTGCCCATGATTCTTTCAGGAAGTGTCTCTTCAGACCCTGAATAACTGGACCAGTTGGATGGGTACAGTGGTGCCCAAACAGGGACCTGAAGAACTGCCAACTAGCGGTCGAAGGAGTCGCAATCCCGGGATAAGGAAGAAAAGGTTCCTCCAGCTGTAGGACTCGGACAGATCTGCAGGACAAGGTAAAGCGCAGGTTCATTGTTGTCCAATAGAAATGGGACAGCCACTTTCAAAGGAAGAGAAATTCATACAAGAATTTAAATAGGGCTAGGCGGTGGTGGTGCACTCCTTTAATCCCAGCACTCGGGAGGCAGAGGCAGGCGGCTATCTGTGAGTTCGAGACCAGCCTGGTCTACAAGAGCTAGCTCCAGGACAGACTCTAAAGCTGCAGAGAATGCAGAGAAACCCTCCCTGTCTCGAAAAACCAAAAAAAAAAAAAAAAAAAAAAAAAAAGAATTTAAACAGTCACTCAGGGAGAGAAGAGTAAGGTCAAAAAGAGAGATTTAGCTGAATTCTTCTGTTTTATAGATTAAAAAATGCCCCTGGTTAGTTTTAACCGGCCCAGGAATACACCCTAAAACTTGGGACAAAGTGGGCAAAGATCTTAGTAAGATGATTAAAGCAGGTGATTCTGTGCCAGAAATTGTTCTTAACTACTGGTCCCTGATCAGGGACGTCATAAACAGTCCAGGAAATGGAGGGGACAGTTCCCATCTCTTAAAAATAGTCACTAATTTTTTGGAGTCATCCCGCTCACCATCTCGTAAGAAAGATAACGAGAATTGGCTTCCTTCTCCCTGTCCTTCGGTTATTATTAGTATCCCCGAGGACCTCTCCCCAGGACCTATTAAATATACAACAGCTCCCAAAAAGGAGATCATGCCCACTGGAGATAAAAACCAAAAACTGCCTAAAGGCATTTATCAATCACTGACCACTTATAGAAATGAAAACAAACCCGGCCAGCAAGAGTTGGAACCTTTGGATTCAGAGCTCGAAAATGAGTTAAAAAATAGCGGCTATATATGAGGAAGAGAGGTATGATAGAGGGGGTAAAGCTCCTCACAGTCTTTTCATTTATGATTCACACAGAGTCCCAATGACGGGAATATTGTGGAGCCCTCTCCTAAACAGCACATCATATACAGAGGCCATGCAGGCTGGCTCAACATGACATGATGTCAGGGGATGAGGATTGCCTTCCACATAGCCTAAGACAGGGATCCTGCAGTCAAAAACCTACTTACTTGGTCTTGCTGAGGAGTTAAAAAAGGGGGGGGGTATGTTAGGGCCATTTTGGGCCTCTCCTTTCTCACAGGGCCTTGATGTAAAAACCTAAGGAGACAGAAACTTAAAGTTAACTAAAACATCCTGTGCTAATCTTAGAGACTCAAGCTCTGGATAGCACCACAAAGTGTGCCCATTGTTTGCTGTTTATTGCTAACAGCAGGAGTTCTAACCACTTACCTTGGAACTGCCCCACATTGCTGCAGAGCTGCCAAGTAGTTCCTTCCCTTCCTGCTTCCCCCTGCCCCAGTTCCTCACTGGAGGACTATTTAAGACAAAAAGCTTGTTTCAATAAAGGAGACCTTGACAACAGAGCCTTGCTTGGTCTCCTTTCTTTCTCCCACCCATGATTCTTTCAGGTAGTGCCTCTTTAGACCTTAAATAACTGGACCTGCTGGATGGGTACAAACACTAGGGAACAAAGAAAGAGCCTCTACCAATAGCACAGTGCCAACTCTAGAGATCACCACCATCTTCCAAAAGTCATAAATATCTTATACATCTAAAACTTAAAAGTCCTCTATATCTTGATTTGTGACAAATGTTATTTAAAGTCACTCTCCATCAAATATCTTAGCGCTAACAGAGTTAGTTATCCCCAAAACTAACCGAAATCTCAGAAAATGTTTGAATTACAGGATAGCTTTGACTTCATTTATCTGTTTATTAATTGCAGGTGGAGTTAAAAACAGTTACCTTTAATGCCATTTCAACGGAGCAATGATGTTTTAAGAGAACCTTCAACACTCCAATAAAATATTTAGCATGAAATTATTCTTTGTTGCTTTTTTAGTCTGAGCATGTATGAGTGAAATCTGGGGACTGTGGCCAAACCTAAGGCAAATATAGACCTCTTCATTCGGTTTCATTAGAAAAGGTCCTACTTTCTCCATTTATGAATCAGTCTACTATCATTTGAGAGATCCCCTTTTTTTCTTCTTACCAGGAGTTCTGCCCACAACTTTGCCGTATTTCCCAGCAAATAAAATTTCTGATTTTACCAGGAGACTTCACATAAGACATGATTTTCAGCATTAAAATATCTAAACAGATAAAACTACAAAAACTAGCTATTAGTATGTCATGTGTGTTGTCTGACCAGAGCCCTATAGACTAGCTCTCCCTAGGAGAACCTGAAAAAGAGTTCCTTGTTTCTTTTCTCACAGGTAACACATTCTGTTCACTATTTACATGTTAGGAATTTGCTGTTTTTGCAGCTGGTGTTCTTTTGGGCATTCAAGGATCAACCAGCTCACATTCTTCCTCGACTTGGACAGTCTTCCATATGCAATGGTGTCTTAGGAGCCAGATGTTCATTGTTTGCATCTCCCTAGGACTTTTATAAATATCATATAGCTGGTCTTAAATGGCAAATGAAATTTTTAAATATTTTATGTATGCCTTAGAGCAATCTTACAATTTCAATTTTAATTTTTGAGGTTTTGTAAATGTTTATTCATTGATTTTAAATTTTGATGAATTTAAACTAGAAAGGTAAATATAAAATGTTTAGATGTTCAAAAAGTTCAAAAATTCTTAAACCTTCTAAATAGTTGAGCCTTAATACTTATACTCTTAACTTGCTCTTTTTGAATGCTATATTCAAATTTTATTATTTACATAGATCGTACCCTTCTTTTCCACCTTTCACACAATTCTTTATGAAAACTAGAGTTCATGGAATTAGCACAGTGGGAGATTTATAGAAATGACAATTTGGTGTCATTCTGAAATTTTGACACTTAAACATTTGTAGACCTAATTCTATGAATGGCCATGAATCCAACATGGCAATGAGCAGTATAGATGATATGACAAGATAGGGTAAGATTTATATGTATATTCATAGACACAGGCTAACCACATTCATCTACAGTATAGACAAAGCTGCATGTCATGAAGAAACCATAAATTTTCATGACTGTCGGTACTCTAAATGATTCATCAAACATCCTTCTGTTCCAGAAAAGTCCTTTGCTTACTCATTAACAGGCTTTGTATGTCTAAGCCAACATTATCACCAACCCTAATAGCTATAATATCTCCTCTTATAAGAAGAGAGGATAATCTCTTTGCAATGTTCCAAGAAACTCTGTATTCTATGAAACTACGCTAAAAGCCATAGTTTGGAGTTGGATGCATGAGAGAGGTTAAAAAATCATAAAAACTCCAATAAAATATGATAATTTATCAATAGAACTATCACAATTTACTCAAGTGGCAAAATAGTTTTATTAGGCGGTTTCGAGGCAAATACCTACAAAGCCAAAAACAGCTTAAATGCCTCAATACAGGGAAAAAAATTTATTTCTTATATCCATTGTTTTAAATATCTTATTATCATTGTTTATTTCAATTCATTTATCTTTTATTTAATTATACTTTGACAAATTCACAGCCCCCCCCACACATATATACATTTATTGTATTCATTCCTGCGTCTCTTCACAATTTTCCCCCAAACTCCCCACACAGCCAAAATTCTTTCTTCATGTCTACCTTCATACTATCTCAATATGCCTATCTATATCTTTCCAACTATGTAGCATGCGGGAATATTACTAGAAGACTGTTGTTCTGGAATTAAACCAATACCTCATCTTTGGCAACATGTAGCCTAAAAATATAGCTTCAAAGCTGTCTTACATCTCTGTAGTATAGTATTTTTGACATGCTGGAATCCTGGACTCACACTCTAGCACATATATAAATACTTCATTTTACCTGACACATATTACTTAAACTTCAAAAAAAACTATGTATGTTTACAGATTATAGTCCAACCTGACTTTGTGATTTTTAAAATATCAAATCAGTATCCATTTTTCTCTGAAGTCCATTTAAGAGTAAAAATCTGACAGCATGTCCTTGTCAATATTGTGTTATGTGACCAAGTTCCTGTGAGAAAGCAAATTTAGGGACGCATGTTGTGTCATGTGGCCCTTTTATAATACACATTATGATCCAATAAGGTCAGCACTCATTGCGTCTAACATTTAACAAGATTTATTTATTTCATTTTGTGTAAATGGGTTTTGCCTGTATGTGTGACTGTGTATTATATGCATGTAGTGCCTATGGAGGAGAGACTAGAATATCTGAAATAAGAAATATAAGTTGTTGTTAGTTACTATACAGTTGATGAGACCTAAACCCAGATCCTCTGAAAGAGAAACAAGAAATCTTAACTGTTGATCCATCTCTGCAGCCCCAATGAAATATTAACTTTACATATCAGCACTTCTAAATAGAATATTTTATGCCCACACAAATACACATAGATATTATGTAATAATTAGATCATCTTGCTCAATTTCTAGGACCCCATGATACATTATTGTCTTCAAATAGAATTAAGATGTTGATGAAAGACATGCTTTTCCTATCTATCGATTAAAGAATATTTCTTAAATTTTTGAAAAATATATTATGCACCTAGGATATTCAGGTGATGTTCCTGAAGGAAATATCATCTTTCATCCCCAAACTTCAGATAGATGAACTTAAGTATTCCTTGGCATGTAAGAATAGTAGCTGAATCTTATAATGATATCCAAAAGCTGTGTTTGTATAATACACTTTGCATTTTCATAAACACACATTTGAATGTCAAATCTGTCATAAGAGTTATTAGGAAAATGTGTAGATCAGTTTCTTAAAGATGAAGCTCATGCAAAATAACCAATTATTTTATTCCTTTTTCTTAAAGTATTAATTTCCATGAATAAATAATTTCTTTTTGATTAAGAGAATGATAAATGATTTGTTTACCATTTATTATCAAAAAACCCATGAAGAAATGTTAAGGAACAAAGGAGGACCCTGAACTAAGTTATTAAGTCACCACTTATACCCTCCACCATTTTTTGACTGGCTTGGAAAGCTGCCTCTGCCTTCTTCATGTCCATTCTCAATGAAAACCCTGCCTCTTGAACCAAAAGACTCCTCTCTATTGGATAGAGGACCATGGACAGTCTTCCTGTAACACCCCCTTTCATTTTAATTAAGAAGAAATGTTCTAACTCTAAACAGTAAAATTATATATAAGGACAATTATTATCATGAATTGTACAAAAAGACAGCAAAGTTACCAGCATTCACAAACCTGAAACTACATACAATAACAATTATCAAGTAAGATCCCCTTACATTTAGATTGGTGCTGTCAAGAGCAAATAATTCTCATGACAACAAAAGCCTGTGTTAATAAAACATTTGAAATGCCATGTTCTACAGTTATTTGAAGAGTTTTAATTGCCTAACTTTCTGAAGTATATGTCTGTATACCTGTAAAACCTAACTAATATGATTTCTTTATTATCCTACACAACATTTAAGAACTGCAACTTCACATTACATAAATGAGCAAGCTGTAAAAGTTGTATAGGTAATATAAAAGATAGAAGCATATGAACGGTATAAGGACAATAACCTCAAATTTGTAACAATATAGAAAATATTAAAGTGAAGTATAAACATATATAAAGTATAAAAAATAACATTGAATTTGTATCAATACATAAAAATACCTTAAACATAAATAAAAACATATACAGTATTAAAAAGTATCCTTAAATTTCTATCAACATACAAAATGTATACTACTGTAAGTAGCTTAGAAAATGGTAATTTTTACTGCACAAATTGAGTAAAAAATTAAAGACTTATTTGGAAAACATTTGTGAGTTGATTCTGAAAGGAAAATTAAGACTTTGTAAATCAGGATTTTGGTACCTTTTACTAATGATCAAATTTCCTCATTATGGACAGAAAATTAACATTGAGAAAGAGCTTGCAGTAATTTTTTTGTGAAAGATTAACATCAAGCATCCTCAAAGCAAGAAACTTCAATTTGAAAAAAGAACTGACTGGATCCTTCCTCACATTGTACAGGAGAATGAACGCATCCAAGTAAGGAATCTGAAGACAACTTAGCAAATGAGGTGTCTGAAGATAAAGAATGAAGAATCAAAAAGAAGTGCCAAGAAAAAGAATAAACTGACTTATTGGTATATCACATTTTCACTAGTATAAAATTTCGTGAATATTTACCCCCCCCCCAAAAAAAAAACCAAAGGCAAATAAATGAAAACAGAATCAAAAGAAGGTATTTATCACATGAATTCTTTTATTTATTTATTTTTATTAAAAATTTCTGCCTCCTCCGGGCCTCTCATTTATCTCCATCCCCTCGCCACTCCCCCTCCCTCTCCCATCCAAAGAGCAGTAAGGGTTCCCCGCCCACTGGGAAGTCCAAGCTCCTCTCCCCTCCATCCAGGTCTAGGAAGTTGAGCAGCCAAACAGGTTACCCCCACCCCCCAAAAGCCATTATGTGTAGCAGGATCCAAATCCAGTGCCATTGTCCTTGGCTTCTAAGCAGCCCTCATTGTCTGCCATGTTCAGGGAGTCCGGTTTTATCCCGTGCTTTTTCAGTCCCAGTCCAGCTGGACTTTGTGAGCTCCAATTAGATCAGCCCCACCATCTCGGTGGGAGGGAGCATCCCTCGCAGTCCTGACTTCCTTGCTCATGTTCTCCTTCCTTCTGCTCCTCATTTGTACCTTGGGAGCTCAGTCCAGTGCACCAATGTCTGGCTCTGTCTCTATCTCCATCCATCGCCAGATGAAGGTTCTATGGTGATATGTAAGATATTGATCAGTATGACTATAGGATCTGGCCTTTTATCAAATGAATTCTTAAATGACCTAAGAAACAGATGGGCAGAACAAATACTATATGGCAACATAACTTTCAGATTTTCTTCTGAAACCAGAGAAATAGAAATCTGTAGAAAATATATGTGGTAACACATTAATCTATGTTAAGATACAATTCTTATTATTTATTCTCTGCATCTGTGTGTGATTGTTATGGAAGTTTAGAAAGTGTATACATTGTAGTGGGAAGTAGAAGGTAGAAGGTGTGCTTTCTATGGAGGCTATTAAGTCCAAGATATGCATTCAACACATGGATTACTTAAGGGCTCTAACAACCTCCAGGTCACTAAGAGCCTGGGGCATCCTGCCCATCATTTAACCTCACTTTTGCTAACTGTCTTCTAGGTGAGGTGTTCCATAAATTGTTTGGATTATGCCTCATGTGTTCATAGATGCCATTTTGGGGGAAGTTAACAGAATGATCTGATTCACAGATTGCCAACACTGACGAAGTTCAAGGAAAGGGCAAATGTTTGTGTCATTTCCTAGAGTATGCTGTCCTTTTCTAAGATCCACCAAACCAAGAAGACGGTCTTCTCCCAGGAAGCACTCGTTCCACAGTACAGACATGTGAAGAAGTCTACCTTGGTATCCCAATGCTCCTTGTCTCAGACCTCATTTTCCTTACTGAAAGTATAAAACTGTTCTTTGTGTCAGGATCACCTCCCATGAATACATGAGCCTAACAAAGGGATATTTTAGGCAGACTTTTCTTCCTGTCCATCAGTTTCCAAATAATGGACACATAGACTCATTATTATTTATAAATGCTTGGCAATAATTAAGGCTTGTTACTAGCTAATTCTTACATTTTCAATAAATCCATATTTTTACCTGAGTTTGGCCATGGGGTTTGGTACCTTTTCTCAGTATAGCATGTTCCTTGTATCTCACTGTGTTTGTTAACGACTTCTCTGATTCTGTCCTTCTTCCTCCCAGTATTCTCAGTTTAGCTGTACTGTCCATACTTCCTGTCTGGCTCCTGGCCTGTCAGTTCCCAATTGATCAGTGAGAGATGTACATATTTATAGTGTACAAAAGGATTATTCTATAGCATTCTCCTTTTTAATATTAATTAAAAAAGAAGTTTTTTAAACTTAATATATATATAAGGCATTATATATATAGGTTATTTCATATGAGTTACAGTTACAATACTAAGTTCATTTATATTTGGCAAATTTACAGATAATATTGTTTTATTTAACTTATCTTTGTGACAATAAACTTTTTATTTATCTGTCAATATTATTTCTAAGAACAAACTTCTTGTTTACATGCCAATACATCTTTCGTCTGCCCCCAATCGTCCTGATCTGCAAATCTTCCACCTACCCTAGTCTATATCCATTCCTCAGAGATGGTGAATCCTCTTGGGGGTTGTCAACAAGTCTGACATGTCAGTTGAGACAGGGCTAAATACTTCCTCCTTGTACGTACTAACTCTAATCTTTCATACCAAATTTCCTCCTTGTACATAGTAACTCTAATCTTTCATACCTAATTTTCCTTTCTAAATAACAATTGCAATTTCAATTAGGGGCCAGAATTCCCACATAAGACCTGACTAGCTTAAAGAAGAATTCTAAACACTCAAAAATGGAGTCAAACTTGGCTTCTTAGTAACTGTCTTTTCTTGGTAGGCTCTATTTGCTAGTATAAAGGAGAGGCATGGCCCTTTTGAGAAATAGATTTCTGACAGAATACTAATAGCAAAATACACATGGCCATTTTAAAAGGACATGCTATATCAAACACTTATATGGGGTTTATGAGCAATAGCTGGCACACTACTTGATGGCATCATGGACCCCAAAACTGCCCAGACTTGGGTTAATGAAAATGGCTTTCATGTCAATACATCCATCATAAAGCATTGCTCTTAGTGAAACAAGCAGGGCAGAGCCAGATGCCAAAGCAGAGGGTTTGTTCCAGGAAAAGTCATTTAGCAGGGTGAAAGGCTCATGCAGTCAAAAAAAGATACCTGATATCCAATAAAGAGAAATTCAGGTGGATAAAAGCTCTAAATAGTTTCCAAAGTCTTTAAGATTTGGGAAAAAATAGAAGATATAGACAATCTTAAGAAATATAAAGTATTAAAGTCCCTAAGAAGGACTCCTGGCAGCATCAATCCACTACAGAGAAGAAAAGGGGCATTGAAGAAACTCTATAGGAATGTTGTTTTCTTTGTGGCAAAAACTAGCCAGTTTGGCAAAAAAGCCACCCATGCTTCAGTTGCTGACAATAAATATTTTGTCCAGTCTGGACCAGCAGGATGCAAAA
Source organism: Arvicola amphibius (assembly GCF_903992535.2). NCBI lineage: Eukaryota > Metazoa > Chordata > Mammalia > Rodentia > Cricetidae > Arvicola > Arvicola amphibius. Next base: position 18,017,884 of record NC_052048.2, read on the forward strand.
GAAAGTAACTGCCAAAGTTTACCAGTACAAGGTCAAATACAATCCTTCCAAATTCCCTGTTTCTCAGGAAAGTCTGTGAGATAATCTAGGTTTGTAAGACAAAGATGAGAGCCCCAATATTATAGAAGTACTTAGGGTGACTCTACAAAAATCAGACGTCAATATTATTAGGTAAAATTTGTAAAATACAAATAGACTGGATATTCTAATTACAATTCTTATTAAATAACTTTTTTATTATATACAATTTACAATATGAAATTTGAAACCTTGCTATTTAATAAGATAAAAGGGATAAATGCTGTATAACATTCTTCTCTACATTATAATTATGTGTTATTCTTCCAGGTTAATAAAGAACTGACTGATCAGTGACCAGACTGGAAGTATATGTGGGACAACCAAACTGAGAATACTGAGAGGAAGAAGTGTCAGAGAAGATACCAGAGATGCAGAGGAATCGGGATGTGTAGAAAATGAAATACCAAGTCATGATCCATGTGCCAGAAGGTAGATAAGAAATATGCATTAATTTAAGATTTCCGCATTAGCTATTACCAAGCCTGAACTATTAGCCAAGCATTTATAAATAATATCAAGCTTCTGAGTAATTCTATCAGAGCAGCCATGGCACAGGTAACATCTGCTTACCCATATAACTGCTCCTTTGACTTTCAAAATGCGCATAGGACAAAATTGCTCTGATTTTTAAATAATATCAGCTAATTTGCCATGTGATAATATATTTTGCTTTCATATTTAATTCATCTATTATGAATATAAAAAGAGCCACCAGTCATTGTATCTCTGCAGTTTTCACATTATCTACCAAAAGCACACTATTAATTTGGGTCTGATATAATATTGCTACAAGCCACATTATTTAATAAATTCTTAGTCATTTCTTCACTAGTGACTTATCAAAGTCAAGGGCCTTTGTGAAGGTTTTTGAACCAAAGGGCAAGGCTTTTTGGCATTACTGCTTTGTGAATGAGTGGCTGTCTTTTGCTGTAGACTTTCACTGCTGTTAACTCCCCTTCTGTTACACATTTGTGAATTAATACCCACAGTTAAGAACTGTCTTCCCTAGGATCAGGAATTATATGTTCACTGACCTTTATTTATGTCTAGAATCCACTTATGAGTGAGTACATACCAAATTCATCTTTTTGGGTCTGGGTTACCTCACTGATGTGGGAGGGTCTTCTGTCTGAGTTGATTTCATTGGTTAATAAAGAAACTGCCTGGCCCATTTGATTGGCCAACCCTTAGGTGGGTGGAGTAGACAGAACAGAATGCTGGGAAGAGAAGTTAATAAATCGCCATGCCTCTGCTCTCTGGGTCAGACATGATGAAGCTCTGGCCCAAGATGGACATAAGCTAGAATCTTCCCAGTAAGGCACCACTTTGTGGTGCTACACAGATTATTAGATATGGGTTAATCAAGATGTGAAGAAGAGGCTGGAACTAATGGGCCAGGTAGTGTTTAAATGAATAGAGTTTGTGTGTTGTTATTTCGGGCATAAGCTAGCCAGGTGGCTGGGAGCTGGGCAGGACAAAAAGCAGGCCTGCCTGCAGCTGATCACTACACCTCACTCAGAATAGTGTTTTCTATTTCCATCCATTTGCATGCAAAGTTCAAGATGTCATTGTTTTTTACCACTGAGTAGTACTCTAATGTGTATATATTCCACACTTTCTTTATCCATTCTTCCATTGAAGGTCCTGATTCTTGAGAAGCTAAATAAGAAGGTTAACCCAAAGAAAAACATATAGTTATCCTCCTGGGTATTGGAAGTAGACTAGATTGCCAGTCAAAAATTGGGATCTTGGGGGTGGGGCTGGGGTGTCAGTAAGGGGTGATGGGGAGATGTGGAGAGAAAAGTGAGGAGGGAGGATGGGGAGACCCTGGGGGAATGGGATAGTTGGGATGGACGAAGGGTGGATAGGGGTGCAGGTAAGAAAATATCTTAATTAAGGGAGCCATTTTAGGGTTAGCAAGAGACTTCACTCTAGAGGGGTTCCCAGGTATCCATGGAGATGTCTCCAGTTAGTTCCTTGGGCAGCTGAGGAGAGGGAGCCTGAAATGGCCCTTTCCTATAGCCATACTGATGAATATCTTGCATATCACTATAGAAGCTTCATCTAGCAATGGATGGAGATAGAGACAGAGAGCCACATTGGAGTGCAGGGCTGAGCTCCCAATGCCCAAATGAAGAGCTGAAGGAGGGAGAACATGAGCAAGGAAGTCAGGATCACAAGGAGTGCGCCCATCCACTGAGATGGTGGGGCTGGTCTAATTAGAGCTCACCAAGGCCAGCTTGACTGGGACTGAAAAAGCATGGGATCAAACCGGACTCTCTCAACGTGGCAGACAATGAGGACTGACTGAGAAGCCAAGAACTATGACACTGAGTTTTGATCTTACCGCATGTACTGTCTTTGGGGGAGCCTAGTCTGTTTAGATGCATACCTTCCTGGACCTGGATGGAGGGGGGAGGACCTTAGACTTCCTGCAGGGCACGGAACCCTGACTGCTCCTTGGACTGGAGAGGGAGTGGGAGGGAAATGCAGGGAGGGGGAGCGAAATGGGAAGTGGGCAGGAGGCAGAAATTTTGAAGAAGAAGAAGAAGAAGAAGAAGAAGAAGAAGAAGAAGAAGAAGAAGAAGAAGAAGAAGAAGAAGAAGAAGAACTGTCTTCTCCTAGCTATGTGTAAAAACAATTTTTCACTGTCAGGTCCTTTTCCTCTTTTCTAGGTAAACAGAAAAGCCTTCCTTGATACAACTATGTTTATCATCAGTTATTTGGTCAATGCTTATGTTCTTATGTTCTCGGGAAGAGCATTCCATGTAAGACATTGACAGATATCAAATTGCATAGAATTAGTACTATCCCAAGTTCATACTCAGGTTTTACTTGAAAGCCTGAACAGCTGATATCAGATAACGCTGAATTAATAATTTAGAGCCATGGGTTCATTCGTTGTTTCTACCACCTAAAGAAAAACCTCAGACTTATGGCTATAGAAGCTACAGCATATGGTGTTTGTGATACCTGATCGAGAACCATACCTTTTACCTGTCTGTTTGTGTAGTGTGCTTGGTTACCTGATACTATGCATTCTGGGAGAGGAAAAAAGTGGTGCACTGAAAATGAACATTTTAGCTCTTTTTAATCCCTAAAAATATAACATAGCACACTAAATTTCCCCATCTAAAATTCATTTCTTGATGATTTCTTTACTTTCTTAACTAACTTCTTTATTATGTAGTTCACCTGATGTGAACTAGCCACCTTAGAGCTAACAGTTATGGATCTAACTCTCTCTGTCTCACTCTGTCTCTCTCTGTGTCTGTCTCTGTCTCTCTTTCTGTCTCTGTCTCTGTCTGTCTCTCTGTGTGTGTGTGTGCGCGCGCGCGTGCGCAAGCGCACACCTGTGCATGAAAACCCTTATCAGATTTATTATGGGACAGAAAAAATCCAGCCCTGGAACCTGCTGGGGCTGAGAAATTGCTGGTTTTAAGGATATATATGGGAACACTTGCAATGAGAAAAACTGATAGAAATAAGAATAAAGAGGAGGAGGACGAGGAGGAGGAGGAGGACGAGGAAGAGGACGAGGAGGAGGAGGAGGAGGAGGAGGAAGAAGAAGAAGAAGAAGAAGAAGAAGAAGAAGAAGAAGAAGAAGAAGAAGAAGAAGAAGAAGAAGGAGAAGGAGAAGGAGAAGGAGAAGAGAAAGAGAAGAAAGAAAAGAGAGGAAAGGATAAGAAAGAAAAGAAAAGAAAAGAAAAGAAGAGAAAAGAAAAGAAAAGAAAAGAAAAAATAATATGGGTATTTTCTGAGTATTCTTATATCTGAGATTTTTTTTGACCCACCACCTTCAGCTTATTGTAACACACTCAATTAAACCCTGAGAGGAAGGTTTAAAACTGGAACATTAATGCTCCCATTATAATACCCTCAACATGTTCATAGAGGACTAGAATGCAAACTCATACTTTTATAGCATGGGAGCAATGTTGCACATTGGATAGAGGCACTGTCTTAAGAAGCACAATCACCAGCACCCTATAAGTTATTAATCCAAATACTCTTTAAGTTTTCTCCATACATAGACACACACAAACACACACACACACACACACACACACACACACACACACACATACACTTCACTCTAAATGTAACAATTACACAGGTATTGTGCAAATTAAATTATGGAAAGTCAATATTCATGATTGTTCATGAGAATATTCAGGTATGTCCTAAAGATATACAAAATGAAGGTTAGGACAATATCCAGTGAGACCTACAGCAACCAAATGATGGCTTGTAGAATAAACAGTACATACTTGTCAAATATTGGATTAAAATAATAAAAACCAACCTTAGAAACGTGAAGTTAGAGCTACCTATTATGGCTCATCCCTCTAATATTAACACTTGAAACAGGGGGAAGAGTAGAAAAATTGAGGCCAAACTAGGCCCAGTCATAAAAATAAACCCAAAACATAAACATCAATTCAAAAGATGAATAAAGGGGATTCCTGGGAAGTACAAAATGATGCAAGATGATAAGTACTGTGTTGGTTGAGAGAGGACAGAAAATATTCATGAGTACGATTAAGAAGAAAATGGCAAAGGATTTTCTACTTGAAAATAGGATAAAACTGTACCCAAACCCCTCTGCTACTGATAAACATGAGGGTGTAGATGTGAAGACACAAGAGAGTCAACCACTGACTTTCTCATGCTCCTCCTCATGGAACCTAGGAAGGCTTACTCAACATAGTGGCCAGCAGCTAACAACCTTCTTCCTTATTGCCAGGAAGAGACATCTCAGGAAGAATGCAGTATCTACCAAGTTACAAGTGGAAATTTTCCCACAGGGAAGAAATTTTCCAATGGGGGAAAATCACAAGGGATTGTCTCCTTGTTATCCCTGAAATTATATAATTATAAAAATTAGATACCATAATATATAATGCTTGAAACTGAAAGAACCACCATCTTGTATTCCTTCAATAATCCAGAATTCTCTAACAGATGGAATTTAAATTCACTTTGCAGTAAATCCTTAATCATAATATTGTACATCCAAACAGCTAAGAGAGTATCTCAGAATATGTTGAATTTACATGTGACATTTCTATAGCTTCTCATGTTACTTTGCTTCAAAAAAATGAAGAAAAAGATAATGCCCTTTAGAAATTTATGCTAGTAAAATAACACCATCAAAAACACACTTACAGTGTGTCAATATAATACTTGCAATTTTCTATCTCTCTTTCTGAGAGAGCGAGACTCTAGAATAAGAGAAGACAGGAGTTGAAAAACTGTGGTGAGTCATCATTGTGTTCTCAAAACCATTCCAATGTTCTCTGTGAATCAGAACATGCTCTTAACCACTGAGCCATAGTATCTGTGATACTATGTCATCAAAAGGTCTTCATTGGTATGACCTCCTCTAATTAGTATTTATTTTCAAGAGATACACTTCCATAGAGCCTCATATTGGGATTGAAATTTAGCCAAAATAATTTTGGAAATCAAAAACTTTTAGGCTATTCAATGACTAAGGCAAATGCAGTAGTATCACTCTGAAGCACTCAAAGTCTAGCTGGATAAAGACAAAGAGGAAAAGTCGAAGGCTTTTAAGTGAAACAATTTTTTTACAGAAAATGAAAATCCACAGCATCAGAACCACATCAAAGCTAAAAGAGAGATGCACTGTATTTTGAAAAATTTGAAAAGCAAATGTCTCCAATAAATTCAATTTTATTATTATTATTATTATTATTTTTGGTTTTTCAAGACAGGGTTTCCTTGTAGTTTCTAGAGCCTGTCCTGGAACTAGCTCTTGTAGACCAGGCTGGCCTCGAACTCACAGAGATCCGCCTGCCTCTGCCTCCCGAGTGCTGGGATTAAAGGCGTGCGCCACCACCCCCCGGCTCAATTTTATTATTTTACATGTACAAAAAAAGACAAAAGGAAGGGAATATTATGGAGTTTGTAACTTTCCCACAAATCTGTAAGAAAGACAAAATGCCAGTCTCCTCTGCAGAGTGAAATCCTTTCTTGAAACAATATTAATTAGATATTGGAAATAAGCACATATCTTCTCACATACTTATTTTATTTCTAGATTTTTCAATGTTAATAGGTTTTATATTATATTCTTTAGAAAATGAGCATATATATATTCAAATAATATCTAAATTAAGAATATTTTTGGTTTGTGCATAGTTGAATAAAAGTTAAGGAAACAAAATGATATTTGGTGTGTGTGTTCGTGAGTGTTTGTGTGTTTGTTTTACAGAATACTTAGATGGGAACAGAAAAATATGGTAGCATAACACCTGCTCAAAATTATACTATAAGGACTTATTAAGAAAAACAGCATGGAATAGGCTCAATAAAGATGTATAAATCAATGGAATTAATTACATGACAGAAAAGAACCCACACAATTTCAATACCATTTAATATTAACATAGCTGTCAAAAATATGCAGTCTATAAACTATAGTACGAATTATAATTGGTCTTAATAATAAAAACCTGGAGTCATATATAGGCATTAATGCTGAAAGATCAGAAAACCAGAGAAGGCAGACACTAACTCTTACTTCTACTAAATCCTCAATTCAAATAAGTAATCCTATCCCTAAAAATCCTCCTACAGAAATCTGTGTCTGTGAAACCTCCTACTGAATGCACTGAGCTCCTGTCTCCTCCCACCTTATATTCATCACTCTGAACATCCTTATCAGTCCTTTCTCCAGCTCCCTCATGCAAGTATTAAAGAAGAGTGACTCCCACATACTGGCATTAAAGGTGTGAGCCTACATGTCCTAGTTGTTTCTCTTTGAGACAGATCAATATAGTGTAGCCCGGAGAGGTCTTGAAATCACATAGATCCATTTGCCTCTGCCTCCTGAGTACTGGGATTATAGGTATATGCAGCCATTGACTAGCATCTGTGGCTCTATGGATAACTAGTTCTTTAGCTCTGCACTCTAATCTTCAAGAAATTGTTATTTGTTGATCATGAACACAATATTACGAGAAGAAATCCAAATTGTCAAAAAAATACCTCTTGAAACATTGAAACTCCACATGTAAATAAAGGGAAATACATGGATACCTATCTATCCTAAAGAGGAATCATTCAAATTTTAAAACACTTTTAATTTTAACTTACTTTAATGAATGCACAAAAATGAAATTGTTTAGAAAGATACAGGGAACCTTGAGGCAAATACCTAGGATATTCTAAAAAGGATTTAAGTAGAATAAAGACGGCACCAATTGTTTATGACTAGAATTCACTAATGAGTGAGTATGTACCATATTCATATTTTTGGGTCTGTGTTGGGGCAGCTGGCCCAATCCCTGCATTCAGGGGCGTGGCTGCCCCAGGGGAGAAAGGTACCTTTAAAAAGAGCCGGGTCCGGGTGGGAGGCCTCTCTCTGTCCCCCCCCTCCCCGCATCATCCTCTGCTTCGCCGGACCCTTGGCTCTGTAAATTCCCTTATTCTCCTTTTATTAAAACTGATTTATTCTAAAAGGACTATTTTCAGTTATTTCCAATTTCCAAATTCCTCCTACCGCCGTTACAGGTCTGGGTTATCTCACTCAGGATAATGTATTCTATTTCTATCCATTTGCATGCAAAATTCAAGATGTCACTGTTTTTTACCTCTGAGTGGTACTCTAATATGTAGATGTGCCACACTTTCTTTATCCATTTTTCCACTGAGGGGCATCTAGGTTGTTTCCAGGTTCTGGATATTACAAATAATGCTTTTGTGAACACAGTGGAACAAATGCAAAGGACATTGAGCCTATAGTTTGTGATCCTAGAGAAGCTAAGAAATAAGTTGAACCCAAAGAAAAATATATAGATCCTCCTGGAAATTGGAAGCCGATGAGAACGCCTGGCAAAAGTTGGGAGCATGGAGGTAGGGGTTGGGTGGAGGTTAAGGGGATAGAGGAAGAGAGAAGGGAGAAGGCATGGGTTGGGGAGAGTTTGTGGGAATGGGATGGTTGAGATGGAGGATGGAAGATATGGGGCAGGTAATATCTTAATTAAGGGAGCCATTTTAGGGTTGGAAAGAGGCTTGGCTCTAGAGCGGTTCCCAGTTGTCCACGGGATGTCCTAGGTAGGTCCCTGGGCAGTGGAGGAGAGAGTGCCTTAACTGGCCTTGTCCCTTAGTCAGACTGATGATTATTTTGAATATCACCATAGAACCTTTGCACTGCAACTGATGGAGATAGACACAGAGACCCACATCGGACTGAGCTCCCATGGTCCAGTTGAAGAGAAAAGGAGGGAGAAGATCACCAAGGAAGTCAGGACCACAAGGGGTTGGTCCACCCAATGAGACAGTGTGCCTGATCTAATGGGAGCTCACCAAAGCCTGCTGGACTGGGACTGAACTAGCATATGATCAAACTGGAATCTCTGAATGTACATGACAATTGGATCCCACTGAGAAGCCAATGATAGTGGCATTGGGATTTGTTTCTATGGCATGTACTTGTTTTTTGAGATCCTAATCTATTATGAGGCTTCTCTTCCTAGGCCTGGATGGAGGGGGAAGGGTCTTGGACTTGGAAGGGGAGGGAGGACAATGAGTTGGGGAGCAGGAGGGAAATGGGAGGAGGGGAAGAAGTGGAGATTTTGAATGGTATTATTTATAATGCAATAAAAAAAGGGAAAAAAGAGCACACCAAAGGACAAATGTGATTAAATGAAATTAAATGGTCTCACAGTGAAAAATAATTAGTAGAGTAAAATAAAAACTGTTACCACCTGTATATCACACAGGAGACTAATATTCAGAATGTACAAACCAATCAATTCATAGAAGTTAAAAAAATTCAAAGGATTTTTGTCTTATATTCTTGGTTATGAGCCAAGACATTTCTCTAGCCCTGAATGGGTATTCCACAATAGGAAAATTTAAAAAGAACTCATTAATATTTTGTAAATGTTCAACATTCTTAGTTTTCATAGATATGCAACTTAAAGCAGTGAATCTATTCCACTGACATCAATCACAAAAGTAACCATGATTTGAGAAAACAACAGAAATTTCTGCTGAGAATGTGATCAAAGAGGAAGTTGCTGAGAGTGAAAATCAGATGACAATCTGGACTCATTCCATGAACATTAATACTGAATCTACACACATTAAAAATGGAACTTCTGTATGTACTGGTTCTATATTGTGGGTAATTTCTGTAGTTCGGTAATAAACAGGACATTGAAGTAACTGCGACTTGATGAATTTACATTTTTCATGATTGTAATCAGAACAGGTACAGCTGTATAATATGGAAAAGTCAATCCTCAACTGCTTTAACCACTGCAAGTTCCTATGAACCTGTGGCATATTGTGTATTTCTTGGCCCACCTTAGACATTAATGACTGACAGTGTTCCTCCTCAGCTGCTCCACAAATTGTTTGTATTATTTCTGCTGAGTTTCTAAGTGATATTTTTCTAGCCTGAAACAGTAATCCCTTTCACAAGTTGCTAACACTGAAAAAGGTCAAGAAACGGGCTCAAAAGTTGTGTGATATTTGGTTTCTCAGTCAGCCTCCACTGTCAGCCACATTCAGAGAGTCCGGCTTGGTTGCCTGTTCCATCAGTGGTTTGGTCGCATGTTCCATCAGTCCCATTCCAACTGGTCTTGGTGATCTCCCATTAGTTCTGTCCCACCGTCTCAGTGGGTGAATGCACCCCTCACGGTCCTGACTTTCTAGCTCATGTTCTCCCTCCTTCTGCTCCTCATCAGGACCTGGGGAGCTCAGTCCGGTGCTCCAATGTGGGGCTCTGTCTCTATCTCCATCCATTGCCAGGTGAAGGTTCTATGGTGATATGCAAGATATTCATCAGCATGGCTATAGGAACTGGCCTTTTCCAGCTCCCTCTCCTCAGCTGCCCAAGGAAGTAGCTGAGGGCATCTCCCTGGTTACCTGGGAACCCCTCTGGAGTCAAGTCTCTTGACAACCCTAAGATGGCTCCCTTAATTAAGATATATGCTTCCCTATCCGCCCTTCCTATATCCCAAGCATCCCATTCCCCAAGCTCTCCCCATCCTCCCCTTCACGCTTTTCTCTCCCCATCTCCCCTTGCCCCCATCCCACTCCACCCCCAAGTTCCCAATTTTTGCCCAGCAATCTTGTCTACTTCCAATATCCAGGAGGATAACTATATGATTCTCTTTGGGTTCACCTTCTTATTATCTTCTCAAGGATCATGAATTATAGGCTCGATGTCCTTTAATTATGGCTAGAAACCAAATATGAGTGAGTACATCCCATGCTCATCTTTTTGGGTCTGGGTTACCTCACTTAGAATAGTGTTTTCTATTTCCATCCATTTGCATGCAAAATTCAAGATGTCATTGTTTTTTATTGCTGAGTAGTATTCTAATATGTATATATTCCAGTTTCTTCATCCATTCTTCCAACGAAGGCCATCTCGGTTGTTTCCAGGTGCTGGCTATTACAAATAATGCTGCTATGAACATAGTTGAACTCTACGGCATGGATGGACTCTGTGTGAGCCTTGTAAGTTTGGTTTCTCACCTTCCTGGACCAGGGGGAGTTGGGAGGACCTTGAACTTAACATAGTGAAGGGAATCCTGATGGCTCTTTGGATTGGAGAGGGAGGGAGTGGGGCTGTGGGAAGAAGGGAGGGGAGGGAAGGGGGAGGAGGAAGGGAGGAGATGGAAATTTTTAATAAAAAAATGAGGAATAAAAAAATAAACAAACGTTGTGTAATATTTGACAAAATCAGCTTCTCTATTCCAGGACCCACCTAGATAAGGACAAGGCAGAGTTCTGCAAGAACAGCCAATCCCTCAGCTGCCCACACATGAACATGTATACCTAGCTTTCTCCTCTCCTCCTCCTCTGACTTTCCCAGAAAAAAAGTTCACCAAGGCCAGCCCTGGTCAGGATCCCTCATCTCCAAATCCTGCCCATCTTGTATCTGCAGATACTAGAAAACTATCCTGTCAATAAACATTAAGCATTATTCACAGTAAATAACTTAACTGTTCACTGTCTTTAACTTTCAACTCCATGGTTCTAATGAGAATGTGTCTGATTTTCATAGAAACAGAGAAAACTAACAAATGCAAATATACTCCCCATTCAAAATACATCTATTATCACCTTAGGGGGTGAAAAACCACAACTGCTTACATTATAGATTTCACTTCATCTATAGCAAAGGATTTTTATTTACTGATATTTGTTTTGTGAGATTATTTCCATATGTTTGAAATTGAGCATCAAGAAAATTCATATGCCCATTACAGGAAAGTGTTTCATGTGAATGAAGTATCATCTAAATTAACATCCATGTCACCCTTTGTGCATTCCCTCATCCACATTCTCTTCAAATTTTACCAAATCCATACAAAAACTATGAAATTATGAAGGACTGATATTGCTTGGGACATTAATGGCAGCTCATTATATTTGCAGTTTTGGATCTCTCACAACAGAAAAAAATAGGCTCATAGAGTAAAACAAAAGTAGTATTACTTGTAGACCCATTTAAATACAACATCTGCTAAGCATATTGTTCTTTCTTTGCTTTTTTGAGAAGTTTCCTCATGAACCAGCCTTCAAAGTCCTAGAACTCATTATTAAATGCGGCTGCTCAAGAACTCACAGAAATTCAATTACCTCTGAACCCAAGTTCTGGGATTAAAGTATGTTAAACCACACCTGGTTATCTGCTAATCAATTTTTGAAAAATAAGTGAAACTATGCTCATGAGAAGTAGTGAAGCTGTCTTTGTGATTACCTGGTCATACAGTTACTTGGAACCTTAACTGCCACTTTTCTTTCTATAACACAGAAGAACATGAAGAAGAACAGTCTATGAAGTCTTCTAGGTCTATGATAAAATAGTTTCTCTAATTTAAACATGATCTGGAGAATTCTGGACAGCCTTCTGTGCCCCAAAAGGCTGTCACTCTTGTTTGTCTCTTACTATGCAACACTCCTTGGTCTCGTAACGCCCTGTAGAGCTCATAAAAAAATCCTTCTCTGGACTAGATCCATGATAACACATGTGGAAAAAATGAAAAGAGGTTGCATTGAAAAGTAGACAATACCTTTCTTTAGCCTCAATGACAGTAAGAACTGGGACAAAAATATACATGAAGGCAGAGAAGCAAATTCCCCCTTATTACAACTAACATGGTACAAGTCACAGTTGTATCAAACTAGGGTTTAAACAATAACAAAAATTTGTTTCTAATATCTGGATGATGCCTGAAATATATCAACATTGTTATCAAAATTTCATATTTTAGCATTGAGAAGTGAGACATTCACAACCTACTCCCCACTACATCCTGCTAGGCTAATGTCCCAAACAAAAGGTCAGGTCACCAGTAAGGACCTGAAAAGTGCCTTTGTTGTACATTCCTTATAAAGACTCTGGCCTTACTTCTCCCAGCACAGACTTGGGAGCAACTCCATAGCCTCCTCCAAGATGCTGGTGGTCCTGCTCACAGCGGCCTTGTTGGCTCTGAGCTCAGTTCAGAGAGCAAATGCAGGTATGAAATAGGGTAGACATTGGTTCTGTGAAATAGGGATTGGGCAACACACGGAAGTACAGGGCTGGGAGAAATGTAAAACAATAAATAAGAAACTGAAGTAAAGGATTAGAAAAATATATTAGAATATTTATATCTTCATTTGGCTCTGGATCTTAGACTTTGCTTATAGTAAAATTTAGGAAACTATTTTACCACAGTATACCATGAGTGCATTTGTGAAATAACCTTTTTGGTGGGGGATGAAGAATGGTATGGTGATACAGGTGACAGAGGGAAGCTCAGTTTCAAGGAGTTATGAGAAGCCAATAGTAAATAATGCCAACATTTCTCTACAGATGAGAGCAAAAACTGAAAGAAACAAAGGTACCTCATGGATGTTTTTGAGATGAGGAAAAATATAATAAATTTGAAACTGTATCCATTCAGCTAGAATATCAGTGAATAATTTTTTAAATTATTTTTGAGCATGTGTGTGCATTCAGAACTCTGTGCATGTGTGTGTGTACATGTATGAATGTGTGAGAGATAAGGATGGAGACAACAAACAGACACAAATTCATGCACAGAGAGAGACAGAGAGATATAGAGAGAGAGCGAGAGAGAGAGAGAGAGAGAGACCATGTGGTTGAATATTTTTTCACATTTCAGTCAGAAGACAGCATATTGTCAGAAAGATTTGTATTTTACCATATGATCCCAGGAACTGAATACAAATCGTCAGACACACACTTTCACCCACTGAGATATCTTCCTTGGCCTCTCTCTCTATTATAATGACCCACATGCAATATTCATTGTTATTCACAAAGTATTTACAGCAATGATTATACTTACTTCATATATGAATACCTATGGATATATATCATATAACAAATGAAGGTCATGAAGAAAAACATAAAGAATATGAACTAGTCAGACTAAAATTACCATACTACAATGAAGACTAATAATAAGGGTTGCCAGAGATACTTAGAAACAAAATAGTCATTGTTCCTGATCATAGAAACCATTCTGGAAGTAGTATCTGTAGCACTGTCAAAAAATAAAATACTTCTTAGTGGATGTGAAGATGTTATTGAAAGTCATTTGTATTTCCAGCTGAAAAATCTTATAACTAACTTTTCTCTACTCTTGTGCTTATTTTCTAGAGATCATCTATGAAGACTCTTCTTCTCAGCTCTTAGGTAGGGCCTGATTCATCCTATATTAACTGATTAAGCATGATTTACTGCTGTAATTATACAGTTCTATAAAATCTCATAAGTTTATTATTTTGTGAAGTTAACATGTGACAGCTTACCCTGAGATAGATAGGAAAGCTCCCCTGCATTGTCTCTAGGACCTAGAAGAGGGCAATATGCTGGAAGAGTAGGAAGCCAGGGTTTATACCAGGAACATTTTGTGTCTTCCACAGATGGAAGGAATGACTTGCATATGATGAGCATATTGAGTGTCCTCATCTAAAATCTTCCATGACTCTATGGGTTGGTCAGAGAATTTTTTCCCATTGATTCATTTTAGAATTATATAATTCCACACTAGATAGATATGTAACTTCACAGATTTTAGTCTCTCACATCTTTTTAAAATTTATTCTTCTCACTCAGCTCTGCACCCACAGCTGAGTAATACATACAAAAACACTGCTGGAAAACTGAATGGAACATCTTTTAGTCTCTTTCCTATTCTTCTTTTTGTTCTCCACAGGATTATGGGACTCAAAACAACATGCTATATTAAAGAATAGAGCACTGCTGTCACATTATGGTCCATTGCCTAATTATAACTAATATCGTTAAAAAATCCTTTCAATTTTGTCACTTTTGTCTGAGAAATGTAACAAAAATAAAATCACCTTTAATGATCAAATTTAAGAAGAAATATTTTCCTGAAGAGTTGAGCCATAAAAAGTTATTATGATAAATATTTAAAAATTACATTTTTAAAAGAGTCAGGCTCATATATTTAGGAAGGAAGGGCATTCTGACAGAAAGAGAAAAGTAAGCTTCTTTCACATGGATCTATGTCCCTGCAGAGGAAGAGCAAAAAAGCCAGGTCAATAGTCAACAGCCTCAGAATGATGACGAAAGTGATGAACCTGAAGATGGTGAGGAAGACAGTGGAGAAGAAAACCCACCAGAGAAACCACCACATCATCCTCGCCCTCCTAAACCTGGAAAACCACATGGCCCACCCCAGGAGGGAGATGAGGAGAAACCTCGCCCACCTAAACCTGAAAAGCCAGAAGGCCCACCCCAAGAGGGAGGTGAGGAGAAACCTCGCCCTCCTAAACCAGAAAAACCAGAAAAACCAGAAGCCCCACCTGAGGAGCCTGAGGAGGGTGGTGATGAATAGGCAAGTAACCTCTAGAAATTTTCTGCATAAATAAAAGGTTCATCAGCACAACAAAAGTAATCAGACACTTTATTATTCCAACAAAGATATGGGATTCCCTTTGCTTGCTGTTAATACCATTCGTTAATAGGAAGCTTCTTTGGGCCTATAGATAGGGCAGAATGGAGCTAGGCAGGAAAACTAAACTGAATGCTGGGAAAAAGAAGGCAGAATCAGTGAGAAGCCATGGAGTTGCCTGAGGGAGAAAGGCACCAGCCCCCAGCTGGTACCTTGCTGGTAGGTCATGACCTTGTGGTGATGAACAACTTAATGTAGATGGGTTAATTTAGGATATAAGAGGTATTTAGCAATGTGCTTAAATGATTGCCTAAGCAGTGATTTAACTAGTATGGTTTTTGTGTGCTTATTTTGGGACTAAACACTAGGGTACAAATGAAGGGCTCTTGCCAACAGCATAGTATGAAACTCTAGAGATCACCACCATCTTCCAAAAGGCATAAATATCTTATACATCTAAAACTTAAAAGTTCTCTATACCTTGATTTCTGTGACAAATGTTATTTAAAGTCACTCTCCAACAAATGTCTTAACACTAACACAGTTAGATATCCAAAATACTAACAGATATCTCAAAATATATTTGTATTGCAGGCTAGGTCATTCTTCCCCCTGACTTCATTTATCTGTTTATTAATTGCAGGCGGAGTAGAAAACGGTTACCTTTAATGTCATTTCAATGGAGCAATGATGTAAGAGAACCTTCAACACTCCAATAAAACATTTAGCATGAAATTATTCTTTGTTGTCTTCTTAGTCTGAGTATGAATGAGTGAAATCTGGGGACGGTGGCCAAACCTAAGGCAATTTTAAAACTCTTCAATCATTTTCATTAGAAAATGTCTTACTTTCTCAATTTATGAATCAGTCCACTATCATTTGAGAGACCCCTTTTTTTTTCTTCTTACCTGGAGTACAACTGTGCTATATTTCCCAGATATTTCTGATTTTAGCAGGAGACTTCACATAAGACATGATTTTCAATATTAAAATATATAAAGAGATGAAACTACATAAAGATACTCTTAGTATGTCATGTGTGTTGTCTGGCCAGGACACTATAGAAGAGCTGCCTAGGAGAACTAGCAAAAGAGTTCCTTGTATCTTTTCTCACAGATAACACTCTCTGTTCACTATTTACATGTTAGGAAGTTGCTGTTTTTGCAGCTGGTGTTCTTTTGGGCACTCAAGTGTCAACCAGCTCACATTCTTCCTTGAAGTGGACAGTCCTATAAATACAGTGATACAGTGGTTTTAGGGGCCAGATGTTCATTATTTTCACTTTCCTTTAATTTTTATAAATATGTACTTGTCTAATCCACATATGAAATTTTTAAATATTTTATGTATACCTTAGAGCAATCTTCCTATCTTAATTTTTTAGGGTTTGTAAATGTTCATTCAGTGATTCTTAAATTATAAATATTTTATGTATACCTTAGAGCAATCTTCCTATCTTAATTTTTTAGGGTTTGTAAATGTTCATTCATTGATTCTTAAATTATGTTGAATTTTAAATAAAAATGTAAATACAAAAGGTTTAGATGTTCCACAATTTGAGGAATTATTAAACTTTCCAAATAGTTGAGCCTTAATTTTTAGACTCTTAATTTGCTATTTTTGAATGCTCTATGCAATTTTTTATTTTACCTAGATCATATTCTTCTTTACCTCCTTTCACAAATTTCTTTATTAAAACTAGAGTGATGTTCATGGAAGTAGCACAGTGGGAGATTCATAGAAATGACAATTTGGTGTCATATGAAATTTTGACACTTAAACTACTGTTGGCAAAATTCTTTGGATGGCCATGAATTCAATATGGCAAAGAGAAGTACAGATGATAGGCCAAGATTTGGTAAGATTTATGTGTATATTTATAGACACAGGCTAACCACATTCATCTACTAACCACATTCATCTACAATATAGACAAAGCTACATGTCATAATGAAACTGTGACTGTCAGTAGCCTAAATGATTTATCAAACAACCTTCTGTCCCAGAATAGTCCAATGCTTATTCATTAACAGTCTTTGTATGTGTAAATCAAAATTATCACCAATACTTATACCTATAATATCTCTGTTTATAAGAAGAGAGGATAAACTCTTTACCCATGTTCCATGAAACTCTGGAATCTGTGACACTAAGCTGAAAGCCTTAGTTTGGAGTTGGATGTATGAGAGAGGTTAAAAAAATCATCAAAGACTCCAATATATGACAATTTGTCACTAAAAATATAATAATTTACTCAAGAGGTAAAATATTTTTATTAGGAAAATAGTTTTCAGGCACATACCTACAATTACATTACACTGAGGCAAAAAAGCTAAAAAGCCTCAATACATAGAAGAAAATATATTTTTTATATTCTTTGTCTTTAATATCTTTATTTATTTATCATCATTATTTATTTCAGACCTTTTATCTTATATTTAATGATACTGAAAATTTCATACATTGATTTATTCATTTCTGGGTCTCCTTACAATTTCCCCCCAAACTCCCCACATAGCCAAAATCCTTTCTTCATGTCTTCCTTCATATCTATATCCATATACCTATTTATATGTGTCCAACTATGAAGTCTGCTGAAATATTGGTAGAAGACAGTTGCTCCATAATTTAACTAATACCTTATCCTTGGCAACATGTGGCCTAGAAATATAACTTCAAAGCTGTCATACAACTCTTTAGTAGAGTACTTGTTGACATAATTTAGCCCTCGACACACACTTCAGCACATAAATAAATACTTCATTTTACCTGCCATAAGTTACTTAAACTTCAAAGAAACTATGCATGTTTTCCAAATACAGTTCAATAAGACTTTGTGATTTTTAACACCTCAAGTCAGCATTCACTGTCCTCTGAAGTCCATTTAACAGTAAAAATCAGTCAACATGTTCTTGTCAGTTTCTTGATATGTGACCAAGTTCATGCCAGAAAGCAACTTTAGGTGTACATGTTGCATTATGTGGCCCTTTCATAATGCACAATATGATCCAATAAAGTCAGCATTCATTGGGTCTAACATTTAACAAGAATTGTTTATTTTGTTTTGTATAAATGGGTTTCTCCTGCATGAATGACTGTGTACCACATGCATTTAGTGTCCATGGAGGAGAGGAGAATATCTGGAACTAGAAATTTAAATAGTTGTTAGTTACTATATCAATGCTCAGACCCCAAACCAGGGCCTCTGAAAGACAAACAAGTAGTCTTAACTGCTGATCAATCTCTACAGCCCCAATGAAATATTAACTTTACTTATCAGCTCTTCTAAATAGAAGATTTTATGCCCACACAAATACACATAGAAATTGTGTCATAATTAGGACATATTGCTCAGTTTCTAAGACCACATGATGCATTGTTGTCTTCAAATAGCTTCAAGGTATTGATGAAAAACATTCTTTTCCTATCTATTGATTAAACTATATTTTTAAATTTTAGGAAAATATATTTGCACCTAGGTTTTTAAGGTGATGTTCATGAAGAAAATATTATCTGTCTCCCAACACTTCATATAGAAATATTGAAGTATTCCCTGGCATGTAAGAATAGTAACTGAACCTAGTAATAATATCCTAAAGCTGTGTTTGTGTAATACAATCTACATTTCATAAACACATATTTGCATGCCAAATCTGTCAAAAGAGTTACTAGGAAAAGATGTAAATCAACTTCTTAAACACAAAACTCATTCAAAAATAACCAATTATTTTATTCCTTTTTCTTAAAGGATTAGTTTCCATTAATACAATATTTCTTTTTGATTAAGAGAATGATAAATGATTTGTTTACCATTTATTATCAAACAAAATCCATGAAGAAATTTTAAAAGACAAAGGAGGACACTGAACTGAATCACTAAGTCACCACTCATACCATCCTTTATTTGTTCTTGGCTTGGAATGCTGCCTCTCCCTTGTTCATGTCCATTCTCAATGAAAACCCCGACTCTTGGAACCGAACAACTCCTCTCTATTGGCTAGTGGACCATGGACAGGCTTCCTCTAACACTGCCTTTCATTTTAAATAAGAAGTAAGTTTCTAACTCTAACACAACAAAACTGTACAATGAACATTATTATCAATAATTGTCCAAAAAAAGCAAGATTGTTTTGGCTGGGTTTTTTTGTTTTTCCATATAAAGTTGATTATTGTCCTCTCAAGATCTGTGAAGAATTTTGATGGGACCTTGATGGGGATTGCATTGAATCTATAGATTGCCTTTGGTAGAATTGTTAATCTTAGAGAATACCAACTTAGGTAAAAATATTGAAAATTTTACCTGTTTTATCTTTACATCATTTGCTGAGGATAAATGATATACTATCAGTTTGCAGTACCAAAGTGTTGGGGCAGCTGGCCCAATCCCTGCGTTCAGGGGCGTGGCTGCCCCAGCGGAGTAGCATTCCCCTTAAATAGGATCGGAGCGCTGGAAGGAGCCCCGTTTGGTTCTCCCCTGCGTACCTTCTGCTCCACTGGACCCTTGGATCTGTAAGTTCCCTTATTTTCCCTTGTATTAAAAATGATTTATTATAAAGGACTACCGTGGTTATTTCCCTAAACCCTATAACCGCTGGTACCTTGCCGGTACATCTGGCGCTCCAACGTGGTGACTAAATCCACTTAAAAACCTTACGTGGGACAGAACGCGGACCGCTCCGCACAGCGGGACCAGACAAAACCGCAGCTCGCTCCGGGCCCAGCGGCGCGAGGTCGTCCAGCTGCAGGTCGTTGGGAGTCCCGCGAGTGCGCGCGCGTGCGTGCGCGCGTTCCTCCCACCCGTAGTTCTTGTAGTGACCCGAAGCTGATAGCCCGCCAGCTGTTTGTGAAGCTTTTGCCGAGGTTCACCGTTGATTTTAAGCTACCAGAACATCGCCGCTGCTTCCCCAGCTACTGTGCTCTGCTCGGGACGCCATCTTTGGTTTTCCCAAAACACGTGAAACTCGGTGCACTGCGCCATCTAGTGGCAGACAACGGTAATTACAGGTAATTTTTCATCTGATCGGAATCAAGCATTTAGATTGAAAATGTCTGATAATATCACTATTAAAGGATTCTATAATTTGTTTAATTACACGATGACTGAAATTTTGAGCGATACAGATGTGGTTTCCTTTGGCTGGATATTTACAGGGCTTGGTATCTTCTTTATTTTTGTTTGTTTCATTACAACGTGGTTGGAAAATAAAAAGGAAATAGAGTCCTTACAGGCAGGAGCTAAAAAACTAAACAAGGACATAACTGGTTTGGAAAACACTAATAAACAGCTTGAAAAGATGGTTGCAGCTCTCGAGGAAAGGAATAATAGACTTTCCTCTGAGATG
The DNA here is from genome assembly GCF_903992535.2 of Arvicola amphibius. Classification (NCBI taxonomy): domain Eukaryota; kingdom Metazoa; phylum Chordata; class Mammalia; order Rodentia; family Cricetidae; genus Arvicola; species Arvicola amphibius. The sequence continues at coordinate 18,038,231 of NC_052048.2, forward strand.
GCCAATAATAAACAACTTGAAAAGACGGTTGCAGCTCTCGAGGAAAGGAATAATAGACTTTCCTCTGAAATGGCTTTGCTACTTGAGAAATTTGGAACTTTCGAGGAGAAGTTTGAATTTCATGAGGAAAGGAATAACAGATCTCTCTCTGAGATGGCTTTATCACTTGAGAGGAAAATGCAAGGTATGGAGTCAGGAACAGCGGATCTGAATCATAAGTTACAATCCCTGTCGGTAGAAACTGAACCATTATCTGAGAAGATTCGAACCGTTGAATGTATTAACAAGACTTTATCAAAGAGCTATGAAAGATTGCTGGACAGAATTTCAATACAAGATGGCACCATTCATGCCATGAAAATTCTGTCCAAGGATGAGACGTTATCGGTGTTGGACAAACTTCATACCCTTGAATCCTCTATGAAAGCCTTGGAACATAATACTGGGCAAGAGATTGAGGCATTGCAGAAGGCAATGGTAAATAGATTTGAAAAGATCGAGGAAATTATGGACTCTCATGAACAGGAGCAAATAGTACAACAGAAAGTCCCAACCCCATCGATAAATAGAACTCTCCGGAATAGCTTCAATAGAACTCTACCTATTTTCCCAGTGATAACAACAGAAAAGGTGACTGGTTCTAAAAACCCTAAGATCACCAAGGAATATACATGGGAACCTATCCGTATGAATGATCTGAAAGAAATTAAACAAGCTGTTATGAATTTTGGGATGCATAGCTCCTTTGTTAAGGAGATGCTAAAGTCTTGGTCCCTTACAATTAACCCAACCCCTAGGGACTGGTTGGACCTAGTCTCAGCTGTTTTAGAGAACGGACATCAGTTGAGCTGGAAGTGCATGTTTAGACAAGAGGCTAGGCTTTTAGAACAGCAGGAAAGATCAAAGGGAGTTGACATCACCCTAGATCAAATTCTGGGTGAAGGACTTTATTCTGATCCTCTAGAACAAGCTAATTATAATGAACACACTCTATCCGTATGTACTACCGCAGCCTTGAAGGCTTGGGCCAGGGTTGAAGACCCAAGACAGAGAACGGAATCATATATCAGAGTTAAACAAGGTCCGAGAGAACCATTTGTGGACTTTTTACATAGACTAACTAAAGCTGTACAAATAGGGATATCTGACCCAGAAGCAAGGCAGGTAATAATTGAGTCCTTGGCTTATGAGAATGCCATGTAGAGTGCAAAAGGGTTTTGATGCCTCTAAAGATCAGATCAGCACCCCTGGAGGAATGGGTCTTACATACAATGAATATTGAATCGAATGAGCTTCACGCCCATCACGCCGATACGTGGGTAGAAGACGCCATTGCCAACGGTAGAAGGAGATATCAAAATACCAAATGTTTTAATTATGGCAGAATGGGACATATGAAACGGAATTGCAGACAAAGGACTTACAGAAATAATAATAATAATAATGCCTTTGCCAGGAATAACAGGAATAGAAGGCCTCAGCCTTCAGGGTTATGTAGGAGATGTGGGAAAGGTAGACATTGGGACAGCAAATGCAAATCATCAAGAGATAGGCAAGGAAATCTGCTGCAGGCGGGAAACGCCATGGGGGGCCTCTTGCAGGCCCCCATGGCGAATGTGGTCCAGTCATTTCCCGTTACAACGGAGAACATGCCTTGTCAGGACAATTAGAAATCCCCATGTCTGCTGTTGGAAGCAAAAATAGCCCAAAAGATGAATTACGTGTATTTTGGCAAACTTCTATAAGTGATCAAATACTAAAGTTAAGAGTGTGTGTAAATGGCATTTTCATTACTGGCCTGCTGGACACAGGAGCAGATGTTAGTATCATTACTCCAGAACCTTGGCATCCGTATTGGCCACTACAGGATGTAAATGTTCGACTTTTGGGAATTGGGACCCTATCTCGAGTAAGGCAAAGCACGAGATGGGTCGAATGCATCGGTCCTGAAGGACAGATAGGAAAATTAAGGCCATATGTAGCTAATATTGCAGTAAATTTATGGGGTCGTGACCTATTGCAGCAATGGAATACTCAAATTAACATTCCTGCTGCCTCTAGAGCATATATTTCTGAGGAAAACATCAAAAGGTATTACAGATGGTGAAAATCAGACATTCGGGCTGTACAAGAACACAAACCAATGGATGCCCCTCCAGAATCACCAACGGCCCTACCTCTAAAATGGTTGACTGAGAAACCGATATGGACAAAACAATGGCCTTTATCTGAGGAAAAGTTGCAAGCTTTAGAACAGCTAGTACAAGAGCAATTGGATGCTCAACATATAGAAGAATCTACCAGCCCTTGGAATTCTCCTGTATTTGTGGTTAAGAAAAAATCTGGTAAATGGAGAATGGTGACGGATCTCAGAGCTATAAACAGGATTATTCAACCTATGGGCTCTCTGCAATCTGGACTTCCTATGCCTTCTTTATTACCAAAAGGATGGCCTCTCATAGTTATTAATTTAAAGGACTGTTTCTTCACCATACCTTTACAAGAAAAAGATAGAGAAAAGTTTGCCTTCACAGTGCCTACTTATAATAACTCTCAACCTACCAAGAGATACCAGTAGACCGTCCTCCCACAGGGCATGTTGAACTCTCCTACCCTGTGCCAATACTTTGTGAACCAACCATTACAAATAATATGTAAGATATTTCCCAAATCCGTTGTTTATCATTATGTGCATGACATCTTATTATCTGATTCAAACATGGATACCTTGGAGACACTGTTTGAAGAGGTAAAAATAGTTCTACCTAAATGGGGATTACAGATTGCTCCCGAAAAAATTCAGAGAGGAGATTCTGTTGATTATCTAGGTTATAGAATAGGTTTACAAAAAATTAAGACACAAAAGGCACAAATTAGAAGGGTTCAACTGCAAACTCTTAATGACTTTCAAAGGTTGTTGGGAGACATTTCCAGCCTTCGACCGGCTGTTGGGATAACACCTGATATGATAATTCACTTAAACAAAACCTTAGATGGGGAAAGAGACCTAAACAGTCCCAGAGAATTAACAGCTGAAGCAGAAAAAGAACTGACAATGGTTGAAGAAAGATTGCAAGAAGCACATGTGGATAGGGTGAATCCAGAACTCAGTTGTATTCTCGTTATATTGCCTTCAAAAATTTCTCCTACAGGAATTTTAATGCAAAGAGATGATATTATTTTAGAGTGGATCTTTCTACCTCATAAGCCAAGTAAGAAATTAAAAACTATGTGGAAAAGGTTTCTGAACTAATCATAAAAGGCAAATTGAGACTTCGTCAACTAGCAGGCATAGACCCAGCAGAAATCATAGTGCCTTTCACCGCTGATGAGATACGAAAATTGTGGGAAGATAATGAACCATGGCAAAGAGCTTGTGCTAACTTTTTAGGAGAAATTAATAACAACTATCCAAAAAGCAAAAGGCTTAACTTTATAAAGAGAACTTCTTGGATTCTTCCTCGAATTGTCCGTGATGCTCCAATAACTGGAGCCCGCACGTTTTATACTGATGCTAATAAATCAGGGAAGGCAGGCTACAAATCAGAAGACTTGAGTAAGGTGGAACAAAGTCCTTACGATTCTGTCCAAAAGGCAGAGTTATTTGCCATTCTTATGGTGCTACGGGATTTTAAGGAACCTCTTAACATTATTACTGACTCACAATATGCAGAAAGAGTTATCTTACATATTGAAACTGCCGAATTAATACCTGATGATACTGAACTAACCTCATTGTTTATCCAGGTACAAGAAATGATCAGGAACAGACTTTGCCCTATGTATATAACACACATCCGATCCCATACGGGTCTGCCAGGTCCTTTAGCACGTGGCAATGCAGATATTGATCAGTTATTGATTGGTAGTATGCTGCAGGCTTCCGAATTTAATGAAAAGCATCATGTCAATAGCAAAGGCTTGAAGAAAGAGTTTTCTATTACATGGCAACAAGCTAAGGAGATTGTAAAGAAATGCCCTACTTGCTCTTTCTATAACCAAGCACCACTGCCTGCAGGGACTAATCCAAAGGTCACGAAAAGGAATGAAATCTGGCAGATGGATGTGTTCCATTTTGCAGAATTTGGAAAATTAAAATATGTACACCATACCATTGACACTTATTCAGGATTCCAATGGGCAACTGCTTTAAGCTCAGAAAAGGCCGATCCAGTAATCACTCACTTATTAGAAGTCATGGCCATCATGGGTTTACCTGCACAAATAAAGACGAATAATGGTCCAGCTTATGTCTCTAGAAAAATGAAACGGTGTTTTGCCTATTACAATATTAAGCATGTTACAGGCATACCCTACAATCCTACAGGTCAAGCAGTCATTGAAAGATCAAATAGGACGATAAAGGATATGTTGAACAAGCAAAAGGGGGTGGAGAATACCCCCAGAAATAGATTACATAATGCTTTACTAACTTTGAATTTTCTCAACGCTAATGAAAAGGGGACAACGGCTGCAGAAAGGCATTGGATAATGGAAAAGTCTGTTGAATTAAATCAACCAGTTTATTTCAAGGATGTGCTAACCTCACAATGGAAGCCAGGGGATGTGCTGCGTTGGGGAAGGGGTTTTGCTCTTGTCTGTACAGGAGAAGAAAAATCGTGGATACCATCAAAGTTAATAAAGGTTCGGTTTGAAGAGGAGAAGCCCCTTGGAAAAGAAAAATAACAATTCATGCACAAGGATGGTGAACATACTGACGGTAAAAGACCTATAGTTCGGGAGCAGGGTTCTTTTCTTATCCCCACAGGAAGACGCTCACCTTCAAAGGACCTGAGGGACCCTGGATACCTTGAATATTGATGAATTGGAACCAATTGCAACCCAACAAGGATCAGCATTAACATTGGGTAAGCTCTGTGAGTATAAAAAACAATTTTTGTATGTGTGTCAATATGCATTTCTTCATAGATATTTAGAGCTGGTTTCTTGGAGTTGGACTCTGGCCCAGTCCCTCTCCAATTCCAAGCTTGTTTATAAGAGATTTCTCAGAGTTTCTGTCTCAGGTTAGGAGTCAAATTATGAGACAGAATATTAATAACAATAATGTTGATATTGGTACCAATATATTTGCCTTCTTTGCCTTCATTCATATCTATGGTTGTCTTTAATGCACCTTTCATTGAAGATATGCACGTATACGTCTGTATGTGTCCTTGTAGATAATGCTTATCTCTCTCGCAACAAACGACAAAATTTTTTCTTCAGTAATCTTTGCAGTTTCCAGGATGAAGACGGGGCCCCACAACATCAACTCCAACTGGTTATTATGACGTCATGTTTTTGTAGCGCTAATATTTGGCCTGTTTTTTGGTACCAATTGCACAGAACACTTTTGAATGGTGCACATTTTTGACAACATTCTGGCCTCATTTTCTAAAAAAAATTCAGAGGCTGGACACATTTTTCCTAGATGAAATGTTACCCTCGGTATTCTACCATCATTTGCTTTCACAGGAACCCCTGGGAAGAAAAGTCGCCCCTATGTCAGCTGGAAGCAATCTTGGATGACGACGCCCTCCCTCCCAACAAAGTTTACCCTCAGTTTTAGGGACACTAATTGGTGGCTGGTAGGGTTCTCGGGTTGTGGAAGGCTTTATATGGACTCAGAGGTATAAATTATGTGTATATCTATATCTATATCTATATCTATATCTATATCTATATCTATATCTATATCTATCTATCTATCTATCTATCTATCTATCTATCTATATATATATATATATATATATAGAGAGAGAGAGAGAGAGAGAGAGAGAGAGAGAGCGGGAGGGAGGGATTAACTGGTGATCTGAAGGAATAATTGATTTTTGTGAGTTATTGTTTTTTAAAAAAAACTATATGAGTGTTGATTCTTGTATATTGATATATTGAACATTGTATGAGAGTATGATACTACCTCTGTTTGAAACAATTGTTATATTGACATTGCTTACTATATTGCAATGTACATCTCTACCTCTGATACTATTTATGTAATGACATTGTTTACTATATTGCAATGTACATCTCTATCTCTGATATTATTTATGTAATGACATTGTTTACCATATTGCACTGTACATTCCTACCTCAGATATTATTTATGTAAGGACCCTGTTTACATTTGGAAATCATTGTCTTCATTTATTGCACAGTTGTCTATTCTATTAGTCATACAGTTACATAAGTGTTGAGAATTATATGTTGGTCATATTTATATTTAGGACAATCAGGTTTTTTAGACACATAGAGGTTGTATTTAGTATAGATAGCATAATCTTCAACCTCTTTGAAGAGCTGTAGAACATGGCCTTTAATCTTACCTAGAGTTTTGTATTTATGAGACACAATCACTCCTGGCATTGAGCACCAAAGACACTCCACTGGGAGTTTGTCTTCTTCTTGGCAGAACTGGCCTTGGGGCAAAGAAAAGCCCATACCTCCATTACTGACTAAACTACGAAATATCCATAAGTGGATAAAACAGAATTGTCTTATCTTGCCAAGACAGGATAGGATTGTTCTACTAAAGGTTCCTTGCCGTTGTATAATGGTATGTCAGGTTTTTTCAGGCCTCAGCCAAAGTTGGTTGCCTCAACATTGCTATCAAGACTTTGTGTGGTTGCCCAGGTAGTCAATTGTCTCTGTCTTGTGTTGCACATTTTGGAAGTTTCTCGTTTGTGCTTCCTGGTTGCTTTGGTAATTTTACTCTCCTTCTCAGATCTTTGATGGGGTTGAAGATTAGATAATGGTAGCTACCTTCTTGATTATTTAGACTTCCCAAAGTAGAGTGATTAGAAAAATTTTTCGTTATATACTCCTTGCCTGATATTGTTTACTTCTTGTAATTTTATATGATCTGTTCCCATTGTACATAGTTGTATTTGGTTTCTGAATCTGTCTTATTTAGACAAAAGGGGGAGATGTTGGGGCAGCTGGCCCAATCCCTGCATTCAGGGGCGTGGCTGCCCCAGCAGAGTAGCATTCCCCTTAAATAGGATCGGGGCGCCGGAAGGAGCCCCGTTTGGTTCTCCCCTGCGTACCTTCTGCTCCACTGGACCCTTGGATCTGTAAGTTCCCTTATTTTCCCTTGTATTAAAACTGATTTATTATAAAGGACTACCATGGTTATTTCCCTAAACCCTATAACCGCTGGTACCTTGCCGGTACACCAAAGAGAAGTCATACATAAATGCATTTGTTGTACAACTGTGGTTAATAGAGTTCTATTCCCAAAACCCATGTAAAAGTTGAAAAACAGTCCTTTTCTAAGATCCACCAAGTCAAGAACAAGGCTGCTTTCCCCCAAGGAACACCCATTCCATACTAAACACTTGTAAACATGTCTACATATCCAACTTCAGAAGTTGTCCTGATTTCATCATATGAAGCATGGTGTGTATCTGTATGGGTGTGCATATGTACTTTTAGATCATTTTCACCTCTTCCTATGCCCATTCCAACATCTCGTGTCACCCTGCACTTTCCCAAATCCATAATCTCTGATGTATGCATATATAACCATTACCCCTTAAGTCTGTTTGTGTGTGTGTATTTGTATGTGTGTGTTTGTGTGTATTTGTCTGTCTGTCTGCCTGTCTGTCTGTCTGTGTCTGTTTGCATGTGAGTGCAGAAATCTGAGAAGACCAGAAGATGCCATTAGTTCCCCTGGAGTTGAAATTACAGGTGGTTTTGAGTCACTAAATATGGATGCTTAGAAGGGAACCTGGTCCTTTTTACAAGAATAGGACTTGCTATTAACCTCAGGCCATCACTCCATATCCCCAAGTGCACATTTATGACAAATAAAAGTGATTCTAATGTTGAACCCATGGAGATAAGCTGGTCATTTCAGAGGAAATATTGTAAGGTGCTAAGAGTTAGGATATCCTCAGCACCATTTCCCCCAATAGACCTAGCTTTTCTGTTAAATTTCTAATCTTCATTTCTTCAGAGTATCAATTTTTGGATATTGACTATTGTTATTTTAAGAATCAAAAGAATGAATTTTTGAAAATCATTGAGATCATATTTGATCTCTCCTGATTTTTACTTTCTGTGGTTGATTTTGTTTTTGGAAAGCTATCAAGTATCCTAGGTAATTAAAATCATCTCCTCTTTGTATTTTTTTCAGGAGCAATTTGTATTCCCTATCAAAGCAAAATTCTCTTTACTTCTTTAAATGTAGAAGGAACAGTGGGCTGCGTCCCGCCACCCGGCTCCGCAAGGCTAGCTTTACACCCAAAATAATTACACAGAAACTATATTCATTTAAACACTTCCTGGCCCATTAGTTTCAGCCTCTTATTGGCTAAGTCTCACATTTTGACTAACCCATATTTAATAATCTGTGTAGCACCACGAGGGGTGGCTTACCAGGAGAGATCTTAAACTGTGTCCATCTTGGAGAGTAAATGCATGGCGACTGCATATGGCGACTGCCTGAAGCATCTGCCTCACTGCCTTCTACCCAGCATTCTGTTCAGTTTACTCCGCCTACCTAATTTTCTGTCCTATTAAAGGGCTGAGGCAGTTTCTTTATTAACCAATGAAATTAACACATAGACACTCCTCCATCATTTAAATGTTTTCTCTAAGGCATCTTCATCTGAATGAGTTAACAAGACATCATTCATGATATGGCAAATTGCAGACTGAGGAAACTGATTATGAATTATTTCCACTGGCTTTCATACAAAGTACTGATACAAGGTAGGGCTGTTTAACATTCCTTGAAGAAGGATTATTATTGGTATCTTTTTTATTTTATTACTTTACAAAAATACCGGTATTAATTTTCTATGGCCCACAATTGAATACATACTTCAAGAACTAAGTAATTGATTTTAAAACTTAAAATATAATAAGGACTTAATAGTCCAAGAAAATGATCAGCTGAGGTTGGGCGAATATTGAGTTTTGTAGAAAAGAAATTATGGGATGCACATATGGGTCAGTATGTTCCACAACTTGACTATGTTCTGGTCAATTTACCTGCTACACTTTTCCTACTGAAATTCTAAAACAGAGAGAGGAAAATACCTTTGAATGAAAATGTGTGCAGTACAAAGAACCTAAAAAAATAAAGATTTATGTGGAAAACTTTTGTGAGTTGATTCTGAAAGGAAAAGTAAGATTGTGGTACCTTTTACTAATGATGAAATTTCCTAATTATGGACAGAAAATGAACATTGAAAAAGAGCTTGCAGTAATTTTTTTGGGAAAGATTAACATCAAATATCCTTAAAGCAAGAGACTTCAATTTAAAAGAGAACTGAAAGGATTTTTCCTCACATTGTACATGAGAATGAAGGCATCAAGTAAGAAATGTGAAGACAACTTAGCAAATGATGTGTCTGAAGGTAATAAATGAATCCTCAAAAAATGTGCCAAGAAGAAGAGTAACTGGCTTATTGGTATATCCCATTTGCACTAGTATAAAATTTCATGAATCTATTTCCCCCTAAAAAAACCACAAAAGACAAATAAACATAAAGGAATCAAAAGAAGGTATATAACACATGAATTATTAAATAACATAAGAAACAGATGGGTAGAACAGCTTCTATATGGCAACATACCTTTCAGATTTTCTACTGGAACCAATAAATAAATAAATAAAAGATAAAGAATGGAAATAAGAAGAAAATATATGTGGTAACTCATTAATCTATGTTAAAATACAACACATTGTTTATTCTCTTAATCTGTATATGACTATTGTGAAAGTTTAGAAAATGTATACATTGTAGTGGGAAGTAGAAGGTAGAAGGTGTGCTTTCTATTAAGTCCAAGGTACACATTCCAGACATGGATTACTTAAGGGCTCTAACAACCTCCAGGTCACTAAGAGCCTGGGGCATCCTGCCCATCATTTAACCTCACATTTTCTGTCTTCTTGGTGAGCTGTTCCATAAATTGTTTGGATTATGCCTCATGAGTTCATAGATGACATTTTGCGGGTGCTTAACAGAATGGTCTGTTTCACAGATTGCCAACACTGACGAGGTTTAAGGAAAGGGCAAATGTTTGTGTCATTTCCACAGTACACACGTGAACAAGTCTACCTAGCTATCCCTATGCTCCTTATCTCAGACATCATTTTCTTTACTGAAAGTATAAAATTTCCTTTGTGTCAGAATCACCTCCGATGAGTATAGGATTCTAACAAAGGCATATTTTAGGCAGACTTTTCTTCCTGTCCATCCATTTCCAAATAACAGACACATAGACTCATAATTATTTATAATGCTTGGAATAATTAAGGCTTCTCACTAGCTAATTCTTATATTTTCAATTAATCCTTATTTTTACCTGAGTTTGGCCATGGGGTTTGGGACCTTTTGTCAGTATGGCAAGTTCATCTTGCTTCTCTCTGTGTTTGTTAATGACTTCTCTGATTCTGTCCTTCTTCCTCCCAGTATACTCAGTTTGGCTGTACTGTCTATACTTCCTGTCTGGCTTTTGACCAGTCAGTTCCTTATTAATCAATGAGAGTAATGATGTGGGAGAGTCTTCTGTTTGTGTTAATTTCATTCGTTAATAAACAAACTGCCTTTTCCCATTTAATAGGCCTGCCCTTAGGTGGGTGGAGTAGACAGAACAGGAAGAAGGAAGTGAGGTAGATGCCTCAGGCAATCATCATGCCTCTCCTCTCTGAGCCAGGCACGATGAAACTCTGGCCCAAGATGGACATATGCTAGAATCTTCCCAGTAAGGCACCACTTCGTGGTGCTACACAGATTATTAGATATGGGTTAATCAAGATGTGAGTAAGAGGCTGAAACTAATGAGCCAGGCAGTGTTTAAATGAATACAGTTTGTGTGTTGTTATTTCATGTGTAAAGCTAGCCATGTGGGAACCAGGTGGCGGGATGCAGCCCACTGCTAATCACTACAGAATGACGCCCATGTGGATGGCTGAATCCACAGAAAGCCTGAGAAAGCTTGGGAAAGACTAGAGTAAGGCATATTTTCTTGGTGGCAGCAATTTCTCAGGTCTGTTCTGTTTGCTAGAGGCAAGCACAGGCTCTCATCTAGGAGGGGCTTCCTGGTTCAGCTTTGGCTGCAAAACCCTGTAGCTCTTTTAGGAAACTTCCAAAATGTTCAACAGATGACAGAGACAATTGACTACCTGGTCAACCACACAAAATCTTGTTAGGAATGTTGAGGCAACCAATTTTGGCTAAGGCCTGATATAACCTGACATACCATTTTTCAAAGGCAAGGGACCTTTAGTAGAACTATCCTATCCTGTCTTGGCAAGATAAGACAATTCTGTTTTATCCACTCATGGATATTTTGTATCTTAGTCAGTAGTGGAGGTATGGGCTTTTCTTTGCCCAAAGGCCAATTCTGCCAAGAAGAAGACAAACTCCCAGTGGAGTGTCTTTGGTGCTCAATGTGCTCTCGGGAGTAGAGCATTGTTGCCAGGAGTGATTGTGTCCTATAAGTACAAAACTCTAGGATAGATTAAAGGCCATGTTCTACAGCTCTTCAAAGAGGTCGAAGATTATGCTACCTATACTAAATATAATCTCTATGTGTCTAAAAAACCTGATTATCCTAAATATAAATATGACAAACATATAATTCTCAACACTTATCTAACTGTATGACTAATAGAATAGACAACTATGCAATAAATGAAGACAATGATTTCCAAATGTAAACAGGGTCATTACATAAATAATATCTGAGGTAGAAATGTACATTGCAATATGGTAAACAATGTTATTACATAAATAATATCAGAGGTAGAGATGTACATTGCAATATGGTATATATCTCAATATAACAATTGTTTCAAACAGAGGTAGTATCATACTCTCATACAATGTTCAATATATCAATATACAAGAATCAGTACCCATAGAGTTTTCAAAAAACAATAACTCACAAAAATCAATTATTCCTTCAGACCACCAGCTAATCCCTCCCCCCTTTTTTGAAATGTGTGTGTGTGTTTGTGTGTGTACGTAGTTTATACCCCTGAGTCCATATAAAGCCTTCCTCAACCCCTCAACCCTAAACCAGCCACCAATTAGTGTCCCTAAACCTGAGGGTAAACTTTGTTGGGAGAGGGGGCGTCGTCATCTAAGATTGCTTCCAGCTGACATAGGGGCGACTTTTCTTCTCAGGGGGTCCTGTGAAAGCAAACAATTGTAAAATACCCAGGGTAACATTTCATCTAGGAAGAATGTGTCTAGCCTCTGAATATTTTGAGGAGATCTGGCCAGAAAAATGTGCACTATTCAAAAGTGTTCTGTGCAATCGGTACCAAAAAACAGGCCAAATATTAGTGCCACAAAAACATGACGTCATAATAACCAGTTGGAGTTGATGTTGCGGGGTCCCATCTTCATCCTGGAAACTTCAAAGATTACTGAAGAAAAAATTTCTTGTTTGTTACGAGAAAGATAAGCATTATCCACAGAGACATATACAGACATATACATGCATATCTTCAATGAAAGGTGCATTAGAGACAGACACAGATATGAGGGAAGGCAAAGAAGGCAAATATATAAGTATCATTATTAACATTATTATTATTATTATTCTGTCTCATAACATAGCTCCTGACCTGAGACAGAAACTCTGAGAATTCTTTTATAGACAAGCTTGGAATTGGAGAGGGACTGGGCCAGAGTCCAACTCCAAAAAATCAGCTCTAAATATTTATAAAGAAATGCATATTGACACACATTCAAAAAATTGTTTTTCATACTCACGGAGCTTACCCAAAGTTAATGCTGATGCTTGATGGGTTGCAACTGGTTTACATCCATCAGTATTTAAGATATCCAGGGTCCTTCGGATCCTTTGAAGGTGAGCATCTTTCTGTGGAGATAAGAAAAGAACCCTGCCCCCAAACTATAGTTCTCTTACCATCAGTATGTTCACCATCCTTGTGCATGAATTGTTATTCTTCTTTTCCAGAAGCTTTATTAACTTTGATGGTATCCACGATTTTTCTTCTCCTGTGGAGACAAGAGCAAAACCCCTTCCCCAACGCAGCACATCCCCTGGCTTCAACTGTGAGGTCAGCACATCCTTGAAATAAACTGGTTGATTTAATTCAGCAAACTTTTCCATTATCCAATGTCTTTCTGCAGCTGTTGTCCCCTTCTGATTAGCATCGAGAAAATTCAAGGTTAGTAAAGCATTATGTAATCTATTTCTGGGGGTATTTTCCACCCCCTTTTGTTTGTTTAACATATCCTTTACAGTTCTATTTGATCTTTCAATGACTGCTTGACCTGTAGGATTGTAGGATATACATGTAACATACTTAATGTTGAAATAAGCAAAAAACCGTTTCGTTTTCCTAGAGACATAAGCTGGATCATTATCCGTCTTTATTTGTGCAGGTACACCCTTGATGGCCATAACTTCTAGCAAATGATTGATTACAGAATTGGCCTTTTCTCAGCTTAAAGCAGTTGCCCCTTGGAAGCCTGAATAAGTGTCAATGGTATGATGTACATATTTTAATTTGCCAAATTCTGCGAAGTGGAACACATCCATCTGCCAGATTTCATTCCTTTTAGTGACCTTTGGATTAGTCCCTGCAGGCAGTGGTGCTTGGATATAGAAAGAGCAATAGGGCATTTCTTTACAATCTCATTAGCTTGTTGCCATGTAACAGAAAACTCTTTCTTCAAGCCTTTGCTACTGACATGATGCTTTTCATGAAATTCGGAAGCCTGCAGCACACTACCAATCAATAACTGATCAATATCTGCATTAACTTGTGCTAAAGGACCTAGCAGACCCATATGGGATCGGATGTTAGCTTTATATATATAGGGAAAATCTGTTCCTGGTCATGTCTTGTACCTGGATAAACAATGAGTTTAGTTCAGTATCATCAGGTATTAATTCAGCAGTTTCAATATGTAAGATAACTCTTTCTGCATATTGTGAGTCAGTAATAATATTATGAGGTTCCTTAAAATCCCGTAGCACCATAAGAATGGCAAGTAACTCTGTCTTTTGGACAGAATCGTAAGGACTTTGTTCCACCTTACTCAAGTCTTCTAATTTGTAGCCTGCCTTCCCTGATTTATTAGCATCAGTATAAAACGTACGGGCTCTAGTTATTGGAGCATCACGGACGATTCGAGGAAGAATCCAAGAAGTTCTCTTCATAAAGATAAGCCTCTTGCTTTTTGGATAGTTGTTATTAATTTCTCTTAAAAAGTTAGCACAAGTTCTTTGCCATGGTTCATTATCTTCCCACAATTTTCTTATCTCATCAGTGGTGAAGGGGACTATGATTTCTGCTGGGTCCATGCCTGCTAGTTGATGAAGTCTCAATTTGCTTTTATAATTAATTCAGAAACCTCCACATAGGTTTTTATTTTCTTACTTGGTTCATTAGGTAGAAAGATCCACTCTAATTAATATCATCTCTTTGCATAAAACTTCCTGTAGGAGAAATTTTTGAAGGTAATATGATGAGAATACAACTGAGTTCTGGATTCACCCTATCCACATGTGCTTCCTGCAATTTTTCTTCAACCATTGTCAGTTCTTTTTCTGCTTCAGCTGTTAATTCTCTGGGACTGTTTAAGTCTCTTTCACCATCTAAGGTTTTATTTAAGTAAATTATCATATCAGGTGTTATCCCAACAGCCAGTCGAAGGCTGGAAATGTCTCCCAACAACCTTTGAAAGTCATTAAGAGTCCGTAGTCGATCTCTCCTAATTTGTGCCTTTTGTGTTTTAATTTTTTGCAAACCTATTCTATAACCTAGATAATCAACAGAATCTCCTCTCTGAATTTTTTCAGGAGCAATCTGTAATCCCCATTTAGGTAGAACTATTTTCACCTCTTCAAACAGTCTTTCTAAGGTATCCATGTTTGAATCAGACAATAAGATATCATCCATGTAATGATAAATAATAGACTTGGGAAACAGCTTGCATATTATTTGCAATGGTTGATTTACAAAGTATTGGCACAGGGTGGGAGAGTTCAACATGCCCTGTGGGAGGACAGTCTACTGGTATATCTTGGTAGGTTGAGAGTTATTATAAGTAGGCACTGTGAAGGCAAACTTTTCTCTATCTTTTCCTTGTATAGGTATGTTGAAGAAACAGTCCTTCAAATCAGTAACTATGAGAGGCCATCCTTTTGGTAATAAAGAAGGCAGAGGAAGTCCAGATTGCAGAGAGCCCATAGGCTGAATAACCTCGTTGATAGCTCTGAGATCAGTCACCATTCTCCATTTACCAGATTTTTTCTTAACCACAAATACAGGAGAATTCCAAGGGCTGGTAGATTCTTCTATATGCTGAGCATCCAATTGCTCTTGTACCAGCTGTTCTAAAGCTTGCAACTTTTCCTCAGATAAAGGCCATTGTTTTGTCCATATTGGTTTCTCAGTCAACCATTTTAGAGTTAGGGCCATTGGTGTTTCTGGAGGGGCATCC
This sequence comes from Arvicola amphibius, assembly GCF_903992535.2. NCBI lineage: Eukaryota > Metazoa > Chordata > Mammalia > Rodentia > Cricetidae > Arvicola > Arvicola amphibius. Next base: position 18,053,674 of record NC_052048.2, read on the forward strand.
TTTGCTTTGTGTTCTTGTACAGCCCGAATGTCTGGTTTTTGCCATCTGTAATACCTTTTAATAATTTCCTCAGAAATACATGCTCTAGAGGCAGCAGGAATGTTAATTTGAGTATTCCATTGCTGCAATAGGTCACGACCCCATAAATTTACTGCAATATTAGCTAGATATGGTCTTAATTTTCCTATTTGTCCTTCTGTCCCTATGCATTCAACCCATCTCGTGCTTTGTCTTACTCGAGATAGGGTTCCAATTCCGAAGAGCCGAACATTTACATCCTGTAGAGGCCAACACGGATGCCAAGATTCTGGAGTAATGATACTTACATCTGCTCCTGTGTCCAGCAGGCCAGTAATGAAAATGCCATTTACACACACTCTTAACTTCGGTCTTTGTTCACTTATAGAAGTTTGCCAAAATACACATAATTCATCTTTCAGGCCGTTTTTGCTTCTAACAGCAGACATGGGGTTTTCTAATTGTCCTGACAAGGCATGTTCTCTGTAGTAACGGGAAATGTCTGGACCACATTCGCCATGGGGGCCTGCAAGAGGCCCCCCATGGCGTTTCCCGCCTGCAGCAGATTTCCTTGCCTATCTCTTGACGATCTGCATTCACTGTCCCAGTGTCTAACTTTTCCACATCTCCTGCATAAACCTGAAGGCTGAGGTCTCCTATTCCTGTTATTCCTGGAAGAGGCGTTATTATTGTTATTTCTGTAAATCCTTTGTCTGCAATTCCGTTTCATATGTCCCATTCTGCCACAATTAACACATTTGGTATTTTGATGCCTTCTTTTACCATTGGCAATTGCTTCTTCCACCCAGGCCTCTGTGCCATAATCAACCGATTCAATATTCATTGTATGTAAGACCCATTCATCCAAAGGTGCTGATCTGATCTTTAGAGGCATCAAAACCCTTTTGCACTCCATATTGTCATTCTCATAAGCCAAGGATTCAATTATTACCTGCCTTGCTTCTGGGTCAGATATCCCTATTTGTACAGCTTTAGTTAGTCTATGTAAAAAAGTCAACAAATGGTTCTCTCAGATCCTGTTTAACTCTGATATATGATTCCTTTCTCTGTCTTGGGTCTTGAATCCTGTCCCAAGCCTTTAAGGCTGCGGTAGTACATATGGATTAAGTGTGTTATAATTAGCTTGTTGTAGAGGATCAGAATAAAGTCCTTCACCCAGAATTTGATCTAGGGTAATGTCAACTCCCTTTGGTCTTTCCCACTGTTCTAAAAGCCCAGCCTCTTGTCTGAACATACACTTCCAGTTTAATTGAGATCCGCTTTCTAGAACCTCCGATACTAGGTCAATCCAGTCCCTTGGGGTTGGTCTCATATTTATGGACCATGATTTTAGCATCTCCTTAACAAAGGAGCTATGTATCCAAAAATTCATATTCAGCTTGTTTAATTTCTTTCAGATCATTCATACGGATGGGTTCCCATGTATATTCCTTGGTGACCTTAGGGTTTTTAGAACCAGTCACCTTCTCTGTTGTTATCACCGGAAAAAAAGCCAGAGTCTTGTTAAAACTAACCCGGAGAGTTCTATTTACTGATGGGGTCGGGATTTTCTTTTGTACTATTTGCTCCTGTTCATCAGAGTCTATAATTTCCTCAATCTTTTCAAATCTGTTTACCATTGCCTTCTGCAATGCCTGAATCTCTTGCCCAGCATTATTTTCCAAGGCTTTCATAGAGGATTCAAAGGTATGATGTTTGTCCAACACCAATAATGTCTCATCCTTGGACAGAATTTTCATGGCAAGAATGGTGCCATCTTGTATTGAAATTCTGTCCAGTAATCTTTCATAGCGCTTTGATAAAGTCTTGTTAATACATTCAATGGTTCAAATCTTCTCAGATGTTTCAGTTCCTACAGACAGGGACTGCAATTTATGATTCAAATCAGCTGTTCCTGCCTCCATATCTTGCATCTTTTTCTCAAGCGATAAAGCCATCTCTGAGAAAGATCTATTGATCGTTTCCTCACGAAATTCAAACTTCTCCTCAAGAACTTCAAACCGTTTACAAATCTCTTGCATATTTTTCTCAATTAACAAAGCCATCTCAGAGGAGGATCTACTATTCCTTTTCTCGAGAGCTGCAAACTTGTCTTCAGACTCTTTATTGGTGTTGCGGAAGCTGTTTCCAAAACCAGTCATGTCCTTCTTTAATTTTTTAACTTCTGCCTGTAAGGACTCTATCAATTTTCTATTTTCCAACCATGTTGTAATGAAAAAAAATAAAAATAAAGAAGATATCAAGCCCTGTAACTATTCAGCCAAAGGAAACCACATCTGCATCCCTCCAAAATTCAGTCATCGTGTAATTAAACAAACTATAAAATCCTTTAACAGTGAAATTATCAGACATTTTCAATCCGAATATTTAATTTCAATCGAAAGAAAAATTACCTGTAATGACTGTTGTCTGCCAGTAGATGGCGCAGTGCACCTAGATCCACGTGGCTGGGGAAATCAAAATGGCATCCAGGATCAAGTGTATTGGCAGCTTCTGATGGCGCACAGGGATATGAATCGGGGTGGTGGGGATGGGAATTTCGCTTAAGCGGGCAATTTCTACAATCTATGAAACTGGGCGGGGGGCTCTCTTGTGACAGATGGAGTAGCGTCGGGGGCGGTGGCGGGGGTCTGGAGCTCTGGAAAGGGGAGCAGTGATGCCTCGGGGCCTGGGCTCAGGATGCCCTTGGAGAAATCTCTCAGCCTAAGCAAGTAGTGCAGGCAAACAGCTCCTGGGAGGAGCAAAGCTGCAGGCCAGACGGGTGGTCTCCATATGGAGGCATGGGAATAAAAAGGGTGCATGGCCTGTCTCAATCTGCTGAATTAAAATTAAGCCGGGTCAGCCCACCTGCGAATTGAGAATATAAATCTGCCGACCACCACAGACTGTGGCATAAGAGGGGTCCCCGGCGGCTACTGCCCCGAGGAGCCCCATGTGGAAGGCGCCATTGTAATGGTGGTCGGAGGAATTTGGAAATAACCAAAAATAGTCCTTTTAGAATAAATCAGTTTTAATAAAAGGAGAAAGAGAGACACACTTACAAAGCCAAGGCCCACGCCCCTGAACGCAGGGATTGGTCCAGCTGCCCCAACATAGTAGGAATTACAGGTATGATACTCAGTTCATTTATATTTTGCAAATTTACAAAAATAATCTTTTAACTTATCTTGTGACAATAATTTTTTATTTATCTGTTAATTTTATTTCTAAGAACAAACTGTTTTATTTACATATGAATCCCCGTTTTCTCTGTCTCCACTCCTCCTTCTCCTCAAATCCTCCACTTATCCTATTCTATATCCATTCCACAAGATTGTGGGTTGTCAACAAAGTCTGGCATATCAGTTGAGATAGGGCTAAGTACTTCCTCCTTGTATATAGTAAGTCTAATCTTTCAGACCTAATTTACCTTTTTTTAAAATAACAATTGGAATTTCAATTAGGGGCCAGAATTCCCACATAAGACCTGACTAGCTTAAAGAAGAATTCTAATCACTTAAAAATGGAGTCAAACTTGGCTTCTTAGTAACTGTCTTTTCTTGGTAGGCTCTATTTGCTAGCAGCAAGAAAGGGCATGGCTCCTTTGAGAGATAGATTTCTGATACAATACTAATGGCAAAATACACGTGGCTATTTTAAGAGGACATGCTATATCAAACACTTATATGGGGTTTATGAGCAATAGCTGGCACACTATTTGATGGCAGCATGGACCCAAAAACTGCCCAGATTGTGGTACTTAAAATGGCTTTCATGTCAATACATCCATCATACAGCTTAGCTTTTTGAGAAGCAAGCAGGGCAGAGCCAGATGACAAAGCAGAGGGCTTGACCCTAACCAAGATATTTACCAGTTTAAAGGCTCATGAGGTCAGAAAATGATTACTGATATTCAATAAAGAGACATTTATGAAGGGGAAGCCCAGTCAGTCACCTTGTTTGTAAGGTGATTGTTCTTCAGGCATTAGAGGAGAACTCTTATTTTTGTCCTCTGATTAAGATTATGCAAATTATATGCTGATTAAGAAAGTATTTTGATTTTCATGATTCATGTCTCATTTTTTATTTCAAAATTTGCTAGCAATCTTGTGTGCCTAACATTTCCTCGTTTTTTAATCTTACCTTTACTCTTACATCTAGATGTTTGTTTCTCATTCTTTCCTTGCAGCAATTAGTCTTTGACCATCTCTTAACAACTTAGACTCTCTATAGAATTTATTTGTGTCTTCCTTATTGAAGGCTTGTGGTATTTGAGGACTGTTTAATTAGAGAGAAGGCAGAGAGGGCCTTGAAATGATAAACCGAAATTTGGGCCCCTCTTGTATTATGGGCCACTGATCTCTCTGCTATGCATATGAATGCAAATCTGGCCATTTCTGTCTGACTATAATGAACATATAAAAAGGCACACTCATTAATGGTTTGTGGATGCTGCAAGCTATGTTATTCTTAGAGAATAATCAGAGTCACAGTTGAATTTCTGCAGTTATTATATTTGGTTTCTACTTTTAATGCAGTTCACCAACCTTTCTTGGCTATGCTAAAAGCAGAGCTCTTTCCTCCATTTTCATGAGATTTCTACTAAATAGGAGTTTCTTGCTCTTCACAGGTCTTTCTGTTTATGAACATAACATATCCTATAACTTCCATAGAAACTACAGAGAAAGAGAATGTAAACATAAGTGGCCCTGTCCAGGTGGTCATAGTTAAGGAGCATAGGCAAGGTCCATGTGAGGAATTAGCACTGAGTAGTCACATTCTTGGTAGAAGTCAGACTTCTCCTTGATTCTTTAAACCCTGGAGCATAGTACTTGATTCTTCCAAATATCACTCAGCTCAGGATATTTCCCTAACCTTCTCAGTGTCAGCAATGTGTGAAAGAGATCAGTATATCATGATAAAAATAATATCATCTGTGACCTCATCAGACACAACAGAGGCAGAAAATAGAGAGGAACTGAGGGTAGAGTTAAAATTATAAAGAGGACTACAACACACTTAAAGACACATAATAAAATCTTAAAGCCCATAGCCTTTATGTAAGTTTGTCTCAGTATATACATGCATGCATGTATAGTCTAAATTCATAGCATACATATCTAAATATGCTAGTAACATGGAGTTTGTGATTTATATTAAAGATTCTATATTAGTTCAATACTGATGCTGAGAAAAATCTGTCATATAAGTAAAACATACTTGCACAAAATATTTTTGTCTGAAAATTCAAGAATAATGTTATGTGTAAGTCCGATTTCTCAGAGAATTTTATCCTTGGATTTCTTCTCTTTGTTCATATAGGTTTTGTCTGGTACATATGTGGGGCTGTGTCATCTAATGCCCTTTCCTTATAAGACACAGCACTTGCTAGTAATTCTGCATTTTATTTCATAATTTAACTAGTTACATTTGTTCTTTGAATGTTTGATTCATGTATAAAATGCAGTCTGGCCATTCTCACTTAATAATCTTTCCTAGTTCCTACATCCCTGTGAAATCTTCCTCCTCCCGACAAATTCCTTCTTAGGTTCATATCTTTTTTTGTTATCTTTTATTACCCACTGAGTTTCACAATGGATTCAATTGACTTTGGGTGCAAAATTGTCCATTGCATCCCAAAGATTAGGCAATAAACAGCTAAAGACTGTGAATATGATTTACCTATCATCTATCAACATCCAGTAAATCATATCTGCTCTGGATACCTGTACAAGATTTGCTCAAGATGAACCCAACTTAAAATGTATGGGGAGAGTTTAACAATGTTTCACTCTTATCTGAGTATCTTGCCAGTTGATGGCTGCTAAGGGAGTGGAGTCAGTTTTCTTTGGAAGTATGACTACTGATAAGTTGTCTGTTATCCAGTGGATGGCATTACTCCTATTAAAATATAGGTGACACCTATTGGGTTTAGAGAAATATATAAAGTAATGTGTGCACATGATATTTGGAAAGTGAGATGTTGTGCTTCTGGAATGAAAAATAGGTAGAGATTAAACATGAGTATGTCCAAAACATATAAATACATGCATGAATTTCTCAAAGAATAAATATAAACCATTACATTAAAAACTATTCCACCCCATTTTCTATGCCCCCTGTTTCAATTTATGTAAATCCTAGTATTTGCCCTACTTCAGTCCTCTGTCTCCTCCATAGACACTTTCCACTCTTCTTCTCACAATAGATTCCAAATTAAATACAAAAGTCACATTGAAGCTATCAACAACTTAAGAGAGAAACATGACATTTGTCTCCCTGACCTGTTTTAATTTACTGAGGAAAAAACATTATCAATTTTATTTCTCTATTGCAAATTTCATAATTTCATATTTTTAGTGCCCAACAAATTTGGATTGTATATGTGCTCCATATTTTAATTATTCATTCAGCAGCTGATAAACATCTAATCTGATTCCATTTCATAGCTATTGTGAAAATGGCAGCAACGACCATAGCTGGATATTTCTCATGGGTTATAAAGTCCTCTGTGTCTGTGTCTAACAGTGTGTCTTCTGAGTTGTATAGCAGATCTACTTTTACCTTTGTCTGAATCTCCACACTGATTTTCATTTGGTTCAATCACTCTGGCCAAATAATCAGAAGTATTGAACCTTAAGTATTCAACAAGATCACCAAAAGCAACAGAACAAATTGTGGTGATAATACATTTCAGTCTTATTTCCATTAATGAGCTTAGTTTCAACAATTTTTAAAAACATAAGAATTATTTTATGATTCTTTTTTGTCTAATTACTGTAAATAACAAAACCATGTGACTATGTTTTCAGGGTATATGATAGTATAATCATTGTTGCACACTTACAACTTGTACCTGATTTCTATTTTGGAGGGATTTGTCTTTTATCAAGCTTTAAAACACGGTTATTGTTTACCATAACTTATAACAGTGATTTTACTTGCCACAGAAGAACTTTCAACAGAATGTAGTGTATTATATATAGTTCAAAATTCATAAACCCTTTCCCCTTTCCTTAATAACATATATATTTCAACCTTAGACTATTAATAGCTGTGGACTGTTCTCTTCCTGGAAGAGAGTCTAGCTCTCTGAATGTATCAGGAAATAGCCTTTATTATCTGCCTCATTCTCTATCACCTAGATCTCTAAAGTCATTCTTTCTTTTTTTTTGGTTTTTAGAGACAGGGTTTCTCTGTGGCTTTGGAGCCTGTCCTGGAACTAGCTCTTGTAGACCAGGCTGGTCTGGAACTCACAGAGATCCGCCTGCCTCTGCCTCCTGAGTGCTGGGATTAAAGGCGTGCGCCACCATCGCCCAGCTTCTAAAGTCATTCTTAATAAGAATGATTTATAACAATGACATGGACAGCTATCAAGTGAGCATGAATTAGATCTTCTGTCTTGGGAGAAGTGTGGTAGTTTGAAAGAAAACAGTCCCCAAAGAAGAAAAATTAGTAGGAGGTATGGCATTGTTGCAGTAGGTATGGTAATGTTGGAGGATATTTGTCACTGTGGAGCTGGGCTTTAAAGTTATATATGCTCAAGATACATCCCAGCACCATGGGCTACTTCTCATTGCCTGTAAGATGTAGGACTCTCAACTCCTTTTTCAGTACCATGTTTTGCTCCATGCTGACATGGTCCCTGCAATGGTGATAATGGGATAAAACTCTGAAACTGTGATCTTCCTTTTTAATTAAATGCTTTTAATTAAAAGAGTTGCCCTGATTATGGTGTGTCTTCACAGTAATAGAAACCCTAACTATGCCAAGTTGGTGCAAGGGACTGTGGTATCGCTGTGATAGACCTGACCATGGTTTTATTCGAACGTTTTTGGACTTTGATTGTGGTTCTTTCATTAGTAAAGCAGTGGAATGCTCTAAGCACTGCTTAACAGGCCAGACTAGCAGGAGCCTGAAAGACAATGGTGATGAGATTGATTTGAACCGTGGGGATCATGAAGTTTCAGAGGCAAAGAATGTTAGTATATGGACTAGGAACTGGCTTTGTGATGTATTGGTGAAGAATATGGCTGTTTTGTCTAGAAAGTCTGCCTGAGGTTTAAGTGAAGAGATTTGGATTAATACCATTGGCAGAGGAAATCTCAAAACAGCCTAGTATAGATTCTGTTGTGTGGTTCTTAGAGTTAACTCTGATGAAGATATACAATGAAAAGGAGCAAGCTGAAGAAATAAAAATTCAAATGTACAGATTGATAAGTAGGGGCATCAGGAAGTGAAATAAAGCTAAATCCTGTGCTCAAGCAGACGAATGAATAAAGAAATAAAATAAAGGGTATGGTGAATTCTGGGATGCCAACCAGCTAAGTTTCCAATACATGATAAAGAATTAAAGAAAATGATATCTCCAAGTTGTTTTGATTTGCATTTCCCTGATAGCTAGAGAGGTTGAGCATGACCTTAAGTGTCTTTTGGCCATTTGAACTTCTTCTGTTGAGAATTCTCTGTTCAGTTCAGCGCCCCATTTTTTAATTGAGTTAATTGGCATTTTACAGTCTAGTCTCTTGAGTTCCTTATATATTTTAGAGATCAGACCTTTGTCAGTTGCAGGGTTGGTGAAGATCTTTTCCCAGTCAGTAGGCTGCCTTTGTGTCTTAGTGACAATGTCCTTTGCTTTACAGAAGCTGCTCAGCTTCAGGAGGTCCCATTTATTCAATGTTGCCCTTAATGTCTGTGCAGCTGGGGTTATGCGTAGGAAACGGTTCCCTGTGCCCATTTGTTGTAGAGTACTTCCCACTTTCTCCTCTATCAAGCTCAATGTGTTCAGATTAATATTGAGGTCTTTAATCCATTTGGACTTGAGTTTTGTGCGTGGTGATAGATATGGATCTACTTTCATTCTTCTACAGGTTGACATCCAGTTATGCCAGCACCATTTGTTGAAGATGCCCTCTTTCTTCCATTGTGTACTTTTGGCTCCTTTATCAAAAATCAGGTGTTCATAGGTTTGTGGTTTAAGATCCGGGTCTTCTATACGATCCCATTGGTCAACTTCTCTGTTTTTATGCCAATACCAAGCTGTTTTCAATACTGTAGCTCTGTAATAGAGTTTGAAGTCAGGGATGGTAATGCCTCCAGAAGTACCTTTATTGTATAAGATTTTTTTGTTATCCTGGGTTTCTTGTTTTTCCATATAAAGTTGATTATTGTCCTCTCAATCTCTGTGCCCACATTGGAGCACTGGACTGAACTCCCAAGGTCCTGATGATGAGCAGAAGGAGAGAGAACATGAGAAAGAAAGTCAGGACCATGAGGGAACCTCCACCTGGCGATAGATAAAGAAAATGACTGAGCCCCACATTGGAGCACCAGACTGAGCTCCCAAGGTCCTGATGAGGAGCAGAAGGAGAGAGAACATGAGAAAGAAAGTCAGGACCATGAGGGGTGCGTTCACTCATGGAGACAGTGGGACAGAACTAATGGGAATCACCAACTCCAGTTGGAATGGGACTGATGGATCATGCGACCAAACCCATCTCTCTGAATGTGGCCAACAGTGGGGGCTGACTGAGAAGCAAAGGACAATGGCACTGGGCTCTGATTCTTCTGCATGGACGGGCTCTGTGGGAGCCTTCTCAGCTTGGTCGATCACCTTTCTGGACCTGGGGGGAGTTGGGAGGACCTTGGTCTTAACATAGAGTAGGGAACCCTGATGGCTCCTTGGCCTGGAGAGGGAGGGAGGGGAGGTATGGGTGGAGGGGAGGGGAGGGAAGGGGGAGGAGGAGGGGAGGGAAGGGGAAGGAGGAGGGGAGGAGATGGAAATTTTTAAATATAAAAAAATAAACCATGAAAAAAAAGAATTAAAGAAAAGTTAAGAGTTGGGTGTGGTGGTATACACCATGAATCCCAGCACTTGTGAGGCAGAGGCTGACAGGACTCTGAGATTAAGGCCAGTATGTTCTACAGAGCAAGTTCAAAAGCAGCCAAACTTAGGCAGTGAATCAAAGGGCCATGTTAGTACCCCAACAAGCTGCAGACCTTGGCAACTTTGGCCTGTGGATCTGGAGTGAAAGATTGAGAGACAGGGTTATGGAATTTGTCTCTTTTAGGGCTCAACGTGACAGGCTCAACAGAGACCACCTGTACACCACCCAGGATCAGACCATCCAAGTGGAAAATACTCAATGCTCTAAAGTGGCAGCTGCTTCTGCTCCTTCAGCCAATCACCTCTAAGATACCAGCCTATTTAGGTGTGGTCTCTTTTGCTTTAAAAGCAGCAGTAGCCATGTGCTTTCTCTCTTGCTTCCAGATCCTGCTTTCTGGCTGCTGAACTCTGTTTCTGTTCACTCAGAGGACTGTTGTCTATGACAATGATCTCTAAGTTTTTCCACTTAAATAAATAACCCTTTTATAAATATTAATTCCAAACTGTAGTGGGATTGTTTTGTGACTTACGTCTTCAGGATACCTGCCAAGGAAAGCTGCTACCATGGAGTAGAAGCAGCTCAAATGTAAGGAGTATGTTGCAGTCAACAAAGCCAAAAGGAGTTGGAGATCTAAAGAATATTTTCACATTAGACAAGGAGATGCAGAGTATGTAGCTTGCCTACCTAGTTTTTGGTCTTGCAATGCTCTCTTCCCTATGTTTTGGAACGATAATATATATTCTGTGCCATTATGTGTTGATTATATGTTGGATCTTTTTATTTTTGTTTTGATTGTGATTTTGGGGGATGTCAGTTAAGAGATTACAAGAAACTTGGAAGTAACTTTGAACATTTAAATGATGTTGAGACTGTGATAGACTATGGGGACATTGAAGTTATGATGCATTTTGGCATTATGATATGACTACAAACTTATGGGGGCCAAGGAGTGGAATGTGAAATTTAAAAAAAATTATTCCCCAAAGCGTGTGATACCATTAGGAAGTATGAGTATTTTGGGGTATGTCTAGTCTTGTTGAAAGAAATGTTTCATTGTGGAGGTAGGTTTCAAGGTCTCATATATGCTTAACATACTGCCCAGTGTGACAGACCAATTTATGTTACCAACATATCAACATGTAGCAGCTCTGTCTCCAGCACCACATCTGCCTGTAATCAGTTATACTCCCCACTATGATGATAATTGACTAAATCTCAGACACTGTAAGACACCACCTCAATGAAATATTTTCATTTGTAAGATTTGCCATGGCCTTCATATCTCTTTACAGCAAAAAAAAAAAACCCACAAAGACAAAGATGTTCTATGATTTATAATAATACCATCCCCATAACTAAGCATTCTAACAGCATAATTAGAATATATATATATATATATATATATATAATGTGTGTTTATATATATAAGCATTTTGACAAATTATTGTGATTGGCCCATGATTTTAATTGAATATATAGTCCAAAATTTCTATTACCTTTTATAAAATTTGTATATATGTCCCTAAATCCTTTACACACACAAATACATTGTTTCTACCTTAAACAATATATATGAATGCATTTACATATATGATAGCCACACACATATGTATGTGTATATATATATATATACATACATATGTGTGTGTAAAGCTTACATCTACATCCACATATATATATATATATATATATATATATATATATATATATATATATATACATATATATGAAGCAGAACACTTCAGACAAGGGGGAGAATGCTAATAAGGAAATCCCACATTAGCTTTAAATAAAGAATGTCTTTACCAAAATAGAAACTCATGGATCACAATAAGAAAATAGAAATGGGGTCTCACATCCAGGTGTGGCATGCAGGAAAAAGAGGCGTGAGCACTTGAGACCATGGCTTTTTGGTACACAAGCCACACCCAAACCTACTCCAACCTCTCAAAGGCCATTGACTGAAGGTTTCCCATTAACTTCTCCTTTTGTCTAAATAAGAGAGTTCCAAACCCAATATAAAACTATATACAATAAGAAATATCAAGTATAAAAATTAGAATTACAATCAGCATAAACAAAATTAATCAAGAAACATATACTAAATGTTTTAATAACGTTTTACCCTAAGGAGTCTATATCTTGGATTAGAAATGGCTTGGCTAAATCATAAGGGTAAAGTAACTTTAAGCCCACTGAAGGCCTGAGAAAGGAGATAATATTACTGAGTAGGCAGGAAGTGCAATTAAGCAGCTTCAAAAGTTGGAAGAAATGACAGAAACAACCAGAAACACCAAAAGTTTCATTTGCAACATTAGAGCAACCAACTTTGGCTGAGGCCTAGAGTAATGGACAGACCATTTTCAGAGGCAGGAAGAATTTCAAAACTGTCTTATTCTGTCTTGGCAAGATTTGGCAATCTTTTTTCTTGTATCCTGCTTGTCAGTCTGGACATTCTATATTTTGATAGTGGTCAAGGCATGGGCTCCAAGTGAAGTGACTTAGGTGTTCAACATTCTCTCGGGAATAGATTGATGATGCCAGGAGAAATCATGTCTCATGTCAAAAAAACCCTTAAGTTATTTAAATGTCATATTCTACAGTTCTTTGAAGTGTTTGATGATTACCTATCTATGCAGGATACAGTCTCTACATATCTAAAGAACCTGATTAGTATAACTATAAGTATGACAAACATGATGAGTATTGACCTATAATACTTAATACCTGTATAACTTAAAGACTAAGGCTTCATATTACAATATTAAACAAGCTTTAAGCAACTATGCAGCAAATGAGGACAATGACCTCAAAATGTAAACTTTGGGGCTATGTGAATTGTTCAGTTTCATTTTTTTAAAGGCCAGAAGACCTGTACAGCCAATACTAGTTTTTCTTCCATTGTCTTACTGAAGAGCAGTGGAGTTTAATTCATAGGACAGGGTCTCATCCACAGGAGGCAAACTCATCAGTGGATTCCCAGCTGGCTAGTTCTGTAAAAGTCTGAAAACCCTGATTCCAGATGCGAGAACTTTGAATATATAGTTCTTCAAATAAGGGCAAGAAAAGTGGAAAATACATAGGGATTTGATTTTTTTCTCTCAAAAAGATTTGTTTTCTTATGACTTGTTTTAGGCATTGTCTCATAATGGTGAAGACACAGTGCAACAGCATTCTTAAAATGCCTTGGTGAAGTCAGACTGAGGTAGGCTGTCTTACAACGGGTACACAGCAGAAACACGTCCACTTTTAAAAGTTCTCTTTGTATCTGGAGATCTCTCAGGTGGAGACAATAGTCTCTACTTCAAATGAAAGTACTTGCATATCTCTGTAACATCTGTGCCAGTTCACTACTGTCTGCTTCTCTTTTGACAGGAGTTTACTAAATTTAAAATTTATGAAATTATTCACACCCTATTCAATACTGGGTTTTTCAAGTGGGAACTTCTTCTCCAATGAGCCTTCAAGGACAGGCTTTCCTCTCTGTAAATTAGTCTTTCTCAAGACCTTAAACTGATAAAATTGATTGTTTGCTCTCTAAATTTCTTCTCTGTGGATTTAGTTAAGACTTACTTCACATCCAGTAGAGTCCACAGAAATCTGTTCATTTTCTTATGTGACAAAGTTTTAACTGGGAGAGCAGTGATTGGATCTTGTGAGCAACCCTTCTTGGACACTCCTTGGAGGAGGAGGTGAAAAGTTGTGGAATCAATAATGTGGTCATTAGGAGTTGGGTGAGTAGGAAAGCATGTAGCTGCAGACTTGTTGATTGTGGCAATCAGGCTCCCCTATAAACTGGCCCACCTTGCATATCACAGGCTTCATTGAAGGAATCTGTGGTCCTGGCCTCCTCCTATTGGTTCCATGGATCAGGCAACCCAGTGACAACTCTCTCAATATACTGTGAAAGATGCCAGGTTAACCCAAGGGGAAGCCATTAGTGTACATACTAATGCTTGCCAGTCTACCTAAGGATGGCCCCAGCCTGATCAGGTCTTCAGACTGTTTTCCTCTTACATATCCACCATTTTATTTAATTTTGTGTCAGATCAGTGAAAGTTGAAGTTCTAGTCCTAAGCCAAGTTATTCTCACATTGTAGAGCACTCAGCATAATAAATTTTGCCTGTTTTAGGTTGGCTTGTCATACAAGTCCTTACTGATCACTGACTACTGGTTCTCAAAAGGTGACTATGCTGGAAAACATACCAAGATTAGAGGGGTGGCCATCAAATGGAAGCCTTATGGATCTCTTTGAGTGAAGCCTGAACTGCCTCACAAGGAGGGACATATTCTGGATGTTCAAGTACTATGATAACCAGGAGTATGGACAGATGCTGTAGCAAACACTTAAGGATAATGATTAGCAATATAGCAATATCCCGAGTGAAGGCATCCATAAGAGGGGATGAATGCAAGATGGGGTGGGGCCCCAAGACACATTAGCAATTTGTGTAGCAATAACCAAAAGGACTTTAGTTCTTTCTCCTGAAGTTATGGTATGAAGAAGGGTACCAATAAAATCACAACCCCCTCAAATCAAGGCCAGGGGTCAAAGGTCCAAACTACTGGCTAGGCCACATAGATACCAATTTCCAAGTATGGTATCAACCAGGTTAGCATGGAAGCACAGGCCTGATATGAGGGAGTAAAGGAAGCATTATAGAATTGGTGGGAGGAAACACATGCATATCATTGCCTTCGTGTTAATATCAGGGAAGGCTTTTGCCATTGAAGAATGATAGGGTCTTACCATTAAACCAGAGAAAAGGGTGTCCTATGGGGCAGGAACACCTAATTCTCATAAGCTGGACTGAGACCCTTCTCATCAAATGCAAGGAAATTTAAATGAAACAGGGTCTCAATCAAGACCAAATGAGGGTCATGTTTAGCATTTGTTGAAGTGACCTTGGCCAGAAGATCTCTGAGAGTTCTATTTGTTCTTTCAACACTGGCACTTGACCCTGAGGGTTGAAATAATGCCAAATGTATGATTTATCTTCCAGGAAGGGATGAATCCATTAAATCGCTGGGAACTTTAGGCATCATTGCCATCATTGGATTTTAGGTCCCAGGGCACACCGATGACCAACATTGCAGACTTAATAACAGGGAAGCCTTTTCCTATAACAGGGCAATGGCACAGGATAAGAAAGAGCAAGTGACCAAAAGTACATGGAAAGAGCAGAGATCGCCAAATGAGGTGTTAGTGGGTGATATCCATTTGCCAGATTGCATTTCATAAAAGACTGTGAGGGTTTACTACAGTTCTGTTAAGGAGTACTATGTGTGCAAGGATCCACAAAAAATAAGATGCTGTGGATTAAATCAGAGTTAAAAAAATCCAATTTGATCAAGAAAGACCACCTGAGAAGTCTCCTACAGGAATAGATGGCCCAGATGTCTGAGTTCTCCATCCAAAAAAGGTCCCCATAAAATTATCAGCGCCCCCAACCAGCTGGAAGTAGTCTAAAATACTATGCCCACATTCCCCAAAAATGGACTATGGATATTTTCCTTTTTTTTCAAGAGGGGGTAATGGTGCAGGAAAATTGTCTGTAATTTGTCAATCATGTTTTAAATAAAATGCTGATTGGCCAAACAGAAAGTATTGGTGGGAAAACCAGACAGGAAGTAAAAATAATGTAATGAGAACAGGAGAACCCAGATTGAGAATGTTGTGGAACACATCTTTAGTACCATTGTATTCAAAATACCTACATTTTTTGAATCTGAGAAGACCATGGATGCTCAGAGAATACTGACAGAATAGGATAGGTGGTGATATTGGGTTTTATTTCAATAGGGAGTGAGGACATAGCAGAGATTATCTTGTGGGAGGTGACTGTCTATAGCACCAGGGTAATCAGCAACAACTTATTGAAAACTGATAGAGTCTTACCAGAGAGTTTGATAATAGCAGAGGGAGGATGGGAGAATAATCTTGTCAGACTCATGGTTGTAAGTCCTGTGAGCCAATGCCCTTTAAGCCAAGGCAAAAAGCTTGTTCAGAATTTGAAGTGAGCTTGTGAAGGTCAGGAATTGCCTAATGAATCTATATTAGGGGCCCTG
The DNA here is from genome assembly GCF_903992535.2 of Arvicola amphibius. Taxonomy (NCBI): domain Eukaryota; kingdom Metazoa; phylum Chordata; class Mammalia; order Rodentia; family Cricetidae; genus Arvicola; species Arvicola amphibius. The sequence goes on from NC_052048.2 coordinate 18,069,649, forward strand.
GTTGGCACAGAGTCCCCAAGAAGCCAGAGTGTATCCCCAACATGATAGCCAAGAGGGGCTCTTTGGGGTCATGTCTACCCAAGGAGGAGGAGGGCAAGAGGGAGAGAACCTTGTTTAGAACCCAAAGAGCATTGGGTGCTAGCTGAATCCTGACAAAGGGACATATGGGACCCTCCAACAAGGAAAAGAGATGGCTTATCTCATGGGCCAGGATTAAAAGGAACAGCTTGAGTTTTTTAACCATACCACATAGGTGTTGATGTTCAACAAGCAGATAGTAGTCTTGGGAGGTCAATCTGAAAGTTAATAGCCAAATCTTCTGAATAAGAGAGAACCCCAAGAATGTGTAAGGGGGGACTCTATCTTTTCAGGGGCAACGTGGAAATTTATAGAGAAACTAGGTTTCTCAAAAGAGCTTGAGACACCCATTATAGGTAGGTGATTTTAGAATGTGAAATAAAGATATCATCCATTTAAAGGATGAAAAGGACTTCCTCTGGAATTTTTTTGTAGGAACTTTGAGACATATATTTGGCAGATAGTGGAACTATTTTTCACGCCCTCAGGTAGTATAGTTCATTGGTGTCTTTTTTCATATTAGGTTCCCAAACTGTAAAAGCAAAGCAGCATTTGCCCACAGGCACCAGGGGTATTTGAAAGAAACCATGCTTAATATTGAACACAAAAATATGGTATGAAAGGGGTATTGTCCCCATATTTCCCATTTGATCATTACTTGCATGCAGGTCTTAGAAGAATTGGTAATGGCCTGACTTCTTTTGGATGACAAAAATGGGATATTGTGTCTACTGGTGAATGACTCCAAATGCGTAATTGTTCTTTTATTAACTCTTTAAGTGCCCATAATTTGGGTTCATTGGTGGGTCACTGTTCTACACAGACATCACCATTAGAAAGCCAGGAAAGGGGTATAAAATCTGGTAATAAGTTTTTCTTGGTCTCTATGTGGGAAATGATCTCTAGAATAAGGGATGCTGTTCTGTTGGAGAATGAGATGATATGCATCCCGAGAGGCAATTTTGTCAGGAGTCATGATGTCATCAAAAGATGTATGATAATCCATGGATAGGATGACTCTGATGTCTTCCAAAATGTCCCTCCCACAAATGTTATAAGGGACATTAGCTACTTTGAAGGCAAAGGAGCCCTGGTTGCAAGATGCTTCCAGTGGACAAGCCATATGGAGGCATGGGAGTACTGTTGTCTGCCCACCTGGCTGATGGAGGTGCCAGTCCGAAACTTCCAGTGGGGAAACAGGAGAGCTTCAGTCTCTGTGAGGATGGTAACATTCACTTTCTTGTCCATTAACCCTTTAATGGGTTGTTTATCCAGATATATGGTCCTCATAAGGGAGTGAAGAAAAATAGGCAGGGTCCAGAATACCATGGGGATGGGATCATTCCCTTTAACTGGTGAGGCTGAGGGATGTACCAATAGGAGTTTAAAGTAACAGGGTTGTCCAAGGGCTGTGAACAATAGTTGTTAGCTCATGAAAGCCTTTGTTGTATCTGAAAGAATATGTGTTTAGACAAGAGTTAGGGAAGTCATTCCATAGGTGGCTGGACTTATCACTGCCCAAGCATGATTCGTCTAGCACAGCAGAAACGCCCCATCCATCAGAAGATGATCGACTGTCTGACAAAAGGGCATTGATGAAGACAGTCAGGGCAGCAATTGGGCCAGAATCAGAGTCAAGGACCCTGGTGGTCAGCATCCATTTATGGATTTCATTCTTATGGCAAACATCCTAGAGAGGTGCACTAAGCCCTTCTCATGTCAACTGTATAGTCAACATTTCTCAGGTTGAGCCCAGATCTACCACATGTTCCACCACCTCAGTGACTTTTGTGAGGAATAACTCCCCAGATAACTGAGCAAACTTGCAGAAATAAACAGAAGTGTCATGAGGAGTGCATGTCTTGGGGGACTTAAATGACAGGTCTGAGACTTACTAGAAATAAGCATACTGGCAAGTGCTGGATTTAGACACTGAATCAATATTTTGACCACACCTGGTGAGAATATCTAAGGTGGTATCAATCCCATAGTAAAGGTTAAGATGGTCCTGTGGCTCCACCTGATCATCATAAGATGAGTGCCAATTAAGGAAGACCACAGGCTCCAAAATAGCCTGAAAAAGATGGTACCAGGCATCATGGTTTGTAATTGCATAACCCATTCTTGATGGACTTGTTCAAAGTAGGGAGAGTCTGGGAAAAATTTTGTAACAGCTTTCTGAACAAAAGAATATTCATAAGTGTTGCACGCATGGATGGTTGACTGTATTCGATCCCATATTTAACAAGGAAATACATGGTTAGACAATCTTCTGAGATTTGGGTGGCCAAGGAAGATGCTGTAACACAAACTGAGAAAGCAGTAGGTGGAGTGGGATGCCATGGGCTATATGTTGTTCTAGGTTTGGTACCAATGTTCCTGCCTTGGGTACTTTGGTGGAGGAGTGAAGGCTGTAATAGGAGTGTGAAGGATTGAACATTGCTTTGGGACAATGGTATTGTACCCCATAAAAATTTGTTACTTGTAGTTTAATAAAATGCTGATTGGCCAGTAGCTAGGCAGGAAGAATAGAGTGACCAGAACAGGAGAATTCTGATAAGAGAAAGGTTCAGTCTGCACTTGTCACCCAGAATGCCTTGCTAATAAAAGGTACCAACCCACGTGGCTAATACAGACAAGAATAATGATCTAATTTAAGATGTGAGAATTAGTTAATAAGTATCCTGTGCTAATAGTCCAACCAGTTTATGATTAATGTAGACATCTGTGTGTTTCTTTGGGAATGAACACCTGTGTGATTGGGCAGGACAGAAACCACTGTCAACAGAACATAGGTTTGGGAGGCACTGCTTGGCATGAGTGATCTGACTCTTCCTCCTCTGAGGAGTAAGGGGCCTCTGCAGTATATGGTTTTAAAGTAATAGAGAGGTTAACACTGGCCTGTTGCTGACAATGCTTATTGAGAGCAGCTATTCCTTCCTCCGGTGGGGGGCTATTAATGGAAATGATGGCTAGTAGGGTTGGGACAAAGGAAACAGAGGAAGTCACTCTTGAGCTAACCTCATGCTTTTGATCAAGAAAGTGCATGCCCATCCTGAGGTCAGGCTCCCATGTGTTTTCAGTAGAAATTCAGGGTGTCAACCCCACAACTTCATCCCCTAAATCCTCAAGAAGTCCATTCTTAACCTTAAGGCCACTTTTGACCAATATTAATTTTAATGCCCTCACCTGAAAGTTTCTTTCAGTGGGAGGGTAAGTTTCCTATTCTCTCAATGTCAGGAAATGCAGGGCAGGCAAGAACAAACTCTCAACTAAACAAAGAGAGGCATAAATAAAACAATAAATATGTTGAATCCAAGTGTCTTACACTTAGTGGAGGACTTCTGTGGTTCATTAGTCCATGGTTGTATGTCTACACAGTGTCTCTGAATGAGATGGGAAAGTTGGGGAGCATCATGGGGTTTCATTTCCTGGAGTATCAGCCCTTATATAGAGGCACCTGATGAATCAAGAGCAGTACTAGCTGTTCCTACCTAGTGCACCAGGGGTACCAGACAGACATAAAGAGAGAAAGAGAAAAAAAGCATCTCCATGCTTACCATCATGAGAACCAAGGATATGAAACATTCATGGGCCAAGTCACCTAAAAAGTCATCAAGAAGGATACATTGTAATGTACTGCAGTCATGAAGAGGAGTTTGAAAAAGCACTCATAAAAAAAAAGCAAAATTATACCAACCTAATCGACATACTTCTAGCAAGAAAGCACAAATATTTGGACCCTAAAACAGCCACAAGCATCAAAAAAATATAACCTGATTTAAGTGGGGTCAAGATCAATGCCTGTATAGAATCCACGAACCCCTTATTGAGCACCAGATGTCGCACATGATCCTGCTTGTACACCTTGATGGAGGGAAGAAAAAGGTGCAGTCAATAACATAGACATTGGGAGTTGGCTGGATAGTGAATCATGTAGCTGCAGACTCATTTACTGTAGAAATCATGCTTTCCTATACCATTCCCCCCGACACACACACACTGTGTCCCATGGAATTCAGTGAATGAGTCTGTGGTGCTGGTCTCCTTTTATAGATTTTTATGGATCAGGCATCCACACATCAGTAATCTACAAGCATGATGAAAGACTCCAGGTTGACCCAAGGCGAAGTCATTAGTGTGCATGCTAATGCAGACCAGTCTACACAAAAGCAGCCGTGGACCAGTCAGGCCATTTTTCTTCTATAATGAGGCATGTGTACAATTCAAGCAGAAACCAAGAGACTGATGATTATTTGATGCAAGTTGACTCTAAGGATGGAGAGTTGAAAAGCATTTAGGGAGACCACAATAACTGCATTTACAGGATTCCTCCCTCCACTGTGTAAGCATAAAACATTTGGCATTCCTATGTTTTTTTGGCTCTGGGGTAAGGAACCAACCACCATCATTCCATGAACAGAGTTGTACAGTCATTTAAGTTTTGCTCATGGACAAAATGTTTACAGATCCAGATAAAAAAGCCTCCAACCAGGTTACAATGTGTTTAATATGTTCATAGTCTTAAGAAAAAAGAAAAAGAGCAGATAATCATAAAGAGTTTAAAAATAATAAAATAAGATTTTTCAAAAAATAATAAAATAACATAAATAAAAAATCCACATAAAATACATATATGTACATATCTAATATATTATTTTATTGTCTGAATTTTTTTGTTTGCAGATGAATAAATAATACCTGCTAAAAAACACTGGATGGCAAAGGCTGCTTGATTAAATCAACCTATACTTTGAAAAATGTCTTTAATTAAAAATGGATGTCAAAATGTGTTTTGCTTTGAGGAAGAGACTGTTTTTTGTATCCCCCCCCATAAAAACCAAAAGGCTCTGTGGATTCATTTAGAGTTAAAAAAAATTGTGTTTGATCCAGAAGACCCCTTTAAAAATTCTGGCTACAGACTTAAAAAAGTAAACTTAGAAAAACTTTCAAAGACAAATAATGTATATTTTACACAGTCCAAACATAAAACAATACATTATCTGTAACTAACTTGTGCAAACACACAGTCCAGACTTATGTTAGTACAGATACGTACGTTACATTTAAAATTTTTATGTTTTCAGAAAAATTGAATCAAACAACAATAAATACAGATGGCTCAGGTGATCCAACAACCCAGAGCACATCTGTTATAGCTTTCTCAGCATTCTGCATCAAGAATAGCTTTAAGGCTGCTACCTGAGATGGTTCACCCTCATAGACTATTCCAGGAAGGAATTAACCATGGTCCTGCTTTTTTTCAGCATCCCTCAAAGGTGTCAGCACCCACAAACAAAAAATAGTTTAGAAAACATAATGCACATGTCCCCAAAAGATGGAAGTTTGTTATAATTTCCCTGGGGGTTACAAGTTATTATTGGTAACAGCCAAGAAAAAAAAAAAAGATTGAAGTAAGGATATAAGGTCAGTTGTCTGGAAACGTGATGACATTTTGTAACCAAATTTTAAATAAAAAATTGAGCAACATACTGAAGAATAGAAATAATAAGGATTTGGAGTGTTTAGATATAATCCTATAATATCTGAAAATAAAACGCTAGTTAGACAGTAAGAAATGCCACAAGGAAAAATGTTCAAGCACTTACTTCTAATTACAGTAGTTCAGGTTGTACAGTGGTGGTACACACCTTTAGTCCCAGCACTGTGGAGGCAGACACAGGTGGACCTCTCTGTGTTTGAGACCATCCTGGTCTACAAAGCAAGTTCCAGGACAGGTTTCAAAGCTAGTCAGAGAAACCCTGTCTTGAAAAACAGAGAGAGACAGGGACAGAGAGAGAGAGAGAGAGAGAGAGAGAGAGAGAGAGAGAGAGAGAGAGAGAGAGAGAGAGAGAGAGAGAGAGAGAGAGGAAGAAGAAGAAGAAGAAGAAGAAGAAGAAGAAGAAGAAGAAGAAGAAGAAGAAGAAGAAGAAGAAGAAGAAGAAGAAAAGAAAAAAGAAAACCCAAAACAAACAAAAGAAAAAGAAAATAACTCCAAACTCCTAGTAGCTTAGTATAAAACAGATGTTGGAATCAAATTAATATCAACATGAAGCAGAGAAAATATTCAGTGTTGAGCACTCTAAGAAGGAGCATAGGATCATATGAGAAGTTAGAACATAAATGTAATATGATTTAAATTTGCAGTTGATAGCCAATTACTTAATTCTATTGTATAATCATGGCCAGTCATTGGTTACTGGTAGTGGCTGAAAACATTTCCTAAAAGTGAGACGGTATAAGTCTAGTTATATGGGACATTCTGAAAAGGGATTTGATTGTCGAAATCTCAGAAATATGAAATGGCATGGGTTTGTCAAGGAATTGTGCATTTGTCTTAAGCATTGTAGAAATCCCATGCCACTTTTGGTAGTAATTTTGTTAACAAGATTAGAATGTTTAAGAGCTAAGGAGATGGCTCAATCAATAATGGAATTTTCTTCTGGCCATAAGAACAATATTCTGTTTTCCTGAATCCAAGTAAAAAGCCGTATAGAAGGACATGTTGCTAAAATTCCAATAAAGATGATGTAGGAGATGGAACTACCTATATCCCTGGAGACTGATAAGCCAAACAGTTTCTCAACGTGGTGATTTAAGGTCAATGAGATACCTAATCCTAAATACAGAACAGAAAGAAGGATCTGAGTACCTGCATCCAAAGATGTCCTCTGTCCATACTTTAGCAGGACTGTAAAGAAGTGCACACATACACACACATGCAAACATGCACACACACACACACACACACACACACACACACACTCAAAATCTCACACAGCCAAAGAATAAAATATTTTGGTAATGTAAAGCTCCAAGTGTTCCCTATTTCAAACAATATGTCAGGGATTTTATATAGTCTTTGTGAATCTGAATAAATGAGGTGGCAGGGATTGCATCTTACCCAAACATACATGACCTGTATACTATGGAAAATACAGCTATATATCACACCCATAGTTACAGTATAATTGGTGATCTACAAATGAAAATGAAAGCTAAACATATTAAACATCTTCACGTTTACAAAACTATCAGTCAGTACTATCATAACCTTATATAAGAACTGCATACCAAATACAATGAAATTCATGTAATGGCAAAATTTTAATACAGGTACTAACATCATAGCTATGCTTCATTTGCTCTTAATCCAAGTCACACTGCCAATGCTTCATGTTATACTAGCTGGCAGAACTCCCAAAGAGGAGTCAAGGATGCAATATTTCCTACTTTGTCAAATATAAGGTCACCCAGGATGGGATCAAAGGCACCATTCTTCTGCTGGGTCTTATAAAGGCAGGTACCACATTGCATGCAGCACAGACTTGGAAGAAACTCCAGAGACGCCAAGATGCTGGTTACCGTGTTCACAGCAGCCTTGCTAGCCCTGAGCTCTCTTCAGAGCTTCAGTGAAGGTAAGACACATGGATGTTTGTTCAGTGAATCTGCTTTTAGGTAACATATCACATGTCACTCCTGGAAGATGCAGGGAGAGAGAAGAGGATTAGGAGAAAAGCAAAAATGTAAAATCAGTACCAAAATATTTTGTTCGAATCATCATACCAAACCAAGGAATTGAATGTTGTTATGTGCAATCCATGCTTGATTAAGGCTTGGAAAAGGAGGTTGAAAAGGTAGGGCTGGATCTCTAGAGTCACCACTCTGTGTTGTGAAGGATCAAACATGAAGGTTCACAGAAGAAAGACCCACTGTGAATCTCCTGTAATGAATTAGTCAGCGAATAACAGGAATCTTACTGCAGTGAATGTAGAACAGAAGAAAGGACATAGGAACATTTCTGGGTAGGATAGTCAAATAATTTTAAAATCCTATGTTTTTGCTTCTGTCTTGTTCATGGAAAATTAGTTTTCTAAGACCTCAAATTCCAGTTCCAAGCATAAAGATTTGATGTTTGATACCATCAATACATGTACTCAGAAAAATTCTATAAAAACTAGGTGGGAATGATCATGAGGATGACTTACAAATGAGTAAGAGGAACGATGTAATAATCATTGAGCTGTTGATAAAAGGAAAGAGGGCATTTGTTTCAGCACTAAACTTACTACTTCTTGTGATGTACCAAATAAAGAACATGAGTCTGCATCTCAGATTCTAATCATGGATCCTCTTTTGCAGCAATCCCCCACGGTCCCCCACGCCAAGGTTTTGGTCCTAGGCCAGGTCCACCCCAGAGAGGCCCACCCCAACAAGGCCCACCCCAGCGAGGCCCACCCCAGCCAGGTCCACCCCAGAGAGGCCCACCACAGCAAGGCCCAGCACAGCAAGGCCCACCACAGCAAGGCCCAGCACAGCAAGGCCCACCCCAACGTGGCCCACCCCAGCAAGGGCCACCCCAACAAGGAGGCCCTCAGCAGAACCAAGGCCCTCGGCCTGGAAACCAGCAAGGCCCACCACAACAAGGAGGCCCTCAGCAGAACCAAGGCCCTCAGCCTGGAAACCAGCAAGGCCCACCCCAACAAGGAGGCCAACAGCAGAACCAAGGCCCCCAGCCTGGAAACCAGCAAGGCCCATCCCAACAGGGAGGCAGACCTCAGGGACCTTCCCAGGGCCAGGGTCCTCAGTAATTAAAGATACATCATCAGGTAGGATTTGAATTCACTGTTAATTCAGCATCTTAATTCTTATAGCTTTGCAAGCACAAGCTGTGATAACTCAACTTTAAACACATTTATATTACATAGTTTAGGTTTTCATTACTATTACTATTATTTAGATATGCTACTATTTTATACTACTATTATTATTTGGATAATCTGGGGTGGTACAGGGAGATTATTAATGTTTTTTATACTGCTCAAGTTATTGTGATATTTGAGGAACAATGCATTTACCTGCTTGACAACTTGAGTTATATTGTTTATGGAAGAAGTGCAATGTTATTCTTAAATTCTGTTGCCTTGTTGCTCATGCCAGAAACCCCCCTACTATGCCCAGAATAAGAAAAAATAAATAAATAAATGAGAAGTCAAGGCATCAGGCTAACTTTTTAAAAGAATAAGTCATCATTCCTCCTCACCTTCTTCATTTTTAAACACTTCCACTGATTCTTTCAACAGTTTATTAAAAATTCAAGCAGATCTTTGCTTTAGCAGCACATATACTAAAAACTGGAATGATACAGGGGAGATTAGCCTGACCTCTGCACAAGAGTTACATGCAAATTTATGAAGCATTCCATATTTCAAAAAGAAAATGAAATATACAAACAAATATTTTATCTGCATAGTACCCTTATATTAATTATATTTTTTAAAAAAAACATCCACAATAGTTCATAGAGACAGCATGTTTGTGTTCATATTTTATTGGTTTTGTTTTTTGCAGTAGTGAATCGTAACATTCTGTGACTTTCTGTCATTGGTTAGTTTAATATACTGTCAATGACCTTTCAAGCTGGTTTCTGTGTTTCACTAGTACAAAATGTGTCTTAGCAACCCACCTTTATAAATATGTCTTACAGTTTAAATGAGTATTTTTTATAAGATTCATATAGACCAGGCTGGTTTCAAACTTGCTATGTGGTCAAGTGTACCCTTGAATTCCTATTCATCTTCCCTCTACTTCTCAAGTGCTGGGATTATATGCATATGCGTTATTCACCGGTTTATATTTTAACATCAAATACATTCTTGCTAAAGCCATATAACCAATAAAATATATTTTCTTCATTTTTTTTCAGAGTGCATTATGTGCTAAATGGTTACCAAAAATGAATAAAAAAAAAAAAAAAAACAGAAAGGGAAGAGACAAAGAGTAGAGAAAAAGAAAGAAGATATGGACTTCTATCTACATTATTTAAGTTCTTAGAAAGAGATGAGAAACTTCATCTTCTTTTGATTTTCCTATAACTTCTCTTTGTGTTTGTTTATTTCAGATAATGAGTAAGAAAATACTGGCTTTGGTGGATTGGACAACTGGAATAATGTGGCCATAATCTATCTTTCTAATAAAAATAAAATCAAAAGCATGCCATTTCCTCCTCTTGTCTTTATTTTTTTGTATTTTTTCCATTCAAAAATTTACACTTCCTCCACTCCTGCCATTCCCTTCCCACTCCCCCACACACCCTCCTCCCTCCCTCTCCCTCTTTAAGAGAGGGCAGGGAACCCTGCCCTGTGGGAAGTCCAAGGCCCTCCCCCAACATCCAGGCCTAGGAAGCTTTGCATCCAAATAGACTAGAGTCACAACAAGCCAGTACATGCAGTAGAAACAAGTCCCAGTGCCTTTATCAATGGCTTCTCAGTCAGCCCCCATTGTCAGCCACATTTAGAGAGTTTGGTTTGATGGCATACTCACATACTCATTCAGTCTTGGTCTAGCTGGATTTGGTGAGCTCCCTTTAGGACAGGCACACTGTCTCAGGGGGTGGACCAACTCCTCATGGTCCAGACTTCTTTGCTCATTTTCTCCCTCCTTCTGCTCTTCAACTGGACCTTGGGAGCTCAGTCTGTTGCTCTGATGAGGATCTCGATCTCTGTCTCTATCTCCATCCTTCAGCGGATGAAGATTCTATGGTGATATTCGAGATAAACATCAGTGTGATAGTGGGGAAAGGCCAGTTCAGGAACTCTGTACTCTGCTGCCCAAGGACCTAGCTGGGGACATTCCCGTGGACACCAGGGATCCCCTAAAGAGCCAAGTCTCTTGTCAACCCTAAATGGATTCCTTAATGTAGATATCTTCTTCTCTGCTCCTATATCCGCCCTTCCTCCATCTCCACCCTCCCATTCCTCCAAGCCCTCTCCAGTCTTTCCTTTCTCCCTTCTCTCTCTCTCCCTCTCCCCTTCAGACAACCCCACCCTCACCCTAATACCACCCCATGCTCCCAATTTTTTCCCAGCAAACTTGTTTTCTTCCAATTTCCAGGAGGATATATATTTATGTTTTTCTTTGGGTTCACCTTGTTATTTGGCGTCTCTAGGCTTGTGAACTATAGCTTAATGTCCCTAGTTTATGGCTAGAGTCCCCTAATGAGTGATTACCTACCATATTCATTTTTGAGTCTGGGTTATCTCACTCAGTAAAGTGTTTTCTATTTCCATCCACTTGCCTACAAAATTTAAGATGTCATTGTTTTTTACCACTGAGTAGAACTCTAATGTGTATATGTGCCACACTTTCTTCATCCATTCTTCCATTGAGGGGCACCTAGGCTGTTTCCAGGTTCTGGCTATTACAAATAGTGCTGTTATGAACATAGTTAAACACATGCTTTTATAGTATGATTGGGCATCTCTTGGGTATATTCCCAAGAGTGGTATTGCTGGATCCTGAGGTATATTGATTCCCAATTTCCTGAGAAACCACCACACTGATTTCTAAAGTGGTTGCACAAGTTTGCATTCCCACCAGCAATGGATGAGTGTTCCTGTTACTCCACATCCTCTCCAGCATAGGCTATCATTGGTGTTTTTGATTTTAGCCATTCTGACAGGTATATAATGATATCTCAAAGTTGTTTTGATTTGCATTCCCCTGATCGCTAAGGAGGTTGATCAAGACCTTAAGTGTCTTTTGGCCATTTGAACTTCGTCTTATAAGAACTCTCTTTTCAGTTCAGTACTCCATTTTTTATTTGGGTTATTTAGAATTTTAACGTCTAGTTCCTTGAGTTCTTTATATATTTTGGAAATATGACCTTTGTCTGATGCAGGGTTGGTGAAGATCTTCTCCCATTCTGTAGGATGCCTTTTTGTCTTAATGACAATGTGCTCTGCTTTACAGAAACTTCTCAGTTTCAGGAGGTCCCATTTATTCACTGTTGCTTTTGTTGTCTGTGCTACTGGGATTATATGTAGAAAGTGGTCTCCTGTGCTCATGTGTTGCAGTCTACTTCCCACTTTCTCTTCTATCAGGTTCAGTGTGGTCTAGTTTATATGCAGGTTTTTGATCCATTTGGACTTGAGTTTTGTGCATGGTAATAGATATGTATTTATTTTCATTTTTTCTACAGGTTGACATCGAGTTATGCCAACCCTGTTTGTTGAAGATGCTTCTTTCTTCCATTGTATAATTTTAGCTCCTTTGTCAAAAGTCAGCTGTTCATAGGCTTGTGGGTTAATATTCAGGTCTTAGATTCAGTTCCATTGGTCAATGTCTCTGTTTTTATGCCAATACCAAGCTGTTTTCATTACTGTATCTCTGTTAGAGTTTGAAGTCAGGGATAGTAATGCCTCCAGAAGTTCTTTTATTGTATAGGAGTGTTTGGGCTATCCTGGGTTTTTGTTTGTTTGTTTGTTTGTTTGTCTATATAAAGTTTGCTATTTTTCTCTCAAGGTCTGTGAAGAATTTTGTTGGGATTTTGCCAGGGACTACATTGAATTTACAGATTGCCTTTGGTAGAACTGCCATTTTTACTATTGATCCTACCCATCCAAGAGCATGGGAGATTCTTCCATTTTCTGGTGTCCTCTTCAATTTCTTTCTTTAAAGCCTCAAAGTTCTTGTCAAATATATCTTTCACTTCCTTGGTTAGTGTAACCCCAAGATACTTTTTTATGCTATTTGTGGCTATCGTGAAAGGTGAAGTTTTCCCTCTCTGCTTCTCTATCCTTTGTGTATAGAAGCGTTACTGATTTTTTGAGTTGATCTTGTAACCTGCCACATCACTGAAGCTATTTATTACCTGTAGGAGTTCTTTGGTAGAGTTTTTGGGGTCACTGATGTACACAATCATATCATCTGCAAATAATGAAAGTTTGACTTCTTCCTTTCCAATTTGAATCCCCTTGATCTCCTTACGTTGTCTTATTACTATAGCTGGAACTTCAAGCACTATGTTGAAGAGATATGGAGAGAGTGGACAGCCTTGTCTTGTTCCTGATTTTAGTGGAATGGTTTTGAGTTTCTCTCCCCTTAATTTAGTTTAGCTGTTGGTTTACTGTATATTGCTTTTATTATATTTAAATATGATTCTTATATCCTTATGCTCCCCAAGACCTTTATCATAAAGGGGTGTTGAATTTTGTCAAATGCTTTTTCAGCTTCTAATGAAATAATCATATGGCTTTTTTTTTCAGTTTATTTACATGATGGATTACATTGGTAGATTTTCTTATGTTGAACGACCCTGCATCTCTGGGATGAAGCCTACTTAATCATAATGGATAACATTTTTGTTGTGTTCTTGGATTCTTTTTGCCAGTATTTCAGTGAGAATTTTTGGATCAATGTTCACGAGTGAGATTGGTCTGTAATTCTCTATCTTGGATGAGTCTTTGTGTGGTTTTGGTATCAGGGTGATTGTAGCTTCATAAAAAGAGTTTGGCCATGACTCTTCTGTTTTTATTATGTGAAACACCTTAAGCAATATAGGTATCAGCTCTTCATGGAATTTCTGGTAAAACTCTGCATTAAAACCATCTTGTTCTAGGCTTTTTTGGTTGGAAGGTTTTTTATGACAGCTTCGATTTCCTCACAACTTATAGGTTTATTTAAATTGTTCACCTGGCCTTGATTTAATTGTGGCATATGGTATTTATCTAAAAACAGGTCCATTTCTTTTACATTTTCCAACTATGTGGCATATAGGTCTTTGAAGTAAGACCTATTGATCCTCTGAATTTCCACAGTGTCTGTTGTTTTGCCTCCCTTTTCATTTCTGATCTTGTTAATTTGCACATTCTCTCTTTGCTTTTTGATTAGTTTGGATAGGGGCTTGTCTATCTTGTTGATTTTCTCAAAGAACCAGCTCTTTGTTTCATTGATTCTTTGGATTGTTTTCTGTGTTTCTATTTTGTTGATTTCAGCCCTCAGTTTGATTATTTCCAGTCTTCTACTCCTCTTGGGTGAGTCTGCTTATTTTTATTCTAGACTTTTCAGCTCTGCTGTTAAGTTTCTAATGTGAGCTTTCTCCGTGTTTTTAATGTGGGAACTTATTGCAATGAACTTTCCTCTTAGCACTGCTTTCATAGTGTCACATAGGTTTGGATATGTTGTGTCTTTATTTTCTTTGAATTCAAGGAAAACTTTAATTTCTTTATTTATTTCTTCCCTGACCCAGGTGTGGTTCAGTAGTTGACTGTTCAGTTTCCATGAGTTTGTAGGATTTCTGTGGATAGAATTGTTGTTAAATTCTAACTTTATTCCATGGTAATCCAATAAGACACAGGTGGTTACTAATTTGTGTGTGTGTGTGTGTGTGTGTGTCTATGGAAGTTTGCTTTGTTACCAAGTATGTGATCAATTTTTGAGAAGGTTCCACGAGATGCTGAGAGGAAGGTATATTCTTTCCTATTTGGGTGGAATGTTCTATAGATGTCTGTTAAGTCCATTTGATTCATTACCTCCATTAGTTCTCTTATTTCTCTGTTAGATTTCTGTCTGGTTGATCTGTCTATTGGTGAGAGAGGAGTGTTGAAGTCTCCTACTATTAGTGTGTGTGGTTCGATGTGTGCTTTGAGTTCTAGTAATGTTTCTTTTACATGTGGGTGCTTTATATTAGGGGCATAGATATTCAGGATTGAGACTTTATTCTGATGAATTGTTCCTTTTCTGAGTATGTAGTGCCCATCTCCATCTCTTCTGATTGATTTTAGTTTGAAGTCAATTTTGTTAGAAATTAGAATAGCCACACCCGCTTGTTTCTTTGGTCTATTTGATTGATAAACCTTTTCCCAACCCTTTACTCTGAGTAAATGTCTGTTTTTGTGGTCGAGGTGTGTTTCTTGTAAGCAGCAGAATTTTGGAACCTGCTTTTACATCCATTCTCTTAACCTGTGCCTTTTTTATAGGTGAATTGAGCCTATTGATATTAAGTGATATTAATGACCAGTGGCTGTAAACTCTGCCTCTTTTTTGATGGTATAGTTTGTGTGTTTCTCTTCTTTGGTTTGTGCTATGCTAACCTTCCCCTCTAGAATTCCCTGATAATTTCATTCCCTTTGTTAACTAACTTTCTCCATTAAGGAGTTAACTGACCATGTGCTAGTCACTGCCATGGATCTATGTGTGTGTGAAAACTCTTATTTGATATTGTATGGGGCACAAGAATTCCAGCCCTGAAACCTGCAAGGGCTGGGAATTACTTGTTTTAAGAGTATATATAACTGGTAACATTTGTAATGAGGAAGACAAAGAAGAAGAATGTAGAACTAAGAACAATGTGGAACAAGAAACAAGTAATAGAAGGAACAATGAGAAATGATGGGTTGAAAGAGAAGAATAAGAAACGTTAGCAGATGTTTATTAATGTGAATAGATTCTTTCCCCTCAGATTTTAACACTCAGATTTTTAATCCCCCCCCCCCTTTAGTTACTTTTAGCATCTTTAATTAAACCCTAAAAGGGAGTCTTTAAGACTGCTAGCTCCCAACACCAGATTAAGTCACATAACTGGCACCACGACCTATCCCAAACCCATAACCTGGCTTTTTGGAACCCATTTTCTATGATAGGATACCTTGCTCAGCCTTGATATGGGGGTTATGGGTATCATCCTGCCTCAAAATGGAATGCCAGACCTTGTTGACTCCCCAAAGAAGGTCTTTCCCTTCTGCAGAATGGATAGGAGATAGTAAGCAGAGAGGTGGAGGGCATCAGAAGTGGGCATGAATGGGAAACTAGGGTTGTTATGTAAAAGGAAAAAAGTTTCAAGTAAAAAGTATTAAAATAAATAAAACAAAACTAAAATAAAATTAAAAATATATACAGAGAGTCTACATTCTATTTGTTATTATGATGTCTTTGAATTTTTATATTTCTGATGAAGAATTGCTGCTAGGAAACATTAGATTGCAAAGGCTACCCAATTAAGCCACCTATATATTGAAAAAAATAGCTTGACTTTAAAGTGGAATTCAAATGTGTATTACTTTTGGGAAGAGTTTACTTTTCTTCCCCAGAAAACAAAAGCCTGTGTACTCATTTAGAGTTTAAAAAACATGTTTGATTGGGGAACCCCCCCCCTGAAAATTCTGCCTACAGACATAAAAAACAAAACAAAACTGAAAAACCCCTCTAAAACACATAGCATATATTTAACCTGATCAAACATAGAACAAAACATTATCTTTAAGTATCTTGTTCAAACCACATATTCCATACTTGTGTTAATATAAATATGTATATTACCTTTAAAAGTTCATACTACTTCAGAAAATGGGGTCCAAAGTCAAATAAAAACAGAGTGTCCAGTTGATCCACCATCTCAGAGCACATCTTTTAGTTTACTCAGACTTCTACATACAGAACAGTTTTAAGGCTGCTGCTTTTCATGGTCTAGGCTGACAAAGCACTCCAGCCAGGACTTGACTATGACCCAGATGTTCTTATGTCCCTTAATGATGTCAGTACCCCCAACACCAACAGCAACAACAAAGATATTAAAAAAAAAATGTCCACATCCATAAGAAATGGGTTATGGACGTTGGCCATCGTTTGGCAGGATTGGTTACAAGTTATTATTGCTAAAGGACAAAATTGAACAAAGGAGATTAAATTCACGAATCTCATTCTGAAAAGAAAATGGGTGGATATAGAAATGACAGTTCAAAAGGTTAGATTATTAAATCTACTTATTTTATTTTATTCTTTTAAAAAGAAAACAAGCAGTCTTTTTTTTCTTTTACATACCAAACCCAACTCCCACTCCCTTCCCATCTACCATTTCCTCCACCTGCTCTGCCACTCCTCCCCCATCTACTCCTCAGAGAGTAAGGCACATTGCTTTGGGGAACGTACAAAGCCTCTGCTACTATATCTAGACTTAGCAAGGTACTCATGTGTTGTCTGAGGTTTTCTGCCTTACCCGGTTTTTGTTCTGCCCAGTTCCCACAATCATTAAGTGCCAAAGAAATCACAAAAAGGTCTACATTAATCATAAACTGATTGGCTCTTTAGCTCAGGCTTATAACTTTTATTAACTTATAACTTATATTAACTCATTATTCAGGTATGTTAGCCCCATGGCTTGCCTTTTTTTAGTGAGGCAATCACATCTTCCCAGTACTGGAGAGAAATGGGCTTCCCCCTTCCCAGAATTTTCCTGTTCTCATTGACTCACCTCTATTTCTTATCTGGTTGTCCCACCTATATTTCCTGCCTAGCTACTGGTCTTTCAGTGTTTATTTAAAACACAAATGACAGAATATAGACAATTGTTCCACACCACCCACACAAAGAGAATAGGTTCCAAGAAAACCAGTACAAGCAGTAGGATATTCTTGGTGCCACTCAGTGGCCCCATAGTCAGCTACAGCCATACAACTGTCATCCACATTCTGGGGGTCTAGGTTGGTCACATGCTGGTTCCTTCCCTGTACAGCTGGAGTTGGCGAGCTCTCCTTAGTGCAGGTAAACTGTTTCAGTGGGTGTCCCAAACACAAAGAAAACAATACAAAGAATTAGTGAAACAAAGAGCTGATTCTTTGAGAAAAATCAACAAGATAGACAAACTCTCATCCAAACTAATCAAAAGGCAGAGAAAGAACATCCAAATTAACAAAATCAGAAACAAAAAAGGGGAATATAACAACAGACACTGAGGCAATCCAGAGACTATTAGATCATATTCCCAAACCTAGAATTTAAAAGTATGTGTGTACTCCACAAATGAAAATATTAAAAGAAATGAACAATTTTCTGGATAGGTACTACATACCAAAATTAAATCAGGACCAGGTGAACAAATTAAATAGACTTATAATGTGCAACAAAATAGAAACAGTCATCAAAAGCCTATCAAACATAAAAGCCCAGTGCCAGATGGTTTCAGTGCAGAATTCTACCAGACCTTCAAATAAGAGAAAATACCTATGTCCCTCAAAGTATTCCACATAATAGACACAAAAAGAACATTGCAATACTTTTTATGAGGCTACAGTTACCCTGATACTGAAACCACACAAAGACTCAACCAAGAAAAAGAATTAAAGTTCAATCTCACTCATGAACATAGAGGCAAAAATATTCAATAAAATTCTGGCAAATCAAATCCAGGAACACATCCAAAGAAATCTGTCAAAGAATTTGACAAAATACAATCACTCTTTCTGATAAAGGTCTTGGAGAGATCAGGATACAAGGAACATCTCTAAACGTCATTAAAACAATATGCAGCAAACTGACAGCCAATATCAAATTAAGTGGAGAGAAACTCAATGCAATTCCATTAAATTTACTTTTAAACTACAAAAGCAACTACTAGTCTTAAATATTTTACATTGGTATGGATTTTTATAAATTGATACAATTTTAAGTTTATTTTATTATCCTATATGCTTCCTTCAACTTTTGATTGGGATGTTGTGCTTATGCAGCTCATTTGAAATTATAATGTGTAGCTGGGCGGTGGTGCCCACGCCTTTAATCCCAGCACTTGGGAGGCAGAGGCAGGTGGATCTCTGGGTTCGAGGCCAGCCTGGTCTACAAGAGCTAGTTCCAGGATAGATCCAAAGCTACAGGGAAACCCTGTCTCGAAAAACCAAAAAAAAAAAAAAATTATAATGTGTAATTAAGAAATAGAGGTTGGTAGTTTTCCCCCCATAATAAACAAATTTGCAGTCAGTTATAAAAGGTATGTTTTCAAGATTGAATATATATATATATATATATATATATGTATATATATGCTTTTCAAACACTTCAAAGATGTATAGAATATGACATTTAAGATGTTTAATAATCTTTAGGCTTTTTAGGAACATGAGACACATCTCCTCCTGACAGGACCAATCTACCTCAGAGAAGATGAAGAGCATTACATTTTGTGACAAAACTAGCAATTTGGACAAGGTCCTGGTATTGCCTCCACTACTGACAGTATGTTGTGCAAATAAGACCAAAAGGACACAAAAGGACTGTCAAACTTTGCAAAAACAATGTAGGACAGTTTTTAAAAATTCCCTGCTTCTTAGAAATGTCTGTAATATATGTTAGGCCTGTACACCAGAGATATATACCCCAATGTTGCAGCAGAACTTTGGGTGATAGTACAAACAACCATACCTCCCTAACATTACCTCTTCCCAAGGACTTTGATGGAGTTAAAGACTAAATAGTTAGATTTATACCTTTCATTAATTATGATAAAAGTCAAATTAGATATAAAAGTTTAAACTCACAAAGATAAAAGAATTAATAGATTATTTTTTCTTTATATACCAAATACAAATGGACTGGATACTGTAACTCTAATTCTGATCTGATAACTGTTTTTGTTGTATATAATTTTATTTTGATAAAATTTAAACCTTCATTTTTAATTAGACAAAAGGGTGAAATGCTGTTGGATAATACTTTTATACACTATGAACATGTATTGCTCATATTGGTTTAATAGCGAGTTAACTAACAAATAGCTAAACAGGAAGACCTTAGGTGGGTGAGCCCAACTGAGAGAATGCAGGAAAAGAGGGTAGAGTTGACAGGAGACATAGAAAAATGCAAGATGAGCTTGCCATTTCAAAAAAGGGTACCACACCATATAGTAATACAGAGATTAGAAAAAAGGTTAATGTGAATTTAAAGAGAAACTTTGTAAGAAGTCTAAACTATCAGCCAAACATTTATAATTAAAATGTCTTTGTGTGATTCCTGGGAAAATGATCGACAGGAATAAAATGTCCAACAACACTTGAGAAGAACTCACTGTTATTCACTGCAAGCTGACCTGCCTCTACTCCCTTGGCTCCAAGAGGCAGAGACTGTAATGGCATTGGACAAAGTCATCTGGAACCTGTGTTAAGATGCTAGTATCAGTATGGGGTGACAGGATGAAGATATGACCTGACTTATATTCTTATAAATCAAGGACATATAGAAATGGTGTAAAAATAGTATATGTATATAAAATTCTCAAAAATATCAAAACAAAAAATATAACAATAAAAACAGAGAGCATATGGAACTACTGAGAAACACAACCAAAGGATGGGCACATAGGAAAGATCATCATAACTAACCACTGGTAGACAGGGAGAATGTGCTGATTCAGCTGGTGACATTTTGTTGACCTTATAATCACCAAACCTGCTGTTTCTGCTGGCCTGGACTGTAAATTGTTTGGGAGTTATACTAAACTAATACGCACACCAGAAATTTCAGTGTATGGAAATCAAGAACTATTGAATGTATATTAGTTATTGGGCCCATTCTAAAGGACCAGTAGATACCAAATAGTTTTCTCAGAAAGTCAGGGAAATACTGGCAACTGCGTCATTTGTAGTGGAATTAGAATAGGGCAAAGATGACACTTCCCTAGATGGCACCTTCATATCCATTCACTGATGATCATGGCCCTCTTTCTATTCCTATCTTACATGAAAGATGACTATAATAAAGCATGTTGGTGGCTCATAGTCTGGTATTCGGACTCTGCAGGATCTGCAGAATCAAAGAGACTTGTGGTAATAAAATGAGGGATCTTCAAGGATGAAGCAACAATACCCTACATTCAATCAAGTCATATGCCAAGAGCTTTTCAGATTTCAATATAGGAAGGAAGAATTGCTAAAACCAATCTAACCCCTTCCAAGGCCACTCTGCCTGTAAAAACTTCTACTTAGAAAACCTATACTCTGGATTCTATTCAGATCATATAAATCTTTCACCTTTTACTAAGAAAATCTTCCTAAAATCTCAGGAAATACAAATAAGGCATGTGTGTGTGTGTGTGTGTGTGTGTGTGTGTGTGTATGTGTGTGTATGTGTACATGTATATGGATGTAGACACATATATAAAAGAGAGAGAGAGAGAGAGAGAGAGAGAGAGAAAGAGAGACAGAGACCGAGACAGAGAGACAGATGACATAGTTATCTTCACTCAGAAATAGCATGGCTTTCAACACCATGACACACCACTAAAATATACTGCAACAAAAACAAATTTACAAATTTGAAGCTAATTTTCATACTAAACATTGAAATAACAGAAGATTTATGCATATGTAATATGAAAAGACCATCTGCCTGTGCTATTAAAGTTCTCTCTTAAGATGAAAGAGATTGACTGTCTATTTTAAAAGATGAGAAAATTGACACACAGTAAAATGGAGGAATCTAAGAGAGTGTGCTAGAGATATGATGGCAACTTGTTATCAAAGTTTGTAGAAATATATAATAGTATGCTGCAGAATAGAAATTATGATGATTTGAGGAGTTTTAGAAACCATTCCATAATTTCTGGGGGAAAAGCTAACTATGAAGTAAGAAATGACACAGGTAAGCATGTTCAAAAACTTCTAATAACAGCAGATTGTATTAAGTGAAAAGTTGGAGAAGAAGTAGTATCAACATGTAACAGAGAAAATGTTTTGTATTGAAGACAACCCTAAGACAACAGAGTAAGGTCAGATTACAAATGAGAGTACAAATGTAATATGATTAAAATTTGCAGTTCATAGCCAATTGCTTCATTTTATTGTGTAATCATGACTGCTCATTGATGACTGGCAGTGATTGAAAATATTTTCTAAAAGTGAAAAGATATGCCTGGCTGTGGTGGCACAGGTCATTAATACCCTACAATCAAAAGGCATAGGCTGACAGATTCTGTGAGTTCAGGGACAGCCTGATGTGGGATTCTCCTCTCTATGCTGTCATTACCATTAATGAATAAAGAAAGCTGTCTTTAGACAAGGCAGAACATAACTAGGCAAGGAAAACAAAGCTAAATACTGGAAGAAAGAAGGCAGAGTAAGAGAGAAGCAATGTAGCCACATCAGACACTGATGCCGAATCTTTATTCAGTAAGCTACAGAAAGATGGTAATACACAGATTAAAAGAAATGGGTTAAATTAAGATATATGCTTAATTAAGAAATATGCTTAAGCTATTGGCCAAACGATATTGCAAATAATATAGTTTCTGTGTGATTATTTCAGGGCTGAGCAGCTGGAAACAAACAGCCTCTTATAACAAATTAACACCAACATGATCAACTAAAATTCACTTAAAACCTGAAAGAGTTTGGGAATAAATTCTAGGCAAAAAAAAAAAAAAAAAAAAAAAAAAAGAAAAGAGTTAAGCAAGTCTTAACACCATGGCTCCTTTAAGAGAGCTTTTCCTGATTCAGTGAGAGCAAAAAAGACAAACAAACAAAAAAAAAAAAAAACAGTTTTGAAAAGTTGGCTTCCTGAGCCTTGCTGCCAGCATGAACTCAAACTCTTTCTAGAGATCCTTCTACAAAGCATTTAAATGTGTTCTGTGAATAGAGTGCTACAACATGCTTAATTGCAACACAGAGACACTGTTGCCTAAAAATGGGGCAATGTACGTGGCTCTCAGAGGTAGCAAACAACTCTGCCATGCTGGACTGGACAGAGAATTCAGGCAGGGCTGTATTTCCCATAGCAAGGCTGCCACTTAGGTTCTTAAGCACATACCATTTTAAGAAGCAGTCCCAGTTATAAAAGGATTACTAAAGATACACAATAAGGATAGATTCAGACATAATAGAGCTCTAAATGAGGCACAGTCTGTCTCAAAAAAATGTATGTAGGTTTGGGTAGAGAAGAAAAAGAGTACAGAGAGTTTTAAAAGGAAGTAAATGGTTTATCAAAAATAAAACAAAGTTTTTAAAGAGACAGAGTAGATACAATCATAAATTAAAAATAAAGATAATAAAATAAATACTAAGAAGTAATAGAGTAAAAACAAATAAGCCACATAAAGATGGACAATACACAGAGAGTCTGGATTATGTATATTATTGTTTTATCTTTGAATATTTTTCTGTGAAGAAGCTAAGTACAGAGAGACATTTCACTGTTTGGGCTATTAAGCTTAATTAGCAGAGAGGTATTTTAGAGGTACCTTGGTTCTGAATTTCGGTCTAAGGATTTGTTGCTTTGGAAAAGAGGTTCTTCTTTTGTTTCCACAGAGGATGAGAAACTGTGGGATCCTTCCAGACTAATGTGATTTGATGGATCCCCTGAAAGGACACTGTGAAACCCCCCAAAATACTTCATCAAACAAAAAGCATGAAACTGTTGGAGAGAACTATGCCCAAATTCCCTAAATGATTCTTTATAAATATTTATTTACATTTGGAAGAGGATATGCCATAGAGATAGATATTTTGCATTTGTATGGATCTTGGTTTATTGATAAAAATTTAAGATCAATTTTGTTACATGTATATTTCTGCTCTGGAGTAATGTATTGTGTTTTGCAGCTCATTTAGAAATGTAATGATAATTAAGAAATATAGGTTGTTATATATTCATCAATAGTACTCAAGCTTGTAGCCATGTTAGGTTTTCTAAATATATAGAGATAAATTTCAGTTAGCCAGATAATTCTCAATCCTTACAAAGATTACAGAATATTGCATTTAAAATATTTAAGAACTTAGGAATTTGCATAACAACAGTGAGACACATTTGTTCCTGGCTGTGCCAATTACTTAAAGAGGAAGATGGGCATCAAAGAAGTTCCTTATTAAGTATGTTAGTGATTTGGGCAACAAAAAAATTCTGCTCTTGCCTGGACTGCTTGATGGTATGCTGTAAAAACTGAACATGCAGGTTCCACAGAGAAATGACTGCTAAACCTCACTAAAAATGAGATGGTTATTCAGGGCTCCTGTTTCATAAAAGTGTCTCCAAGATATTCTGCAGGTCACAGAAAAAAAGTGACTGACAAACTGCCAATATAGGTGGAACTGTCTTTGAAATTCCCTGCTTTGTGAAAAAGTCTGCTAGATATTATAGGCCTGTCGGCTGAAGATGGATGCTCCAATAACACAGAAGAACTTTGGATGACTGTCCGGGCTGTGAGATGTCTCTGTCAATTCTTGAGTTTTGGAAGTTGCTTACAATGTACTTCCTATTTAATTAGGCAGTATATTACCCTTTCTGGAGTTTTTGATGGAGTTTTTATAGTTTTTCTTAGTTATAATAAATGATAAAGTAAATAAAAGTAATTATAGTTCTTACTTGATTCCTATTTTGTTATATGTAATTTTACTATGTTAAAATTAAAACCTTCCTTTTCATTTAAACAGAAAAGGAGAGGTGATATGGGATTCCCCTCTGTATTCGGTGATTACCATTAATGCATAAAGAAAGCTTTCTTGAGCCTGTAGCATGGCAGAAGACAATTAGGCTGAGAAAATTATACTAAATACTGGGAGAAAGGAGTTGGAGTTGAAAAGAAGCCATGTAGCCCCACCACAGATAGATGCTGTAACTTTACTGGTAAACCACAACCACGTGGTGCTACACAGATTAATAGAAATGGGTTAAATTAAGATACATGAGTTAGCCAGAAATGGGCTTAAGCTTCTGGCCAAGAAGTATTGAAGAAGTATTGTAAATAATATGGTTTCTGTGTGATTATTTCAGGGCTGAACAACTGGGAAAAAAAACAAGTATTCTCTTACAACACCAGCCTGGTCTACAAGAGCTAGTTCTCAGTTGGATTGGCTACAAAAGTACAGAGAAACAATGTCTCAAAAAACAAACAAACAAAAAAAGTGAGAAGGTATAAACCCAGGTTCTTGTAAATTTCTGGAAAGGGATTTAGCTAAGGAAATCTAATCTAGGAAGTTATAGGTCCCAGGAATTATATCCATTCAAATAACAGCCAATATTTATTTGCTTATTAGTGGCAATTTCTTTGTGAAAGAAATTGAGGCAAAGGGAATAATCAAATAATTTTTAGTCAGATATTTTGAATAAAAACAGTTTTCTATTCAGAGGTTCAGAGAGGACAGAGAGAGCTTGACAAAAAAGATAAGGTAATGTGAGAGACATGCAATTAGTTAGAGTCTAAAATATACAATTTAAATCTAGTGAGGAATTACCTTTAGAGACTTCAGTGGATTTTTTGCAAGAGAGATGTGTTCAACATTCTCTCTTGAATGTATCACTCTGACAGTTGGTAAGGGATCTGAAGAACATCCGGCTGAAGGCATGAGTATTTCTAATCCCCACTGGGAGGCATTTAAACTCTCCAGAAAGAAATATTGCTTAAAGGGAAAGAGAAACCTCAATCCTAAAAGCTATTGTTATGTAGATTACAGGAGGCAGATGGTTGAACATTCTAAAAATAGTCAACAATACAGAGTAGCAGTCAGCCTTTGTAGTATTGTATAGCACAAAATAACCCTTAGATTTTGCATAATAGGGGAAAGTCCTTTTCATGTTTTAAGAGGAATCATTGGTTGTGATTTTGTCATCATCTCTCATCTTGTGTTGAACCCATAATGCCAAAATCTCAGAATCAGACTATGTATCTAAGTAAAAAATTTCTTTAGAAATGATTCAATAATATAGGAGGTATTTTTGTAATCCTTAATTAAAGCTGACTTGCATACTATTATGTTAATTTTTTTCTTTATTTTGTAGCAGGATAATACATTAATTACACAAGCAGATTATGTGTGGCACCTGCTCTTCATGACTCTCAGTGATCCATTACAGTTTATGCTTATAGAAAACACTTACTAAAACCACAAGCTTTATAAAATATGAGTTTATAAATTTGCTACATAGAAATTTGTATGGCTTTCCTGTATATATTAGGTGGTTTTCCCACCAAATGTAATCCCTTTTGGTGGGGCAGAGGTTCCACTCCTCTCTGTAATGGACCTAAGAAGTAAATGGAAGCACTAAGCAGGAATCACAAGATGAATTAGTTACTGAGATTGTAGTTTAGATTAAGTGAGATGTAAACTTGTACCAATAAAACAATGGCAGTGCTAAGGTACTGAGAGAAAAGACAGGTAAGTCTTAGTTTCCCTTGGACAAACGTAACCTGGAGGTATAAGCAGGCAATATTCACATACTTTGTTCAATATTTGCCTTTAACAGAATTGGAAATCAATCCTTCTTGTTATAATATGAATTCCCAGGTGCATACACATGTAGCTCTCCTGTATTCCTCCACTAAAACCTGTTGGCTCCATTGCAAATCTTTCCTAATTGACACCACAGCACATAAACCCTTTTTATCTGAGTAATAACTAAATCTGCCATGTAGCACACTACATGGCCTGGAAATATCTATGTGTATGGTGGCAGGAATCTGCCATGTTCACCTGCTTGTGCATGCCTAGCAGTCATGATCCTGCTGCCTGCCCAGGGTTTGGGTGCTGATCTGTGGGCATAGTCTCAGGTACTTTACTCCCGACTCCAAGTAGGCATACAAACACCCGAGCTCACCAATGGCACTGAAATGCTCCATAGCCAGAGTTCGCACTGCATGGCCCAAGAAGCTGGCATTTTAATATTGCTACTTTTTTTCTGCTGTGGCTGATTTAGGAAAACCTCTCCTAAAGGAGCTGTGGCATGCCACCAGCAAACAGAAAGAAGTTGTATTAAACCCTGTATTTTGGGGTTTTTTTTTTTGTTTTGTTTTGTTTTTCAAGCCCTCCCAAGTCTGATGTGGTTTCAGTTGGCCATGTGGGCACCAATCTGTTGCAGAGAGGGGGTGAGCCAATTGTTCTTCCAGGCTGCCAGCTAATTTACACCTGAAATAATCACACAGAAACCGTTTTAATTAAATCACTGCTTTACTAATTATCTTTAACTTCCTATTGGCTAATTATTATATATTAATTTAACCAATTTCCATTAATCAGTGCATCACCAGGAGGTCATGACCTATCAACAAATTGTTAGCACATCCATCACCAGTATCTAGTCCATGGTGTCTCTCTCTGACTCCACCCTTCTTTCTTACAGCATTCATTCCTTCTTCCCCTCTTACCTAAGTTCTGTCCGATCAAGACGCCAAGGCAGTTTCTTTATTCATTAATGGTAATCATTGCACCCAGAGGGGACTTCTACATCACGATACAGAGTCAAGGAGAAAACAGACAGTTGCATATTTGTGCCATTTTCTTTCTGTAATCAAATACTGCAATAGAGAAACATGGGGACAGAGGAAGCCATTGAGGAACTCTCAGTACCATAGGAGAATCAGAATCAGGACACGGCATCTAAGCTCATTCTCCTAGCAACCACTTCTGTGTGATATTTTTAGGTTCCATAAGAAGCCCAATGAAAGACCTCCAGACACGTATGCAATCAACAAGAAACTTTATTCCAGCATTCATGGGACAGTCATCTGATGCAGTGGTGAAACAGGGATCCTAAGAGTAGCTCACAGGCTATTCTCCTAAGCAAGATTAGGAGAATTCCAGATTACAAAAGGATAGTCTTGGGAAAGAGGTGAGTTCAATAAAAATGTCTACTGGTTGTTATAGGATTGGCTGCTGGTTTTAGTGGTTAGGGACTTCCCAATGACTAGCCTTAGATAGCAGAAGGATGTGGGAAGACTTGTGACCTTTCCAAGAACATCTCATTCAGGTCCAGTAAACTGACACTAGGGCTAGTTTCTAAGAAGGCTATTTGGAGCTTGTGGTGGTGTTTGCTTAGTTCTCTCTTTACAAAATTTACTCCTATTTTCAGTGTTCCAGACCACTGGTTTAATCACATTTTGGTCACCCCCAAAAATGGTCCTCAGTATCAAGGTTGGATAATGATTATCTGTAATGTAGAAAATTTGCCTTCATTAATTATTTAAAGTAGAAGTGGCAGGCATTACAGAATTAGAAATATAAAACATATTATTCTCTTTACTAAACACTGAAAAGGAGATTGAATGACAATGTGTTTATATTGGTGGAGAAGGGTGTTCAGAGAGGGCCACTGGGTGTAAAGCACAAGACAGAATAAAAAATGAGTTCACCAAAGCCACAAGAATCCTAAGGCAAGTAAGCTGTAACCTGTACATCCCCTAAGGGAACATTTAGACACTGTCTGTGTAATGATCATATGGCAGAAACTTGCAGCATCCATGGTGACTATTACGATAAATATCAGCTTCTAACTCACAACATAAAATTTCTTTTGGTTCTCCCTCTTATCCCTAGAATATTATTGTTTATACTGATAAGACATACACACACAAAAAAATCAGTAACTTAAAATAGTACTGTCTTTCTCTCTTCCTTATTTAATAGATTCTTATCTTATGTTCCCAGATCTTCTCAAACAAAGAAAATGGAGAATCATTTTAGTTTACATATTAAATTAGATCGGGGTAACTGAAAACTGAGAGGATGTTTCTATTTCTATGTCCAATAGTTTAAATTTTATTATTTCATTTCCTTCCCTGAAAGTGGCTATGTCCTCTGTTTCCTCTTTGTCATTTTCCTTTAATACACAGTATAGCAAGGCTACTGGTATCCACAGTCCATTTTAACTACCAGTGTTTTCAAAATTGAGGCTTTTCTTTTCCTGAAGATTCTGTGGCTTCTCTTTTCTCCTTTCCTTCCTTCTGCCTCTCTCTTCTCCTGCAGTGCTGTCCTCTGATGTTTAAGCAGAGTCACAGCATCCACACCCATATTCTCATACCTTGACCTGATTTTGGAGCTGAGCTCAGGGCCAGCAAGGCCTCTGTGATCAGGACCATGAGCATCTTGGGGGAGGCTTTGGGGTTTCTTCCAAGCCTGGGTGGGAAGAGGAGCAGAAGAATGGTGTCATTGAACTCCACTCTATGTTATTTTGTACTTACAGGAACAGGAAATCTTTCACCCCTGACTCCACACTGGGACTTTTGCCCAGTGGGATGAAGCAGTGAAGAGGTGCTAGTGTCTCTTTTTTAAATGGTAGAACAGAGGATTAGAATTAGAGTAAATTTGAATAAAAGCACATTAAAGAGAATAACCTAGATATAGAAGTTGAAAGACTATCATATGTATCTCATTTGTTTGATGAGATAGTCTATACATCACTGTGCATTGGGGGTTAGAGTAGCATGTGCAATGATTTCTAACTTAATGGATGATGGTTGCTCTCTCACATCAGTAGCATGGTTCAAACTCTACCACATATATATGTATTACACATACAGGGGTACACATTATATTTAGCTAACACTGATGGTGTTAATGGAATTCTTATATAAATTTGAATTAATTAGGGCACCACACTTGGAATTCATAGCTTGCTATGCCACAGCGAGACTTCACATTCTCTTAATCTGATCCAATAACAGGAAAATTGGTTGGTAAAACCAAATACCACTATATAAAACATGACTGAAAATCTGAGCAGAAGAGGCCACAGAACAATATGGGATTCACATGAATCAGTATCATGAATCTGTAATTCCTTGATGACTCATTTTACCAGTTTACATTTATAAGATTCATACACAGCTCCAATGTCCAAAATAGTCTATTCAATTATAGAGTTGAGCATGGCAGTCTCTTTATTCCCCTTACACGGACAACTGCATACACTCACAATCTTTTTCAAAGTCAGTAATAGGCTGTATCCTCAGGATAACTTTCAACTCAGTTTATGTGTTACTGTCTGATAGCACTGCATCTCAAGATTCTCTTTTCGAAGGCGTTTTTCCCATATGATGTGTTATGACCCAGTCCCCAATTTCTGTATTTCTTCCCACACTTTAACAGTTTTCAGGAAATAGAAGAGATGTTGTCTTCTGATTAAGCATATGCAAAATATTTGCTTACTTAGCATATATTTTAATTTTCTTGACTCATGTCTCATTATTTCATTTCAAAATTTGCCCTCATGCATAGTTTGCCGGTGGACTCTGTGTTATGTGTTTGAATATGGCCTTTTTCATCTGATTTTAGTGAACATAAAGAAAGACTTCCTCACTAATGGGCTATGGATGCTACAATTTATGTGACCCTTACACAATAACCAGAGTCACAGTTGCATTTCTGCAGTTATTATATTTGTTCTCTACCTTTTTGCAATTCTCCAAATTTTCTTGGTTATGATAAAAGCAGAGCTGTTTTCCCTGTTTTCATGATATTTTGGGTAAACAGCAGTTTCTTAATATTGACTGGTCTCTCTGTTTATGAAGTAATGTGTACTGAATTTTCTTCAGAAACTACAGAGCCAGAGAACATGAAGATAACTTGTTCTGTCCAGGTGGTCATAAACAAGGAGCATAGTCAAGGTCCATGTGATATACTAATACCAAATAGTGATATTTTTGTTAGAAGTCAGCCCTATCCTTGACTTTTTGAATCCTGGAACACAGTATTGATTCTTCTAAATATCACTCAACTCAGGACATTTCCCTGACTTTCTCAGTGTCAGCAATGTGTGAAAGAGATTAACATAGCATAAAAGAAAAATAGCATCTATAATGTCATCTGGCACAACAGAGTCAGAAAATAAAGAACTGAGCATGGACATAAAGCCACAAGGAGAACTGCAGCAGACTTGAGGATAGGAAATAAAATCTTGAAGCACATGTGTTTATGCAACGTTGCCTATCTGTATATACATACATACATATATATATATATATATGCGTATGTATATATTCTAAATACATAACATACATATCTAAATAGCTAGTAATTAAGAATTTGTGATTTCTTCATCTTATACTTTCTATATTTGTTCAATATTGTTGCTGAGAAGAAGCTGGACACCATGTCACATAAACAAAACATATATACATACAAGATTTTGGTCTGCAAGTCCAAGAATAATATTATGTATAAGTCCAACTCCTCAGAGACCATCTTCCTAGGCTTCCTTCTCTAAGTTCACATAGGGTTTGTCTGGTGCATATGTGGGGCTGTGTTATCTAATGCTCTTTCCTTATAAGACACAGTCACTTGGATGGGGCTGGCTAATAAATGTTAATTTTCACTAACATTTAACTAGTTACATTTGTTATTTGAAAGTCTGATTCATGTATATAATGCAATCTGATCATGATCACTTATTAAACTCTCCTAGTTCCTGCATCACTGTGAAATCTTCCTCCTCCCTCCAAGTCCGTTCTCAGGTTTATATCTTCTATGTTATGTTGTGTTACCCACTGAGGTTCATTTGACTTTGGGTGCAGAAATGTCCATTGTATCCAAAGACTGTTAATCTGCTTTGCCTATTATATATCAATATCCACTGAAATCATACCAGATCTGGTTACCTGCACAAGATTTGCTCAAGATTAACCCAACTTAAAATGTATTTTTGGGAGGTTAACAATGTTCCACTTTTATCTGAGTATCTATTGCCAATTGATAGCTGCTAAGGGAGTGGAGTCAGTTTTCTTTGGAAGTATGACTACTGATAAGTTGTCTGTTTTCCAGTGGATGGCATCACTCCTATTAGAATATAGGCAACACCCATTGGTTTTAGAGGAATATAAAAAGTAATGGATGTACATGATGTTTGGAAAGTGAGATGTTGAGTGTCTGAAATGAAAAAGAGAAGGGATTAACAATGAGTATGTCCAAAATATATAAATACATGCATGAAGTTCTCAAAGAATAATTATAAACCATTACATTAAAATCTATTCCACCCCATTTTCTATGCCCCCTGTTTCAATTTATGCAAATCCTAGTATTTGCCTTTCTTCAGTCATCTCTCTCCACCATAGACACTTTCCACTCTTCTGCTCACTATAGATTCTAAATTAAAAACAAAAGTCACATTGAAGCTATCAACAACTTAAGAGATAAAACATGACATTTGTCTCCCTGACCTGTTCTATTTTACTGAGGAAAAAACATTATCAATTTTATTTCTCTATTAAAATATTTGAATTTCACTTTTCTTTAGTACCCAATAAATACTGATACTGTCTCTCTCTCTCTTATCTTCTCCTCATTCCTTCATTCCCTCTTTTTCTTATCTCCCTTTTTGTTCAGAAAAGGAGATTTAATTCACCATATATCTTGGGTGTAGTTCCCTCCAAAACTAAAGTCAGAACTGAGAAACAATGTGCTACCAGTAGCTTTCAGTGAGTAAGCCACCAGGTGAAAGAAAAAGTGAAGTACCTGGCATTCCTCCACAACCAGGAAGAGTTGAGGCTCCACCCACCCCACACTCAGACTTTCTAAGAGGCTTTACACCACATTGAACTGTCAATCCATGTCATTCATTGAGTGCCTCCCTTGGATTTGTTAATTATTCACCATTTAAGGATGCTTAGAACTTAGTTTGAAACCGTAGATAAGTCATAGGACAGAATATGATATATTCAATGCAAATATGAGGTGGGAAAGAGTCAGAAAAACTGAGTCAATGCCTGCCTGCCCTGTTTGCCACAATAAACAATAATTAGTTAATAAGAAGTCTGAGCTAATAGGTCAACCAGTTTATGATTATTATAGACTTTTATGTGTTTGGGGACTAAATGGCTGTGTGATTGGATAGGACAGAAACTTGTGACAACAAATGGCACCAACATGGACAATTAAATTCATGTAAAAGCTGAGTGAGTTTGGGAAGTGTTAGGGGCCATTTCAGGCCTCTTCTTTCTCAGGGCCTTGAAGTAAAATCGTGACATTTTAGGCCTTTTCTTTCTCACAGGACCTTGAAGTTTAATTGTGAGACATAACTCAAAGTTAATTAAAACATTGAGTGCTAATTTTAGAGACTCAAGGTCCGAAAAGCACCATAAAGTGCCTCCCTTGTCTGTAGCTTATCGCTAATGTTCTAACCACTGGCCTTGCAAAGCTGCCAAATCTGCTGAGTCACTCCTTCCCTTTCCCCCTCCCTCTTTGCCCAATTGTAGCTGAACAACTACATAAGATGGAAAGCCTGCTTCAATAAATGGAGACCTTGAAAATTGCATCCTTCTTGCTCTCATTCCTTTCCCCATGTCTTTTTGTAGATAGCACCCCTTCAGAGGACCCTGAATAGCTGACCTGCTGGTGGGGTACAGTGGGAAGCAATTCTAAACACAATAAAAAACAGAGTTAAGCATGGCTCCTTGTATAGCAGCATTTTCTTTGGTGGTCTCTGTTTGCTAAAGGCATGTGCATCTCATTTAAGAAAAGCTTCCTGACTCAGCTTTAGTGGCAAAAACCTTGCAGCTCTTTTAAGAGGTTCCCAACACATAACACTTAATTGGTGTTTATGAATAGCTGACAGCATGCATCTTAGTGGTGGTAGCATGGATCTTGAAACTCCATAGAGTGTGGCAATAAACATGGCTTTGACCAGTACCTGTACCATGAAGCTAAGTGCTCACAAAGCTAAGAAATGCGGTGTATCCAGCCATCAAAGCCACGGCTTTAATCTTAGCCATATCACTTAGCAAATTAAAGACTCATGGTTAAAAAAAAAGAGATATACAGTACAGATAGATTTAGACAATGAAAGCCTCTAAATGGTCACCATGTGTTTAAAAATATATGTAGTCTTGGGAGAGAAAAGAAAACAGATAAAGTCCTTTAAAAAGAGAGAGAAGTTGGGTGTGGTGGCACACACCTTTAATCCCAGAACTTGGGAGGCAAAGGCAGGCAGATCTCTATGAGTTCAAGGACAGCTTGGTCTACAGAGTATGTTGCAGGGCGTCCAAAAATGCACAGAGAAAGCCTATCTCAAAAAACAAAAAAAAAATTAAAAATAAAAGATATAGAGGTTAAAATAAAGCCACACAAAAAATCCACAAAAATCTGGATACTGTATGTTATTGTGCTGTCTTTGAATTGCTTGATGGTTGAGGAAGGAACAACAATGGATAAAAGAACATTTGATTATAAATGCTGCTGGAGATATCTATCTCTATCTCTATCTCTATCTCTATCTCTATCTCTATCTCTATCTCTATCTCTATCTCTCTATCTCTCTCTATCTATCTATCTATGTTTGTATATATATATTTGTACATAGATAGATAGATATCTAGATAGATAGATAGATAGATAGATAGATAGATAGATAGATAGATAGATAGATAGATAGATATTGCTATGACTTCAAAACTTAAGTCCAAAGATATATTACTTTGGAGAAGAGATTTGATTCTACAGGAAATGATAGGATTGCATTCATTCTGAGTTAAGAAAAACCAGGTTTGATCAATGAAGACCCCCTGATAATCTCTGATGGTTGGACTGGATGGCACAGATGTCTGAATTCTACATCCAACACAGACTCAAGACTGCTATCTGAGATGATCAATCCTCACAGAATACTCCAGTCAGGATTTGACCATAGTTCTCATTTTTCTGTAGGTGCCCATAAGATGATTAGTGCCCCCAATCTGATGAAAGTAGCATAGAAAACTATGCCCACATTCCCCCCAGAAAGGATTTTGGATGGTTTTCTTTGTTCATAGTGTTGGTTAGAAGTTGTTATAAATAATGATCTGGAAAAAAAGCTAAACAAAGGAGATTAGATTCAGAATTCTTGTTTTAGAACAAAAAAAAAAGGGAAATTGCCATGCGACAATGGTAATGTAACCTGTACCCTGTAAAGATTTGTTACTTTTATTTTAATAAAATGCTGATTGGACATAGCCAGGCAAGAAGTATAGGTGGGGTGACCAGAACAGGAGAATTCTGGGAAGAGAAAAGATTCAGTTTGCAGTCAAGCCCCAGACACAGAGGAAGCAAGATGAGGCTGCCTCACTGATAAAAGGAACCAAGCCACATGGATAACACAGAGTAGAATATGGGCTAATCTGAGATGTAAGAATTAGTTAATAAGAAGCCTGAGCTATTAGGGTAACCACTTAACAATCAATGTACACTTCTGTGTGTTTCTTTGGGACTGAACAGCTAAAGGATTAGGTAGGACAGAAACCTATGTCAACAGAACATGTTGGTTTTGGAGCACACTGCTTGACAAGACTGGTCTGACTCCTCCTCTGAGACGGAACAAGGGGCCTGGTGAATATATGGTTTCAAAGTAGTAGAGAAGTTAACACTGGATTATTTCTGAAAATGCCTATTGTAAGCAGCTATTGCTTCCTCTGGAGATAGGGATTTATGACTGCTAATGATGGCTAGTAGAATGGGGACAAGGGAAACAGAGGAACTAACTCTTGAGCAGATCTCTTGCTCCATCCTGAGGTCAGGCTCCCACGTTTTTTCAAGAGGAATGCAGGGGGCCAACACCACAACCTCAATCCAAAAATCCTCCAGAATTCCATTTTTAACCTTAGGGCCACTGTTGACCAATATTAATTTTAATACCCTCACCTGATATTTCTTTCAGTGAGAGGGTAAGTTACCCATTCTCCTAATGGCAGTAGATACAGGGAAGGCAAGAACAAAGTCTAAATAGACAAAGTGAGGCATAAACAAAACAGGAAATATGTTGAATGCAAGTGTCTTACACTTAGTAAAGGTGCATTAGGCTATGACTGTATGTGTCTCTGGATGAGAGGGGAAATTTGTGTAGTACCATGGGATTCTAACTCCAGGGGGTTAGTCCTTATATGAAGGCATCTGGTGAACCAAGAGCAGTAATGGATATGCCTGCCTAGTGCAACATGGGTAGCACACAGACACAGGAGACACACACACAGAGAGAGAGAAAGATAGAGAGAGAGAGAGAGAGAGAGAGAGAGAGAGAGAGAGAGAAAATATCCCATGCTCACCTTCATGAGGAAAAAGGATATAAAATATGCGTGGTCCAACTCACCTAAAAAGGCAACAAGAAGGGTACATTGTAATGCACTGCAGGCATGAAGAGAAGTCTAAAAGGGCAATGATAAAAAAGTAAAAGTATACCAACTAGGATTAGTCAACATACTGCTAGCAACAACAATAAAAAAAAAAAAAAACAAAGATTCTGACCAAGAAAACAGCCACATCAATCCAAAAGATATTCTCTCATTCAAGTGAGTTCTAGATCAATGCCAGCACAAAATCCATGAAGCCCATATTGGGCACCAGATGTTGCATGTGACCCTTCTTGGACAAACCTTGAGGGAGCGAGAGAAGGAGGAAATGAAGGGAGTGTGGGAGAATCTGTGGCAAAGACCTTGGGAAGTTGACTGAATAGTGAATCAGGTAGCTATAGACTCATTTATTGAAGAAATCATGCTTGTCTATATCACTGCCACACACAGACTGTGTCCCGTGGTCTTCAGCTGACTGAGTATGGTTCTCCTTCTATTGGTTCCATGGATCAGACAATGCCACATCAGTAATCTACAAGCATGGTGAAGAACTCAAGGTTGGCCCAAGAGAAAGTTATTAGTGTGCATGCTCTTGTGGGCCAGTGTATGCAAACAGCCATATCCCAGTCAGACTATTTTCCTTCTAAAATGGGGCATGGATACAATTCAAGCAGAAACCAAGAGACTGATTGATTATTTGATGTACGCTGATGGTGGGGGCTGGAGACTGGAAGAGAATTTGTAGAGACCACAGTAACTGCATTTATAGGATCCCTCTACTGTGTAAGCACAAGACATTAGGCATTTCTATGTTTTCTTGGCTCTAGGGTGTGGAGGCAAACAGCATCATGCCAGGAGTTGAGCTGCATAGTCTTTTAAGTTTTGCTCATGGGCAGAATGTATACAGATCCAGGAGAAAAAGCCTCTAAACAGGTTACAATGTGTTTAATATGTATGTAGGCTTAAGAAAAATGTGAAAGCGTAAAGGATCATAACAATAGTTTTAAAACAATGAAAGAAAATTTTTCAAAAAATAATAAAGTAATATAAATGCTGTCAGAAATCCTACAGCCAGTAGCCTTTAAGTTACCATTCTGCTTGATGAGACCTCTTTTACTCTTTATACCAATATAAAGCATACATGTACTCTCATTTTAGTCCGCAGGATTTGGTTGCTGTTCTCTTTTCCAACAGAGGACTCTGATTTGTGAGTCTACCCCTAAATAAATAACCAATTATTATTACAGTTCTGAAATGGTGTATGATTTCTTTAAGCGTCCTTCTTATCTGGTGCCCATGTCATTCAGACTCCACACTTAGGTTGATGGCCTAAAGACAGCCTGTCCATGGCCCAGAAAGTCTCCCAACCCTGCCACTTGCTTGCTTTTACTTAAGCAGATTTTTTGTACAACCCCCACCCCAGCAGAGCTTAATGCATGCAGAAACTTGGAAATTTCCCAAAGGCAGGCATGCCCCTGACCCCCATTGCTGCATTCCCTGGCATGGTTCCCTGACGAGGTTCCTTGCCATGTGGCGACTTTTGCAGCTTCTGGTTTATGCTCCCTGCTGTGAGTTCTGGGTTTCTGACTCCATGTATGGAACTGATTTAATTGTGTTTAATATTCAAGAAAAGCATATTTCTCAGTATTTAACTAGTACCAAGGTGGGAAACTAAAGTGGCTCAGGGCCATTCCTACTGCAACCAGTTGCATCACTGCTACTTGCAAGTCTGCAACCACGACATCTGCTGGACAAAAACAATTATTACACCTAAACAATTTAGGAGATCTCATAACAGGTAATTGATAAATCAATGGGCAGACTATATTAATATTGAAACTTTTAGTAAAATTTTTTAATACTATGGTCTGTATTCTGCAAGGTTTATACTGTTATGATGGTATTTCCAATTACTGGATATTGAGACTCAGGTTTCTTCTTCATATTGTATCATTAAGAAAGAGTGTCGCATTTTTAGGAATGATACAGTCTTTACAGACTAATAATGAACAGCTAGTTGACAGGATTAATATCATCAAAAATTAAAAGTTACCTGAAAAAAATTAATACTATTGAAAAGGGTAACATTGTTTTAACAAACAAAATTGAATTCATATCTAAAGATACTGATAAATTATCTGAAAGAATTCATACTGTCGAATTTGACAGTGAAAATTTATTAAAAAGTTATAATAGACTAGCAGATAGAGTATCATTCCAGGGTGACAATCTGTTGCTATCCAAATAAAATCCAAAGATGAGTTATTATCTTTAAAGGAGAAAGTTCAGACCTTGGAATCACATGTCTAGAATGAGGACCAGGGGCTAGGTGCCTCAGTGAAATTACTAGAAATATATACAGGCCAGGAAATGCAGGGTTTAAAAAAAGGCAATAGTAAAAAGATTTGAAATGATTGAGAAAATTATTGGAGCTGAAGAACAGGTAAAAAAAGACACAAGGGCAGGATTCAGCATTACCAGTAGCTGTGAGAAATGATTTACCCAGGGTTTTATTTTCCTACTTTTCTACACTGACAAAGCATCAAGATCGAAAGACCCAAAAGATCCAAAGAAGGTAGATGGATACCTATAGGAATGAATGATCTAAAATAAATTAAGCAAGCTGTCATTATTTATATCTTGCACTCTCCATATTTTTAGAAAGATGATAAAGACATGGGAATCTAACATCAAGGCAACACCACATGGCTGGCTTCTGTTAGTTTCAGCAGTCCTGGATGATGGGCCCTAGTTTATGTTTAGAAATTATTTCAAGGAAGAGGCTAAAATTCTAGAACAACAGAGAAAACAAAAGGACTTGAAATTTTCTAAGATGAAATTCTTGCTGAGGGCACTTATGCTGACCCAAAATTTCAAGTTGTTTATGATGAATAAATATTGTCCCTATGCCCCAAAGCAGTCTTAAATGCTTGGTACTGGATTCATGAACAAGGAAAACAAATTGAATCATATGACAGGGTTAAACAGGGCCAGAGAGAACACTTCAGTGGCTTTTTACGAAGAATAAATAAGGCTGTACAATTAGGAGTAACAGACTCAGATGCTAGACCAGTACTTATTGAATCTCTGGCTTTTGAAAATTCTAACTTAGACTGCAAAATGAAACATGAGCCTTAAAAGGTTACATCAGCACCTCTGGATCCTGCATACAATGAACATTGAGACATTAGACTATAATACTGAATCTTGTGTAGGAGAAACAGTTTCCAAAGGAATCAGAAGACATCGAAAAGTCAAATGTTGTAATTGTTGTAGAATAGGACACCTGAGAATTCCATGACCCACCATCATAACTTACATCAACAAAACAAAAACTGAAACTAATTTTGTACTAAAATGAGCAATAAAAAGTGTGAAGTGAAAAGACCAGTGTCAGGAAGCAGTCTTGACAAAATATTCTATAGCCAAGATTAAGACATAGGGATTTAGAAAATATAAATAAATATGAAGATGTGAAATAAAATAATAAAATGGAGTAACCTATAGGATAGTATCTGGAGAGGATTCCAGTGAGTACTGAAATTCACCTACATTTAATTTAGAATTGCCTAAAATAGATAGGAATAAAATAAAAGCCTACATCAACATGATACAAGGAAATGAACATATCTGTTGAATGTAAAAGGTGAGGTCAACCAGGATGCAGATCAAAGTCATCATTCTTCTGATGTGTCTTATAAAAGCAGATACCCCACTGCATTCAGCACAGACTTGGAAGAACACTCCAGAGACTCCAAGATGCTGGTTGTCCTGTTCACAGCAGCCTTGCTGGCCCTGAGCTCTGTTCAGCATGTCAGTGAAGGTAAGAAAGCATGGTTGCTTGTTCAGTGAATCTTCTTGTGGGTAACAGATCACATGGCACTCCAGAATTGGTGCGGGTAGAATTGTCAGTATTCTGTCAATCATGTTTTAAATAAATGCTGATTGGCAGGCAGGAGGTAAAGATGGGAAAATCAGACAGGAAGGAGAAATGATGTAGGATAACAGGAGAATTCTGGGAAGGAGGAAGGTAATTACTCCCACTCCTGCCCAGATCACCGAAGCAGCAGGATGTGATCTGCCCCAATGAAAAAAGGTACTGAGCCACATGGTTAACATAGATCAGAAAGATGGGTTAATTAAGACGTAAGAGTTAGCCAGTGAGAGGTTAGAGCTAATGGGGCCAATCAGCTTATAAATTATAGAGATTCTCTGTGTTATTTCTTTGGGGCTTGCCAGCTGTGGGATACCAGGCGGGACAGAAACCCAAACAGGCAGGCCTGGCCCTCCTCATGTTACACAGAATGATGCAGGGAGAGAGAAGACTAGCAGAAAGGCAGGACTGGAGCATTAGTACCAAGAAATGCATTTCAATCCTCATCTCAAATCAACAGAATAGATATTGTCATGTACAATAGGAACTTGGTTAAGTATTTGAAAAGAATGATGAAAAGGTAGGGATAAATGTCTAGATTCACCTTTCTGTGTTATGAAGATCAAACAGGAAAGCTCACAAAGGAAAAAATCCAGCTGTGAATATCCTGTAATGATGTAGTAAGCAAACAAACAGGTATCTTGCCTCAGAGAATGTAGAACAGAAAAAAAAAAAAAAGAATGTAGGACTATCTCTGGGTAAGATTGTCAAATAATTAATTTGAAAATTCTATAATTTTGCTTCTCTGTTGTCATGGCGACAACACCTGGAAAACTAGTTGTCTGAGACTTCAAATGCTAGTTCCAAGCATCAAGATATGCTGTTGATACCAACAATACAGGATTAAAAAATTTCTTTAAAAAGTACGTGGAGAGATTATGATGATGATCGGCAAATTCTTAAGAGGAACTATGTAATAGCCATTGAGTTGTTAATTAAAGGAAAAAGGACATTCATCTCATTATGAAATCCTCTTTCTTTCTGTTATGTCCCAATAAAGAACTTTAGCCTGCATCTCAAAACCTAATCATGGTCTCTCTGTTGCAGGCATTCCCCCAAGGTCCTCTCCCCAACCAGGTTTTGTTTCTAAGCAAGGTCCAATCCAGCAGGCCCACCACAACATGGAGGCCCACAGCAGAACCAAAGGCCCTCAGCAATGAAACCAGCAAGGAAGACCCAACAAGGAGGAAAACCAGCAGAACAACATCTTCAGCAAGAAAACCAACAAGGTCCACTTCAACAAGGAGGGCACACAGCAGGACCAAGGCCATCAGCAAAGAAACCAACAAGGCCCACCCCAACAAGGAGGCCAACAGGGAACCAATGCCTTCAACCTGGAAGAAGCAGCAAGGTTCACCCCAAGAAGGAGGCAGACCACAAGGACCTTCCTAGGGACAGTGTCCTGAGTAAAGCAAAGGTACATTGTCAGGAGGATTTGTGTTACTTTTGATGAAACACTATATGTCTATAGTTTTGAATTCACAACATTCACGACTCAACTTTAAAATACATTATATTACATAGTTTGGGTTCTCAGCACTACTTGGATATTCTGTGGTGGTATTGGAAGATGATTTGATTTATGTTTTAAATATTTCTCAAGATTTTGTGATTGTTAGGAGCAATGTCTATAGATTCTTTACATGTGAATACATTGTTTTGGAAAAAGAGCTATGTTCTCCTTAAATTCTGCTGCCTCCTTGTCTCATGTCAGCATCTCCACCTGCTCACTACTTTCATCTCTGGTACATGGAGCCTTTAATGCAGTGCTCTTCAAATGTTACCTGCATCTTAGAATACATTCACATTAGCATATACCAACAACTAAGAAAAATCAACTAAAATCAAGGCATCAAGGTACATCTTATATTGTTACTCCTCAGTTTACCCCATCACAAACGCTTTTACTATTCTTTCAATAACTCCATTAGAAACACACTACACATAGACAGAAACACAGTCAGTATTTTTACTGGTTTCATTTCTGCACTTACACTTATACTAATTAAAATTTATTATAGATTAGCTAGTATCCTTGCAGTGAATTTTCACAGCTGGTTTCCGTCTGTTTTATTAGTGTAGGACTGTATCTCTGTAAACTTCTTTCTATATATGTCCTTATAATTTGCAATGATTTTCTGAGGATAGAATTAGTATATGCCTGGCTGGCTTCAAACTGCTCTGTGGCAAAATATGCTCTTGAATTCCTGATCATCTTCCTTTTTCCCCAAGTGCTCTGATCATAGGTATATGTCATAATCGCCAGTATAAGATGGAATGGCTTTCAGACTAAAGAAATTAAGCAATAAAATATATTTTCACCTTTTTAGCCACAAGTTCAGAGTGTATTGTAGTCCTATGTGATTATCAGAGTGAGTAAGGGGAGGCAGAATATAAAGGAACAAAGAGTAGGGAAAGAATAAAAAATACATAGACTTTCATTAGCATCATTTACAGTGCTAGGAAGGGATAAAGAAACTTCATCTTATTAAACTTTCCTATAACTTCCTTTTGTGTTTGTTTCTTTCAGAAAATGAGTAAGTAAATAATGACTTTGCTGCGTTGTTCAACTGGAATAATATGATCACAATTCATCTTCTTAGTACCAATAAAATCTCAATCAGGCAATTTCTGACTCCTGTCTCTATTTATGGGTGCATGCTAGTATAGACATTTTTGTTCCACCTAGTCCCTCAGTCATTCAGTCCCAAAGAAACACACAGAACCTTGTATTAATTATAAATTAATTATTTAGCCTATTATCTCAGTCTTATTAACTAACTCTTACAACTTAAATTAACCCATAATTCTTACTATGTTTAGCCATGTGTCTTGATAATTTTTATCAGAGCAGCATTTTTATCTTGCTACCTTTGTGTATGGCTGGTGACTGAGTCATTGCTTTTCCTCTTCCCATGCTGTGGCATTCCCCCTCTGTATGCTGTGAATACCATTGGTCAATAAAGTAACTGCCTTGGCCTGTTGATATGGTAGAACAGAGCTAGGTGAGGGAAAAACTCAACTGAATGCTGAGAGAAGGAAGACGGTGTCAGAGAGAAACCATTTTGCCCTGCCAGAGGATAGATGCTAAAACTTTGCCAGTAGAACACAAACCTTGTGGTAAAATATAAAATACTGGAAATGAGTTAATACTAGATGTAAGAGCTAACTAAAAATACCTTTGAGTAATTGGCCAAGCAGTGATTTAATTACTACAGTTTCAGTGTGATTATATCCAGGGCTGGGAAGCCGGGAATGAAAAAAGTGGCCTTTTTACAACATTCCAGAATACCCCTTAGTCAAGTTGCCCTGCCTATACTTACTGCCTGGCAACTGGACAATTCAGGTTTTTATTAAGCCAATACAAATGGCAAATCTTT
The DNA here is from genome assembly GCF_903992535.2 of Arvicola amphibius. Lineage (NCBI taxonomy): Eukaryota > Metazoa > Chordata > Mammalia > Rodentia > Cricetidae > Arvicola > Arvicola amphibius. The sequence goes on from NC_052048.2 coordinate 18,112,385, forward strand.
ACAGGATACAAAAGCATTATCCTAAAGCATGTTAGTCTAAGATTTGAATACCTTAGACACAATTTACAAGTACCCAGGGCACTATGCCCTAGATGATTCTATCATTCTGTCTTCTTGTGTCACAAACCAGCTGACAGATAAAAACAATACAATTATATTCACAATTGTATATCTTCGATGAAAAATACAATTTGTATATATATATATATATGGTATATATATACATATGGCATACACACATATGACATGCACATGTGGGTATATCATATATGTGTATATGTATGTACATACATTTATATGACATACATATATATGTATGTCATAAACCTTCAATAAATATTCCTGTACTAAAAAGAGACAATACAGAATATTTTGAAGAAAGTTTAGAAGCAGATATTCTTACATTTCTTTGTTTGGATTAATTAATGTGTTTCCCACATTATTTCCTGTAATATATATACTTTGCCCATTTCATGTTTAATAATATTGACTTCCAAAGTTTAGGCAGGATTTTTTTTTACTGATTTTATTGAGATATACATTTTTCTCTTCTCCCCTCTTCTCCCTCTCTCCTCTGCTTCTGACCCTCTCTCATAGTCTCCATTGCTCACAATTTACTCAGGAGACTTGTCTTTCTCTATTCCTAGTTGATTCGGTTCATGTGTGTCTCTCTTAAGGTACTCACTGTTGTCTAGGTTCTCTGGGATTGTAAATTGTAGGCTCTATTTTTGCTTTATGTCTAAAAGCTACCTTATGAGTGAAGTACATATGATATTTTGTCTTCTGAGTATGGGTTATCTCACTCAATATGATATTTCTAACTCCATCACATTTGCCCACAAATTTCAAGATGTCATTATTTTTTTTCTGCTGTGTCGTACTTTGTTTGTATAAATGTACTACATTTTCCTTACTCATTCTTTGATCGAGGGGCATTAGGTTGTTTCCAGGTTCTGGATACAACAAACAAATCTGATATAAACATAGGGCAGAATGTGTCCTTGTGGTATGATTGAGCATTTTTTTGGAATATACCCCTTAAATGGTATTGCTCTGTCGTGAGTAAAGGTTTATTCTGTAATTTTTTCTAAGAAATTGCAAAGAGCTGTAGCAAAACTGCATTCCCACCAGCAATGCAGGAGTGTTTCCTTTACCCCACATCCTCTCAAGCATAAGTTGTCAGTATTTTTGATCTTGGCCATTTTTCCAGTATAAGATAGAATCTCAGAGTTGTTTTGATTTGCATTTTTGATGGCTAAGGATGTTGAAATTTTCCTATTCTTTTGAACACAATACATAACCCTGTAAACATAATGTTACCATCACAGAACAGATAGTTTTCTATACCCCTTCACCACAAAGAATTAAAGACATGCCAAAATAACTGATAAGTAATTTGCATATGACTGTATTCGTGGATGTGCCCAGTCACAACTATAGAAAGTCAATATAAAGCTGGCACCAAGAAGAAGAATGTTTCTGTGACTACCAAACAGATGTTTCAGGATCCTATCTGATGGAGTCACAGTAGAATTTGGAAATATCAGTGGAGGGGGGAGAAACCCTAGAATGATGCATGTATGGCAGAGCTTAGTGGAAGAACAGCAGAAACTCAAGAGTAGAACTTCAGTAGAAACATAAAAAGGCTGAGATGGCTCATAATGTTTCACAGAAGCAAAGGAATTTATCTTCAATTTGTTCATGGTCTGAAATTTTTGTGAGAGACTAACTTTGAAAAATAACAGACAAATGAATATATGGAATGTCAAGGTGATCCTACATTCTGTCCAGGCATCAGTATTGACTCTTTATTTTATCGTTATTCATAGTGAGAACTGTGAGCAAAAGTCAGAATGAAACAGTTGGAAAAACTTACAAACCTGAGTAACAGTGTTATATGAAAATGAAATCTTAGCTTCTGGAGACATGCTTTCCTTAAACAAACCAAATGTTTTGCAAAAGGACAACAGAAGAAATAAGATGAGCAATACTTCAGGAAATGGCTGGGACTCACCACCACAGAATTAGAGCACAGAGCTTAGAGTCATATGGAAGAGTCTGTCCTTTAAATAGAGTAAAGCCAGAGTACTGGCCTCAAATGGAGGTTTGTCTCAGGCCTTCCAGATGCCAAATAATTACTCTGAGGCTTAGAATTAATTACAAAGTGTTTTAGCTTATTAGCTCAGGCTTTATTATTAACTAGCTCTTCCCACTTAAATTAACCCATTTCTATTATTTATATAGAGCTACATGGCAGTGACATTACCTCATATCTTGCTTCTCTGGCAGCTGCTTTCATCTCCCATACTCCACCTTCTTTTTCCCTGTATCTTTGTTTGAATTTATACCTGACTCTACCGTCCCTGGCTATTGGTCAAATCAGCTTGCTTATTAACCAACGGTAATAAATGTATTCACAGCATACCAAAAATACATCCCACACCAAATCCTTAATAGGATATTTTTCAAATTTTAGTTTCCTAAGCGTACAATTTTTGCAGATGTGGTCTCTATTGTCCCAGGGTCTTTACTTGAAAGTTGAATGATTGCATCCTACATGTGACACTGATTGTGCGGACATGCAGAATGCAATGTTAGAGAATCAGAGAGGACTTATGCCCAGATTTCACAGGAAGCCCTACGAGGGCCACATAATGTAGTTGGTATCAGATATCCTTTTAACAGTTCCGAGAGGGGGTAATCCAAAGAAAACTAAAAAAATGATTAATGCTAGGAACTTGGAATGTCTGACAAAAATAGCCATGTAAGGATCATTGTTTGCATGCTATTTACTCCTTATTTCTTTTAAACTTATGAGGAGTATAATAATTAATATTATAAAAATGGACTTGTGCAATTTTTTGTACTGTAGAATGCGAGAAAACTGAAGAGAAACCCAAGTATTTCAGATGAAACTTGCCTTATGGGTAAGGGAGAGGAAGAAGCTTAGTAAAAGCACCCACGAAAAAGAGCCACGGATGCTCTGATTTTGTATTCATAGCTCCTCACTCCTACTACCCTCCATCCATGAGAAAAGAGAAGACAAGAAGAAAACTGCATGCTAGCTGTTTATTGTGAAGCTGAAGTCATGCTTCAAATGATATGCTCTCTTTCATTTGTATAAAAACGAGATGGGGTCTTGGTGTGTTGGCATGGGCCGATCTTGAATTTAGTCTTGAGTGGTTGGGCTGATGAAAATGGTAAAGCACCATCCACAGCTTGAGTGACATAATTTTGAATGTTATTTTTCTCATTTCCTGTGTACAAACAAAATCCCAACAGTAAAAGATCATAGATATGGATTGTCATAGCAGAAGTTTTTATACTCTTGCTACATTCACTAACAAGAATAGCTGGAGGCCTGACTTTATGGCTTTTCTTCTCTCTCTCCTTTCCTCCATCTTTTTTCCTTATAGTGTTTTATTCATTCTTGTTAGGCACCTAGCACATTATGTTTTTTTTAAACTGTAACTTTATACCATGAGTAAATGGAAGCTATTCTTAGTTAATTTATCTTTCAGCTGTTATTGAAAATGAAAAAGTGACATAAAATAGTCATGTAAGTGGTCCTTTTTAAATACACAGTAACATTGAGAGGCACACAAACATCTATGAACAGGGCTTAATCAAATTACTATGGCAGGACTGCATAATGGAGGATGAACATTTACGATAATAGTGAAGATGAATAAAAGAGGTTGAGAAAAAATAGAAACAATGAATTAGAGAGAAAAAAGAAGAGAGTTGGGAAGGGAGAAAAATGAAAGCAGAAAATTACTGATAAGAGTTTAATGTTCAATTAACTGATATGGGAGTTTTTTTAAATATATTTGTTGGAAATGGGCATCAAAGGGTTTTTAACCCATAATTTACAGGGAAAAACTGATGCTTTAACATTTCCAAGATGGTTATCAAAAAAGTCATTCCAAAGAAGATTTTCGGTAGGGATATGGTGAAATATAAAATAAGACAGGACTTTTTAAATTTAGCAGCAGGTCATTCATTGCTCTTAGATAATATTTTTTTTCAGTTTGAAAGTGGTTCAGTAAACCAAGTAAGCATTTTAAATTCTAGAAGATACATATAAATATAGACTTGTGTGTCATTTTCCAGAGACATTGAACCTGAGTACTCTGTGTGAAACTACAGATTGTCAGGTGAAGCATGGATGGGAAGTCCTTGTAGCTGAGGAAGAAAGCAGAGCCTCAGAGAAGTCAGAGGACCCCAAACCAATGCAATAAAAGAAATGATATTACTGGAGAAAAGAACACATTGAAGCAGAACTCCAGAAAACTCAAGATTGGGAGGGAGGGGGAATGGGTGGAGGGGACGGGAAGGAAGGGGGGAGGAGGAAGGGAGGAGATGGAAATTTTTAAATATAAAAAAACCATGAAAAGAAAGAAAGAAAATATTGACGTAAAAACACCTAGCAATATGTATACTTTGTCCATGCTGCTCCACTCACTCCCAGTTCACTTTGGAGCTCTGTAAATATGGAAAGTGCAGGAACTAAAATTTTGCTTATGAATGAAGCATAATTCTAAGGGAGACTAAATTTAGCTTAGCAAAGTAGTTGGATCTGTGCCTTTGTCACTTAACATATTGGAAAGATAGTGGTGCTTCTATGGTTGAATTATTGGGGTTTGTATCTAATTACCTCTCATCGTGGTGCTCTGCGCCAGCAGTCAGGACGAGAATAATCAGCCTCCAGTATGATTGCCTCCATATTGGAGTGGTCTGTTTCTGGTTTGCCTAGGTCAGGGTGAGAAGGGCGAGGCTGTGTCTGGTTGCCTAGCTCAGGCTGAGGAGTGAGAGGCTGAGTCTGGTTGCCTAGGTCAGGGAGAGGATGGAGAGGCTGAGTCTGGTTGCCTAGGTCAGGGAGAGGGGTGCTAGGGCTGTGTCTGGTTCCTTAGGTCAGGCTGAGGAGGGACAGGCTGTGTCTGGTTGCCTAGGTCAGGCTGAGGGAAACGAGGTTGTGTTTCATTGCCTTGGTAAGGATGAGGTGGATGATGTTGTGTCTGGTTACCTACACCATGGGATTTTCTGTGTTCATGGTGTGGTGGTGGATGGTGAGAATGGGAGTGTCTGCCTCCATCAGCAGTGGTCTTGGGTAAAGTGTTCCTTCTTGACTTTCACTCTTCCAGCAGAGGATCCAAGTGGATGTCTTCCAGGAGATGACCTCAAAATTATGTACTCGTCTTGATCCCCAGACTCTGTGTAAATATGAAATAGGGTGCAGAATATATGAAACTAATTGTGGAAGACCTTCCCTTTGTATTTCTCTGACACCATCACACATTACCTGTCTAGAAACATTTTCTCAGCAGCCAACAACTATCATGTCTACTTCTTGGTCTTGAATATTTTTTCTATGTGCTGATGATATGTTGAAATCTGTATCTAAGAACCTTAAATTCATTCAAAACTGAAATGTTAGATTATATGAATTTTAATATCAGGAAAGAAAGTGGGCAAAGACTTCCAATGAAGCCTAGTCTCACTACTTGAACCATGAATTGAAATGAAAGCTAGTTATTCAAACATTTAAAAATGCACAGAAATACACATAGTGAACAAAAAAAGATGAGAAATTTCCCCCTAGAGTGTTCTCTTAATATTCACACTGAATATTGTTCCATAGTATCAGGAATGCAGTTTGGTTAGAGAAAGGGGTCATGGAAAGGAATTTCTGTTAATTTTTAAAAATAAAACCATGTCATTCTTGAGGGGAATACTGAGGAAGAATGAAGCAGTTCAACAAGTCTTAATGATGTGGAAAAGTAAAAGTAATTACACTTTTCACTGGGGAGCCATCTCTCAGTAGTTATTCCTCCTTTGTGGACCAGGTGAACTGTTGCTCAAATTGGTGGTTTCCAGAAGTAGGGGTAAAGAAGATTGTCTAAATTATTAAAATTAACATTCAGTAGTTACTACAAAAGTTTAAATGATCATAATATGATTTTGGAGAATTTGAAAAACTCCTAAGAAGAGTCCAGAGTACTCTTAAGAGTAGGAAGGAAGTACCATCGCAGTTGACTTCTATGAAATAATCTGCATTTTATCACTAATTTCATTGAAATAACGTAATGGATTTTTTAAAAAAATGAAATTATAAGAAAACTTAAGCATCAATTTCTTCAACTCAAAACAATCTGGTAAGGAGATTTGACTTGCATTCATAACCTATATGATCTTGACAGCCACACTCTGAAATGTACTCAAAAGGGAGAAGATATAACAAGAGAACAGCAGTATGATGGACAAAGGGGATCTCAACCAATTGCCTAAAGACAGAGCAAACCTTTCCATCCTCTTATAATCCCTCCAAACTTACTGGTAACATTTATATGTTTATTTCAAAGCCAAGTTTTGTTTGTATCATTATCCATTTTCTTCATCATTTCCTTTACTTATATTAGTAAATTTTCCCAACAAGAAAATAAAAAATAAACTTCTATACCATGTCACATGTGCTACTATAGCACAGTGAAATTCTAATTGGAAGTAGGAGTAAAACCCACCCCGTAGGCGAATAGTTACAGGCAATGAATGGCTGCTGAGGAAGGTAGAGTCAGCTCTCTCTAAGGTAAATGCCTTTATCCAATGGTTAGCCCTAAAGCCATCTGCAATGCTCTGTAGACTTGTTTGTGTGTGTGTGTGTGTGTGTGTGTGTGTGTGCATACGTGTTTAGCAAATAATAAAGAAGTCATGGATTTGAGAAAGAATAGGGGAGAAATATGTGAGGAATTGGAGGGAGCATGGCAGGAATGGAAACAATGTAAATAGAGTATGCATGTATAGAATTCATTTCTCAATTTTTAAAATAAAAATTAACAAATTGGGTCTTAACGTGTCTATTTTTATGCACCAAGGGTCAGGCCTTGCTATCTGATTCTCTGCCTCTCTAGCAGTTTTGATGTATATTTATCTCCTCCATCTGTCCTGAACCCATTTTATAACAAGACTACCTCCCAAGTATATATAATTCTTTTGACAATAATATTGGTGTCCTCCATTGCCCTCTCTGTTTCTTACAGACAAAAATCCACTCCCAACCCTTTTTCTTATACCTTCACTTGAGCTCTGAGCTGAACTCAGGGCCAGCAAGGCCACTGTCAGCAGGACCACAAGCATCTTGGAGGAGGCTCTGGAGTTTCTTTCAGGTCCGTGTTAGAGAGAACAAAACAGCAGCACTTCTCCTTATAGAGAGGAGCAGAACAATGGTACTTTTGAGTTCCCTACAGAGTGATTTCACCCCTGGAAAACAGGATACCTTGCATCCATGACTTCTCTTGTGACTTGACCCATAAAATAGGAAGGGAAGAAAATTGTCAATGTTTTATTTATAAAAGATATAACATGTGGCTTGAAAAACACTGTTGAAGGAATATTGGGTGAAATACTAGCATACATATTCAAAGTAAATTCTTGGTATAACTTAAACTTCAGTCTGTTTGATGAGACTGAGTCTATTCTTCAAATGTGAGCTGTTGTGGGGAAGAAGTATTTGTCAACAGTATTTTCATATAACAAATGGAAGACAGCAGATACTTCAGGCACTCTTTATAGGCCAGATTCCATAAGTCATAATGTATGTGTCTGGTGTCCATGATATTTCATCACAATTTTAATTAATACAACAGTCATTATAGTTCAGATATGAATTCACTAGGACATCACACTTGAAGACATGGTAAATGATGGTAGCACCCTTTCTACCCTATTTCTTCAAGATTATCTACAATATCCAGGGCTGTATCCCAGATCAGTGAAATATTGGTGATACAGAGCATTGGTATTGTACAGTACTCTAACTTGTTAAAATCTATGGAATTTGGTAGCTGAAATAGCTACAGATACCACCACTGGGTTTCCATGGAAGTCCATTTCTTTCACAAAAAGCACTATTTCACATCTCTAATACTTCAGTGTCCTCCCATGATATGATACTATGCTATATACATTTTTGGTCCTATTAACTTCTAGGAAATGCTTTAAATAAGCACCATTCATAGTAATCACAATTATATAGATGAACAAGTTACTTTCTTTAAAGTCCAACTTACCTTAAGTTGGTGAACCCATTTGCAGAAATATTCCATGCTATTGTCTCAAATTGGCCTATGATAAGAAATTCTCTCAGAAATATCCTGAATTGTGTTCCCTCCCTCCCTGTGATACTGACTCATCAATATTCTGTGTTCTGACTGTGTCTTCCTGTGCTGTCATCTGATTCTCAATATTTTTCACATACATCCTCTAGAGAATTCTTTTAATCAGATATTTTCCTACTTATCATCTTATTAATAAAGACCTGGAACTGAAACCCATGAAAATTACAATGTTTCATTTTGACCTTGTTTTCTCAAACTTTGGAATCTTCATATCAACCCCTTCCCTCATCATGCGGAGGAGCAGTGGCAACAGTTGCTCAACACCCATATATTATTACAATTCCATCAGGTCACATAGCAAGTACTGGAATACAAATGTGTCCAGAATTGGTTTTCACCCAAGTAAAGTTGGTTCTTGATTTTCATTTACAGGTATGCATTTAATTCCTTGTCCATCCTTTCAGAAGATTTTGTTCTTGGTGTGTCTTAGAATTGAGGAAATGGTAACAAGATTCTTTATTCTCAAACTATCGGACTGTCAGCAATTTAGCTAATATGCTAAAGAACAGAAACTAAGAAGTTTTCAAAGCTTATAAGCCAATGCTTCTATCCTCCATCATTTCATCTAAATAGCACATAGTCAAAGAAAATCTGACTATGAGAGAAATGTTCATTCAAGACACTCATAACATGATTTGGCTGTGATCCTTCACTTCCATAACCCTGAAATGTAACAACAATGTTATTATTTATAGAGTACTCTGACTTTCCTTCTTCTTATTTAACCTAAGATGAGCTAGGCAAAAAGTGTTGCTCAGAAGTAGAATGTAAATCTAGTTCCTCTGAACATAGACAAGTTTCTCAAAAGAGGTAGTGATTAGAACAGTTTGTGAGAAAATGTGAGAAGTTTATACTGCCAGAACTCACAAGTCAGTTCTGAAGATGCGAATTCCTCAAGGCATGAGAGACTACACATGAAGAAGAATGACTGGATAGAATATACAAATACATACTCAAATAGACATCTTTTTACTGATCTTCTTGTTTGATGGAAATTGACATCTACTGAAATTAGAAGAATCAAAAACCATCAGACAGCTGGGCATAGTAGTACATACCCATAAGCCCAGAACACAGGAAGGGAAGGCAGGAGGATTGCAAGGATCAGACTACATAGCAAGTTCAAAGCCAGCCTGAATGACAAAACAAGATCCTCTCTAAAAAAGAAAAATAGAAGAAAATGAAAACAGGAGGGTGAGGAAGGTAAGATAAGCAGGGGTAGGATGCCATGGATATGGAAGAGCAACAAAAGTTATTATTGTAGAGCAAAACATTTCAGCTCCAGGTGGAATCACATGTCTTAAATCCCAGCACTTGGAAGACAACTGCAGTTTGTCAGCCTTGCCTACATAATGAGTTCCAGCCCAATTAGGGACATCTGAATCAAAACCCCTTATCCCAAGGTTCAAACCATCATGCAATTAGGAGGAAGGGCTGGAAGAGCCAGATGGAGTAGATGTCTGTAATGGAACAGCACTTACTAGAATTGATAGGAAAGTTGCAAATACAACTTACAGTGGTTATCGCTTCATACCTCAGGCCTACATAAGATCAAGCCAGTCAAAATCAAAATATTACTGAGTGGGAAACATGAAGTTCCCACTATCTGAGTAGTTATTGGCTATCGGTGACTGGCTCCTGCGGAGAAGGACTGTAAGTTTTATTTAGGGATTCAGAGTCTGGGCCCCGAGAGGCTGCCCATGCAGCAGTAGATGCCCCACACCTGGTGCACATACAGACAGAACTAAACAGACTCAGCTGGTATTTTTTGAAAATTGGCAAGGAGGGTACATGGAGTTAGGAGGAAGAAAAGATGATTGTTAGGAGGACAGGGAAAGAATTGGAGGTGTGGGAATGGGGGTTTAGATTTGATCCTAATACATCATATGCATATGTAAATATTAAATAAAATGGTAATAATAGTCCCTTTAACATCAGATTTAAAAACATTAAATAGAATTATTAAATGTTAATATACTTACCATTAACAATTATTAAAGATAAGAAATACAGGCATGATTCTCAAAACTAGATTGCTTTTGTATTTTGAGATGATCTGAAACTTCTAATATCTATACTATCTTTGGATCAAGAAATATATTTTATAGTACATCATAAGCCTGGTGAATATGATATAAGTAACACAATTATTATATGTTAATTATTTGTTTAAATTATTAAGAAAGTACTTTTATAACTTACCTGTAATTTTCTACCTTTAAAATATAGCCTATTATAATTAATTTGTTTTCTGAACCTCATCGTGTCTCACCTTCTTATGTAAATATAAAAGGAAAACAGAAAGGCAGTGGATCATAGCAAGGAGAATGCAAGTCCTGGAACTTGTGATACCTAGACTATCAATTTCCTTTCTAGAAGACCTGGCTGATGCCTCTGTCCCCTTATATACAAAACTGATACTGCAAATATTATTGCTCTATTTACAATAGGGTAGACCTGAAGGTTAAATTACTTGAGGTTAGAAGTTAATAGATACTACCTCCCTTGGTAAAATATGGTCAGGTGGTCGCTTGGTATGTTGTTGACTGCACCAGAGTGTTAGAGTAGGTATTATGTGAGTAGCCATATTTAGAATATATTGGAAACAGAGACTTAACTCATTCTGATAATTGTGTATGAACAATTAGATAATATAAATTGCCTTAACTGAGTGAATATTTGGAGGTCTTCAGACTGATTTTCTCCTAGATCAGATCCTATGTGTAAGCTGCAAGCCTGTCATCTCACAGTGGGACTGGACATAGAAGCATGAACCTTAAAGAGATGATTGCATCATAAAGAGGTTGTTTGCCTGGGACCCAGGAGAATTTGACTGTGACTGTACCCTTAAAGAAGAAGATATGTGTGTACACAGGGAGATACCAGGGTTAAATGTCCATAATAAAAACTCTAAGTGAAACCACAACAGAGAGGCAAAGAAGAGGCATCTTGAATAAATAAATACATGACAAGTAATGTTAGGTTTTTGACTTTGAAAGATGCGACATAAATTTCTGTTGTTAATTCTACTCAGTCAGTGTATTTTTAGATACAGCAAATTAGAAGAATGAGAGCAGGAATTGAGGTTTGGAAAGTGTTAAGTGTCTGTTTCAAGCATGTTTTCTCACGGTTACTCTCACCTGCACAGATCTTTATGACCTGCTTCAGTCTTCTCACTTTGCTCTACTTTCCTGAAGGTCTCGCCAGTCAGTTCCTCTAGAACTTGTTTCATTTTATTTGATGAGTTTCTAGGTGATATTTATCTTTCATATTACACAAATTCCTTTCACACTCTGTCGACACTGGAAAAGGTCAGGGGAAAATGCACCAGTTAGGTGACATTTGTCAGAATCAGAGACTGTTCCAGACTCACCAAGACAAAGACAAAGGGGATGTCCCTGAGGACTGCAGTTCTTCATTGACTGAATTGATACCCAGGTTTCCCTTTCTATTTATTCCTCTTGCACCTATATTTCCCCCCCTTAGTGTCCACAATAAGGTTTGCTTCTCACATATGGTGTGCGGAACTCAGAGACAGTCATTGGAATTAATACAGAAATCTGAAGGGCCATGTACCTACAATTTCTTCTCATAAAACAGATGCACCCCAAGAAAATTGCTCTTATTTTCATTTGAATAGAGAAGAATTCGTGAGTTCTAACATATCCTCCATTCAAAAGTTATGCATGATAAGTTGGGTAAAAGCCATCAGTGTTGTCTTCTTCTAATTATGATGTTATCCATTGGAAGACCCACTGTTTAGGAAGTTGTCCTATATTGTTTCTGTAAATCAGAATAGGCCTTGCATGCAGAGCATGATATCCTATGGAGTTCCACACTTGACAAGAGGCCAACTTAAGAATTCTAGTCACATGGTCCTCTCCACTCTGGGTCCACACAAATTCTCTTCAAATACCCACCATCTCTGCACAAAAACTTATAGTAGTAAGGATCCCAAGCAGGTCTGAAATGAAACCACAGAGGTTTAAATTTACTTGCTTTACAACCTAAATGACCCTCGACCAAAGAATGGATAAGGAAAATGTAGTGCACTTACACAATGAAGAAAAAAAAAATGCACAGCAGAAAAAAAAATGACATCTTGTGATTTGAAGGCAAATGGATGGATCTAGAAAACATCATATTGAGTGAAGTAATTCAGACCCAGAAAGACAAATATCATATGTACTCACTCATAAGTGGCTTTTTGACATAAAGCAAAGAAGAAACCGTCCTACAATTCACAATCCCTGAGAACCTAGACAATAACGAGGACCCTAAGAGAGAGATACATGGATCTATTCTATATGGGAAGTAGAAAAAGGCAAGATGTCCTGAGTAAATTGAGAGCATGGGGACAATGGGAAAGGGTAGAAGGAGAGGAGAGAGGAATGGAGGGGAGCAGAAAAAACTGAAAGCCTTATAATTTATGGTTTAATTTAAAAGATTAAATAATTAATCAATGTGATGATATAGTTATGGTATAGTTATTGTTATTTCCACTAGTCTTCAATGATATTACTATTTCCATAACAAAATGAAGGAAACAGATTTTAAAATGTTTAAGATCATTTCAGCTTTCACTATAATGCTGTTTTGTATATTTATAAAAATGAATGATGTGATCGATATATAGCAGAGGTTAAATACTTAGCCCTAAATTTCTGATATGTGGAATTAGGAATAATCTACATAAATACCTCATTCTTCTTTAACAATTTAAGAGGAATTAAAAACAACTATAATGATGAAAATAAATTTTACCTCAAAGGAAAGTCATAAGCTTCCTTAACTTCTTACAGTGTCATATGTTTTCAACTATCATTTCATATAAAATAAAAAGCTAGTATCCAAAAAAATTACATGTTTTGACTCTCCATAATAAGAATGATTAGATAATATGCATGTATAACAAGGAGGGGGAAAGAACAAGAGAATAGAAAGCAAGTATTACAGGCAACATACTTTAAATGATTTAAAATGGTCAGTTTTATGGGTTCCATAGAATGGAAACAACTGCTTAGAAATCATTGAGTGTATGGGAAAACAGGCTGTTTGACAAGGAGATGGATATAAACAGAAGCACAGGTTTTACTCCTGGCCCTAGTAGGAATTTGGAAGGGAGAGCATTTCAGAATATTCAATGAAGAAAACCCACACTAAGGCCTAGGTTGTTAGAGTGGCAAGGATGAGGTTTTGTAGGGAGAATCCCAGATTCCTGTAGGACAGAAGTATTTGCCAAGTGCTTGGGAATCATTTTGTCATTTCCTGAGCTTCCCAAATCCTGTAAATTTTGTGTATTTCAGGAGCCTTACATATTTTTCAAGCTTCCTAAGTCTTACAGGACTCCTTTCTCCATTCAGAAAGATTATTTAAATTGTATGAAAGAGCTGTAAAGGACAGATCCTGCTGGGGTAGTAAAAAATATGTTCAAAAGAGGGTAAAACAATGCAAACGAAAGCAAAATACATCAGAAAGACTTAAATTCAATAAGAAAGTGGCACCACATGTTAGAAATAGGAATCAAAAAATTGGCTATCCAGATTTAAACATTTGGTGAACTTACTTTCCGGGAGTAAAAAATATAGACAGATAGCAAATAAAGGAATATTAGAGATTTTTGTCAGATCACATACATCCACAAGAATGTTTAAATATAATTTTCTAGCCAGTAAGAAAATAATATTTTTAACAAATCTTTAAATAAGAAGAAGGAAATTTTGAGAAATATGTACCTGACTACAATACTATTTTCATTTCCTCCTGAGTGCCTAACTATATTTCATGGTTTAATTACAAATGTGATGTTATTGTATAGAGTCCTAGTGTACATAGAGAAATACACATTTGACCTTTTCCCCTAAGGGGTTGCTTCTAAGATCAACTAGAAATTCAGATTTTCATGGACCTTGGGTGAAATGTAAAAGTACATGTAGATAATAAAGACATATCTCTCCTTGTACCTAAACTACATCTACATCAGTCAGAATGCCCTCCATAAAATATATGAAAAGAATAAGTGCTGGCAAGAAGGCTTATGGGGTTGTAAGATAGTATAGAATTTCCTCAAAATCTAAGATTAGGTTTTGCATTTACTATTTCAGTATACTCCAGAGATACTTGTCTATCCAACTGAATGTATGTACTATTCTTAGTAGCCAAGATTTATTCTAGAATATGTGTCCATCAATTGATTGACATATGATATGTAAAAAGTAAACATTTACTACCCCATAATGTTGCTATTTTCAGAAAAGTGGATAAAGATAGAGATCATCAGATTAAGAAAAAATCACTAAGAAGGACAAATATTGCATTCTTGCTTTACTCACATGAATGTTATTCTCATGCATGCTGTTCTCAGAATATGAATTGTAATATCTATATTCATGTCCTAAAGCTTTAAATAGGACAATGAGTTGAAGGAGGGAACAGAAAAAAATAAATGAGGGAAACTGGCAAAAAAAATCATGATTTTACTTACAGAATCTAGATGTCACTACTTTACACAAAAGCACTTACATTGTAAAATGAAATAGACACCTGAGAGACATAATAGAAGCAATGTTGTAAATATTAAGAAACTTCCTTCACCAGTTTTATAAAAGACCAGTCAACAGGAATC